>NC_091860.1:13415395-14665395 GCF_037783145.1 Equus przewalskii
AGCTTCCATTAACTGTAGAAGGTAGGGTAAGAACAGTAGAATGATAGATGTCCATGTTAAGTTTAAGGTACCTAGCACGTAAACAGACGATGCATAAGCAAATGGATACAAATGAGTCCAGAGCTCTGAAGAGAAGGCAAGGTTGGCGATATAAATTTGGGAGCTAACAATGTATATCACACATGTTATTTAAAGCCATGATACTCAATAAGTTCATTCTGGAAATAAGCGTACAAGCCCTACACACTGGAGCGCTCCAATATTTAGAAGTCAATGTCTGCATGAGGAGAATCCAGAAAAATAAAGACGGGACAATCAGTAAGGCTGGAGGAAAAGAAGAGTGGTGTCTCAGCAGCAAAATGAAATAAGTGTTCAAGAAAGAAAGAATGATCAACTGTGTCAACTGTTGCTAAAAGATCAGGTAACATGAGAACTGAGAACTGATTCAGCCATGTGGAGGTAGCTGGTTAGTTTAACAAGAACTGGTTTTGGTGGCATGGTGGGGAAAACCCTGACTGGAGTAAACTCAAGAGTGAAAGAGATGAATATATAGGGAATGAAATAAAACTGTCATTTATAGACATTATCATTGTTTACATAGAAAATCCAAAGGAATTTGTGGGCAAAATATTAGAAATAACAGAAGCATCTATCAAGGTGACTGAGATGAAAATCAAATTATAAAAATTAACTACATTTCTAAACACCAAGAACAATTTATTAAAAAATACAAAAAAAATTATGAAGTATCTAGAAATAAGCATTTAAAAATATGAAAGACCTCCGTGTATGTAATTATAAAACTTTCCTCAAGACCACCAAAGAAAACACAAATAAATGGAGAAATATCTCATAACCATGGATAAGATGGCTTAATAATGTAAAAATGTAAATTACCCAAAAGTTAGTCTACAGATTTAATGTAATTCCAATTTCAACAGAGTTTGTATAGAATACAATTGGTTCGTTTCCATTTTTCTTTTCATTTTACCTTTAACTAAAATGTTAATATAGAGCTTACTATGTACAGGCCTTGTTCTACACACTGCACAAACATTAACTCATTGAACTCTCATTATAAGCCAATATAGTATATATTATTATTAAACCCATTTTACAAATGAGAAAACTGAAGCAGAAAAATTAAGATGATTCTAAACTTTATACGTAAGAACAATGTTCTAAGAACACACAAACCCTGTCTGAAAAATAAGAAAGGAGCTCTTACCCTCTCAGACACAAGAGATTTCTATAAAGTTGATTTTCAACGCAGCAGCTACGGTGATCATGTTAAAACCTGAGTTTCATCAAGTCAACCCTCTGCTCAAAACAACCCAATGGTTTAGCAACTCATTCTTTGTAAAAAGCAATATTACAATGATTTCTCAAACTCTACCGGAGCTGTGCCCATCCATCTTCTAATGTGTCAATCTGAGGTCTCTTTTCAAATATCATCTCTTCAGTGGAATCTTCCCTTTACGTAAAATTTCACAAAACACAGTCCAGAGTTTGGTACATACCATCTTCTTTATTTTTCCTCATAATACATGACATACTATATATTTTACTTACCTCTCTCATTTATTGCCCATCTTTCCTCACCATAATGTAAGCCCTGTAAGGGCATGGGTTTTTCGTCTGTTTTGTTCATTGCTGTATCTAGAACACTGCCTGCACATAGGAGGCACACAACAAATGCAGTGTTGAAAGAATGCCATCTATAAATTTAACCTATAAGTTTAAGACAATCATCATAAAAATACCAAAGGCATTTTTAAAAATTAAATAGCCTGATACCATCAGTGATTTCACGTCATCTGTTGTACCTTCTGATATGTGATGAAAAGAGGACTTAATCTCTGTGGTATTCTTTCCCAAAACCCATAAACTCAATCTAATCATGAGAAAACCATCAGACAAATCCACATTGGGAGACATTCAACAGATATCTGGCCAGTATTCCTTCAAGTGTCAAGGTCATGGAAAACAAGAACAGCCTGAGAAACTGTTACAGACCAGAGGAGACCATGAAACACAGCAAGTAAATGCAAAAGGACAGTAATAAAAAATTGGTAAAATCAAAAACAAAAGGGGGAGCATTCAGTTAATAGTAATGTACCAACGTCAGTTTCTTAGTTTTGTCAGATATACCACACTTATGTAAAAGGTTAATAATGGGAGAAACTGGGTGAAGGGTATACAGGAACCCTCTGTACTACCTTTGCAACTTTTCTGTAAAGATAAAATTATTCCAAAACAAAAATTATTTAAAACAAATTAAACAAACTGATTTAAAAGTTTCTTACAGAAAAATTAAACAATCAAGTAGAACCAAGAGTAACACAAGTACTTAAAAGAAATTAAAAAAAAAGAAAAAGAACAAGTTGGGTAGGGGAAAGGAAGAGGAGAAAGATGATAATGAAGCACTATTCCTATAAGATATCGTAAAACTAATTAAAAGTGTGGTCCTGGCCCATGAAAAGACACATCACTAAACAGAAAAGAAAGTTCAGAAATAAGGTATATTTAGTATACAAAATAAGTGTCATTTGAAATCAATCCACGAAATGGATTATTCAAAATACATATTGGGAACAAACAGAAAGTCATCCAGAAAAAAAATAAATACCTCCATACCTCATCCCCTACATGGAAATAAATTCTGAATGGATCAATAATCTACGTTTTTTTTTTTAAGCCACCTACTAGAACAAACCTTATGAAAACATTTACATAATCTTGGTGAAGAAATTGCCCTTCTAGGTATACTAATACTACAAAATCAGGAAAATATTTTAAAAATTAGTGAATATGATTGCATAAAAATTAATTTCTCTGTAGCCAAAAGCAAAATTAAAACACAACCAACTATCTGGTAGGAAAAAGTCCTGGAATTCATACCACTGATAAAAGACTAATTTCCCTAATACACCAAGAGTTCTTACACATCAATCCAAGAATGTGCCATGAGGAACGTACCGAGCAGAAAATAAGGTAAGAATATGAATGAATACGTCACATAAAGGAAATACAAATAGCTTTTAAGCATATGAACAGTTGTTCCACTGCTCTAATAAGAGAAATGCAAATTAAAACTACACTGACATAATTTTTATCTACCAGATTGGCAAACCTAAAAAGATCCCTAATATTTATTCACGGATGGAAAGGGTTAAATGCTGGGACTCTGAATCTCTCCTTCAGGCTCTTGAGGAAAATATCTGATAGTTTCACTTCTTGCAATATCAACCCTGAAGATAGATGAGGATCCTGAAGGGGCTGCTTTATACTAATAATAATTTATTCAGGAAGGCTTGTTAGCCTGCTGTACTTAGCTGTCAGGAGTATACATTGTATGACATAATTATAGTCTACAGCTCAATTACAATAGAAGAGCTGGCCACTTACAAATACAGAGGCTACATGGCTAGCAGGCATTTTTAAGGTGAAGGTTCCCAAACTTGATAGCTTCTCCATGCTAATGTGACCTGCACTCACATTAGCATCCTGTCAACCTTACCACCAAAACGCTGGAGACCTCAAAACCTGCAGCGACTTTGGAGGTTTCTGTAATGTTTCAACTGTGTATGCTTTTCCTTTATAAGTATATTTGGTGTTGGATAAGTCAATTGTGACTTGTGAGTTTGACTGATAATCCAAAACTAAAGCCTACTCAGGTGGTCATGCAACCGCACTGAGGAAAGTATGATAAAAACAGGCTCTCCCCATGCATCATAAGTATAGTGGGAATTAGTACTATCTTAATAGAAGGAAATGTGGCAGAATCCCCTGAAATTACAGACGCACATACTCTTGACCCATCAATTCCACTTTTAGGAATTTTTGCCTCTAGTTAATCATCCATAAATCTATGACTGTGGGTGTACATGGTTATTCACTGCAGTACTCTTTGTTTAAAAAGATTAAAAAGACTGATAGTAACTAAACGTTCATCAATAAGAGATTGGTTAAATAAATTATGATACAGTTATACAATTAAATTTCATGCAGAGGATATGAGAGAAAGAGAAAAACTCTTTATTACTTAACGTGCAATGACATCCAAAGTACATTATTAAATGAAAAAGCAATTTATAAAACATTATATCCTACATTTGTTTTAAAAAGCGTCTATGGGGGTTGGCCCCATGGACGAATGGTTAAGTTCATGTGCTCCACTTTGGTGGCCGAGGGTTCCACTGGTTCGGATCCTGGGCACAAACATGGCACTGCTCATCAAGATATGCTGAGGAGGGGGACTGGCCCCATGGCCGAGTGGTTAAGTTCGCGCGCTCCGCTGCAAGCGGCCCCGTGTTTCGTTGGTTCGAATCCTGGGCGCGGACATGGCACTGCTCATCAAACCACGCTGAGGCAGCATCCCACATGCCACAACTAGAAGGACCCACAACGAAGAATATACAACTATGTACCGGGGGGCTTTGGGGAGAAAAAGGAAAATAAATAAAATCTTTAAAAAAAAAAAAAAGATATGCTGAGGAGGCATGCCACATGCCACAACTAGAAGGACCCAGAACTAAAAATATACAACTATGCAGCAGGGGACTTTGGGGAGAAAAAGGAAAAAATTTTTAAAGTCTGGGAAAAAAAATGTGTCTATGTATGCAGAAAACAACTCTGGATAGATGAATGTGGTAGCGTCCCAGGAAGGTAACTACATGGAAAGGAGGCAGGAAAGGTAAGAGCTAAAAGCTGGTATTATATCCAATTTCCTACTGAAATATACATTATTCAGCTATCTCACCATCATCTTAAACTCAACACATGGAAAATACATCTCAACATTCTTTACTCCCAACAACTCTCTGTCCAACATTCTCTAATTCAGGTTAAGACCAACCACACTCAGCTGTCCACAGAGAATTTTGAGCAATTCCCCTCTCTCATCTCTGCCCATAGCCATTAAGTCACACAATATTATTGTACGCATCTGTGATTTAAGCATGTTCACTATCCAGCCCCTCTTCTCGCTAGAACACCACCATTGAAGAAACTCTATCAAAATTTCTGGTTCTAGTCACTCCAAAATGCTAGCTGCTCAATTTTTACTTTAAGTCCGTGAGTTACGTCATATCGTTCCACATATTCTTTTTGCTTAAGTTATCCAGAATCTGTTTCGTTGAGGGCAGCCAAACAATATACTTGTATTTTTAAAACTGGGAAATAAGGTTTAAGAATGAAGCATTTGGAGTGATGGTAGTTCCAAAGACCTGTGCTGTCACAGAAACATGAGAAAATGGAGCAGAAAATGTCAGAATCAACTTTGCCAAAACTCTGGAAAATAGTCAAAAGCAGCAACCAACTAAACACTCAGTAAAGAAAAAAGCAACTTAAACAACAGTAAAAGTTTGGAAGGATGTCAGCATCACGGCAGAGTGAGCTCTTCCCTTGGACTCTCCCCTCTAAAATACAACCGAAAGGACATTCATACACCAACAGAGGACACACACAACACAAAAGACGTCTGAGAGACCCACGCATCCATATGTCTGAAGGTGGTAGGACTGGATCCTCCAGAGGAAGTGGAAGCTGACTGGCAGGAGCTCCAGAGAGAGAGAGAGGCCATGGCTGGGGGAGGTGCGCAGCTGAGGAGAGGCGCCCCGTCCCACAAAGTGCTCCAGCCCAACAACCGCCAAGAGCACAGCAAAGAAAGAGAAGGGGAGGTGCCCACTTTCACCACTCCTATTCAACATAGTACTGGAGGTGCTGGCCAGAGCAATTCGGCAGGAAAAAGAAATAAAAGGAATCCAAATAGGTAACGAAGAAGTAAAACTCTCGTTGTTTGCAGACGACATGATCTTATACATAGAAAACCCCAAAGAATCCACAGAAAAACTATTAGAAATAATCAACAACTACAGCAAAGTAGCAGGGTATAAAATTAACGTGCATAAATCAGTAGCATTTCTATACACTAACAATAAACTAACAGAAAAAGAACTCAAGAACTCTATCCCACTCACAATCACAATGAAAAGAATAAAATACCTTGGGATAAACTTAACCAAGGAAGTGAAGGATCCATACAATGAAAACTACAAGACTTTCTTGAAAGAAATAGGCGATGACATAAAGAGATGGAAAAACATTCCTTGTACATGGATTGGAAGAATAAACATAGTTAAAATGTCCATACTACCTAAAGCAATATACAGATTCAATGCTATCCCAATCAGAATCCCAAGAACATTCTTCACAGAAATTGAGCAAACAATCCTAAAATTCATATGGGGGAACAAAAGACCGCGAATTGCTAAAGCAATCCTGAGCAAGAAAAACAAAGCCGGCGGAATCACAATCCCCGATTTCAAAACATACTACAAAGCTACAGTGATCAAAACAGCATGGTACTGGTACAAAAACAGGTCCACAGATCAATGGAACAGAATTGAAAGCCCAGAGATAAAACCACACATCTATGGACAGCTAATCTTCGACAAAGGAGCAGAGGGCCTACAATGGAGAAAAGAAAGTCTCTTCAACAAATGGTGCTGGGAAAACTGGACAGCCACATGCAAAAGATTGAAAATTGACCATTCTTTTTCACCACAAACCAAAATAAACTCAAAATGGATCAAAGACCTAAAGATTAGGCCTGAAACAATAAGTCTTTTGGAAGAGAATATAGGCAGTACACTCTTTGACATCAGTTTCAAAAGAATCTTTTCGGACACTGTAACTCCTCAGTTGAGGGAAACAATAGAAAGAATAAACAAATGGGACTTCATCAGACTAAAGAGCTTCTTCAAGGCAAGGGAAAACAGAATTGAAACAAAAAAACAGCTCACTAATTGGGAAAAAATATTTACAAGCCACTTATCCGACAAAGGGTTAATCTCCATAATATACAAAGAACTCACACTGCTTAACAACAAAAAAACAAAAAACCCGATCAAAAAATAGGCAGAGGACATGAACAGACATTTCTCAAAAGAAGATATGAATATGGCCAATAGACACATGAAAAGATGTTCATCATCGCTAATCATCAGGGAAATGCAAATCAAAACTACACTAAGATATCACCTTACTCCCGTTAGATTGGCAAAAACATCCAAAACCAAGAACGACAAATGTTGGAGAGGTTGTGGAGAAAGAGGAACCCTCATACACTGTTGGTGGGAATGCAAACTGGTACAGCCACTATGGAAAACAGTATGGAGATTTCTCAAAAAGTTAAAAATAGAAATACCCTATGACCCAGCCATCCCATTACTGGGTATCTAGCCTAAGAACCTGATAACAGATATCTCAAGAGTCCGTTGCACCCCTATGTTCATCGCAGCATTATTTACAATAGCCAAGACGTGGAACCAGCCTACATGCCCAGAAACTGATGACTGGATAAAGAAGATGTGGTATATATACACAATGGAATACTACTCAGCCATAAAAAAAGACGAAATTGGCCCATTCACAACAACGTGGATGGACCTCGAGGGCATTATGTTAAGCGAAATAAGTCAGTCAGAGAAAGACGATCTCTATATGACTCCACTCATAGGTGGAAATTAGTATATTGAGAAGGAGATCTGATCGGTGGTTACCAGGGAAAAGGGGGGGGTGGGGGGAGGGTACGAAGGGGGAAGTGGTGTACCTACAACATGACTAACAAAAATGTACAACTGAAATCTCACAAGCTTGTAATCTATCATAACAGTAATAAAAAAAAAAAAAAGAGAAGGGGAGGATGGGGGAGATGCACAGCTGAGGAAAGGCGCCCTGTCCCTGCTGAGCACTCCAGCCCCAGGACGGCCAGGAGCACAGCACAAAGAGAAAAGCAGCAGCTGGTGGAGCCGCATGAGCACCTAGAGCATGACGTGGACAGAGTGGCAGTGGTTGGGGGAGGCACACACAGGTAAGAAAGTGTCCCATCCCCTGCCTGGCACTCCAGTCCTGTGACTGCCCCGACCTCTGCAGAAAGAGACAAGTGGAGGCTGGGGGAAGCACAGGTGAAGGAAAGTACCCCTCCCCCTTCCCAGAGGTCCAGATCTGCCATCAGCCAGAGCATCACACAGTGAGAAAACAGTCAGTGGCCAGAGCAGGGGAGCCCCTGATGGTGCTGGACCCAAAATACACAGCGCCCAGTGGAGGCATGTGGCAGTGGCAACCAGGTAATCAGACCATATGGAGGCAAAAATGCACACCATCAAGCAGTATGAAAAAGTATAATAAATCTCCAGACCAGAGGGAAAATGACAAGTACCCAGAAACCAATTCTAGGTATAGAAATTCATAAGCTAAATGACAAAGAAGTCAAATAGCTATCATAAAAAAACTCAATAAGTTACAACAAAACACAGAAAGACAAGCTAATGAATTCAGGAACTTCTTTACAAAAGAGATTGCAACTATAAAGAAGAACCAATCAGAATTGTTGGAGATGAAAAACACAATGAATGAGATAAAGAGAAATATAGACTCCCTAAACAACAAAACTGACAATATGGAAGACTGAATTAGCAATTTAGAAGACAATACTATAGAAGTACTTTAGAGGGGGAGAAGAGTGAACTAAGCCTAAAAAAGAACCGAAGAAGCCCTCAGAGAAATATCTGACTCAATCAGGAAATGCAACATAAGGATGATAAGTATTCAAAAGGGGGAAGAGATGGAGAATGGAGCAGAAAGCTTGTTCAAAGACATAACAGCACAGAATTTCCCAAACCTGGAAATGGAAATCCACAAGGAAGAGGCTACCAGAACTCCCAACTATGTTAATCTAAAAAGACCTGCTGCTTTAGTAGTAAAGCTGGCAAAAGTCAATGACAAAGAAAAAACATTAAGGGCAGCAAGGCAGAAGAAAATAACTTACAAAGGAACCCCTATCAGGCTTTCAGCAGACTTCTCAGCAGAAACCTTACAGGCTAGGAGAGAGTGGAATGATATGTTCAAAATCCTGAAAGACAAAAACTTTCAGCCAAGAATACTCTATCCAGCAAAAATCTCCTTCAGCTATGACAGAGAAATAAAAACTTTCCCAGATAAACAAAGGCTAAGGGAACTCATTGCCATAAGACCCCCTGCTAAAAGAAATCCTCAAAAAGGCCCTCATACCTGAAAGGAAAAAAAAAAAAAAGGAAAGAAGTTACAAAGCCCTGAGCAAGGTATTGTCTCATGTATTGTCTACCTGAGATGAACAAGTAGACAACAGTCAGAAAACAGCAGGTCTCTATCAGATCAAGCTGGTAAACACCTAGCTTTTACATCAAGGATAAGGAAAAGGAAAACACCAAAATAAAAATTATCTCATCATTTTTACCACAAACTCACAACACAACATGGAATAAGATATGACAAAAATAACATAGACGGGGAAGAGGAAAGGGACAAAATCAGTATAGTCTAAGGAAATAAGAGACAATCAGAAAATGTACTGTCTCAACTATGAGACTTTTTCTACAAACCTTATGGTAACAAGGTACCAAATAAATAGAACAGAGACATATATGATAAACAGAGAAAATGAAGAAACCCAACATAGAAAACTACCTAATCAAATCCATTGTCTGAATTACACTGGAGGAGAAACAAAGAAAATGCAGAAGAACCAGAAAACGTGCGATAAGATGGCAGTATTAAGCCCTCATGTATCAATAATCACTGTAAATGTAAATGGACTGAATTCTTCAATCAAAAGACATAGGGTGGTGGGATGGATTAAGCAACAACATCTAACAATATGCTGCCTCCAGGAAACACATCTCAGCTCCAACGAGAAACACAGGCTCAGAGTGAAGGGATGCAAGACAATACTCCAAGCTAATGGCAAGAAAGGAGCGGTTCTTACAATACCTATAAGAGACAAAGTAGACTTCAAGATAAGACAGGTCAAGAGAGACAAATAGGGATCAAAGGGACACTCCAGCAGGAAGACATAACACTTATAAATACCTAGGCACACAAAAAAGCAGGACCAAAGTACATAAAGCAACTATTAACAAACCTAAAGGGAGATATTAACAACAACACAATAATAGTAGGGGACCTCAACACCACACTTAGATCAATGGATAGATCATCCAGATAAAAAGTGAACAAGGAGATAGTGGAATTAAATGAAAAACTGGACCAGATGAACTTGATAACACATATAGAGAGCACTCCATCCAAAACAGCAGAATATACATTCTTCTCAAGTGCACATGAACTATTCTCAAGGATAGACCATCTACTTGGAAAGAAGGCAAACCTCAATAAACTTAAGAAGACTGAAATCATGTCTACTATCTTGTCCAACAATAATGCTATGAAACTAGTAATCAACTACAGGAAAAAAGCCGAAAAAGGAACAAAAATGTGTAGACTAAACAACATGGTACTGAACAACTAATGGGTCATCAAAGAAATAAAGTGAGAAATCAAAAAATATTTGGAGACAAATGAGAATGAAAATACACAATACCAACTCATATGGGATAAAACAGAAGTGGTCCTAAGAGGGAAATTTATAGCAATACAGGCCTAAATTAACAAAGAAGAAAAGGATCAAATAAACAATATTAAACTAGCCCTAACAGAATTAGAAAAAGAAGAACAAACAAAGCACAAAGTCAGCAGAAGGAGGAAAATAATAAAAATTAGAGCAGAAATAAATGAAATTGAAACAAAAAAGACTGTAGGAAGGATCAATGAGACAAGGAGCTGGTTGTTTGAGAAGATAAACAAAACTGACAAACCTTTAGCTAGACTCACTAAGAAAAAAGAGAGAAGTCTCAAATAAAATTAGAAATAAAAGAGGAGAAATTACAACGAACAGATACCACAGAAATACAAAAGATTATAAGAGAATATTATGAAAAACCATGTGCCAACAAACTAGACAATCTAGAAGAAATGGATAAATTCTTGGACTCTCACAACTTCCCAAAATTGAAACAAGAAGAAACAGAGAATGTGAATAAACCAATCACAAGTAAAGAGATTGAAACAGTAAGCAAAAACCTCCCCCAAAATAAAAGTCCAGGACCGGATGGCTTCTCTGGAGAATTCTATCAAACATTCAAAGAAGATGTATTACCTATTCTTCTCAAACTATTTCAACAAATGGAGGAACAGAGATGTTCCTAACACATTCTACAAGGCCAACCTTGTACCTGTACCAACCTGGCCTGATAGCAAAGCCAGACAAGGACAACATAAAGAAGGAAAATTACAGACCAATACTGCTGACAAACATAGATGCAAAAACCCTCAAAAAAACATTTGCAAACTGAATACAGCAATACATTAAAAAGGTCATACACAATGATCAAGTGGGATTCATACCAGAGACACAGGGATGGTTCAACACCCACAAATTAATCAATGTGATACACCACATCAACAAATCAGGAACAAAAACCACATGATAATCTCCATAGACACAGAGAAAGCATTTAACAAGATCCAACATCCAATCATTATAAAAACTCTCAATAAAATGCATATAGAAGGAAAGTACCTCAACATAATAAAGGCCATATATGACAAACCTATAGCTAACATCATACTCAATGGGGAAAAACTGAAAGCCATCCCTCTAAGAACAGGAACAAGACAAGGGTGCCCACTCTCACTACTCTTTTTTTTTTTTTTTAAAGATTTTAATTTTTCCTTTTTCTCCCAAAGCCCCCCGGTACATAGTTGTGTATTTTTAGTTGTGGGTCCTTCTAGTTGTGGCATGTGGGATGCCACCTCAGCATGGCTTCAAGAACGGTGCCATGTCCATGCCCAGGATCGGAACCATCGAAACCCTGGGCTGCCACAGCAGAGCACACAAACTTAACCACTCAGCCACAGGGCCGGCCCCTCTCACCATTCTTATTCAACATAGTACTAGAGGTTTTTGCCAGAGCAATTAGGCAAGAAAAAGAAGTAAAAGGAATCCAAATAGGCACTGAAGAAGAGAAACTCTGTGTTTGCAGATGACATGATTTTATATATAAAAAGCCCTAAAGAATCCATCAGAAAACTTTTAGAAATAATCAACATCTACAGCAAAGTTTCAGGGTACAAAGTCAACTTAGAAAAATCAGTAGCATTTCTATACTTTAATAACAAACAAACAGAAAAAGAACTCCAGATTACAATCTCATTTACAATCACAACAAAAAGAATAAAATATCTAGGAAGAAACTTAACCAAGGAGGTGAAAGACCTGTACAGGGAAAATTCTAAGAGATTACTGAAAGAAACGGAATGACATAAAGAGATGGGAAGATATTCCATGCACATGGATTGGAAAAATAAGCATAGTTAAAGTATCCATACTACCTAAAACAATCTACAGACCCAATGCAACCCCAATCAGAATACCAATGACATGCGTCACAGACACAGAACAAAGAATGTTAAAATTTATACGGGGCAACAAAAGACTATAAATAGCCAAAGCAATCCTAAGAAACAAGAACAAAGCTGGTGGCATTGCAATCCCTGGCTTCAAAATATATTACAAAGCTATGGTAATCAAAACAGCGTGGTACTGGTACAAGAAGAGGCACACAGATCAACGGAACAGAATTGAAAGCCCACAAATAAAACCACACATCTTCGACAAAGGAACCAAGAACGTACACTGGAGAAAGGAAAGCCTCTTCAATAAATGGTGCTGGGAAAACTGGACAGCCACATGCAAAAGAACGAAAGAAGACCATTATCTTTCTCCATAGACAAAAATAGACTCAAAGTGGACCAAAGACTTGAAGGTAGGACCTAAAACCATAAAACTTCGGGAACAAAACATAGGCAGCACATTCTTTGACATCAGATCTCTTTGAATACCATGCCTACTCAGACAAGGGAAAAGAAAGAAAAAATAAACAAGTGGGACTTCATCAGACTAAAAAGCTTCTGGAAGACAAAGGAAACCAAGATCAAAATGAAAAAAAAACCCACCAACTGGGAGAAAATACTTGCAAATCATATATCCAATAAGGGGTTAATCTCCATAATATATAAAGAAGTCACACAAATGAACAACAAAAAAACAACCCAATCAAAAAGTGGGCAGAGGATATGAACAGACGTTTTTCCAGAGAAGATATACAGATGGCCAATAGGCACATGAAAAGATGCTCAATATCACTAATCATCAGGGAAATGCAAATCAAAACTACACTTAGATATCATCTTATGCCTGTTAGAAAAGCTATAATCACAAAGACAAAAAAAGAACAAATGTTGGAGAGGATGTGGAGAAAAGGGGACCTTCATACACTGCTGGTGGGAATGCAAACTGGTGCAGCCACTGTAGAAAACAGCATGAAGATTTCTGAAAGAATTAAAAATAGAAAATACCATATACCTAGCTATCCACTACCAGGTATTTATCCAAAGGACTTAAAATCAACAATACAAAGAGACTTATGCACCCCTATGTTCACTGCAGCATTATTCATAATAGCCAAGACGTGGAAGCAACCCAAGTGTACATCAACTGATGAATGGATAAAGAAGATGTGGTGTATATATACAATAGAATGCTAATCAGCCATAAAAAAGACAAAATTGTTCCATTTGCAATCACATGGACAGACCTTGTTGAGCGAAATAAGCCTGACAGAGAAAGACATACACTGTATGATTTCACTCCTATGTGGAATATAAACAAACTTACAGACAAAGAGAACAATTTAGTGGTTAGCAGCAGGAATGGGTTAGAGGGTGGGCAGAAGGGGTGAAGGGGCACACTTAAATGGTGTATGACAAATATTAATGTACAACTGAAATTTCACAATGTTATAAACTATTATGACCACAATAAAAATTTTCTAAAAAACAGTTTTGTGTCATTTTTACTTGCCCTTGCTCCACCCCTCCTAGGCTTGACAATGGTCTTTAAGACAGCATCAAATGTTCCTAGTGTGGCATTCTGGTCCCTGGTTCCAGACAGGATAGAGCAGAACTTGTTCTCAAAGAACTGTATTCTTAAGTTTTGGCCTACCTAGGGGACAGGGAAGGGAAGAGAGAGAACCTGAAGGACTGACTCATGGCATTTGCCTTTGTTTCCCCTAATTTGGGTCTTTCTCAGGGTATTATAACTTTAAGAGGTTAATTGTAATCCCCAGGATGCCTGCCAAAAGAAATACATAGAATATGAAAAAAGAAGCAAAATCTGTTCCAAGAGACAAAGAAGAACATTATATGTTGAAAAATTGGTCAAAACACCAAGAAGATATAACAATTATAAACATATATGTGCCAAACATCAGAGCTCCAAAATACATAAAGCAAAAATGAACAGAATTGAAGGGAGAAATACACAATTCTTCAGTAACAGAAACTTCAAAACTCAAGTTTCAATAACAGAACTTAGGAAATCAGTAAGGAAACGGAGGAAGAGAATAACGCTACAAACTGCACGGGTGTAACAGACATATACAGAACACTGCACTAAAAACAGCAAAATAGACATTCTTCTCAAATCCACATGAAGATTCTCAAAGACAGATCATATCTTAGGCCACAAAACAAATATCAACAAATTTTAAAAGACCTGAAATCAGATCTTATCCAACCATAATGGAATGAAAATAGAAATCAACAAAAGGAAAACAGGAAAATTCACAAATATGCGGAAAAAAACAATACAACCTTAAATAACCAATGAGTCAAAGAAGAAATCACAATGGAAACTGCAAAATACTTTTAAGACAGATAGAAAAAAAAACCCCACAGCATATCAAATTTCATGTGATACACAGAAAGCAGCACTCAGAAGTAAATTAATTCCGGTAAACACCTATGTCGAAAAGGAAGAGGGCCGGCCCGGTGGCGCAGCAGTTAAGTTCGCACCTTCTGCTTCGGCGGCCCAGGGTTCGCCGGTTCGGATCCTGGGTGCAGACATGGCACCACTTAGCATGCCACACTGTGGTAGGCGTCCCACATATAAAGTAGAGGAAGATGGGCACGGATGTTAGCTCAGGGCCAGTCTTCCTCAGCAAAAAGAGGAGGACTGGCAGCAGTTAGCTCAGGGTTAATCTTCCTCAAAAAAAATAATAATAACAATAAAATAAAATTAAGAAAAAAAGGAAGAAAGCTGCTTGAGTAGGGTGGGATGGGGTAGGGTAGGTCAATAAGAGGATGACAGTTTAAAAATACACATTTCTTTTTGAAGTGACAAAAACTTTCTAAAATTGAGTGTGGTGGCTGCACACATCTGTAAAGATGGAGAAAACATAAATTGTACACTTTAAATGAGTGAAATATATGGTATATAAACTATATCCCAATAAAGGTGTTTACAAAAAATGAAGATCTCAAATCAGTAAAATAACTATATAACTACCTTGAGAAAAAGAGCAAACTAAACCCAAAGCCATCAGAAGGATGGAAACATTAAAGACTAGAGATAAAACAGAGAATTAAAAAACAAGGGACAATCAACAAAACCAGAAGTTCTTTGAAAAGATCAACAAAACTGACAAACTTTTAGCCTAAGAAAGGAAACAAGAGACTCAAATTACTAAAATCAGAAATGGAAGAGGGCAGGGGGGGCCCATGGCCAAGTGGTTAAGTTTGTGCGCTCCATGTCAGCGGCCCAGGGTTTTGCTGGTTCGGATCCTGGGTGTGGACATGGCACCACTCGTCAGGCCATGCTGAGGCAGTGTCCCAGATGCCACAACTAGAAGGACCCATAACTAAAACGTACAACTATGTACTGGGGGGATTTGGGGAGAAAAAGTAGGAAAAAAAAGAAGACTGGCAACAGCTGTTAGCTTAGGTGCCCATCTTAGGGAAAAAACAAAAAAGACATGAAAGTGGGGACATTACCACTGACCTTACAAAAATAAAAAAGAATCATAAGACAATACTATGAACAACAGCACACCAACAAATCAGATAACCTGTATGAAACGGACAAATTCCTAGAAACACACAAAACTGACTCAAAAATAAAGAGAAAATCTCAACAGAACTGTAACAAGAGATTGAATCTATCAGTAAGCAAAAACCTCTCAAAAAGAAAAGCCCTGGATCAAATGCCTTCAGAAGTGAATTCTGCCAAACATGTAAAGAAGCTTTAACATAAATTCTTCTGAAACTCTCTCAAAAAATTGCAGAGGAGGGAACACTTCCTAACTCATTCTATGAGGCCAATATGTTATCAAATGCACCTGAAGACAGACAAAACATAATAAAACAAAATTACAGACCAATATCCCTTATAAAGATAAATGTAAAAATTCTCAACAAAATACTAGTGTATTAGTGTACTAGAGCAGCCACAAAAATTACAAGAAATCTGGAAGCTTAAAAAAGCAGAAATTTAATCTCTCACAGATCTAGAGGCCAGAAGTCTGAAATCAACATGCCTCTCTCCTAAATTCTGGTGGTTCTGGCAACCCTTGGCATTTCTTAGTTTATAGCTACATAACTCCAATCTCTACCTTAGTCTTCACATGGATCTGCATGAAGCCATCTCCCCATCTGTGTGTCTTCTCCTACTGTCTTTTACAAGGACATGTGTCATTACATTTAGTGTCCACACTAGGCCAAAATGATCTTATTTGAGATCGTTACCTTAACTACATCTGAACACCTTTACTCAAAATATGGTCAGAGTCTGAGGTTGTGGATAGACAAATCTTTTGGGGGACAACATTCAACCCACTACAACTACCAAACCAAATACAGGAGCATATTAAAAGGATTATACACTATGATCAAAAGGGATTTATACCAGGAATACAAAGGGAGTTGACAGAAAATCAATGTAACACATCACATTAATAGAACAAAGGACAAAAAGCACATAACCATCTCAACAGATACAGAAAATGCATTTGACAAAATTCAATCTTTTTCATGATAAAAACTCTCAACAAAGTAGGAAGAAAAGGGAACTTCCTTAACGTGACAAAGGGCACTGATAAAGGGCACATGATAAAAACCAACTGGCAACATCTAACTCAATGATGAAAGACTGCAAGTGTTCCCCCTATGATCAGAAAGAAGACAAGGATGCCCACTATTGCCACTTATATTCAACACTGTACTAGAAATTCTAGCTAACGCAACTAGGCAAGAAAAATAAATAGAAGGCATCTAAACTGGAAAGGATGAAATAAAACTATTATTTATAGATGACATGATCTTACACATAGAAAACCCTAAAGTACACACCAAAACTATTAGAATAAATAAATTCAGCCATTGCAAGGTACAAGAGCAACACACAGAAATCAGCTGGATTTCTATACATTAACAACGAACAATTCAAACAGGAAATTAAGAAAACAATCCATGTGCATCCAAAAGAATAAAATATCCAGGTGAAATTTAACCAAGGAGATGAAAGACTTCTATGCTGAAAATTACAAAACAGCACAACCAGAGGCACTCACAACTAGAATATACAACTATGTACTGGGGGGCTTTGGGGAAAAGAAAAAAAAAAAAGATTGACAACAGTTGTAGCTCAGGTGCCAATCTTTAACAACAACAACAATAAAGCAAATTACAAAACAGTGCTTGAAAGAAATTAAAGACAAATAAACGGAAGATATCCCGTGTTCATACAATGGAAGACAATATTAAGTCAGCAATACTACCCAAAGCAATCTGCAGATCCAATGCAATCCCTTATAAAAATGCCAGTGGCCTTTTTTGCAATCCTCGAATTCACAAGGCATTGCAACAGAACATGAATAACCAAACCAATACTGAAAACTAAGAATAAAATCGCAACACTCACACTTCTCGATTTCATAACTTATTCCCAAAACTATAATCATCAAAACAGTGTACACTGCCATAAGAATAGACATAAAGACCAACGGAACAGAATAGAGTCCAGAAAGAAACCCATGTATCTTTGGCCAACTGATTTTCAATAAGGGTACCAAGACCATTCAATGGGGAAAAAATAGTCCTTTCAACAAATTGTGCTGGGACAGCTGAATATCCACAAGCAAAAATATCAAGTTGGACCCCTAATAAACACCATATGCAAAAACTAACTCAAAAGGGATCAACAATCTAAGAAGAGCTAAAAACATAAAACTCGTAGAAGCAAACAGGGGTATAAATCTTTATGACCTTAGATAACAATGGATTTCTTAGATATGACACCAAAAGCATGACCAACAAAAGAAAAATTAGATAAACTGGACCTCATCAAATTAAAAAGTATTGTGAATCAAAGGTCATTATCAAGACAAAAAGTAACAAATACTGGAGAGGTTGGGGAGAAAAGGGAACCTTCATACACTGCTGGTGGGAATACAAACTGGTGCAGCCACTATGGAAAACAGTATTGAGATTTCTCAAAAAGATTAAAAATAAAAATACCATATGACCCAGCTATACCAATATGGGGTGTTTATCCAGATAAATAAAATCAACAATTCAAAGAGACTTATGCATCCCTATGTTCATTCCAGCGTTACTCACAATGGGGGTGGGGGGGTAGGCACAAAGGGTGAAGGGGGACACCTAAATGGTGACTGACAAATAATAATGTACAATTGAAATTTTACAATGCTGTAAACTATCATAACCTCAGCAGAAAAAAAAAAGTTAAACACAGAATCACCATATGACCCATCAATGCCACTCCTAGTATACACACAAAGAAATTGAAAAGAGGGAGTAAAACAGATCCTTGTACACCAATGCTGAGAGCAGCACTATGCACAATAGCCAAAAGGCAGAAACAACAGAAATCTCCTTCAACACATGAAAGGACAAACAAAATACGGTGTGTATATACATACACACACACACACACACACACACACACAGAGGAATATTACTAATCAATAATGAGGAATGAAGTACTCATACTGACTGCAACATTGATGAACCTGAAACACATTATGCTAAGTAAGCGAAGCCAGACTCAAAAGGTCACACACCATATGACTAGAATTATGTCCAATATCCAGAATAGGTAAATCCTTAGAGACAAAATGCAGACTGGTGGTTTCTAGGGACTGGGGGACAAAGAGCAGGATGTGGAGTTTCTGCTTAACATAGGGTGTCTTCTTTTAGGGAGATAAAATGTTTGGGAAATTGTCAGAGGTGGTAGTTGCACATCATCATCGTGAAAGTAGTAAATGCCACTGAACCATATACCTGGAGATGGCTAATTTTATGCTATGTGAATTTTACCTCAATATTACGAAAAATAAATAAATAAATTTATCCTGTCCTTCCTTCAGAAACTGCAATTCAGGGTAATGAAACAGTTGATAAGGAAAAAACTCCAAAAAAAAATACAAGTAATCCTGCTAATACATAAAGTAATGATATGACAATTCATTCAAATTCTACTTAATAAAATAATGGATCCAGATACTGATCGACAGCTACTAACATCATACACACAAAGGTAACCAACCACCATACACCTCCCAAAGGAAGTATACAACACTTTGATTGATTTGAGATCTTCGTTTTTTAAAAACAGTTTATATACCATATATTTCACTCATTTAAAGAATACAATTTATGAAGTATTCTTGTCTGCTCCCACAACAAACTGACTATGATCAATCCTCTGGATACATATAACTACAAATGTATGGAAAATACACGGAACAAAGTAACTTGTTAAAACACATGTGCATGCATGCACACACACACAGACACCATCTAATAAGATGCTATCAACAAATTCTACTATGGGAAGGAAACTCTACGGGGCAAATGACATCGATTTTTCCATAAGCAAATTGACAAGGAAAAGGAAGAGGAAAGGAGATTACAAAGAGACCCAGGGGACATATCAAGCAACAGCAAAATATGCATATTATTTGGATCCAGCTTATGGACTTTATTTGGATACTGATTCAATCACCTATTAAAAAAATATATTTAGGAGACAATCAAGAAAATGTGAACAATGACTGGATATTCAACGGTTTTTAAAAATTCTTGTCAGGACTGACATCAGCATCATGGTGGAGTGAACTTGCCCAGGACTCTCTCCCCGCAACATACAACAAAAAGGAGCAACCGTATTCCAACAGAAAATATGCTAATAACACAGGAATCCTGGGAGAGTCACAGGAGCCAAATGACAGAGGGCAGAGAGGCTGGAGCCCCCTCGGAGGACCCGGAACAGGGTAAGTGAGAGCCTCGCTCCCTCCCCTAAAGACTGGGATCGTTGCCCTGGGAGGCACTGTGAGGGAAGGAGTGGGGGAGGGGGTGGCACGACTGCAGGATCACCCATGACTCCCTAGCGCCCTTGCAGCCAAGAGGGAAGCCGTCTAACAGGGCGAAAACTTTCACGTGGGATGACCTCATCAAGCCAAGATGCCAGGAGACTAGACAGCAAGAGCTGATCAGGAAACCCAGGTTGGGGGACAAGAGAAAGTGCTCCCCACCCCAACCCCCAAACTGCACTGTGCTGCGCCACCTCAGCTAAATGCGAGGGCTCAGAATACACGGCTCTCAATCCCCATCTAGTGGCGATAGGCTGTAACTGCAACCAAATAAAATCACAATGCAGAAAAACCATACTTGCAGCATCCAGTAATTCATCAAATCTCCAGACCAGAGGGAAAACAATAAATACCCAGAATTCTGTCCTGAGGACTCAGAAATAAGTAAACTAAACGACAATGAATTCAGAATAGCTATCGTCAAAAAACTCAATAAGATAAAAGAAAATAGACAGAAATAATTCAATGAGTTCAGGAGCTACTTCACAAAAGAGATTTAAACTATAAAGAAGAATCGATCAGAAATACTATAGATGAAAGACCCAATGGAAGAGATAAAACAAAATATGGATTCCCTGAATGCTTGTGTGGACACCAGAGAGGAGCAAATCAGCATAATTGAAGATAGACATGTTGAATGGCTCCTGACAGAGGAGGAGAGAGAACTAAGACAAAAAAGAAAGAAAGAAAATCTCCGAGAAATATCCAACTCAATGAGAAAATGAAACATAAGAATTATAGGTATCCAAGAAGGTGAAAAGAAGGAGAATGGAGCAGAAAGCATGCTCAAAGAAATAATAGCAGAGAAGTTTCCAACTCTAGGGAATGAGAGAGAAATGTGCGTGAAGGAAGCTTTCAGATATCCTAGATTTGTCAATGTAAAAAGACCTACTGCAAAGCATATAATAGTAAAAATGGCAAAAATGGTGACAAAGAAAGAATATTCAGGGAAGCAAGGCAGAAGAAAATAACCTAGAAAGGAACCCCTATCAGACTTTCAGCAGACTTCTCTGAAGAAACCTTACAAGCTAGAAGAGAATGGAAAGACATATTCAAAACTTTAAAAGATAAAAATCTTCAGCCAAGAATACTCTATCCAGCAAAAATGTCCTTCAGATATGAGGGAGAAATTAAATCTTTCCCAGACAAACAAAAGCTAAGGGACTTCATAGCCACGAGACAGCCCCTACAAGAAATTCTCAAGAAGGCCCTCATATCTGAAAAAAGAAAAAAAGGGAGAAAGGGGTCACAAAACACAGAGTAAGGAGACAGATAGACAGACTCAAAATAGGACAGCAAATATTCAACTATAGCATTAGGATACAGGGAAGGAAAGCACCGAAAACAAAGACAATCTTGTCACTTTAACCACAAACAAACAACACGAGTTGGAATAAGATGAGAATAACTTAGGAGGGGAGGAGGAAAGGGACTGAATCAGTTTAGACTAAGAAAATAAGAGGCCATCAGAAAGTGGACTGTGTTATGCATGAGATTCTGAATACAAACTTCAGGGTAGCCATTAAACTAAAGAGCAGAACAGAGACACAAAAAATAAATAAGGAAAAAACTAAGAAACACAGCATAACAAACTGTAGAAGTCAATGGGTAGACCAAAACACACAGAACGAGAAACAAAGGAAATGCAGGAAAACTGGAAAACAAGTGATAGAATGACAGCATTAAGCCCTCATACATCAGTAATCAACCTCAACGTTAAGGGACTGAACTCTCCAATAAAAAGACACAGAGTGCCAAGATGGAATAAAGAACAAGATCCAACAATTTCTTGCCTCCAGGAAATACACCTCAGCTCCAATGACAAATACAAGCTCAGAGTGAATGGGTAGAAGACGATACTCCAAGCTAATGGCAAACAAAAGAAAGCAGGTGTGACAATACTTCTATCAGACAAACAGGATTTCAAGATAAGGCAGGTAAAGAGAGACAAAAGGGGCAGTACATAATGATCAAAGGGACACTCCATCAAGAAGAAATAATGCTTATAAATATCTATGTACCCAACAGAGGAGCACCCAAGTTCATAAAGCAACTATTAACAAACCTAAAAGAAGATATCAAAAATAATACAATAATAGGACAGGACCTCAACACCCCACTCACATCACTGGACAGAGCATCCAGACAGAAAATCAACAAGGAAACAGTGGAATTAAACAAAAAGCTAAAATAGTTGGACTCAATAGACATATATAGAACACTCCATCCCAAAACAGCAGAATACACATTCTTCTCAAGTGCGCACAGAACATTCTCAAGGATAGACCATATGTTGCAAAACAAGGCAAGCCTCTATAAATTTAAACCAATTGAAATAATAACAAGCATCTTCTCTGATCATAATGCTATAAAGCTAGAAATTAGTTACAAGAAAAAAAAGCTGAGAATTCATTTGAGGCAAAAAAGACCCCAAACTGCCAAAGCAATCCTGAGAAAAAAGAACAAACCTGGATGCATCACAACCCCTGACTTCAAAACATACTACAAAGCTACAGTAATCAAAACAGCATGGTACTGGTACAAAAACAGGTGCACAGATCAATGGAACAGAATTGAAAGCCCAGAAATAAAACCACACATCTATGGATAGCTAATCTTCGACAAAGGAGGTGAGGGCATACAATGGAAAAAAGAAAAGTTTTTTCAACAAATGATGCTGGGAAAACCAGAAAGCCACATGTAAAAGAATGAAAATTGACCATTCTTTCTCACTATTCACCAAAATAAACTCAAAATGGATCAACGACCTAAAGGTAAGACCTGAAACCATAAGGCTTCTAGAAGAAAATATAGGCAGTACACTCTTTGACATCAGTATTAAAAGGATCTTTTCGGACACCATGTCTTCTCAGAGAAGGGAAACAACAGAAAGAATAAACAAATGGGACTTCATCAGACTACAGAGCTTCTTCAAGTCAAGGAAAAACAGGATTGAAATAAAAACAAACCCACCAATTGGGAAAAAATATTTGCAGGTCATGTATCCAACAAAGGGTTAATCTCCATAATATATAAAAAACTGAACAACAAAAAAATCAAACAACCCAATCAAAAAATGGGCAGGAGACATGAACAGACATTTCTCCAAAGAAGATATATGGGTGGTCAATAGGCACATGAAAAGATGTTCATCATCACTGATCATCAGGGAAATGCAAATCAAAACTACACTAAGACAGAATGGCAAAAATAACCAAAAAACAAAAAGTAACAAATATGGGAGAGGTTGTGGAGAAAAAGGAACCCCCATACACTGCTGGTGGGAATGCAAACTGTTGCAGCCACTATAGAAAACAGTACAGAGATTTCTCAAAAAATTAAAAATAGAAATACCATATGACCCAGCCATCCCACTATTGGGTATCTATCCTAAGAACTTGAAGTCAGCAATTTCAAAAGTCCCATGCACCCCTATGTTCATTGCAGCATTATTTACAATAGCCAAGACATGGAAGCAGCCTAAGTGCCCATCGACTGATTACTGGATAAAGAAGATATGGTATGTATATACAATGGAATACTACTCAGCCATAAAAAAGAATAAAATCGTCCCATTCACAACAACATGGATGAACCTTGAGGGTATTACGTTAAGTGAAATAAGCCAGCTAGAACAAGACAATCTGTGTATGACTCCACTCATATGTGGAAGTTAAATATGTAGACAAAAAGAACAGAAAGGGGGCGTAAGGGGTGAGCACAAAGGATGAAGCGGTGCACCTACAACACGACTCACAAACAATAATGTACAATTGAAATTTCACAAGGTTGTAAACTACCATAACTCAATAAAAATTTTTTTAAAAAAATCCTTGTCAGTTTTTTAGGTGTGATACTATAGTGTGCATTTCCCAAATATCTAGTTATGTTAGAGATGCTCACAGAATTCAAAATAATCAGAAGAATGGGATAGGAAAGGGGATAGATGAAACAAGACTGGCCATGACTTGATCAATGTTAAAGCTAGGTACCTACAAATCCTTTCTACTTTTATGTATGCTTGAAATTTTTCCCTAATAAAAGCATTTTCCAAAAATATACCTGTAAAATTTTACCACCTTAATCTATCTCTGACGTCTATTCCTTCATTTTTATCTCTCATACTGTCTTCAACCAGTCACTCATCATCATACCCTTGGACTTACTGCAATAAAACTGCAATAAAGCAGTCTTATCTTAGTGGATTTTTGATTCTAACATCAGAGCATAAAGCAAAAAATAAGCATAAGCAAAACTATCCTTGAAAAATCCCTTAAAATTCCAATAGAGAAAGTACATTATATAGCTCATTATCTTGAATACACAACCCTGCTGGACTTTATAAGTTCTTCTAACTTTTCTGTCAAATAGTGTCTATCAATGGCCCTAATTCATTTAAAAATTTCTTCTTCAAGAATGTAATAAGCCATCACCACCTCTTGCCTGACCTGCTCAATAACACACTTGACGCCTTTGTCAATATGGTTGGGAAAGCCTTACAATCACTCACAAGGGATTTTCATATAGATTTGCCTACAGCATATGCTCAGTGAGTAAAATGCAGATTGAATTACCTCTATAATTTAAATTATTTCTTTTTGTCTATCTCCCTCAACTCCCCCAGGTCATATAGATGATTTTAAGTATGTTAAATGCACTTATGATCCAGCTCCACTTTTCTTTTTTATAGTTGGTCTGGTCTCATACCCTTGCAATCCATTCATCACACTGATGTGAGTGATCTTTCTAAAGTAGAAATCTCATGTTATTCTTCAGCTTCAATGCCTCCCCCAACATTCAACAGGATCAAGTTCTTAGTATGAGAAAAAAAGGAAGGGAGGAAAGGAGGGCAAAAAGGAAAAGGGAAAGGGCAAGAAGAGATGGACAAGGAAGAGAGGAAGGGAAGAAAACCTTGCGTATGTCATCAGCTTCACCTCTCAGAAGGCCTACCACTCAAACCTTACAGTCCAATTCCCAATCATTTTAATTCCTTGATATACCTGTGTCTATATCATTTGCTTCTCCCTTTGCCTATAATACCCTACTTTCCCACACGATGTTAAAACACTTCAACACTATGTTAAAACACTTACCTTTAACAACTGAGAACTATAGAGCAGTCGAGATGAAGAAAATTTAAAGTTGAATTGAGAAACTCCCAATTCTGACGACAAAGAAAAGAAAACCTAAACTAAAACCTGGAACATATTTTCCAGCAATGATAAGTAGGCATTTGATATTAAAGAATGGCATTATCAATACTTTACATCAGGTTCATTGCGGGGTTTTGTTAACTAGTCTAGAAATATAATTAACATTTCTACAGGAAAATGCATTCCAGGCTCCAAAATAACTTACCAATCAATTTTGGAACACAATTGAGTTAGAATTTTTTAAATACACATCAAATTTAGACTATAACAAAGACAGCATGTCAAATCAGTGAGGAAAAGATGAACTGTTCAATAAATGGTGATGGGACAAATGGTAGCATTTTAGCATCTAGGAAAAAATAAAGTTGGATCCATACCTCACATTGTATTACCTGGATACATTCCAAATGTATCAAAGATTAAACTGTAAAAAAAAAGAAACCATAAAAATGCTAGAGGAAAACATGAAAGAATTCCTTTATAATTTTGGAGTAGGGAAGGCCTTTCTAACTAATGGTTCAAAATACACAAGCCATGAAAGATAACATTAATAAATTCAACTAAATAAAAGTCAAAAACTTCTGCATGGTAAAAAGCTCCACGAGCAAAGACTAACAACTGGGCAAAAACTAGTCCAACTCATATCACAAAAGCCTAATGTATGAGGGGCTCCTATGAAAATGCCAACAAATCAAAAGGAAAAGGATCAACAACCAAACAGAAAAAGCATATGTATGAACAGACCACAGAAGAGAAAATACAAATTGCTCTTAAAAATATGAAAATATGCTCAGCTTCACTCAGAGTAAGAGAAATGCAAAATAACTGCTCTGAGATACCAATTTTCACCTACTGGATTATCAAGGGTATGGAGAATAGCTTATTCATTCATTGCTGTTGGGAACATAAATTGGTACAATCACTAGGGAGAACAATTTGGGAATATCTACCAAAATCAACTGCAAAATCCCTTTGACCCAAAATTTCCACTTTGGGGAATTAATAATCCTACAGATGCCCCTGAATACAAGCAAAATAACACACATGTAAGCATTAGCCATAAATGCAAAAGATTAGAAAGTCCATCAACAGGTGAGTGATTACCTAACATACAGTAAAAAAAAGTTCTTTATGGGTAATAGATTGTTCAGTAAAAAGAATTAAGATGCAAGAAAGTATATATAATATTCATCCATTTGTATAAAAATCAGAGATGAAAATATTCATCTATTCGTATTTATTTCTATATGCAAAAAAAAACCTAGAAGCATATGCAAAAAAGTACTAACAGCAATTACGTTGGACGCAGGAAAGTTGCTGAGAAACTGGGCAGATGGTAAACAGAAGTAGGACGAAGGATTTTAATATTTTTAAAAATTTTTGGACAATATGACTGTATAACATAGTCTAAACATGAAATTTAAAACATATAGCCAAAAGCATTGTATTTTTCCCTTTTATTTACTCATGCCACTATTCTATTCTATGCCAGAAATACTTTACAGTTGGCTGCCCAAAACAGAGGAGTATACTAATAGTAGTTATCGCTCCACATTTTGGTTTCTTCATCAGTTACTTAATTTTCACAGTATGCCACGGTTTAACAAATTTGTGTCTACATATTGAAGAATGGCACTGAGTTAAGAAACACGGATTTCTCTGAGAAAGGTAACTAAAAGTGGAGATGAAAATGAGAAATACATACACAAGCGTTCTCAGGAAAGCATAGCAAAATTTAGACACAGAAGTTAACATTTCTTTCTGCTCAAGCAACACTGATCCTCAGGGTATTAAAATTAACATTCACTAGAAATATCACCTAACAATACACTAAAGAGAGAAAAAAAGAATCTAAAACAATAGATTTTAGCTCTAACAAAAAAAAAAAAGAAAAGTGGCTTATTTTTCCAAAAATAATTTATAACATATGAAATTGTATCCATAAAAGGATATCAAGATTTCAATTAGAAGTACGTGGGTTGGGCCGGACCTGTGGCCAAGTGGTTAAGTTTCCACGCTCTGCTTCAGCAGCCCAGGGTTTCGCCAGTTCAAATCCTGGGCACAGACATGGTACCGACTGTCAAGCCATGCTGAGGAGGCATCCAACGCGCCACAACTAGAAGGACCCACAACTAAAAGTACACAGCTATGTACCGGAGGGCTTTGGGAGAAAAAGGAAAAATAAAATCTTTTACAAAAAAAAAAAAGTATGTGGATCATTCTGCATTAAAAAAAACAATGTTTGGGGCTGGCTTCGTGGCCTAGTGGTTAAGCTTAGCGCGCTCCGCTTTGGCGGCCCAGGTTTGGTTCCTAGGCACAGACCTACACACACCACTCCTTGGCGGTCATGCTGTGGCAGCAACCTACATACAAAATAGAGGAAGATGGGCACAGATGTTAACTCAGGGCAAATCCTCCTCCTCAAAAAAGAAAAAAAGAAAGAAAAAAAACAAACAACGCTTGAGTTTGTCCACAAAGTAGAAAAATTCTATTTCAATTAAAAAAGGATTCATAAATTAGACCCATTACTGTTAAAAATATTTGAGTGGTAAACACTATTTAATTTGATATAATATGAACTAACAAATTTTTAAATACTCTCCTACTCCAGTTTTCAATAAAAATGTTTTCCAAAGTCTCCACACTTACCCCCATTATCTGTTCTTTTTAAAGCTCCATCCTTGTGAGGACACAGTTCACATCTCTACAAAAAAAAAGAAAGGAAACAAAGAAACGTTTCAGATTACCAAAAATAACGTCTTCCCTGTAACTTCAAACCTACCAAAAATGTGGGAGCAGCATTTGTACTAGTTGCCACAAAGAGTATTTCAGAACATTCCTCACTAAGTAATTCTCCTTGATATGTAATCTTCCTCAGAGCACCAGATAACTTTTAAAACGTGGATTTTACTTAACTTTTAAATTCCTGCCACAATTTTTTTTAACATTACATTAATAAAAACAAAAAATTCGCTCAACATAGAACTGGGACCCAGTTTTTAACATCTCCCTCTACCCCTTTACTTTCTGTCTAGGATCAGCTGGGATTATTGTAGTCAGTCAGGTTTGGTTTCTCCTAAAGAGCCAAACTCAAGAATTTAGAAGGCTGATTCAAGTGGGAAGGCATGCTCTCACATGTGCTGACCTGCATTCTGGAAGGAAGGAACTGCTCCACTTATTCTCATTACTCTTATCATTCACACAAAATGGTACTCAAGAGTTATTATGGATCCCTCTCCCTACCACTCCCACAACTGAAAACCAAAAGTAAACACAGAGCCAGTACTACCATTTCTTTCACTACTGACAAGACGATATAATTGTAAAAATAATAAACAGGATAAGTTTCAATGACATTGTCTTACTGTGAAGCATATGTTCCTGGAGGTCATACTTGAGTATTTATTATCATACCCTACCTTGTTCCCCAAAGAGGTTTTGTAGCACATAATACAGTAACATAAATAAATTAGAAAGGAAAATAAGAGCAGGAAATTAAGACAGAATGGTGAATAAATACACAGAACATAAGCCATGAGATCCTATATTTCTTGTCTTCTATTATTTTACTCTCCTGATTTTCCTCTTATCTCATTGGCAGCACCCTTCTGATCACCTATTCCAACCTTTAAATGTGGTAGCTCCTCAGGGCTCTGACTTAAGACGTCTACTTATTTCATGTTAAACACTGGGCAATCTCATTCATTTTCTATACATCTATTACTAACTAAATTACTAGGAAATACCAGTGACTCCTAAATTTACCTCCTATTCAGAGCTGGCTTGGATCCATATCTAAAACTTCCCACAATACATAGACACTTTAAGCTCTGTCCAAAATCTACGTCAACAGTTGCTTTTCCTACAGTTTCCCCTATCTTTGTAATGACACTCTCAACCACCTATTGCACACACAAGACACCTAGACATAACCTTTTGACAGCTTCACCTTACTCCCTAACCTCATATTTAATCAATTGCCACATTTTGCCCATTTCTCCTCCTAAATACTGATGAGATTTGACAACCTCTCTCCATCTACAATATTAGTCAACTGCAAGCGAACATCAACTTTCATCAGGACCACTTCAGTGACCCCCTAACTAAACAGTCGCCCCGCATTCACTCTTACCTAACCCCCACCAATATACAGAGTGAACTTCAAAAATGCAAGTCCAATGTATCACTGGCCCTCTCACAACCCTTCAATGGATTCCCTATGTGATCTACTCCCCCTCACTTCCACAACCTTCTCCCTTTTCAATATCTTACCATCTGAGCAACGTTGCCTTTTCTCCTTTCAATTCTGTAAACACTCCAAAGCTCGTTCCCGCTTCACCACCTTTAAATGTGTTGTATTATTCCACCTAGAATACTGTCCTTCACCCCAACCCTCTTTAACAGCTGGATACCTTCTATTCATCACTCAGGTCCTTGTTTAAAGTCACTACCTCACAGAAGATTTTTCTGAATCCCTATGTCAGGTAAGGTGCCATATGAATTGACTATACTTTCCTTCTTGTCATATATTGCAATCACAATTAGATACGCAATTAAGGTGGTTTGTTTTTTTTTTTTAAGATTTTATCTTTTCTTTTCTCCTCAAAGCCCCCCAGTACACAGCTGTGTATTTTTAATTGTGGGTCCTTCCAGTTGGGGCATGTGGGACACTGCCTCAGCATGGCTTGACAAGCAGTGCCATGTCCGCGCCCAGCATCTGAACCAGCGAAACCCTGAGCCGCCAAGCAGAGCACACGAACTTAACCACTCGGCCACAAGGCCGGCCCCCATTACGCGATTGCGTTTATCTCCTGCTAGATTATAAACTTCATTTCATGGCTGTAACCCTAGGATCTATCACAATCTCAAGACATGGTAACTCAAAAAATATGTGACGAACAGGTGGGAGGAGCAAAAGCACAAACACACTTGCTAATTGCAGGCAATAATTTGTTTCTAACTATACAGCAACCTCTCTCACAGATGGAAACAATATTAGTTGCGTGATTTACCTTGTGAGAAAGAAACAGGTGCTAGCAGAAGTATAACTAAATCTAATATAAAGACTATAACCAGAGACAGATTACTCTTTGGGATGACTAGGTGTTAAGAATAATTGTTTAGCAACTGGAAAAGAGAAAATTCACATTAGACCCTTAAACCTTACTGATCACTAATATAAATTCAAACTGTTTGAAAAACAATTTCAACATAAGAACTAACAAAAAAATTAGTCAATTTAAGGAATTAAAAACTTCTACAAAGAAAAACAGTAGAATAGACAATTCAAAAAAGATTTTTAAAATGACTTTTTAAGTAAGAAAAAGCAGATGCAACAAATATATGAGAAAACACTTAGCCTCACTTATATCCAAAGAATATTAATATAAAAACCACAAATAAATAGTAGGCATTTTTGCCCACTAAGTTAGCAAAGCTTTTCTGAAAAGATAATCCCTAATGTTCAGAGTGCACTGAACATTTATTCTCATACACTGTTGACGGCCCTATAATGCAATTCTTTTAGAGAGTAATTTAGCAATACGATTCATGAAAAATACTGATTCAATTACTTCACTTCTAGAGAGGCAAAGGAAATAACATAATAGAAACAGCATTTATTAAGTACTGTACGTCATTTTTATATCATTTACATACTTTAATTTCAAGACATGAAAAATGTGTACAAAAATGTTTTATATGGCTGTTTATAAGCATTTTATAAAAAGCCTGCATAACACTGAGGAAACTAACATTATTTTCACAAAGATTTTAACTGAGCTAAAAAAATGCACAAAAGAAAACTCTAAAAGAAAATACACAAAATATATTAAAAAGACTATGGTGAGGATGGTAAGATTATGAGTGAATTTATTTCTTTATTTCACAATATTTCATTTCTCTTATGATTTAAATTTTTACAGAGATACATTATTGTTTGCTAATTAAAATACTATGATTATGTCATAGTACTAAAGATAATAATAACTAGGAGACTTGAGAGGAAAAATGATTACAGGAAAGGAAAAGTAGGTTTAAGTTACAGCTAGAAGGCTGTACCCTAAGCTCAGGAAGAAAGGATCTGGGATGAGAGCCCCTGCACAAGCAAGACTCCAGATTCCACAGGAAATCAATCCCACAGGAAAGGCTTCATAGGGAAGGCTGCAGCTACACATTACTATCAGAATTCCACAGATCCATTCTTACGGATCACAGGTAGTGTTAAAAAGCACAAGTAAACCCTAAGAAAGGGTACACTTTATAAGAGACAAAAAAAAAAAAAAAAAAAAAAAGCACACATTCAAGATCTCATTACATTTTTACCAAGGAAAAAACCCTTTAATTGGAATGGCCCAAAGAAGCAGAAGTTACACAGGTGGTTCTGTCTTTTCTACATTGCATAGTATACCAAGAAAGCATACAACTATTGTCCATCTTTACAACGTAGGCATCACTTTCCAAATACTTTTTCTACTTTATTATTAGATTCTTTTGCCATAGGATAAAACTCACTATATTTCATTAAATCAAGTTCACCCAAAATACCGACCTTTAGGAGGCTGTGGCTATGTAACAATCTACTCAGCTATACTGATTTCCCCAGACTGTGACCACCATTATATTACAAAAAGCAACAAGACAATAATTGAAAATAATAGTATAGGCCAATAAGAAGGATAAATTCAACTTTTAAGTTTGAAATTCTCATATTATACAAAAGATGTCATTGTGGCATAAAAAAGTATCTGTAGGATAAAACATTTACCATCATCATTTCTTCTTTTTTTAAGCAAAACAGAAAAATAAATCTAAATAAACCTACGTTTTCTTATGTTTTAGACTCATGACAAAAACAGTAGAAATGAGCACACCTAGTGCCAATGCTGTGGTCTCCACAAACAGCATTTCCCAAAGGAATCAGGACTCCTGGGGAAGTGGATGATTCCAGGTCTGGGTCAAGTAAGCCCAGAATACCTTATTCTATCAGACAGCAAGGGAGCTATAAAAGGCTACTTTAGTCATCTCAAAAAAAACATAGAGGCTCCTGTTGGCCAAAGATGAATCACTTAAGGCGAATAAAGATAATAATTACAACAGACTGAAACACGCCAAATATTTTTAAATCCATGATAAAATGAATTTCTACCTCCAAAACAGCTGAGTAAGCTTCTAAGAGACAAACCCTGATACAGATAAGCAGCCAGATTCTAGCTTCCCACCAGATGTCAAAATTTGGAAGGGACCAGCTCAAGAAGAGTTTCCCATTTTTTAGGACTCTTAACCTAAAGACAAGCCACAGTCAGCCCATGGTGGCTCCTATAGTCCTCATATTGGAAAAACCAGAAGATAAAGTTCAGAGCAACTGGAAAAATGAGGTCTGAATCCAGAAGAGGAGAGAACCAGAGGAGAGTCCCCAAATTTTTATGTATAGACTGTCCAAATCTCACACTGACCCTAGATCATCCGTGCAGAGGGTGTAGTAGAGCCCAGTTATGGAAAAGAAAAGAAATAAAATGAGGGACCTGCACCATGGCCAAGTGGTGGAGTTCGCGCACTCCACTTCAGGGGCCCAAGGTTTCACCAGTTCAGATCCTGGGTGTGGACATGGTACCGCTCGTCAGGCCATGCTGAGGTGGCATCCCACAAAGCAGAATGAGAAGGATTTACAACTAAAATATACAACTATGTACTGGGGGAGCTTTGGGGACAAAAAGCTGGAGGAGAAGATTGACAACAGATGCTAGCACAGGTGCGAATCTTAAAAAGAAAAAAAATTGTGGGGCTGGCCCCATGGCTGAGTGGTTAAGTTCGCGCGCTCCGCTGCAGGCGGCCCAGTGTTTCGTTGGTTCGAATCCTGGGCGCGGACATGGCACTGCTCATCAAACGACACTGAGGCAGCGTCCCACATGCCACAACTAGAAGGACCCATAATGAAGAATATACAACTATGTACCGGGGGGCTTTGGGGAGAAAAAGGAAAAAATTAAAATCTTTAAAAAAAAACAAAAAAAGAAAGAAAAAAAGAAAAAAAATTGTAAAAAATAATAATAAAATGAGATCTAAGGGGGCTGGCCCTGTGGCCAAGTGGTTAAGTTTGCGCGTTCTGCTTCGGCGGACCAAAGTTTCCCCGGTTCAGATCCTGGGCGCGGACATGGCACCGCTCATCAAGCCATGCTGAGGCAGCATCCCACATGCCACAACTAGAAGGACCCACAACGAAGAATATACAACTATGTACCAGGGGATTTGGGGGAGAAAAAGGAAAAATAAAATTTGTTTAAAAAAAGGAGATTTAAGCAACTGCTCAAAATATATAATAGGCAGTTTGAGTCCAACCAAATCAACTACCTGATAAAAGCAATATCAATTTTTTCAAAGAAATATAACAGGATCAAGACTTCTCACATATAATATTCACAACATCTAGGAAACAAGCCCAGTTACCTCATGTACGAAGAGCCACAAAAATGTTAATAATGCTCAAGATAAAAGACAATGAATGAAGGTCAACTCTAAGATGACCTAGACATTGGAATTAGGCTTTAAAATAGCTATTATAACCAAGTTCTATGAGGTGAATGAAAATGTACCTATAATAAGTAAAATAAAAAACCTCAACAGAGGAATAGAAACTACAAACAAAAACAAATAAAAATTCTAATTAAAATTTCACGAAGTGAAAAATTCACAAAACAGGCTTAACAGTGAAACCATGATGACAAAGGAAAGAGTCAGTGAGCCTGAAGCTACATCAAATAGACAGGATCTAATCTGAAAAAGAGAAAATAGTGAAAAAATGAATAGAGCTTCAGGGACCTATTGAAAAGTATCAAGAAATCTAACACGTATAACTAAAGGCCTGGAAAAGGAGGAAAGGAGTCAGGGAGACGGGGAATATAAATATGAGAATATGGCAGGAAAGAAAATTTTACAGAAACAATCGATGAAAATTTCTACAATTTAAAGGAAGAAAACCTCATGGATTCAGGAAGCTCAGCAAGCCCCAAGTAGCCAAACTGCTTGCTAAACAGGAAACAAAGGGAAATATCTGGAAGCAGACAAGAGAAAATGACACATCAAATACAGTAAAAGAGTGACTGACAAATGGATGGTTTCTCATCATAAACTGTGGAAGCCAAAAGAGAGTAAAACAACATCTTTAAAGTACTTGAAGAAAAAAACTGTCAACTCAGAATTCTATATTCAACTATTATATCCTTCAAAAATGAAGATGAAGAGAACAATTTGGTGGTGGCCAGAGGGAAGAGGGGTGGGAGGCTAGGCCAAATACGGGAAGGGAATTAAGAGTTACAAACTTCCAGTTATAAAATAAGTAAGTTATGGAGATGTAATACACAGTGTTGCGAATATAATCAATAATACTGTAATAACTTTGTATGGTGACAGATGGTTACCAGACTTACTGAGGTGATCATTTCATACTATATATAAATGTCAAATCACTATGTTGTACACTTGAAACTAACATAATATTTTATGTCAACTATAATTCAATAAAAAAATTTTTAAACATTCACGTAGCTAAAGGTCAAAAATACAACAAAAAAATGAAGGTGAAATAGAGAATTTCAAGTAAAAGAGAGCAAACGTCACTAGCAGACATGAACTACAATAAAGGCTAAAAGAAATTCTTCAGGACATAAAGAAATGAAAGACACTCCATGCTCATCGACTAGAAGAATAAACACGATTAAAATGTCCATATGAGGGCCGGCCCGGTGGCGCAACGGTTAAGTTCACACGTTCCGCTTCTTGGCGGCCCGGGTTTCGCCGATTCAGATCCCGGTGCAGACACGGCACCACTTGACAAAAGCCATGCTGTGGTAGGCGTCCCACATATAAAACAGAGGAAGATGGGCATGGATGTTTGCTCAGGGCCAGTCTTACTCAGCAAAAAGAGAAAGATTGGCAGCAGTTAGCTCAGAGCTAATCTTCCTCCAAAAAAAAGAAAAAAGTCCATATTACCTAAAGGAATCTATAGATTCAACGCAATCCCAATGACATTCTTCATGGTTACAGAACAAAGAATCCTAAAATTTATATGGAACAACAAAAGCAATAGCTAAAACAATCCTAAGAAAAAAGAAGAAAGCTGGAGGCATCACAATCCATGACTTCAAAATATACTACAAAGTTTTAGTAATAAAAATAGCATGGTATTGGCACAAAAGCAGACACACAGATCAATGGAACAGAATTGAAGCCCAGAAATAAAACCACACATCTATGGATCTTTGACAAAGGACCCAAGAACATGCAATGGAGAGAGGAAAGTCTCTTCAATAAACGGTGCTGGGAAAACTGGACAGCCACATGCAAAAGAATGAAAGTAAACCATTATCTTACACCATACACAAAAATTAACTCAAAATGGATTAAAGACTTGAATGTAAGACCTGAAACCATAAAACTCCTAGAAGAAAACATAGGCAGTACACTCTTTGACATCAGTCTTAAAAGCATCTTTTTGAATACCATGTCTACTCATACAAGGGAAACAAAAGACAAAGTACACAAACGGGACTACATCAGACTAAAAAGCTTCTGCAGCAAGGGGCTGGCCCCGTGGCCGAGCGGTTAAGTTCGCGCGCTCCGCTGCAGGCAGCCCAGTGTTTCGTTGGTTCGAATCCTGGGCGCGGACATGACACTGCTCGTCGAACCACGCTGAGGCAGCGTCCCACATGCCACAACTAGAAGAACCCACAACAAAGAATATACAACTATGTACCAGGGGGCTTTGGGGAGAAAAAGGAAAAAATAAAATCTTAAAAAAAAAAAAAAAAAAAAAAAGCTTCTGCAGGGCAAAGGAAACCATGAACAAAACAAAAAAAAACCACCAACTGGGGGAAAATATTTACAAATCATATAACCAACAAAGGGTTAATTTCCAAAATATATAAAGAACTGGTACAACTCAACAACAAAAAGACAAACAACCTGGTCAAAAAATGGGCAGCAGATATGAACAGACATTTTTCCAAAGAAGATATACAGATGGCCAACAGGCACATGAAAAGACATTCAACATCACTATTAGGGAAATGCAATCAAAACTACAATGAGATATCACCACACACCCAATAGAATGGTTATAACTGACAAGGCAAGAAACAAGTGTTGGAGAGGATGTGGAGAAAAGAGAACCATATACACTGCTGGCGGGAATGCAAACTGGTGCAGCCACTGTGGAAAACAGTATGGAGATTTCTCAAAAAATCAAAAATAGAAATACCATATGATCCAGCTATTCCACTCCTGAGTATTTATCCAAAGAACATGAAATCAACAATACAAAGAGATCTATGCACCCCTATGTTCATTGCAGCATTATTCAGAATAGAAGACATGGAAGCAATCCAAGTGCCTGTCAGCTGATAAATGGATAAAGAAGATGTAGTATATATATACAAATGGAGTACTACTCAGTCATTAAAAAAAATGACAAAAGCTTCACATTTGCAACAACATGGACAGAACTTGAGGGTATTATGTTAAGTGAAATAAGCCAGACAGAGAAAGACAAATAGTGTATGAATGCCCTCATACATAGAAGATAAACACATGGATAAAGAGAACAGATCAGTGGTTACCAGAGGGGAAGGGAGAGGGAAGGTGGGCGAAAGGGGTAAAGGGGTACATATGTATGCTAACGGATAAAAACTAGACTACTGGTGGTGAGCACAAGGCACTCTATACAGAAACTGACATACAATAACATACACCTGAAATTACACAATGTTATAAACAATACAACCTCAATAAAAAATATTTAAAATAAAAAAAAGAAATTCTTCAGAATGAAGGGAAATGGTACTAGATGAAAATGCAAATCTTCAGGAAGCAAAGAAGAGCACCACAAAAGGCAAATATAAAAGACTTTTAGTTCTTAAATTCTTAAAAATACATATAAATTATTGAAAAAAATTGTAATATTGTCTTCTGGAATTTATAATATGTAGAAATCTAATACATATGACAACGGCATAATCGAGAGCAGACAGAGGTGATGCAACAGAATCTCTACAGTTGCAAGACTTCTACACTTTACAAGAAGTGGTACAATATTTATAAGTAGTACACTACATAAATAGACTGTAAAAAGGTAGGAAATATGTTGAAGTCACTAGAGGAATGCTAAGAAACTAATGCAAAGAAAAATAGCTTTACAAAACTGATACATTAAAAATTCCTATCTACATGCACAAAAGGTAAACTGTTTTTCATATCCTATATAAAAGTAACTCAGGGGCCAGCCCAGTGGCGCAGCAGTTAAGTTCGCATGTTCCGCTTTGGCAGCCCGGGGTTCGCCAGTTCAGATCCCGGGTGCGGATATGGCACCACTTGGCAAGCCACACTGTGGCAGGCATCCCACGTATGAAGTAGAGGAAGATGGGCACGGATCTTAGCTCAGAGCCAGTCTTCCTCAACAAAAAGAGGATGGCTGGCAGCAGATCTTAGCTCAGGGCTAATCTTCCTCAAAATAAAAAAAGTAACTCACAATGGATCATGTACTTAAATGTAAGAGCTAACACTATAAAACCCTTAGAATAAAACAGGAGTAAATAATTCATGACCTAGAGTTGAACAATAGTTTCTTAGATAGAACACAAAAGCAGAGGCAACAAAAGAAATAATAGATTAATTGGAATTTACCAAATCTAAAAGCTTTTGTGCTGCAAATGATACCATCAAGTAAAAGACAACCAACACAATGTAGGAAATATTTACAAGTCACGTATCTGATAAGGGACTTATATCCAGGACCTATAAAGAGCTCCACACTCAATAATAAAAAAATACATAACCCAATTAAAAATTGAGCCAAGGATCTGAATAGACATTTGTCCAAAGAACACATATAAATGACCAAAATAAGCCCATGAAAAGATGTCTAACATCATTAGTCATTAGGGAAATAAAAGTACACCTCATTTTATTGCGCTCTGCTTTATTGCACCTTGCAGCTATTATGTTTTTTACAAATTTAAGGTCTGTGGCAACCCTGCATCAAGCAAGTCTATTTGCGCCATTTTTCCAACAGACTTTGCTCACTTTGTGTCTCTGTGTCATATTTTGGTAATTTTCACAATATTTCAAATATTTTTATTATTATTATATTTGTAATGATGATCTGTGATCAGAGATCTTTGATGTTACTATTGCAATTGTTTTGGTCCACCCACAAACCACACTCATATGTGGGTCAACGTTGTGTGTGTTCTGACCACTCTACCAACCAAGTGTTCCCCCATCTCTCTCCTTCTCCTTTGGCCTCCATACTCCGAGACACAAAAACACTGAAATTAGGCCAATTAATAGCCCTACAATGGCCTCTACGTGTTCACGAGTTGCCTGTCTCTCAGCTTAAATCAAAAGCTAGAAACTGATTAAGCTTAGTGAGGAAGCTATGTCAAAAGCCGAGATAGGCAGAAAGCTGGGCCTCCTGTGCCTAACAGTTGGCCAAGTTGTGAATGCAAAGGAAAAGTTCTTGAAGGAAATTAAAAGTGCTACTCCAGTGAACACATGAATGATAAGAAAGAGAAACAGCCTTATTGCTGATATGGAGAAAGTTTCAGTGGTCTGGATAGATCAAGCCAGCTACAACATTTCCTTAAGCCAAAGCCTAATCCAGAGTAAGGCGGTAACACTCTCCAATTCAGTGAAGGCTGAGAGAGGCAAGGAAGCTGCAGAAGAAAAGTCCGAAGCTAAGAGAGGTTGGTTCATGAGGTTTAAAGAAAGAAGCTGTCTCCATAACATAAAAGTGCAAGGTGAAGCAGCAAGTGCTGATGGAGAAGCTGCAGCCAGTTCTCCAGAAGATCAGCTACGATAATTAATGAAGGCGGCTACACTAAGCAGATTTTCAATGTAGACGAAACAAGTCTTATACTGGAAGAAGATGCCATCTAGGACTTTCATAGCTAGAGAGGAGGCTTCCAAGGTTCAAATGATGGCTGACTCTCTTGTTAGGGGCTAATGCAGCTGATGACTTTAAGTTGAAGCCAACTCTCATTTACCATTCCGCAAATCCTATGGCCGTTTAGAATTAGGCAAAATCTACCCTGCCTGTGCTCTATAAATGGAACCAAAGCCTGGATGACAGCACATCCGCTTACAACATAGTTTACTGAATATTTTAAGCCCACTGTTGAGACCTACTGCTCAGAAGAAGAAGATTCCTTTCCAAATATTACTGCTCACTGACAATGCACCTAGTCATCCAAGAGCTCCAACAGAGATGTACAACAAGATTAATGTTTTCATGCCTGCTGACACAACAGCCATTCTGCAGACCATGGATCAAGGAGTAATTTCAACTTTCAAGTCTTATTATTTTAGAAATACTTTTTGTAAGGCTATAGGTGCCATAGATAGTGATTTCTCTGATGGATCTGGGTAAGGTAAATTGAAAACCTTCTGGAGGGGCTGGCCCAGTGGCACAGCAGTTAAGTGCCCACATTCTGCTTCGGCAGCCTGGGCTTCACCAGTTCGGATGCCAGGTGTTGACATGGCACCACTTGGCAAGCCATGCTGTGGTAGGTGTCCCACATATAAAGTAGAAGAAGATGGGCACAGATGATAGCTCAGGGCCAGTCTTCCTCAGCAAAAAAAGGAGGATTGGCAGCAGATGTTAGCTCAGGGCTAATCTTCCGCAAAAAAAAAAAAAAAAAAAAACCTTCTGGAAAGGATTCAGCATTCTAGATACCATTAAGAACATTCATGATTCATGGGAAGAGCTCAAAATATCAACATTAACAGGAATTTGGAAGCAGTTGATTCCAACTTTCCTGGGTGACTTTGAGGGGTTCAAGACTTCAGTGGAGCAAGTAACTGCAGATGTAGTGGAAATACAAGAGACCCAGCATTCGAAGTGGAATCTGGAAATGTGACTGAACTGCTGCAATCTCATGACAAAACTTTAACAGATGAGGGGTTGCTTCTTAGGGATGAGCAGAGAAAGTGGTTTTTTGAGATGGATTCCACTCCTGCTGAAGATGCTGTGAAGACGTTGAAATGACAACAAAAGATAAACCTAGTTGATAAAGTGCAGCAAGGTTTGAGAGAACTGACCCCAATTTTGAAAGAATTTCTACTGTGGGTATGATGCTATCAAGCAGCATCATGCTACAAAGAAATCATTCATGAAAAGAAGAGTCAATTGATGGGGAAACTTCACTATTGCCTTATATTTAGAAATTGCTACAGCCACCCCAGCCTTCAGCAATCACCAGCCTGATCGGTCAGCAGCCATCAACACCAAGGCAAGACCCTCCACCAGCACAAAGATTATGACTCGCTGAAGGCTCAGGTGATGGTTTAGCATCTTTTAGCAATAAAGTATTTTTTAATTAGGTATGTCCATTGTTTGTTTTAGACATAATGCTATTGCACACTTAATAGACTACAGTATAGTGTAAACATAACTTTTACGTGCATTGGGAAAACAAAAAATTCATATGACTCACTTTATTGTGCTAGTCACTTTATTGCAGTGGTCTGGAACACAACCAGCAATATCTCCAAGGTATGCCTGTACAAATCAACACCACAATGAGACCCTACTAGGATGGCTAAAATCAAAAAGATAAACAACAACAGATAAACATATCCTGTTGGCAAGGATATGAAGAAATTAGAACCCTCCTATGTTGGTGATGGGAATGTAAAGTGGTATAGCTGCTTTGGCAATTCCTCAAAAGGTTAAACACAGAATTATCACACGGCTCAAAAATTCCAACCCCTAAAGAAACAAAAGCGTACATCTACCCAAAAATTTGTACACAACTGTTCATAACAGCATTATTCATAAAAGCCCAAATGTAGTTACAACCTAAATATCCATCAACTAATGAATGAGTAAATAAAACGTGGTATATCCATTCAGTGGAATGTTATTTGACAATAAAAAGAAACCAAGTTCTAGTACATGCTACAACATAAGTGAACCTTAAAACCATTATGCTAAGAGAAAAAAGCTACTCACAGAGCACTACATATTGTATGACTCCACTTACATGAAATGTCCAGAATAGAGACAGAAAGTAGATCAGTGTTTGTCAGGGCCTGGAGGGTTTGGGTAATGGGTAGTGGCTGCTAATGGGCAAAGAGTTTCTTTCTGAGGTAATGAAAATGTTCTAGAATTGATTATAGTGATGGCCGCACAGTTCTGTGAATAAACCAAAAACCACTGAATCGTACACTTTACACTGCTGAACTGTATGTGAATTATATATCATTAAAGCTGTTTTTTAAATAGTAACTTTAAAATATATTTTTTTAAAAAGATGAGACAAACAGAAGAAACTTAATAAAATGGTACACCTAAATCCAATCAGATAATTACATTAAATGTTAAGAAACTAAACTAATTAAAAGACAGTGTGCTGGCACAGATATGAAAGTAAAAGCCAATTATGCATCATCTATAAGAGACCTGCTTTAAACAAAGACACAAACAGGTAAAAGTAAATGGATAAAAGAATATATCATACAACTCAAAAGTATAAAACAGTGACTACATTTAATATTATTTATATTTAATAAAAAAGATTTCAGGACCAAGAAAATAAAGGGAGACACTTCATAACAATAAGCATCAAATCATGAAGATGTTAATAATCATAAATGAGTACCTAATAACAATGCTTCAAAATACATGAAGCACAACTTGTCACAAAGGGATAAATACACAATTCCACAAACACAGTGAGATATTTTAACATCTCTTTCTCAGTCATTGACAAAACTAGACTTAAAAAAAATAAATAAAAAATGGATAATCTGAGCAATACTAAAAACCACTATACACATTCTTTTCAGATAAACATGGTACATTCACCACAAAAGACCATATACTGAGCCAAAAAACAAGACACATGAATTTAAAAGGACTGAAATCATACAAAGTATGTTCCTTACCACATTAGAAAAACAGGTTTAAAATTAATGACCTAAGATTCCTCCTACAGACTCTATAAAAATGCAAAGTAGGAGGCCAGCCTTGTGGCGCAGCAGTTAAGTGCGCATGTTCCACTTCTGCAACCCGGGGTTCACCAGTTCGGATCCTGGATGCAGACGTGGCACTGCTTGGCACACCATGCTGTGGCAGGTGTCCCATGTATACAGTAGAGGAAGATGGGCATGGATGTTAGCTCAGGGCCAGTCTTCCTCAGCAAAAAGAGGAGGATTGGCAGCAGATCTTAGCTCAGGGCTAATCTTACACACACAAAAAAAAAATGTAAAAAGAAAATGCAAAGTAAACCCAAAGTAAGTAGAAGAAAGGAAATAGTAAAGATAAGAACAGAAAACAATGAAACAGAAAAGAAACAGGAGAGAAAATTTAAAGTCAAAGCTGGTCCTTTGGAAAGACTGACAAAGCTGATAATCCTCTAGCTAAATTGATTTAAAAACACACACACACAAATTACCAATATCAGGAATAAAGAAGGAATTATCACCATAGAATCCACAGATACTAAAAGGACAAAAGATTATTAATAACTTTATGCTAACCAATTCAACAACTTGCATGAAACGGAAAAACTCCTTGAAAAATACAATTTACCACAATTGACAAGATTAAACAGAAAATCTAAAGAGCATCTTGTCAAATTCATTATCAAAATCCTTCCCCAAAATTCTCTAGGCTCAGATTTTTTCACCAGTAAATGCCTTCAAACACCAAGGAAGAAACAGCATCAATCTCACAAACACTCCCAAAAGATAGAGACCACTTCCAAAACCATTTTCTAAGTTCAGCATAAATAATACTAATGAACATACCAATAATACCAAAACCTGAAAAGAAACTACAAAAGAAGACAATTACTAACATCCCTCATGTACACAGATGCAAAAATATTTAATAAAATATGAGCAACTTAAATCCAGCAATATATAAAAAGGATAATACACTATGACCAAGTGAAGTTTATCCCAGGAATACAAGGTTGATGAAACATTTGAAAACAAAACAATGAAATTCATCATATTATTTTAAATGCAACATATAATCATCCGACAGATGCAAAAAACATGTGACAAAACTCAATATGCACTCACTCTATAAACTATCAGAAAACTAGGAATAAAAGAGATCTTATTCAACCTGTGTAAAATCTTGTCATTATGTATTTTTGATACTTCGAGGCCTTGCAAACACTGGAGGGGACTGCCCCTCCCAGGGCTAGCTAATTCCTGGAGATAGCAAACAACACCCCAGCTAGCTTTCAAACGCAACCCAACCAATCCTGAGCCCATAACCCCAACCATCTCTATCTATTTTACACTCCAGTCACTATATTCCACTGCTCTAATCACCCCAAGGCCAGGTACCAGACAACCAGCAGCAGCCCCTATGCCCCAGAGCCCTTGAAATTATTCAAACTAGATAATCCTAAACCTGATTGCCATTCCTTGCCTATTTCTTCCCACAGAAACCAAAACAAAGGCTCATGCCTTTATCTCCTCCCTTGTACTCCCTCTGCCTCCTAGGTGACCCTGGTGCTTCCCCAACTGGCTTCCTCCTGTATAGTGGTGGACCCTCTCCTCTGGGGATCTATGACTATAACAAACTATCTTCTCAATGGCAGTCCTCTCTTGATCTGTAACTGCCTGCCATACTTAAATAATAATAAAACCTATATTTTAAAACAACCTGATAAAGGTAATCAATAAAAAGCCTACAGTTGACATCATAATTAACAGTGTAAAGCTGAGTGCCCTCCCTAAAAAATGGAAACAAGATTTAAGTACATGCAATACGGGAAGAAAATAAACAGAATACAAATTGGAAAGAGGTAAAAGTTTTATGACATGATCACCTACTAGAAAAATCTAAGTTATGTGCCCAAAAAACTCATAGAAAGGGCCAGCCCAGTAGTACAGTAGTTAAGTTCACACATTCCATTTCAGTGGCCCAGGGTTCGCCAGTTCGGATCCCGAGCACAGACCTACCCACCACTTATTAAGCCATGCTGCAGAGGCATCCCACACATACAACAGAGGAAGATGAGCAGAGACGTTAGCTCAGGGCCAATCTTCCTCAGCAAAAAGAGGAGGATTGGCAGCAGATGTTCGCTCAGGGCGAATCTTCCCCAAAAACAGAAAAAAAGAATCTCACAGAACTAACGTGAGTTAAGTAAGGCTGTAAGACACAGGTTGAGACACATAAAATTCTATTTCCATACACTAAGAATAAATAATTAGAACCTGAATTCTTTAAAATACACTTACAATAGCATCAAATAACATGAAACATTTAAAAATAAAAATAATTTTAAAAAGAAAAGAGGGGCCAGCCCCAAGGCCAAGTGGTTAAATTCCGGTGCTCTGCTTCGGTGGCCCAAGGTTTCACTGGTTCAGATCCTGGGTGCGGACATTGCACGGCTCATCAAGCCAGGCTGAGGCAGCGTCCCACATGCCACAACTAGAAGGACCCACAACTAAAAATACACAACTATGTACCGGGGGACTTTGGGAGAAAAAAGAAAAATAAAATCTTTAAAAACAAAAGACATGCAAGACCAAAATAATGCTGCTTGGAAAAACACACAGATGACCTAAATCAATGGAGAGATGTACAATGCTAAGAAAAGATGACAACATCATTAACAAGTCAATTCTCCTCCAATTGATCTATAGATTCAAAGCAAGTGCAATACTAAATTCCCACCAGCCTTTTTGGAGAAATGGAAAAGCAAATATTAAAATTTATATGGAAATGTTAAGGACTTAGAATATACAAAGCAATCTCGAAAAAGATGAAAAAGGTTGCAGGACTTGCAAATCTGATTCAAGACTTACTACAAAGTTACAAACAAAATAATGTGGTAATGATATAAGGACAGACAAACAGATCAACAGAACAAAATAAAGATTCCTGAAATAGAGACTACTCACGCAGCCAAGTGATGTTTCTCCAAAGCAATCCAGTAAGGAAAGAAGACTCTTTTCAACAAATGGTGCAGAAACAATTGGACATCCATATGCAAAAAGCAAAACCTACAAAACTTGATTTGAGATGCACCACAGATCTAAATATAAACTAGCAAAAACAAAAAGTTTCAGAGGGAACAAAGGAAATTACTTTCATGACTTCAGGGTTAGGCAGAAGCATCCTAGCTCACAGTAAGTAATAACTACGAAAGAAAAAACCGGTAAATTAAACTCCGTCAGACTTACATATTTCTGCTCAACAAAAGGCACACATAGCTAAGGGGCTGGCCCAGTGGCTTAGTGGTTAAGTTGGCACACTCCACTTCACTGTCCCAGGGTTCGCCAATTTGGATCCTGGGCATAGACCTACACACCACTCATCAAGCCATGCTGAGGCAGCATCCCACAGAGAAGAACTAGAAGGACCTACAACTAGGATATACAACTATCTACTGGGGCTGTGAGGAGACAAAAAGAAAAGCGGAAGATTGGCAACAGGTGTTAGCTCAGGGCCACTCTTCCTCACCAAAAAAAAAAGGGGGGGTGGGGCACAGTTAAGAAAATAAATAGGAAAACATAGATTTGGATCAAGTATTTACAAAACATTCGCCCAACAAAGAATGGGTATCCAGGACATACAAGGACCTTTTGCAACTCAAAAAAAAAAAGAAAAAAAAGATGAACAAACAAAGAACAAAGAAAAATAGGGGCCGGCCCCGTGGCCAAGTGGTTAAGTTCACGTGCTCTGCTTCGGCAGCCCAGGGTTTCACAAGTTCAGATCCTGGGCACAGACAGGGCACTGCTCATCAGGCCATGCTGAGGTGGTGTCCCACATAGCACAACCAGAAGGACCCACAACTAGAATATACAACTATGTACTGGGGGTCTTTGGGGAGAAGAAGAAAAAAAGGGAAAAAAATTTTAAAAAAAAAAGAAAGAAAGGAAAGAAAGAAGGAAAAGGGCTAAAGGTTTAAAAAAACTCTTCACAAGAGAAAACACATGAATGGTCAATAAGCGAATTAAAATGTGTTCAATATCACTAGTCATTACGAAAATGCAAAATAAAACCACAACGATACCACATCCAGTCAAGACGGAATAAAAGGGACCAGATTTAGCCTTCTACATGAAATAATAAAAACCTAACAAAACATATGAAACAACAACACTGAAGATTTTGGAGAACAGATGAGGAATGACAGTGATCCCTGGCAGACAAGAAACAAACAACATAAGCCATCCGTTTGCCCAGCTTACTGCCTTGAGTTTCCAGGCCATGGTACAGGGAGAAGGAACCCAGGCAGAGCCTGTAGTCTCCTTAAGCTGAGAAAACGGTGTTGGGAGTGCAAGGAAGCCAAGGTGGCTAGAGCTCACAAGGGAGACCCACTGAGCAGAGAGCTGGGGAGAGAGAAAAATGAAGAGATCTACAGGGGCTTACCCTAGAATGTACTGAGTAACAAATCAGCACTTGCACGGGAGAGAACTGTTCAAGGCCAAGGGGAGAACCACCAAAAGATTCAGAAGTAGCAGCAGCCAATGTAAATTCTCACCATTCAATATCATTTCTAGCAATGCTTCCCAAGGTAATAGAGCAAATGTGCGCACAAATAATGTAACAAGAACATTCATCAAAGTGTTGTTGCTAATAGCAAAATATCAGAAGCACCCTAATGTCCATAAAAAAAGGAATTGACAAAAAAGAAAAGAATATGATACATCAGAGAATGGATCCTCTACAATGATAGTAAGGATGAAGAGGTCCACATTGACTGAGGTGAAATGTTCAAGATACATGGTTAACTTAACAATACTATGAATGAAAAAAGCAAGTATTAACAGAATAATACCAGTATTAACAGAAGGATTGCAATGGGGTAAACTATATTTTTATATATAGAATTTTGAAGTGTATATTCAATGTGTATATAGAAGTGATTATCTTGTAGACATGGAAAAATAAAGAAAATTTCCATTTTCTAAAGAAAAAAACAAAGTAACAGCACCCAGAACTCTCATAAGGATGCAAATAAGGCCTCTTCCCAAAAGCCAGAATGGAAAACCTATAATTCATACCACATCAGAGTACTATGAAGGGTAATGCCTCAGAAGGAGGGGAAAATTAACCCTAGACTAAACAAAGCTCTGTTCCATCCAAACAAAACATAAATGCAAGACCCAAAATGAATAAACTGTTTTCCAGTAACTTAATCATGTCACAAAACAAAGTCCAAAAATGTTTTTAGGCATACTAAAATAGAGAACCTAACAAGATAAAATTCACAATGACTAAAAGTCAATAAAAACTTACAAGACATAACGGAAGCAGGAAATTACACTTCATAATGAAACAAAAACCAGTCAATCAAACCAATCTTGAAATGACACAGACAATAGAATTAGTACAAAAGTCATTTAAAGCAATTATGAATACACTCCATCTGTTCAAGAAGCTAGAGGAAACATTAAACATGTTACACAGAAACATCAAAGAATTAAAAAATTTGAACTTCTAGAGATGAAAATTACAAGGTCTAAGATGACAAACATACTCTGAGACTTACAGCCCATGAAATCAAGTAATAGTTACTAACCAAAATGAAAGAGAGAGAAAAAATACTTTAAAAAATGAATGAACAGAGCAAACGTTAGCTTTGAGACAACTTTACAAAACCAAATATTCTTGTAATTGGGGCGACAAAGGAGATAATACAGAAAAAAATATCTGAAGAAATAATGTAAACAATTTGCCGTATTTGAGGAAAACTATAAACACATAGAAGAAAGCACTCTTTAAAAGCCACCAAACGATAGAAACATAAAGAAACGTAAACCAAAACATCATAATCAAACTGCCTAAAACCAGAGACAAAGAAAAAATCTTCAAAGCAGCCAGAGAAAAAGGTCATATTACAACCACAAAATCAAAAGAAAGTTGAAACAGTTGTATTAATATACAAAGTAAACTTCAAAATCAGCATTATCAAGAAAAAAGAGGGTCATTTCACAAAGATAAAGGGTTTAACTCATTAAGATACAAAAATCCTAAACATTTATTCACCTAAAAACAGCTTCAAAGTACATAAAGTAAAAATAACCAAACTACAAGAAGAAATGGGAAAACCCACAATTATATCTGGACATTTCAACAAACCCTCTCAATAACTGGTAGAACCAGCAGACAGAAAATCACTAAGGATACATAAGCCTTGAACAATATGATCAACCAGAATAATATCATCAAGCAAACTGACATTAAGTAACTTTATAGAATACTGTTTACAAACTAGCAGAATACACATTCTCTTGAAGGACACGTGGAACATTCGCCAAGACAGACCACATTCAGGCTATGAAACAACTTGATAAATTTAAAAGTTTTCAAGTCATATAAAGAATTTTCTCTGACCACAATGCAATTAATTTAGAAATCAATGACAAAAATCAACGGAAAAATACCCAGATGTTTGGAATCTAAATACATTTCTAAATAACCAATAGGTCAAAGAAGAAATCAAAAGAGAAAATAGTATTTTGAAATGAATGAAAGTGAAAAAAAAACTTACCAACATTTGCGGCAGCCAGTTAAAGCAATAATTGAGGGGGAAATTTATAGCGCTAATAGCCTATATTAGAAAAGAAACTCAAGTCAATTACTTCACCTTGCACCTTAAGAAACTAAAAGAGAAAAATATAAAGATCAGAGCAGAAATCAATGAAATAAAACAGAAAAACAACGGAGCAAACTCAATGAAATCAAAGACTAGACTTATTCTGAGAGGATAAAACACATGTACTTTTCCCTATTCTTTCTGCTAAGTAGAAACAAAAACTGCAGACTTTATAAACAAAACAAACGTATTCTGAAAGGTGGTGAGAAGGCAAATTAGCTAGAGACCACAGGACCCAAGGAACAACAGAGCAGTGAGTTCCCTGGGTTTTCTTTCTGCCTAATATGTCCCACTCTTGGAATGAAACAAGTCAGCAACCCAGAAGCACCAACAGCACAGACCAAAAATGAAGCCCTAACAAAAAGCTTCTCTCTCTAGACAAAGGACTGGGAAAGGGGCATATTAGCTAGAAAGAAAACTTTTAGACAGTAGCTGCTCTACTCCAGCAAAATATCACAGAAAAACTGGCCCTACCCACTCCTGAAATGGTCAAGTGGGGAACCTACACATCCACCCTCTTGAGACTATGAGTCATCCCAAGACTCTCACTGGGTTAATGTAAGAGCAGGTCATGCAGGGAATCAGAACTTTCATCCTCATGGCTGGTAATGAGCATCTCCCCCATCTATGGCGTCAGTGAAGACAACATGGAAACCCTGGACTTTCACCTCCATCTGGCAGTAACAAGACAACCCACTCTGTTCCCACTGGGGTGGTATCAGAGAAGGTCTAGCAGGGAGTCAGGACTTTCACCAACACACAGTGGTAAGTGAGGCTACATCCAACGTGGAAATCAGGTAAGGAGCCATAACTCCCAACTCAGCTCAGCAATAACAAGCAGGTTCCCTCAGATGTCAACCCAGGCCAAACAGGGAACTTGAACTTCATCCCCTACCTGGCATAAGGAAATAGTGCCCACAGTCTTCTCCTGTCAGACAAGTGTCAGAGAAAGCCAGCTAAAACAGGTTTACATAAGATGCAAGGTCCCATAACATAATACAAAAATGTCAGGTTTCAATCAAAAATCATCTATCATACCAAGAACTAGGGAGATCTCAAACAGAACTAAAAGAGAGAATCAACAGATGCCAATACTGAGATATCTGTAATTTTAACACCTGACAGAGATGTTAGAATTATCTATGAAGATTTAAAAGCACATGATAAAAATGATTCAACAAGTAATTATGAACACAGAAAGGAAAAACAGAAAGTCTCAGCAAAAAACTGAAGATAGAAAGAAGAGCCGAATAGAAATTTTAGAACTTAAAGTACAATAAGCAAAGAGCTCAATGGATGATCTCAGCAACAGAATGAAGGAAAGGGAGGAAAACAATCAGTGAACTAGAAGATATAACGATAAAAAGTAAACAACAGAGAAAATAACTGAGAACAAAAAAATGAACAGAGCCTCAAGGATCTTTGAGACTATAACGAAAAACCTAACATTCACGTCATCAGAGTCCCAGGAAGGAAAGGAGAAACAAGGTGGAACTGAAAAACTACTTAAATAAATAATGGCTGAAAAATCCCCAAAACTACAGATTCAAGAAGCTGAGCAAATCTCAAACAGGATAATTCCAAAGACATCTACATCTAAACACATCCTAATTAAACTTCTGAAATCTGAAAACAAGAAAAATATCTTGAAAGCAGCCAGAGAAAAACGACATTTTATTTACAAGCGAAAAAACAATTTGAATGAGAACAGATTTCTCATCAGAAAGCACAGAGGCCAGAAGGAAGTAGCAAAATAATGAAAGAGGAAGCCTCTAGGAAAACGAAAAAAACATATTGAACTGAACAAAAATCAAAATATAACAAAGCAAAATTTGTGGGACATAGCTAAACCACTGATAAAAGGGAAATTTATATAATGCACAGAAAAATGGAAAACTCTCAAATCAATAATCTAAGCTTCCACCTCAAGAAACTAAAAAAAGAACAAAATAAATCCAAAGCAAACAGAAGGAAAAAATAAATATAACAGCAGAAATCAATGAAATTTAAAATAGGAAAAAAAAAAGAAAAATCAACAAGACAAGGAGCTGGTTCTTTGAAAAGATCAATAAATTGATAAACCTCTAGCAACATTGACAAAGAAAAAAAGAGAGAAGACAAATTACCAGTATCAAGAATGCAACAGGATATCAGTAAAGAGCCTGTAGACATCAAAAGGATAATAAAGGAATGCTACCAACAACTTCACACACATAGACAGTTAGACAAAATAGACCCCTTCCTTGAAAAACATAAACTACTCCAACTCACCAATCATGAAACTAATCATTTGAAGAGCCCTGTAACTATTTTAAAATTTTAATTTGTAGTTTACAAACTAACAAAAAAGAAATATGAAGGCCCAGTTTCAACGAAGAACTGTACCAAACATTTAAAGAGGAATTAACACCAATTCTATACAATCTCTTCCAGAAAACAGAAAAGGAGGGAGGACTTGCCAATACATTTTATAAACCTACCACTATTCCAATATCAAAACCAGAGTACGAAAAGAGAAAACTACAGACTAATATCCCTCACGAATGGACACAAAAACCCTTAACAAAATACAGACTACTGTAATATATAAAAAGAACTGTATGCCCTGATCAAGAGAGTCTTACTCTAAAGCTGGTTAAATATTCAAAATTAATGAATGCAATCTAGAACATTAACAGGCCAAAGAAATTACATATATGAATTGATGCAGAAAAAGCACTTGACAAAGTTCAGCACCCATTCATGATTTCAAAAAAGCTAAGAAAAATAGGAATAGAACAGAGGTAAACTTTCTCAACTTCATACAGAACATCAAAAAACCTACAGCTGACATCCTGCTTAGTGGTTTTCATCACAGAGTGAACGCTTTCCCCCTAAGGTCGGAAACGAGGCAAGTACGTCCACTAGCACTAATCTTAATCAACACAGGGCTGAAATTTCTAGCCAGAACAATTAGGCAAGCATAAAAGGCATACAAATTGAGAAGGAAGAAATAAAAATAATCTATTTTCAGATGACACATTTATCTACATAAGAAATCCACAACAAAACTCCTAGAACTATTAGGTGAATACAGCAAGGTTGAAGGATACAAGATAAATATAAAAATCAACTGTTATTTCCATATAATACCAATAAATATGTGGACACCAAAATTAAATGTACAATACTATTTATAATTGCTTCCAAAAAAATTAAATACTTAGGTATAAATCCAAAAAACATGGATAGGCCTTGTAGGCTACAAACCATGCAAAACCAACAAAAGAAATCAAAGATCTAAATAAATGGAAACGCACAGAACGTCTTTTAGAAGACTCAACTCAATATAGTAAAGATGCCAATTCTCCACAAACTGATGTGCAGGTTTAATGATATCTCTATCAAAATCCTAGCAAGCTTTCTGGATAGATACAGACAGGTTATTATTATATGTTTTGTTTTTTTTCTTTTAAACCAACACCACAAAGGAACTAGACAGCCAAAACCAATTTTGAAAAAGAATAATAAAGTGGAATGAATCATCTACCTGATTTCAAGAGTTATTATATAGGTACAGTAATTAAGAGAGTGTGAAACCACCAGAGAGACAGACACAGAGATCAACGGAACAGGACAAAAAGCCCAGCAATATACTCAAACAAAGATGCTCAGCTGATTTTGAACAAAGGTGCAAGAGCAATTCAATGGAGGAAAGATAGACTTTTCAACAAACGGCACTGGAGCATCAGGACACTCATAGGCAAAAAAAGAACCTTCACCTAAGTCTCACACAGTTTATACAAAAATTAACTCAAAATGGATCACAAACTCAAATGTAAAGCATAAAACTGTCAAACTTTTAGGGGCTGGCCTGGTGGCGCAGCGATTAAGCTTCCACATTCCGCTTCAGCAACCCAGGGTCCGCGAGTTCAGATCCCGGGTGTGGACATGGCACTGCTCAGCAAGCCATGCTGTGGTAGGCATCCCACATATAAAGCAGAGGAAAATGGGCACGGATGTTAGCTCAGGGCCAGTCTTTCTCAGCAAAAAGAGGAGGATTGGCAGCAGGTGTTAGCCCAGGGCTGATCTTCCATAAAAAAAAAAATAAAAAACTATCAAACTTTTAAAAGAAAACATAGGAGAAAAATCTTTGGGATCTAAGGTTAGGTAAAGAGTTATCAGATTTGACAATAAAAGCATGATCCGTAAAAGGAAAAATTCATAAACTGGACTTGAACAAAATTAAAAACTCTTGCTCTGCAAAAAAAGTCCATTAGGAGGATGAAAACCCAAGCTCCAGCCCAGAAGAAAATAAAAATAAATCACATAGGGGCTGGCCCCATGGCCGAGTGGTTAAGTTCGTACGCTTCGCTGCAGGCGGCCCAGTGTTTCGTTGGTTCGACTCCTAGGCGCGGACATGGCACTGCTCATCAAGCCACGCTGAGGCAGCGTCCCACATGCCACAACTAGGACCCACAACAAAGAATATACAACTATGTACCGGGAGGCTTTGGGAAGAAAAAGGAAAAAAATAAAATCTTTCAAAAAAACAAAAAATAAAAAAATAAATCACATACTTGACGAAGTACTCATAGCTAGACTATATAAAGAACTGTCAAACTCTACAATAAAAAAGATCAGCAAAGAATGGAAAAAATCACTATCTGGAAAAAAAATGACAAGCACAAAGGAAGCACTGCTATGCGAGAAGACTGGGGAATGAAGACAGGGTGTGAGGGCAGTGAGAGCAAAAGGGACTAAGGCTTCCTTTCCTTCTCCACCTCAGCCCTGACAGACAGAAGGCAGCTTATGTTCCACTGCCTCCTGACTATGATGCTTTGAATGTTGCCAACAAAACTGGCATGATCTAAACTGAGTCCAGCTGGCTAATTCTAAACATAAATGTTTTCAAAATAAATAAACAAATTAAAAAATAGGCAAAAGTCATGCACAGATATTTCAGCGAAAGAGGATACACAGATAGCAAATCAGCACAAAGATGGTCAACATCATCAGTCATTAGATAAATGCAAATTAAAACCACAACGAAATACCACTACACACCTAAAAAAATTACTAAATAAAAAGAATAGTGACAATGCCCCACACTGAAAGGATGCTAAATTGGATAGCTCACAGATTTCCAGTGGAAACGTAAAACAGTACAGTCACTCTGGAAAACACTTTGCCAATTTCTTAAAAAAAACTAAACATGCAGCCATATAGTACTTAGCAAGTGTACCACTGGACATTCATCCCAGAGAAATGAAGACCTACATTCACACAAAAATCTGTATGTGAATGTTTCTAACAGCTTGATTCATAACAGCCCCAACCTGGAAATACCTGAGACAGCTTTCAGCATACCAATGGTTAAACAAACTGACCAGAACATAGAATACAAAGCATTAAAAGAGACAGAACCACTGGGGCCAGCCAGTGGCACAGCAGTTAAGTTCGCACATTCTGCTTCAGCAGCCCGGGATTCACCAGTTCAGATCCCAGGTGCAGACCTATGCACCACTTGCCTAGCCATGATATAGCAGGCATCCCACATATAAAGGAGAGGAAGATGGGCACGGATGTTAGCTCAGGGCCAGTCTTCCTCATCAAAAAAGAAAAAAAAAAGAGGAGGATTGGCAGCAGATGCTAGCTCAGGGCTAATCTTCCAAAAAAAAAAAAATAAATAAGGATCGAACTACTAAAACATTCAACAACCTGGATCAATCTCCAGAGAATTATGTCGAGTGAAAAGAAACCAATCCCCAAAAGTTACATATTCTATGATTCCATTTATACAACATCCCTGAAATGACAGAATTACAGAACTGGAGAATACGTTAGTGGTTACCAGGAACTAAGCATGGGGGCAGGAAGGAAGCAGCTGTGGTTATAAAAAAGGGCACCATGAAAGATCCTTGTGGTGATGGAATTACTGTTTATTTACTGTATCAATATCCTGGTGGTGATACTATTCTATAGTTCTTCAAGACATTAGCACTGGGGAAACTGAGTTAACAGTATGCAAGATCTCTCTGTATTATTTCTTGCACCTGCATGTGACTCTACACTTGACTTAAAATGAAAAGGCTTAATTAAAAAATAATTGTAAAGGAACAATATGAAAAGGAAATTAAGAAAACAATTGCACTTACAATGGCATCAAAAAAAAATAACTTAGAAATGTACTTATCCAAGGAGGCAAAGGACTTATATACTAAAAACTACAAAATGCTGCTGAAAGAAACTAAAGACAACACAAACAAATGTAAAGACATCCTATGGAAGACAATGTTGTTAAGATGTCATTACTACCCAAAGCAATCTACAGATTCAATGCAATCCCTAGCAAAATTCCAACATTTCATGCAGAAATAGAAAAACACATTCCTAAAACTCATTTGGATCTCAAGGGACCCCAAATAGCCAAAACAATCCTGAAAGTGAAGAACAAACTTGCAGGACTCACACTTCCTGGTTTCAAAACTTACTACAAAGCTACAGTGATCAAAATGGTATGGTACTGACATAAAGACAGACATACAGAGCAACAAAATAAAGGCCAAAAATAAATCCTTGCAAATATGGTCAAACGATTTTTGGCAGGGGAGCGAAACCATTCAATAGGGAAAGGAACATCTTTCCAAAAAATGGTGCAGAGAAAACTGGATATCCACATGCAAAAGAACTAAGTTTGACCCTTACCTTACACCATATAGAAAAATTACCTCAAAATGGATCAAAGACCTAAACAGAAGGGCTAAAATTTTAAAAATAATTAAAAGAAGACACAGAAGAAACCATCGTGACACTGGATTTGGCAATAATTTCTTGGATATGACACCAAAGCATAAGCAACAAAAAACAAAAATAGACAAATTGAACATCAAAATTAAAACTTTTATGCATCAAAGGACACTATCATGAGAGTGAAAAACCCCAAAGAAGAGGAGAAAACATTTGCAAATCAAATACCTGATAAGGGTCTAGATGCAGAACTAGATAAAGAACTCCAGAACTAGATAAAGAACTCGTACAGGCCAGCCCTGCTGCCGAGTGGTTACATTCGCGCGCTCTGCTTCGGTGGCCCAGGTTTTCACCAGTTCGAATCCTGGGTGCTGACATGGCACCGCTCATCAAGCCATGCTGAGGTGGCATCCCACATGCCACAGCTAGGAGGACCCACAACTAAAAATACACAACTATGTACCAGGGGGCTTTGAGAAAAAGGAAAAAAAATAAAGTCTTTAAAAACAGAAAAGACAAATAACGTATGATCCCACTTAAATGAGGTATCTACAGTAGACAAACTGATAGAAAGCAGAAGAGAAGTTACCAGGGGCCAGGGAGAGGGTAGAATGAGGAGTTATTGTTTAATGGGTATAGTTTCTGTGTGGGATGATGAAAAACCTCTGAAAATAGACACTGGTGATGGTTACAACACTGTGAACATAATGCCACTGAACTGCATACTCACATATGTCTAAAATGGTAAATTTTCTGTGGCGTACATTTTATCAGAATTAAAAAAGAAAACAATTGGAGATTACCATGTTCATAGATTGTAAGATTCGAAATTGTAAAGATGTCTCAAATTGATTTATAGAATCAATGCAAAGTCAATCAAAACACTAAAAGGATTTTTCATGGAAAAATATAATTCTAAATGGTTATGAAATGCAAAGAGCAACAGGCAAGATACCAAAAAAAGAGAAAGACAAGAAGGAAGGACTAATTTTATCTGCTATCTCATGTCCAGATTTACAAAGCTAGAGTAATTTTAAAATTGTGGTATTAGCACAAAGATAAAACAAATCAAAAGAACAAGACAAAAAGTCTAGAAACAAATTCATCCATATATGAACTGATTTATGACATGGTGCCACTGTAGAGCAGGAGCGGAAAGAACGGTGTTATATAATATAACTGGCTGTTGTCATTTACTATAATATGTAATATGTATTATATGTATAATATGTATAAAATACATAATATAGATAAAATAAATATTTTCCTCTCTATTTTACTCTATACAGAAAATCAAATCCAGATGGCTTGGTTATAGACCTAAATGTAAAAAGCAGGAAAAAACACTCTTTTAGAAGATTATACAAGAGAATAATTTCATGACCTCAAGTTATGAAAAGATTTCCTGGGGCCAGCTCAGTGGCACAGTGGTTAAGTGCGCACGTTCCGCTTCTCGGTGGCCCGGAGTTCACCAGTTTGTATCCCAGGTGCAGACACGGCACCGCTTAGCAAAAGCCACGCTGTAGTAGGCGTCCCACATATAAAGTAGAGGAAGATGGGCACGGATGTTAGCTCAGAGCCAGGCTTCCCCAGCAAAAAGAGGAGGACTGGCAGTAGTTAGCTCAGGGCTATTCTTCCTCAAAAAAAAAAAAAAAAAAGATTTCCTTAACAGGTCACAAAAAGCACTAACCACAAAAGAAAAGAAAAACAAATTTTTGACTACATTGAAATTAAGAACTTTTCATTAAAAGAAAAACTGAATCACTAACATAGAGAAGTTATCTGCAAATCTCAAGTGAGAAAATCCAAATAGCCTACAAATAGATGAAAAGAGGGTCACCATCATTAGTAATCAGGAAATTGCAAAGTAAAAACCACACAACTAAATATATTGTTTAAAAATAAAACTGAAGAGAAGTAGGGACAATAAATACAAAATTCAGGAAGGTGTTTCCATCAGGGAAGCGGATAATGGGATCAGAGAGAGGCACAAAGGGGTCAAAGATATGAGCAATGCTCTACTTACTAAGCTTGGTGGGTATGTGGAAATTTACTTTATTATTTTGTTTTAATTGTCTATATACTGGGTACACCCTCTTTTTTCTAATTCCTGTATCTTACAATTAAAAATAAGTTAAGAAAACCCTACACACAAACATACAAATGAGTAAATTAAAACACACAGGGTTGGTCCAAAGAAATTAGGAGTCTTTGTTTTGAATAAGAGGAAAATATTAATCCTTTTATAACTTATATGTGGCTATTCGTTCAAATGACAAAAGAAATGTAGTACTTTGACATATGTTATCCACACATCAAAGAAGACCAAAGGATAGTGTGTGTTTGGGAAAGAAAAGTTAGCACTTTCCAAAAAAATCAGTTAGCAGAAGCAGTCAAACATCCACAAATATTAATCAGCTGTCATCAAAAATTAAAAAAACTTCTGGAAAGTCTAAGTAAAATGAAATTTTCATGAACAGAGATACAGCTCATTTGAATTTCTCTATTCTAATTTAAAGACAGAGAATACAGTAGAAATTAGAGGGTTAAATAAAACACACATATACAATGGCAGAAACTAATAAACCTCAGACAAGATTCAACCATGAAGGAATAGTGTCCTTATAATGATGATATACTTCCTAATCTCACCACATTGATGCTATTTCATTTTTCTCCTATTCTAAGAAACATCAACGTGAAGATATTCACATATACGTATGTATTAACACTTCTGGTAACTTGCTTGAACTATAATCTGAAGTACAGCACGACGCTTAAGAGTATCACCTCCGGAGGCCAGCCCAAGGGCAGAGTGCTTAAGTTCACATGCTCCACTTCAGAAGTCCAGGGTTCAAAGGTTTGGATCCCAGGCACGGACCTACACAAGACTCATCAAGCCATGAAGACTGACATGGATGTTAGCTCAGTGACAATCTTCCTCACCAAAGGGAAAAAAAAAAACGGCATCATCTCTGGAGTGTCAGGGTTCAAAATCTGGCTTACCTACTTTTATGTGACCCTAAACAAATTACTAAACCTCTCTATAGCTCAAGTTGCCTCAGCATTAAAAACAAAAATAGATAAAACAGTACCTATATTGCATTATCCTGTTGAGAGGGTGAAATAATACATTCCTCTATGTAAAGTACCTGACGGTACATGGCACGTAAACAGAGCTCCACGCTATTTTGCAGATAAGGAAACTAAGGCTTAGCAGATAAGCTTACCCAGTCATATACCTAGTCCCTCTGGTTCCAAAGCCCATGATCTTAACACTACTACTATACTACCTGGATATGTCTGGGTGAGATTAGGGATTATGGTTGTCTTTTCTTTAGCACTATACTAAAATTTTTTTTTTTTAAGATTTTATTTTTTCCTCTTTCTCCCAAAGCCCCCCAGTACATAGTTGTGTATTTTTCAGTTGTGAGTCCTTCTAGTTGTGGCATGTGGGACGCCGCCTCAGCGTGGCCTGATGAGCGGTGCCATGTCCGCGCCCAGGATCCGGACCGGCAAAACCCTGGGCCACGGAAGCAGAGTGTGGGAACTTAACCCCTCGGCCACGGGGCCAGATCCTAAAATTTTTTTAAGATAGAAGAAAACAGGGCTCGCCCCGTGGCCGAGGGGTTAAGTTTGTGCGCTCCTCTTTGGGAGCCCAGGGTTCCTCCAGTTCGGATCCTGGGCGCGGACCTGGCACCACTCATCAGGCCACGCTGAAGCGGCGTCCCACATGCCACAACTAGAAGGACTCACAACTAAAAAATATATACATACAACATGTACTATTTGGGGAGAAAAAGCAGGAAAAAAGAAAAAAGACTGGCAACGGCTGTCAGCCCAGGTTAGCCAATCTTTAAGAAAAAATAAAGAGGACAACAAATACTTCTTTACCTTTGTGACGAGAACAGAAAAGCACTGGTGGCATTTGAGAACAGCATGCAGAGAGTAATCTTCGGGGATTATTTGTCTGCTCACAGCTATGCAGTGAATGGAGTGGGGAACGTAAGAGAATAGGAGGGGTAGCGACCAGGTAGATGGAAAAAGAAGAGCTTACATGGTGTTTGGCAGCTGTAATTTCTACTTGGCTCTAGAGGAATGCCATCATAAATTTCTGACCCTGCTGTCTAACTACAGAACTAGAATTTTTTATTGTGGGCAGGTGTGCTTACCCAGCCATACTCTGTGCAGAACTTAAATGTGTGTGAAATATAATACTTTTAATGGAAATACTATGGACCAGAAAAAAAATTTTCCTTGAATAAACAGCTAAGAAATACCATAGGAGGGCTGGCCCCGTGGCCGAGTGGTTAAGTCCGCGCACTCCGCTGCAGGCGGCCCAGTGTTTCGTTGGTTCGATTCCTGGGCACAGACATGGCACTGCTCATCAAACCACGCTGAGACAGCGTCCCACATGCCACAACTAGAAGAACCCACAACGAAGAATATACAACTATGTACTGGGGGGCTTTGGGGAGAAAAAGGAAAAAATAAAATCTAAAAAAAAAAAAAAAAGAAAAGAAATACTATAGGAAACTGGGACACAACAATCATATTCACTTTGTAGGAGATAATCTTGAAACAGAGGGGACTGTACTGAAAAAGAGAGAAGTAAAAAGCACTGGTGGCACTTGAGAATTAAGTTCGCATGCTCCACTTCAGAGGCCTGGGATTCAAAGGTTTGGATCCCAGGTGTGGACCTACACACCACTCATCAAGCCATGAAGATTGGCACAGATGTTACCTCAGTAACAATCTTCCTCACCAAAAAAAAGAAGAAGAAGAAGGCATAATTCTCCATTTCACCAAGAATGAAGTTCATTATAAATATGTGTAATATTCTACCTTTATGTAGGAAAGATAAACAAGAGTCTATATATGTATAAGCATGTACATACATAAAGAAACTAGGAAAATGAATAAGAAACTAATAACAACAGGGGGCCAGCCCCATGGCCAAGGGGTTAAAAGTTCCACGTGGTCCACTTCAGTGGTCCAGTTCAGGGGTTTGGATCCTGGCATAGACCTGCTCCACTCATCAGCCATGCTGTGGAGGCATCCCACATACAAAGCAGAGGAAAACTGGCACAGATGTTAGCTCAGGGCTATCTTCCTCAAGCAAAAAAAAAGAGCAAGATTGGCAATGGATGTTAGCTCAGGGCGAATCTTCTTCACCAAGAAAAACACTAATAACAATGGGAGATAGGAAGCAACACTGGGCAAATAAGAGAGAGACAGGTTTAGAAGGAAGAATTTTCACTGTATATTTTTTCATATTTTTTTAACCATGCCAATATATCACCATATCAAAAATTAAATAAATAATTTAACCTACTGCAATAATCTTGACAAAAAAGTTAGGGCTTAGATTATATGACTATAAAAGTAAAGAAATTAAATTCAAGATGCCTAGGATACCTAAAAAGAGATATCCAGAAGGCAACTGCAAATATGGATATGAAGGCTAGAAAAGAGTGTTCAGGTGATACTGATGCCTAGAGGCATTCAGAAGCATACATATAAGTTTACCTATGGTGAGTTAATCAAGTAAACAGGCCAGAAAAGCAATCACATAACTTAAATTTTACAGAAGAAAGTAATGCCAAACAGGAATTCAAAAGGTAATGTTTAAAGAGCTAAGAGTTTAAGACAGCAGCTTCCCAGAAGCCATGAGAAAAGAGAGCTGCAAAAAAGATGGAATGAGGGGCCAGTCTCATGACCAAGTGGTTAAGTTTGCACGCTCTGCTTCAGTGGCCCAGGGTTTCCAGTTCAGATCCTGGGCACAGACCTAGCACCACTCATCAAGCCATGCTGTGATGGTGTCCCACACAGCAGAGGTAGAAGGACCTACAACTAGAATATACAACTATGTACTGGGGGGCTTTGGGGAGAAGAAAATTTAAAAAAGAATATTGGCAACATATGTTAGCTCAGGGCCAATCTTTAAAAAAAAAAAAAAAAAAAGACGGAGTGATCAGTTTTAAATGCTGAAAGTAAATCAAGTAGAATGAAAACTGAAAAAATTTTGGATTTGGCCATTTGAAGTTAATAGCAAAATCAACCGAGTGGTGGACTTAAGAGCCAAATATAACTGTTTGAAGGGTGAATGAAAAGGAGTTTGTGATTATCTTATATACTTATTTATACCTAAAATTATTCAGAAAATTAGTGAGACAGCCTACAAATAAAAGACATGTATTATAACAATAAAAAACAGAAAAATGAACATTGAAAGCCAGTATGAGGGACACGCCCCTGATTCAGGGAAACTGCTCTTACCCCTGACTCCAACTATGTAGTTCTAGTGAGGGTTGCCATTCACAGTACCCTCCCCACTCCAGCCACAGGGATGGTGGGTACATGATCCAAGACAGGCCAATCAGAGTCTTTGCCACGATTCTTCAAGAGAGCCCCTTCTTCTGGTAGAAGGGGCTGGGAAGATGAGAGCCAAGAGCTGTCAGCAGTCATGGTTGCAGCCTCATGAAGTAGAGAGTCTGTAGTATGAGAGAATGAAATCAACACGCAGAGAAACAGAGATAAGAGGTTGAAGTCCTAAGCCCCACAGGAGGAGGAGAAGGGAACAAATAGACTATTAGTCAGATTAATATAACTGATGTAACTAAAGACCAGATTTGGTTCTGGGCTGCCTGGTAGTCAGAAAAAAAAGAAAAACAGAATGTGTATCATAGAGCTATCAAAAAGGAGGAAATATACCAGATCCTCAAGGGAGACAATGTTCCTGATGCTAAATTATTAAAAGAATTTCCTGTACGCAGATCTTTATAAAAGGGTCACTGAAAGACAATGGACAGTGTCCATGCTGAGAGTGTTAGAGCAAATGCAGATTTCATATGCTATTGCTTAAAATGACAACTAAGTTATATCTCAATCATTAAATATAACTACAGTAAGAAGGTGAAGAAGCAGAGATATCAACTATGGTTTTATTCTTCCAGGAAGTTTGCTAGTGAAACAGGAAAGAAAAAGGTGAAAAATGTAAAGGGAAAGTAGAATCCATAGGAAGATTCAAAAATGTGTGCAAGCTGAGTGGGAAAAAATAAAGTAAAAAGGAGAGGCTAACAGGCAAAACAAGACCCTGGAAGAAATGGGAAAAGACCACAGGTAGTTAATTCCACTTAAAAACTACCCCTCTCCGGGCTGGCCCCATGGCCAAGTGGTTGAGTTCGCGCGCTCCACTGCAGGCGGCCCAGTGTTTCATTGGTTCAGGTCCTGGGCGCGGACGTGGCACTGCTCGTCGGGCCACGCTGGGGCAGCGTCCCACAGGCCACAGCTAGAAGGACCCACAACTAAGAATATACAACTATGTATCGGGGGGCTTTGGGGAGAAAAAGGAAAAAATAAAATCAAAAAGAAAAAAAGAATATTAAAAAAAAAACAACAACTACCCCTCTCCTTCCTAAAACTCCATTAAATGAGATGAAAGGGCATAAAGCCACAAAACCAAAAAGAACATAAGGGAAGACGACAGCTATAAAATTTTGGAAGTTAGGAAGGAGACAAGTAGTCAATGACTTGGGAGATCAGAAAAGATTGCTGCAGTGAGACAAGCCCAAAAACAAGGTAGCTTAGGCCACAAAGCACCAGAAACTGGAGGGACTTTAGGAACCAGGCATGAGGGGCAGGGAACTGCATGTGCCCAGCGGTGGGAGGGATGGGTTCAGGTGAGGCTACAAACAAGAGAAACTGAACATAATCCGAAAAAGGATCAGCGCTGCCCGCCTCCACCCCCCGCCCAAATCTCCTTCTCCACTACACACTACCAAGTAACTGTCTCTCCTCCGCTCTGAAAAACTGCAGAAAGGATAAACAAGAGGAAATGTGGACGTGGGGATACCAGCCACAGCTGAGGAAAGGGGTACCATACTGAAAAAGAATAATTGAAAATCTAATTCTAAATAGTGAAACTCCAGCAACCATGTGGCTCATGAATACTGGTAACCAGGCTTGTCAATAACCAAAGAGATGACTGGAGGATTTTTCTCTGAATAAACTAGCCAGTTGGTGGGCTTCTAATAAAAGAACCCAGCTGTATCACTTACAGAGAAGCCAATAAGCCAATAATCCTGCCCATACACACAGAGCTTCCAATCAACTCATCAAGCGCTTGTCCAAATTCAAACAGATGACCGAGAGTCACTAGACTTTTAAGCAAAGTCTCTAATAAGACAGGCCAAAACCAACAGGTAAAAGGAACTCTGAGGAAGAGTCCCAAGAGCAGAAGAAAACTTCGGAAAACTGAAAAACAATCACCCTCTGATTCCTATCTTCATAAAGTTGAGATATTGCATCCAAGAAACAAAAACACAAGACGGAAAATAAGGAACATTCGGAGAGCACAGAGGAGCCCTTGGAAATTAAAAGTATAATAGAAGTTAGAAATTTAAGTGAAGGGTAGGAAAATATATAAGTAATTGCCTCAGAAAGTAGAGCAAAATATAAAAAATAGATTAGTTAAAAATATACAAAATATACAAAATCAGAAGATTAGCTCAAAAGGTCCAATATGCAAATAAAGAAACATACAGAAAAAGTAACAATGACAACAGAAGTGAGGAAATTATCAAAGACATAATTCAAAAAAAATTTCCCTTAACTGAACTCATATTCCCTAACATGATTTACCAAATCGAAAGGGTCACTGTGTACTCAGTACAATGAAGGACGGAAAGCACACTACCATGAAAAATATCAGAAATAACCCAGATAAAGAAGAAATACTAAACTCAGAAAGAACAATCAAATACAAAGGATGAGAAATAGAACTTCGATGGACTTCTTAACAGAAAAACTGAAAGCTAATAGGCAAAGGAGAAATATCTTCAAAATTCTGAAGGAAAATGATTTCCAACCAAGAATTCTATATTCAGCCAAACTATCAATCAAGTGAGACAATAAAGCTACCAATTTTATCAAACATGCAAAACCTTAAAAAATTTATTTCTCATGCACCTTTTCCTACAAAGCTGCTAAAAGATGTGCCCACCAAAATAAGGAAATAAACCATTAAAGATGAAGAAATAGGGGAGAGAGAGGTTGAAAAACAGGGAATCCAAAATAAGCAAGAAGCAAAGAAACTCCCAAGATGACAGTGAAGCTCCAGGCTTAAAGAGAAATCAGCCCAGATGGGAGCAGGGAGCTGGTACCCAGAGGAAGGTATCCTTTCGTTTAAAAAGGAAAGGGGGAAGAGGGAAGTGGAAGAAAGAGGAAAAGAGCAAGAGAGAGGAGAGGAAAGGCAGAAGGAGAGGAGACACGAAAGGAGAGGAGAGGAGTGGGAAGGAAAGAGAAAGGGAAGGGAGGAGGAAAGAAGAGAGCAGGAGAGGAAAAGGTAAAGAGAAGAAAAGGAAAATTCAACTTATGGAAAATTGAATTTATAGACTACTTGATTCAAAACCAAATAGAAGATTATATGAAGAAGCAACTAGAGGGCATATAAAGATTTAGCCTTAAATAAAGAACACAAGGAAAAAGAAAATAAAAGACAATTACTAAAAATAATTAACACAAGAAAACAATCACAGTACACTTTTTGGCTCAGAAACAAACAAAATATTTAAATAGTCATAACAACATAAATACTGCTGTTTAACACTACTGATTTAACCAAAATTTGTGGTATACTGAAAGGCAACATCTAAAACTGATACATCAAGAATGGCTGCTTATACATTCCTTTTAGAAATACAGCAGTAAATAGGAGAAGGAACAGCCAGAAGCAGTTACCTCTGAGGACTGACATGAGGGTTCAAGAGCCCAGCAGCAAGGTATTCTTTTGCATATGAGAGAAGCTTTTGGTACTACCTGACTTCAACTATGTGCATTTACCACCTTCATAAACATAAAAATTAAATCTAAACAAAAAATGGAATACATAGGTACCATATGCTGAGCAACAGATCAATGTACTCCTACGTTTTCATTTCTCTTACTAGTTATGTAGCCAGGATAGAAAAGGATACGAGCAAGTAGCAAGCACCTACTTCATGTCAGCCGTTATGCTGGGCTTTTTCTTAGAGTAAGAGAAAGGAATTCAAGAAGAGAGACGAGAAATTAGCTATTTGCTATTTCATCTATGGTGGAAAGCTCTAAATTTGTTAACTTTTTAAAATCACCTCTTTCAAAGCTACAGGAACTTAGGACGCTATGACGAATTTAAAAGCAAATATTAGATATGAATCAGCAGTAAGAGAAAAAAGAAAATGTTTAACTTTGAAGGCATTCTATTTAAAGCATACAGGCTAAAAAGCTTATACAGAAGTAAAAAGAAAAAGGTTTTAGGGGCCAGCCCAGTGGTGTCGTGATTAAGTTTGCACACTTCACTTCAATGGCCCAGGGTTGGCCAGTTTGGATCCCAGGCTCAGACATACACACCGCTCATCAAGCCATGCTGCGGCAGCATCCTACACACAAAATGAAGGAAGACTGGCACAGATGTTAGCTCAAGGACAATCTTCCTCAAGCAAAAAGAGGAAGATTGGCAACAGATGTTAGCTCAGGGCCAATCTTCCTCACCAAAAAATAAATAAATAAATAAATAAAATAAAACTTCCTTATAAAAAAAAGAAAAAAGTTATATACAATATTTTTTACAAAGGGAAGTGGAGACACCCTATCCTGGCTTCTTGCACTCAGAAGTCAGAGACAAGTAAATTTTAAAACAATTTTTAATTATGTAGATAAAGGTAAATCTCCAAGTGGCAGAAATAAAAAAGAACTTAAAAGCTAACAGACCAAACATTAGTGGAAACTGAGGCAGTCAATGAAGATATCAAACCTAACAGAAGCCTTAGAGGTTGGGTTGACTCTGACACTAGCACAGACCTTAGAGGTACAGAAAAGCTCTAACTTGGTTCCCTGCGTAAGGACCAGCGCTGGTAAGGGCCTATCCCACCACCAAAGCAGAATCTCTCCCAGAAAAACATGGCCTGGACCACTAAGACTAGAGAAGCTGCACCGAAGTGAGACGGCTATTCTGGACATGAATAGAAGAGTCACTCCAGAAAAACAGGAAACTCAAGCCTATGCTGAGACAGTGTGGGGCCCAAAATCCACTATCTAAAGGGTGCCAGGAGCCACGTCAAGAAACAAAACTTAAAAACTGGTCTGGAGCAATGAAGGCCATTAAGCAAACTGTGACAGAGTCTGCTGCTTAACAACCCCAAATCATTTTCCCCTTCTTCCATACTAACAGAACTCTGACTTTATTCAGTTCATCAATGGGCTTATATTTTGCAATCCCTAAAATTAAAAGCCAGTAAAATTAAGCAAAAATTGTTGAGTGGGGCTTCCAGGAAAACTTGTTTAAGAGGATAACTCAGCTGGGAGGAGAACCGTCTTTAACCTTACCCTCCCCCTTGTTTCTGCAGTCACAATGACTGCAGTTCCAGCTGCCATGCTGTGACTGCTGGACAACCCCGAAAACGAAAACCATGCACTAAGGTTGGTACAGCAGGAAGACAGAAAATGTCTGATCCCTAATGACTTCACAGAGCTGTCAAAAAAGCTTTAAAATTCCGAACTCCCTTTAAATAAAAGTATTTGTAAATTCCTAATTTGCAGAAACCACTATAATCTAGTCTTTGTTACTAGCAGTCAAATGCAATTCTTAAAAGATGCAAAGCAAATGCAAAAACTCCCCACAGCAGCATCTTCACAAACCCAGCTTAGAGGAACAAGAGCCCAAGGAAGACAACTCCTGAAGATTAGCTCACAGTCAAAAATTACAAAGTACATGAAGATATCTACCACCAGAGTTAACAAAAGAGATGAAAGAATTCCAAAATCTCTCGAGGAGTTTTAAAATATAGTTTAAATGTTCAAATAAATAAAGGACAGAATATAATCCTTAAGGCAATAATAGCAAGATACTATGAAAAATGAAGCCAACTGAAAAATAAAAACAATAGAAATTCTAGATATAATTTACTCAGGAAAAAAATTCACTGATTGGGATTAACAATAAGCATGAATTTGAAGACAGAGCTAAAAAGATTATCCATAATGCATAAACAAGACAGAAAATACGAAAGAGAAACTAAAAGCATGAAGAAAAGAAAGAGAATCAGAAGCACACATCAAAGTACACACACACACTTATAGGAGAAGAAAAGTATAATGGGAAGGTGACGATACTTGAAGAGATGGAGCAGAAAGTTTTCCAAAATACAAGAAAAATGCTGAGTCCTCAGAATAAAAAAGCAGATCAACTCTCAAGCAGGATAAATAGACTGTCAATAAATTTCCTATTAGCTGGGGCTGGCCCCGTGGCCAAGTGGTTAAGTTCGCACGCTCCGCAGCAGGCGGCCCAGTGTTTCGTTGGTTTGAATCCTGGGCGCGGACATGGCACTGCTCATCAAACCACGCTGAGGCAGCATCCCACATGCCACAACTAGAAGGACCCACAACGAAGAATATACAACTATGTCCTGGGGGGCTTTGGGGAGAAAAAGGAAGAAAATTTTAAAAAATCTTTAAAAAAAAGAATAATAAAAAAAATTTTAAAAATAAATAAATAAATAAATTTCCTATTAGCACAAACAGATACCAAAAGACAAACTGGAATAAAATCTTTAGTTACAGGAAAACAACTATTAACCTAGAATTCAAACTAGCATCCAAGAGACCAAAATTATATATATATACACACATACACACACACAATGGAATGTTATTCGGCCATAAAAAAGGAAATCTTGACATTTGTGACAACACAGATGGCCCCTGAGGGCATTATGCTAAGTGTAACAAGTCAGACAGAGAAAGACAAATATTACTTGAGACCATTTATATGTGGAATCCAAACAGAGAACAGATTGGTGGTTGCCAGAGGCAGTGGGTGGTGGGTGGGGGAAATGGGTGAAGGTGGTCATAAGTTACAAGATGAGCAAGTTCTGAGGATCTAATGTACAGCATGGTAACTATAGTTAACAATGCTGTACTGTGTATTTGAAAGTTGCCAAGAGACTAAATCTTAAAAGTTCTTGTCAAAAGAAAAAAAAATTTGCAACTATGTGAGGTGCTGGATGTTAACTAACCTCATTGTGGTAATCATTTTGCAATATATACATATACCAGATCATTATGTTGTATACCCTAAACTAATATGTTATATATCAATTACATCACAACAAATCTGGAAAGAAAAAAATATACAGATGGGCCCCACACTAAAAGGATAAATGGCTGACTCAGACTGGGGAGAGTACAAAAAGTACCTCAACTCAGGGCCCACCCCATGGCTGAGTGGTTAAGTTCGAATGCTCTACTTAGGTGGCCCAGGGTTTCGCTGGTTTGGATCCTGGGTGTGGACATGGCACTGCTCAGCAAGCCATGCTGAGGCAGCGTCCCACATAGCACAACCAGAAGGACCTACAACTACAATATACAACTATGTACTGGGGGGCTTTGGGGAGAACAAGAAGAAGGAAAAAAAAAAAGGGATTGGCAACAGATGTTAGCTTAGGTGCCAATCTTGAAAAAAAAAAGAAAGCACTTCAACTTAATTTTTTAATTTATTATTCTTTTTAAGCAGAAGATCTGAAGCAGGGGCCAGCCCAGTGGTGCAGCAGTTAAGTGTGCACGTTCCGCTTCAGCAGCCTGGGGTTCACAGGTTGGGATCCTGGGTGCAGGCATGGCACCACTTGGCAAGCCATGCTGTGGCAGGTGTCCCACATATAAACTAGAGGAAGATGGGCATGGATGTTAGCCCAGGGCCAGTCTTCCTCAGCAAAAAGAGGAGGATTGGCAGCAGATGTCAGCTGAGGGCTAATCTTCCTCGGGGGGGCAAAAAAAGAAGAAGATCTGAAGTAAATATGAAGAAGTGACAATTGTTCATTCTGGGTAGGGAACACACAGATATTCATTTTATGTTCTATATTGTTCAGAACTATTTGTGATAATTAAATGTATATTAACATAACTTTAATTAGAATTAAATATAAATACATAATTAATATAGTTAGGTATATAATTCTTATGGTTTTACAGATTGATAGCAATTTATTTGCATTACATATCTTCATTATGCAAAAATTAAAAAATAAAACGATGCAACCCTAGATGAACCCCTAAAACCTTGGTTTTCATTCCATCCAACAGTTTCTCCCTAACGATGTAAGAAGCCAGGAAGAACTGTGAGAAAAAAAGGCAGAGCAACAGCAAAAAGTTACAGCTCACCCCCAGAAGGAAAGGAAGGGTCTTTCATTTAGAGCTAGAATAGCAATACCTAAATAATGCAAATTCTTAATGGGCTTTGGGCCATTTTATTTTTTGCACAATCCATTCTCAACATGTGTTCAAAGTAGAATATTTAAAATCTAAAATATCCTCTATCTCATTAAAATTATACAAATGAAATTTCTAATAAATCTCTTCAGGCTGTGGTAATTAAGAACAAATACACAGTAAATACAAAAATAGTCATCAGTAACTGAACCTCTAACCACTATGATAATAGTTAGCAAATAGTGTAAAGTCTTAACAAAAATTTTCTAGCAAAACTACATATTCACTTGAGGTGAATCAACTATTTTTATTTTCCTGTTTCCTTATTTTATTTTCCTTTTTCCTTACTTTTTCAACACTCAATCTAATCTTACAACCTCCACTCTCTTCAACGCCCTATAACTAGGGTTCTGCCCACACCAGGGAACTACAGCCACTGTCTCAAGAACCTCTCTTAGCCCTTCAGCATCCTTGGTAGCAATGTCCCTATCAACTATTCTTTCCAGAAAAACCAACTGTGTGTGCTGCTGCTGCACTCTGCAGGTTCTCCTTGTCTGACTACTCATTACCCTTCCTCGGTGACTTGTTCTCTTACTCTCCCAAATGTGGATATTCACCACAGTGCCATCTTCACTTTTCTTTTCTCTAACAAAAAATGTCATTTGATTCCCAGCCTTCCTTCTATGCAGCTCCAACTCAAACTTGACTCCATTATTTTAATCCTAAATTTCCAATGAAAAATCCTAGCAGCATCAAAACCAACATGTCCAAAACAGAACTTTCCCGACTCTTCAAATCTGCTCTCCTCCTCTATTACTACTACTCTATTACTATTAGGGGTATCAACACTCCAGAGTGATCAACCTTGACATCTTAGAATCATCTTTGATTATTCCCTTTCCTTTATCCATTTGTCATTTCATCCTTCAAAATGCTCCCAACCTTCCTTTCTACACTCATATTTTTATAGTAACAGCATCCTAAGTCCTTCAGTTTCAAACCTCCCCTTTCAAATTCATTCTATATGCTACCAAACAACTTGTCTGAAAATACTGCTTTACTTTTCTGGATTTTTACTCTTCAATGTCTGTCAACGTAACACCAGCTTGTAATTCCCCCTTCTCTGAGAAGTGAGCTATCCCAAACCCACAGAGATCTCCCTGTATCTGAGCAACTCAACCCTATTGTCTAGCCATGGCTAATTGGTCCAGAGCTAGGCACCTCATCCAAGCCAAGCCAAAGTTTTCTTCCCCCAAAAGAATATGAGATCTCAACTGAGATTTAGTCTCTTGAGACAGGAGACTGAAAATATTAGGAGCTGAAGTATGGCCATCTTTTACCACAGGAGCAATATATCACACTGTGGTTGAGAGCTTAATCACAGCCCAAATTCCAACTAGATATATATTTCTCTTAAAATTATCATGTCTATATCCATAAAATGAGAATAAGAGTTATCTATCTCATAGATTTGATAGGATGGTTAAAAGAAATAACTGGTATGGAACATTCAGCACACTATCTAACAGATAGTAAACAGTAAAAAAAGTTAGCTAACGATTGTTTGATTAAGTAGCAGAGAAAATGTGTAGAAAGGAAAAGAATGATGCAGACACAGAGAAAAGCAGAAATAAGATTATGACTAATTCAATTCCCTTTTTAAGTCATGGACATATTTCCACGATACGGTTCTTGGCTTCTATATCCTTACAATAAAATACCCTTTCATTGCTTATTTAAGATTGGAGTGAGTGTGTTTCTTACAAAGGACCCTACCTTTTATAACTGCACATTACAGGAATTTAGAGGACGTTGAGCCTCTTCTTTTAAAACCTTTAATGGCCCCCACATCCCACCAAATAAAGCTGAAACAACATGTGTCCTCCAATATACCTTTTAAGATAACTACCTTACTCACCTTGACATTGTGACCCTACCTTCAGAGAGGATAAAGGAATAAAGAACAGGCAACAAGTGGCATTTGAGGCAAATAATGCTGGCATTCTACCACTCTCCATTCGTGACCTCTTTATCCCCCTTCTCTTGATACACACCTTTCTATTTTCTAGTCTTTGTCTGGCCTTGAAGCTAACGTGACACCGCCTGGAACAGCCTTACCTTACTGTCAGTGTTTACTAATAAATTAAAGAGTAACTTCCTTTGCTTGGTGACCCATCAACCCAAACCATGCTACACAGAGGGGAAAAAAGCAAAGAGCAGACCTACACATACTTCACCAAGTCCTAAAATTTTTATGATTGATTTCATCCTCCATTAGCTAATCCTCATTATTCTAACACTCGAACAATAGCTGTAATTCTGCTATGGTGCATTCTCACACACAAAACATATCAACAGAATACTGCTCTGAGTTTCAAAATCCTGGATAAGCTACTCAGCCATTATTTCTACTGATCAAAAATTGCCCAGGCAAAAATAAAAGCTTTGGATTTTGCTATTCATGTAGTTAGAGAAGTTCAAATGTTTGTTTTCTACCTTCTTTCAAATTCTCTAGCCAACAACAAAAGGAAGGAACTGTCTCATTACAAATGGTAATACTTTTATATGATTAATGAAGATAAGATCTATTACTCCCTGATATTTCCAGAAGTTCAACTGGAAAAATGCTTTTGGCCATGAAGAATAAACACACCTCCCTCATTCTTACAGGAGGTTTATGTTGCTGTGCCAAAGGGATTGAATGTCTGAAAATGCTGAGCGCTCAAAGTTAAACTATACATGTACAGATGTAGTAAAACAAATATGAGTCATTAAATTCTCCTGTGAGTTTCTTTATTCATTAAACAAAACCTAGCAGAATTATCAGTATAACTTCCTTATGTGCTGCCATTATAGTCTAACTATGATTAGCCAATTTAACCTCCAAACCAGTAGGTAGGGCTAATAAAACCCAAATACAACTTTATATTTTATCTGTTCAAAATATCCATCAACATATACTTATGCAGTTCAATTTACTGTTCAGATTTTATAAAATCGGGTTAAAACTGCAAGTTAATCTTCAGCCCAAACTCAATATTTGAACAAAAGACTGAAAACCCTTCAAACTGAAACATGAGTGTACATCACCCCAAGCCACTCACTGAAGTATTTTAATGTTTGTGATAAACATTCCTTACCACTCTGGCTGCTCTCTCCTGAGATTCACATTTCCTGCAAAACCATGGTCCAGTGGGTACCTGAACAATGCCATAGCAAGCTGTTGGGAAATAAAATGTTTTAAAATATCTTAAGATTTAAAGAATTCTGGAAAATCAAATACCCTGTCAAAGCCCTATTAAACTAATCACCTCTCAAACTATCCATGTAAACCACCTGCTTTGTACAGAATTAAAACATTTTACATTTATATTTATCACATATATCACGCAGTTAAAATTGTGAGACATTTTAATAAAAATGGTAAAATGCCAATCTTTTGTTATTTCATTTAAACAAGTATACATATTACAAATTTTAACTTATTCTTTTATGATAGGAAGAATGCTAACTAAAACTTAACATATAATTAGAGAGATGTTTTACTCTCTCTAATAGAATAACTCGGAAATTCATTAATTCATTCCTATATCCTGTAGTTTAAACAGCAAGTATTTTAGATAAGTCTAATGAAAATATTTCCAAATCATCTTTCAAAATGAGCATCAGATATTGCAGAAAAGAAAATGAAATGTAACATTAAAAGTGAAATGCTTCCATTTATAAATAGGCAAATCTATAGCGACAGAAAGTAGACCATCGGTTGCCTAGAGCTGAGGGAGTTGGGAAGAAATGGGGAGTAACTGCTAATGGGTCCAGGGTTTCTTGTTAGGGTGATGAAAATGTACTAAAATTGATTGTGGTAATGGATGCAAAAGTCTATGAACATAATAAAAACCAGTACATCGTACACTTTAAATGGGTGAATTGTATAGTATGTGGTTACATTTCAATAAAACCATTACAAAAAAAGTAAAGAGCGTATTAATTTTCAAAAGTATGTGAATGTTCCAACAAGTGATTAGTATATATCACACATCAACATCACAGTCTAGTTGTTTAAAAAACTGTTTTTATATTAATATTTAACTCAAAATTGAAATTTTCTAAAAAACCTAAACATACTAATATCCAATTGACATTCTTGCATGAGCTTGCTTAAACTTGAAAACATCTTAAATATTGGAAAGGACTTAAAGACTATAAAAGCAGCACAAATTTTTAAAACTCCAAAAGCTAAACTTCTAACCCCTTTCAAAATTTGTAAATATGTCAAAGTAAAAATGTTGTATCCACCAAGAAACACAGCATCAGTGTCCAAAAACTTATATTTAAAATCAGAAGTACTTCTAGAGAGGAAAGTTTAAGACTTAAACGAAGATTTTCTATATTGGGAAATGAGATTACTTATCAAAAGTTGATAAGGTATCATCCAATTCATAAAAACACCTCCAAAATGCCACTGAACACCGTAACAGAAATACTATATACGAGTCGAAGACCTCAAAATCAGTTTCAATACACTCTTTTCACTCCTTAAAAACGGAAGGTGGGCAACTCTGCTCTTCTTTGAAAGAAACTGGGAATGACAGCCTTCTCAGGTTAAGTTACATCGCTACCGCCTAAGTCTCCCTTCCCAGTTGGGAGATTCCATTCTACAAAAATGACTTGAGACCCTTAGGCTCAGACTTTCCTCTCTCATTTGGCAGTGTCCTTTCCAACACACTTCTAAACTACATCTCCATCACTCAAGGCCAGATTCAGAAATGGGACGGTGGGCGGGTTGTGAATTACAGGGAGAGTCTAAAGCCACCCAAAACCTCTCTAGGTTGTTTCAGCCTCAATTCCTTACCCCATGAAATGGAGTCAGAAACTTTAACGGCCAGAAAACTATCTCGCTGTCGTCCTCCTCGGCTTTCCGGTATATCCGAAAAACTCACCGAATGGAAACACCCAGAAATAAACTAAGATGCTCGCCCAGTCACTGGCTGCACCACCACCTGCTCTTCTCTCCGTCCCTTAAGCTGAGGAAGTGGCCTGCTGCAGCCCCAGAACAGCCTCCTCCGCCAGCCCAGAGCGGCTCAGCCCAGCCAGCCCGGCCTGCAGCGGCGCGACCGCGGCGGCGTTCTCCGCCGTCTTCCCCGCCGGGCGCTCCCGGTCCGCAGCCGCAGGGTCGCCGCCAGCAGGCCCGGGGGGCCGCAGCGGGCGCCTCCCCTCCGCCATCGCAGGCGGCCAGGCGGCCACCCGCCCCCGCCCCCGCGCAGCGCGTGGCGCTCCCGAGCCTGACTCCATGCCACAGGAAGTCTCCAGACACACTGCGGCAGACAGGAGCGGCCGGGCGAAGGGGAGGGCTCTCCACGTCCCCAAACCCACAGCCACGGGGACACGACCGAGGGGCGTCCGCCCAGCGCCCCCGCGCCCCCCTGCCTCCAACCACCGCCCCACAAAGTCTCCAGCCCCGCAGCTCCGGGCGCAGGCGGCGGCCAAATGACACTTGAGAGAGTGAGCGCAGCGTCACATGACAGGCCAGGCCACACGCACTTTCTCCCACATGCACAGCCCACACCCCCTCCGCCCCGCCGCCGACCCTCCGAGTCAATCCCGGGCCGCGGACCGGCGGGGGCGGGGCGGGGGAGGGGCGGGGCGGGGCGGGGGAGGGGCGGAAGGGGAACTGGCAGTTGCTGCCAAGGTGGGGGAAGCGGTGACGGTTGGGCGCAGGCCGGGTCCGGCCCGGCGGGCGGTTGGGTGTTTACCTTGATGCACCGCGACGCTGCAGCCGTGCCCGTCGCAATAAACCAGCGGGTTTTCGGCCCAGCCTCTCTCGTCTGAGCAAACGCAACAGCCTCCAATCATCTCCTTCATACTATGGGAGACCTCGTCCTCCAGTGACACGGGCCGGTCGCTAGAGACCATCTAAGAGGGAGTTGGGGGGACCATTAAAAAACACATGCAAGCCGATTAGTGCTTCCCCCCGCACAACCGCCCGCGCCCCCGCTCCCTTCCCGGCGCCCCGGCCCCCGCCCGCCGCTCGGCCGCTCGCTCACTCGGGCTTTGCCGCTCAGTCACTCACGTTCCGCACAGGAGTCAGGAGCCATGTCCTTGCTGACTCCCCCCACCTCCCCTCCACCGCCTCCTCCGCCTCCTCCGCCTCCTCGTCGTCTTCCCTCCCCACCTCCACCCGGCCGCTAACGCTGGAGCCCGGAGAGGGCACACATAATCAAGTAGGCCTCCGCACAGGCGCACTGGGGGGGCTCCCGCTGGGCCAGGGGCAGCGAGGGAGGGGAAGGGGGCTGCGCTTCCTCCTCCGAGCGTCACTCGGCGTGCGCGCCCGCCCGGCGGCCGGCGTGAGGAGAAGGCCCGGGAGGCGAGGCCTGCGTGCGCGCCGCCGCGGCCGGCCGGCAGCCCAGGCCTACCTCCCGGCGCCTTCCCCTCCCCCGCGCCGCACGCCGCCGCCGAGGTGTGCTGCGGGGTGGGCGCGAGTGCAGCCGGCGGCGCGCCGAGGCCCGAAAGACCGACGGGAGGGCGCGGGGGCGCGCACGCGGGGGCGGGGACGTTGGGGCCGCCTTCTGCAGCGTCGGTCGCGCGGGCTGCGTGTGCACGTCGTGAGGAGGCCTCGGAGGGAGGGAGGGGAGGAGGATGGCGAGGGCCGGGAGAGAGGGGATTTGTGTCAGAGTCGCTGGAGGGGGCTCCCCGGGAACATCTCGGTGCACTGAGAACCTACCTGCCGGCCTTTTCCTCAGGAACTGGCCCATGGGTAACAAGGACTGGGCGAGGATGCCCGCTTCCATGAAGGGTGCAGTGAAGCATGGCTTCCTGCAGTTGGCCGCGCTAACTTCACTGTACTGCCGCAGCCTCTCCACCCAATGCATGCACATCCTGGACTCTCCCCAAAGTTCACCCAATGGAAGTGCCACCAGATCTGCCGCCCATTTACACACCACGTTGGCCCCAGTGACAAATGAAAGCGCATCACAGACTGAAGGTCAAAAGACTGGGTTGGGGTTATATTCGGAGAGGGAACACCAAGGCTACCCCTCAGCTTGCTGTGCAGGAGTACAAACGGTTGTTAATCAGGAATTAGCAATATAACGTGATGATCTGGAAAATGCAGTTAAACGATACCAAAGGATGACCCAAGTTCTCCTAGTCAGTCACCAAATGAGAAGACCATGAGACAGCGGAGTCCAGTTTAGATTGAGGATTTCTCTCATCTGGCTCTGTACTCCAAATTTACTCTTGAAAACTTAAGGTCATTTTCTTTTTAAGGTCATTTATGTGGCAGAAAGACGGGAGCTCACTCGTCACATACAAACAGAAAATGGATTAGGCCTATCTGAATAAATTAATTAGCTGCATACTGAGCAGTTTGGAGCTGCAAAATCTTCCACTGTTGCCCTATCCGCTATGCATCCTTGTAAGCCTAATATTGATTTTAGGCAAAAAGTGTCTAATTATAAAAGTTGAACGTGAAATAGGAATATAGAATATAGACAGACCGTTTAAATGACAAGCATAGTTACAAGGCGAATTCATGGCTTTGGTTAATGCCTTGCAAGTACAGAAAGGTTGTTTATTAGGAATTAGCAATATAATGTGAAGATCTGGATAATGCGTTTATACAATGCTAAGGGATGAAGGAACCCAAGTTCCCCTAGTCAGTCATCAAAAGATAATGGTTTAAGCTTTGAAAGCATTCCAAATGTCCTCATAAAGAAAAAAAATGGTAGCATGGCTGTTTTTTCTATCTCAAATTAATTGCTAGAAATCTATTTAAGAATACAGTAGATTAATACAATACAAGCATATATTAGCAAATATATTCAAACATTCTAAAAGCTAAGTGAGATATCTGCAGTAATGGAAATCTACTAAAAGTGGAACATAGGGAAAAAATGTCCACTAAAGAGACATAAAAATGAGAATTCTCTGTTAGCTATATGAGTGCATTCAGAAGAAGTGACCGTAAGATTATATACTTATAAAATGCAAATTCTTTTCTGGGATATGGCAACAATTAATAAATTTCTGAACATATAATAATTATATTCTTAAAATGTCATTGATATTTATAAAACTAAAACTGCCTTCACACAAAAGTATATTGTTTTGTGCATCTTAACCGTATCTTTACCCTTTTCCAAGGGACACCAGTTCACCATCCAATTCCTGCTCAGGTTCAGACTCCTAGTGACTAATTTTGAGTTAAAATCAATGTAAAACTTGCCTTCCCAAACACTGCAGTCAAACCTTAATGCACTAAATTATTTAAGAATACATTCATTTTATTTGTAATGCACTGGAGCTTAGTTCTTGTGATGCAATTAATTTTTATGTAAAGAAGGATGGGTACTTTCGCCTATTCTGTAACACTTAGTGAAAGAAATCTGGGTAAACACTTGCTATTTCCAAAACAAAACAAAACAAAAATTCGTCATTTGTAAGGGACTTTTGAAATTCAGAAAAATAGAGAAAATACACTATTTCATGAGAACAGGCCTATATATAAATAACGGCATCTGAAACAGCAATTTTCTTAAAGATGTACCTATAAATGTTACGATATACGTCAAATTATTTAAAACTGATAGTTAACATACTACGTGAAAAATTATAATAAAAAAAGTAACGGGTGTAAATAGATCATTCTAATTTTAACTCATGTACCAGATACAGAACTTCTTCTTGTATTATATATCAAAAGTATAATATTTAATACATTTCTGTAAAATATTAAGTGGGAAGGAAAAATAACAGACATTATAAAATGGTTCAGATACACAGTTAAGTATTTATTCATTCAGTAAATATTTATTGAACATTAACTGTGAACCAGGGACTGTTCTGAATACAGGAAATACAGCAGGGAGCAAGGTATATTTGTCCTTTAGGTGATATATATACACATATACATCTATATATATACACATATCTATATACATATGCACACATATATATGAGAATTGGATGAATATGCTAATTCTCATACCTCAGAATGGATAAAACATAATTAAATTTCCAGAATTGTTAAAGTTCAAGTAAGTTTTGAAAAATACATGGTAATGTAAAAAAAAAGGTCCATGGGATTTATAGACTAACTTCACAGAAAAGGACAATTTCAAACTTAAAATAATGTTACCCTTTAAATCTGATTCCACATTCTCAAAATATCCCTTGAAAAAGTATATCTAGTACCTGTAGAATAAAACAAAAGCCTGTCGTCTCCAGTATTCTTCACACACAGCAGCTAAGTAAGTACTGGCTCATCTATTTCTCTGAACTAATCATCTGAGGCAAACCACAAAAAACTCAAGTAAAGTATTTTATGATATAACCTCTAACCCTACTATAATGGGTAACTATTTTTTTTCTCTATGGGTAATATATCTTCTTCTAATTTTCTTTATTCCTCAACCTAGGCACCAAATTTTTGGATTTGCCCTTCCATAATCATTTATATAAATGGATACTATGAAAGAAATATTTAAAACCAAATTTAGTTTATAGGTTAGTATTGCTTATATTTATCTTCTCTTTAAATTAAAGTTTTATTTGACTTCTGGTTGTGCATATTATATTTAGTCTATTATGTCTATTGTTCAGGTATATTTCTATAATGAGGAATAGAAATTGAGGTATATTTCTATAATGTTAAGACTAGATGCACTTTCTTTAACTCAGGTTCTTGACTTTCACGAAGTGTTTAAAATTCTGTATTGGCTCTGATACTAAGGTTTTTAAACAAATTCATTCATCTACTAGTACCTCATCAGAAACTGTAATCTTGTTTCTAAATAAATTAGTTGGAAAATGCAAAAGGGCAATTTCTTATAATTGGTACAAACTTTTGGATATATCCTCTTTTACATAAAGAAATCTCTGCATAAGATTTTGTTTTGCTCATTTGGTACCCAAGATTTCTTACCTTTTATGTGAAAAGTTTATTATGAGCCATATATTTATGATAGTATGATTAAAATATTGAGGTACTTCTGAAATTAGTTTTGTTATTTATCTCAGAATAAGTGAGTACTATGTCTTTACAGATACAGACCCACACATGGCACCTATATCATGGAGCACTATTAGAAATTTCATTAAAAGGTATTCATTTCAATTATGTTTTCAATTGATATTCTGTTAATGGCTTTTGGGAAATTCCATTTAATGAAGCGTGCTAATCTTACTAGGTGGTTTATTTTTTTACTCACCATACCACCTAGCAAGTATCTTGCACGTAGTAGGCCCACAATAAATATTCATTTAATGTACAATATTGGTGTTCAAAAGCTAATTGCAGTCTGGGCTTTATTGTTCAGAGTAAAGCAAGACTTTATTTTGTATGTACCACTGAACTAAAATTTCCAAGTAATGCTTAACTGAAATTTTCAGATAAATTGGTTTATTTAAAGATTTTCAATAGTCAAAATTAACATAGGTACAGAGTTTTTATTTACCAGGTAGTTTAGAATTGTCTGTATTTAAATAAGCCTCAAATGTTAACCACCTTTTCATGTAAAAGTCATCATTTTCTTACCAAACAGACCTTAACTTAGAATCAATCAAAATTAATATTATTGTTAGATTCACCTAATTGTTGGAAAGTTAGGTAGTTCTGAAATTTAAATTGTATGTAATCTAAACTTTGAAAACTTTTTAAGAATCAAAAGCCTGATATTTACTTTAAAAGATTTGGTTTGGTTAATCTTGTGTTTGATTTCAGAGCTACTCCTTTTGCTATTAAATTGATATATATTGGCTGTATTTACATTTTTGGGTAAAACACCATGTAATTACAAGTAGAAAAATAATATCTAAAAGATAACTTTAAATCTTCTAGACATTACAGGAACCTCAATAACATTTCAGAGTTGGACTATTTTTTTCCATGATGCAACAATACTTAAAGCTGTTAGACTTTGACTTTTCAGAGTATCTTCAATGTAATGTAAGAGTAGAAGCGTAAAGTCCATGTTCCCATTTTTTACTGACACTGAAGATTTGCATTTCTGTTATAATTAAAGTGTGATTAAAGTGACATATTTAGGTGTCTGTTTATAGGATACAATAAGGTTAACTAAGTGAAAAGATTCTGGACATGGAAAAGAGGAAAATCAGTTTTTGAAATGAAGAGAAACTTGAAAGAAATTAAGCATATGTTGGAGTGAAAAAAAAAGAAGAAGAAGAAATGAAACTGTATTGCTTAATACTATTTGGACCAAAGAAGGTCACTTTTTAAGATTTAAATGTTTTCCTCTCTGAAAGGGGCCACTGCTTACCAAATCCAAAAACAAGCCCAAGAATATGTTAATTAACTGCATTGTGTCCCAGAAAGAATGAGGTTGACAAATTCATTTTTTCATTCTTTCAATTAATAAACTGTTTGTCTGCTACATCCTAGATATTTTAAATCTATAACGTATATATTTGCCTCTTGAAATTGTACATTAACAGTGCCAAGGACCAACATGGCCCCATAGGGTGAATCTTATGAAGCTTAACATTCCTGACGAATTAAACACACAAGCCTCCGATTACTTTTTGTCAGTCTTACTTTACTGTGGCGCTTAAGAGCCAGAATGTAGGTAATTTTTATACGGTGGTACTTTACCCCAATTAAAAAAGCAATGATCTTTGGTGCAAGCACAAGTGGAAAATACAATGACATAAAATTAAAGAAAGGTATTACAAAGACTGATCAGGAATGCTATGTCCTTCTCCTTCCCCACCCCCATTCAAGCCCCTTTTTTCCGCCCATTTGTTGTTTTTCTCACAAATATATCATGACTTGTAACATATTTTTTACTTTAAATGAAACCCAAAAATGCCCGAAACACTCAAAGATGTTAAAAAGATTCAGCTTCTACCATCAACTACAGAGCAGATAAACTTATAAAGCTATTCTAAATGGTCAAAGACTTATAAATAAAAAATGTAAATTGAATCCAAGTGGTTGGGGAGGGGGGGTGTATGGGAGGATGAGTGTGGAAGGAACAGATTGAGAATACCTAATTTTCAACACCTATTTTTTCTCTGTTCAAACCTTTCCATAGTCACATCTCAGATGTTTTCTTATATAAGAGTTTCTCCTTACACCTCAAAATAAGTCAATGATTTCCATGAGGAAATGCAAGTTTAGGAAGAAGATCCGCAAAATGAAAGTGTTAAAATGCAAACCATTTCTATAGCATTTCAAATGCAAAATCACAACCACCACTACCTTTAACAGACTCTTAAGAGTTCTTTTCAAACAGATGCTATTTATGAACATCATCTGTTAAGTTCTTTCTTGTAATTCAAAACTCTTGTCAAATGATGTTTTCATGATGACGTGTAAATATAATATTCCATTAGAGATCAATTCTAATTGGTTTTAAAAAATCCACCTTAGGAAACGGTGCTGCACAACACACAGACTAGTAATGGGTATTTTAGAAGGAATTTCCGCAAAGTCTGTTATACATCTAAGCCGAAATTACTCTCTTGCTTTAGTAAGATTTGGGCCAAAGGACTGAAATTATTTCTTCTTCATGAGTTTTCACGCACAATGACTTTGGTCTTGTCTTCAAGACCCGCGAGCACTTGTTGGAAATCTTCATTTTTTTACAACTGTGACGTTTGCCTGAAATATTTTCTTTCCACATGCCTCACAAAGAGAAACGTGCAGAGTTTCGTAGGTGGGTTGCAATTACTTGTTTCCAAAACGTGGTTTAAAACCAAATGACACGTTTTTCCCTTTTGAATTTCCCTGTTATTTTGAAAATGCATTTCACGTTAAGAAATCAAGCCTGTTTTTTGTTAGGGGTAGCTCAGCCCTTCCTTTTAAAACTAGACTTCTAGTATACAACAAAGAGCTGAATAATAACAAATAGAGACAGCGAAACGTGCTTTTCCGAACTCCTTTGAACCCCGGCATTCATTTTCGAATCCATACATTCAAAGATATTTAACACATGATATAATCTGCTCTAGCTTTCTGGGTCCAGAAAAAACTGCCCACATTTGTCTCTACCTAGTTATCACTTTATAAACGTATCTGGGCTGCTTTCCCTCTTCTTTTAATGTGGGAGCTGCAGGCTCGCCCAGCTTCCTCCAGTTCAGAGGCACGTTGTAAAGCCTCCTTACTACGTGGAGTTGGGGAGCCCTCGCTGGCCGAGGCTGATGATAAAACTTGCCGCGCCGACCCGGCCCGGCCCGAGCCTTGGAGTTCGGGGAGGCGGGGGTGGGGGTCCAGGTGGACCGCGGGACCCCTCCCTCGGGAAGGACGCGCTCGGCGAGCAGCCGCGCGAAGGCCGAACAATGGGGGCGGCCGGGCGACAGGAGCCGGCTCCCGCTTCCTCGGCCGCGCCGACCGCGCGCCCGACCCCCGCCCACCGGCCCGCCCCGCCGGCCTTTCCGCGCTCGCACCGCCCGCCGCAGCCGGCCTCCCGGGCGCCGCGGCCCGCGGCCCAGCGCCCCGCCGCCCTCCGCGCCTCTTTCCTCCCCGGGCCGGCCCGCCTTCCTCCGCCTACGGCCCCCCGGCGCTTCCTTCGGCGATTCCAGTTTTCGCTGCGGACGCCAGCCCGCTCTTTCGCGAATACATTTTGTAAATTTCTCCTTTATTTTCAGAAGTGGTCGAGATGTCTCACTTCCACCTTCACTTTAATTTGCTAGTTCCCTCCGGAAAATATTTCTCGGGAAACTCAAAATCTAGACGGAAATGCAGCAAATCCCTTTTAACTCTAAAGACATCCTTTTTAAAAAATTTTATTTTAACGCATTTCTGTCGTCGAAACTGGCAAAGGAACTCTCCGCTCTCTTTATTTCCTCCTTTAAAGACTGTTATTTTAAACTCTCCATCCAATGCATTTGGACGAGAGGGCAGAGGATGTGTCCGGCAGCACGCAGCAAATCAGAGGTTTTATCTGACGCCTCCCGGGACGGAAAAAAAGTGGAAGGTGGACGAGGGAGCTTCTAGGGAAGAACAGCAGTACAATTCGCTGGGGAGGCGGCCGGGCCGGGCGGGGGGAGGCGCAGCGGGGCTGGCGAGGGCCCGCGGCTCCGAGCACGGGAGCTGGCCTGGGGCAGAGGAGGTTTTAAATAGCGGGGCCCGGAGGGCGGTGGGCCCGCGCATGACGGGACTTCATGAGAAAGGATGGGGCAACGGAGGAGATTACTTTGTTTTCTCATCCTCCAAGAAAAAAATAAAGTTGAGGGAGGCGGAGAGAACAGCCATGCTGATTTCCTCCCCACGTTTCCGCGGAAGGGCCGGGGCTGCGGCGGGCAGGGAGAGGGCGCGGGACCAGGCGGACCAATAGCAGTCAACAGGTCCAGGCCCCGGCGGGCCAGCCGCCCGGGCCCCCTCCCCGTGGTCCGCCTCCCCCCTGCCCCTCTCTCCCCTCCCCTCCCCCGCAGGCCCGGCCCGGCAGGGGAGGCCCGCTCTGCACTCCCCGCCCCAGCCGGCCTCCCCGCGGCCGCCTCGCCGCGGCCGGGGCTCTCGGGTGGGGGTGGGGCGGGGGTTCCCTGCCGGAGAATCCTCCCCCGGGGCTGGCGGCGGGGGGGGGAGGGGATGGAAATCGGGGAATGGAGGATTAAGAGGGACTCGAGCTCGGCACGAGCGCGGCCCGCGCGAGGGATCCTGGGTAAAAAGTGGCCGCGCGGCACCGGGAGAGCGCGGAGAGGAGCCGGGGTCAGAGGTCAGGGCCCTGGAGCCCCGCGTGCAGAGCCCCCCACGTGAACGCAGCGAGCAGGAGGAACCTTTTTGTTTTCGACCGCGCCAGCATGCTCCCCTATTGACCGAGCTGCTTTTGCCGGGCCGCCGGAGAGTGTAGCTCCACGCCGGATCTCCTAACCCCACCCCCCTTCCACCACCAACACACAACCCAACTCTACCCTTCCTCTCAACTCACTTCCCAGCCCCCCGTACCGGGCTTGCAATAACGCAGTAAATTTGCTTTAACAACAAGTGGGGGTGGTTGCATTTACTCCTCCCTCTCCTCTCTCCTCCCCCTCCTCTCGCTGCGGCTCTTGACACTACTACAAACCAGGACTATAAACATAAACATGTGTCACTGTAACTGGGCAGGTAATATACGGATTTGGGGGTGGGGTAAAGGGGGGCTCGGTCGCCGCTTGGGGGGCAGTAAAAATATGTATGTTTCACGTGCTCGACGGCTTTGGGGGCTCCCCCCACACACCGATCCATTTATATAATGCCGACGGCACTCGGTCACTTACTCATTCAGCCACACAGACCCACAAAGGCAGACTTGCCGATAATCACCGTACCCAAAAGCAAATACATTTAAATACGAATCTCCTTTCCCAGCCACCGCTGCCATTTCTTCTATTAGCAAACGGCACCGTCAATACTTGAATCCCTTTTTAAAAATTCTTTTCCATCTAGCAATAGAGAAGATTTTTCCACCTAAACAGTACACTGCTCTCGTCCCACAGACAGCAGCTACACATTTTGTGCGCAGAAATCCTTTCAAACAGCAAGAAAGGCTATTTACATGACCGAGTTCGAAATCTGTAATGTAAAGCTTATTTCTTGGGCTTCGCCTTCGTGCATTTAGCAACTTCTGCTTTAAGTTGCTGCGACTGGCGCGAGGAGGTTCGCCACGGAAAGTCTTTATTATTATTATTTAGTCTATATTTACGCTGCCGCTCAACTTTTTCCTCATTCTTAGTTCAACAAGCCTAGCAACAACTACTTAAGGTAGAGTAGAGCGAATCCCCTCGCAAGCTTTTGGGCTTGAAACGGAGGGAGATGCAGAAAATGTTCAGAGGGAGAAGTGGTTCCCTTTGTTCTTTCATTGTTTCTCTACGAACTGGTGGATACAAGGACAAACACTTACCTTCTCTTCTTTTTGCTCCAAAAACCAGACGTTCCCATCAGCCTTAAATACACAGTCCACCTTGAAAGTAACTACGAATGTCGGGAGAGTTTGTATTCCATTCTTTTTCGCTCTCTGCCCTCTTTTAGCGTAGGATTAAGTTGCCGAGCACGTTGCCGCAAGCTGTAGCCCCCCGCCTTAGTGAATCGGTCACGTTTAGGACCCTCTAAGTCCATCCTAATTCTGCCAGTAGAATTGAGGGTATTGGAGCTCTAAACTTTCAAAAGGAAAGGGGCCTGCAACTCCAGAAAACTTACGAGTACCCTTAAATTTTTTACCACTGTATTTTTGTACCACACCATCAAATAGAATTTGCCAAGAAATATTAGATATTTCTTCGAGGAAAGTAAATTTTTTTAAGTTTACGCTTAGCAGTGGGCTACTTATGCAGATGGAGTGGAAAAGGAGGTTTGTAGGGGCATTTAACGGACCGAGTACGTTTTCCGTAATGTTTGTTATGCCATGTGTTTTTTAAAAACACAAACAAAATATTACTGGAACTGAGAAAGGAAGGAAATAGAAGTTTGAATTATAATATCGAGGAATGACTTAAAGAGAGGCGTTTATTTGAAATTTATTAGTGTACAAATTGGCCTCAAAAGCGAAAAATAAGCTTTTCAAAGTTGAGAGCCTGAATTTTCACTCTTTGATTCCAAAATAAAAAAGCAACTTTTCTGGTTCGTGTGCGATACTCGTCAGTGTTTAGTGCCCAGCCTGATGGGCATTACTGCCCAAACCTTGTTTAAATCTGATTATGATGTGATTTGCTGAAGTCATGAATATGAAATGATCCTTGTGTATCCATAAATGCGAACTTGGGATTTTTTGATCTCCCGCTTTTTTTGTGTGCGCCCAGTAGCTGCAGCGGTGGAAGACAGTGATTGGCTCCAGTGCTCCTAGAAGGATTTGGGCTGAAGCCAGGGGAACAGAACCAGAGGATTCCCTTTCCAGAGACCATCAGGCCCCACATGTCTTATCTTTCCCTTCTCCTCTCATGGGTGCTCAGAATTTCAGTATGGCTTCTGCAGCCCATAGGTAGGCCTCAACACTTAATGTCATCACTTCGTTCCTACACATTTGACCCCGATGGAAAATAAATGAAAATGTGGGCAACCCAAATAAATAGTAGGTCTTGATATTTGTGTATTATTTCATATATCAACGTTAAACTCTACTTTCTCAGATTTTTTTTTTCTACTTTCAGGATCAATTGTGAGAGGCCCTGGTGTCTCATAGGAAAATATTGCAACAAAACAAGATAATTGGGGGGAAAGGCGGTTTCAGTAGGAAAAGTGGCTTTTCTTTGATAGCGTTTAATTGGAATTAAAAGATTCTTGAGCTGTAAACATTCTTTATTTATTCAGCACACATAAGCAGGCATTGTTTTATCGCCATCATAATTATGGTGTCCTTTAAACTAGCTGATAGCAGGAAAGATAAGGGAATGTGCCTGTAGATTCAGATCAGGTCTCGTTTCTTTCTTTCTTTACCTTCCTCCCTCCCTCCCCTCTCTCTCTACTACCCTCCCCCCCATTCCTTCCTTGGTCACTAGGGTCCCCCACCACCCTAGAGATGAGGAAAGCAGGAAGATTGTGGCCTTACCATTTCTTACATCATGAAAATGATTCGTACCACGCTCTAATTTGATGCAATCTCTAACCGTCTTGTCTCCCATGTTTATAACTGCTTTTTGGCTTGCAATACGTGTTATCTGAAGAGTTGCCTATTGCTCACCTGTGTAAAACCTTGTCCACTAGGGTTTGTCGCTTTACCTTTGTCTAATTTAGAAAGCATACTCTTAGGGCTTTTTCAGAACAAAGCCTCACCAAAACTCCTTTACCTCCAAGGATTTGCAAATTTATAAAGGCTGCATTGAATTCAAGATGGGTCAGGGGGCAAAAAAAGGGTAGAAGGTCACCGCATTTTGATTATGGGTCAGTAGACAACATGGCATATACTCTGTGTCCCCAACTTCTGTTAAAAACAGGATTTTTAAATGCCTATGAACAGAAGGATGGGCCCTTTTGGAGACTTGCCCTGATTTCTTTGGATGAGACAAAAAGAAAAAAAATCAGGAAAATATACTAAGTTATCATTTAAGTTGTTCCTTATAAATTAAGGCCATTTCCTCTTCCTCCATTCTCATTTTCCCTTCCCCAAAAGCAGAAACCTGTGAGAGTAGATAAATTTTGGTAAGGAACTGTTGACTATCATGCAAGATTTTATTGTCCCATATCCTCAATTAATTCAGCCATATGAAATATTATTTTAGACCTTGTTATGTTGTAAGTATTATAGTTATTTTTGGCTAAGAGGACAAGGGGCTTCTTTTAGTCTGCTACCCAGTATACTTACATTGTTGAGGCCTTTATGATGTTCCTTAGTCTTTTCTGTCTGAATTCACTTTGAACAAAATGTGCCCAGCAATCACTAAAACAAATGTATATGGTGAAGAGTTAGGTGGTGGTGATGGTGATGTGTATTGGGGGGGGGGGGGTTGATCCTCATTTCAATTATGTATGTATAGAGGAAAGCTTGGAGGGAAAAGGATTATTTTAATGCTCTTCAATACTTTAATTATATGACAGTTGTAGTGTAGAAATGCAAAAGTACTCAGGTTTTCCTTCAGGTTTTCAAAAGAACTTTCCCCATTAGTAAACTACTCCTGCAAATTGCTGTTGCATTTCCCAGCTAACCATTTAAAAGACTGTAAATGCCGTGTGCATTACTTCGCTCCAGAGGAAAGAGGTCAGACTGAATGGCAATGGTATTTAAACATAAAATACGGTGAAAATAAATCAAACTAGAACATCTGAAGGTAAATTTAGCACATTCATACAGGATAAGTAAAGACAAATCTGTTCATATCTTCATAGTCCATCACTTTAAAAAGTGAAAGTGCTGATTTTTTACAATAAATGCAAAAGTAGGTGGACATTAAGAATATATTTCTATCTGTATGTTTGCCACAGAGGATTTTTCTTTAGCAAGCGGCTTTGTTTTCAAAGGTAAAATACTTTTTTTGATAGTGTGTGGATTATGCATTCCTCACTGAGTAAATAATCACATTTAATTAACAAACTCAATGCCATCATATATATGCCTAAATTCTCACTAAGTAATTCCCTGGTCCCTCAGAGATGGATATACACATAAATGTTAATCTGGGCATATCCACCCACATACGTATATGCATTTGAAAAACATAGAAGCTGATACATCTTTTCTTAAAAAAGAATCTGAATACAGTCCATCATCTGAATTGGGTTCATCTTTGATTGTAGAGGCGGCTGACATGGTCAACAAATTTATCAAAGAAACCCCCTGGCTTTTGAAGAATCGTACTTTATACATCTGGATCTGCACATCCAGGCAAAGTAAGTAAATTATTGCATAACTTTAAGCATAATTGATAACAGACACCTTTAATTTTTCATCCCCATTCTTTTGGCCAGCTTTCACATTAATAATCTAAGCCATAAATGTTGGTAGCTATTGATCGAAATCCCCTGTGTGCATGCAAATCCATCTTAAAGTCCCCTGCCTTTCATGTGTGATCGCTCAGGGGCCTCTGCTAGATCTTTTTATCGGGATCGACCCCCAATGAGCCTCGAGAAGACCCCGGATATGCAACGTGTGCTGATGGCCACAAGAAAGCTGTCTGTCACATTCGTGTGTGTGTGTGTGTGTGTGTGTGTATGTGTGTGTGTATGCATGCATGCATGCGAATGCGCGCGCTCACGCCTTAACACACACACACACACACACACACAACGATGGGGAAGTTAAAGGAACAAAAGAATGTATTAGACAAGAAGAAAGATGTGTAATAGGAGTATTAAAAATGTATAAGTGGAAAGGTGTCTAAGTGCACATACAAGGATATTCACATATATTGTATATATAGACACATTTCCCAAATCCCCTGGCCTTTATTTTTCTCTGTTTGACCCAACAGATTGTACCTTTAGTTTTTAGAAAATACTTAATATTTTACTAGTTTAAAAAACCACCCATACTGCCAGTATTTTAAAGGTGAAAAGAGAGGAAGGGAGAGGAAAAGAGGGTAATTTTGAAATGGTTATTAAATCACTTTGCCATGTGCAGGAGGAACAGGAGTGTGAGTTGTGTGTTTGTGTGTAAATGTAAATAGGAATGGAGAACAAGTAGAACTACCTGGTTAAAAAAAAAAGGACGCTCTAGCCAACCTTTTGTAATATCTTCTCAAAGGCTTTTTCTGAGTTTACTATTTCTTGGCTGTTTGACTCTTTGGTCGAAATCTTACAGCTGGGGGAGGGGAATTGGACGGGAGTGGGGTGGGAGGAAGAGGGCTGGCAGTATATAAGTGCATCAGGAGGAATTTTAAAACGACACTATTGTCGCTGGCAATAGAAAGACTCTGGTCATCCTACTTTAAAAAGCAAACCCCAGCATCTGCTTTTCCTGGAAACTTTGCTTTCTGCTTAAACCTTTTGCATTTTGCCTCCCGTGAAAGTGAAAGAGAAAAACGCGGTGTGATAGATCCAGATGCAAAAGGAAGCCAACTCGGTGGATGGTATTAGCTGTGACGAGGCATTGTTCATTGCTGCCTCTCGGTTACGTTTAAAGCCTGAAATATCACGAGATCCATTCAATGATCCTTCTCTCATTCAAGGGACAAAAATGTAATTTGCTGTAGCTCTGATTTCTTGGATGGAAATGCTAGCCTTAGATTTCAAAGGCAAGAACTAGACATCGCGGTTTGTACACACATTGATTAAGTTGAAGAGCTGCGATTACATCTGTGCTGAGTGCAACAGTAGTCCAGGGCTGACTTTTCAAATCCCAACCTCTGAGTTACAGACTCTCTTAAATAGACTTCCTTAATTTCCGGATGCACTTCTTGAAATTCCCAATTCTCTTCAAAATTCCTGGGAAATTACAAGGGAGATGAGGGTGGGGGTGGGGAAATATGGCCGAGATTTCCCGCAAACTACCTTTTTGTATGTCTGATTCCTGTTTTTATCTCTCTCTCTCTCTCTCTCTCTCTTTTTTTTTTTTTTCTTTTAGCCATACCTGCTTGTGCTAGCCAGACCAGAGAAGGAGAAGCTGGAACTTTTGAATGTGAAGGAAGAAATTATTGTACAATTTTTTTCTTGCAGACTCAGAAATATCCGTTTATTCTTTTAACCACACGATGTGTCTATTTTTGGAGGAACAAGGAAACATATAAATGTCTGGGTTGCATTTATGCTGTAGTTGCAAACACCGAACAGTTAAGAAGATTTTGCCGAATTTTGCAAAGCAGCCAACAAACCGCCTTGGGATCGTGGTAATGCAACTGGGAAGACCCTTGCTCTCATTTGGCAATATTTTGGATATCCTTGAAAACGACACCAAAATATGCCTTAATCTGACTAAGAAGAGGTTAACAATATTGATATTCATCCAAAGTGTTTTTTTTAAAGCAGATGCTTGGCTTTCATGGAAAAAATGGGAGTTGTGAAAGATTCATTTAAACTACCAACCAAAAGCATCATAGACCACTGAAAGAGACTGCATCGTACATCAGCGCTTTCTTTTCATCGTTATTACGTAAAACCTCTGGAAACACCTTGGACGTTTTACATTTTCTTTTCTTCGCTGCACAAGCAATCTGCTCCCTGGAATTCTGACCTGTCGTGAACAGGACCCTGGCAAAGGCTGTGCTGGGGACTCTAGGACGATCCCGCCTCCAATCCAGCCTGGTTAATTGTGAAAAGTGTACACATTTCTGGCTTATCTATGCTTTGTTATGGGTCTGACGTGAAACTACCTCCTCCCCACCCCACCCCCCAGCAGAGAACCAAAATCCAGTTGAATTGTTACAGTGTTTCGGAGCTGAAGCCTTGAACTGCCTCCTTGGTGAAATAACTTTGTTTCTGGTTATAAAAAGGCATTTCAGGGAAAAAAAAAAAAAAAGGAAAATCGAGAGAAATTCAAAACGTAAGTCTGTACTGGGGTGGTTCACCGCGCGGGTTTAACTTTGGAGCTCCCAGCCTCTCTCCTTCCCCACTCCCATAAGGGAAATACCAGGCTATTCTGCACATTTTCGCTTAAGCTCCATTTTCCAAAGGAAAAGGGGGTGGGGTATATCTCTTTAGGCTTGATAATGTTTAAAAAATGCTTTTCTTTGAAATGATAATAGCTGTAGCGGTAAAGCAAAAAATAGGCAATATTCCTTTAAAGGCGAATATACAGGTTTTTTTTTTTTTTTTTAAGCGTACACACACTGGTTCAGATGAAGTCTGTGAGTCAGGCTGTTTCTGAGCTCCGATAGTTTAATGGAAAGATTTATATACCGACTGTATTATTTACTTTGGGAGGGGAGGTGGCAGTATAAGGGTATGCTAATTAGTAGGAGATTTTGGGGGGAAGGGGTGGAATATCAATTTTTATTGCATCACCTGTCAGGAGTGTCCAATCAGCGCTGGCTTTAGGGGAATTAATTGATGAAGGTGTCTCCGGACGAGCTCACTTCACTCTGTCATTTTATTTGTAGCTAAAGCAGCGGCGGGAATAGCAGCTGCATTTCTTCTCTCTTTCTCCCTTCACATTCCATTATCATAGTGCTCCAATGGAGAAGGAAGGAATAGAGGGGCCCAGGTACTGATCTGCATCGGGGACTTAGACCAATACACTGGCAGATCAGAAACCGGATGGTTTTTTCCCTCTTTTTTAAAAAAACGAAAACCAAAAAAAAAGCAAGAATCAAGTCAGTGTAATTTCATGGGTTTTTTTTTTTTCCAATAATTTCGCCTAGAGTTTGGCACTCCCTTCGCCGGGAATAACAGTCTTTGTTATTTTATTAGCAGGATGCCTTGAGACACACGCAGCATCTGGTGGAGGATTAACATACATACATGTGTATGTATGCGTCACGTATATATTTACTGCAAATGGTGGGGATCATTTAGTGCCCGAGATGGGAGACCTGAAGTCAGGTTTTGAAGAGGTGGATGGCGTGAGGCTCGGCTACCTCATCATTAAAGGAAAGCAAATGTTTGCCCTCTCCCAAGTCTTCACGGATCTGCTGAAAAACATCCCGAGGACGACCGTGCACAAGCGCATGGATCATCTGAAAGTGAAAAAGCACCACTGCGATCTGGAGGAGTTGCGGAAACTCAAGGCAATCAACAGCATCGCCTTCCACGCCGCCAAATGCACGCTCATCTCCCGGGAAGACGTGGAAGCGCTCTACACCTCCTGCAAAACCGAGCGTGTCCTCAAGACCAAGCGCAGGAAGGTCGGCCGGGACCTGGCCACAAAGGCGCCGCCGCCAGAGCGCGCCGCCGCCGCCGCCAGCCCCCGCCCGGGTTTTTGGAAGGACAAGCACCAACTTTGGCGGGGCCTGAGCGGAGCCGCGCGGCCCCTGCCAATCAGCGCGCAGTCCCCGCGCCCCGGCGCCGCCGCCGCGCGCCCCGCCGCCCATCTACCTCAGATTTTTAGCAAGTACCCGGGCTCGCAGTACCCGGAAATCGTGCGCTCGCCTTGCAAACCCCCTCTAAACTATGAAACCGTCCCGCTCCAGGGAAACTACGTCGCTTTCCACTCGGACCCTGCTTATTTTCGGAGCCTGCTGTGCAGCAAGCACCCGGCCGCCGCCGCAGCCGCCGCCGCCGCCGCTGCCGCCGCCGCCGCCGCCGCCGCCGCTGCCTACTACCAGGCGGCCGGGCCCCAGCCCAAGGCGGCGGCGGGCGCGGGAGGCCCGGTGAGCCTGACCTACCGGTGCAGGCGCAAGCGCGGGGCCGCCAAGGACTGCCTGCTCGCGCCGCACGCCGGCGCCCGCCGCCTGCTGCTCCTGCCCAGGTCCTACAAAGCCAAGGCGGCGGCCGCGGCGGCGGCAGCGGCGGCGGCGGCGGCGGCCGCCGGGGCCACTTGCCTGGAGAGGTTTCATCTGGTTAACAGCTTCTGCCCGCCTCCCCACCACCACCATCACCACCATCACCACCACCACCACCACCACCACCACCACCGGGCCCAGCAGCCGCAGCAGAATCACCACCCCCCTCATCACCACCGGCCGCAGCCCCATCTGGGCAGCTTTCCCGAGAGTTGTAGCAGCGACTCCGAGTCCAGCTCCTACTCGGACCATGCAGCCAACGACTCAGATTTTGGCTCCAGTTTGTCCAGCTCCAGCAACTCTGTGTCCTCGGAGGAAGAGGAGGAGGAGGGAGAGGAGGAGGAGGAGGAGGAAGAGGAGGAGGAAGAGGAGGAGGGGGGCAGTGGGGCCTCAGATTCCAGTGAAGTCAGCTCGGAGGAGGAGGACTCGTCCACGGAGTCGGACTCCAGCTCCGGCTCCAGCCAAGTGTCAGTGCAGAGCATCCGTTTCAGGCGCACCAGCTTCTGCAAGCCTCCCAGCGTGCAGGCGCAGGCCAACTTCTTGTACCATCTGGCCTCCGCCGCCGCTGCAACCAAACCCGCTGCTTTCGAGGATGCCGGCAGACTTCCCGACCTCAAGAGTAGTGTCAAAGCGGAGTCGCCGGAGGAGTGGAATCTGCAGAGCTGGGCCCCCAAAGCGTCTCCGGTGTACTGCCCGGCCAGCCTGGGGAGTTGTTTCACAGAGATAAGGAACGATAGGGTATCTGAGATTACATTCCCACACTCTGAAATTTCCAGTACTGTAAAGAGAACTGACCTGACAATTAACTGCCTGGCGGAGGGGGCCTCTTCACCTAGCCCAAAGACAAACAATGCATTTCCACAACAAAGAATACTCCGAGAGGCTAGGAAATGCCTACAAGCAACTCCTACTCCACACTGTGCAGATAACAACACAATAGCTGCTAGGTTTTTCAACACTGCTTCTTCAGGAGCAGCAGCAAATTCAGAGAAAGATTCCAAAATTCCTCCTTGTCCAGAATATGCTACGGATTTGCCCTCTTCGCAAACCGATCCTGAGGTGGATGCAGCAGCAGCAGCCACGAAGGCCGAGAACCCCTGCACTGACACAGGCGACAAGACATTGCCATTTCTGCACAATATTAAAATCAAAGTAGAAGACAGTAGTGCTAATGAAGAATATGAACCTGACCTTATTACAAATAAGCTAAAGTGTGAGTGCAATGATACGAAGGGTGAGTTTTACAGTGTGACTGAAAGTAAAGAGGAGGACGCCTTGCTAACCACAGCCAAGGAAGGTTTTGCATGCCCTGAAAGAGAAACTCCTTCCTTCAATCCACTGGCTCCGAGTCGGGGCCTTTCATGCACTTTAGGTTCTCCAAAACCTGAGGATGGGGAATATAAATTTGGTGCCAGGGTGAGAAAAAATTACCGGACACTAGTACTGGGAAAGCGACCTGTCCTTCAGACACCTCCAGTCAAACCAAATTTGAAATCAGCTAGAAGTCCTCGTCCTACAGGTAAAACTGAGACACATGAAGGAACACTGGATGATTTTACAGTTATAAACAGACGCAAAAAGGTAGCCAGCAATGTAGCATCAGCAGTGAAAAGGCCATTTAATTTCATGGCAAATTTTCCTTGTCCACCATCCCTCATTATTGGGAAGGATGGGGATTTGTGGCCTGCATATTCCTTAAACACCACTAAGGATTCCCAACCTCCTCACAAGGCCCATCCTATATGGAAATGGCAGCTGGGCGGTTCTGCAATACCTCTCCCACCTAGTCACAAATTCAGGAAATTTAATTCATAAAAGTGTTTTGGAAGATATTTTCTTGAACCATATTACCTTCCTTTTGTTGTAAACTGCACAGGATGGTTTGTACAAGTCCATTAATGTGTTACACCCCTTTTGGAGTCCTGGTTTATCGCATTTTGAAGACAGAAATCGGATTACTTTTTTTTTCCATTGCGGGTTTTTTTTTTTTTTTTGGAGTAGGGTGGGGGCGGGGTGGGAGAAGGGTTGGTTTACATTCCACAGACTACTTCAGGCTAAAGACTCAAGTAAAACTCAGTTATTACGGTAGAGCTGGAACACTTTACTGTTTCAATGCTAATACTGCACCGGTACCTCAATTCAACTGCTACAAATAAATGTCAAAAGGTTGAATAATAAATATTACAATGAGCCATTAAGTTTATGCACTAGATTTCAGACCTGAAGGTGTAACTGTTAATTCAGTGAAAGTTTGTTAGGTTACATGGTTACACAGCGAGGTAGCGAGAAGTTTCTGTGAGCCCAAAATGTTCTTTTCTAGAGCTCTTCTTTGTGGGGTATCTTTTGCTTTTTCTCCCCTCATTCCCTCTCCAAGAGTAGTTGCACTTAATTTTTTTTTTTCTTTTTGAGTGGAAAGATTGGGGAGTCCTGATTGAATGATGGTAAAAACTGCCTCATAGATACTGGGTAAAATAAACATGAGATTGTATTTTTTTTTTTTTTTGTAAAGGGTGTGATTTTACTTTTACAGCCACTCCTTACAATTGGAAAAGTCCTTTTTGTCTTCTCACCCAAAGGTTTTAAATAAGGTGACTCTTACTATTGTCCTGCTTATCTTGTGGTCTGAACATGACTCCTTAAACTTGCAAAACAATTAAACTATTTCTCTTAATAGCAGGATATTTTATGGTCTGACTCTTCAGAGTGACAAAGCAGTAAATACAACCAAGAAAAGTAAAATAGGTCAGAGTTGTAAGAAACCCCAGATGAAAAAGAACAGTTATTTCAGGACTTTTTGGTACCAGAACTCAGGCACCTGGATTTTATTACCTTTTACTTTTTCTGCATCTCTCTAAACTTCTGTTTTCAGACCATCCTGTGTATAGAGCAGGAGAGTTTCTACTGCAAGTGACAATCAGAGGTGACTATCTATATTTGCACTTAAAATCAAAGTAGTTCAACATGCAAATAGCTAGGGTCTAGCCCTTGGTAAGGGCCTTGCTGGTGTGCTATGTTGTGATGATGGAAGCAGTAAATCAAAATTATGGAAATTTGCACTGTTGAAAAGCATGCTTTAGCTTTATTTTCAATTAAAAACACTGTTTAAAATTCCTGGTTCCATACATTTCTACTTATTCCAGACTGAAGAACGGTTAACAGGAATGAATGGTTTTGCTGACATTTTCACTTGTAATGTTTTTGCCTGAAAGAAATGCATTTATTGGGTGTAGTGTTTTGTTGTAATGCCATGAGATGAGGCCAGTCAGGTTCTGTGCAAAAATGCTGGTGGATTTCTTCCTAAATAACAACAAAACTTTACAAACTTGTCACAAATCAAGTGTAAAAAGTTTCAGCTTTAAGAAAGTGAAGCAGAGATCAATTGCTATTTTAATGCGGGTGAAATCTAATAATTTTTTTGGCCCACCTCCCTTCGTCTAACAAATTATATGTCTCAGATCTCTGCCATCCTAGACCTGAGAAGTTGCATCTATAGATCATAAATCATAAAACAAAACAAAACATCAACGAAATGTTTACTGTGTGAATTTAAGTCACTATTTCTCATGGAAATTCAGCCTTTCTTTTCCTTCCTTTAACCTTTTAATTCCTACTCCCTTTGAATTTTCTTTTGTCTATAAATGTTTCAGATAGATCTGGATGGTCTCAGCCCTAATTGCTGTATATGCTCTGTGGTTTTACCCTTATTGTAAAGGACAGAGGCTGAGAATACCTCCATCCAAATACATTTAGATGGAGTAAACAGATGCTTTGAACTGCCTCCCTTCCTTTCCTTCTTGAATGTTGCCAGATGTAGGTTCACTGGATCCTTTTTTATTGGAATGATAGATATGGTCAGGGCAAAAATTGGGGGATGTTATCCTTGAATTCATGTTTGTGTATAATTCCAAAGACCAGTACAAGTTACAGTTAAAGCCCTAAAAAGCTGAACAATTGACTTCTCAGTCTGAGTCCTTTCCTTTTTAAAGGCAATCCAGAATTTGGGTGCAGTGAGTTGTCCTGCAAAATCAATCCATAAAAAGTGTGACATACACACACTGTAAGTCTGTAATTTTGACTCTTTAATTACTGCTAAGTCAAGAAAGTTCAAAGTCTGATGACTGCTACATTTAGACTAGTACTTTTCTTGTTGGTTATGGAATCATTGTTCCTAAATTATAAATTGAGAATATATTTGAAGCCTGCAGATCTTTTGGGTGTGGGAGGACCACGAGATGCAATAAGCACAATTTAAAACAAATATACCCTATGGAATTTCTGACATAAAATATCGGCCTCCAGCTTTGACTCTTGGTCTCCAGCCCTCAGAGAATCAATAGTTTCAGTTTATAGGACCTGGAGAATGAGCAGCATGGAGGCCCAGGCATTACAGTGATACCATCAAAAGGAAAGAAATTAAATAGTCAACACAAATTTCACCCCACAGTACTACTACAAGCCAGCCAACCACAGCAAAACCTGAGTTGGGGCTTCTGTTAAAAAAGTGTCCCAGATAGTATTCTGTAACTTACAAAGACAAGGTATTCTTTCAATTTCTGGTAGCCCCTTAGCTGTTTTCCCATTCTGCTGTGGGAATTATTCTCAGTAGGTTTATTTCATTTTGGTTGTTTTGTGATTAGTAACAATGTCTAGATTTTCTAAGATGCTATAACTGTCCCATTTGTTCAAAAAGTTAACCCTTATTGAGAGAAAAACAAACGTTACCTCCATTGATAGATTGCATTTTTACATTTAAATGTTTTCGGGTGATAGAATTTTTTTTTTTTTTAAGGCACTATATGGTTCCAGGGTCACTGATTCCTGTGTGTAAAGCTCAACATTCACAGACATAAGGAAAATGCAAGAAAGGGCTCTTTCTCTGACATTTTGGGAAAACAAGCTTATTTTTGGTCTCCTGTAAAAGTAGTTTCCTGATGAGACTGTGAAATGAAGATTTAATTATTTTTTTAAGAGATGTGTGTACTCTGTCTTCCGCAGTCAGGTTATCTGCCTTTTTAGAAAATGCAGCTTGCTCTTTTTCAACTATTTACTTTTTAAAGTGGGTGTTCTTTTCTACTGGCTTACTTGATTACAGTGGAGTAATCTCAATAATGGTTGTTTATTTTAAAATCAACAACAAGGAGCCACCACTAAACAGCAATAATACAAACTTGATGGGCTGGTGTGTGGATTTTTATCTTATCCGTGTCTGGGTGACTTTCAATGGTCTAGAAATTCCTCAAAGTTCCAGTCACAAGAATTGCAAGTTTCTGCTGATATGAGAAAGATAGTTTTGTTTGCATGCAGGAAGAGATGTAGACTAATTCCTCAAAAGCATTTTTTTTTCTCAAAGAAAACAAAAACAAAAATCCTCCGTGGTAAAAATATTTTAAAAAATTAAAAAAAATAAAGCGTTCGCATCTACAAAAGACAGAAAATGTGGTGAGTTTTGCTTCACCTTGAAAATAACTTCCTGCTGAAAAGGATGTGAAAACGCAAGTCCCTAGAGCCAAATGGGGGGGCGGGGATTAAAGGCTCCCCATCAACTAACTTCAGGAAATTGGCAAGGAGGAACAGGGCATCCACCTTAGGGAGTCCACTGGTCACCCTGGTCTTCCCCAGGATTTTCCCTTTCCCTGGAAGGAAGAACTGTTTTCAATGCTAGCTTTGGTTTTGGTTTGCTCCCTAGGCCAAAGGGCATTCTGCAAACTAGCTTGGGGGTGGGGGGGTTGGGGGGGGTAAGGCAGATCTAGGAGGTGGGGGAGGGCTGCATGTTACCTGTTTGGCAGGCCCTCTTGTGCTGGGGGAAAAAAAGGAGGGGGGCCCAGCTATCATTCTTTGCCCATGCCCTAGGCCCCCGCTCCTTTCTCGCTCCTTTTCAAACTGTGGCGGCCTCACAAGCTCCTACTTTAAAAGGCCTGAGATGTTTTGCATGAAGCCCTCACAATAGGGGTTGAGGGAATTGACAGTTTCAAAAACAAGGCGTTCAGTCCTTTCCAGCTGCCGGGCCCGCTCTCTCGCACCAACTCCTCGTTCCTCTCTGCTGGTGGCGTCCTCGGGAGCGAGCTGCCTGCCCCCACCCCGCCAGCCTGCATTCCGGCCGGCCCCACCCCGCCCCCAGGCTGTGTTTGTAAACAGGGGTCAGTGTCCAGGGGCTGCTGGCGCGGGGTTTGGGGCTGGCCGGCTGGGAGGGAAGACAGGGAACGGCTGAGCGGATGAAGGGCCAGCCCGGGGGCCGAGGGGGCTTCGGGGTCCCTGTCCCCCTCGCTTTCCCCCGGGCGCCGAGCTGTGGCCACCGCGCTGACCCCAGGCAGCTCGCAGCTCTCTGGCCTGGGCCACCACCCCAAGAAAGATGTTTAAATGCCGCCATTTTGCAGGGTGGCAAACAAATTTCTTTGTGACTTTTTTTTCCCGCCCAGATCTTGCTCTCCTCTGCATTTGGGACCCGCTCGCTCCCCGGGCGCAGGAGCCCGCACCCCTGTGCGCGCGGCCCGCAGCTCCGCCCGCGCAGCCTCACGGTCCAGCGGCCCCGTGGCCAGGCCCACCCGGAGCAGGGGGCGACAGGGCGCGCGGCTGGCCCTCGGGGACTGGACCGCCTCCCCCACTTTGCGCTCCTTTTGTGCGTTCTGAAGTCATCTCCCACCCCCGCGCACGCACACACCGCCTAGCCATTTCTCACCTTCTAGCCCAGGCCTCATCTCTCTTCCCGGGCAAAGGGGGCCCAGCTTTGTGCATTGGGCGGAGGGCTGGCCAAGGCCTCCAAAATGCATGAGTGGAACGCAAGTGGCAGCGAGATGGGGCTTCCCGCCCCCATGGGCCAGCCAGCATGGCTGCGGACGCCTCCTGGGAAGTGGCCTGAGACCAGAGGCCGGGACTCTGGGGAGGGCGCGCAGCGGGGCCAGGGCCCGGCGGAACTCCCAAAGTGGGAAAATGGCAGGGGGGCAAGTCTTGCTTTCCTTGGCGCCGTGGTCCCTGTCCCTTGGAACTCTCAGTGCGTCTGAAAGTGGAATGATGACCTGGAAACGGGAACCGCGAGACAGTGACCTGGAAAAGCACTCTGGGTTGGGGCGGTTGGAGCGCAGCAGTGCAGACAAAGCTGCTCCTGGAGGAAAAGGGGAAACAGAGGTGCGGCGCAGATGGGTCACAGGAAAGTGCACCGAGCTTGTTTTCCCGGGTGTTTAAAATGCAGCCCCAGTTGTAAAGTGTGTGAAATTACGCACTGGTCTCTTAAAGAGTGCCTAATTTATAGTAAATAGCAAGGTCTTTGTAAATGGCTTTATTATGTTGTTTCTTGTTAATTGTTGAGAAAATCCCCATTGTTGAGTGTGAAAGGCTTTATGAGCTAACCTGGTCCTCGGCGCAATCAGAGGGCAGTAAATGGCCGCTCGGCCTCGGAGGCCGGCGCGGAAGCGGACGCCGGCCGAGAGCGCAGCGGCGACCCCTGGAGACGCCGCCTCCGCCGGGGAAGAAAGTGGCGAGGCTCGCCCGGCTTTCACGAACGAGCAGGCGGCTTTGGAACTCGCGGGCCTCCAGAGCAGCTGGCTGAGTGCGACGAGGAGAACGGCGCGGGCCAGGGCGACCCCGGCGGCGAGGGCCGCGGGGAGGCGGACGGCCCAGCGCCCCTCTCCGGTCACAGCCTCGACCACGGCGGGCAGGCCGGCCTCGGCGCCGGCTCGAGCGCGCTGGGCTGGGCTGGGTTCTCGGGCTTTGTCTCCAGGTCTCCGGCCTCGTGGAGCGCGGGCTCGGGCCGGGTCGGCCAAGCCTGCGGAACGCCGGAAAGTGCCGGGCCGGGGGGCTAGAGGGGCTGCAGGCCGAGCGGCCCCCGATGGAGAGCTCCAGACCCCTGCTTGCGCCTCCTCGCCTTTTGTTTAAAGCTTTCCCTCTCCATCTCTCGCTCCCTCTCTTTCTCCCTTTCTCTCTCACGCGCGGTCTCTCTCTCGCTCTCATCATTAGAAACCTGAAATGGACTAGGAGACAGGAGAAATAAGAGGAGCGGTTTGGGGGTTTGTGTGTGTGTGTTTTAACAAGGAAGAGGATTTCTTTAGTCTAAGCTAAGATGTTCCTATCTCCTTTTCCCATCTCCTCCAGGTCTCTTTCCAGCCGGCGGGGCCCCGGGAAGGGTCTGGGCGAACAGGCGGCGCTGGGTTCCTCGGATTAACTTGGAGGCGAGGACCCCGCCGGGTCCTGCAGGCCCGAGAGGGCGGGCGGAGAGCGCCGCCCTGGGCTGGGCCCCGCGGCCTCTCCAGGACCTACTACCCAGTGGGTCCGGGGAAAAGCAGCGTCTCCGCCGCTCTGACCGTGCAGCCGGAGGGAGGATAATTCCTCCGTGAGCTCACTGGGGGGAAAAACCTGCGTTAGGTGGACGGTACGTAAGGGTTTGGACCTTAGCAAATGCAAATCACAAGGAAATGTTCATTCCAGTCAGAAAAACCCATGTTCAGCTATCTTCCTTCCCTTCTAAGATGGCCCTCTGCTTGCGCACTCTAGCTCTCTCACCAAATTAGCTATTACGTGCAATCCCCCTGGGTTTAAAGCACTTGTTTCGCGGATTCGCGTACAGCCCATATTAACTATGCACTTTCTGCTATTCCTCTTGTGACTGTCCCTGCCTCTTCCTCCTTTGCGGAGAGTATGATGCATTTTATTTTAGCCCAATCGATGCGTGCAAATACTGGGATAACACAACCTACACTTCTGCGATGGAGGGTGTTTTCAAAATTGAGTTTCCGGATCAATACTAAGTCGAAATGCTCCAAATTGCACGAATTCACCAAATTCAAGCCTTGGGCTCCCAGGCCCCTTTCCTGACTGATGAACTCACTCGCGGGCAGTAACTGCGGTTCTACCGTCCCTGCTGCTCAAAACAGGATGTTTTCATCATGTGTATTTGACTTTCCCTAAAGATCATTTCAGTGCGTTTGGAAAAACACGACCCCAAAACGTGTGGAGTTAAACGCCTGTCAATGCCTTCCATGCGGGTCTGCTGTCACACTTGCGTCGCTGACTGCCATGTCTCTTTCTCTCTCTTCCTACGACCTAACAGCAGCACCTAAAATTGCCATAGTGGGTGCTCAGAAAACGTTTGCCCAGTTGGATAAATCTTTTACTGGTCAGGGAGCAACCCACTCCTGGGCCACTACTTGACTCCCCTGACTTCTTCGCCCAGAGCCGAGCTGTCCGTATTGTAACACAGTGAGCTCTCTATTCTTCTGCGGCCATGGCTGCGGGGCGGACTGGTGCCTAACTGGGGGAAGGGCAGTGGTTGTCCCCTTACAAGGGACGTTAGGCCAGAGAGGTGGAGGGAGAGGAATTTCAAAAGAGAATTAGGAGAGCCTGCTGCCTGTAGGGGTGTGTGTGTGTGTGTCTGTCTGTCTCTGTGTGTGTCTGTGTGTAGTCGGAAAAGAACATTTCGGCCAAGTACCTAGGACGCTAGGACATCCCTGATTCCTTAGCTCCTGCTTCCTGGATCTTCCTTCAGTTGAGATGACTGGAGCAAGACAGAAAGAGGTGGGGAGTGGCAGGCAGCCTAGAGGATCTGTAATAAGAGCCAGTTATTCATCTAATCAGTGCCATCAATATGTTTGTGTTTGACCCTTTTGGATGGAAGAGGCTTAGCAGTCAATAGACTTAGACCCTAAAATATCGTGGGTCTAGCAGAGAGCAACTGCTCACAGTTCTGCAAAGGCTTTCCGGAGCCAGGACGCTCAGAAGGAAGGGAGGGAAATAGAAGGGAAATCATCTGAGTGGCTGCCCGTCCTCTTCCCCAAGCCATCAAAACAAACAAACAAACTCAAGTCTCCTGGAGACTGGGCCGTTGGACAAGCACATGTAGGATGTAGGGCACCGAAAGGTTGGAATATAGTTTCCATTGTTAGTGCTTGCCCTCTTTAAGATCAGTTTAAGTTAGCTCCAGGAACAACACAACACTTAGGATAAGTGATGAGCAGTAGAGAGGAAAAACAGTATGGAAGAGAGCGCACTAAGCTTAGGCAGCAACCCTCCCACTTTCCTCTGAAAGTTAGACATGACACAGATATGTAAGAGATCTTAAGGCCACACCTTGGTCAGTAGGCAAGGGTTCCAGTCTCTGAAATGACTGGAAAGGACCTAGATTGTTGGATCTCCCAGGAATAAAGGCACATTTTATATTCATTCTCCCTCCTGTCCTTCTCGCTCTCTCTCTTTCTTCCTCCCTTTCAAATGAATACTCTGATTGTGAGGGGTGCAAATGTGGAAGGTTAGTTTTCTTCCTCTACATTGGATCCAAATATGTAGACCAGTGGAAGGTTCAGCTTCCAGAGGCCTAGTAGTCATATCCCTTCAAAGAAAAACCTGCATGATATAGTAGGAATCACCATGACCAGGCTTATTTACCTTTCTCCCCTTTTTCCTTGATATTCTCTTTTTTCTCTTCTCTCACCTTCTCAGCTTTTCCTCTTCTTTCCCTCCTCTTACCTAACCCTTGCACCCAGGTGAAGGCTTCATGAGGAAATACCAATATTGCTACTCTACCCAATAGTTAACCAGGCTTTCTCCAGAGGTGGAAAGGGGGTGAACCAATGCTGACAGAAGCAGCGTGGGAGCCTGCAGTGACCCTGAGCTTCCTTGCTGGGGTGAGGGGCCGGGGCTGCCCAGCCTCTTGTGTTGTATGTGCAGAGCTATTCCAGTTAGGCTATAAAAGACAGCGTGTATCTCAAGACCAGGAGAGCTCAACTCTATAAATACATGGCTTTGGTTCTAACATGGAGTACATTGCTAGATGCAAATGTGAAGAGATGCTTTTAATCTTTGCTCCAAGTGTTAGATACATCATGTGGCAAATGGGTCTTCAGAAGGCCAGTTTTGATTTTTTCTGTTAATAATAAAGACTTTTAAAATCAACCTTAAACATATATGATTGAGAATTAAAAGGGTATACATCACTACTACAAGTATTTCTTACCTGAATGTAAAAAGAGAAGTGGTGCTTTTCTCTCCCCCCCCCCCCAAATAAGGAAATTTTTAGGTAGAAGAGCTTGGTTAACATTTGAATTGTTCAATTGCTTTGCTGCTTATACAATTTTAAGAAAATACAGATATTTTAATCCTTGCACTTAAAAAAATCTTTTTACATCTTTATGTACAGTAAATTTAAAGGTAAATTAGGAAATTAGTTATACACTCCTGCCGTCTTTAGAAAAACGACCCCAGAAACATCTACTTTCCCTAAAATGTCAGCATTTCATATTATCTTACACAATTCAGTCTGTGGTTTGTAATTTAACATTACTATTGGATAGGAGGAAAATAGAACTTATTTTGTAAAACTTAAATGGGAAGAAAATATAACTTATTTTGAGACTCAGAGAGGTTGCCAGGGCTTCTAAGATCTTGTCCTTTATATCAATCTCTAGCTGGTTTATCTGAATAGAATCTGATCCTACATAACATGTGGCTACATATAATATTCTGACACAATGGAAGCATTTCTAGATGAATTGGAAGCATCCTGATTGTGAATTTCCTATCTCTTCCTATTTTGAACCAATAATTTAGTGTATACTCCAAGGGCGATTTTAAATGTGAGCTCCTTCAAGAAAAAAAGAAGTGCAAAAATGATTTTTAAGAGAAAGAAAAGCAGGAAATCTTATAAATACTGTTAGGACCATTGATCCCAGTTACCTGCTATAATGTGAATGGAATCATTATGGCTGTTCCATTGACACGGTTTCTTCATTCAGGATCCTGGCCAAAGGAATAGCATGTCAATGTGTAAAATTGTAGCCAAAGATAAGCCATTACAATGGAAATCGCGATGTGCAAAGTCTCATTGAAGCCAATAAAATTGAGTGTAATATCCATACCGCGTTCTCATCTGCTTGCCCCAGGATTTAGTATGCGGCTCTGCATTGAAATGAGATTATGCATATAAAATGCCAATATAGAATACAATGCCCAATAAAACATTAGAAAAGCAACTTACAGCCCATATACATGGGCTTTACTTAAATTTGAACTTCACGTGCAGAATAAGCCACAGCACCATCAGAACACTAAATCTACAAAATGTCCTCACTCTGGTTTTTCATGCTTCTTTCTGCATGAGTCCCCCATGCCCCCTCCTATCCAAACACAATTCTTTTAAGGGCACTCTTCAAATCATCTAACAATTCCCAAAGGGTATTCCAGGAGTCTCTTAAAGTGTCTTTCTAAATTAAAAGGCCCCAAACAATTTAAGTGCATTTTTGAACCAAAAATATCAGAAAGTGTTCAGACTTGCAAACCTATGGGTGTGTAAAAAGAAGAAAGGAACCAAAGAAAAAAACGCCCCCACAGTGGATTACAAGGTTATGGGACAGGTCACTAGGAGAGGGAAATAAAACCGAATGTTAGGTTGGGCTTGTAAATTATGCACCTTTCAGGAAAAGCGGTTTTAAGGTCTCTTCACTCAAGGGTTTTTTTTCCCATCCATTTTGCTATTAATTCTTAACTCTTGGTAGGCAGCTCTTTAATGAGGTTGTTTGTGGCAGGTTAATTTTCTCCAATCTACGGAGCTCCTCATTTTCCCTTTTAAGTGCATTGCTGCCTAGAGCTTTCAGTATTTTCTGTACCAGAAAACAAAATAAACGTGAAGTTGCTGGGCTGGGCTGAGAATTAAAGGCGTGATGTGGACAGAAAAACAGAGCGCCTGGACAGATGGGAGTGGGAGAGTAGAAACCAGGCTGAGTTGAGGGCATGAGGGAGAGAGAATTCGGTCTTAGGAGAGAGATGACCCCGGGAGTGTAATATATTAAATATTGCAGCGATCGATTTCAATACCCCAAGTGGACACGGGAATAAAAATTCACCAACAAGCTGAAGTGATTAGGAATGCTTTGTTGCGAGGGGAAAAAAAATGTGATTTTCTTCAGATCCTTTTTGTTCAGGTTAGAAGAGGCCTCGACAATCCAAGTCTAAGCCCCCGGACTCCCAGTTTGGGATATAACTCCAAAGGTTAGTCATATCTCAATGGTGCTTCTGCATAGTGAAGAGATGGGCCTTTGTGCTAAGAGGATTAAATATCAACCACAATTATGGGCTGGTCACTCTAGGAGCTTGCCTCCCAAATCAGAGAAGGGTACATTTTGGAAAGGCTGCTCCCTTCCTGTGTATTAGTCTTTGTTTTCAGCTCTGGGACAAAGCAGTCACTCTCGCACAGTTCTTTCATTAAAATCCAGGGGAAAATGCACAATATGGTTTATAGAAGGTGGATTCACGACAGCAGGATGTAAAGACAGCCTTTGGTGCTGTGCAGGGGAGAAATATTTTGGAAGTGTCATTCTGTACGAATGTATGAAACTGTCACATGGACAGGCACAAATACCCACTCCCACACAGGATTTGTTTAGTGATTTCAGAATTGGGTGTGATTTTCTGTTCTTTTTTCTACCAAATCCAGCCCTTAGACATTCATGCTATGAACTATGTTTCTCTCAGTCCAGGAATCTGTTTAGGGATTTGGGGTAGTCACTGTGGAGGCTGCTTGGAGCGAGGGGATTGTTCTCAGTCACAGCCTAATGGGCAAGGCCTGGGCTCTTCACACTGGGGACACCAAGTGTGCTGCTGGGGACATACTGTCGGATGCCTGCATGAGCAGCGGCAGCCACCGCAGCTGCCTGCTGCCTCCTCCTTCAGTGTGGTCGCCACAAATCTGGGAAAGAAATGCAGCATCATACAAAGGATTTCTTTAATGAGGATGAGTTCCTCAGAATGATTGGGGGCTGTGGCTGCTGCTCAGGCCTCTCTTTCCCTCTGCCAGATCTTTCCCTACCCATTATATCCTTCCTTATAAACTAGCCTGGGGTTGGAAAGGGCACCCCCTCCCCCCTAACTATTCCCTCTGATAACCCAGAGGCTGATTTCTATTTCACCCTGGTGGCTGAGTGAGGATGGACTGTAAGGTCTGAGTAGGCTGGAATCCCAGAGTCGGCAACAGCAGACACCTGTATATATATATCCCCTCCCTTCTCTGCCATCAGTCTTCCAGTCTTCTTTCATCCTAGTTATCGTTTATGATGACCACCTCTCACTTGGAGCATGGTCCTAGGGACTAGCCATATTTCTGTATGAAGATCTCCTTATCCAGGAATGGTCAAGGCAGGAGAAGGAGCCCCAAGCCTCCCCATTGCCTTTGAACCTAATTTGGGCTGACCAGACCCTGGTTAACACTGAGGTTGGCTGTGCAACAGAGCACTGAGGCTCCATAGCTCAAAATTCCCGGGCTCTCCGTGGGGAGATGACCGGCCACAGGGAGGCCATGCGGCCCTATAAATCTGTTTCTCTCTCTAAAGCTACACGGCTCCTTCCTCTCTTGGGGTTGGGGAGAGTAGGTTGGGTCTATTCAGGTTCAGAATCAAAATATCACTCAAAATGTTACTTTGAGAAGCTAGACTTATTGAAACCAGTTATCTCTTTTCTTGAGTGTGGGAAGGACTGACTTAGGGGTGATTTGGATAGGAAAGAAATTGCTCTGTTTTACGATGGTCCCCCCTTGGCCTTCTTTTCTTCTGCATGGTCCTCACTATCTTCTTCTTCCTCTCTTCCCTCTCCTCCTTTGCCATGTCAGGAAGAACAAGTAGGTTGAAAGCACAGCTGGTGAGGGGCTGCTGAGGCTGAAAGGAGGCCTGGCTGTGTCTGGGCAGGTGGTCGGATCGCAGAGATTCCTGCCCTTGTGTGACTGAGGGGTAATTTGGAAAGAAAGAACCTTCTAGTGGGAAAAGATGCTGTGGGTCCCTCTGTCCCAGGTCATTGGGGAGCAGGTTCTGTGTCCAGGGCCTAAGTTCTGGGATCCTGAAAGCTCGCCCTGCTGGAGGGTACCTGTTGCTTGAAGTTGCTTGGGCAGCCTTTGGGCCCCTGCCCTATTGTAAGTCTTGGGGGTTAGGTCTGGCTTCCCCTGGGGCTGCTGGATTCACCTGTCATTACGCTCACTGCCCAGGGACCCTGACAAACCTCCACAATGTGGGTCTGAAAAAAAGGCGCTTAAGGTTCACTGATCTGTGTATAGAACTTTGCAAAACTGCAAATAAGCGAGAAAATTTGTCTATTCTTGGGAAGGGAAATACAAGTTTGCACTTAACATGGAAGCATGAGAAAAAGAGTTGGGGGCGGGGGGCTTCTGGCCAAAAGCCCCACTGTAATCTCCAGAACAATTTCATTTCCTCTGCAGCACCCTGCTACCCTAGCCGAGGCCTCGGAAAGGTCAGGGAGGAGATGGAGCTTAAAAGCGGGGGTGGGGAAGAAGAGAGGTGGCTAGGCCTAGGCGGGGTTGCAGGTGAGGGCTAGGCCCGGTGGTGAGGAGGGGACAGACAGGAGGGAAGGCCGCAGGACGGGGGGAGGGGCAGAGCCACATCTTTTGGAAGGTTTTGGTGTTTTCGAGAGAGGGACTTTTCCGAGGAATTCGCCCGGCCCGCCCCCGGGGCAGCTTGTTGGCGCTCTCCCCCACCCCTTCTTGCAGAGCAGGTCGCAGAGAGCTCGGGTTTCCGCCAGGGCCCCGCGCGCCAGGCCGCCGGCGCTCCGCCAGCCTCGGCGGCCAGGCCTTTCCCGCTTGCTGAGAAAGGGAAAAGCGCGCGCCCCGGGCCTGCGGGCGGGAGCGGGTTCGTGCCGACGGAGAGCCGGGCCCCCGAAGGAGCCAGACTGCCCCCTGCCAGCTCTATGAACGTGGCCCGGCGGCGCGGGCGGCAGCGGTGTTCCCGGGAAGTGGCTCGGGCGATGGGCGGCCGAGAGCTCCGGTGGTTGCGCGGCTGCTGGGAACCCGCGGGCTGCAGAGAGAGGCAGGCCCCGGTTAGCTCGTCCTCTCCCCTCCAAAGGGGAGGTTGGAACTTTTGAACCCTTTACTTTAAAGTGATTGATCGCGTCCCACCAGAGAGCAGCTCCACCCCCTGTCCCCACCTCCGCCGCCTTCCCTTGTCACCTCGGCTCCAAGCGTGCGCGGAGACGCGCGGGGCGCGAAGGCTGGTGTGTTTGGACATGGAGCCGCAAACGCGAGCATTTGTGTTTGAACGCGCGTCCAGCAGACGCAGCCAGAGCGACTGTCGCGATTTTGGATGCATCCTGATGTGAGAACCCGTAGCGGGAGGGTTGGCTCTTGCCTCCTTCCCCACAGCCCTGTAGGTGAAAGATGCAAGAGACAGCTTTTCCCGTGAAACCGTCCCTACCCGCCTGCCTCCCTACATGGAAGTCCTCGCAGGAGCCGGGCTCCGCACGGGGAGTCTGCAGGGAACTCAGGATGAAGGCTCAAAGCCTCATGAGTTAAGTTGATTATTAATTTGGGCTCCTCGGAGCGAGTAACACACTGAACGCCTTTGGCTTTGGGAATTGTCCCGGAGTTGGAACTGAAGCATAGATGACCCCGGGCTGCCGATGGGAAACGCGAGTTGCGGAGGCTCCCGGACGTGTCTGAGTGAGCTGGGTAGAGCTCCCAGGGCAAAGGTTGGCTCTTCCTCGCCCCCAAATAAATTCTTGGTTAACTAGTGTAGACTAAACACATTAGTATTGTTAAATGGGTAAAATAGACGGGGTTGAAAGTAGGGGCATGTCAACTGGACCCAGACCCGGTCATACTTCTCCTCTGGTGACAAGTCAGGGTGCTTCCAGCGCGAAAATAGAAATGTAACATTCAACTGGACGAATTAATTTTTGACGGATTTACGGTATGATTTTCTTTCAAGCTGTATTCATTGGTTCTTTCCATCCGTAGTGCGGTCCAAAGACAGAAATATAAACAAGCTCTGCTTTGCGGAAACCCCTTAACAGTATCTCCCAAAGAAAGATCAAGACACTTTGTGAATTTTCCCCAGATAATGCCTCATATTCCGAATGACTGATCAGAGAACTCCGGTATTGTTAAATAAAATGAGAGGAAGGCGAGTGACGTGGGAGCCGAACAATGGCATTTCTGAATCTGTTTGCTTGATTGACATTTGGGAGCTTCATGACCCCAGGGAATAGGACTCATTACGGTGAATACACCAAAACATCAACCAAGATTAGAACTCTAGATCCTGTTTTAATCCCATTTCAGTCTAAATTATAGTGGGAAAATATAAAATCCAAGAGGAGAGAATTGCTTTACCATACATTGACCTAAAGTTTTCATTGTTCTAAGGGGGAAATAAAAGTGGAAAACCGATATACTTTTCATCGCTTTAGGAATAGCACTGACAACTAAGTGTAAGGGTTTGGTAGGGTAGGTACTAAGAATATTTATGTGGTATAAAATTTTTATACTTATTTGGGGAGACATACTGGAGAAATATATAGGGAGTTTTTTTGCATATATGAGAAAAATATAGTTCTCCTCCACTGGATCAAAATTGAGGATCATCAGCCAAGTGATGCTAAGAAATAATTAGATACCTTAAAGGTGGTGTCTAAATTTGCATCATTATTTGGAAGACTTCTCTATTTTGGGGGAGAGTTTTTTTTTTTTTTTTTAATGTCAAAAGTTGTGTTAACGTGTAAATTTAACCCAGGAAATTGTCGAGAGCTGATCTTCAATTCATGTTGGAAAAACAGAATGTGTTTGAGCAAAGTCTATTTTTAACCACAGAAAAGTGTGAGATAATGTGGGCAGTGTGTTAGGCGGGAGTATAATCTATGGCAACTTCACTATACAAAAAATTTTGATTCTTCAGTGGAATTTATCCTCAAATCTCAGACACTTGAAAGACTGGAAGTCTTAAGCATTATAAGTTAAACAGAACCAACAGAACACAGAAAGACAAAGCTGTAGTAAAAGCTATTGTAGTGATATAGTCTCCTATTTTTTTAGTAGGTAAATTACAGCAAGGGGAATGTAACAGGAAGATATAAAAATAGAGAAAATATATTATAAATAATGGAATGGAAGGAGTGGCTGCACAATACAGCTTCACAATCTCATAGTTTGAGGGATGGATTGTAATGAGAAGCTTCTGTGTTGTATGGGAACTAGGAATCAGAAGAATTATTTATGCAGCAAGAAGGAACAAAAATTAATTATTAGGAGCTCAGTAATCACCAAATAAACCCTGAGCTTTGAGGTTAAAAATAGACGACTATCTTCATGTTCAATTATACAGTATCAATTACTAATACAACTGATGCTTCAGTGTCTCAGGGAGACCAGATACCATCTTCTATGGAGATATCTTGGTATTAATTAATGACTGCTTTATTCTCATTATTCACAAGGAAAAATAGGGGTCGTGTCACATTAAAATTAAGATTATCTTAGTTTATCTGGGCTCTTAAACAAAGATCATTCAAAGTAATTATATTTTGAATTAATAGAGGTAGGCAATTTATCTCGTTATTTTTTGTTCAAAGACAGAAAATAAAGATCAGAAATAAGCAAAGTTTCATTTTGAAGATAGAAAGAACCAAACAAACATGTCCTGACTTTTGCAATATTTCCCTTGCTAAAGGGGAATGAGGGGACTGTAAAAGACGTGACTTTGCAAAGTCAAGTCCTTTTTAAAAGACTCGGATCGAAATTCTTGCTATGCAACAAGGATTCAGGTTTGATTAATTTTCTGCAAGCGACGTGACAGCGGTGTTTTAAAAGATTAATTAAAATTGAAGCGATACGGAGCAGGAATTCAACCTGCAGAGGCGTCCCTGGCGCCTTGGGGGTCTTTGCAAGCGAGTCCCCAGCCCAAACTGCGGGCTTTCCCGAGGCTGGGACGCAATTCCCCGTCTCCTGGAGAGGAACGCGGAATTTGGCAGGGCGCCCGCCTGGCCGCCTGGCATCCCGAGCTGGCCGCCAGCTCTCGGGGGTGGGGACGGGGTGTGTCCCGGGGAACCCGCTGCCGAGGGAAATGCTGGCGCGGCTCTCCACTAGCCAGTGAGGTCCAGGGTCACGCCGAGAGGCCGGAGGGGACTCCAGGAAGCCTCGAGAAGACGGCCCCGGGCCGCGGCCACTTCTCCGCGGGGAAGTGGACACCTACTTTGCGACCCGGCTTGCGCGGAGCCCCCTCCGGGGTCGCGAGCGTGGGGGTGCGTGGATGGCACTCTGCGATGGCGCATCCACAGAGCTGAGGACGTGGAGGGCGAGCAGAGCTGCGGCGCCCGCGCCGGGGCGGGGGCCTGCGGGGCGGTCCTGCCTTCTGGACTGCGACTCGGGGCTGCGGGAGGCCCTGCACCGCTCGGCCGCCCGGCCCAGTCCTCCTACCTCTCCGCTCACTTTGCCGCCCCAGCTTCTCCCCTCCCCCCGCATCCCTGTCCCCTGGCTTCTCTCTGCGACGCCTTTGCCCGAGTAAGAAATTCAGCTGAGCGCAATCGGAACTGTACTCAGGCAGATACAATCGCCGCAGCCCCCGGGGGCGCTCGCATTGGAGAGGCGATGCGGGTGGCGCCCAGGAGGCTGGGTGCGGGGAAGAAGGGGGCGTTCGTTTGCAATTCGCCTCCCCAGGGCGTGAGCTAGGGTGTCCCCTTCTCTCCAGTTGGGGGGCTTGGGTCCGGACAACGAGGCCTGGCTGCCCGGGCGGGCGGGGCGGGGCGCCTGGGGCTCCGCAGCGACACGGTGGGGGCGCGGGCTCTCTGCCCTGCGGCGGCGCCGGGAAACCCCTTCCTCTGCGGCGGGTCCCTGGGGATTCTGGGCGAGGCGAAGGCGACGTGGATTCTCCTCCCCCTCACGCCTGCCTCTCCCACCCTCTTCCCCGAGACCTCGGAGGTGGCCGAGAAGTGGGAAGGGAGGCGAGCACACGGACAGAGAAGGCCTGGGAGCGGGAGATCGCGAGCTGGGGGATTCGGGGTCGGGAAGGGAGCATCAGGGCGCGAAGGAAGGGGCCTTGGGGCGAGGAGGACCCAGATGGAGAGGTGGTGGTGGGGAGAAGCGAGCGAGAGTCCTTTCCCTTCCGAGTGGCGCAGGGGGACCTCTTCCCCGGGGAACCCCCACCCAGCAGCTCCCAGCCTCAAGAACAAAGGGTCTGGGAGGCACGGTCGGGGTCGGGAGCGGAGGTGGAGGGAGGCAGGAAGGCAAGCGGTGGGGGCAGGGGAGGGCGCCTCCCGCATTTCCTCTCGCGGCCCTATGACGGAAAGCTCCCTGCAGCAAACGCCTCACGGAGGCCGCTTCAAATCCGGGAGGGCTCGGGTTCCTTACCTAACGGTTGCCCTCCCTCCCTTCCTCCCCCAGCGTCCCCACCCCCTCCGGGGACCGAGGCCCGGGAGCTGCGAGGCCGGCAGCGGCCGCGGCGCGGGCGGAACCGCGGGGCAGCAGCGCCTCCTGCAGGTGCCGGGCGCCCCCGCAGCCGCCGCGCCGCGCCGACTCTTAAGGTGGAACCAGCCCCGTTCCCCACCCGCGCGTTCGCCTCTCCCGCAACCGTGTTCCACCGGCTGCGAGTCTCCGCGCAGAAGCGGGCCTGACTGTCCAGAACGGTCGGTGTCTGCTGGTCCCTGCTGCTGTCTCCTTAATCCCTTGGCCCTGCTCCCTGCAGGACCTCTCCGGGGATGCCCCGGTATCGATTTCGACAGTTACAGCTGATGATTCCCCGTTGGTTTTAAAGGATGCATAAAGTCACGCGTCAGGGTGGAAAGACCAAAACGGCGTTTTTTTAACCTGAAAGCAAACTTTATTTTCGTTTATTAAAAGCAGAAAGCCAGCAGGAAAGCGTCGCCGAGGGTCTGTCCACGGATCTTTCGGATCCAAGTGTTCGGGATGAGACTGGCCGATCCGGGAATCGCATCCGGCGCCCACACCCCGCAAACTCGTGGGCAGTTGCGGGTGCAAGAGGCCGCGGAGGGGCGACGCGCCCGCAGGAACCCCTCCTTGCGCATCTCCGGCGCCCCAGCTTCAGCCTATTCTCGCCCGGACCCTTGGTTTATTTGGTGAAATCTGGGAACGTGGAGAGGATAGAAGAGCAGTTTTTCTTTCTTTCCTTTTTTCTTTTTAACTAAATGTGCGTGTTAACTCATCGTTTCTTGGATATAAGTGTCCTCAGCGAATTCTGGATTCTTGGGGAAAACCTACGAGCACTGAGCAGGACAGGAACACGCCAACTTTGGTTCCAGTGCCATCTGCAGTAAATTCCTTTGCTTTGCTCTTCCCTCCTCCGTGTCCTGGAGATGGAGGCCCCCGGGGGCTGCCCCAGGACACCAGCACACCCAGGACCTGGAGCCGGAGAGTAGAGCTGAGGGCGGGGAGGGCGCGGGGGAGGGGAGGCGGGCTGCAGGCCCCGGGCGTGGAGTTTACCTGCACCGTGGGAACCTCCCTTCCCCCGGGCGCGCAGCCCTGGCTCCGCCCTGCGGGGCCCCGCCCCAGGGAAGCCGGGGCCGCTGTCGGGCCGCCGCAGGGGAAGCTCGCCTGCGCAGGTGTCGCAGGGTCACACCCGCCCCGGGGGTTGCAAACCGCAAGCGAAAGTCGAGAGGGGCTGGAGCTTTTCCTCTAATCCGTTTTACACTGTGAAAACCGCAAAGCTGTCGCCTAGGCGGCCACTTTTTAATTGGGAGGCAAACAGACGAAACGCCAAAACAAATGCGCAAGCTGACTTTCTTTCCGGATGGTTTTCCTTCTCAACGAAACGCCCGCTCTCTGGTGAAAGGGAGGCCGATCTGCGCTCACGTTTGCTCGCTTCGGGGCCTGGCCTGGGGCGCACGGGAGCCCGCGCCCCCAGCGCGTGGGGCAGATCGGACTGCACCCCTCTCCCGGCGCTTTTCCCCCAGCCTCGGTCGTCCCCCGCGTCCCTCCTCGCCATCCGCTCCATGCACGCCCCATCCCGCAAGCTCCACGCAAGCTTTCTCGCTTGCGCTGCAGAGCAGATGTGGGTGCTTGGGTGTTGGGGGCTCCGAGCGCGTTGAATTGGCTCCGATTCAGATTCCTCCCAGGGCGGGAAGAGTAGGGGTTTGGGCCGCCAATCCCGGGGCTCGGAGACCTCCAAGCTGACCAGAAGAAGCACTTGCAGTCGCGCTTCAAGTCTCGCAGTTTTCCCTGGGGAAAAGCAGAAGTTGGTGGACACACTGCACGGCGCCAGAGCAAACTCTGAACTTACCGCGCGCCCTGCTGGGGTGCTCAGCCCCTCGGGGGAACCCCAGAGAAGCGAGGAGAGCAGGGAGGTGGGGAGGCCGCCCAGGTCAGGCGGGCCGAGTCCCAGGATTGTGGGTGTCCCCCTCCCACGTTGATCTGTTAAGGGTCCTACGTGGAAAATCATTTTTAATCAAACTGTGATGGTGGAGGTACAAAGAGGGAAGGAAGACAAAAGAAAGGAGACCTTATTTAAGAAGGAAAACTAGGAAAAATGGAGTGGTCAAACTGTGGAGAGGGAGGGAAGGAAAGAAGAATGGAGAAGGCTTTCCTTCTTTGTTCTATAAAAGCCCTAGCACTTTCTTTGAAAATCAAAGTACGGAGAGGCTGTCCTTCTTGGAGCATGGTTATGTAAGTGAGAGACACTGCGCGTTAGTTCACCTTTAAAGCATTTGCTGGGTGGAGTAAAGTTTTTAGAAGGTTCTTTCTCGCCCGGCCCCTGTTTGAAGCTCAACTCATTTTGATTTAAAGCAGATTTGAGATAAAAATTTCAGAAGAGAAACTGTGTGTATACATATATGCAGATGCAGCAGAGTTTGTATTCCCTTTAGTTTATTTCTAAGAGGTTCTATAGTAAATTGTATATGATGGCTGGTATATTTTTTTCTAATATTGTATTGTCACCCGAGAGAAGAGTCCAGAGTTATCTTTCTCTCCGCTTCCCTTTAATAAATCTCCTAAGAGAGAGAACTCTCATATGATCGTGGCTCTTTTCCTCTCTTTCTGGTTTGCTATCTTTCCCACACATGAACACACAAACACACAATATACATCAGGCGCAGAATTTGCCCTGATCAGCCTGTAATGTATGATATATAAATTCATGCCCCTGTTTTCAGTTTCCCCTGAAGTTTAGAACACTGTCGAGGGTCTCCTTTTGTTCCTCCCCATGTGTGTGCTTCATCAGGGATGTCTGGTAAACCAACACAACAGTCATCTTTGCTTTGAGTTTGTTTGTGATTAAATGGAAAATAACATTAATAAACGGTTTAAATGGTATTTTTTTATAGCAAAGTATTAACAAGTAATAAAATGAACAGTAGTTGTTCCAAATCTTCAGACTGATGGCTTCCCATTGGCAGTCATATTTTGGCAAAAGTATTTCATATTAATTGAAAATGACTAAAACAGTGCATGCATTCCGTTAAGAGAGGCTAACTCACTGAGCTTTACCTCCAGCAGCTTAAACTATCCAGTTCAAATTACTTAAGTAATTCCTACTGAAGGAGGGGTTGGGAAATCAGGAACTGTGGAATAATTTGTGCTTTTGGTCTTTTCATGAAGCTTTAATTAAATCTGATTTCTGTGAAAACTAAAACTAAAACAATACGATAACCCCTTAAGTGGCCTTGTAGAATAATATGCGATTCTTATAAAAAATGTGTGCCCACTATATTTGGTGAAACTAGATGAATACAAATATAACTATTAAGTTGTTTTTCCAGTGATTTTTCTCTCTCAAATGTTAGACATGTAGGACTCCAGAACATGCACTTTAATGTGTTCTGATAATAAGAAAACCGTTGCTGGTTTTCTCAGAGGAGCACAGCTATCTAGGGGCCATGCCACAATCATTAGATCAACACCGTCTTTCCTGTCACATCATCGTCTACATGAAATTCCATTTTAGGAAATATGCAAGAATATTACATTTGTTTCAGAAGCTTGAAAATACAATAGAATTTGAAGTATTGAAAAATGTGATTCTTAGTTGACGGTATCTTAGAAGTTGCAGGGGTATCTCTTTTTGAGATGACTTTAATAATGACACTTTAATAATGTTGCAAAGTAAGGAAAGATTTCAATAGCAGGCAAGATGTGATGAATGGACACAAGGAACAATGAAGCTATTGACAAAACATGCCAACTTTTAGAATTCTATCTAAATTATTATTTTTCCTTACAGTGCAGAGAAAGACACCCAAGTACATCAATGTTCATCAGATGCAGGGTGATAGAAATGTGAGCGACAATTAATGGACTGTGCTTGTAGTATGATTGTTAGTGTAGGTGTGAGAGTACATGGAGACATTTTTTCCTGCTTAAAAAACGTCTGTGGTCTTCGGCTGAAATAGGGGAAGTTTATAGAAAATTGAGGCCAAGGAAGAGAAGAGGGAAAGAAGGCTGAAAAGAGAATAAAGCAAATTCAGTAATTAAAAAACGATTTGTTTTCTATTTTAGATTTGACTTTCGTCAATTGTTCCTGCCAGCTATTTCGATGAAATAAATGGAATGTCGCTTAACAGGCAGATGCTTTGATACATTTTCTTCTTAAAGGATCTGATTCCTGGCGTCCAAAGGAAACTGGAATTTAAGTTAGTGTTAGAACTTGAATTTGTTCTGCCAGAGTGAAAATTGGTCGCATTAGGCATCAGTCACAGGACTCTTACAGACCTGGCTAAAGCTGTGGATATGTTCTATCCAACTAAGAGACATAATAAAGTCTTAAGTAATGCTAGATGTGCTATGGGAAACCAGCCAGGGGGTTTTAATTTTTTTTAAAATGAAAGTTTCCTGATTTTACAGTCCTCAGAAATCTGGAACAAGTCTAATTAAGGTCATCAGGGCGAGTGAAAGCTTAATGCCTGACCCTTTGGAGATAACATAGTAAGAATAAGTTAAAATGCAAAATGTTCAGTTGTGTGCAATCTTTAGCAAGGATTCATTTCTGGACATTTTTCTGACTCACTTGCCCATACTTCCTTCTCATTGCAGATTTATAGAGCCCTGGGGGAAACCCTTGGAAGAAGTGATATATCAGACAGATATATCCAGAAGCTTAAAAGTTCGTGTCTGACTATATAAATAAAAATCTGAACAATAGCAGCCATAAAAAAGAAAATCAACTGTTCCTTAAATGAACAATTATACCCAATATATTAAGAGGAATGGGAAAAATGTGCACGTTATCCAAAAGTTCACGATTTATTAAATATAGGAGAATTTCAAATAAATTATATTCATAATATACATGTGGACTTATGTATATAAACATAATGACCATTGATAAATTGATTGGAACCCTGGCATGTTCCTCGTATGAAAACTTTTGATAGCTTTCATTAAACAAATCATTGTACATTATAAGAATTTAAAAAGTACTAATGAGAAATAGAATATTAGACTCAATAGAAAAATTAAAATAAATTTAAATTCTCCTTAATTTTTCATAGAACTCTGTTTTTTGTTACTTTTCCTTTTGAGTAGAAAATTTGCCGACTTATTATTTGTGCATGAAGTTCTCCTTCTACATATTTCATTTTACTTACTTGTGAACAAATGTTATTAGCTAAGTTAATAGTACCAAACACAGTAGTCGTAAAATCTCAGAGGTAATGTTTTGATGTGAATAGTAATTCAAATTTAGAAGTATTTATGGATAACTCAGAAAGCTTACTTACTTTAGTTAATTATTTTCTTATTCTGGGCTCATTTTGTTGCCAACAGATTTTTGACTTCTTTTGACTACAGTGACAGGTAGCAACATTTTCAAGACGTGCAAAAATAAATGTTACCTTCAACAATATTTGTAATTTGGGACTTGCACTCAGCCTGTCCGAGTTCTTTAACAAATGGTTCAAAGTAGAAGAAGGAAGTAGTTTGCATTTCTTTTGCTGGTTAAGAAAAAAAATTGAGGAAGATTCCCCCAAATAAATTTAGGTAGTTTTTAGTTCTTACAAAATATCTGTTGGCGGGGCCGGCTCCGTGGCCGAGTGGTTAAGTTCTCGTGCTGCGCTGCCTCGGCCCAGGGTTCGGATCCTGGCGCGGACATGGCACCGCTCGTCAGGCCACATTGAGGCGGCGTCGCACATCCCACAACTAGAAGGACCTGCAACTAAGATATAAAACTATGGGGGGGGGGGGGGGCGGCGGGGAGAGATAAAGCGGAAAAAAAAAACAAGATTGGCAACAGTCGTTAGCCCAGGTGCCAATCTTAGGGAAAAAAAAAAAAATCTGTTGGCTTCAGAAATCCTTGAGCCACGAAAAAGGACCCATTGAAAGTTAGTGCCCACCTGGCTATTTACAGGTACACTTTACCAGAAGCTGCGCAGCAGAGCCCAGCTCTGCCTGGGTTTCTCCCCTCCCAGATCCAGAGGAGATTGCTTCGCCCTGGGGGAGCCTAGCTTTTCCCAACAAGGGTGGAAAAAAATGCAGTAGGCGGTTTCAAGCGTGTTGCCCCTGACAGCTTGTCTCAGGGGACTTAATATTCTAGGTGGCAATTGGCCAAAATAGTAGGAGACTTAGGTGACTGCCAAGCTCCGGTAGTGATGAAAGTGCTGCCATAACTCTCTAGAAAGCAGAAGGAAGATTTTTACATTAAAGGAAACTAGAAATGGAATGGCCAGTGGGGACGGAGAACCGCTCCTGGTGTGTGTGTATGTGTAGGCGGAAGGATAAACATTTGTAGATTTTTATAACCATCTTATAATAAAGTTATTGGAGAATTGATTTTGTAAAAAATCTTACAGCAAAGCTAGCTGGGAATAGCTTTGTTTATGTGAATATTGCTTTCCTTCATGCTTTAGAAATTGGAATTATATTATTATCAATACTTAACGTTTGTCTGTTCTAGGAAAATAACAGAATGCGGAATCTCAACAGTTGTTTTAATGGCGGCTAGTTCGTCCCGTTCCAGAAGGCACAATCCTTCGCCATGGGACTTTGCTGCTCCCATCCAGACGTGGAATCTCTTCTCCACCCCCTGTAATGCGGGCTGGCCTTTGTGACTGACTTTGACAAATTTGATATAGTGGAACTGATGTTTTCTAGTTCTGGAATTGAGGCCTCAAGAAGCTTTGTGGCTGCCACCTTTGTCCTCTTGGAACGCCATGCCACGCAGAAGCCCGGGATGAAAGGTCAGGAGGAAGACGGAGGGACGCAGCTGTCTCTGCTGTTCGCTGAGTCCAGCTCCCCGCACCCCACTGAATGCTGTCACACACATGAGCCCAGGCAAAGTTGGCACAAAAAGCACACAGCCAACAGAGTCATGAAAAATAAAAAAAAATCCTTGCTGTTTTAAGCCAGTAAGCTTTGAGGTGGTTTGTTATATAGCAATAGTAACCATACTTGTCTTGTTATCTGCAATTATTTCAATTGTATAAAATTGAGAGAGAATTTGTTGATATGTCAGGTGTCTAAATTGTGATCAAATCAAAGAGCTCTCAGTTTTTTGGTTTTTTTTTTTTTTTTTTTTTGAGTAAGATTAGCCCTGAGCTAACATCTGCTGCCAATCCTCCCCTTTTTGCCGAGGAAGACTGGCCCTGAGCTAAAATCTGTGCCCATCTTCCTCTACTTTATATGTGGGATGCCTACCACAGCATGGCTTGCCAAGTGGTGCCGTGTGTGCACCTGGGATCCGAACCGGCGAACCCCAGACCGCCAAAGCAAATGTCGGAACTTAACCGCTGCGCCACTGGACCGCCCCGAGCTCTCACTATTTTAAGAGCCTGAGTTAGCATATGTGAAGCCACCACGGGGGCCCAAGGTTACTATGTGTGATTGTTATCATGATGTTGATCCCTGAGGTTGGTGAGATTTAAGAAAGTCACATTATTTTATATCATCCCTACGGCAACGCAGTGAAGCAGGCAGGGTGGTTATTATGTTCATTTTGAAGATGGAGAAACAGGTTCAGGACAGCCACAGAAGTGTTGAGACCAACAGGCTTGAGAATGCATATCCCTGAGGAGATGTCAATGAACCTCATTTTTCTCACTTGGAAGATGAAGGGATTGTATCAGAGGATTCCTGAAGTCCCGTTAGCCACGCCAGACGTCTCAGCCTGGGCCACTTTAACCAGAGCCAGTGGAGAGGAGAAGAGGGTTGAGACCAACAGGAACTAAAGCTGAGCGAAACCAGCCTGCATGAGGCCTAGGCATCGGGATGTAATGGAAAGCCAATCATTCACTTCATTCATTCATCAATAATTTGCTGAGTCCTTTTTATCTGCCCAGCACTGTTTTAGGCATTGGAGATGCAGTGGTGAAAAAATTCCACAAAGTCCTACTTCTGTGGGAGTTGTTCTGGAAGGGAGCTTATGAGACCAAGGAAACAAACATGCCAATTTCAAATAGAGATAAGTGCTACAAAAGAAGTGAAAGAGTAACGTAATAACGAGTGATGGTGGTGGGTGTGGAGGGCACCTTGGAGTACGGCGGTCAGGGACCGCCTCACTGAGATGACATTTGACAGCCATGGGTTCGAGTCCTAGTGCTGCTGCTTATTAGCTGTGTGACATGAGACAACCAAGTTACCTCTCTGAGTCTCAGTTTGCTTTTCTGTTAAGTGGGGCTAATTGTAGAAGGTTGTCATGGAGAATCAATGAAGTAATGCGTGTAAAATGTCTGATACAGGTAAGGCTCTCAATAAATATTAATTTCCTATAACTCTTCCCTCTTCCAAGCATGTGGCAAGCTCAGGCGTGGTTCCAGGGTTCTTCAGTGGGGACACTATTGGCAATCAGGTGGGATAATTCTTCACTGTGCAGGACCGCATGTGTGCATTGCTGGACGTTTGACACACCTGGTCCCCACCAACTAAATGCCAACAGAATTTCCCCAGTCATTTGACAACTCTAAAGCCATCCTGTATCAGTTAGCTTTTGCTGAGTAACAAATCATCCAAAACATAGTAGCTTAAAACAAAAAACATTTATCGTTTCTTTTTTTGTTTGTTTGTTTTGGTGAGGAAGATTGGTTCTGAGCTAACATCAGTTGCCAATCTTGCTCTTTTTGCTTGAGGAAGATTGTCCCTGAGCTAACATCTGTGCCAATCCTCCTCTATTTTGGATGTGGGATGCTGCCACAGCATGACTGGACGAGCAGTGTGTAGGCCTGCGCCTGGGATCCAAACTTGCGAACCTGGGCCACTGAAGTGGAGCTGTTGGAATTAACCACTATGCCACAGGGCCAGCCCCTGAGGTTCACTAACTTTTGATCTTCAGCAGATCTGAATGTGGCTAAGGCTCTTTGGCTGTGGCTATTCCTTTTTTTTTTTAATTGTGGTAAAATATACATTACAAAAAATTTATCATTTTAGCCATTTTAAAGTGTATAGCTCAGTGGTATTAAGTACATTCACATTGTTGTACCACCATCACTACCATCCATCTCCAGAACTTTTTTCATCTTGCATTAACTAAAACTCAGTACCCATTAAACAATAACTTCCCATTGCTCTCTTCCCACACCTCTGGCAACCACCATTCTATTTTCTGTCTCTATGTATTTGACTAATCTAAGTACCTCATGTAAGTGGAATCATGCAGCATTCATCCTTTTGTGTCTCGCTTATTTCATTTAGCAGATGTCTTTAAGTTTCATCCATGCTGAAGCATGTGTCAAAATTTTCTTCCTTTTTAAGGCTGAATAATATTCTATTGTTATGTATACACCACATTTTCTTTATCCATTCTTCTGTTGATGGACATTTAGATTACTTCCACCTTTTGGCTATTCTGAATAATACTGCTATAAACATGAGAGTACAAATATCTGTTTGTCCTTGCTTTTAATTCTTTTGGGTGTATACCCGGAAGTGGAATTGCTGGATCACATGGTAATTCTATTTTTAATTTTTCAAGGAACTGTTGGATGTGGCTATAATTAATCCCAAGATCTGCAAGTTAAAAAGACACATTATCTGCTCCCCACCTACCTACTAGACACTTCTATTCAAAAAGTGGAAAAACAGGAGGAACATAGCAGTCATTGGTTCACAGAAATTCTTTTTTTTTTTTAGGATTTTATTTTTCCTTTTTCTCCCAAAGCCCCCCAGTACATAGTTGTGTATTTTTAGTTGTGGGTCCTTCTAGTTGTGGCATGTGGGATGCCACCCCAGCATGGCCCGATGAGCAGTGCCATGTCTGTGCCCAGGATTCAAACCGGTGAAACCCTGGGCCACCGAAGCGGAGTGCACAAACTTAACTACTCAACCATGGGGCCAGCCCCCAGTTCACAGCAATTCTGAAATCCAACTAGAAACAAGTTGCCAGATCTCCCTTCTCTGGGGACAGTTCTCAGAGTAAAGGAATGTTCCTTATTTAGGGTCTGATTCTGCTTTGTGGAGGGTCTTTCTAGTCCATTGTTCTTTGAGGCTTTTAGTTCCACCCTCAGGGATCTTGGCTCTACTTTCTGAGATACCCTATTTTCCATAAGAAATGGCCAGTGTTCATAGCTGGGTAGTTTCCTCAGCCTGCTTCCTGCCCATAGAAATTTAGGGGCTTAGAGAACTACTCACAATTTGGACAATCTCAGTCTCTTTTAATCTGAGCGGATACAAGTCTCTTAAAAAACATTGTGGGCTTTCTATGTATCAGATTTACAGTCTGATCCATTAGATAAAAGTCACATCCACAATTCTTTTCGACACAGGCCCACCCTTTAGACTTATTCTTAGCTATTTCAGGCCTAGGTCTGCTGCGACCATGTCCTTAAGATTCTTTTGTCTAAAGGAGAATGTCTCCTAGGTACCACCGTTAATGTTTCTGACGTTTTGGCTGAGGGTCTTATATCTAAACCCTTGATTTGATCTTTACCCTGCAGCTATTTCTTGCTCTGAGAATCTTCTGCTGCCTGGATCAGCTGGAGATGTGAAAAAGTTTTGTTTTCCAACATAAGCAAGCCCTGGATTTTCCATTTCTTCTAAATTGTGCTTGCAATCTATAGTTCCTTCTTTTGCCCCCCTTTCTGTGTAGTACTTTATCACACACACAGCTAGGATTTAACCAACTGGTACCTTCAACATTCTGCTTGGAAATCGCCTTAGCTAGACCTAAAAGTTCATTAGGTACATTTTCTATTTTCTAAGTTACCACAGGTGACAGTGTTGTCAGTTGTTTTACTGCTATATAACACAAATCACCCTTTCCAGCCTGCAATGGCACTTTTTCGCCGCTTTTCCACCCTCCACTGATGATCCATTCACTATTTTTCCAGCCTTTGCTAATGGTTTTCTTGCTTCTTTTCCAGCCTCTACTCTCTGCCCCATCCCCAAACCAAAGTCACATATTGTAGGTTTTATTCTGGCTGCACTTTACTCCCAGTACCAATAATTGTATCAATGAGAGTTCAATTAGGGCAGCAGAGCCACAAAGAGCATTATGGAGAGAAGGGTTAATTTTAGGAATTAGAGACATTACACAAATATAAGAGAAACCAGGGAAGTGGAAATCTGGAAGGAGACTTGATGGATCAAAAGAAGAGTCATTACCCAGTCTGCCTGAACACCCAGAGTGGGTGGACAAGTTGGAGCTGCAGAGGAATCTGAGAGGCCAAGCACTGTTCAGGCCCTGAAGGGAGAGCTCGAGGACCAGTCTTTGGGAAGCTGTTGCCTCTGTGGGTCTGCATCCACACATCTGGTGGTTTACCTGGGGCTGCTATTGGACTTAGGGCCAAGAGTTGGGAGGATGATCTGGATGCAGAAAGAAGGGGAATGATGACAAGCTGGGGCCTGCCAAGCACCTCCGAATCTGTCCTTCCCCTTAGCTGATTGTAGACCTCCTGAAGACAATGGCTGCTGCTTCGCTCCTGCCTTCCAAATTTCACTCAAGTTCCTCTTCTGGCCAGTTCCGACTTGGAGCACACAGGGAAGGGGATTCTGGGAACTGTACTTAACCGAGTTGATGATAACACAGTCCAGCACACCTCCCATACATTTTTCCATGCCTTCTGGGGGAAATGGCACCACCTCATTTGAGGTCCATTGTGAGAGGCATAGAAGTACAGAAATCTAGGCATTTATGTGTGTTGGGGGAGTGGAACGGAGGGAAGTGAGGCGCCATGCTATCATGGTTTTGAATGGTTGGTCCAATTCTATTTTCTGTTGTAAAACAGAATCCAGCTTGACTGTTCTTGGTGTCCAAGAATTATCTACAGTTGTGCTTTCTGACACTTGATTTCACACTAACCTATAGGCCCATTGTCATCTGTCTCCGTTAAAAATGATCTTATCAAGGATACTAATGACTTCTTTGATGCTAAATCCAGTGGACACTTTTTGGGTTTTATTGTATTTGATTTTTTTTCGGTGGAGGGGGAGTGTGAATTCTCAACCATTTCCTCTTTCACATTCTTTCTTCCTTTAGTACCGAGGATGGCTTCTTCTGTTCAGATTTCTCTTGTTCGGTCCGTCCTTTAAATATTTGTGTTAGGGTTGTAGTACGCAAGGCTCTCTTCTGTTCAGTGGTGTGCTGGAGCCAGCTTGCAGCAGCTCTCAAGAACCAATTGGGCGCATCTCTTCGCAACTCCATGCTCAGTGATGACAAGCTGGTAGTTGGAAATTGGTGGCAGTGGGCATATTTACAGCACAGACATCAGCAAATGCCACAAATCAGGGCTTCTTTCACTGGAGAGCCGATTGTTAAACACTTAACAGCACATCACTTTTTCTATTCCAGCTCTTCACACTCTTCCTGGATAATCCATGATTATAGTTTCAAGCACCATCTCTATCACATCTTTCATCTCCAGTTATGATCTGTCTTAGGCCCAGCTTTTCGCATACCTTTTGGCTTCCCTTGCCTGTTTCAGAAGCATATCATATTTCTCCTTAAAATAGTTTTTTTTTTTTTTTTTGCCTTTTTAAAAAATTGTCTGTCTCAGTGAATGGCACAAGCCTTGCCCTCTGTCTCACCCCTCATGTTCGCACTCCTTATTCAAACAGCCATCAAATATGCTCAATTACTACTCCAATTCTTTCTAAATCCATCTGCTCTTCTTCATGCCCATTGCAACAGCCCCGGGTCAGAGTTTCTATTCCTGATTACTGCAGCAGCTTCCTGACTGACTTTCCTGCTTTTGGTCTTCCCTCTTCCCGATTGGTTCTCTATGCTGCAGCCAGAATGATATTCCAGAAGCACAACTATGATCATGCCACTCTCTTGTTTAAAACCCTTCAATGGCTTTCCACTGCTCTCAGGATAAAAGTCCCCTTTAATTTACATGGTGCACAGACTCTTTGTGATAAGGACCTGCTTACCTTTCCAGCCTCATGGCTTACCATGATTACCCCTGACATTTTTCATTCCAGCCCCTTCACACCAGAATCTTTCACCTCTGGGGTTTTTGATGTTCGGTGCCCTCTATCTGAATCGCTCTACCTCTCCACTCACACCCCTCATCCTTTAATTTGGAAATCACTTCTTCTGTGTGGCAGAAAGAATGCTATGTGTTCACCAAATCATTTTCTTCCGGAGGCCCAGGAAACTACATGACCCATCTCTGTTGCACTGAGGTGGGGCCATGTGGCTAGTCCTGGCCGGTGGAGTGTAAATGAAAGTCATGTGTGTTACTTCCAGGCCCAAATTGTTAAGCATCTGATGTGGCTTTCCCTTACGCACATCATCCTCTCCCCGCCCCACCCCTGCCCTGTACGCCAGCTGGATGAAGCTAGGGTGGTCTTCAAGTTGGTGTGGTCACAACGTGGAAGCTGCCTGGGTTCCTGAGTCACCTTTGGAGGAGAGTACCAAGATATCTGCCTGAGCTCAACAAAGAATAAATATTTATTGTGTTAAATCACTGACATTTAGGGCTTGTTTGTTTTACCAGCTAGTAATAAATGTCCTGATTAATGCAGTTTGGGAATCTGTTCTCACATCCCTTTTGAGACTTGGCTGAGTACTCCTCTGTCTGTTCCCACAGTGCTCTGTACTTGTTCCTCATATAAGATGCCTGTTTTCTTGCTTCTTTCTGGCAGCTGTAAGCTTGTTGTGGCCAGGGATTGTGTTTCATTCATGACCGCCTACCACAGCATCCAGCACAACCGTAACTGGCTTGCCAGCTTGCTATGCTATTACTGACACCTTTTTTACCCATTCTGTTAATTCATTGAGGCCGCACATTTGCATGAAGTCCAGAATCTCTCCGTTGAAGCTGTTCTGGAGGACTGCTGAGAAGATGACAGTGTAGGCAGACTCTGAACTCACCTCCTCCCACAGACACAACCAATTTACAACTACCTGTGGAAAATTACCCCTGAGAGAGAACTGGAAACTGGGTAAAAAGAACCCCCACAGCAAGAGACAACACTGACAGAGGTAGAAGAGCCAGAAATACCTTTCTGAGGAGGAAAAAAACCACATTCTAGCTGCGGGGCTTCTCGGCCGGGAGCAATCTTAAGGTGGGAAGCTTTTCCTGGAGGAGTGGGGGATCTGAGTGGGAGAGCCATTTCACAATGAGCAGCCTTTGAACTCAGCACAACAGAGACGAGTGTCATAATACTTGGCTTTGCTGGCTGTTAAAACCAATGGGGAGTACCCCTGGAAAAGCTATCGAACACAAGAGAAAGAAGCTGTCCTCACTCCCCCACCCATCATCCAAGAACAACAGGGGCTTATCCACTCCAAAAAGATAAGTTCTGCTCTCAAGCGTCAGGCAGAGGAAGAGCTAGAGAACTCCATCGGTCCATCAGTCCATCAGTCCGTCAGTCCATCCGTGGGGCTGGTGCAGGGCTGCTGCTTCTTAGATCATGGCTCTGTGACCTCACTGCACAAGGGTGGTTCCGCCCAGGCCTGGCCCCCACTGCTGGGCTGATGCCCGTGCTGGGACCGACCTCTGCAGAGGCCCACATGCGGGTTCCTAAGGAACAGCTCCTCTAGTTCACATTCCTGTTCAGTCGTTATTCCCGAGGCCGAACCCCTGGGACTAGGTGGCTGGATCCAGAGAGGGTGGCCGTCCTGTTTCACATGCTGCACTAGCTATTCCTCCTCTGTTGCCTTTTAGGCCCTGATGTGGGATCTGGATCACCTGTGTGGAATTTTCCATTGTGGGGTGTTCCCCTCTGCGGGCTTTGATGTTCTTTGTTCCCACCAGTTCTCAGCCTTCAGAGGGGCTTCAGGGACATTGAATCTCACAGGGAAGGGGTCAAGGTTTGATCCCTTTCCTCCCAGGAGGCTTCTTCATCCTCACGCACATTTACATACAGTGACCACCTCTATGTACCGAACTTTAAGGGACGAGCTTGGAGCCAGACTGGTGGCACAGCGGTTAAGTTCACACGTTCTGCTTCAGTGGTCCGGGTGCCGACCTACACACCACTTGGCAAGCCATGCTGTGGCAGGTGTCCCACATATAAAATAGAGAAAGATGGGCACAGATGTTAGCTCGGGGCCAGTCTTCCTCAGCAAAAAGAGGAGGATTGGCAGTGGATGTTAGCTCAGGGCTAATCTTCCTCAAAAAAAAAAAAAACCAAAAGGGACAAACTTCTTCAGTCTACAAAAGCTCCTCTTACCCCTTCTCCCAGAGCAGCAGGTACCTGTTTGTTACCTATTTGCATGACTAATAAAGGCCACTCATGCATTTTCCCTGAACAAAAAGCAGATGCATTCTAAAGCGACTTTCTCTGTTCAGTTAAACAAGCAGTTCTCAAACATTTTGGTCTCTGAACCAAATTTTTTTACTCTTAAAAATTATTCAACTTTTATTTTGGGAGTTCTAGTTATCTATATTTACCATATGGGAAATTAAAATAGGGAAACTTTAAAAATACATATTAATGACTTCATTTTAAAATAATAGTAAACTCTATACATGTTAATGCAAATAAAATATATTTTATGAAAATAGCTATATTTTCCAAAATAAAAAGGATTCAGTGAGAAGAGTGATGTTTTACACTTTTGTAAATCTCTTTACTATCTGGCCTGATAGAAGACACTGGATTCTCATATTTGCTTCTGCATTCAATCTGTTGTGATATGTTTTGGGTGAAGTAGTTGGAAAATGGGGGAGTAGTTTAGTAGCCTTTTTAGATAATCTTGGATATTATTCTTTGATACCACAGCAAAACTTGACAAGTGGTCGTTTTTTCAAATTTAGTTGCAATGTACAATCTGAAATCATATCAAATCCATTGGTCTATTTTGCACTTTGAATGGTCTTTTACCCAGACATAACTTTGTCACATCGTGCATTGGTCACGTGGAAAGTACTGGTCCATCAAATTATGTAGGTCTTCCAAATGTTGACCCATCTCGTTAAACAATATGGAAAGAATCACATTTGTTATTATCACCATCGATCTCATCAGAAAACCCTTCAGTATTGAGAAGCAGTTAAGCTCACAGGGCCAGGTACAACTTTTCCAAAATTCTAATTTTTGCTTAAAAAGCTCAAATTTTATCCCTGGCAACCAACTCTGTCAGTTGTTTTCCTTGAAGTGACAGGCTCACTTCATTTGTTTTTGAGGAAATGTGCCAAATACCCAAGTCAAAATAATCATGGTGTGTCTGTCAGTTCTTTCAAGTAAAAATGGTGCTCTATGAAAAAGCTGCTAGTTCAACTCAGAACTCACACGATCGCACAAGTGCTTTCCCTTGGGGCAATCGTCCTACTCTAGTTTGCAGCAGAAATGTTTTATTTCCATTTTGTCGCGTAGAATATGAAAAAGATGTATAATTAGTGCTGAGATTTAACACAATCAATGATTTTAAGTAAAAGTGACTTTATTTTTACCCATCAATTATCTTTTTTTTTGTATTTTGCTTTTACTGTGAGTGCATGATAATAAAGAATACAATGACTATCAGCACAGTTTTGTGCCACTGCCTTGGTGTGTGCTAGGTGGCCAGCATTTTTACCCACCTTTGCTTTTGTACCATTAGTGCAAATCTAAGTAGTGGAAAAAGGCAAATGACATCTTAGTAACATTATAAAAATAGTTTTGACCTTGCAGATCCCTGGAAGGACCTTGGGGTCCCCCAAGATTTTCAGACCACATTTAAAAACTCTTGAGTTAAATAGTTCTCCTCTTCTTTCTTCCTCTTATTTAAAAAAACAACTTTATTGAGGTGTAATTGACATACAATAAACTGCACATGTGCCGTTGGCTTCTTTACTTAGGAAAAATCTCGACTTCTGCCTCATCAGGCACATAGCATATGGTAGCACTTATTCCAGCCTTACCACATACTCCCTGCCTCAGACTTGGAATTGGTGATTTCTCCAAGGAATCTTGCTTCTATTTAGTGAGAGATGGTATTTAGAACACAAAATCTCGCTAGTAGGCACGCTCATTGTCACTGGTTTAAGATTGCTTCTAGGTCTTTTGAGTGTTTAGAGCTAGTAGATAGATAGATAGTGTAGGGGACGAAAAATAACTTTCCCTCTACCCTCTGAACTCTTGGCTCAGACCCCTGCAATAGAAGACAGAGTAACAAGACAAAAACGAACAGAAGTTTATTAACATGTATACCTCGTGTATGCATGGGAAATTCTCAGGGAAAAATGAGTAACTCTCAAAGGTGGCTTAGAACTCCAGCTTAAATACCATCTTCAGCTAAAGACAAAAGAGGGAAAAGTGTGGGAGAGACTATTATGGATGGGTTACCAGGAAAAGCATAGTAAACAAGAGTATGATTTGTTATACAGATTTAAGTCCATGCCTTCTCCATTGATAAGGATCTAAAGTTGTCTGCAGGATTAACCTTTGTCCTTCTTGGTAGAGAGGACAGAAGGGACACCTTTGTAAATTTGTGTCCTGCTTTAAGGAGAGGGTAGAGAGCTTTTCTTGCATCTGCTTCTTCTCAATTGCTTTCAGCTCAAAATAATGCTTATGCCAAAGTGGCATATTTTGGGGTGGTGTATTCTGCTACCTTTCAATAGATAGATAGAGTTAAAAATCAAGTTCATATTGGGGTTGGCCCAGTGGCATAGTGGTTAAGTTTGCATGTTCCACTTCAGTGGCCCGGAATTCGCAGGTTTGGATCCTGGGCATGGACCTAGCAGCTCTCATCAAGCCATGCTGTGGTGGTATCCCACATAAAATAGAGGAAGATTGGCACAGATGTTAGCTGAATGACAGTCTTCCTCAAGCAAACAGAGGAAGATTGGCAGTCGATGTTAGCTCAGGGCCAATCTTCCTCACAAAAAAAAAAAAAAAGAAAAGAAAAGAAAAGAAAAGAAAAAATCAAGTTCATATTAATATTTCCAATTAATTCAAACTTAACAAGTTCAGGATATTTATGTACTTTTATTTTATGAGTCTATCTGTTTTCTCTTATGCTGAAAATCTTGGTACTGAAGAACAGTAATTATTTATTTTCTTGATCCTATAATATCCATGAAATAATTTGTGAACATGTTATACAATTATATCAGTGTTCTCAGTGAAGCATGAGGTAAAATTATCAGCTGAGAGGGAGGGAGCAAGGGTGTAGGAGGTGTGGACACAGAGGAGAAGGCCTAAAGTGGTCCTTTTCAAGAATGGGTAAGAGGATTTGCTAGAATATCTAGTAGGATTGTCTGGCCGTGGATCCCCTATTTGGAATTTGCGGTCATAAATTTAATATGATGACAATTAGCATGGTTGTGTGACTTTCCGCAATCATGGAAGCTGCTCACAGGCAGTCATGGGATAGATACTAGGGTCTAGCCAGGGTTGGGGTTCTCCAGGCAAATGCAAGGAAGGAAAGAGAGGGGCATGAGGGTTAAGGGTATTTTCAGTGGAGTGGTGCTGGATCGCGGACTCGAAGATGAGTGAGGAGGAAAGTGAAATCACGAGGGCAGTGATGGAATTGACAAAATAGTCAGGCCAATGGATTAAAGATCCCCATGAGATCAAAAACAGCTAGAGTAGGGGATCTAGAGTTAGTAAGTTTGAAGGATAAGAACACGAGGGAATGGTCAAAGGGTGGGGTGCTCTGCAAACACAATTTTGAGGTGGAGAAAGCTGCACGGGATGATACAAGGGGAGGACTGAGAATTCAGCAGAAGTAGGACGTTGGAACAAGAGATGAGGAGAAATGTGTTTTTCTCAAAAATCCCCACAGATATCGGAGGTGGGATCCTTGTCCTGCCAAACATGGGATGATATCCGAGTCATTTGAATTTAACTATCATGGTATGGAGTGAGCCCTACAGGCTGCAGGACTGGCAGACATTCAGGCGACTGACTTCTGGGTTACCTTTTGGGATCCTGTCTAGAGCAGTTTGGAGCTCTGGTGCAGGATCCAGATTCAGTCGTCACCCTAGCACTGAGCCAGGAGCACGTCTTTGCTAGGACTACCACCCTTAACCAACTGTCGCTAATAAATTAACATGCATGGAATATTTTGGTTCTTGGACAAGAATTCAAAGTCAGAGAACTTATTGAAACTACTTGAGATGGTCCTTGAAGCTGGAGTTCAAGAAAAGTTTTTGGCAGAAGAGAGGATCGTGTATGCAGCATTGTGTGAACTTTCTAGACTGATGAAGACCAAGAAATTCCAGAAATACCAAGTGAGAGAAGATCCTGAAAATTAGCACATAAATCTACAGCCACAGAGTCCCTGAAAGGGGACGGGAGGTCCTTGAAAGCCATGCTTTGATTGATCCACTGTTCTCATGGTGCTGCGCTTGCTGGGCGCGGATCCCATACAGACAGGGCCTACGCTGCAGGGCACGCACGTAGACAGGCCGTGGAGGCCCTGGAGGGGGCCATATGCTGCCAGGAACTGTGGGTACTGGATTAGGACAGAGTTGAGGACTTTGATTTGTGACTTGGCCACACCACCACAGAGATGCTCCATTAGTGGCAGATCTCTGGGAAAGGGTAGTGAAGGACAATGACAGGAGACTGATAGAAATCATACGTGGTTTCAAAGCTTTAGATGCCCCGGTGGCTATGGCTGACTGCTGGGTCCACCGGGGTGACTATGCTCTATTTTGGAGGTGGCCGGGACTCATACATCAATGTTTTTGATTGTGCGCTAACTGGAAGGAGAAGAGACCTCTGCATTTGTGTTACTATGAAAGAGAGTTTTGCAACGAGCCCTACAACCGGAACAGGAGAACTCTGAAGGAAAAAAACAGGCTGAGTTAGAGCCGGTGACACAGTGTAGAGGAGGCAAGATTCAGAGCTGAGCCAAGAATCCAGCGAAATCAAGATACCAGACTAGGAAGTGAGGAGGCAGTCCCCTCTGCCCCCAAGAATCCTTGGTGATATTGGGACAGGCATTAGATTTCTCCTTGTGTATGGGATGGGACAGTGAGCCATTTTAATAAAAATATTTTTCTTCGTCTCATTTGTAAATATTTTCTTGCTTTTTCTTTCTTTCTTTCTCTCTTTTTTTTTTTTGAGGAAGATTAGCCCTGAGCTAACATCTGCTGCCAATCCTCCTCTTTTTGCTGAGGAAGACTGGCCCTGAGCTAACATTGGTGCTCATCTTCCTCTACTTTATACGTGGGATGCCTGCCACAGCATGGCTTGTCAAGCGGTGCCATGTCCACACCCAGGATCTGAACTGGCAAACCCTGGGCCGCTGAAGTGGAATGTGCAAACTTAACTGCTGCACCACCAGGCTGGCCGTATTTTCTTGCTTTCAAAAAGTTCTTATGAATTTAAGAATTATTTATATTTATTTATTTTTTGCTGAGGAAGATTCGCCCTGAGCTAACATCTTTTACCGATCTCCCTCTTTTTTTGTATGTGAGCTGCCACCACAGCCTGGCCACTGACAGATGAGTGGTGTGGATCTGCACCCTGGAACCAAACTGGGGCCGCTGGAGTGGAGTGTGATGAAGTTAACAACTAGACCATCAGGGCTGGCTGGAAAATTATTTTTTAAACTAACCTTATTTTTGGAACAAGTACTACGTACACGTGGTATGAAATTCAAAAAGGAAAAAGAGTATACAGTGAAAAATAAGCATCCTTTTTTCAGTTTTCTAGCAACTCAGGCCCCCATTGTTATTAATTTCTTGAGTATCCTTCAAGAGGTACTTCAAACATTTTTATAAAGATGTAAGTTTATACATTTTTATTCCCTCAAACAAATAGTGGCATATTTGATCTAGTCTTCCTCACATCTTTTTTTTTTACTTAATGATGTATCTTGGGTATATCTTTTCATATCACCACGTATAGAGCACTTTTTAAAAAGAAAATTTTGGCTGCATAGTATTTCCTGGTCAGAAGCACCACTTCATTAATCCTTTTTAAAGGAAACTTAGATTTTCTCATATTTTACTTATAGATAAAGCTATAATAAATATCCTTATACAATTTTGCAGATGTGCTAATATAAGTCCCTAAGAGTGGAATTGCTTGGTCACATATACATGTGCTTAAAATCTTAATAGCTATTGTCAAATTATTCTCTATACAGGTTGCACCAATTTGCCTTCCACAGGCTAATTTTAATCTTGAAATACAGATTGACCCCAGATGACCAGAGGGCTTGGGGTCAGCCAGGCAGCTGGATTTGGGGTCACATACAAATAACCTATCTGTTTGGTATAGCTTAGGGACCTTTTACATCTGTGGGTCATAGCAGGTGGGTATTGGGTATCTTGACCTTACTGGTTGCATATCCTCTGTCCACCCTTTAAGCTTCTTTCGTTCCTGCTTTATGTGTTTCCCTGGGTGGTGTCATTCCCTCTATGTCTTCACGCTGCACAGATGCCTTCTGGATCTATATCTTCAGATGCAAACGCATGCACTCTTTGTTCCCATTTGTATACTATTGAATACACTCTGCGAAAGCCCAGAATGGAGACAGGAGTAAATTTTGATGTATTTGAGGGAAAGTGAAAGGCATGTTCTATCCTCCATGAGGATGGAGTGATGGCATAAGCTTCAGGAGAAGCCGCCGACTAGTCCAGACTGAGTAGCAACAGTGCTCACATTTTGATATCTCGGTTTCGTACTGGAGGGTGAAAAATCATAACCCCAAAGGCCTTAGCGAGAAAAGGGAAATAAAAGTAGTGACGACCACTACGGTAGCTTTGTAATGGGCTTCCTAGGTTCCAGTTTCTTCCTTGACAATCCATCCTCCATCCCCCTGTGACTGAGAGTTATCTTTCTAAAAGGGAAATCCTATCCCCAGCCTGAAGGTCTTGTCTTTGTGGCTTACAGGATAAAATCTAAGTGATTCAGCACGAGGTCATTAGAGATCCGGAGTCCTGCCTTCCCTCCGAGCTGCACGTTTTTCCATTCTTTCCTCCCACCGCCTCCCAGCTGCCCTCATCCTTGAGTGCAGCAGCTACACTGAACTTCTTACTGTTTGAAGGCTCCTTTTCCTTCCTGGTTGACTTGCTGAATGGAGATCTGGTTGAAGGGTAACTTCTTTTATGAACTCTTTTCTACTCTTTCTCATAAAGAACACTTGAGACGGAGGCAAGCACTTTCTGTGCTGTCAGGGAAGTGAGTCCACACTTGTATTATTGGGCTCATCAACGGTCATCCAACTAGGCCTGCTACCCTGCTTGACAGGCACTCCCCTGAGGGCAGGGTCCAAGCGTGTTAGTCACCTTTATAGTCCCAACAACTCACATGCCTGGCACATATTAGGCGCTAACTACAAATTTGTTGAATGGATGATTGAGACCCACAGCCTACAGTAGGAAATGTGATTTGGGGCAAATCCTTTATTCTCACCTGGAATCAGTACTGTTTATTTGTAAAAATGATCCCTTCCTGTGTTAAATTTTTATAATCCTAGCATGATAGATAGGTGTCACCTCTTTTTTTCTTTTTTTTTAAAAGATTTTATTTTTTCCTTTTTCTCCCCAAAGCCCCCCAGTACATAGTTGTATATTTTTAGTTGTGGGTCCTTCTAGTTGTGGCGTGTGGGATGCCGCCTCAGCATGGCCTGATGAGTGGTGCCATGTCCATGCCCAGGATCCGAACTGGCAAAACCCTGGGCTGCTGAACCAGAGCTCATGAACTTAGCCACTCGGCCATGGGGCCAGCCCCATGTGTCAACTCTTGAAATTAAAAATTAAGAAGTATTATTTTTACTTTTTTTTTTTTTTGCTGAAGAAGATTCACCCTGAGCTAACATCTGTTGCCAATCTTCCTCTATTTTTTTGTATGTGAGCCATTGCCACAGCATGGCCACTGACAGATGAGTGGTGTAGCTTGGCGCCTGGGAACTGAACCTGGGCCAATGAAGCAGAGTGCCCCAAACTTAACCACTGGGGCTGGCCCTATTTTTACTGTTTAAGTGACTATAATCACACTTCATTAATATGAAATCTGATGGGCGGGCTGATTTGTTTTCTTATACTGGCTGGCTATTTCAGGTTTGCTGTATTGCTGGGCATGAGATCTGCCATACCACAAACAGAGAGCTTGGTGTAATTGCATTACTGATTCAAAGCACTACCAGAACTCTTTCAAAGTATGTGAACGTTTGTCTCATATTTTTCTGGTATTTTCTCCTTTGAAATTTTTTTCCAGCTTTAGTGAGGTATGATTGACAAATAAAAATTATTTTAGCTCAGGGCCAGTCTTCCTCAGCAAAAAGAGGAGGATTGGCAGCAGTTAGCTCAGGGCTCATCTTCCTCAAAAAAAAAAAAAAAAATTATACCTAGTTAGGTTGTACAATGTGATTAAAAAAATTTTTATTGTGGTAAAATTTGCATAGCATAAAATTTACCATTTTAAACATTTTTAAATGTTCCCCCTTAAATTTTATTGGTAAATAATTCAAGGATGTCATTCCAATTTCCCCTCAAAACATTCAATAATGTATTGAATATCTATCTACATGAATATATAAATTTTCCCTCCAGACAGTGGAAATCTGCATATTGTTCAAGAGGTTCATCACTTAGAATGAACAAGTCCATGATGTTTCTGCCCATTTTGTTTGAGAATGCAATGACAGTGCCCAGTGAAACCTTTATAAAGACTTGAGTACTTTGAGTAGAAAGACTTGAGGTCACTACTCAAAGCCAAGATAAGTATTTTGATGAGGAATAAAAGATTAATTTTAAAGGGTGTGAGAATAGTTTGAACTTTAATTGGGTTTCAAAATAGCCTTTCAGCTTCTTTCTTTAAATTTTACTCCTAAATTCTGCATATACATATACACTGATAGGAAAAGTAAATGCAATAATTAAGTCATCACATTTCGAATTTCTGTTTTCTCTCTTACCCAGTATAACCCAGGTTTCAGAAAAAATTATCTTCTTAATCAGTTTTGTTTATCATGAGAAGTCGCATTTTTAAGAGTGAAACAGCTTTAATAAGTACTAGTCCACGATCAATCTGAGAAGGCATTCCAACGTACAAATGTTCTCGAGCTCTTTCTGGAGTGTTGTCTTGCTCTTCAGGTTTAAGCAAGGCACGTTTCTTCCTTTTCATAGCTGGAGGATGTTCGAGTAAACCAGTTCAGCTGTTTTCGTATAAAATGATTTTTAAAAATCCTGGTGACCTTTTTCTGCCCTCAAATAACTTTAAGAACAGTTGGACGTAAAAACTTCAAACTTTACATATTCATAGCTCTCTGAGGAATACAATCATTGTTAGTTTGAGAAAAAGCTTAGTATATTTTTGAGTTGGAAAGCTCTAATATTACATGTTTGCACATGCTTGGTATGTAACTCTTAGTCTGCTGATGAAAATTGATATGAGACTTTTATTGCATAAGTGTAGATGCTGTGTTTTTTTCTTATTTACCATGTCATAGGACTTACAAAGGCATATGGAATTCGTGCTGTAACCTTTATATTGAAGTTAAAACTTTACATCTGTTCAGCAATATAAAAACAGAGATCCCACTTCGACATCGCAGAAGTCATAGACAAAATCTTGCCACAGTGACTGCAAACTGATCTTGGCTGCATCCACATCCCATCAAATGAGGCTTGAGTGTTCTGGCATTCCACGGGAAAGGGGTTTTTTTTTGGAGGCTCCATAAAAGATTTTCACACATTCTAGATACAGCCCTAAGCAAAGACTGTTGACTGCCAGCGTGGTGAGGCTTCTGACACCTGGGGTTTAAAAACAACTTCCATCCGAGTTCCATTTAGAACGCTGAAGAGAGTTATTTCCTCAATGCCTCGTATGTAACCCCCTGAATGTTTGGCTCCCATCCAAAGTGCAAGGCTTTTGTGTCATCTTCTCCTCTGGTATAAGTTCCACATTGTTCTACATTTCCTCTTCCCCATTCATCTTCCAGCTGTTCTGCTCTGATCTCTGGAATGTCTTCCATCACAAGCAAAACCCTTGTATCCTAAGCCTCTTTCTGGAAGGCTTCCTCCACCTACTCAAAGAGATGCTGCTCATTCTTGCTATATCCCTTTCAGTTGCTGGCACTGTTATTTTCCTGGTGGTCTTCATCCCTGTAAAAAACTTCCTCATACCAAAATAATAAAAGAAAATGAAAATAAAAACTCTCCCTAACCCCCAACCAAAAGATAAACATTGCTGTATTTTCAAGTATATCGTTCAGAAAATGTGTTGTGATCATACTAGATGTATTTTTTCCCCACACAACAATATACTGTAAGTTTCTCTTAAAAATTTTTACTGTGAATTATTTCAAAGATATATAGAAAAATATAAAGAACACTGGCATATCCACTAGCTGGTTTTATAAATTTTCATAGACAGTATACTGGATATCTTCTGCTTGTCACTCCAGATTCATTCTTTACCCTTCTGCACCCTACAGAGGGCCCCAGGAGTCTGGCTAGTGTGGACTGATCCACTGCCCTGCTCTCTGGCTTCTGGTTGGTTTGGCCCATGGGTGGAACCAACAGGTGGAGATTGAAGGGTGGGGGGTGAGTGAGAGCAGGGCATTTATTCCTTCCAATCTCCAGCTCCGTCTCTGCTGGGTTGTTGCTTGTTGGCTGAATCCTTTTACAGCTGTCGCCATAGCTACTCTCTGTCTGGGTTCTGATAACCTCGTCATGCCTGGGGTTGAAACAGTCCTCTCCCGTGATTAGCCCCAGGATACTGGACTATCCCTTGTCGGTTTCCTCAAATACTGTCTACAGCTGTCATGGGTTCGATTATATCCCCCTAAAGTTCACATGTTGAAGTCCTAACTCCCACTACCTCAGAATGTGACCTTATTTTGAGACAGAATTTTTACAGAAAGAATCAAGTTAAAGTGAGGTCATTAGGGTGGGTCCTAATCCAATTTCACTGGGATCCTTCTGAAAATGAGAAGTTTGCACACAGAGACAGACACACAGAGGGAAGATGAGGTGAAGGCACAGGGACAAGAGCGTCAACAACATGTCAAGGAAAGAGGCCTGAAACAGATCCCTCTCTCACAGGCCTCAGGAGAAATCGACTCTGCCAGCACCTTGGTTTTGGACTTCCAGCCGTCAGAACTGTATAACTTAAACAAAGTTCTGTCGTTTGAGTCACCCAGGCTGTGACAGCAGCCCTAGCAAACTAGCACAGCATCTTTATAAACAGTCCCTTCATTTAACAGTGTTTAATGATCCAGTTTGAGGGTGATATCTATTTCTTGTTGGAATTGGACTGGACTAGCTCTATAATCTATGAACCTATCGATGCCTTATTGGCTTCAGATTTTTTTTTTCTGTTAAGAAAGTGAACACTGCAGATTCATGAACTGCTTTCATGTCAATAAATATGTTTGCACAACACTGAACATACTTAGGAAGTCGGATCCGGGGTCCTGCTCTAACATCAGCTCACACCTAGAGTATTTCCACCCACATGGACCTAAGAGTCCTCCCGAGCTCTCTGTCTCTCCAGGATGCTGTGATTTATTGGTGACTTTGCCCAAAATCATCCGTGGAATCACTCGGGAACAGTGCCATTTCTGTGCGTATGAATGTTTTTATCGCCCCCAAAATTAGACCAGTAAGCAATTGTTGGCTTACTGACAACCAACGCATCTGTTTTGTGGAAATCTCTTTTATTGTAAAGAGGCAATGTGTTTGTCTTAACATTGCACCTCAGACCTTTTTATTTCCCAATTGCTATTTCTTTATTCGTTCCCAGTAATTCATTATATCTTTTTTCTAAGGAATACCACTAAAGAAGAGGAAACTTTCGGTGTTCCTGATTTATAAAGGGAACAAAAATGCAAAAAGCTTTTCGCTGGAAATACCCTATTTAAAAAAAATATAAATAAGACCCTCCTCTGCCAAATTGAATCTTAACAATGGCAAAGGTGTTGAAACCAGGTTCCATACTCACTTACCTATCTTGCATAATTAACAAAGCAGCTCTTTCAAACAGAATTAACGAAGAAGAATGAACAGTTTAGGAAAAAAGAAGTTTGAACAGCCTTGGGGAAAATATAACTAGAAACTGAAAATTCATTCCATATTACATTCTGAGCTACTGAATGTGATTCAATACATGGGAGAGTGGCCTGCTAAATCTCTTCAGCCACCGTCCATCTTAAAACATGGCCTGACAGCAATGCTTGTCACTTAGGTTACTATTTCAATGTGGCTTTCAAGATAATATACTGTACATTTTTTAATAACATTTAACATGTTCATCTCCCTTTGACCGAGCACTTATAGCAAAATTATTAGTGCTTATGGCTTGTTGCAGACAGTATTTATACTGCTTTCCAGAAGCCACTTTTATCTGTTGAGAAAAAAAAAATCCCACCCTAGGATTTCCAACCTTTTAGGCTAACGCCTGACTCTATTAGCTCCTAAAGAGAAGAACCATAAATAATCTTCCCATTTTACATTCTATGCTTTTAGCTAAAGCATTAATCACAGAGGGTTTTTTCGTTTGCCTCATGAGAAAAACCAGTCTTAGAGTTTGAAAATTTGGTTTACGAAATATGGTTTTTAGGGTGGGCAGGAGTGGGGGCTGGATATAGAAAGAAGAGGGGATCTTTGCTTGGCTTTATGAGTAAAAACTTTGGGGAACAAATGGGTTTTTTTGTTCCCAGAGCCAGATAATATCTCAGCGAGCTCCCTAGTAATAAATTTGGGGGGAGGGGAGCGTATTAACTCTTTCAGGTCAGAGGGTGCCATTTTTTTATCACAGTAAGAACGTCCTTGAACCGTCCTGTGGACCTGAGCAGTCCATGTGGCTCCAAAGAGCTTTGTGTTGAAGTCTACCGCAGGGGGTAAGGTTCGAACAAGACCGAGGCTGATTAACCGTGTTTCTCTTTACACGAACCTTCTCTGAAATTCACGTGCATACAACATAATTATTATTATCATTATTTTACTTGTCATTGAAGTGACAGGTGTTCTTGGATATATTTCATTCAGTAAATAGGCATTTTCTTTTTCTTACAAGGTAATCATGGGAGAGCAGTTTTTAATACAATTCTTGATTTCTCTCTTTTTTTCCCAAAGGCGCTACATCATCCTTAGGAGTGAACATGGCAGGGCTTGAGGGCACTGGTTCTCTTCTGTCATTAACTCCCTATGTCATTTGCTTCTTGAACTAGGTATATGCTAGGTCAGTAACTCATTTCCGAGCCTTGAAAATTGCTTGTTTCATTTGATTTTACCTACTGACAGAATTTGCCTTTTAATCTTGTTAACGCTTCCATACCACTTCTGATTTGTCTTAGGTTAGCTCAGACTTTTAAGGACCAATTTTGATAGACTCGGATTAAGAGCAGTAATAATTTACTAAATGTCAGTATTATTCATCCTTAAGTATATCTGGTCTCGAAGTCTCCAATTTCTGTAACAGCTCTAAACGGGAATAAAATGACTAAACTACCACATATATATTTTTCCTTTGCTTCTTAAAGTTTCTTTAAAAAAACAATATATTTTTTTTACTTTTCATGAATCTCAAACTTTATCTCAGTTTTTTTTTTTACTTTTTATTAGGATTAGGATAGTTTACACCTTGTGAAATTTCAGTTGTACATTATCGTCAGTCATGTTGTAGGTGCACCCCTTCACCCTTTGTGTCCACCCCCTACCCCGCCTTTCCCCCAGTAACCACCAATCAGTTCTCTTTGTCTACATGCTTAACTTCCACCTATGAGTGGAGTCATACAGAGTTCATCTTTCTCTACCTGGCTTATTTCACTTAACATAATACCTTCAAGATCCATCCATGTTGTGTGAATGGGACGATTTTAACCTTTTTTATGGCTGAGTAGTATTCCATTGCATATGCATACCATATTTTCTTTATCCAATCATCAGTTGATGGGCACTTAGGTTGCTTCCACATCTTGGCTGTTGTAAATAATGCTGCAATGAACACAGGGGTGCATGGGACTTTTGGAATTGCTGATTTCAAGTTCTTTGGGTAGATACCCAGTAGTGGGATGGCTGGGTCATATGGTATTTCTATTTTCAATTCTTTGAGAAGTCTCCATACTGTTTTCCATAGTGGCTGCACCAGTTTGCATTCCCACCAGCAGTGTATGAGGGATCCTTTTTCTCCACAGCCTCTCCAACATTTGTCACTTTTTGTTTTGGCTATTTTTGCCATTCTAACAGGTGTAAGGTGATATCTTAGTGTAGTTTTGATTTGCATTTCCCTGGTGATTAGTGATGATGAGCATCTGTTCATGTGTCTATTGGCCATCTGTATATCTTCTTTGGAGAAATGTCTGTTCACATCTATCACAGTGTTTTAACTTCAGTATCTCTTTGATCTCATTCTATTCACCATTAAGCTGCTATTCTCTCATCATTTAAATATTATTGTCTCCAAGAGATTCAACTTAATTGATAAGTAAAATAAAATATTCTTTCCATTATGAAAAAGTGTATTTTTTCTTTTCTGATAGTATGAACTATAAACTCCCAATTTTCCTCCTTGCCTTGACTACATGGGTACTTAGAACAAAATGTTGCTCTCAATTCTTAGAAGCATATTTTCTCTTTCCTTAATCCTGATTTCCTTTCTTTATGTTTTAAAACTTATTATAGGTATCTTTGTTATTCAAATCATTTTAAGAATGTAGTGGGTTACACATAAAAACCTTTTCTATAGATAATTATGTATTTTTCCAAAATCTCTAGATCAAGAAGTATTTATTGAGCTAACGTGATGTTGTAAAAACTATATTTGGTGATCTGAGGAATGACTTGCTTCTCTAATGCTTTGGTAGAAAGTTCCCTGGCATCTTGACATAACAGGGAAGGAGATGGGAAATCCTGAAAGGTTAATGTTGCCCAGTAGATTAATGGAATGATGACTCAAAATGGAAATTAAGTTAAGGTATAGGAAAAAAAGAAAGTTAAATCTCTTCATTGACTGAGACTATAGATTAAGATTTATGCCTGCTGTATATAGAATCCAATAATGTTAGTGCTAGAAAAGGGGACCATAAAGGTCGAATAGTCCCATCTCCTCATTCTGTATTGATTCCCAGTGATGGGGCTCCAGATATGCTACCTCAAAATACGGCACCCTGGCGTATTGAATATTTTAAGCTGAAGGAATTTGGTAAATGGCAGATTCAGGAAGATTGCTCTGACTTCCCCTCACTCCCCTAAGGCAGGTTATGAGACCCATGGGTAAGGGGTACCCTCACTCTAGCCCAACCAAAGGAGCATCCTTATCTCCAAAGACAGAGGGACTACGAGAAGAATTTGAATAAACAGGGTTTGCTAAGTTTCCCCCAGTTTGCTAACTCTGGGTCATTCCTTTTGTCCTGTCATGTTTTCCACAACTTTCCATTCTTCATCAAACCTAACATAAAAATGCTCGTGCTTAACCACTTCTTTGGATCTTCATTTCCTTATGAAGGCTCCTGTGTCAGGTAAAACCTGTATTAAATAGATTTGTATGCTTTTCTCTTGTTAATCTGTCTTTTGTTAGTCCAATTTCCAGGGCTCCACCCAGCGAAACTATTATGGGGAGAAGAAGAGATTTTTCTTCCCCTACGCTCTCTCTTCAAACATTTTAAACATACAGATCTTCCTCCACTTATGACAGGGTTATGTCTCGATAAACCCACTCTAAGTTGAAAATATCGTAAGTCAAAAATGCATTTAATACACTTAACCTACCAAACGTCATAGTTTAGCCTACCTTAAACATGCATAGAACACTTACATTAGCCTACAGTTGGGCAAAATCATCTAACACAAAGCCTTTTTTAGAATAAAGTGTTGAATATCTCATGTAATTTATTGAATACTGTACGGAAAGTGAAAAACAGAATGACTGGGTACAGAATGGTTGTCAGTGTGTTGGTTATTTACCCTCGTGATTGCATGGCTGGCTGGGAGCTGTGGCTGGCTGCCCGTGCCCAGCATCACGAGACAGTCTAGCACCACTAATCACTTGCCTGGGAAAAGATCAAAATTTGAAGTATGGTTTCTACTGAATGTGTATTGCTTTTGCACCATTGTAAAGTCAAAAAATCCTAAGTCGAACCATCGTAAATCGGGGACCATCTGTGCTTATTTTAAACTATCTTTTAAAATCATTTTACTAAGACTAGCTCTTGGGTGTAAATGGTCACCTTTGTCCTGTCTGCTGATGTTTCCTCATGGTGGTTTATTTCCCTGGGTGTTTTCTGATTTTTCGCTATGAAGTAGTCTTTAGCAGGGGTTGTTTAGTTTTCTACAAAACTGTCTTGCAGGCTAGGTTGTTCTACTGGAATAAGCGTATAATTAGGAACAATCAGGATTTGGTTCTGACATCAGGTTTCTCACTTCTGGTTCTGTATATTTGGACTAATTGTTTGACCTTCTTAAACCTCAGGTATTGCTTCCCCCCCCCCCCCTTTTTTTTTTTTCTGAAGATTGGCACTGGAGCTAACAACTGTTGCCAATCTTCTTTTTTTTTCTGCTTTATCTCCCTAAATCCCCCCTGTACATAGTTGTATATCTTAGTTGCAGGTCCTTCTAGTTGTGGCATGTGGGACGCTACCTCAACATGGCCTGGTGAGCAGTGCCATGTCCCCGCCCAGGATCCAAACTGGCAAAACCCTGGACCACGGCTGCTGCGGAGTGCGCACACTTAACCACTCGGCCATGGGGCCAGCCCCCTCAGGTATTTCTTCTCAGGTGTTTCATCAGCAAAATGGAGATTATGTAGAATGGTTTCTATGAGTATTAAATAAGGTATCTGGCACCAATAGACTCAATAAATGGTACTTATTATTATTTGGATACTTTATGAGGTGAATGTCCATTTTGAGCAAAGTTAAAAATGTCACGTCCTTACAGAGATCATCTTTGACCCTCAATCTAAATTAAGTTCCCCGCTTGCATTCTCTCATAAGGCTCCGTGTTTTCCCTTTATAGCATTTGCTGCTCTTGGTAACCACGCGTTTTTTATTTCTGTGACTGTTTAACAGAGCGCTTGCAAACTCAGGGCTGAGTGAGGGGATCGCGTGAGAACTGGGAAGGACTCCATGTCTCTAACCAGGGCAATTCCCACTTGGATCTGCCAGTTGTTCTTTCGAGGGAGCAAGGGACTCAGTGCTACTGGATTTTCCAATTTCTCATCTCACCCAGAACTCTGACTTTTTATGGGAAATGTGCTGGTTTTAAAATGTAGGGAAATATTTCAATTTAAAAACGACATTGGGTGGGCCAAACAAAGTTCATCTGTGGATCTTAATAGATCTGAAAGCTGCCAGTTTACAATCTCTGGTTCATATCTGTTTCCATGACTAGTCTGTGTTATGTTCACTACTCTTTGTGCAGATCCTGGTACAGTAGAGACGTTTAGTAGGCACTGCATGTTTACTGAAGGAATGAGAAAGAAGGAAGGAAGGAAAAGAGAAAAAGAGAGAGAGGAAGAGAGAAAGAGAAAGGAAGGAAGGAAGGAAGAGGGGCTGGCTTAGTGGTGTAGTAGTTAAGTTGGTGGGCTCCAATTTGGCGGCCTGCAGTTCGCCAGTTTGGATCCTGGGTGCGGATCTAAGCACCACTCATCAAGCCATGCTGTGGTGGCATCCCACATAGAAAATCTAGAAGGCCTTACAACTAGGACAGACAACTATGTACTGGGGCTTTGGGGAGAAAAAAAGAAAAGAGGAAGATTGGCAACAGATGTTAGCTCAGGGCCAATCTTCCTCACCAAAAAAAGAAAGAGAGAAAGAAAGAATAAAAAACTGCAGTTGATTACTTTTTTTCTCTGTAAAGAATTATATTGGAAAAATTGCCAATAATGAGAATATTAGTCTGAGCCAAGGTGATAGATTTCATATGTAGGAGTTAGAAGTTAGTTAATATAAGCTAAGAAAGAAAAACCATTCACTGCTTCTCTGTATAATTTTTAGGGAAAAACAGAATTATGAATTTTGTAGGTTTTGTAACTAAATGTTAATATAACGAAAATGTTTCGACTCCCTCAGACACAAAATTTGCCCTGTGTAAGTATTGTATTGAACAGACTGTTGGTTGCATATTGTCAAACCAATTTTTGTTTGCTGGGAAATAGAATTTAATCTCTGACCTCAAGTGTTATTGTGTAATGAGCTCATCAAATACATCGAACTGAGGATTTCCATGGTAGCATGATTTGTGTACTGACTTGAACTCTGGAAGTCATTGCAGCTGTCATTTGGTGAAAAATAGGGAAAAAGAGGCTTTGGGGAGCTTAGATTTCTAGAGCCAATGGAAGGGGGAAAATCTCAAAGGCTAAATTATTTAGAGACTGTCTAAATTGAAGTGGTTATCTTTGACATATTTGTAAATTTAAGGATTCCTTGAGATTTGTCTTTGGGGACACAAAATATGTATCAATAACTAGAGTGGTCTGCTGGTCAGATTACTAAATTACAAAATTGAAGATCAACAAAAGTTCTTAATAGATACTTATGTTTCCTGCATGCATTAGGCACAATGGCCCAAAAAAGTAAGTACTGGAAGTGGTGGGGGAGGAGCCATCTCTGTTCTCAAGGAGTTTACAGCTTGGGTGGGGAGCCAAGATCAATAATTGGGGAAGGATCAAGGATTCTGTGATTAAGGGCTGTGTGTTAGTCTCTAAGCGGGACAGCAAGTCAGAGGTTAAAAATCACAGCAGGCTTCATAGATTAGATATCAGCCAGAGCTTCAAGACGGTATCATGGTGATTTAGAGAAGGAAAGAATACACATCGTTATCTTGGGCATCCTCCCTTTTGAAAGTATGTTAATTCCTGTCTTGGGCTTTTCTAAAAAAAGAAAAAGTTGTTTCTTTGTCTACTATCAATGTACATATTTAAAACGCTTTTCTGAAACTCCCGTATTTAACCAGCCAGCAAATCCTATGGTTTCTTCATTCCAATTGGGTTTCTTACTGATAATACCCTAGTTGAGGACTTTTCAACTTCATGCATAGATTTTGATTTGTCCAAGCTCACTCAGCAAGCGGCAAAGCCGAGAATAGAACCGGAGTCCTGTGCTTTGTCTCTGACCCCATATCGTATTGCTGGCGCTCAACAACCTTCACATATTGATTGGTTAAACAAACCATAGCACATCCTTATGATGGAGTACTATGTGGCCATCCCAAACTATGATCTATGCTTACGTTTATTGTGGTGGAAGTTGTTCACAGTGTATTGTTAAGTGAAAAAGAAATTAGTAAATACCATCCCATCTTGTAAATACGTATCTTTATGTATATGTTTGCATGGGAAAGATCTGGAAGTTTTTTTTTAAAGATTTTATTTTTCCTTTTCCTCCCCAAAGCCCCCCTGTACATAGTTGTGTATTTTTAGTTGTGGGTCCTTCTAGTTGTGGCATGTGGGACACCGCCTCAGCATGGCCTGATGAGCGGTGCCATGTCCACGGCCAGGATCCAAACCAGCGAAACCCTGGGCAGCCGAAGCGGGGCGCACCAACTTAACCACTCGGCTATGGGGCCCGCCCTCACGGAAGTTGTATATTGAAACATTAAAAATAGTTGTTCTGTGTAGGAGGATTTTAGATAATTTAGATTTTTTCTTTGTAATTTCTTACTTTTTCACGTTGCTCATTTATTATTTGTGTAATTAATTAATAATATGTTGAACTCCCCTCCTTCAACAACTATGAAGGGCTCCTTATGGCTTATATCAGTAAATAGAAAGATTAAAAACCCTGGTTGCATATTTTAATCACCTGGGTTATTAAAAAACCCAAACATATCAGTGCTTAGGTTCTCCTTCAGGTGGTTCTCATGTGCATCCAGCGTTACCTGGGAACACACCAGAACTGCAGTGTCTCAGGTCTCGCCCCAGATCTACTGAGACAGAAACTCCTGGACTGAGGCATGGAAAGCTGTGTCTTACCAAGTCTCCCACCAAAGTTTGAGCGCCACTGTGATAGAGTATCATTAAATACTGTTAAATGAAGGGACTATTTATAATGATGCTGTGCTAGTTTGCTAGGGCTCTTTCCCCGTTCTCTGATGAATCACTCTAACCTTCGCTACCTGTTGTTTCAACATAACCTTTTCCTTTTTATATATATATATTTTAAATTATTTTATTGAGGTCATATTGATTTATAACATTGTGTAATTTCAAGTGTACATGATTATATATCAGTTTCTGTGTAGACTGCATCGTGCTCACCACCAATAGTCTAGTTTTTATCCATCACTGTACATATGCGCCCCTTTACCCCTTTTGCCCACCCCCCCAGACCCCTTTTCCCTTCTGGTAACCACTAATTTGTTCTCTTTGTCCATGTGTTTGTTTATCTTCCACATAGGAGAGAAATCACATGGTGCTTGTCTTTCTCTGTCTGGCTTGTTTCGCTTAACATAATACCCTCAAGCTCCATCCATGGTGTTGCAAATGGGACGACTTTGTCTTTTTTTATGACTGAGTAGTATTCCATTATGTATATATACCACATCTTCTTTATCCAATCATCAGTTGATGGGCACTTGGGTTGCTTCCAGTCTTGGCTATTGTGACTAGTGCTGCAATGAACATAGGGGTGCATAAGTCTCCTTTTTAAAAAAAATTTTTTTTATTGAGTTAATGATAGGTTACAATCTTGTGTGATTTCAGTTGTACATTAATGTTTGTCATTCGTGTTGTAGGTGCACCACTTCACCCTTTGTGCCCACCCCCCCCCCACCCCACCTTTCCCCTGGTAGCCACTAATCTGTTCTCTTTGTCCACATTTTTAAATTCCTCGTATGAGTGGAGTCATACAGAGATTATCCTTCTCTAACTGGCTTATTTCACTTAACATAATTCCCTCAAGGTCCATCCATGTTATTGCAAATGGAATGATTTTGTTCTGTTTTGCAGCTGAGTAGTATCCCATTGTATATATGTACCACAACTTCTTTATCCATTCGTCTGTTGATGGGCACTTAGGTTGCTTCCACGTCTTGGCAATTGTAAATAATGCTGCAATGAACATTGGGGTGCATAGGACTTTTGGGATTGCTGACTTCAAGCTCTTTGGATAAATACCCAGTAGTGGAATGGCTGGATCATATGGTAGTTCTATTTTTAATTTTTTGAGGAATCTCCATACTGTTTTCCATAGTGGCTGCACGGGTTTGCATTCCCACCAGCAGTGTATGAGGGTTCCTTTTTCTCCACAACCTCTCCAACATTTGTTACTATGAGTTTTAGACATTTTTGTCATTCTAATGGGTGTAAGGTGATATCTTAGTGTAGTTTTGATTTGCATTTCCCTGATGATCAGCGATGATGAGCATCTTTTCATATGCCTATTGGCCATCCGTATATCTTCTTTGGAGAAATGTCTGTTCATGTCTCCCACCCATTTTTTGATCGGGTTGTTTGATTTTTTGTTGTTGAGTTGTGAGAGTTCTTTATACATTATGGATGTTAAGCCTTTGTCAAATATATGACTTGCAAATATTTTTTCCCAGTTAGTGGGTTGTTTTTTTGTTTCAATCCTGTTTTCATTTGCCTTGAAGAAGCTCTTTAGTCTGATGAAGTCCCATTTGTTTATTCTTTCTATTGTTTCCCTTCTCTGAGAAGACATGGTGTCCGAAAAGATCCTTTTAATACTCATGTCAAAAAGTGTACTGCCTACGTTTTGGCAACAGTTGTGAGCCTAGGTGCCAATCTTTAAAAAAAAAAAAAGAAGGCATGTAAATCTGCTTTTCAGCCAGAATTGATTTGACGTGCTCAATGGAAACCAATAAAATTGCCCAAGCCCACACAGGGTGTTAATTCGAAACAATAACAGAATATCTTGTGGACAAAAAGGTTGTTAGTTTAATTAATGCCCTGGTAGATGCGCAAGTGCTGGCACACACAAATTCTCTATACAATAGCCCTGTGTGGAGCGCAGACGGAGGCTTATGGTAAAAGCCAGTGAGCGCTACTCAGCTGTGACCACTGGAATTTTGGACCATAAAACTCCCATTTGAGAGATTACTAGCTTGCTATCAGGCATTAATTGAAATTGCCCCTCTGACTGAAAGACATAAAATAATCTTGAAACCTGAAATACCTAAAATGTCTTGGGTGATGTTGAAGAAACACTCAAATGGAGAGGGCAGTACCCAGAAGTATTTCATAATAAAATGGAAGGAGCTTGAGCAGAGACACGTCACCCTGGGAATTCTAGGTACTCAGTGTTTTGTTGTAAGAAAGTTTGGGCCAAAAACCAAGGAGTAGCCTGGATAGTAAAGAATTCAATATTGTCCCATAAGAGTTCTAGCCTTTGCCCTAGGCTTCTGGAGGTAGTCTCTAAGCCTTGGAATGTCATGCAGATCGGAGTGTTTTTGTTTGCCAGGGGGCTTATTTTGTTTTTTTTTGAGGAAGATTAGCCCTGAGCTAACATCCATGCCCACCTTCCTCTACTTTATATGTGGGATGCCTGCCACAGCATGGCTTGGCAAGCAGTGCATAGGTCCACACCTGGGATCTGAACCAGTGAACCCCAGGCTGCTGAAGCAGGACGTGCAAACGCAAGCACTGCACCACTGGGCTGGCCCCTGTCTGGGGGCTTTGAGACACACCAACAACATGATTTAGGGGGGTGGTTTGGGTCTTGCTGGATCATCTTGACCTTCTGAGGGGCTGGAGACTGAGATCAGCCGTGTGGACAGTCAGTTATACTTACCAGGTGGAGCCCCAATAAAAACTCTGGATACTAGGGTGAGCTTCCCTGGTTGACAACACTCTCTGTGAATTGCCACACATCATGACCGGGAGCAGTTAATGCTGTCCGCGACACATGGGGAAAGGACGACTGGAGAGGTCCATGTTTCAACTCTGCTCGAGGCCTTCCTCCCTTGGCTGGTTTTAATCTGTATCCTTTAGCTGTGGTAAACTATAACTGTAGGTATAACAGCTTTCAGTAAGTTCTGTGAGTTCCTCTAGCAAATTGTCAAACTTAAGAGTGGTCTCGGGGACCCCCAAATTTGCAATTGGTGTCAGAAATGAGGGTGGTCTTATGGACTGTTCCCTCTAAATTTTTTTTTTTTTGATGAGAAAGATTGGCCCTGAACTGACATCTGTTGCCAACCTTCCTCTTTTTTTTTTTTTCTCCCTAAAGCACCCGTACATAGTTATATATCTTAGTTGTAAATCATTCTAGTTCTTTGTGGGATGCTGCCACAGCATGGCCTGATGAACAGCGCTATGTCCGTGCCCAGGATCCAAACCAGTGAACCCCTGGCTGCCGAAGTGGAACAGGTGAACTCAATCACTCGGCCACAGGGCTAGCCCCGCCCTCTGATTTTTTGCAGTGTCTATCTTTCAGGTTAGAGGCTTTCCTTGGGTATCTGCTGATACTTGGGTGTCAGCTCCCATTTAAGCTTGGGTGGTTAAGAAATTGTGTGTGGTACCTATTGGCAGCACCTCACAGTGGGCTGGTTGTTCAGTGGGGAAACTCCAAGGAGGTCTTTGCTCTTGGGCTGATCAAATTCCAGAGAAAAGACTGTCAAATCCTGCTTAAGTGAGGTGCCTGATTGTCAGTGTTCTGCAAGCTGAGGAGAGAAAAAAGACTGTCAGTCTCAGTCCTGGTATGTATATGTTTTCTTTTGCTTTCAATCATTCCTTGGTGCCCCCAGTCCCGAGCTCCTCTCCATTTCCCCTCCAGACATGAATTCTTTTGTGGGGATGAGGCAGTAGCTTGTGTGTTTGTAGCTAGGAAGGGAAATGAGGATCCGACTGCTTCCCAAACAGACTTCCAACAGTCTCTCTTCTTTTATTCTCCTTCCCTGCCCCCAAATCAGCTCCACTTCCAGTGGTATCTGATGCCATCAGTTCCTGAGCCTTTGGAGGCTTCTCTGCTGTAAATCCAGTTGCTTCTTGGCTTTCTTCACTGTCAGTTTAGGATTTAGTTTTTTGTTTGTTTGTTTAAAGATTTCATTTTTTTCCTTTTTCTCCCAAAGCCCCCCTGGTAATACATAGTTGTATATTCTAGTTGCGGGTCCTTCTAGTTGTGGCACGTGGGACACCGCCTCAGCATGGCCTGATGAGTGGCGCCATGTCTGCCCAGGAATCGAACCAGCAAAACCCTGGGCCGCCGCAGCGGAGTGTGTGAACTTAACCACTCGGCCTCGGGGCCAGCCCCATGGATTTAGTTTTTTGAGGATGCTAAATTATTTGTCACTTAACTCTCTACTTTCCAGCTTTCACAATTTTGAGTTTTGTATCCTCTCTTATTCTCTCTGTAAAGATGGGTTTGTTTACTTATTTAAACCCTTTGGGTGGACTGGGTCGCTTCTGTTGGATTCAGCAAGATCGGAGTTTGGGATTTCACTTGATTTCACCTAAGATTTTTAGCACTGGGACCAGAAGCAAACACTCTCAAAATTGGAAGGGATGTAGGAAATCGTATATGAGGTCTGCCCCCTCGTTTCTTTCCCACACAGTGAAGCCAAAGGCCTTGAGAGGGGAAGAGACTAGCTTAATATCATGCAGCTAGTGAGAGGCAGGGCTGGGACTGGAGCCCGGATCTGGTGATTCCTGCTGCAAGTTCTTGCTCCTACGTCCACTGTCTTTCTGGAGACAAGATGGAAGCCCCAGCACAGAGCTCAGCCAAAGATTTTTCAAACCGAGGTCCATAGAGATGTTTCGGGGTTCTGCATATGTTTGGCTAAAATTTCATTTTAAAGTAGATTTAAAGTTTATACTTTGCCAATTTGTACCAAGAAAACACTACTTTTATTGGATTAAAAATCCTTTTCTTGGGCCAGTCCTGGTGGCCTAGTGGTTAAGTTTAGCGCAGTCTGGCGGCCCAAGTTTGGTTCCCAGGCGCTGACCTACACCACTCGTCTGTTAGCGGCCATGCTGTGCCAATAGCTCATGTAAAAAGAAAAAAAGAGGAAGATTGGCCACAGATGTTAGCTCAGGGTGAATCTTCCTCAGGAAAAAAAATCCGTTCCTTGTTATTTTAGCATGATTTTAGGAGACAGTAGAAGTAAATGCAAAGATTCAATTTTCCATCTTTGCCCAGAAGTCAGGACTTTGTTTTCTGTATCTTTCCTGTCCTGCTCTATGATTTAGGGTGGCAGTGAGGACGTAGAGGATAGATGATAATGTCATTGACTAACTTCTCAGGAAGTAAAATAAAAGTGGTCTGTTAAAATGAATCCTTATTTTTTAGTTAAGTGCGTGATAAGGTTTAAAATTTTATCCTTGATAATCTGGGTTTATGTTCCTTGATGAATCATACCATAAAAATGGAAAACGGGAAGAAAACAAAGTGTCTAGGAGGAAGAGATGACAGAAGGTAACCACTGAAGAATGAAAAGTTATAAGCAGAACACAATGAGGAGGAAACGGATGTGAGAAAATGCCCTTCCTCTCTTCCTCCGCCCCCTCCTTTTTATTCTCTTTCTTTTTACTCTTGAGGAGCATAATCCAATTAAGAATTCATTCTCAACACTTAATAAAAAAAAGAAAAAATCACCTCCTTTAAAACTATAATAAGTCTTTAAGGAAAATTAAAGTCTTGTGGTTATTCTATATTATTGGTTAAAAAGACTTAAGAGATAGCATTATGTCTCTTAAGTACACTGTTATGTCTTAAGAAACACAACAGTTACACAGAATGTGTGGACCTTGTTTGGATCCTGGTTTGAGCAAACGAACTATAAAACGTCATTTTTGAGCTAAATCAGGATATTTGATTTTGTTAGTAGAGCTAATGCTATCGTGGCTATAAACAGAAATGTCCTCATTTTTTATAGGTGCATAGAGACATCATGTATGAGATTTGCTTGAAGGTATTAAAATATTACTGCAAGAAAAGTAAAAGAAAAGAATGCAAAAAGGAGTAGATGAAATAAGGATGGCAAAGTGGCTGTACTTGAATTTGGAGAGAGTTCACTACTCTGTTTGCAGTCTTTCACAGTAAAAGGTTTAAAATGATATTTAGAGTCCCGCCAGTTAACTATGACTGCCACTACTGAAAAGATTTGACTGCGTGTGGAATAAATGCAAACTCAAAAGCATACAAAAGAGGGAATGTATATCTTTAGGCAAAACAGCAAATGATGTCACGGATGCTGACTCCACTTGGGAAAGGGCGCTCTGGAATGTTAATGATAAAAATAATAGCTAACACTCATAATAAATAAGGCTTAGCAATCTTGCTCCTGTATGTCGGGCGCTATGTTTCTCTCACTGATATGATCCCAACAAGCTTATGACCTGGAGAGTGTTTTGCTGTTAGTGCCGTGGAGTTGATTTTGACTCCTAGACGCTGCGTATAGCAGATCGGAACCCTGCCCGGTCTTTTTGCTCCATCCTCTCACCTTCCAGCACTGTATCAGACGATGCTCCTCTGCTATTCCTAAGATTTTCATGCCCACTTTTTCTGGAAGTGGGTGGCCAAGTCCTTCTTCCTAGTCTGTCTTAGTCTGGAAGCTCTGAAACGTGTCCACCATGGGTGACCCTGCTGGTATCTGAAATACCGGTGGCAGAGCTTTCAGCATCCTAGCGACATGTACCCGCCACAGTATGACACCCCACAGATTGGTGGTGTGGTTCCCTGACTGGGAAACGAACATGGGCTGCGGTGGTGAGAGTGCCTGATCTTAACCACTAGACCTTTTTACCTAGGTGGAACGGAGGTGCAGAACTCTTAGCTGACTTTCTCAAGGTCCCATGCCTGGGAAATGGCAAGCCAGGATTCTCATCCTGCCCAGAGACCACACTTTTTACTTTTAAAGCCTTGGCCAATAGAAAAAGAAACTGTTTTTGGAATGCACAGAACCATGGCTATTTTGACCAAGGAGATTTTTGTTCAATGTTTTGTAGATATAATTTATGAGACATTTAAAAAGTAAAAATACACCTGTAGCCCGACTCCCACGCATGTAGTTTCTGGAAATTTGTAGGATAACTGTGTTCAAATTTACCTCTGGCAGTTGTGATTTGATTTCTCCCAGGTGGAAAACATGTCCTTTCAGACCCAATGGTGAGTACCGGGTAAACTCAGTGTCCCCGTGCCTTCCAAAGGGGACATCTGGGAGGAGGGGAGACATTGGCTGGAACTGGAGCATTTGACACCAGCTGGCTCCCCTAAACAGAGGTTTCCTGCTACAAACATATTAACACCATTTTTTTTTTTTTTATCCATGGCAACAGAACGGTTACAGAAATAAGCTGCTCTAGAGTAAGATAACAGTGGATGGGATGATTGGAAAGTGACATCTATTTGGGAAAGCAGACGCACCCTATAAGTGTGCTTTCTGTCCATCCCGAAGTATTCTGTCCACTGCACTTGTGTGGGCCCACGGTTAACAAGGCTCTTCTCACATCACTAAGCAACAAATGCTCTTTTGAAAAAAAGTAGAAATATTAGTGATTTTTAAAGATACCCGAATCATAGGTGTAGATGGCTTCAAATGACTCCGGTACACACTCCATGCCTGTGTTTTCAGGTCTGTGACTTTTGCACAAGCAGGAAGAGGAAGAACCAATCTCATCGATCTAAGTTAAAAGATGCGCTTGCACGTGGCTGATGTCGTGGGCTTCCCTAGCTGGCATCTGAATTGTGAATATCGCTGTTGTAGAAGGAGAAGAATGAAAATAAAAACAAGGAAGGAGGAAGATGGAGGAAGATTATAGGTTACGGCTACACAGTTTACAGCAAAGGAAAGCAGTGGTGTCTCGCTCGGGACGGGGGTATGTGCAGCATACAGCTGCGGGTAGTAATTGAAATTTATATAGACTTTGGCTCCACTGTGGCCGCCACCCACATTATCCCCATAATCTCCCAAGCCAGACATGCCATTAAGTGCAATACCATCACGCTCTCCACAGGGGCAACTAGTCAGAGAGAGCTCCACGATGGTTCTCGAAATGCCTGATGAAAACGAAGGACAAAAGAACACCTCAACGCACAGAAAGAAAAATTAGAATTAGTTTGCTGCAGGGCCTCTGGACGCGGTGCAAGGGTGTTTCCCTCACAGGCCCTCTGGGTCAGGATCTACACGATGTAGACTAGAGAGGGCATTTTATGAGAATTTTATGTGTTTGTGTCTATATTTATCACGATATTGTAGCTTTTCTTTCTTTTGTGGAGACATAGGTACATCTTATACAGGTACTAGTATGATAATAATCAATGAAGATGATCATTTACAGAGTGATTACTATGAGCTGACACATGTCTTGGGTAAGATGTGAATCCCCAAAGGAATGGATGCTGCTCAGACCAAAATGAAAGACGCCTACTCTACTCTTGCCATCCCATTCAATAGAAAAAGAATCTGAGGCCCTCGGTGGTTAAGGAACTCTCCCAAGTTTGCACAGCTGGTATGTGAAGGAGCCCTGGTCTGTCTGCCTCGTAAGCCCAGGTTCTTTTTTCTTTTTTAAAGACTGGCACCTGAGCTAACATCTGTTGCCAATCCTTCTTTTTCTCCCCAAAGCCCGCCAGTACATAGTTGTATATTCTAGTTGTGAGTGCCTCTGGTTGTGCTACATGGGACGCCGCCTCAGCATGGCCTGAGGAGCAGTGCCATGTCCGTGCCCAGGATCCAAACCAGTGAAACCCTGGGTTGCCTGAGCGGAGCACATGAACTTAACCACTTGGCCACGGGGCTGACCCCAAGCCAAGGTTCTTGACACTTCATACTTTGTGGACAATGAGTGGACATATCCAGGAAGCACATTTCTGGCAACTGTGTCTTTTGAACAAATGATGTGTGTAGGATATTATAATTTTGATATATTTAAATATAAACACTCTGAACCTTTGTTCCCACTGCTTCTATCCAGGTATTTCTGGGTTCCCAGGCTCTGAATCCTTCCTCGTCCCACAAATGAGGCAACTAACACCCTCCCCACCTCCACTGTGGGCAGAACCCTTTAATTCTGGACTTAGCCAGTGAATTTAAGAAGCTTGGCTCAACAACCAGGACTAAGGACCATCGCACTCAGCCCCTGTGCCCCTGTTCTTTGTTTTGGTGACCTGGGCTTGTTTCTCATCCAGTTCTGGTACTTGGACTTTTTGGGTCTTGTGACCAAGTTCCGGCCTTCATCCCTTGCTTAGATCCTAGGCCTTCAGGGACTAGGACACTCTTGCCTCTGCCAGTTCCTTCCTAGAGCCCATAGTCCCATACTGAGCCCCTAACCCAGGTCAGCCCTGGGATTCCTGCTGCCCAAGTTATGCCCTCTGCCTTCCAGGGCCTCACAAGGTACCTGGTCCTAGATTCCTGTCCCCATGTTTGGCCTGTCCATGGGTCTCCCCATCATCCCAGGCTGGACATTTCTAAAGCTGGCTACTTGCCCAGACCACCACGTTTTCTCTATTGACGTGTGCCTGGACTATCAATTTCTGCATGATGGGGTGACTTCCTGTAAGCCCCGGAAGCTTTTTTGTCCCTCAAATGTGGCCCTACCCAAACGGGCAAATCTAATTTTAAGTCCTGTGGGCTTCCTTTCTACCCTCCCTGGCAGCAGTTAACCAGAATCCTCATAGCTGGGCCCCATGTTGTAAAGTTTTCCCTACCTAGAATGTTCTTTCTTTATCTCCTCCACTCCTGCACATGCAAATCCAACTGACTTGTTAAGACTCAGCTCAAAGGTCACATTCCCTTGACTTCTTAGCTGATCCCACAGCTGGCAATAATATTTCCTTTCTTTGTCATCTCATAGCATTTTATTTTTATCTCTTTGGTAGTGCCTGTTACAAGCACATATATATTTGTGTGGATTTAATTCAACTGTAAGCTTCTTGAGGTCAGGTAGCACTCCATAAACATCTGTAAATGAGCTGGAGCTATGGCTGGCTCTAGAAGTAGTCTAATATATGTTTGTCAGATGAGTACATAACTTGTGTAGCTACTTTTTTTTAATTTGAAGATGCGGAAGAAGCATAAGCCATGGGGCTCAGATTCTAGTCTTAGTCTGGCTACCTACTCAGTCCGCCAACTTGAGCAAACCACTGCAAATTATCTTTATTTCAGTTTGTCCACCTAATAAGTCATAATAAAAATACTTCTAATGGATCATGGCTATGTGTGTGCAAGAATATAGATGTCCTATCTCAGGATTTGTAATGGGATAAGGTTTCTACAAGTTGCTCTTACTAAGATTGGAAATAAAATGAGGTCCAGAACAGGAGTGGTGTGAGGTTGGATACAGAAGCATAATGGACTGGATGATGATCTCCCATCTGTGAAGTGATGGAGAGTTGGGTTGGCTGCCCGGATACCATGCTGTGCAGGGAAAGCGTTATAATCAGATTCCATGGGTTAATTAAATTAAGTCATATACGTAGAAAAGAGAGAGTGGGTGTGACACCGTGGATCTCCATCAATTCATGTGGACAGGGTCCTATTGCAGAGATGGCCTCTATTGAAAGCACCCAAACTGCCTCTTGGGCCCTCCTCAACGGGGCTTTGGTGAGGTTGTGATATTGTGATTTATGATAAGAAATATGTATTTGGTTTTCATCCCCATCTCTGGCACAGAGCTCCTAACATCTTTGGGATTTCCTAAGCAACTGAGAGGACAAAGGTCTCTTTTGTTATGTTAATGAGGTGACTTTTGGAAAGCACCTAAGGATGGGGGCTGGGTGCAAGGGGAGCCAGCCATGTGATTAGAGCGTTGGAACTTTAGTCCTACTCTCCCACTCTGGGGAGAAGAAAGGAGCTGGAGGTCGAATCAATCACCAGTGGCCAATGATTTAATCCATGATGCCTACGTAATGAATCTCCCATAAAAAACCAAAGGAAGGGGTTTGGAGAGCTTTCAGGTTGATGAAAACCTGGAGATTTGGGGGAGAGCGGGGCGCTGAGAGAGGGCATGGAAGCTGAAAGCACCTTCCCCATATCTTGTCCTGTGCATTTCTTCCATCTGGCTGTTCCTGGGTTATATCCTTTTATAATAAACTGGTACTCTAGTAAGGAATGTGTTTCTCTGAGCTCTGTGAGCTGCTCTAGCAAATTAATCAAATCCCAACGGGGCGGAGGTCATGGGAACCTCTCATCTTTAGCTGGTAAGCCAGAAGCACAGGTGACAATTGGGGCTTGCGAATGGCATCTGAAGTAGGGGTGAGGGGGCAGTCTCATAGGACTGATCTCCAGGTAGATGGTGCCAGAATTGAGTTGAATTGTAAGACACCCAGCTGATGTTCGAGAAATCCTTGTTGGTTTGGGGACCCCTCCCATCAGAACTGGGTTTAGAACACGTTAGAGATCCTCTCCATATGCTCCCTGACAGGGGGGATGGCTCAACTAGTGTCAAAGTATGTGAGTTCTAACCAATTACGTGTCCATGGCCAAGCTACTTTGCCTTTCTTGAATATTTATTTTCTCATCTTTAAAAAGGCAAGAAACACATCTGTCCCCTTAAGATTGTTGTATCGATCAAATAAAAAAAAAAATCTGTGAAGAAAAAGCATTTTGCAAAAATGTATGGTGCAAGTGAAAAAAAGAGTAGGTTTCAGTTCTTTTGAAATGAGTGCCAATTAGGCAGAAAACAGTAAAGTAACACTTCATGTGTTTGCATCATTGGGGAACCCATAAAAGCGAATTTTCTGGGTTAGCTAACCCCCTGAAATGTACATAAGAAAATTATACTATACACCACTGACCATACACTAAATGAAAATGTCCCAAATGATCATGAGGTCACTTTATCCCCCTCCTCCCACCCTTTGGAGCCAATTACCAATTTACTTTATACTCAAAATTTGCAATGTTGCATTCTTGTGAGGTTTTATTATACACGGTCTTCTGTGTTCTTTGCTTGAATATCTGAGAATTATTAAAATTTTCTGGGGTCTTGGTAATCATAAGTACAGTTGGGATATGATACAGGATGTTCTGTGCCTGTGGTACATGACCTCAGACCGTTAAGCTTTGTTGAATTATTGAATTTGCTTTTTATAGCTTTTCTGACTCTTCCATTCTGCCAGGCTTTCCATGGTCCTTTTTTGCTTTTGTCAGAGAACTGAGAACAATAGTTCTTTTGCTTTCCTTCTTTTTGCTCCTTTTAATCTGTTACAGGTTAGAAAACTAGTACCTCAAGCTTATTAGAATTATATGTGCTTCCCACCCCATGAGCCAAGGGGAAAAGTTATCAAAAAAGCTTATGAAACAAAAGAGGAAAAGAAAATAGAAACAACCTAATAATAAGATAATATTTTGATGTCTCAATCCTCACCTGCATAATTGTGGTAACCCCAACTTCATTCAAATCCTTCCCTTTGAGCTTGAAAAAGCAAAGAATTTTCCACTTACTATCCAAACCTCCTTCTTTATTCACCAGGCCATGGGCTCTTGCCTTGTATGTGGCTGACGTGGTGCCCCACCCATTCTGAAGGGACTGGGATCTCTGATACATGGCCGCAGCTGCCCCAGGAATTTACAGCCCATTGTGTCCGTCAGACTGACCCCAAGCCCAGGCATGGACTCCAAGGTAGTGTGGTGGATTATTCTAATCATGACCTCAACAAGCCGTGCCTCTCGTGTCCACGCTCCCTTTGCAATGTAACTTTGCTACTCCTACTACTCCTGAGTCAACATGCTTTAACTGTGCTCACTAAGTTGTCTGTTTACAAAAGCAGTTAGATAATGCATTACTAAAGCCCATCCTATAGGTAATATCTCTGACACTTGGGTTGCCGTGGTAATGGGTGCTTAAGTTTTTCAGGAACTGAGTCAACTCCTTGTCCAGCTCACGCCAGTTAAGACTCATCAACTGGGCCTGCGGGGGTGACTCATAGGTGACACTTTGACATCAAGGGGCCAAAACTCCACCCTCAGGTCATTCTAATGCCACCATTTTGTGAGCATGCGTCCTATGAAGAGCCATGAAACCTGACTACAGTTGCATGGGTCATCAATTACCTCACTTTTCCTCACCTCCAATCATCTCTTCCTACACTTCAGACTATTCTGCCCTTTTATCCCATAAATATCCCCAATCCCCATTTTCGAGGAGGTCAATTTGAGATTTTCTCCCATCTCCTCGTTTGGCTGCCTTGTGAATAAACCATTTCTCTGCTGCCAACTTGTCCTCTGCGTGATTGGCATATCATGTGGTGGGTAAAACGAGCCTGGTTTGGTAACACTCTCTTCACCAGGAGTAGAATCTATTATCCCATCTCTTGTATCCAGGTTGCTTTGTGACTGCTTTGAAAAACAAAACGTAGTGGAAGTGACGTTGCATGACCTCTGAGGCTAGGCCTAATGGGGTCCTACAGCTTTGCTTTTACTTTCCTGAAACACTGCTGCCTTGTAAGCAAGCACGGGCTGGCCTCTTGAGGATGAGAGACTACACACAGAGAGAGGCACAGCTGTCCCAGCTGAAGCCCTAGATGGGCGAGCAAGAACATCCTGGACCAGCCAGTGCCAGGCAGCCCCCAGCTAAGCCATCAACTGCAGCTGCACGGGTCACCCTAGCCAAGACCAGGAGAAAAACGGCCCACTGGTCCCAGACCAAATTGCAGGATGGTGAACAAGTAAATGGCTTGTGGTTTGAAGTCACTAAGTTTTGGGATGATTTGTTACGGAGCAAAGGATAATGGAAAGAGGAGCTAAGAAAGTGCTTCTTTCCTGTCAGCCTCCATAGTGCTTGTGTTATATTCTAAAACACTACCTGGAGTCATCTTTGCTTCACATAGAATGAGCGATAGAGATTTTGTTTTACTAGTTCTTCTATTTTACTCCATTGTCCCTCGGGCACTGGCTCGTCTTATCAGGAGTGCCATGTGCTGCCATCCAACCCTCAGGCTCATCAGAGCCTAGGCCTTACCCTCCCCACCTGGACTATACTTGCTAATGGGGTTCCTACTCCCCTGTAGCTGAGGGGTCTTATTCTGATGGCTGCTCATAAACCTCAAATGGCCCTTAGGAACATGGAGGACTGGAGCGGCCACCCCAAAGCACTCTCCCAGACACTGGTGGGTTAGTCAAACAGACCCAGTTTCTCTCTGTACACCAGGACTCTATTCCGTTTATGTAAAGCAAGAAAAAATTGATTGAGGGTATGGCTCAAGTGGTTCTCTGTCTCTCTCTATCTTTTTTTTGTTTTGAGGAAGATTGGCCTTGAGATAACATCCACTGCCAATCCTCCTCTTTTTGCTGAGGAAGACTGGCCCTGAGCTAACATCTGTGCTCATCTTCCTCTACTTCGTATGTGGGATGCCTGCCATAGCACAGCTTAATAAGCGGTACTAGGTCCGTGCCTGGCATCCGAACTGGTGAACCCCAGGCTGCTGGAGCAAAGCACATGAACTCAACTGCTACACCAGTGGGCCAGCTCCCTGAGTGGTTCTCTTTGGATAAGGCTATTTTATCATCTACTTTTTTTTCCCCTCCCCAAAGTCCCAGTTCATGGTTACATATCCTTGTTGTAAGTTCTTCTATGTGAGCCACCCCCACAGCACAGCAATTGACAGACGGGTGGTGTGGTTCCATGACTGGGAAATGAACCTGGGCTGCCGGAGTGGTGAGAGCACCAAACTTTAACCACTGAGCCATCAGGGCTGGCTTTATCATCTACTTTTTGAACTGGTCAGAGCCCTTTGTGGATGGTCAGGATACTTGAGTATATTCTGATTAGCTAAGGTTGCTTCTTCATAAGTGATGACCTCCAGATAAATTGTTTTCTGCATAAGAAGGGTCTATTTTAAAGCTAGAATTTCTTGTGTTCTTGCCACTCCATGATGGAGAGTTTAGTTGGATGAGATTTCGTCACTGGCATAACGGTATAGAAAATGGCTTCTTCAGATAAACCTTGTATGGCCTTGTTTGGGAATAAAGGTTTAAATATTCAAATAAAATTATATGAATTTTAATCTCTTATATACTGCCTTACCTGTAAGTATGCCACCAAAATATTATTCAGAGAATAACATACTTGCAGCTAATAACAAAAAGGTTTTATCTTTTATTATTGAGATGTTAATAAGAGATTATGAAGCACATTTTGAAAATACAAATAATAAACAATTTTTAAAAGGAAATAAAAATCCCATAATCTTACTTTCAGAGCTAGCCACTGTTAATGTTTTTTAACGTGTCCTTCTAGACTTTTTGAGCGCACATACTCACTTATGAGGAGTGTGCTCGAGAGATGCAATGTGAGCTTTTCTGCCCTCTCCAGCTTGTATTTTATTCCAATTATTAGGTTAAGAGGTCACCAAGGCAGGAACTATTCCATTTTAGACAATTAGGTAATTTTTATGGTGGCTGACTCGTCATGCTCTGGGGACGAGGGTAGAATATGATCAGAAGAGCAGTGAATTTATCTGTCCGGGCTCCATCATTCTTTGATGATGCCTGCACGCCAAGAAAACACTTGTCAATTCATTGAAGCCAGGGGGACATAAAAGAACAGACCTGTTGGTAGTCATCAAGTCAACAAAACAGCCTGTCAGTTGACTTACAACTCTTCCAACCCTAGACCATGAGGCTATCGGTTAGTGTTCTCAAAGAGGTGAATATTACTCCCAAAGAATTACGTTTTCACAGCCTGACTCAAGTATGCTTCAAGCCATTCACAATTTATTGGAATCCGAAACGAAATGAAGAAAGCCAGCAAGCTGCTTTAACAGACAGATGGCTTTCATTAAATATAACCATTAATCTTGTCCCGATTATTTACTGGAATGTGTTAGATTGCAATGTTTCCTTAATCTATTGATGAGCTATCTCCACAAAATAATTGCTGATGTGTTAATGAAAACCATCAGAGAGACCAGAAGCCTCCCCCCCGTAGAATTAGGGCAATGAACGATCTATTGAAGAAGACAGAAGAGGTGGTCATCACATCAGATTGAACCGCCTCTTTGGGGCTGTTTTTGAAATAGTGGAGCAAAAGCACAGAGGTGTGTAAATGACCTGTTGGATTACAGGAGCTCTTCCAAGTAAACTCTTCATAATGCAAGTCTGGGTGTTACTACAGCAATCTTAAAGGGACAATTCTTCATTTTACAAATGAGTCACAAGGTAGTTAACAATACTGTGTTGTATAACTTAAAAAGACGCTAAGAGAGTGGATCTTATGTTAAGTGTTCTTGTCACTAATGATAATAATAATAAATAAGAAGGCAAGAGGAAACTTTTTCTTTTTTTTTTTTTTTAAAGATTTTATTTTTTTCCTTTTTCTCCCCAAAGCCCCCCCGGTACACAGTTGTGTATTCTTCATTGTGGGTCCTTCTAGTTGTGGTATGTGGGACGCTGCCTCAGCGTGGTTTGATGAGCAGTGCCATGTCCGCGCCCAGGATTCGAACCAACGAAACACTGGGCCGCCTGCAGCGGAGCGCGCGACCCCAACCACTCAGCCACAGGGCCAGCCCAAATATGTGCAGCTTTTTGAAGGTCAATCATACCTCAACCGAGTGGTTTAAAAATAATAAAATTTAGAAGAACACACACAAAAAGAATCACAATAGTTAATAGAGCATTTCGGTTTTAAAATTCTGTCTGTAACAAAGTGGGAACATATCGAAAGTGAGAAGCGAAATCTACTAGTAGGATACACAAAGCTTAGAATGGAGGAAACAGGCGGGATGGCGAAGCCCCTCAGTTTCATCTGTTGGGGTCAGAGCACCTTCTATATACTGGCTAACAAAGGAGAGGTTGACCTTCAGCTGTATTTCTTCTGTAATTCCTATGTTTTATACATACATGGATGAGGAATTGGAAGGGGCCCAGTGAAACCCTTTTTACTAAATAATCAAGGAAACTGAACCCAGAGAAACTATCAGATTACCTAAATCAGTCAGCCTGTGAATGGCAAGTCATCACAATGGTCAGCAGCACAAGTTCTGGTGTTTGATTGCCAAGTTCAAGTCTTGGCTTCTTAACCTATCAGCTACACATCCTCGAGCAACTTATTTCCTTTCTCTGGGTCTAGGTTTTCTTAGCAGTAAAGTAGGAGCTAAGATTGTCTACTGCCTAGGGTGGCTGTGGGAATTAAAAGAGGTTCTCCATGTGAAAAGAGGTCAGCAAGATGCCTTGTTCATCCTAAGCACTCAGTAAGTGCTAGCGATGGTGGCTGCAGTATTCTTAATCATAAAACAAGAATAAGAATTCAACTTTCCTGACTCCCATCCAGGGTCTTTTCCTCTACACATGTAATCGCAGATGACACTAAAATATTTATCGTGGCCAGGGCACCAAGTGGTCAGAATGAGCCCACACGTCCAGGATGGCCGTCTTGGCGTCCTCCTCCAGCAGGAAAGGCCCCACATAAAATCTCGCTCTAACACAATACAGTGGATGTCTCTACAGTTCTTGGAATGCACGTGCAGATACTCTTTCAATTATTTTAGGGAGGCACTAATGACTGGTGGAAGGAGAATTGGAATTACTCATAGTGGGTCTGTCACTGTCCGTGACACCTCGAACAACCCACAACCTCTCTGTAGCTCACTTCCCTCACACTTAATACTCAAACCCCGTGCGGAGTTGTTATGGAGATCAACAAGGATCAGCAATGTAAAAGCTCTTTGAAAAAGAGTAAACCATTACACAATAAATGCATAATAATAAATAAATGCACATAAATGCAGGAGATTTGCAAAATACCTCACCCTTCCAGAAAACAGGTCCCAGGGGGAAATCAGCGAAGATCTACATACCTCTTCCACTTTTCTGTAACAATTTTATACTAAACCTGTCCATGAGATTTAAAACATCACATTATATTTTTTCATTTTTATATTGGCCAAGTCAATCAAAACGAAAGGTTTTTCTGTACTTCTCTTCCGAAAGTAGAATTTTCTTCCTGTTAACAAGAAATGATAAATTGGTGATCATTTCCCTGAGATTTCGCTTCTTTCTGATGTAATGCATTATTTTTTCACAGCTTAGGTTAATGAAAATATCACAAATTGTGTCTATAAACTAGAAACTTTATGTGTTCTTCAGTAAGATTTTCTTAAGCCTGCTCTAAACTTCTTTCACATGCGAACGATGGAATGTCTAAACGCCAGTGTTTTAAACCCTGTGATGGAGTTGGTATTTTTTAAACTTCACAGCAGCATAGCAAACAGTTACAACTGGTGGTAAACATCTATTTTCAATTTATGGCATTTGTGCCTTTTCAATAAGATGTTGGCCTTTTTCCTCTTCTGACTCAATTTCCTCTCTGTTTCTTGTTCTTTTTATAGATTGTTTCAATCTGTCTCACTTCTGAGCCAACCTCTTGGAGATGAGGATACCATTTGGGAACCTTTATGTACCACGTCTTGCATACACATGCTTCTACAGACATTTACACGGACATACGTGCACGCAGAGCTGAGCACAAAAGGACTCAGCTCAAGCCTGACCCGTGTCGTCGCAAATATCCAACGCGCCACCAGGAAATAATGAGACAGCTTTCATAAGCTGCTCACAGCAGTCCGTCTCTTTACTTTATGGTGACATCTCATGAGCTCCTCTGCGCGCTCTTTTATTTAGATTCCCACAGGTGCAAAAATTGTATCGGCGAATATGTGTAATTGTAGGATGGATTAAGACCTTTAGATGCCCTGACCCCGCAGAGATATCTCACATATAGAAAAACAATGTAAAACAATAAAATAAGAATGATTTAATTTTCACAATGAATTCCCAATTTTGAGGCTCTTTCTCTCTACTGCCACTGCTTTGCTGGTGCCCGAGGCGCATCCTTGGTCCTCTGGAGGCATCAAATCCCGCACACGCATCCGTGACCACACAGGTGCACTGGCCTCCTCCAGGCCTCCCCAGACGCCAGGCCTCAGACCTTCCTGGTGTTCTGTATAGGCCTCTGGGAGGCATCTAATCTGCTGCACTTTCTCCTCTCTCCCTTTTTTCTTCTCCTCGCCACTCAAGGCTCTTAGCTCAGATAGTTCTTATATTGTGGTTCCCATCTCCTTGCTCTTGAGGGTTAAGGCTGATAGAGTTCAAGGCAGGTTACCCCAAAATATGGTACCCTGGCATATTGAATATTTTGAGCTGGAGGAATTTGGGAGATGGCGGGTGCAGGAAGGACTCTGACCCCTGCTCCCCGAAACAGATCTTGACATCATCATGCGACAGCTACCTTCCCTATACCTGGAGGAAAGAAGCGCTCTTTTTTTTTTTTTGAGGAAGATTAACCCTGAGCTAACATGTACCACCAATCCTCCTTTCTTTGCTGAGATAGACTGGCCCTGAGCTAACATCATGCCTGTCTTCCTCTATTTTATGTAGGACGCCTACCACAGCATGGCTTGACAAGCAGTGCATAGGTCTACACCTGAGATCCGAACCGGCGAACCCCATGCCACCAAAGTGGAACACGCAAACTTAACTTCTGCACCACTGGGCTGGCCCAGAAGCATTCTTATCTCCACAGATGGAGAGATGCCAAGAGGAATCCAAACAAACAGACCTTGCTAAGTTCCCCCCAGTTTACTACCTTTAGCTCATATCCTTTGTCCTATCGCGTTTTCCCATGACTTTCCTCTCTTCATCAAACCTGGTATAAAAATGCTCATGTTCAACCATTTCTTTGGATCCTCATTTCCTTATGAAGGCTCCCATGTCATGTAAAACTTATATTGAATAAATTCGTATGTTTTTATCTTATCTGTCTTTTGTCAGTCCAGTTTACAGCGCCCCAGCCAGAGAATCTAAGATGAATATAGGAAGAGATTTTTTCCTCCCCTACAAGGTGGCTGGATTTTTGCAGAAGGAGATAACCATTTGGCTCTAAAGCACAGCAAGGAGAGAGACCCCTGAGGGCTCTCTGTGCTGTTTACCCCTGCCCTCTGATGGTGGGGTGGGTGGAAGATTCACTCAGGCTTTCGTTCATTCATTCATTCATACACTTATTTGTCTTATGCATCACTCAGCTAACACAGTCTTTTTTTTGGAGGAAAATTAGCCCTGAGCTAACATCTGCTGCCAATCCTCCTCTTTTTGCTGAGGAAGACTGGCCCTGAGCTAACATCTGTGCCCATCTTCCTCTAGTTTATATGTGGGACGCCTGCCACAGACAGCATGGCTTGCCAAGCGGTGCCATGTCCACACCCGGGATCTGAACCAGCGAACCCTGGGCCGCCCAAGCAGAAGGTGCGAACTTAACCGCTGCACCACCGGGCCGGCCCCAGCTCACACAGTTTTCCAGGTACTGTGCTATCATCAAAGAAAACCAGGGCCAGACTGTAGTTAAAGCTGTGAAAACAGATTTTACTCAGAATTATTGCAATAGGGAAAAAGATACCTCAGTATAGAACTGGCCTTAATTGTGAAGCCAATGAGGAAAAATGGAGATTTATAGCCAAGGGGCAGGGTGGGGGTCAGTGCACTAACAGGAAACGTTCGGGGTGAGGAGGGTTCCTGGTTAAACAAGCAGAATAGGATTGTTGCTGAGGGCAGGCCACAGAGATCAGATCATCGAGCGGATGGTGGGGGGATGAGAAATTTCATCAGATATTGAGGGTGGGGGATTCTCTGTAAATTGACTTAGCAAGATTCTTGCTACAACTGGACAACGTAGGCGCAACATGGATGGATACTGAAACCCAAGGTTGAGGACCAGATGAGAAAGAGCTTAGAGGGGCCCGCCCGGTGGAGAAGCGGTTAAGTGTGCACATTCCGCTTCTCGGTGGCCCGGGGTTTGCCGGCTGGGATCCTGGGTGCAGGCTTGGCACGCCATGCTGTGGTAGGCATCCCACATATAAATAAAAGTAGAGGAAGATGGGCATGGATGTAAGCTCAGGGCCAGGCTTCCTCAGCAAAAAAAAAAAAAAAAAAAAGGAAGACTGGCAGTAGTTAGGTCAGGGCTAATCTTCCTCAAAAAAAAAAAAAAAAAAAAAGAGCTTAGAGGAGCCTGTCTAGAGTTTGGTCAAGGAGAGAGCCTTTGTCAGTGGGTGCCAGGGAATGAGTGAGGGGACAAGGAGTCCAGCGCGCTGTCTTCTTCCTTGAGGAGCAAACAGATATCAACAAATAATCACATCCCAAGATATGATCGGTGTGAGTGAGGGGTGCAGAGTGCAGGAGGCAAATAACCTTGCTGGGAAGACTGAGCGCCATCTTTTCCTTCATCCCAGAAGAGCAGTTTGAAGGACTGGTCTCTGGATCCCTGGGAAGTTCTTATTCCGACAGAGGAGTGCAGGAGAAGCTGCAGAAGGAGCACGGGGACCCCGCAGGAAACAGTGCCACGGTCAGCTGAGCTGCTTTGAAGTAAGCGTCAACTCAGATCTTTCTGGCCAGGTGGATTTCCAACTGTTTCGGGCTTTTAAAACAGGAAGATTTTCAGATGTGAAAAATGGTCTGCTCATTCTTACCTTCTCCCCTTTAATGGGCATTTTTCCTTTAAATGCTATACAGATGGCTGAAGTATTCCGACTGTGAGAGGCAGTTGGAGAGCGCACACGGCAGTTCTCGAAGTGTTTGATGTTGAGTCTTGCTTTCAGATACTTGGCCTCATGAGCTTGTATATTTAGGGCCTTCTAAATCAGAAATTGTTTGTTAATGTGGAAAAGGCACAACTCCCCAGATTGAGAGGAAACAGTGCAGGCATTCCACCGGCTTTCATCATTGTTCTACAGGTGGCGTGAAAAGATTTTCTATAAAAAAGAAATCCCAGAAACTAGAAAAAAATATCCTGTTTCTGTTATCTCTGGTCAAAAAAATAGCACTTTTTTTTTTGCTGAGGAAGACTAGCCCTGAGCTAACATCTGTGCCAATGTTCCTCTATTTTGTATGTGGGTCGCCACCACAGTATGGCTGTGATCTAAACCTGTGAACCTGGGCTGCCAAAGTGGAGTGCGCTGAACTTAACCATTACACCATGGTGCTGGTCCCAAGAAAATAGCTTTTTAAAAAAAATCTTGTTTAATGTAGATCAGGTTTGCATTGTATGTCTTGAGATGTCTTATGTGGATCAAATAAGTGGTCTGTAAAGAACTAGGTAGAAATAATCTCTAGTGCCATTTGCTTTGTTATACCTCTGGGTGGGGAGGTAGAAAATGAAGCTGGATAAAAATATAAAAGCAGGGGCTGGCCCGGTGGCACAGCAGTTAAGTTCACATGTTCTGCTTCTCGGCGGCCTGGGGTTTGCTGGTTCGGATCCTGGGTGTGAACATGGCACTGCTCGGCAAAAGCCATGCTGTGGTAGGCATCCCACGTATAAAGTAGAGGAAGATGGGCATGGATGTTAGCTCAGGGCTAGTCTTCGTCAGCAAAAAGAGGAGGATTGGCATTAGTTAGCTCAGGGCTAATCTTCCTCAAAACAAAAACAAAAACAAAACAAAACAAAACAAAAAACAAAAAATATAAAAGCAGACTTTAGCGTTTATCGATGTTTGGTTGGGTGTTCATTTGCATATGAACAGACCCATCAGGGGAAGGCAGGATGCTCCACCCTCTGTTAAACAGTAAAGAGCGTTTCTTTCTGATTATAGTGAACCATTTAGCAGAGTTTTTGGAAATGCTAATGGCCTTTGATTTACTCCAAAATAAATCCTTTCGTCCAATTGAAATCATTCCTTTCCCCATCAGGGGCTGGGGGCCAAGTGGAACTGCTCTGTACACTGGGAGGTCCTTGTTGAGAGGGAATCTCTCTCTCTGTTATACTCAGGGTTTTTAAGAAAGAACAACAGACCCAAAATGGAGTCACTTGTGCTTAGCTGCATGTCAGCAAACAAAAAGACTTAATATCTAATCTAACTGTAGTTTTAGCCTCTCCTAGGAATGTGACCTTTAACCGGTCAATCTGGATTTCCCCGACCAGCTCTAGTGAGGCCTGAGAGACCTCCACCCTTCCCCCAAAGGAAGGTGACCTTGCCTGAAACAACCCCCTCTTTGTTAGAAACTTCCTTTTTCCACGCTCTTCTGCCTATAAAAGCTTTCCATTTTGTACAGCCCCTCAGAGCCCCTTTCTATTTGCTAGATGGGGTGCTGCTTGGTTCACGAACTGTTGAAGAAAGCCAAAAAGATCTTCAAGTTTACTCAGTTGAATTTTGTTTTTCTAACATGGTCAATAACACATAGCGTGTTGTTTTTACAGTGAAGACATAGTCTTGTTAGCATACAAAATTAGTGTTCTTCTCCCAATGGGTGTAAACAAGCCAATAAGTTGTGGCATCAGCCTTTGGGGGTGGAAATCAGCTTTTATTCTGCGAGATTGATCTGCAGGGAGACAGGAGGCGTGTGCCCTCAGATCTGTCTCTCTCACTCAGGATTTGGGACAAAATTTAAGAAGTTAGGGAGAACAGGCTGGCACATGGAAACGCTGGCAAGACAGGTTCTGACTGGTGGGCTTTACGCATTTATGGTAAGGTTTTAAACATTTATGACAGGGTTCTAAGCATCTGTGATGGGGTTCTAAACATTTTTGCATGAGACGGGGAATGGATTTTAACACAGGATTTTCCTGGGTGAGAGATCCCTCACTTTTGATAAGAGTCCAACTTTCAAGTTCCAGTTGTGTCCTGGTCCTTGGGTTCCGTGGGAAGGAGGATCTTTGGTTCCGAGGTCATTTCAAGTCACGATTTCTTCTTTTGCGCATGCCCTGGCTAAGTGACTTGGCAGTGTTTCTGAAAGACAATCTTTAAACCCTTGTTGATGAGAGATGGGGTCTGTTTGAACTGGCTCTAAACAGGCCTGTGGTTACCATCTCAATTGGGAAAAAAAATACGTAAAAGAATACTCTAAAAAACAATGCCAATTGGAAGAATCTCTCTATCGGAGATATGTGTAGAATCGTGCCATCTTTATAGCAAGAGGAACAGGAGTCAGCATAACTCAGCTTTATTCTTCATCACACCATTCAGAAACTAAGCCCGAAAAGGCGTCTGTCCCTTTCTTTCTGTATTGATCAACCCCCTAAATGAGAAAACCAATCCTCAAAACAAGTGTGAGTAATTCTTATTAGTTATTTTGATTTTGTTGGGTTAAAACTTGAGGAAAATACCTTATCATTATGGCTGAGTGAATATACACATTCTTTTCCTGCAGAAAACAGTCTCACAAAATTAAACAAAGACAGTCCAGAAAAGATGACCTATCACATGAAATTTCTTTTAGGTTTCCCCTTTTTTTTTCTTTTCTCTTTTTTTTTTTGGTTTATTTTAGGGCTAAATGACAAATCTTTATTACATCAAACCATCAAGTGCTTATTTTCTTGGTTGCAATTTCATCACCTACAATAGCCTTTGTACACATACACATTGCTCTTCCTTAATAGAAACCTGATGAACTTCAGAATTTATTTGAAATATGTATTCAATATAAACCTCTGTTCATTTTTTACAACAGAAGAGTAGCACAGCAGCCTCCATTTGTTTGCAGAATTTTTTTTCTATTCTCTCATCTCATTCCTCACAGAGGTCTGTTCACAGGCTGACTGGAAATATTGATGAACAAGAAAACATGCTCAACTTCCCTAATAAACAGAGAAATGCATATGAAAATGAGATAGTATCGCTTCTCCTATCATTGTGACGGAAATGAAGGATATTCATCATATCCATTGTCGGTGAGGGAGTGGGGCAAAGAGAGCTCAGAGAACGCTGCTTCTCTTCCCACAGCCATCCAGCTGCAGTCGTTTCTGAGGCCCCTGCTCTATTCCTAGCCCTGGGGTCTGTAAATCACCCCATATTCTTGCAATAAATCCCTTCTCTTTTTTGCTTTCATTTTTACCTTTTTTTTTTTTTGCAACTAAAGAGTATTAACTAATATAATGAGTACTTTTGCCTTCATTTCAACCTGTTTTCTCTTTATGGTATTTATATGTAAAGGTATGCTTTTTTTTTTTGGTAAGGAAGATTGGCCCTGAGCTAACATCTGTTGCCAATCTTCCTCTCTCTTTTTTTTCTCCCCAAAGCCCCAGTGCATAGTGGTATAACCTAGTTGTATAACCTAATTCTAGTTCTTCCATGTGAAATGCTGCCACAGCATGGCTTGATGAGCAGCGTGTAGGTCCGCATCCAGGATCTGAACTGCTGAACCCCAGGTCGCTGAAGCGGAGCACGTGAACTTAACCACTCAGCCACAGGGCTGGCCCCCTCTTTCTGATATTTATTACTTTTTACAAATTATCACATGCATCTTCTTGCCTTCATTGTATTAAAGATACCAAACCATCTCCTGATTTCTTTTCTGGATCCTGGATAGGATCATTTTCATTTGTAGGCTTTTTCTGTGAGCTCTCTGGGCATTTTTTCTTTTTCCTTCATCTAAGTCTGACCTCAAGTGTTTTTTCTCCCTCCCTTTTCTGAACTTCAAACCAAAGGGAGATCTACTTACACTTGATGATTGCTCTCAGACCTTTAATTGCTGTTAATTGCTGTTGGCTCTGCTCACTTTACACTTGCCCTTCTTAGATTTAGAGCTGGGGCACAGGGATATGCTCAACTCTCTGCCCATGTCCCGACAGAGGTCATCTCGTGGGGCTCAGGTTCTCAGGTATGAGACCTTCCTAACCCCGCTCTGACCTGTCTTTTGATTCTTTGAACTGTTGGAAGAAGGGAACAGCTGTAGTCTCCAGAGTGGCCTGCAGTCCCCAGGGTGGACCACACCGTCCAGGATAGATTGCAATCCCCACGGACTGCCACCCAGATTCTTCTCTTCTTTGATTCAAGCTGCAGAATTTGCCTTGCGGGGTTATGCCTCCCAGGATGCAATGCACTGCTGCAGCAACTTGTTTCTCTTTTTCTTTTTAATTTTATTTTTTTCCTTTTTCTCCCAAAGCCCTCTGGTACACAGTTGTGTATTTTTAGTTGTGGGTCCTTCTAGTTGTGGCATGTGGGACGCTGCCTCAGCGTGGCCTGATGAGCGGTGCCATATCCGCACCCAGAATTGAACCTGCGAAACCGTGAGCCGCAGAAGCGGAGGTGGGAACTTAACCGCTGGGCCACAGGGCCCGCCCCTCAACTTATTTTTCTTGTCCCGAGTTTTCTGGCAGACAGCCAGGATGCATACAGGGACCTTCCTCCGGCTGCCTCACACCTCATCATTCAGTCGTTTGGTGGCCGTGGACCCTCAGTCTCAGAGGCAGGAAGTAGACTCCGAGAGACGGATAACATGTCATTGCTTTTTTCAGTCTGGCTCTGGTTAGATTTCTCTCAACCCGGCTCCGTCGCCAATAAAGGTGGGTGGAAATTTCTAGCAGATCGTGGAATCGGATTGCCTCTCAGTCTGAGTTTTCATTAGAGAGGAAGGAAGCTGATGAGGAATCCAGCTATCCTTTGCACAGGACCTGGCAACTCCTTCCCACGGCCGGCCACGTGAAGACCACTCCCTCCCCGCGGGTTTCAGTACTCTGCTCAATCCGGCCTAACCCTCTAATCCACAACCTCCCCTCCAAGCAGCTGGTCTCCTTCGCACATCTTTTCATGCTTCTTTCCTTCCTGGCAGGGTCCCTTTCCCTGTTTAGCGAAATCCTTCCACGTAATACTGAGATCAACTTCCATCTCTATCATAAAGCCTTTTGAAGATCTGTCTTCATGAAGCCTTTTGATGACCCAGCCTACACTGAAGTCCTTCATTTTCTTTCATTCATTCGTTCATTCACTGAACAAATGTTTGTTAGGTGCTTGCCCTATGCCAGTCCCCATGCATAAGTGGGAATCCCACAGGAAATAAGCAGACTTGTTCCCTGCCTTCATGGGGTTGAGAGTTTAGGCATTTTATACACCAAATCACACAATAATAGATTCTGTCAGTCTTGCTTATAATCCCTATTTGTTAATCAGGGTAAATTTTTTTTTTTTTTTGCAGCCAACAGAACTCACTTCTGGAATACAGGCCCAAAGATGGATTTCTTGGGAAAGGCCTGCGGTCCCTCCCAGAACCGAAGGGAGAGGGAAAACCTTGGCTTCCAGGCGGCAGGAAGAGAGACTCTCCAGGGCCCGCAGCAGCAGAAGTGTTTGGACTTTGTAGGGCGCTGCCTCCGCTTCAGAAGCTGCTCTTCCTGCCTCTGTGCCAGGCTTCGGGTCCCAGGAGAAAGCTGGGATATGCGAGCCTGAGTCAGGGGACTCGGATCCTTGAGCCGGGCGGAGGTGGGCGAGGAAGCGGGGTACCTGGAGGCCTTCCCTTGTGAGCGGAGGCCTTTCCCAGAGCAGGGGAAGTTGCTATGACTTGGGGCCATCCTCCCGCCGATGTCCGTGCACTGTGGGAATCGCGTCTGCTCCGGGAGCCACCTCGCTCCAGGTGACTGGTAGGAATGTATGGTGCCGCCTGAAGGCCCAACACGGGGCAATTTTGAAGCTTCAGAGCTTTCCTCAGGGGGCCTGCGTCACAGCCCAACTTCTCTGTCCGCTCAGACCTGAGTGCTCCATTTCTGCCACAGGTGTGGCCCCGAGAGCACTCCCTGAGAACTTCCTGCATCCTAATCTCCGCCTCAGAGTCTGCTTCCTGAGCACCCCAATCTGCAGCACCGCCCCCCCCCCCCGCCCCCAAGGAATTCCCGACACCTATGACGGTCACGCGCTTCCACGCCATTCTGTATCGTCTGGCAGTTTGTGAATTACTTCACGTTACTCACGCCTTCCAAGCTTGGCTGCAGACTTCCTATGGGTAGAAACCTTAACTTCCCTGATGTCCAGCCCTCAACCCCAAATGCAGCCCGAGGCACGTAGGGATCCCTCAAAATTGTGCGTTCACGGATGGATTGTCCCCAGCTGAAGGACAAAGTCATGCTAAGTCTGACATGTCAAAATGCTGTTAGATGGACCAGAAATTGAACAGTTCAAAAAGGCTTCCTTTGAAAGGGTCTCAAGTGGTGTTGAAGAGATGTTATTTTTTTTTAAAATTTTTGTTGTTATTTGTTTAGTGGACTACTCCTTGATTTTAGAGAGCAGAAAATTCTGGTTAAAGAGAGTAAACCTTTCTGCAATAACATCTTTTTTCTCTCTGCTGTCTTGGTTTTCCTTTCCTTTCGTCTCTGAGTGACATAGGTGACATAGCCACATAACCTTACAAAACATGCTTAAGTACGTGATTTTAAGAGGTGTTCCAGTTCTTTTTGAGTGTCACGTGGCGGGGGGTGGGGGGCGCGCTGTGGGGCGGGGGAGCAGGGAGAGGAATGTGCATCCTACACTGTAGCATCATATGTCTCAATGACTGTGTTCGGGACCTGGCTGGGTCCACAACAGCCATGTGCCAAGAAGAATGGAAAGTTGGGGAGGGGCGTCCAGGCTTTGATCTTTAAAATAAATATTCTTTCAAGAACAGAGGATTTAAGAATAAGCCATCTCTACAAACACTTTTGTAATCATCCCAATTCTAAGACAGAAGAAGCGAGATTCCTTTTACCTAGAGAATGCTCGGTTTTAAAAACAGAATAAAAATATGATTTTCTAATCCTTTTCCCAGTCTCTTAAACACTCCTACCCCCATTCAGAGCTGACACTTGCAAAGAGAAGTTATTACCTCGGACCCATCCCTTTCTGTCTGTTTCCAGTAATGTGATAATATTTCATCTAGCTGCCCCATGATGCTGGCATAGTTTGTACACTCAGCGCACATGTGTAGTTTCCTTCATGTAAAAGAAAATTGGGCTGTGAGCAGAAGGAGAAGAGCTGCTACGTTTTTCCTCTTGTAAAGAATGTGCTTTTATGATATATTTTTTAATTGATTAAGAGGTAAGGGTAGTAAAGGAACGTCTGATCCAAGTTTCAGCAAAGGACTCTTTATTGAAGTATGGACTCTCCAAAGCTGTTTTAGGCAAGTGCCCATTTTTAAAACCAGAAGCCTGGAGGAGAAGACTGTGATTCTAATGACTTTTGCCACTCCTTAGAAATAAATTAGAATTTCCTTCCAAGTGGAGTGGCTAGTGGGTTGAGAGGTCATATTTTAAAATAGTCGAATCCAAACATAAGCTGGATTTGCATTTTTTTAAAGTCCGTAGTTTGCTTTTCACGTTTTCCCTCTTCCCCAGTGACTCTGGCATCGTATGATCCAAGGGGCTTTCTTGCAGAGGTACCGTGGGCTCATTTTATGAGGTGTGGAATAGAGCACCAGCCTGCTGCTGTGACTGGCTGAACTTTCCATCCTGCCTTAAACAACCTGGGAAAAGTCAGCGTGATTTACAGCAGTAGTTACTGCTACCCTTTTACTTAGACAGGAATAGTCTCCTGGTATGAAAAAAACCAAAACCCCCGAAAACAAAAAACTGGCACATTTTGAACCACATCTTGAGTAGTCATCTGAGTGATTCATTTATTGAATAAGTTTATGCAAGTGAGGAGCTTTTCTTATAAGTGAGGGCAGGGTGGAAATAGGTTAAGAGAGAATTATTTTCTTCTAGCTGCTTCCAAGACAAGCTTCAAGATGGGAGGGCCTACTGAACAGATATATGGCATGAGGCTGCCTGGTTATTTTCATGAATTATTCCCATGTGCTTGGCATAAAAGCCCAGGATCATGCAGGAGGTGCTGGCATCTATAACATTCATTGGATTCTTTTTTTTTTTTTTTTGTGGGGAAGGTTGGCCCTGTACTAACATCTGTTGCCACGCTTTCTCTTTTTGCTTGAGGAAGATTGTCGCCGAGCTAACATCTGTGCCAGTCTTCCTCTACTTTATGTGGGATGCTGCCACAGCATGGCTTGGCAAGCGGTGCTAGGTCCACGCCTGGCATCTGAATCTGTGAACCCTGGGCCGCTGAAGCAGAGTGTGCAAACTTAACCAATATGCCACCAGGCCGGCCCCCATTGGGTTCTTTTGATGCTAGTGTTTTAGGTTGTGTGAACCCATTCAGGAGAGATGAAAATTAGACACACACACTCACACACACACACACCAACACATCCCTCTACCAGTCAGAAAGACTCCCCCAAAATGTTCCTGAAAGATCAGGACACCGGGCAGATGTTTGCAAAAAGTCACTTAGAGATGATCGTCAACACTAATACCTTTTGAATTGTATGGTGCCTTTTCCTTAGAGTAGCTTATAGAACTCCCTCTATAGCTACCATGTGTTTGAGAATTAAAAACTCGCTTTGCATAGAGATCAAAGCCACATGCACACAGGGGTTCTTAAACCTTTTATGCTAGTGACACATATGAGAACGATGTCCACCATCAGGCATACTCGCTGCTACAGACAGAGGCGAGGCTGTCCGTTCTGGGGAATTCTTTGCCATAGCTGCAATTCTCTGCCTTTCTCAGACAACAAAGAAAGCTTGCTGGAGTACAAATAAGTGAGATGAGAGTCAGGTCTGTTGGACTAATGTTCTCTTCTCTCATTAATTTTTTTCAATTTTTAATAGTTCATTTCTTTTTTTTTGAATTTTTTATTGTGTTAAAATACACATAAAATTTGCCATCTGGACCATTTTTAAGTGTATAGAATTCAGAGGTATTAAATACATTCATAATTTTTGCAACCATCACCACCATCCATCTCCATGATGCTTTTCATCTGGCGAAACCGAAACTGTATCCATTAAACAATAACTCCCCACTCTCCCTTCTTCCCAACCTCTGGCAACCACCATTCTAGTTTCTGTCTCTAGAATCTTTTGTTTTTCTTTTTAGAGATTGTCACCTGAGCTAATATCTGTTGTCAGTCTTTTTTTCTTCTTCTCCCCAATCCCCCAGGTACATGGTTGTATACTCTAGTTATAGGTCCTTCTGGTTGTGCTGTGTGGGATACCACCTCAGCATGGCCTCATGAGCCATGTGTGCACCCAGGATCTGAACTGGCGAAACCCTGGGCTGCCGAAGCAGAGTGTGTGAACTTAACCACTTCCCCATGGGCCAGCCCCTGATATTGTCTTTTTTCTTTTTTTTTTTTTTCAGGAAGATTAGCCCTGAGCTAACATCTGCCACCACTCCTCCTCATTTTGCTGAGGAAGACTGGCCCTGAGCTGACATCCGTGCCCATCGTCCTCTACTTTTTTTAATATGTGGGGCGCCTGCCACAGCATGGCTTGACAAGCAGTGCATAGGTCTGCATCAGGGATACAAATGGGCGAACCCTGGGCCACCGAAGTGGAATGTGTGAACTTAACTGCTGCGCCACTGGGCTGTCCCCTGATATTGTCTTTTAATGCACAAAATTTTAAAATTTTCATGAAGTCCAATTTGTCCATTTTTTCCTTTGTTACCTATGCATTTAGTGTCAGATCCAAGAAATCATTGCAAAATTTAATGTTGTGAAGATTTTTGCCCTATGTTTTCTTCTAAGAATTTTGTAGTTTTAGATCTTACATTTAGACCTTTGATGTATTTTGAGTTAATCTTTGTATATGGTGTTAGATCAGGGTCCAACTTCATTCTTTTGCATGTGGATGTGCCATTTTCCCAACACCATTTGTTGGAAAGACTGTCCTTTCCCCACTGAATGGTCTTGCCACTGCCAGTACCACACTGTTTTGATTACTGGAGCTTCATAGTAAGTTTTGAAATTAGAAAGTGTGAGTCTTCTAGCTTTGTTCTCCTTTTTCAAGATTGTTTGGCTATTTGGAGTCCCTTGAGATTCCATATGAATTTTATGATGAGTTTTTCTATTTCTGCAAAAAACATTATTAGGATTTTGATAGAAATTGTATTGAATCTGTAGGTCGCTTTGGACAGTATTGACCTCTTAACAATATTAAGGCTTCTAATCTATGAACATGGACTGCATTTCCATTTATTTATATCTTCTTTAATTTCTTGCAGAAATATTTTATAGTTTTCATTCTATATGTCTTTCACCTCCTTCATTAATTCCTAAGTATTTTATTCTTTTTGATGCTATTGTAAATGGAATTGTTTTCATAATTTCCTTTTCAAATTCTTCTTGGTTAGTATATAGAAATGCAACTGAGTTTTGAGTGTTAACTTTGTATGCTGCTACTTTGCTGAATTCATTTATTAGTTCTAATAGTTTTTTTGTGGAATCTTTAGTTTTCTACATATCAGATCATATTATCTACAAAGAGAGATAATTTTACTTTTTCCTTTCCAATTCAGATGCCTTTTATTTCTTTTTCTTGTCTAATTGCTTGGGCTAGAAATTCTAGTACTAGGTTGAATAGAAGTGGCAAAGTAGGCATCCTTGTCTTGTTCCTGATCTTAGAGGAAAAGCTCTCAATCTTTCACCCTTGAATATGATGTTTACTGTAGTTTTTTCATATATGATTTCTATTATGTTGACGTATTTTTCTTCCATTCTAGTTTGTTGAGTGCTTTTTTTTTCTATCATGAAAGGGTGTTGAATTTTGTCAAATGCTTTTTCTCCTTCACTTGAGAAGATCAGGTGTATTTTTTCACCCCTTCTTTCTGTTAATGTGTTATATAACAATGATTGATTTTTGTAAATTGAACCATCCTTGCATTTCAGGAATAAATCTCACTTGATCATGGTGTGTGATCTTTTTAATATGCTGCTGAATTCAGTTTGCTAGTATTTTGTTGAGAATTTTTGCACCAGTGTTCATAAGGGATATTAGTCTGTAGTTTTCTTTTCTTGTAGTGTCTTTGTTTGGCTTTGGTATCAGGGTAATGCTGGCCTCATAGAATGAGTTAGGAAGTATTCTCACCTCTTCAATGTTTTTGGAAAAGTTTGAGAAGGATTGGTATTAGTTCTTCTTTGAATGTTGGTAGAATTCACCAGCGAAGCCATCATGTCCAGGGCTTTTATTTTTAGGGAATTTTTGGATTACTCTTTAAATTTCCTTACTAGTTATAGGTTATTCAGATTTTCTATTTCTTCATGATTTAGTCTTGGTAGGTTTTGTGCTTCTAGAAATTTGTCCATTTCATCTAGGTTATCCAATTTGTTGGTGTACAATTGTTCATAGTACTCTCTTACAATCCTTCTTATTTTTGTAGAATCAGTCGTAATGTCTCCATTTTCATTGCTGAAATAAAAAGACAGAAAGAAAAAATAAGACATCCAAAATAAAATACTGAATGAAAATAAAAAAGAAATAAAAAGACATACAAATTGGAAAGGAAAAAGTAAAAGAGCACTATTGAGTCTTTTCTCCTTTTTTTCTTGTCTATTTAGCTAAAGGTTGGTCAATTTTGTTAATCTTTTCAAAGGACAAACTTTTGGTTTCATTAATTATATCTAATGCTTTTCTATTCTCTATTTTGTTTATCTCTTCTCTGATCTTTATGATTGTTTTCCTTCTGCTAGCTTTGGGTTTAGCTTGTGCTTCTATTTCCAGTTCCATAAATGTAAAGTTAGATTGTTGATTTGAGATTTTTCTTGATTTTTTTTTTTTTGCAGGAGAAGATTCGCCCTAAGCTAACATCTGTTGACAATCTTCCTCCTTTTTCTTTCCTTCTCCTCAACTCCCACCCCAAGCCCCAGTACATAGTTATGTATAGTTGTATGTTCTTCTGGTTCTTCTATGTAAGCCACCACCACAGCATGGCTACTGACAGACAAGTGGTGTGGTTTCACAGCTGGGAACTGAACCTGGGCCTTCAAAGTGTAGTGCGCTGAACTTAACAACTAGGCCATCAGGGCTGGCTCTCTTTCTTGATTTTTTTTTGGGGGGGGGGGCGAGATTAGCCCTGAGCTAACATCTGCTGCCAATCTTCCTCTTTTTGCTGAGGAAGACTGGCCCTGAGCTAACATCTGTGCCCATCTTCCTCTACTTTATATGTGGGACGCCTACCATAACATGGCTTGCCAAGCGGTGCCAAGTCTGCACTTAGGATCTGAACTGGTGAACCCCAGGCCACTGAAGTGGAATGTGTGAACTTAACCGCTGAGCCACTGGGCTGGCCCCATCTTTCTTGATTTTTAATGTAAGCATTTATAGCTATACGTTTCCCCCTTAGTACCACTTTTGCTGTGCCCCATAAGTTTTGTTATGTTATGACATTCTTTTCATTTATTTCTAAGTATTTTCTAACTTCCCCATGATTTCTTCTTTGATCTGTTACTTAAGAGTGTGTTGTTTAATTTCCAGAAATTTGTGAATTTTCCAGTTTTCCTGCTGTTATTGATTTCTAACTTCATCTTTTTTTAAAAAATTTTTTTTCTTTTTCCTTTTTCTCCCCAAAGCCCCCTGGTACATAGTTGTATATTCTTAGTTGTGGGTCCTTCTAGTTGTGGCATGTGGGACGCCACCTCAGCGTGCCTTGATGAGCGGTGCCATGTCCGCGCCCAGGATTTGAACCAATGAAACCCTGGGCTGCCTCAGCAGAGCACGTGAACTTAACCACTTGGCCACAGGGCCAGCCCCTCTAACTTCATCTTGTTGTGGTTGGAGAAGATACTTTGTATGAAATCTGTCTTTTTAAATCTATAGAGACTTCATCTGTGGGCTAACATGGTTTATCCTGAAAAATGTCCCATGTGCACTTGAGAAAAATATGTACACTGTTTTTACTGGTTAGAGTGTTCTGTATATGTCTGTTACATCTAGTTGTTTGTTTCTCTGTCCTCGGTTTCCTTACTTATCTTCTTTCTGGTGGTTCTATCCATTATTGAGAATGTGGTATTGAAGTCTCCAACTGTTATTGTAGAACTATCTATTATTTCTTCCTTCAATTCTGCCAGTTTTTGCTCCATATATTTTGGTGATCTGTCGTTAGGTATGTAAATATTTATAATTGTTATAACTTCCTGCTGTATTGAAACTTTTTAATATATATAATATCCTTCTTGTCTTCTATAAACTTTTCTGATTTAAAGTCTATTTTGTCTTATATTAGTATAGCCACTCTTTCTCTCTTTTGGTTACTGTTTGCATGGAATATCTTTTTCCATCCTGTCACTTTTAATCTATTTGTGTCTTTGGATCTAAAGTGAGTCTCTTGTAGACAGCAGATAGTTGGATTATGTGTTTAATCCACTTACATTTAAAGTAATTACTGATAAGGAAAGACCAGTTATTTTCCTATTTGTTTTATATATTCCTTACAGGGTTTTTTGCCCTTCCTTTCCTGCATTATTGTGTTCTTTGGTGTTTACTTGATTTTTTTCTAGTGAAATTCCTTTCTCATTTCCCCTTATGTATATTCTATAGCTATTTTCCTTGTGGTTACCATGGGGATTATATTTAACATCCTAAATTTATAACTCTCTAGTTTGAATTTATATCGGTTTAACTTCAATAAGATAAAAAAACCTCTGCTATTTTATAGCTCCATCCCCACCCCTTTTGGTCAGTGATGTCACAAAATTACATCTTTATACATTGTGTGCCCCAAAACATAAACTAACATTCTTTTAAATGCATTAGTCTCTTAAACTATGTAGAAAATGAATGTGGATTTACAAACCAAAGTTATAATAATGCTAGCTTTTGGACAAAGGATTGTTCTTTTAATCATGTCAAAAACAAAAAATAAAGTTATAAATTGTTGTCACAATAATATTAGCTTTTATAATTGCTCATGCATTTACCTTTATTGAGATCCTTATTTCTTCCTGTGGCTTCAGATTACTGTCTAATGTCCTTTCATTTTATCCTGCAGGACACCCTTGGGCATTTCTTGCAGGGCGGGTCTAGTGGTAATGAACTCCCTCAGCTTTTGTTTATTTGGGGATTCTTAATTTCTCCCTCAGTTTTTTTTTAAAGATTTTATTTTTCCTTTTTCTCCCCAAAGCCCTCCAGTACATAGTTGTGTATTTTTAGTTGTGGGTCCATCTAGTTGTGGCATATGGGATGCTGCCTCAATGTGACCTGATGAGCAGTGCCATGTCTGTGCCCAGGATCTGAACCAGTGAAACCCTGGGCTGCCAAAGCGGAGCGTGTGAACTTAACCACTTGGCCATGGGGCCGGCCCTCTCCCTCAGTTTTGAAGGACAGTTTTGCTGGATATAATTGGTTGATAATTTTTTTTTGTTTTAGCACTTTGAGTCTATCAGCCTACTGCCTTCTGGCTACCAAAGTTTCTAGTGAGAAATCGGTTGATAATCTTATTGAAGATCCTCTGTATGTAACAAGTTGTTCTCTTGTTCTTTTCAAGATTCTCTCTTTGTATTTGGCTTTTGAAAGATTGATTATAGTGTTTATTGGTGTGAGTTTCTTTGAGTTCATTTTACTTGTAGTTCATTGCACTTTTTTGATGTTTATATTCATATCTTTCATCAAATTTGGAAATTTTCAGCCATTATTTCTTCAAATATTCTCTCTGTGCTTTTCTCTTTTTTGGAGTCTTTAGGGGGCTCCCACAAGGCATATGTTACTCTACTTGAAGATGGCTCACAGGTTCCTTAGGCTCTGTTCACTTTTGTTCAATTTTTTTTTCTGTTTCTCAGATTTGATAATTTCCATTTCCCTGTCTTCCAATTCACTGTTTTTTTCTTCTGCCTGCTCAAATCTGTCTTTGAACTACAGTAGTGAAATTTTAATTTCAGTTATAGTACTTTTCAGCTCCAGAATTTATTTTTGTTTCTTTTTGGGTTTTCTAACTCCTTATTGATATTTCTATTTTGTTTGTAGATCATTTTCTTCACTTTTTCCACACCTTCCATTAGTTCTTTGAGCATCTTTAAGATACTTATTTTGAAGTCTTTTTCCAGTAAATCCACCATCAGGTGTCTTTCACGGACATTTTCTGTTGATTTATTTTTTCCTTTGAAGGAGTCATACTTTCCTGTTACTTTGTATGCCTTGTAATTTTTTGTTGAAAACTGGACATTTGAATCTAACAACGTGGTCACTCTGGAGCTCAGATTCTACCCCTTCCCCAGGGTTTGCACTGTTATTGTTTTTGTTTTCTGATTGTTGTAGGCTCTTTCTGTGCTGAGGATCAGTTTGAGGTGTACAGTTAAGGTCTTCTTGGGTCTTTTGTGAGCCTTTCCTTGGGTATGCTTGATCACTTTCTAGTTTTCCCTATACATGCAGTTGTGTTTGAATGTCCTAGTTTTTAATGTCTCACTCCCAAAGGGGGAAAAAGAGAAAAATGAAGGGCTTGGGGGAAAGAGCTCTGGTCCTTTTAATCCCCTGGAAGTCACTTCAGCCAGAGGGAGGGGGACTTGTAACAACTGGGGGAGGTGCAACATCAATGGCTGCCGGCCTCTTTGTCTGCACCTCTGGGATCAGAAGCAGCAATCAGCAATCACAGCACAGACACCTGATATTTGGAGGGCAGGGTTCTTTTTGCCCACCCTGTCTCACCTAAGCTGTGTGCAGACTGCACGAGGAACCGGTGCACAGCTGCCCGCCATGTGGCTGGGGGTGGGGGACAGATAGCTGCCCCTCTGCCAAGAGCTGAAATTAACTGCTCTTCACCATCCAAATCTTCCCCTGGAATTTGCAAGCCTTCAGTAGACTCCAGAGTTCCAAAGTAGTTACATCAGACAGATTCTGGCAGTGTGATTATTGTCTAGGTGGGGAGCCAGACTCCTGGTGCCTCCTACTCTACTATCTCCTCCGAATTCTCCTCTGTTCTCATGTATTTTTCAAGAAGGGAAATATTTGGAAAAAGCACTAGAGACGAACTCCTTGGGCTACATCTCAAAATGGATGCCAACACCCCAGGTGTCAGGGCTCTCCAGCTGAGGCCTTTTGTTCCCAACTAGGCCAGTGCAATTGCATCAATCAGTTATGATGGTATGGAATTTTTATCATTTAATAGAGAACTAGTCACTATTAAAGGATAGCCTGTTCTTTGTTACAAAAAAATCAAATAGTTCCTAGTCCTGGCAAAAACCAGTTCTTCATTTAATAGCAATATGCCTGTTGCTCAGTCTTAACCCATAGCAAAATTTCAAATACGGGAGCTCAGACCCTTTGTAAGGATAACATGCAAATTTTTGAAGTATTCCATACATTTCAGCCAGACTAGATTATGTAACGTGCTCTAGATAGATTCTATACACTTCTGCCACTATACCCAATAGAGAAAACGTTGCTTTTTTAGCCTAATAGAATGCTCTTCTTATCTCTGACTGCTGGAATCCTAAGATGCATCTCATTTGCCTGTGTTTTGATTCAATGTTTCCTGATGTCCTCATCCATATAGTGATCTCTCTCTTCTCTGAAAACTTTTATTGCATTTTAGTCACTCATTTAAGGCATTGAACTTGTCCTCTGTTGTACTATTGTTATTTGTGTTTGTGTTCTAACAGATTGCAACTGACGGAGATCAGGATACGCCTCTGCAAAATATGCCACTTTAGCACGAGAATTATTTTGAGGTGAAGGCATTGAGTTCCTGAAATCCCTTATCTGCCTAAAAGCAGAGCCTCTTAAAAGAGCTCAATGGTCAGAAATCCCCTAAAGCACCTCTAACCTTCTCTTTTTGGAGAGAGAAGTCCAGAAGTTGACACCACACCCAAAGAGACATTCTATCATATCTCCCATCTATTCTCCTAAGGTTCTATTTATCTTTCAAAAAAGTCATGTGTGTTTTCTTTCTTTCTTTTTTTTTTGTGAGGAAGACTGGCCCTGAGCTAACATCTGTTGCCAATCTTCCTCTTTTTGCTTGAGGAAGATTGTCACTGAGCTAACATCTGTGCCAATCTTTCTCTATTTTATGTGGGACACTGCCACAAGGTGGCTTGACAAGTGGGGCTATGTCTGTGCCTGGGATCTGAACCTGCAAACCCCAGGCCGCTGAAATGGAGTGTGTAAACTTAACCACTATGCCACCAGGCCGGCCTCTCACTTGTGTTTTCTCAAGTGCCTTTTCTGCCCCTCCTCAAAGAAGTCATTTGTTCTCCCAGAAGTAGCCCCTGTACTCCTCTCCATCCCAATCCTTATCACTCTTTGAGTCACATTTTTCTATGAACTCCCATGTACACACATAAATAAAAATCTGGGTTTTTCTTCCCTGCTAATACATCTTTTGGCAGTTTAATATGCAGGCTCTCAATCACATACATGAGAGGATAGAGAAAAAGTATTTTCCCCTTGATGTAACTTTCTTGCTGGGAAAAGAGGAGGCAGTGCACGCCTTGGTAAGGATTTGGACAGACAGAATTGAGTGCTTTAAAATTCCCACATTGCCATCTATCTTGGGTAAATTACTTAGCCTGTCTGAACCTCCTTTTGCTTTGCTAAAAGACGAAATTCAACTGAGTAAGTTTTAAAGATCGTATTGGCAGGGCCGGCCTGGTGGTGCAGCAGTTAAGTTCGCAGGTTTTGCTTCTCGGCAGCCTGGGGTTTGTCAGTTCGGATCCCAGGTGCAGACATGGGATCGTTTGACAAGCCATGCTGTGGTAGGTGTCCCATGTATAAAGTAGAGGAAGATGGGTACGGATGTTAGCTCAGGGCCAGTCTTCCTCAGCAAAAAGAGGAGGATTGGCAGCAGTTAGCTCGGGGCTAATCCTCCTCAAAAAAAAAAAAAAAGATCTTATTGGCTTTGTTCAACAATCCATGAATTGGGCAGCAGCCAATCTAGCCAATAGAAAGGAGCTCTGAGTTGCTATACAAAATTAAACACTTTTATAGGCAGAAAGGAGCAGGAACAAGGAAGTTATACTAACAAAAAAGAAGGTGGTTATTGCAAGGTCACTTCCCTTTAGGGGAGAGCAGGGGTCTATCAAGCAGATTACCTTACCAGTGCTGATCAGATGATTCCTGATTGGCTGGTTTAAGATTCCATTTCTGGGAGACTCAAAGCTATAATTACGTCTCAGTTTGATGACGTGATGTTAGCTTAAGCGACTCCATTTTGGGCCTGTTGTCTTGTTTTTAACAACTCCATCCGTCAAACGGGGCTAGCAACTTTGTCTCCTTCTCAGCATTGCTGTGGGGATTAAATGAGATAATGTGCATAAAGCTCATTACGCCTTAGCACAGCACCTGGCCCGGAGTGAGCGTGTGTTAAATGTTGGCTTTGGCTACTGTTGCTCCACATGCTGTTTGTAGAACTTTACAGCAAACTTTTTATATTTCATGACTTTGATGACTATTGAGTTAGTCAACAAATTGGGATCAAATTTGGCACATTTGGGCCTGCAGGGGAGGAAAAACAATTTTCCTTCTACTCTTCTGAGTACTTGGCGGAGACTCCTGTAATAAAAGACAGATTAACAAGGGAAAAAGACCACAAGTTTATTAACATGCAGCCCTCATGTATACATGAGAGGTACCTAGGGACAGAAGACTGGCTCCCAGAGGTGGCTTGGAATTCAGACTTAAGTACCGTCTTCATAGGGAAAGGGGAGAGGGGACATGGGATTACTAGGGGAGAGTAAGAGACGTTTAGGAAAGATGAATGGGCCCTCAGAGGAATAGATGGGGGTATGATAGCTTGTGACAGTGTGTCTGAGTGTGGTGTTGACTTCTAGGCTCCTCTCCTGTGGCAAGTCCATCCTCTCTGGTTGAGGAAACTCCCGGGGAGGGGACCTATGACAACTGAGTTCCTTTTGGAGGATCCGCCTTGAGGCAGATGAGGGAGTTCAGACAAAGCCTCTCCCTGCATTTGCTGTTTTTCGAGTATCTGCAACTCAGAATAATCAATATATCAAAGTGGCATATTCTGCTACAGGCCTATACAGAGCCAACTGAAAAGAATTCAAAAGGCAACTACAAGAAAGTTTTCATTCTTTCCCTTCTCTGAACTCCTGTGGCTTTTTTTCTTTTTTAAAGATTGGCACCTGAGCTAACAACTGTTGCCAATCTTCTTCTTCTTTTTTTTTCCCCCTGCTTTTTTCTCCCCAAATCCCCCCAGTACATAGTTGTATATTTTAGTTGTGGGTCCTTCTAGTTGTGGCATGTGGGATGCCGCCTCAACATGGCTTGGTGAGCAGTGCCATGTCCGCGCCCAGGATCTGAACCCTGGGCCGCCGAAGCGGAGCGCACAGACTTAACCACTCAGCCATGGGCTGGCCCCCTTCTGTGGCTCTTGAAGCATTCGTATTTTAAAAAAATGTTTTGTTTGGGGGATGGCTCCATGGTGTAGTGGTTAAGTTCTGCATGCTCCACTTCAGTGGCCCAGGTTCACAAGTTCTGATCCTGGGCACCAACCTACACTACCCGTCAAGCCATGCTGTGGCAGCAACCTACATAGAAAATAGAGGAAGATTGGCACAGATGTTAGCTCAGGGCTAGTCTTCCTCAAGCAAAAACAAAAGAAGATTGGCAACAGATGTTAGCTCAGAGCAAATCTTCCTCACCCCCCAAAAAAAACCAAAACAAAAACAAATTTTGTTTTATCTCCTCTGCTAGATCCTATGTTTCTTGAATGTAAAGACTATCTATATGTATGTATTTCCTACAGGCTATAAAATAGATGATAGATATTTGCTTAATGAATGAATGATTCTCTCGCTGAATTTACTAAACTCACCAGATAATTTATTTTGTGTTGGAGAGATCTGGCCTGTTTCTTAATATTCCTACAGGTAGAGAGACATCACTCTCTTTGCTGAGGTAAAAATCTGCCCTTGAAAAGAAATCACTAGTGGAGGCAGAAATGAAATTTACGAGTCCAGGCGAGCCGTTACAAACATTTAACCTCACTTTCTATGAATGTGAATTGCTGAGGCCATTGGGTAGGACAGTGAAAAGCTCAAACTGCAGATCTGGTGCAGGCAGCAGCATTGGGGGAACATGTGGGCATCAGATCAGGAATTAGTGATGGAAAACGGACTAAAGGTCATTAGCCTCCACCCCTTCTGGTGCAACCACAGGGCCTGGGGAGAGGTGGTTCTTTTTATGTTTCAAAATAGGAATGGAATGAGAAAGAAGAGGACGTATAGGGTGAATTTGCATGAGAATAGGGGACTGGAGGGCTGAGTACTGTCAGGGAGATTCGTCTGTACTCTAAAGGCCACTGGGGTGTGTGAGAAGTATTAAGTTAAGCAGCAGCAGAGGGAGCACAAAGAGAAGACCAAAATAATTGTAAGTCTACGAGATCCTTTTTTTCTCATCTAGAAAATGACAGATTCCTCCTGAAACGTTGGCAGCACTAAAAACCTTTGATTTCATCCTTCTTTTTCTTCTAGAGTACTCGTTGAAAAGTATTTCTAAGTAATTGTAACACGCTGCACACTCAGGTAGCTTATTAAGGGAGCACTCTGTAGAGTAAGGGACACTGCTTACCTGGTCCACCCCTTGGAGGCACCAGAAACTGGACTGTCGTTGTCAGAGTGTTTCTCTGAATACGGCTGTAAGAATACCTGGAGAGTTCATTAGCTTGGAATTTCATAGAGCTAATAAAAGCATTAATTAAGAATGCCCAAACCCACACATGGAAGGGGACCTAGATCCAATTTACTCGACACTCGATATAAGTAACATTTTATATATAACAACTACAAATAGCTTGCAGTGTGGTTCTGCTATAATTTATAATCCTTTGCTGCTGGAGACTTGGTGAAACCTTGAGCTGTGTGCGCCTAAGGGAAGGATCTCCACTGTGTGCCTTATCCTCTTTTGTCAGCCAGATTCTGTTTTGTCTGCTGACCTTTTCAGAATGTCCCATGTCACTCTTATCCTGCACCAGTTTGCACTGGAATGGTGCTTCATCCTATCAGGAGCCTTTTCTTTTTCTGCTACTAACTGAACATCTCATACTGCAAAAATGCTCCTTAGAGCTCAAAGAACAGAGTCCTTGTTAACGAGTCAAGGCTGTTAGGCATGCTCCAATGGGCGTGGCTAAGTGCCTGTTGTCTACTTGATGCCAGGAATGGCTTAACTCTGCATCTTTTTACTTTGCGAAACCTGCAAGAGCTCTAAGTTCTAGGCAGATGCAGTCTCCCACCTCCTGGTGTTGTTTTTTGGTTGTTCAACTGCTCACAAGCTCTGAGCCACTCTACAAAATGCTCTCCTAGCTCAGCCTGTGCTGTAATTAAATAATTTATTGTGTGGCTAACTGTCAACTTATTGTCTCCCGTCTAAAGCCAGGAGGGCAGGGAGCAGTCTCTCCTGTTCACCGTTGCATCTGCAGCCTCTAGACTACCATCTTGCCCATAGAGGGCCTTCCATCAATGGTCGTTGAATGAGTGTCTCTTCCACACTGGGGTGTAAGGGAGTAAGCTATATACTTGCTTATTTTGGTGGAAAGAGAAACTTCTAGGCTGAGTTGGACTTGACAAGATTTCCCATTAGACGGATTCTATGCTATGATAAATTGGATGGTATGATAAATTAGATGCTATGATAAATAGATGTAGCTTTAACTGCAGTCACTTAGGAGTTCTCCTGTTTAATCATTTCATGCTCATTCTCTTTAAAGTCTTCATTATAATTTTTGAAGGCAAAGGGACATTTTACAAGACCAAGTGAAATAAAGAATTTGGGAAATTATCCAGTAAACTCAGGACAAAAAGTATATATGGTCAAATGTAAGGCAACATTGAATGTAACGCTATTTGCATTTTTCACAATGAGAAGCTGTGTTTTGGTCAACTTGAAAATACACAGTTCCAGGGATATAGAGGAAATAGTCCAACGTCTGCTCATAATATTTGATTATTAATTTAATTACATATTTAAAATGTAATATTTAGAATCACATAAAATAACTAAAAATATGGATGGAAAAATTTTAATTTACACGATGACAGACATCTTCGGCATCTTGTTTCTTTCATCATTACGAGGGTTACAGTTTTTCAGAGCACTTTATCTGTATTTCTGTCTAAATTGTTTGAGATAGAGCATTTTGGAATCCATGCATGATGAGAGTCACCGGAAATTCTACCCAAGTCACAAGTTGTCATTCATATAATGTTATAGCCAATGGGTTTTTATTTCTCCTCTTGGCCTCCTGACTCATCTACGCTCACTACAGCCTAACTACTTTCTATATTGCTTTAGGTGATTTTTGAAAGGCTTGATTACAATGACATCCAACACTTATCATTTTCACACCTCCAGGCACAATTAATGTACAACAATATGCCCTTTAAACAATCAATTTCATTAGGTTATATCTATAAGCATCCAAACTAGTATTAATTAAAGTTAGGCTAATGTGTCTTCCTCAAATAATACTTTGTGGTTCAAAATAAAGTAATGGAGAGAGTACTTTATGATATGACAGACTTCATCAGGACTCGAATATAAAATTTTACCATCTTTTCTGAGGATTAACTTTGGAAACACCTAGGCTTACGTTAGAGCATAAGAAGCATTTCCTACTGAGCATCTTGGGGCATCCCCTGTGGTCTAGACTGCTCTCTCCACTGATTCAGTCATTGGATCATTCTTCAGTTCTGAACTTCACCTTAAGCAATCATTAACCAGCAAATACTTAATGTGTAATATTTAGTAAATAACTTTTTAAAAGAGTAATATGTAATCTGACTTGCTAAAGAATTTGCAACTAAAGAGTATTTGCATTATCTAAGTATTGCCTCCCTGACCCATCCTCCTTGTCTTCCCCGACTCTTCCCTAACTAGAGACGTTACCAAGGATACAATTAGAAACAAGAGCCTTAGCCCCCAAAGCTTGCTTCTGGGCTGAGTCTCCCATTTCACTGATTCCAACACTTACTCCACCCTCTATCCCCTCATTTTAACATCTCTGAAGGCAAGATGCATCTTACAATTGATGGCATCTTACAATTACTGTCGTCCAAGTCACAGTTGTGATGTAGTTGCAGGAATCTGGTCATAACTGCTCATTCAGTTGTCACTTTAATTGAGTTATATGCATTTAATTGCCATTTACAATGTCTTCAAAATAATCTCAGTGTAATTTGGCATTGAAAGGAAAAGTTATATTTGCCTAAATGCGTGGAAAAAGAGCAGTGTGATATATAATGAAAATCTATGACCAAAGAAGTCTAAAAGACCTCTTTTCATATGTAAAAAATAATTCTAAATGATAAGAAAGCATTAAATGGCACTGTTTTCTCCTTTTTTAGTAGTACATAATGGGATAGCTAAAGATCAATGGTATCTTAGATTTAATGAAATATGGCAGTATTTGCTTTGGATTGAAAATTTGAATCTCATGTCCTTTTCTTGGTAAATTCCTCGTTCTGATGTGCTTAATGTATTCCTAGCTTTTAAGGTCACATTTAAAGGAAATTGTATGCAATCTGTTTACTACGAACTTTGTTCAAGTTCAAACAACGGTTTTTTCAATCATACTCTACTTCAAAGCATTACAACGGGGGCCTGAAAAGTCTGGTAAACATGTTGCAATGACAGGAAGTATTAAAACCTATAAAGGTGCAAGAGGATTTGAGATTGTAGGAGCATCATAGCTAAATAAGGTACATATTCCACAGTGTTTTCTGTGCCAAAAAAAAAAAAAAATCTCTTACGGCTTCATAAGGAATTGTTTAAAGTCTTATAACAAAGATTGACGTCATTCAATTAATATCAGACACACAATTGTTGAGAAACTACCATATGTAGGACTCAGTACCCATTTATACCTAATATTTAGTGTGCGTACTAGGCATTGCGCTGGGCTCTAAGAATAAATAGTAAAAGAGAGGGTCACGGTCCCCTTGGAGCTCATTGTCCATTGGGGAAGGCAGGTCAATGTTAGCAGGAGACATGTCTAAGCTTTGTAGATATTTCACTCTGATGAGCCTAAAAGCCTTCTCTGACCACTGCCCTGCGGGGTGGACCACGAATGAGGAGAATCAGTCAAGGCAGAACATTCAGAGGAAACAGATGGCACATTCGAACTGGGAACTTTGCAGAGAATCTATTAAAGGACTATTTACAAAGGTGTGGGCAGGGTATAGGAAAACCACAGGATAATTTTGTACCCGAGGAACCAGTAACAGTTACAGGGGGAGGGTGGAGGGTGGAAGGAATGGAGGGTAAGGCAGTGGGATCCCCTCCCTCAGGCCTGAAGAGAACCTGAACAGTCAGAGGAAAATCACTGATGCCAAGGAAGGAAAGGTTTTCAAGTGTTTAGAGAGGCACTTTGATGTGGTTAAGAAAGAGGGCTCTGGATCTAAACAGGCCAGGGGTTCAGTTACAGCTCTTTACTTATTAGTTGATCTTCTGAGACTGTTAACTCTCCTGGTATCCATTTCCTCTTCTTCCTTTTAGTAAAAGCGTGTCCTGGAGTTTTCACCTGCTATGTGGTTTCTTAATACAGGCTATATAGTCCAGCTAACTCTGGAGATGTGACTAAATTTGGACCAGTGGGATGTGGGCAGGGGTGATGTGTACAACTTCTGGATCATCTTAATGACCTTGATTCTAACTCTCTCACCCTTTCCACTGGCTGGGCAATGGGCATAATTGGAGCACGTTTGGAAGCTATGTGGTGAGGAAAGCAGATCCACCTCTTACCTCCGATTGTCAGGTGAGAGAGAAATAAATTTCTGACTTATTTAAGCCCCTGTATATTTGCGTCTTTTTGTTATAGCAGTTTAGCTCATCCCTTAACTAATACATTGTGTGACCTTGGATAAATTGCAGTTACGCGTTGCTTAATGACGGGGATATGTTCCGAGAAATGTGTGGTTAGGCAATTTTGTCATGTGCGAACATCATAGAGTGTACTTACACAAACCTACCATGTATATAGCCTACTACACACCTAGGCTATATGGTGCTAATCTTATGGGACCACTGTCATATATGTGATCTGTTGTTGACTGAATCCTCACCATGCAGCGTGTGACTGTATATCATTATGCTAAGCTTAGTTTCTTTATAATAAAAGTAATTTCCTCTTTATAGGGTTTCTGTGAGGATGACAGGGGATACAATATGCAAAGTGATTAGCACAGTGCTTGGCACACATTCACTGAAATCAGGCAGGATTGGGTGTAGCATGAAACGAGGCAGCCAATGAGAGATCTACCATAGGATATGTGAAAGAATAAGAAATATATATATTGGTCTCTGCCCCCAGTGCCTGCTAATACGTGGTCTTTGGCCCCAGTTCCTGACACAGAGCTCCTAAAATACTTGTAATTTCCTAGGTGATAGAGGCATCTGACACAGGGCTCTGAAATCCCTTGGACTTTCCTGTATGATAGGAGAGTCTTTTGTTCTAATGAGGTGACTCTTGGTCGGGGCTGGTCATCCGAAAGACCAACCTATGATTAGAAGCTTGGAATTTTCAGCTCCCTATACTCTGGAGAGGGCAGAGGCGTTGGAAATTGAGTTAACAATTGATCATGCCCCAGTGATGAAGCCTCAGTGAAAAGTCCTGAACAGTGAGGTTCGGAGAGCTTCTGGGTTGGTGAACACATCTACGTGCTGGGAGAGTGGTGCACCCCAATGCCACAGGGATAGAAACTCTTGTGCTTGGGACTCTTCTGGACCTTGGTCTGTATATCTCTTCATTTGGCTACTCATCTGTGTCCTTTATCATATAATAAACTGGTAAATGTAAGTAAGTGTTTCCCTGAGTTCTGTGAGCGAACCTAGTAAATTATTGAATCTGAGTCAGAAGTACAGGTGACAGCCTTGGACTTGAGATTGGCATCTGAAGTGAGGGCATTCTTGTGGGACGAGCCCTCAACTTGTGCGATCTGATGCTAACTCCAGGTGGATAGTATCAGAATTGAGTTGAATTGTAGGACACCCAGCTGGTGTCGGAGAATTGGTTAGTGTGGGAAAAACCCCACACACATGGTGTCGGAAGTATTGTGAGTGTGAGAGTAAAGGAAAACACAGTGCATTTTTCCTAGATAGGGTGACTTTTAAGAACAAGAGTGAATAAAACGTGAGCTAAGTTGTTTGCTATGAGTGATGTGATCCTTCTCCAGGACCCACAAACTTTTGGTAAAAGGTTGCTTATTCTACCAGTGGCTGCCATGGAGAGAAGCTTAGTATAAGGGGCTGTGGCCCTCACTACATTATTTTCAGAATGGAGATAAAAGAATAACAAAATGCGGAGGCAGGAAGCTGAAACTAGAAATGGCCGGAAGAATATAAGACCTCCTTGGAGTTTGAAGAACTCTTGGGGGATGGATACGAAGGTGCTTTGGTCCTCTATGGGTCTTTCATCTGATCTTACGTGAATCCCAAGACATTGGGAGCCTCTAGCTGACATCTTGGTGACACACACAGTGACTATCCTTGCTTATCATTCTTGGACACATGTGCAGAGTCACTCTGTGGTAAATTTCTGAAAGTGGGGTCAAGGGTATTTGTAATGCTTTCGACTGCTGTGGGGTTGGTTGACTCTAAGTTGATCGACAGGATCTGATAGCCTTTTCTGTGCACTTGGTACATTTCCTGCTTTTACAAATTATCTCAGGGGTCTGCTTTTTGTCTGCCTTGGAAGCTTCTGGCTGCTGTAGTGGTACCTGGGGGCTGTGAAGGGCCATAGTCCCATCTGGATAAGCAGATTTTAGTCATGCAGGCCCTGGGTTTTCCCTAGACCAGCCTGTGAGTGTGTGGGGACAGCTGAGTGGAGGCAGAAGATATAAATATTCATGTGCCTTAGATACTGTGGTTGGAAAACTTTAGCCGTGCAATTAGCTAAATGGCTGTGGTTTCATGACACAGGCGTAGAGGGGGTAGTGTTGGTGCCTCACATACGTGTTGTCTGAGTGTTGTGTGAAATGATGATATGCCGTGGGTAGGTGTCAACAGTAATTTCAGGAATTATCAGAGTCTGGCTAGCACCTGGATTTAATGGGAAAAAGACGTTAGCTCCTGTTGCATGCTCACTGCAACTAGAGTCTTTATGGAGTTCTGAGAGGTAATGCTAACATTTCTCTATTTGCCTCAATCAGGCACAATTTTATTCTGGAGCCTCTGACCTTGTGACTATATGATCAACACCCCTGGGACCACTATTGCTGATTTCTAGCAGGCAGTATGAAATCTGTTTTTGTCTTAGGATCATGGTTAACCAGCCTCCTTACTGGGGTTCTTTTAAAGTGGCTCCCTCCCTCCCTGCCCCTCTTACCTACCAGGCTCTATCTGGCTACGTCCATCAGTGCTTGCTCATGCCTCCCCATCTGTACCCCGATAGTCCCCACTCTCTGCCTTCCTGAACTTGGCCCTTGCCTTCCTAAGACTTGGAAAGCCATTGGGAGCCCTCCCACTTGGCTGAACTCCTGGCTTGGACTTACCCCAGATATCTCTGTCTTATTAACAACCAGGCCCCGGTGGGACCTGCTGTTTTCCAGCAGATCTCTTGGGTCAGGTTTCTGGGAACCAGACTCAGAGATGGAGATTTGCATGTAGCACTATCGAGTGCTGTTGGTGTCAATAGCTCTGAGGAGTGCAAGCAGCAGGATTGAGCAGAGGGCGAAGTTGAGCTGCAATGCAGTAATAGCAAAGGCCTCAGCCAACCTCAAGGGGAGCTCAGGAGCTGGGATGGCCCTTTGGAATTGTCCCTCATTGAGGCATGGGGGGTTGAGTCTTTGTACCAGGACATGGACCAGTCATTGGATGTGTTTTCCTCTGGAAAGGGGTCATGACCTTGGGTGAGGCAGCTTCCCTTTGGCAGAGGGGAGAGATTCAGCTGTGACCTTTAGCAGCCGGTATTTCTAGAAGCTGGAGGAGCAATGCCTGTGTTCTCCTGCCCTTCCTGTCCCCTACCCCACCCCACCCCAAGCCATGCCACCAGAGGGAATCCAGGCACTGCATCGTAACAGGCGCTGCAAAGCTAAAGACATTATCCTCATGCCTTCTTAGAGTTGGATCTGATGCAACTGGTCAAAGAAATCCTCTTCTCCTTTGAAGTGTATAGCCTCGTATTTTGTTCTGGGAAATTCTTCTGACATAGCATCTTGGCTTTTCGAGTTTTTATTTAATAAATTTTTATTTATTAAATCATATGGGAATTATATGTGAATTATAGATCTGGAGAGGAACAGAAAGGTGAATTAAATTAGGTGGTTTTCCTCAAAGGGATTCAGAGGTTGGGGAATGGTGGTGGGGGAGGGAGGGGTGTGGCAGAGAGGGTCAGGGAAAGTAGAAATAGAGGGAAGGACTTTGTGCAGGCGAATGGGATGAAACTTCAGCACTGAGGACCACGTTCTAACACCGTCTCCCGGCAGATTTTTCCTGGGCGCCGTGAACTGATGCAACAAGTCTTCCCAGGTGTGGGCCTGGAGGGCAGACTTGGGGGAGGGAAATCTTTTTAACTCAAAAGATCATGCCTAAGCAAGGACTAGAAGGTGGATTAAAATGAATACCAGTGACAGACGTCTGTATTTAAATTATTGAAAAACTGGAATATGCAGAAAGTAGAAAGGAAAGAACAAACCTATGGTCTCCCCACTTGGAGAAAACCATTGTTAAAATCTTCTGATGCTTTTTCCCCTTTGTACCCCTCTCCCCTTTAGAAAATGTAGGCGAGATGATCTCTTTCTTTAGTTTTACATCCTATATTTTTCATTTAACGCAATGGTAAAGTGCAGGCTGTGGAGTCCAATGTCAGCTTGGGTTCAAATGCTAGCTTCCTCTTAATATCTGCGTGACTTAGACAAGTTATTATCTTTCTACACCTTACTTTCTCATTTCTAAAAAGGGGACAATGCAAAGACATTTCTAACAGGATTCTTATGAAGATGGACTGAGCTAGTGTGTGCGAAACTCTTAACACTATTCCAGGCTTTCAGAAAGTACTCAATAAATTTGGCAATGATTATTTCCCCACATTATTGCATCTGCCTGAGCATCCTATATGTCTACATAATAGTCCGTCCTGTGGTTGAACTCTGGTTTACTTTTGTTGGACATCTAGGCAGAATCCACTTTTTTAAATGATTATACAAAATGTTACAATGAGCATTTTGGTCCATAAACAATTTATGAATTTTGTATTTCTCTAGGCTAAAATCCCAGGAATAGAATTATTAGGTTTAAGGATAGGCTCTTGAATCTGTATGTATGTGTTTTATTGTAAAATAAATTTTCTATACTTAATGGTTTATTTAGTTGTGGTAAAGCCTATGACATATTATTAGTTAACTTATTACATATGTTTCTTAAATATTTAATAAAATGTGTAACAATGTTTCAAGAAAGGGCTTAACTAGTTCTCCAATTATGGAATCTACTCTGTTCTCCAAGGTTATTTCCTTTTCCATGCACAGTCATAAACCAAAGACTGTTGCTTAGGTCTTAATTTACCTGATACTATCAGTTTTGTTCTGGGCATACTACCTAGGAAGCATCTAGCATCCCTGAATGTTATTTTTTTTAGAAACTAGGGTCTTTATTCTCTAGGTGAAGAGGACTATTGAAGGGTTTAATCAAGGCTTACTGGGTAAGATTCACGTTTTATTTTATTGTTTTTTTTTGCTGAGGAAGATTCGCCCTGAGCTAACATCTGTGCCAATCTTCCTCTGTTTTGTCTGTGGGTCACCACCACAGCATGGCCACAACCAGTGGTTTAGGCCTGCATCCAAGATCCAAACCCAGGCCCCTCAAGCAGAGCATGCCAAACCAACCACTAGGCCACGGGATTGGCCCCCTAGGATGTCTGAATTTTGGTTTCTAAACTCAGAGTTCTTAGACGTTTCCCTACATTTTTGCATGGAATTTCTCAAAATTGATTTCCACATATAGATCCATTTATTCACTTGCATGTTCATGTTAGTTAAACCTATAGATGCTTGGGTAAATATATCTGGGATAAAAAGCATTTATATAGTTGATTGGCTTGCACTTGAGAATAGAATTTCCAGATGATAATGCCTGAAAAATTTGTTCAGTTTATTCATGCAAGTGCCTTTCCAACACTTCAAAGTTGGCTTATTCAAAACCAAGAAGCACTGAACTGAGAGAATTATATTTTTATGGATTCTTCACGACTTCTATGTGCATAATTATTTCATTTATGTGTAAGATGGTTTTTTTCCCTTCCCAATCTGTATGTCTTTTATTTATTTTTCTTGTCTTATTTCAATAACTAAGAATTTCAATAAAATGTTGAATGGAAGTGGTGAGAGTAGACAAAACATTCAGCATTTCACGTTAAATATGATGTCAACTGTCGGTTTTTTGTAGATGTTCTTTGATTTGTTTTCCTATGCATTTATTTTTACCATAAATGGTTGTTGAATTTTGTCAAATTCTGTTTCTTCATCTACTGAAACAACCATATGATTTTTCTTCTTCATTCTGCTATTGTGGTGAATTATATTGATTGAATTTTAAATATTGAAATAATCTTGCATTGCTAAGATAAACCTTACTTGGTTATGATGCTACCATCCTTTTAATATATCCCTTAACATTTAATATTCAATGTGCTTATCTTTGAGGATTTTTGTATCTATGATCACGAGGGATATTAATCCATAGTTTCTTTTTCTTGCAATGTCTTTGCCTGTTTTTTTTTCTTTGCCTGGTTTTGATATTAATGTAATGCTGGCCTCATAAAATGAGTTGGAAAATGTTCCTTTCCTCTATTTTCTGAAAGAATTTGTATAAAAGTGGTTGTATTTCATCCTTAAATGTTTGATAGAATTCACCAGTGAAATCTTGGAATTTTCTTCATGAAAAAGTTTTAAATTACAAATTCAGCTTTAATAGATGCAAGATCATTCAGATTCTCTATTTATTTTGTGTTAATTTTGATAATTTATATCTTTCAAGAAATGTTTCTGTTTTACGTAAGTTGTCACATTCACTGGCATAAATATTTTCATAATATTCTCTTTTGATATCTGTAGAAACCGTGGTGTTAGGTACTCTTTCATTTCTGATATTGATAATTTGTGTTTTGTCTTCTTTTTTCTGTGATAGGTCTAGCTAGAGGTTTATAAATTTTATTTATTTTGCTCAAAAACCATTTTGATTTTATTCTTTGCCTATCTCTAGTTTATTGCTTTTTGTTCTTATCTTGATTTCCTTCCTCTTCTTACTTTTATGTGCTCATCTTTTCCCAGCTTCTTAAGGTGGAAGCATAGATCACTGCTTTTAAACTTCCCTTCCTTTCTAATATAAACATTTAGAGCTATACATTTCCTAAGCCTTGCTTTAGTTTGCATTTCATGACTTTTGATATGTTATGCTTTCATTATCATTCACTTCAAAATATTTTTGAATTTCCGTTTTAGTTTCTTCTTTGAGCCATGTTATTTATGTTGTATTTATTAATATTAAAATAATCAGATATTTCACATATTTCTTTTTGTTATCAATTTCTAACTTAATTAATATAGTTAGAAAATATACTCTGCATGACTTCAATCTTTTAAAATTTGTTTGGACTTATCTTATATCCGAACATATGACCTCTACTGATGAAAGTTCCATGTCATTTTAAAAAAACGTGTATTCTACAGTTATTAGATGTAGCTTCCATAAATGTCAACTGAGTCAATTTGACTGATTTTGTTAGTGAGGTTTTATATATCCTTACTCATTTTCAGATGCTTGTTCTATCAATTACCGAATAAGGAGTGTTGAAATCTCCTGTAGCAAACGTAGATTAGTCTATTTATCCCTTTAGTTCTGTCAGTTTTTGTTTCATGTATTGTAAAGCCCTGTTTTTAAGTGCATACACATTTAGAATCACTGTGTCTTTGGGATGAATTGACCTTTTGTCAATATGAAATGTCTGTCTTTGTCTCTGATGACATATGCTGACCTAAAGTCTGCTTTGGCTGATATTAATATGGTCATTCCTGCTTTCTTGTGACTAGTGCTTTCATGCTATATCTTTTTCTGTTGTTTTATTTTTAACTAATCTATATCTTAATATTAAAGTGGGTTCCTTATAGATTGCGTTTAGTTAGGCCTTGCTTTTTTTATCTAGTCCAACAATCTCTGTCTTACAATTGGATTTTTTAGTCCATTTATATTTAATGTAATTATTGATATGTTTAGGTTTAAATCTACCATCTTGCCATTTTTTTGGTTGTCCCATCTATTCTTTGTTATTATTTTCCCTCCTTTCCTGCTTTCTCTGACTTAATTGATTATTTTTTAGTATTGTATTATTGTATTTTATCTTCTCTCTATTGGCTCATTAAAGAGGTAGCTTGTCTCCAAAGATGACCTCCTGTGAACCACGACTCCAATGTGAACCCATCCCATTGGGGATAGCCCTGTGACTCATTTTAACCAGTAAAGTGTGGTGGGATCAATGCTCTGCCAGTTCTGGGCCTGTGTCTTCAGAAGGCCAAGAGTCTTCAGCTTTCGCACCTTTGGGGTCCTGAGCTGCCGTGTAAGAAATCTGGCTACCTGCTAGACAGATACATGGAGACAGCACATGCAGAGGGAGAGGCTCTGATGGGATTTTCTTTGTGTTTTTCTCACTTGTGCTTTCTTGAGCTTCTTGGATATGTGCGTTTATATTGTTCATCAGATATGATAAGTGCTTGGTCATTTTTTTTTCAAACAATTTTCTTCTGCCCCAATTTCTCCTCTCCTTTAGGACTCTAATTATCTCTTAAACTACTTGATATTGTCCATGGGCCATTAGGGCTCTGTTCATTTTTCAGCCTTTTCCTACCTGTGTTTCAGTTTTGATTGTTTTTATTGCCCCGTCTTCAAGTTTACTGATCTTGTGGAGTCTCATTCCTTCTGTGCACAGCTTGGTATTCATTTGATACTCAAGGGGACCCATCTGTAGATTTCTGTAGTTCTTCCTCTCTGGCATCCTGCCCCACAAGTTTTAGTCACTTTAGTAGCTTTGAAAGTCAGTCTCTGTTTCCTCAACCCAGCCAGATCTCTGTGCTCTCTTTGGTCCTCCTTCACCGTGCCACAGTCAGGACAGTGTGTCCAGGCAGAAAGCTAGGTTGGTCAGTTGTTTCTCTGCTCAGCTCAGTTGTTTCTCTGCTCCCTGGGATCACTGTCTTGCACTGTCTGTTATTCAATATCTGAAAACAGTTATTTCATACATTTTGTCCCATTTAATAGATGTCTATTGTGGAGGGTTAGTGCAATACCAGTTATTCCATCATGGCTGCAAGTAGACAAATTATATTTTTATGGATGACAAATGTAGTTAGTATTCTCTACTTTTCGACTTGCTGTGTAACGTGTCCTGACATAGTGGTATGTTAGTTATATATTGCTGCATGACAAATCACCCCAAAATGCAGTGGTTTTAAAACAGCAAACCTTTTTTAAAATCTCACAGTAATTGTGGGTCAGGCTTAGCTGGGCAGGTCTGGCTCAGGGTCTCTTTTGTGATGGTGGTGGGGATGTTGGAAGTGGCTGGAGTCACCTGAATGGTTGGCTGGGGAGGGAGGGTCTGCTTCCAAGATGGCCCCCTCACACGATCATTGGCAGGAGCACTCGGTTCCTCACCATGCAGGCCTCTCCATAGGCCATTCGAGAGTCCTCATGGCATGTCAGCTGACCTCCCCCAGAGGGAGCAATCTAAGAGAGAGAGAGAGAGGAAGGAGCAGTGTCTTTTATGATCTGCCTTTCAAAAGCACACAGCATCACTTCCACTTTCTTCTGTTCATTAGATGTGAATCACGAAGTCCAGCCCACACTCAAGGGGAGGGTAATTAGGCTCCACCTCCTCAGGGGCGAAGTCTCACAGAATCTGTGGACATATTTTAAACCTACCACAGCTTTTAAATATTATCCCAATAATGCTGTGCAAGAAACAACCGCAAAACCTCAGCAGCGTGAAACTGTAACTGTTTATAACGCATGTGTCTGAGGGTGGCTGGGGCAGCTCTACAGACCTCAGCTGGGGCACTCACATGTCATGAGCCGTCACATGAGGACGGCTTTATTTAACCAGGGACAGCCTGCTTAGATCAGGCAGGATAACTTCCGATACCTTAATTTTATATCACAAGTATACAGGTACTTACTATTTTGAGTAATATATTACTGAAAAAACATGATCAAATTTGTTTCTGGACAATTACAAAATGTATTGAAATTCCCATATCATCCAGAATTAAAAAACGATTTCATAGATGACTTGTAAAATCAATTATCTCCACATTTAAAATTTATTCTCAGTGTGATAATGCTGGTGTTGTTATCTGTGACATTTTATGTGATTAATTTACAAATATCATCCAATTTTAATTTCCCCTATATTTTAGAAGTCATCTGAATATATTTGTTGCTACTATATTTTTTCCTTATAGGGCTTAATAAATAGAGTATTCTTATTTCTGAAGCACAAATAACTTGTTTTGCATTGCATTCATTTTTTTAAATGTATGTCCTGTTCCATTTCATCTATTTAAATCTTTGTGTTTTCATCTACAGTTTTTTTATTTTGGTAAGGAAGGTTGACCCTGAGCTAACATCTGTTGCTAATCTTCCATGTTTTTTGCTTGAGAAAGATTGTCCCCAAGCTAGTATCTGTGCCAGTGACAATCTTCCTCTATTTTGTATGTGGGACACCACCACAACATGGCTTGATGAACAGTATGTAAGTCCGTGCCCGGGATGTGAACCTGCAAACGCTGGGGCTGCTGAAGCAGAGTGCGCGAACTCAACCACTATGCCACAGTGCTGGCCTCTCATCTACAGTTTTTTATAGTTATAAGATGCCATTATTCTAGAATTAATTTGTATATGTGTTTAAAATTCACTGAGTATCTTAACCCAATGCCTGGTATATGATAGGTGTGCTATAATTGTTAGCTGTGTTATTATTATTTATTACTACTATTAAATTAAAAATTTATAAGAGAGCAGAGATCTACTTTCTACAGCAACTCTAACTATTAACCTTTATTTTATTTGGATTTTGAATAATCTAATATTATTTATCCCATGTAAACAAATGATACATAAGATGTGCTATAGTTGTATAATCAAATCACTAATGTCAAAAAGGGAGCTTTTTTCAAGGGAGGAGGCTGCAGTGGACTATTCTTCAGAGGCTGGAACTTGCCTTATATCTCGGAGGGATAGAAAAGCTCATGAATGAATCCTGAGATCATAAAATGTCAGAAATGGAAGGTTCTTATTCTGCAGATGAGAAAACTGAGCCTGAGAACCGAGGTCAGAGAAATTTCCCCTTTTCCTTGCTGAAGCCTGTCACTCCTCTCAAATCCATTCTAGGCTGGAGACATCTACTTTCTTCTCTGACAGAGCTGGAGAACCTTCAAAAGTCAGAATACAAATAATTAAGTTACAGAACAATCTGCAAGAGGAAATTGGATGGTGCGAATGTTCCATGGGAAAGTGTTAACAAGAGGCTAGTTGGCCAGAAATAGAGAAAAGGCTCTGAGTGAGACTTTAGACAAGATCCTAAGATGATCTCTAGCAAAGCATTAGTTTTTATACTTCCCAATTCATTTTGGACTGATATTTTGTAAAATATAGTAAAAATAAATTATTAGAAAAATATATTTAAAAAGGAAAGACATACAGAATACAAGTCTAACTTTTTCCTTATTATTAGATTCAACAGACATAAACTTAATCTGCCAAATGGCTATAAAAGTTTTTAAATGCTTACTCTCAATTTTTTGACCTATTTTGTTGTGGACCAGTGACAAATAGTTTGCAGACTGGCCCTGGGTTTCAGTGACCTTTTATGGTTCTAACATTCTGTGCTTTTATTTGAAGTCCAAATCACTGTGCTTTGCATTTACAGAACTTTTCAGCCATGCATCGATTAATTAAAATGGATTAATTGATTTTAAAATGTTTATTTAAAACCCATCACGTATAGGCTAACCACACGCTCTAAATGAAATTGAATTAGAAATGGTCGCCTTTCTCAATAACTCACAGTCTGGTGGGGGAGCTAAACCGCATGTGTATGATATGGAAGAGAAGGTGGACGTGTCAGGAGAGCACCATGGGTGCAGAGCAGGGAGTCCAGAGCAAAGAGACGTGGCTGCTATCGTGGAGGAGTCAGGAGGGCTCTGTGGAGGGCACGGCCTTGGAGCCTTGGAAGGCCACACATGGGAAGACGCAGGGCAGGGCATGCTGGGAAGAATGAGTAAATCTCAAAACTTTGGCATACTTTTCCCTTCATGTTAAAAATATCTCTGTGAGGTTGAGAGATAATGGGAAGCCCCAGGTAGAAACTGAAGCACAAAGATACAGTTGTGGTAAAGCCTTCAACAGGTTGTTATGGGTGAAAAGTATCCTCCCCACCCCCAATTCATATCTTGAAACCCTACCCCCCAATATGATGGTGTTAGGCGGTGGCGCCTTTGGGAGGTGATTCAGTTTTGATGAGGTCATGAGGGTGGAACCCTCAGAATGGGATTAGTGGGACCACCCTGTGGCCGAGTGGTTAAGTTCATGTGCTCCCCTTCGGAGGCCCAGGGTTTCCCTGGTTCCCATCCTGGGCGTGGACATGCCACTGCTCATCAGGCCACGCTGAGGCCATGTCCCACATGGCACAACCAGAGGCACTCACGACTAAAATATACAACTATGTACCAGGGGGCTTTGGGGAGAAGAAGAGAAGAAGAAAAGAAAAGATTGGCAATGGATGTTAGTGCACTGGCAATCTTTAAAAAAAAAAAAAGAATGGCATTAGTTCCTTTATAAGAGTCAGGAGAGAGGTCGCTTCTTTTCTCCCTCTCCACCATGTGAGGATGCAATAAGTCACCTGTCAGTAACCCAGAAGAGGGCCCTCACCAGAACTCAACCATGCTGTCCCTCTGATCTTGGGCTTCCAGCCTCCAGAACGGTAAGAAATTATAAGCTCCCAGTCTGTGGTACTTGGTTATAGCAGCTCAAACTAAGACACAGGTCCATTGAATTATTTGTCTTAGTGTTTTCATCTGTAAAATGGGCCTGATAACATCTACCTTGCTGAGTTGTTCAGAGAGCTAGAGATAATGTAAATATATTACTTTATAAGTGTCATCGTAATTACATTACAAAGTATTGGTACATTAGCTGATACATAGTGATACATAGTGAGTGTGCAACAGTGTGACAGTTATTATGTCATTATTAAATAGCAGGCTCAGGACCATTTCTCGAGGGAGAAGCAGGGCTGTGGTGATCTTTTCTGGGGGTGAGAATCGATGAGTTCTTCCCAGCATTCCTTTCCCCATTCTTTTGGTAATGGTACCTCCCCTTCCGTTGGGGCGCTGTCACTCCCTCACTTCATGCAGTTCTCATGGGTCTGCTTATCCGCTGGCCACAGGGATCACAGGTAAGCCAGATCTGGCCAGTTGTAGTGCCCCCTTCCCCTAGCCACAGTGACTGGTTGACGGATGGGCACCGAGTTGTAATCTGGACCAATCAGAATCTTTCATTGAGGCTTGTATATAGGCATGTTGGGAGGAAAAAAATTACCTTCTCTTTCTTTCAGCATTTCAAAACTAGACTGTTAAGAGCCAAGTCTGTCACAAATAGCAAAGTTGGGAGAGAGGGGAAAGGGGAGGGGAAGGGGGAACTGAAATACCAGCAGGGGTCTGAATGGACACCTCAACTTTCCAGTTATTTGAATCAACACATTCCAATTTTCTGTCGCTTGCAACCCTGACTAATGCAAGGACTAATGCGGGTTTCCAGATTCTTATCTCAACGTGTTATTCCTTATGTCAGGACTTTTCAAGAGGCGTCCCCATGATTTACTAATTAGTTGAGATTATTTAGGACAGTTTCTGAGGTGAAGTTTGAGCCAAGAGAATAATAAACACACATGCGCCCTGCCCTATGAGAGCCTCAATTCAATCAGGGACGCAAAACTCTGTAAAGTCAACTGAGAAAATAAAGCAAACTGACAAACACCCACTGACTTGAAGTACTCTGCGAGTCCAGAGAAGGGAGAGAAGGCTCCTGATATCTGCGGACACTCAGGGAAGCCTTTGGTGAGGAGGCAGGGATTTCAGCTGGGTGTTGAAGGACAGTTCGGAAAAGTGCTTTTAGAGAGAATTGCAAGACCGTGTTGCCGTGGTTGTAGATGGGTGGAGCTGGCAAGGATATCTAGGGTGGAGATTTTCTGTTGCAGGGTAGTGAGAGGTAAGAGTGGAAAGGTACAATGGTGCTTTACATATTTTTGGAAAATTCTATATGGAGACTTCAAACGTATCCAAACATAGAGAGAGTGGTATAATGAATCACCTGCCAATATTAACGAGCTGCAACAATTATCAATATTTTATTATTGTTGTATTTCTAACCACCTTACTCTTCATCATCTTCTTCCCCCCATCCTCCCATTGGAATATTTTTTTAAAAATTTTTTTTTTAAAGATTTTATTTTTTTCCTTTTTATCCCCAAAGCCTCCCGGTACATAGTTGTATATTCTTAGTTGTGGGTCCTTCTAGTTGTGGCATGTGGGACAGCGCCTCAGCGTGGCTCGATGAGCAGTACCATGTCCGTGCCCAGGATTCGAACCAACAAAACACTGGGCTGCCTGCAGCAGAACGCTCGAACTTAACCACTCGGCCATGGGCCAGCCCCCCAATTTTTTTTTTTTGAGGAAGATTAGCCCTGAGCTAACTACTGCCAGTCGTCCTCTTTTTTGTTGAGGAAGACTGGCCCTGAGGTAACATCCGTGCCCATCTTCCTCTACTTTATATGTGGGATGCCTACCACAGCATGGCTTGCCAAGCAGTGCCATGTCCACACCCAGGATCCCAACCGGCGAACCCGGGCCGCTGAAGCAGAACGTTCGAACTTAACTGCTGTGCCACCGGGCCAGCCCCTCCCACTGGAATATTTTAAAGCAAATCCCAAACATCATATCATTTTACCCTTAAGTACTTCGTTCTTATCTTTAAAAAGTAAGGGCCTCTTTCCCCAATATAAACACAATAACATTAGTATATCTTAAAAAAAGAATAATTTCTTCATATATTATCTAATTCTCATTCCATGTTCAGTTTTATCCAATTGTCTCAAAAATGTCTTTGTAAAGAAGATTTGTTTGAATCAGGATCTAAAGAAGGCCCACACATATATTTGGTTGTCTCTCAAGTCTCTTGTTTCTTCTAATAATTCCCACTCCTCCTCTTAAAAACTATGTATTGCTTAAAGGAAGTTGGTAATTTGTCTCTTGGAATTTTCCACGTCCTGGATTTGGCTGATTATGTCATCATGGTGTAGTTCAAAATGCTCCTCTTTTCCCCACGTTTCCTGGAAATTGGTAATAATGAGGTCTAGAGGCTTGATTAGATCCTGCTTCAGTTATAAGTGTTCAGATTTGGGGGGGCAAGAATATGTGGTAGGTGGTGCAGAGTACTTCCTCATGCATCTTGTTAAGAGACACGTAATGTCTGGCTGTCCCCTTTTAGTAATGTTACAGTTGATCAGCAAATCTTAGTCAAAAATGCTGTAGTAGTTTTTTATGTCCCTTTCTAGGGGTCTGACCTGAGTCCATGGGGGCTGGGCTGGTGGACAAATCTAATTCACAGACCAGGCTGCACTCAGAATCACCCTTCCTCTGGGACCGGGGAGGCATTGTTCCTGGGCCAAGCTTATTCCTGACCTTTGAGAGCATCCCTTGGGTGGTAGAATTTCCCAGGAAGCTATTCAGGCCCTCAGGCAAATAAAGTTCCTGCTGGCCTGCCCACCAGTCTGTCAGACACTTCTGAATCTTTGAATGAAGTGAGGAGAGTCCAAAGAGATTTGTCAGGATGTGTGATATTAGATTTCTTTAGCAAGAATGCTTGTCACTTCGCCACTTTCCAATGAAAAAATTCCCACTGATTGTGTCTAAAAATGCAAAATAAAATGAAGAATCCAGGCAATTTCACACGAAAATATTAAGCCACGGAAACTTATTGAGTGATACAGGAGGGTTTTTCTTTTCCTTTATGGTCTTGAATTATACAACCTGCCCTTTGAACTGGATAATTTGATTATGTTGTCACCTCCCTGGTGTAATTCAGGCTTGCCCCCTAGATTATTATGACTTCCCTCCCCTCCATATATGAAGATAATTGTGTCAGCTTCAGACTTTTAAACCTATAGTAGAATTTGGATTATGGTAGGCTTGAAATATAGGAAAATTGTTTTACGTAGGTTGATGAATATGGTGATTTAGTTTTTATTTCATTTGACTCAACTGTTAAAGAGAGTTCAGCTTTAGAAATTAAGAAACTCTATTCACGTTTTTGTCTTTTATATGATTTTGAGATCCTTTGCAAAATATGACATAATAGAAAGCAAATACATCTGCTCTGCCTTCATTTTCCTCGTAATATCTTGTGTTTTGGGATATTTCATTTCTATGTCTGCCCTGGGGCCTTGTTCTGTGTCAGGTGACATGCCAACCTTCTCTTGGCTTGATTTCCACACTCAGGAAGGCTTCCTTTTTTCATCAAACATTTATTTTGTTCACAGACAGTATTCAAATGTTTGGAGAGGTGTTATGAAGTATTTCACGTTTTTCTGCATCTTTTTACAAAGTGGGCTTCTCAGATTTATTTATGCCGTCTTAGGCCTTCTTCCTTTTTTTCTCTTTATGAAAGCTGAACTAGACAAAGTCCCTTGGGGAACTTTATCTTATACGTCATTGTTTTCCCAATTCCAAGCACAGTGCCTGGCCCGTGGCAGGTGTCCAATGAATGTTTACTGAATCAGTTAATGAGCGAAAATGAACTTTGGGAATTTTCTTTCCTCTTTCCAACCCCGGATTCCCCAAAGAGGGCACCCTTGTTTATGCTGGTTTTTATGAAACTCTGAATATCAATTACAGACCACTCCTTTTGCCTAGAGAGATTTAGAGATTTATTTGTCTTAGGTAAATGCTCAGTTAAATTCAAATCACTAACTCCAATTTACAGGTAATGTTAGAATCAGAACATTTGGCCAAGGGCTACAGCTGTGAAAAAAACTTCTAAGACCAAAGGCAAAGCGAATGGCACTGTATTAATTTCCTGCGGCTGCTGTGAAGATTGCAAGGGGGTGGGTGGCTTAAAGCAACAGAAATTTACTTTCTCACGGTGCTGGAGGCCAGAATTCCAAAGTCAGTATCACCGGACTGAAACCGAGGTGTTGGCAGGGCCACGCTCCCTCCAGATGCTCGAGAAGAGAGTCTGTTCCTTGTCTCTTCCTGCTTCTGGTGGCTGCCAGCTCTGCTTGGCTGCTGCACCTGAAATATTTATCAATCATATTTTGAAAGTGGGTGGACAGAAAAGAATGTAAAGTTTTCAGACAGAAACACGCCATGAAGAATTGCTGTCTGCAGCAGAAGGTGCAACTATCTGCTAGCAGCCTGCACCCCCTTTCCTTTTAGTTGTGTCCACCCCCCTCCCGGAGCTTTTGCAGGTAGGGACGGTGGTGACCAGGTAGAGACCATAGTGCCCAGCATCTTTTGTGGCTGGTGGGGCTGTATGACTGAGTTCTCAGTACTGGGTGTGAGTTGAAGTGATGTGGGCAACTTCCACATCACTTTCTTGAAGAGAAATCTATTGCCTTCTACTTCCTCTCCCTTCCCTTCCTTTGGGAAGGGGTGCTGACGTGATGGTGAGCCAGTCTGGCCACTGGGGTGAGATTACACCTTCTGGATGGTAGAACAATGAGAGAGACGGCCTCCTGAAGCAGAGCTGCCACCCACTTACCTCTGGGAACCACAGGAGGGGGGAGTAAACTGTATCATTTGAGTCTTCATTTTGGGATTCCTTTGTTACAGAGGCTTAGCTTATATATGAACTAATATGCAGACAAGATTAGGAAAGCAGCTTATTTTCTGGTTTCAGCTACTGCTGTTTGTCTGTTTGATAAGACGTGTTGGATGACAGATTAATATTGCTTTGTGTTGCTAGATAATTTTTTAAAAACAATTCTCCTGCATACTCCAAAAGAAAGTAGTTATCCCAAACTGTGTCTGTGGAAGCTGATTATTTTGTCTTCCACGCTGGGATCACTCATGCGTTCTTAGAAAGTTCTGTTTCCCTCTAAGTTGCTAGAGTGAGGTTTTCATTAATTGGTATGAACATTTCACTGCTATGGGTCCACCCTGCAATAGCCTGTAGGGGATTCCTTAATAGCCCTCATAAGAGAGACCAAATTAATGTCTCCTAAGTGTGTTTAAATTCATATAAATAACCTCGAGGACATCGACTGAAGAGAATCACTCCTAAATCCTGTTGAAAACAAGTCATTTTTTATTTCCTTCACGAAAGAAAAAGATTAACATTTTTTTTTAACAAAAGCAATTCATTTTGCTTATTGACAAATTAAAAAATAGAGTGAAAAAAAAGAAAACAAAAAAGTCTCATAATCCTACTATCCAGTTAGCAATTTGGTAGATAGCCTTCCAATTCTTTTTCTATGAATATATGTATATTCACTAAAATTAGACTATATTGTATATAGTTTTATAACTTCTTCCTTAAAAGAAAAACCAGATATTTTGGTAAATATCTCAATTTGACTGAGTAAGGTGGCCACTTGAGTAGCTGCAGAAGCCAGACTGGGCTGTCCCACTGGGATGGTGGGTCTCCTACCCCGTGAATTTGGGTTTAACGTGCTCATACGCTCTATGTGTCTGTTAGTGGTGTGAGGTAGGGAAGAGGAACAGCATTGACCTATCTATCCTCTGCAGAAACTTGGCTCAGGATTTACGAGCATGAGAATCTGCTTAGCCTGTTTTATGACTCTGTTCAATTCAATTGCAGGTTATTGATTTTTTCTTTGATTATAATGATGAGAGAGTTGTTTATCTAGTTCATTCAAAATAAGAATTCAAAATTGTTCATGTGCTTCTTCCAGCTTTTCCTTTTGAAAAAGCAAGAGGACTGGAATGTAGTGATGTTCTAGCATTTACCAGACACTGTGTAAGCAGGTCACATAGTAACGTTCAAACCTCACAAAACCCTATGGGGAGATATTACTAATCCTTTAGTCTCGTTATTTACATTAGAAAAGGAGACTCAGAGATTAAGCAACTTTTCCAAGTTGTTAGAGCTAGTGTGTGTCAGAGCTGAAATTTAAACCCAGTCTGTGATTTCTAAGCCCACCTTTTAATCATTTTAATCATTGTCTCCCAGAGCAAAACTAATTTACTTCTGCATCTTATTCTTCAAACACCCGAATTCCATCAAATCTATGATACCATAGATTATACGACACATCATTATTTCATATTCCAATAACAAAGAAAAATGCTGCTAACTACAACTGTAAGATGCATCTCAATTTCTGAGAAGTTATAACGTGAAAAGTATGTAAGTCTTAGAAATATGATAAAATTGTAGAGCTACTTCTAGAAATAAGAGGCTAATGCTATGGAACCCACTTGCATGGGCGGTGCTGACAGTGTGGCTCCTTGGTGGGTCCTAGAAGTAGATACACTCACAAGTGACCTCTAGCAGGCAGGACAATACACAATCTTCAGCTCATTTGCAGAAATAGTGGTGTGTGGTTGGATTGGTTGCTGCAGTTGGCTAAGTCATTGATATTCCTGCCAACGGTCCCAGAAGCTTGGAAGCACCAAGCTGCCTAGAGCTCCTTGAAAATAAGAATAGAAAAAGAGGCTAGAGGAATGATGGATGGGGTAGGTGCAGCTCTTTGTATCTGTAATTCTGAAGGCAGAACATACACATGTAGCAGTTCTTTCCCTGCGACGATGTATTGAACAGCAACAACAGCATTTTGTGGTTTCATGGAAATATGAGCCAAGAAATTATAACTGAAGAAGGAAATTAAATCAGTCTGGCAGAATTATTCCAGGCAGGGAGAACAAGCCCAGCAGAGCAGTGAACACTCAGCCTTGAGAAATACCTGCAGTGAGGGGGTGAGAGAAGGAAAAAGAAAGGCGGGGGAGGGGAGGGGTAAGAGAGAGGGAGGGAAAAACTCACAAAAAGGCTTTGTTATGGGGCCACAAAAGGGCAGAGTTTCTTAAGGCAGAGGTGGTGATGGGGCTGAAACGCTGTAGAAGGGTCATTGACGAGTGAGTGTTGGTCAAGGAGTTTAATGGATCTTGGGCTGATAAGGAGGAGAAAAGAAGGGAACTCAAAAGCAGAGAAAACCCGTTTCCCCTTTATTATTTTATCAGGAATGTTAAAAGGTAAGGGTAGGTTGATCACACACGGGGTGGGGCAGATCCATACAATACTAGTTTTTGTCTTGTCGATCTTCTCTCTGACATCTGAGCTCACTTTCCTCCACCTTCTTAAAGCCTTCCCTCACTGGAGACTTTACCCTTCACTCTCCAAATTACCTCCCGCCTCTTGGGCTGAACTTTCTCAATCACCTTGAGCTGATTCTTCTTCTGTTCCCTGCAGAAATGTGGACTCTCCTCTGACTTCATCCTTAGCCCTGTTCTTTCCCCCTATCTTCTACACGCTCTCTTTGGAAAAATCTCATCTATACCCATGGCTCCAATTACCCTCTGGTTGTTCTTGATGTCTGAAACATCAAGTCCAAGCCTCTCAATTTATGCCTCAGCTTCTCTCCCTCAAATCTGATGAAAATTCTTCAATGTGTCACCATGGCCTGCAGGTTAAAACAGAACCGTCTTTTCCTGGGACACAAGTCGTCATGCTCTGGCCCCTGCCTACTTACCCATTGTGACTCAGGAATGCTGAACATAGTGGAGCCGTTGCTGTCATGTTTCCTTACCTCTGCTTGGAATGGACCGCCTTCCCCATTTAATCTCCTGGACAAACTCATGCCCATCTCCAGGTCTCCCAGCAGCTCCTTCCTCGTGTTCCTACAGCACTCGTACATGTACCCGTTACAGCCAATATTGTGTTGTAACCGTCTGCTTTTCTTAATATACTTCAGGAGTTTCAAGAGCAGGGACTCCCTTCTCATCATTGTACCTTTATGCCTAGTACTGTTCCTGGTGTGAAATAAGAGGTTTTCGGTGTCTCTGAGGGGAGTTTTGTCCACAGAAAAGCCCATTCAGGGGTTTACTGTGATTTTAAAAACTATCGCTCATTTAGGTTAAGTATCAAAAAATCAAGTTCTCTCTTTTAAGGTCAATTAAAAAATATTATTCTATTTATAAATCTAGGAAATCTCCACACTTTAAGTGGGGGTGTCTTGATTAATATTTGGTCCCATTTAGAAATCTAAACTTTTACTTATTTGAAACTGTAATCATAACCAATAAAAATGTTGATTCCTTTTTAAAGTACTTTAGATGTCTGGCTGTTAAATATTCCTAAATGTTTAATTCCTATAAATCTGATAATTAAACGCATAAACATGGCCAGCCTTAATTCTGTGTCAATATTATATACAAATTTCATAAAATTTCAATTTAAAATTGTAAGTCTAAATTCACTTTTCAATTATATATCTAAAATAGGAACTACAGGTTGACAAATAACTCTCAAAGGCCAAATTCTAAGTATTATGAGTTCTGCACTATTAGTATGTACAGAGTCCTTAATATCAAGATATTGGTAATACAAGTTTCATTCTACATTTAATGCTACATCCCCCCCAAGGTTCAGAGCAATCACAGTTAGGGATTGTCTTCCCCAGATAATCTTTTGGGGCAAATACAGCAGAATCCCTATCTGCAACATGCTTGGAGTAATCTGACCCCAGCCTAGTTGCTGTGTCAGTGACTTGTAACTTAAAGAAGGTGGCCACCTAATTCCATATCCTTTAGATTCAAGTAATTACCAAATCTTCTATCTCCTTACAGTGTAGATAACCCGACATCCTTTGATTGGATTTTGCATGCTAATCTCTTCTCTTAGCTCTAAAGACCCTTCAAATCGACAGAACGCTGTCAATTCCGCTCCTCCCCCCCGCCCGCCCTGCCCCGATAGATTTCCTGTCTGGGAGAAGCTCACAATTCTTACAGACGTGAAAACTCTTTCCAACTTAATTCTGCAGCTCTCTCCTAGAAGAGTCACTGCTTCCAAGCCATTCCACTGTTACCTGGGACAGGTGGTACATGCCCAGTTCATGTTGGCTCAATGGATGCCATGGCTGGGTGTGCAAATGGATATCAGGTAACACAGAAGAATTTTCATAATTGCTGCTTAATTTTTCTCTCTCTGAAAAGGATCACATGGTGATTAAGCATGGGCTTTGCCGGCAGACAGTCCTGGGTTCTCAGTTCCTGACACATAGAGTGTGATGTTGGGTGAATTGTTAAACCTTTCTAAGCTTCAGTTCCTCATCTGTAAAATGGGAAGCTGCAGCATTCCAGGTGTGCGGGAGATTAAGTTATATGTTTAAATACATACATACGTGTATATCTGTTATAAACTGAATTGCATGCCCCCCCAATGTGTATGCTGAAGTCCTAACCCACAGTGTCTCAATGTGACTGTATCTGGAGATGGGGCCCTTTAAGGAGGTAATTAAATTAAAATGAGACCATTAGGATGGGCCCTAATCCAGTATGACTGGTGTCCTTGTAATAGGACATCCAGAGAGAGCCAGGGGCACGCTGGCTCAGAGAGACCACCATGTGAAGAGGCAGCAAGAGGGTGGCCATCTGCAAGCCGAGGAGAGAGGCCTCAGAAGAACCCAGCCTGCCTGCACCTTGATCTTGGACTTCCAGCCTCCAGAACTGTGAGAAAATCACTGTTTGTTGTTTCAGCCCCACAGCCTGGGGTAATTTGTTATGGCAGCCTGAGCAGATTGATACAATATATGTGTCTGTACACATATATTGCTTACACGTGCCTAGCTCAATAAATGATAGTCATTATAACTATTATGCAACTTTTCCGACAAAGCTGAAAAAAAATGAAGGTTATCTCATGAGTCACATGCAAATTAGTTGCTTTCTTCGTTCAGTGCAGACTATGGGAATCCCCTCGCTCCCTGTCTGTCTCAGCTCGAGCATCCCTGGCTGGAACCTTTCCTGGTCTTCAGGCAGATATCTCGTCTTCTCCCTGGAATCTGACCTAGACTGTTCCCTGGGTACTGTCATCATCTGTCTCTGTAACCATCTTCCTCACTGACCTGGGCCTTGTTCATCTTTGCATCCCGGGCACCTAGCACGATGTGTCAGAGAACTCAGTTCAATAAACTGGGAAGTAAGTTCACGGAGAGTTTAGGTGTAGAGTATTTACTTTATCTCGTTAACAACTGCAGTGATAGCATTGTGGGTTAGGGAGCATCTTTCATCTCTGTTCTCAAACCTTTCCCCAAGGAACCTCTCAGCATTGTGGTGAGCTGGGGCATTCTTAACTGCCTCAAAGGATAACACACAGCCTGTTACACACGCCAGAGTTTGTGTTAACAGAGCCCTGGGCACATCTGGGCACACACAATACTTGCTTCATTGACCTGTAAGTTGCAAATATCTCTTCTCATAATGAGGTTTCTGAAGTAGTTCCTGGTTTTCAGAAGCTCAAGCAATTAGCCAAGTAGGAAATGGCAATAACCAGGGGTTAAAGGACTAGATATTTCCTGTGCTATTGTTTCTGTTTGTGACTGAGGTGGCACAAATTACTGGGGGGAATTAAGATTTTCACTGTGATCTACATTTTATTCCCTTGTGTGTGACTTGGAGGATGCTGACATTGTGTTCTCCTTGAAGGTCATCTCGAACCTTCTATGTGCCCTGAAATTTCTTTCCAACTAAGCAGCAATAGCACAGCTTCTTGGCTCTATCTTATTACCTTTTAACAACAGCAAGCCAGGATCCATCCCGGCACAAAAATAGCTGAGATGCCATTCATTTCTTTGGCAATTTTTTCATCATTCTTGGCTTTCCTTATTTGATGAGAAGGTAGTCAGAAAAAAAATGATAATGATCACCTCACACAGTATGTAGGTATTTTTACAAAGCAATCTTATGCTTGGAAATAATTTTAGAATATATTAGAAAAATATGAAAGAAAACTAAGGAAAAGGGAAGAAAAGAATTACTGTAAGAAAATATAAAATATTATAATTGCCTTAGAAAAAATCTATGGTGTAATTAAATGAGTCTTTAGCAAAGTGTTTTTTATAACTTTAAAAATTGTTTTATGTATCTCCCACTAAAAATAGTTGGTAGGAATGTAACGAATGAAATGTAATCCTTTTCTATATTTCTCTCTCTCATATGTCATTGTTTTAACTTACTACGATTTGCTTCCTACACTCACATACACACTTAAAGAATTAAGTACTATCCTAAAACAGAAAGAAACCAAAGCTACAGCAAGTGCATGCACCGCCTATTAATATCTATTTATTTCCATATTAACATGGTATCAATAAATTTAGAAAACATTATATGCTAACAGGGAATGGTAATTTTCATCATATAAAGTAAGTACTTAATCAATTCTTATATCTTAATCACAATTTGGAATAGACATTAATCTGGTCTAGCAATAAGTTGGGCATTTTGTTTTGCAAAACAAAAAAAGGCAGAGTCAGGTGTTCATCACGGAGGCATCCATCAGGTGAAGAGAAACTGCTGGCTGTCGCCACCCTCCATGCTGCTGTTCTGCTTCGGTATTAGAATGGTTGTGGGGATCTTGGCCGCATTTCCAGGGACTGTGTTTCCGTCCCCTCCCGACCCTGCGGCAAAGTGTGACCACGTGACTCGCCCTCCCCAGTGGAGCATGCGCAGAAATGTTGGGAGCAGCTTCCGGTTCACCTGCGTGAGAGGGAATCTCTGGCCTTAGACGCAGTTCTTTCCACCTTTCTGTCTGTCTGTTTTGGCCGCAACTTGGACAGCCTTGGAAGCCATGTGTTGAAGGACTGCCGTTTTTCAGCCTGGAAGCGGGGGCAAACCCACCTGGCATTCCCAAACTGGCCATGGGATGCGCGAGACATAAAGACATTTTTCATCAATCCTTGAGTCCCTTCTTTTTTTCCTCTTCTAACTATGTTGCCTTTTAGTCTCTTTCTCTGTACGATCCCCTCTAACACCACTGCTTGAGGTGGGGACCTCCTCATTTTTTCACCTAGACTATTGTTACGGGCTCTGATCTGGCCCCACCTCTTTGGCACCTTTCTCTTCAAATCCCCCCTCTGTGTGGCAGCTGGTGAGCTCCCTGAAATGACAGTCTGATGCGGTCACTTCCAAGCTAAGGACCACGGCATTTGCTCAGCAGGTAGGCATGTCCCCTCCCCTCCAGCCTGACTAACCCTCTTATGTTGAAGCTTTTCTAAGTAAGAAATGAATTTTAGAGAAAAGCCTTGGCATCATACCATTGTATTCCAAAAACTAAAGACATTTTTTTGGATTTTTTTTTTTTTGAGGAAGATTGGTCCTGAGCTAACATCTGTTGCCAATCTTCCGCTTTTTTTTTTTCTCCCCAAAGTACATAGTTGTATATGCTCGTTGTAGGTCCTTCTGGTTCTGCTGTGGGATGCCGCCTCAGCATGGCCTGACGAGCAGTGCTACTGTTACCAGCTCTTAGTTAATATCTGCCCTGATATTGGTTCCCCTACAGTGAACCCAGCATATCTGGGTTAAAACTAAAAGCACACATTCCCAGGTCCCTGGGTCTTTAGTTACATGCATATGTAAATATGTTTCTTTAACGTCTGACTCCCTGAGCTTTACAACCAAATAGAAGTTACAAATTATCAAAGTCCAGGTGGCCTCACGCTGGGCTCCCACTAAAGTTGTAGCTAATCCCAGGACCTTGAAGTTCTTTTACAGAGAAACTAATGTCCACAGAATATCAAGAAACCAAAGCTTCCCGGGCCCAACTGCTCGGCTTCCTGACATCAGAGTCTACCTTCCACCATGGAGATAAACAGTCAAGGACACTCATCTGAGAAATCCTTTGTCTCTGCTGGAAGCAGCCCCAGATGCAGGCATATGGGAAAATGCCAACCAAGAAGAGCATAGCCCCCTTCCCCTACCTAAAACCCCAAATAAAAACTCCTACCTGTTTCTTAACGGAAAGCAAGCAAGTTTTGGGGCACTAGCCCTTGCTTTGCTCCCTCTGCCTGGCAAAATAAAGCTTCCCTTTTTCTCCCAAAACTTTGTTCTTGTTATTTGGATTGACATTGGGATCAGAGACTGAAGTTTTGGTAACACTAGGTCCGTGCCCAGGATCCAAACTGGCGAAACCCTGGGCTGCTGAAGTGGAGCACATGAACTTAACCCCTTGGCCATGGGACTGGCCCCAAGACATTTTTCTTAAAGAACCACAATACCATTGTCACATATAACAAAATTAATAAGAATTCCTTAATATTATCTGGTACCCAGTTTGTATTCAGACTTTCCTGATGATTCCTAAAATGTATTTTTACAATTGGATTTTTAAAATTAGTATCCAAACAAGGTCCCCACATTGCATTTGACTTTTTTTTCTTTTCTCCCCAGAGCCCCAGTGCAGAGTTGTATATCCTAGTTGTAGGTCATTCTACTTCTTCCATGTGGGAGGCCGCCACAGCATGGCTTGATGAGTGGTGTGTAGGTCTGTGCCCAGGATCTGAACTGGTGAACCACAGGCTGCTGAAGCAGAGCACCTGAACTTAACCACTTGGCCACACGGCTGGCCCCCTGCATTTGACTTTTATGTCTCTTACATGTTTTTTCCCACTATATCAGTGCTCATCCCTTCTTCCTGACTTTCACTGATTTATTGGTCAAACCACGTCATTTGTCCTATCTCATGACTATACCTTGGATTTGTTAGATTTCTTTGTTGTGGTGTCACTTAACTTAATCTGTGTCAGATCTTTCAGCAGACGTTTTAGTTTGGCCTAGAGAACAGGCTGTGAGTTCTGGTCCTGTTATTGACTGTGTTACTTTGGACAAGTCACTTATGTTCTTTATACATAAATGCCTGCCTCCCACCCCCATGCATGCTTTTATTTTTGTCTGAAAGGATGGTAATAATTTGTCCTATCTTTAGGATGCCATGAGGTCCTTTGTGTGCTAAGTATTATAGTTCTTAGGAAAAAAGCACTATATAAGAATGGTTAGAAAAACTTAGGCTGGTAAGAATACAGCAAATTTAGAAATACAAAGCTTTCGTGACACGTGGGAGAAGGTATGAATTCTTTGGCTACAGAGATCAATATCGTTCTTTTCTTCTCTGTTTGTATATCAAGGTATCTTGACCTAAATGGTAGAGAAGGGTGTGAAAAAGCAATACAATTCAATTAGAAGTGTCACATCACGTTAAGCTTAGCGTGTTTTTCTTCTTCATTACTACTTCCAATAACTGTGAGTACCAGGTAGCGATCTGGCTGATTCCTTACGCTTGATGGTGTGATATCAATAAAATAGGATGAAAAGAACATTACGGTGTGGAAAACTGCCTGGCATAGGGTGATGATATGATGTCTGAATAGGTGACAGGTGACCTCTCAGCTTCCATCGACAGACCCTGAAATCTCAAGTCACGATTGCCATCCAATTTATTGATGTTTCCCCATTGTCCTCCTTGCCACCTGCCTGCCCATAGCACCATTCTCTTTACAAACAAGGATTGCTGAGTGTGGCCCAGTGCAGGGTTCCCTCTCTTGTTGCTCTCAAGACTTTTATGGTCAGCATCTCCTGCCCTAAATGGACGTGGAAGTGCTTAGTTACACCAAGGTTGGTTGCCATGTACACTGTTGAGATTTGACACCACAGCCAAATGTGAAAGCTCAGGGCAGCTTTTGAACTTTGAGAGAGTGAAAACTAATTTCAATATTTAGAACGCAAAGAAAAGCCCTTTGGGTTTGGAGTTTGCCCTGTGTTCTGGCAGGACTGCTTTCAAACCTTAGTACCCCTCCCAACGTCAGTCAACACATAGCACCATTTACGCAAGAAACACTGGGTCACTCAGTCAGCATTTGCTAAGGGCCTATCTAAAAGGACCGTGACATTGGGCAAGGAATATTTTTATTTAGTATAGAGGTTGCATGGTGTCCCCCCAAAAGATACGTCTACCTGCAACCTCAGAATGTGGCCTTATTTGGAATAAGGGCCTTTGCAGATATAATTAACGTAAGAATCTGGAGATGAGATTAGGGTGGGCTCTAAATCCAATGACATTCTCCTAATGAGGCGGAAAAGGAGCCTACAGAAAGACAAGGGAGAAGGCCAAGTGAAGACAGGCAGAGACTGGAGTGATGCTCCCACAAGCCAAGGAACGCCTTGAACCGTTAGAGGTTAGACTAGGCAAGGAAGGAGATTTTCCTTGATCCTTTGAGGAAGCATGCCCCTGCTGACACCAGGGTTTCAGGATTCAGGCTTCCAGACCAGGCTAACGCACTTGGCCTGTGTGAAGACTTCACCTTTTGCCTGCCCCTTGATCACTTGAGAGGAATTGAAGTTTGAAGAGTTATTCCCCTGTTCAGGTAAACCTCAAAGCATACTTTTCTGTGGGCAGGAGCTGACAGTTCTTGAAATGGTTTTCTAGAGAAATGGTTTTCTTCAAAGTTTTCTAGAGAAGAGAGAGAGAGATTATAGAGGTTGGCCATCTGGCCAGTTAGAAGGGAACTCACAGGTCCATAGTGTCCTGGTGAGACCACCATAATCCAAAGTTCTGTCCTCAGGTTTACAAATCCAGAAAGTTTCATCTTATTAGTGCACCTAAAAGTGAATAAGTTCCTACTGGAAAATTTGCAAAAAAGGTAAAGTCATGACAGAGAGAATTATAAACTAAAAAGATGATGTGTTATCGCTTCTTGGTCTTTTGACTAAGATCAAGTATAAAAAGATGATGTGTTAATTGAAGACAGGAGACATAGCTCCTTAGTGATGGGAATGCCCATATACATTGTTCAAGACTCCCTCTTTCTGAATTTGGGGTCCTAAGTAAACCAAATTAATCATTGGAAAATTGCGTGCTATGAGAGTAACTGTTGATGCTCACTCATATCCATGTTCTCCTCCTCTTTCTTGGCATGGGGCTGTACAAGAGTTCTCTCTACTGGAATGTGAGCAAAAGTGAGGTGTTACCTCTGAGCCAAGAGTCTTAAGAGTGGGTGTGCTTTCTCTACCCTCTCCTTCCTCATCCACCTGCTCAGTGGCTAGTACTCCAAGGACCCTGGGGAAGGTGGTGCCACAATATTAAATGGTCCTCAGTCCCTGAATGACTGCGTGGAGCAGAGCCTACCTGTGTCCCAACCTTCACTGGAATGTGACATGACGGAGATGTAAACTTCTATTGCTTTAAGCCAATACGATTTCAGGGTTATCCATTACAGCAGCTGGAGTAACTTACCCCAAGTAACACATTTGATGAGCCTAAAATTAGAGTGAAGGGATTTAAGTAACCATGAAGAATGTTCCATCCATAGTGGTAAATCTGGTGAACTTCTCCTTCCCCACAATGGAGTCCAGCTCTCCAGAAACCGTGTATTTATGTTCTCATAGCTAGTGTCTCTCTACCCAGACAGTACTGGATAAACGCTGACAATTCTTGCTCTTAGAACTGATTTTTCTGGTCTCCATGCTGAATGTCCTTCTTCTGCTAAAACATCCTCATCATCGAGGTCTAAGCTGCAGCCTTTTTGGTTACAGTCCCATCCAGCCATCCTCCCTGTGTCCTGGTCGGTTGGAATGGATTTAGAGATTCTCAGATTTCCTCTTTTTGAGCTGTATTTTCAGATGAGTGATCTTAACATTTATGTGTTATGATGTATGTAACTTCTTTTTAATTATAAAATTAATACATGACATGGTAAAAATAAAGAGAAAACAGAAAAAATAAAAGTCTCCTGTCCTTCCTCCTTCCCATCCCCAGGAGTAAATCCTGATAATAGTCTCTTATTTATCTTTCCCAAAATTTTGGATGCATGTGTATATTATTTAAAAACACAAATAAATGGTATTTCTCTCTCTCTATTTTTAACCTTGTATTTTGCACTTTTTCATTCAAAAATATACTTTGGGTATCCTTGAAAGATCAGGGATGAATAAACATGTTTCCTGTCTCTGGAAGTATGGCAGGGGGTGGATAAATCATGAGTACGAATGACCTGAAAACTAGAGGATATGGTTTGTACCATTTGAGAGAGAGGCACAATGTGCTATGCTATTTAAAAGGACAAACTGGACAGCCATGTGCAAAAGAATGAAAGTAGACCATTATCTTACACTATACACAAAACTTAACTTAAAATGGATTAAGGACTTGAATGTAAGACCTGAAACCATAAAACTCTTACAAGAAAATATAGGCAGTACCCCCTTTGACATTGGTCCTTGAAGGATCTTTCTGAATACCACGTCTACTCAAGCAAAGGAAACAAACAAACAAAATAAACAAATGGGACTACATCAGATTAAAAATTTTCTGCAAGGTGAAGGAAACCATGCACAAAACAAAAAGACAACCCACCAACTGGGAGAAATTATTTTCAAATCATATATCTAACGGGTTAATTTCCAAACTATTTAAAGAACTCATAGAACTCAACAACAAAAAAAATGAATGGCCCAATAAAAAAAAATGGGCAGAGGTTATGAACAGACATTTTTCCAAGGAAGATACACAGGTGACCAAGAGGCATGTGAAAAGATGCTCAACATCACTAATTATTAGGGAAATGCAAATCAAAACTACAATGAGATATCACCTCTCATCCATCAGAATGGCTATAATTACAAAGATAAGAAACAACAATTGTTGGAGAGGTTGTGGAAAAAAGGAAACCCTCATATACTGCTGGTGGGAATGCAAACTGGTGCAGCCACTACGGAAAACAGTATGGAGATTTCTCAAAAAATTAAAAATAGAAATACCATATGATCCAGCTATCCCACTACTGGGTATTTATCCAAAGAACATGAAATCAACAATTCAAAGAGATTTACACACTCCTATGTTCATTGCAGCACTATTCACAATAGCTAAGATGTGGAAGCAACCCAAGTGCCCGTCAACAGATGAATGGATAAAGAAGGTGTGCTATATGCGTACACAAAGGAATACTACTCAGACATAAAAAAGGAGAAAATCGTCCCATTTGCAACAACATGGATGGACCTTGAGGGTATTATGCTAAGCAAAATATGTTAGACAGAGAAACTGTATGATTTCACCCATATGTGGAAGCTAAACAAACACATGGACAAAGAGAACAGATTAGTGGTTACTAGAGGGGAAAGGGGTTGTGGGATAGCATAAGGGGTAAAAGGGCACATACATATGGTGATAGATAAAAACTGGACTATTGGTGGTGAGCATGATGCAGTCTATACAGAAACTGAAATATAATAATGTACACCTGAAATTTACACAATGGTATAAGCCAATATGACCTCAATAAAATAAAAAATAAAATAAGAGGACAAAGCAATTATATAAGGGTGTGTGTGTGTGTGTGTGTGTGTGTGTGTAGATGGAAAAAAACTCTCTCATTTATTGATAACCTTCTATGTGCCCGTCACTGTACCCAATGCTCCACGTACAGGATCTTTTAAAGTCACAATACCTCAGTGAGGTAGATAGTGTCACATTATCCCCATTTCACACCTAAAAACATATCTTCAAAGTGGCTACATAACTTGTTCATGTTCACATAGCAAGTGGCTTAACAGTGATTTCAACTTCAAAGCTTATATATACTTTCCACTTTCCCTGCCTCGCCCCCAAAATTTGAAATGACTTATTCAAATGGGGCAAACCCCAGAGTAGTGGATTAGAACCCTTACAAGTTACTAGGTAGGCCTGTCCCTTCTGTGATCAACTCTTACTTGTTTATTTGAACAAGGAAGCTTGTCTGTTGTCTTGTTGAGAACAGGTGTCTGTGTGGCCTCAGGCAAGAGCCTTAACACACCTGCGCTTCAGTATCCTCAGCTTTAATGTGAAGAAAATGACAATAAGTGTCCTCAAAGGGTGGTTGTGAGGACTCAATGAGTTAACGCATGTAAAGAATTTAAAAGCATGCCAGATACATAGTAAGCACTCAGTCCATGTTGGCTGCTATGATGATTATCAAAGGTATCTGTGGATTTGAGAGCAGGAAAGAAGGAAGGAATGGGGGAGGCAACAAAGCTAAGGCCTGAAGGGAAGGGTCAGACTCTGAGAGGGCCTTCAAGCAACACGGAGATGGAGGCAGAAGCTATCAGCAGTTGGCGAGAAAGTAGGCAGAAATCAGGGAACAATCTCCCCACCCCACACCTTCTGCCCCACACCCTCTTATCCTCTATCCCTGGGTTTGGAGGTGAAGAGAAAGCAAAAGGGTGCAGATCCACCAGGAAGCACCTCCTCGGTATCTTGCTGGATGAGAGTCAAAGGAGGGCGTGAATGTGCCCACCCATGAGTCTCCTGGTTGGAACGCGGAGTGTCATGTAGGGGAGTAGGGCTCCCACACTTGCCTCTAAGTCGTCAGTGCTTTCGATAAAGAGAATGCGTGTCAATTTCTCCACATGTGCTTACATTTTCCGGGCAACCTCACACTATTGGACTTCGGGGGTTGGGGGGTGGTGGGAGAGGACATTTAATGGTCTTACACAGAAGGTGTCATGGTCCTATGAAAACAAGAGGTAATGTTTTGCCACTAAAGGGAGGTTAGCTCCTCCTTCCCTTTGCCTCAGTATGTGGCCAAATGCTTATCCCTTAGGGCAAACATGGCAGCCAGGAAGAGGGCAGCAGAATGGAAGCAGTATCAGCCGCTAATGGAGCGAACAGCAAAGAGTAAGACACCTAAGCTGGATGGAGGGCATTGAGGCTCCAACCAGCCCTGGGGGGCACGAGTGTTGGAGGACACCTGAAACGTTCAATGGTGACCACAATACACCTTTTCTCTTGGCCACACTGGCCTGGGGATTCCATCTGTTCCTGAATGAGGAGCAGAACTGATGTGAGAACTTGATATTTGTCCTTCTCTCACCAGCCTGTCTGGCCTGTCCCTGAATCAGCAAGGAGACTAACATCAGAACCTCCTCTGGCCCTTGATGATAGTTTGTTGTAAATGGCACAGAGACTCTTCACGAAAAGTGGATTCAATCGCTCTCAACAGCTTCTTGGTGAGGAGGTTTCAGTAGGAAGGGAATGGTCATCGGTGAGGTTGGGTGTTGCTAGCATGCTCCCACAGGTCTCAGAACTTGTCATTTCTTTGGAAAGTTTTTCACAGTTGAGAGTACGCTCTTAAGCCTCGGAAGCACAGAAACCTAATTCATCAACCTGTGAATTGTGGAGAGTGGAATGTTTCTGGGGGTGGAATCCTATGAACCAACCTCAAAGAATGATGGAGAAACCAAAGTGACTGCCAATGTATTATTACTAACAGGGCCAAGGGGGACTGAACACTGGCAGCCTTTGGCCAATAGCAAAGGCAGGCTACGCGGGAAGCCAACTTTTATAAGAGGAAGTTGCTTAGTGACCACAGAAATTGGAACAAGGGGAGTTAGTTTCATAATTCAGATGTTTAATGATGCCAGGCTAAGAGGGTCTGCCGTGTGGGAGATGCCTGCCATCTGGCCCGGGCAGGGAGAGGTGTTGGGTCAGATGATGGCTCCCTCTCCTGGCCAAGGCTGAGGGGCCACTGCCAATGTTTGCCTCTGACAGTCTACTTTTTTTTGTTTTTTTTTAAAGCTTCTATGGCTCACCATAGGCTTAGGAACACAGACTGCCAGGTTAGGTCAAGCTTGGGGGTCTGGGAATCATCCCACCTTTCAAGGAGGTGTTTCTCAAAGGGTAAGCCTCTGAATACTTGCATGCGAACTGTGTGTCTGTGGGTGTGATGGGGTGCTGGCTGAAATGCAGATTACTGGAGCTCAGTCCTGGAGATGGTCTGAATGAGTGTCTCTGGGGACCAGGCCTGGGGATCTGAATTTTAAATCAATATACCACTTGAATCTAATGTACCGAAAGTTTGAGAATTATTGTTTTGGGGATGACCTTGCCTATACCTGAGTTGATTTTAGAGTGAGCCATCTTATAGCCAGGTGTTTACGGAAATCCTTGGTGCTGGTGATATTTTGCATCTTCATTATGTCCTAGGTTTAAAACTCTATTGAGCATTGTTTAAAAAAAAGATTCTCAAATGGGGTAGCCTATCTAATGAATATAGTCATGACCCTGGTACACAGAGAAGGCAGAATCAGGTGTATGAATTTCCCCTGAATTCTGTCTTACCGAGGCTGCTTTTTGTCTGGTACCTACCCTCAGTCAAGATAGTTTATTAACTCATTCTTATGTTATAGGCATAGGTTATTAAACAAATGATTAGCATTTCAAATAGTACTCCTCACAGGACTGTTACTTATTTTGTTTTCCTACTGCTCAGTATTAGTGATGTTAAATTAGTTAAACAAGGAGGCCATTAGACTGAGGTGGCTCTAACGCCGTGGTGGCTATGTCAGCAAACCAAAACCTAAGCCTGTAAATGACTCAAGGTTATGAAATTGAAACCTAGGGACAAGCAATCACAAACAGCCAACTAGGCTGTAAGCTATAGCCAATGAAGAATATCCTTTCTTTGCTTCTGCCTTTTCTCTATACACGTCTTTCCCCTGGCTCCTGTCACAGGAGCTCCTGACCACTTCCAGCTTGGTGCTGCCTGATTCCAATCGATTTAGGCTCGAATAAACTCTTAAAATTTTTAATATGCCCAGTTTATCTTTTGGCAGTGACCATTTGAGACATGCCCGAGGAAAGTGCTATTCAAAGAGCTCAGACAAAACTCCTAATCATTGGCTCTAGGAAGTTTATCCCAACAGAACTCCTGGTCTCAGAAGGAGGGAGGACGCAACAGGAGCTGGACTCAGAAAATACGAAGCTGGTTTTGATGAAGGTAAATGAATTCGAATGCTTGCCTAGAAAGGAGAGACCATTTTTTCCCTCAGTTCAATGGTTCTCCGGTTCTCCCTGACTTTTCACATTCACCTCAATCTCGTTGACCACTGGGAGGGTCCTCACCTCTCATTATCACCTCTCCACGTAATTATCCTCCCATCCAGGCACTCGAGGGGGTGACACTTAATTTACTGACAAAGACCGCTGTTTCAGCTGCAGCCACGTGAGGAAACAATTGCAGGCCCAGCGCTCAGCCAGATTAATCACAGGTGTGTGATCCTGACACCCCAGCGGACAGCCTTTTGGAACAGGAGAACGTCGAATTAACATCAGATTGAGCCCAAATGGCAGCTCTAATGATGATTCCTCTGGAACTTCAGCCTGTTATTCTCAAGGAGGTGCAAACCCCAGAACATTCTTAAGGCTCTATTTTTGACCTTTTAAGACAATAATGTGACTTGAGAAGGGAGAGGGAAGCATGAGAATTCAATTTCTGGCCAAATAATGTAGATTGCAAGCCGACTGCCTCTTAGAAATAAAAAAAACAACAAAAAATAAGGCTGATTTTGTATATATGACAGAAAATGCAATACAGTTTTTATATTGTATTTTGAACAGAATTAACAGAATCGATTTCCTTTAGAGTAAGTTTTCAAATGCTGATTCTAAGTGCGTTTACCTACCCGTTAGGTTAAACTAGTCCACATTCTTAAAGATTATGGCCCTGTAACGGATGTACACTCCTTTCTGTGTACATGGGAAAGAAGTTAGATACTGACATTTTTCCAGCACATTCCTTCTCCTGGAGCCAAATTTCCTATTGCTAATCCTTTATCCTGATTCCTCCCTTGGGGAGTCTTGCTTAACCCCACACCTGTAGATCTTCTGGGCAAAGAATGTTGCCTGACAAACCACAAGGTTTAGATTTTTAAAGTGACACAAGGAATTTTTGTTCCTATCTTCTACAGAGCTGCAAGATTTTGATCAATTTGATTCATCACTGTGAAAGTAGTCTCATGGTAGATTGAATTTCCTCTGAATTTTTTAAGTGGTAAATGAATAAACGGATCCTTTTTTTAATATATTGGAGAAATGTTGCCATAGTTATTTCTTGATTTTTCTACATATAGCTTGTGTATGTTGTAAGCTTATTCATGGCGATTCAATTTCTTTCTATACCTTGGGTTCAGTGATATCTTCCTAATTTTGTTTTGTTGAAGATAACAATACATTTATTCTTTTATTTTTGTGCGTATGTGTGTGTTATTTGTTTATTTATTTTGGTGAGGAAGGTTAGCCCTGAGCTTCCATCCATGTCAATCTTCCTCCACTTTATATATGGGTCAACGCCACAGCATGGCTGATGAGTGGTGTAGGTCCACGCCTGGGATCCGAACCCACGAACCCAGGCTGCTAAAGTAGAGCACACCGAAATTAACCATTATGCTGTGGGGCTGGCCCCACAATACACTTATTTTTAAAGAATGTTTTGGAGATTAACATTTGCAGAGCTGCATTCCCACATCGTTCTCTCTCTTCTATTGTGGTTCTGCACATTTGCTTCCACTTCCTGGGACCACCCTTCAACCTAAATCTTTGGAGTTACATTTTTCCTTTTTTTTGTTCCCTAAAAGAAAGACTCTTCACTAATAATTAGGGAAATGCAAATCAAAACCACAATGAGATACCACTTCACACACATTAGGATGACTATTATAAAGAAAAAGAAAACAAATCTTGATGAGGATGTGGAAAAGTTAGAACCCTTGTGCATTGCTCGAGGGAATGCAAAATAGTGCAGCTGCTGTGGAAAACAGTATGGCGGTTCCTCAAGACATTAAAGATAGAATTACCATGTGATCCAGCAATTCCACTTCTGGGTATATGCCCAAAATAATTGAAAGCAGGGACTTGAATAGATATGTGCACACCCATGTTCATAGCAGCATTATTCACAATAGTCAAAAGTTGGAAGCAACCCATCAGTCCATGAATGGATAACCAAAATGTGCTGTATGCATACGATGGAATATTGTTCAGCCTTCAAGAGGAAGGAAATTCCAATACAGGCCATAAAATGGGTGATCCTTGAAGATATTATGTTAAATGAAATAAGCCAATCACAAAAGAACAACATTGTACAATTCCACAAAAGAACAATATTGTATAATTCCATTTATATGAGGTACCTAGAGTAGTCAAATTCATAGAGACAGAAAGTAGACTGTAGAATGGTGGTTGCCAGGGACTGTGGAGGGAGGAATGGGGAGCTAGTGTCTAATGGGTACAGAGCTTCAGTTGGGGAAGATGAAAAAGTTCTGGAAATGAATGGTGGTGATGGTTGCACAGCAATGGGAATATACTTAATGCCACAGAGCTGTATGCTTAAAAACAGTTAAATGGTAAATTTTATGTTATGAAAAGGAAAGGCTCTTACGTTGTGATTTTATAAAAAGAAGCTTTCTGAGGACTCTCAGAAGCCTTTCTGAGCTGTGGACATCACTGAGGCCACCCAGTAACACAAAGCCCACAACTGTCGCCTCTTCCTTAAAGCCCCCTTTAGCCTGTCACCTCCTCCAGCCCATCCAGAAAACTTAAAGTTTGGGCGATGCACAAAGACTGCTGACCCTTCTCAGGATGCTGTGGTGACCAGTGTAAGACCAGTGCCTGGCTCTGAACTATGTTAGAGTCCTGCGTGGCGGTGACTACACAGTCCGGCCTGCCTGTTTGCAGAAGCAGCATGAGGAAAAGAGTCCAAGTGAAGAGAAAGTTAACTCCCACTGTAGACACTGTAGGGCAGGTCAGTGTTTCCCAAACTTGCCTGACCATCAGAATCACCCTGGATGATTCCAGGGCTCCACCTCAAGCTTCTGAAATCAGAACATCCATGAGCAGGTACTGGGAATCTGGTTTTGTTTGAACCAAATGTTTTGGGGGATTCCTAAAGATCAGTCAAGTTTGGTGTAATGCACTGAATATTTGTGTCCCTGAAAAATTCATGTGTTGAAGCTTGACCCCCAATGTGATGGTATTTGGAGACGGGCCTTTGGGAGTCATCAGGGTTAGATGAGGTCATGAGGGCAGGGCCCTGATCCAGTAGGATTAATGTCCTTATAAGAAGAGACACCAGAGACCTCCCTCTCTCTCAGCATGTGCACACACGGAAGAAAGGCCCTGTGATGACACAGTGAGAAAGTGGCTGTCTGCAAGCCAGGAAGGGGGCCTCCATTAGGAACCGAATCAGCACCTTGATCTTACACTTCCAGCCTTCAGAACTGTGAGGAAATAAATTTCTGTTTAAGCCACCTACTCAGTGGTATTTTGTTATGGCAGCCCCGCTGACTAAGTCATTTGGCAAATACTGGTGAGCGGTGAGAGAATGGGTTCGATTATCTTATAAAAGGAGCAAAACCCTAGAAAGCTCGAGCTTTATTCCTTTCAGATGTGGGTTCGGTTGCTGCGTCACAGAGTCCTTGTTGGAAAGCAGTAGTCGCGATGAGTCCCACAAAACATGTGGGGTTGCTTGTTCCGGTGAGCTCTGAGGCAAAGCTCTGTTACATACAGGTGCCAGGAACTGACTGCAGGAGTCCCTTCCTTCCCAGAAGGGACCGGGTTCCTTAGACTGCTCCGCCATCCTGACTCCCTGGGACGGGTGTCCTTTCCAAACTGTGGTGCTGATGGTGACTTCTGGAAGATGGCTCTTTGGGGTCCGTTATGCTTAGGATCTTTCCTGCTCCGCAGGCACTAAGCCACGTCAGCACTACGTCTCGGTAATATCTGTAATATAAAAAGTATTGTGCCAGGTATTGGAAGGTCCTGAGAGAAAAACCGTACGAACTTCCTGTTCTCCAGAAACTTAAAAATAGCAATTCTCACCTTAGTTTTAAACTTGCAGAATTAGAATGCCTTAAATTGTGTTGTATTTATAGGATATATATATATATATATATATATATATATATATACATATTTAACCTGTACACAAATGTCCAGCAGCTTTATTATTTAAAAAATTTTTTTTATTGAGTTCGTAAGTTTACATCATTGTGAAATTTCAGTTGTAAATTATTTCTTGCCTGTCACCACATAAGTGCTCCCCTTCACCCCCTGTGCCACCCCCCTTCCCCTGGTAACCACTGAACTGTTTTCTTTGTCCATATATTTGTTTATATTCCACATATGAGTGAAATCATCTGGTGTTTGTCTTTCTCAGTCTGGCTTATCTCGCTAACCATAATTCCCTCCAGGTCCATCCATGGTGTTGCAAATGGGATGATTTTGTCTTTTTTATGGCCGAGTAGTATTCCATTGCATACATATACCACATCTTCTTTATCCGATCATCAGTCGATGGGCACCTGGATTGTTTCCATGTCTTGGCTATTGTGAATAGTGCTGCAATGAACACAGGGGTGCATGTGTTACTTTGGATTGTGGATTTCAAGTTGTTTGGGTAGATACCCAGTAGTGGGATGGCTGGGTCATATGGTATTTCTATTTTTAGTTTTTGAGGAATCTCCATACTGTTTTCCATAGTGGCTGCACCAGTTTGCATTCCCACCAGCAGTGTGTGAGGGTTTTATAGGATATGTTTTATATTTATTAAAGTAATTACGCACAAATTGCAGGCTCTTAAAGTTTCAGGACCTGGCGGCTACTTTGTTTCTGAAAAGTGAAGAATGAGAATGAACAAAAATTAAGCTTTTATTTTTCCATTTCAGCTAAGTCTTAAAATTCTAGTATCTTTGCAAAGGGGCTCAGAAACTCTAGATTTTCTAAGGTTTTCTGGATTTTTTAATATTCATATCTTACTGGTCTTATTTGATCTGGATTATACTGATTTATACTGGTTCTATTTTTTTAGGCTGATTTTTTTTTCTATTTCTTAATCTTCAGAAATTGTCATTTTGGGGCTGGCTCTGTGGCCGAGTGGTTAAGTCTGTGCGCTCTGCTGCAGCGGCCCAGGGTTCGGATCCTGGGCTCAGACATGGCACCGTTCGTCAGGCCACGTTGAGGCGGCGTCCCACATCCCACAACTAGAAGGACATGCAACTAAGATACACAACTGTGTGCCGGGGGGGGGGTTTGGGGAGATAAAGCATAAAAAAAAAAAAAGAAAGATTGGCAACAGTTGTTAGCCCAGGTGCCAATCTTTAAAAAAAAAAAGAAAAGAAAAGAAATTGCCATTTTGGGGGAAAAATTGTTTTCCATCAAAGACTTGGATAAGTTCTTCAGGCTATGCCAAATTTCCCTTTGGAAAATTTTCTATTCAAAGTGATTTTTTTTTATCACTTGGTATGTACACCTTCTCAATGATTAAAGACATGATTTTTTGTCTGAAAGATTAGGTGAATAAAAATATATTCATTAGAATAAAAGATGTTTGCTCCTGGGGGTATTTATAACCAAGCAGGTCAAATTTATACCTGAATGTGCATTAAAATAAAACCCAAAAAACCCTATTTCCTGTCTCAAAAGACAGAAATTACATCCCTCAAAAAACTAGGAATCTCATAGTGTGATCCTTGACCAGGAGAGTTCTCCTTATGGACTGATACAGATTAAAAAATATATGTGCTTTTGGGGGGATTCTTTTGGGCAAATGAGGCAAAATTTCATTGATTTTCATTTTTATGTTCAATTATAAAGCTACTGGCCATTAACTACTTAGTGAGTAATTGAGTAGTTATGTCTCATATTAAGTCTATTTCATTTCCAGCACTTACTAATGCTACCACATCCATATTCTAAGATGTTGTCTGCCGCTCTGATTGTGTCGTAACATTAAGCAAGCACTGCGCAGGCACTCGAGGAATGCTTGCAAACTGGGCAAAGGATGCCTTTTATAGCTTGTGTACATGTGGCTGTGATTTCAAATGGCTGCTAGTCATGCTTTTAAATAATAAAGTCTTGTTAGTTTAAGTGATGTTTGGTGCTGTTGATAACGCTCATGGTGCTTGTTCTCATCATCATTATTTTTGGCCTATTATTTCCCAGTAGCTAGTCTCTAATCCACGTGTGGATGTGCTATCATTCCAGCGCTAGGCATCCACATGCCTATTGCTGAAGCTGACGAATATATATAATCTCCCTCACATTTACTTGCCCAGGGACAGATCATCGGTGATATGCTACCAGTGAATGTGTTCGCTGAATAACTTGTGTTCTTTATGTAACTTACGAAACACTAGCAAATTATAAAGTCGGGGGGTTACCTTGAAGGTACGTACAGCATTGCTTTAGAATGGGAAACCACGTCTTTGTCACCTTTCAATTCTTTATCACAGAATTCTTTCCCACTGGTAATTGGGAATGAGTGGGGTAGGGTGAGCTTCAGGATCTTTTGCCTTGCCTCAAAAGGATGTGATTAGGAAGCGCTGCTTTAAATCAAGACTTCCAGGACTTGACTATTTGAATATACATTTATCATGAGTGATTTTCCTAGAAATCAGTGAATCTCAAGCCTAGCTGCACATTAGCCTCTTCTGGAAAGTATATTTAAAATATTGATGCAGAGCCCAACTTCAGACCAACTGACTGAAGCGTCTGAAGGTGGAGGCCGGGCATTGTGTTTTTTAAAAGCATCCCAGGTAATTATGAGGTGTCGTGAAGGTTGAGAATTCCTATAAAAGAACATTCTCGAGCTCTTTAGGTCTATAAACGAAGCAGCAACTGCCATTATTATCAAAGAATAGAAAACTTACAGAGATGAAAACATTAGGAGGGCATTGCTTAAAAAAAGGGCATTGTTTTAAGAGAAATCTTTGGTTAAAAGGGCAACTAATTGCATGGCAGTAATAGTAAAGAAAGAAGACATGGAGTTCATTTATAACATAAAATCCTCTAAGCGTGCCCTTTCAATGGAAGATTCATATTATCAGCTGCTCCCATTAGAGATAGAATAAGGGATGTGGGGTGGGGGAGGGAGGAATGACAGATGAAGGGAACAGCAGGAAATGAAGCAGGCAGAGCATAGTATCAGGAGATGGGGGTGGCGGGGGAGAGTGACCTTTCCGAGGGCAGGTGGCCAGGGTTATGGAGAGCCAGCAAGAGGCAACAGGTGGGGGAGGGTAGTGACAGTGGGAATTGGCAGCCTGCCACAGATGAAGTGGAGCAGTGGATTAGAGGCTGTGAGGCAGAGAGACTAGGATTCAGGGAATCCTAGAAGGGGAGAGAGAAGCCAAAGGAGGAACTGGAGTCAAGGGCAGGTGTCAAAACAACATCTCGGCCACACAAGGAGATGGAGCCTCAGATCCTCCAGTGGAGCTTAAGCACAAGGGCTCCAACCCATGGAATCAGTCAAGAGCCCAGCTGTGGGTGAATGGGCGCTGGAGAGGGCTGGAGCCAGCCGAGCAGAGAAACTGAGAAAGCTAACCCCAGAAATCCTTGGCTGTCCCCTCACCTGGAATATGCTTGGGAGCAGGGCCTGCAGGCACAGTCTAAGGAACCTTACTTTTCAGGTTCTGATTGAGTGTACTCCTCCCAGAGCACAGTCCCAACAAAGATGGCTTCCACCCAGGAACTGCTGCTTCCACCAGCATCCTCTTCCTGCTCAGCCGCGTACATGCTCAGCTCCCGAGATTAAGCACGTGGCTTGCTCACCTTTGCCCCCCTCTCCAAGATAGAGAGGCAGCTGGCATGTCTTGAATTGAATAATTTTTTGCACTTGCCTTTCATCTCCTAACTCACAACAGAGGAGAAGTCAAACTCACGTCACTTCCTCAGGGGAGATTCTGGCTTCGGGCTGTCCACTCACATGTGAGCACAGACTTGGGCTCATCCTGGAAACCACAGAAAAGGCTTAGTGACACGGACAGTCAGCTGGTGTAACTTGATGAGTCCAGTTCCCTTCCCGTGGGGAGAAACGAGCTGTAGAAGACGGGGAGAGGAGGCAGGTCCGTTGGCCTGTGGGGTAGTTATTCCCAAACTGGGTTGTACGGAATGACTTACAGTATTAAAAACACAGATTCTGGGGCCTACCTCTGAGATTCTGATGCACTTGGTGGATCTGGGCCAGGGCACAGCAGATCGGCTTTTAAAAAGCTCCCAGGTGGTTCTGGGACATGCAGCACCAGGTTTGGGAGCTGAAAGTGCCACCACGCAGTTGCTTTTCCCTGTGTCTCTCACCTCAGCACCGCCTGGCTCCTTGGGTGCGGGCTGGCTGGCAGTCCCAGGGCAGGTGATGGCAGGGCTCCTCCGGCCCCTGCATGTCACTCTCTTGCTTCCTGCATCTTGTGAGGGCTAGCTCTGTGTTCACTCTACTTAGGCAAGGCTGTGTGAGTTCCTGGGGCAGCCAGCAGAATCTGTCCTTGGCAGACGTGTGAAACTTTAATCTCAACCCGTTCTGCTCCAGCTGGCTGTTTCTTGGCATCAACTCAAGAATTCAGGCGCGGCGAAGGAGGAGCCTCCTTTCTTCTCTGTGTCTGGGGGTAAATGCCCATTGCCCGGCAAGGGGGGGCGCTGGTGCAAGAGGGTCTGGGGGGAGGTCAGCCTCAGGCCTAGAGTCAGAGAGAGAGAAAACCACACACTAAGCCATTAGCCCCCATTAACATTTTAGCGTGGACTAATTCCTCAGAAAGGTATGTATTTCCAGTGGCGAGGGAATGAGACAGTGCAGATAGATCTTCAAGGATTCTGACAGGTCTGGGAAAGGTCTTGAGCCGAACTTTCTCTGTCTGGAATGAGGGTGGGAATGGAAGCTCTCCAAGGCCTGTTCCTGCTCTGGCATCTGTTTGTTCGGTCCGTGAATATTAATATTGATTGCTCTCCTACTGTGTGCCAGGGACTGTTCTGGGCGCCAGGGAGAACACACAGTGGACAAGACAGAGAAGGTCCAGCTCTGGTGGGGTCCCAGCCTGGGACCTGCAATTGCAGCTGCCTGGGGAAGGTGGTCCTGAGTGTGGCCGCCCCAGAGGCAGACCACTGGACACTGGATGAGACTCAAACACAACGTCCCTTCCTTCCTGTCATCATCCTCAGGGCCTGCTCTGAGTGAGAGGAGGTGCCAGAGACGGACAATGTCATTCCCCCATTCCATGAGTGCTGTGGCCGCTGGCCAGCTTCTGGAGTGGCCCTGCTGTCCACGGAGAGGTGGCATTTCAGCCAGTGGACATGGCAGTCCCTGGATGCCCTTCAGATCAAAGATGCTGACTCTGGGGACACAGGAGTCAGCCCTTGGGGCTGGACTTAATGAGGAAGGCTGAAGGCCGGAGAGACACTCACGGGTCTTAAGGAATTAAAAATAAGAAAAATATCTAGGAAGAGGTGCTGGGTTTGAGTTTAATAGATGGGTAATGGCATACCAAAGATTTCGGTTCTGGATTTGTACAGCATCGTATTTGACAGTCAGAATCTGTCAGTGGCTTTTGTTGTGCAGGAACCTGCAACAAGCTAATATTCAAAGCGTAAAGAGGGCACACAAAGGGGTGCCAGGAAACCTGAAAGAATGGCCAATTAGTGTGTTTAGGTGGAAGGTAATTTTCATATGAAAAAGTAAGAGATTCTTACTTTAGAAATGGACAGTTACTAAGGGCCCACGTTTAGCTATTTGCCGTTTCTCCCTCCCTCTCCCATGGAAAATGAATCAATTTCTCTTCCTTTTTCTCATTCCTTGCATGCCTTCTCTTTTACCTCTTCCCCGACTCAATTCTGCAAATGCCAGAGTCCAAAAAACTATTATGCTGTGGGACACACTGCGAGGACAAAAGCGCCCGCTATTTGTAAAACAGGGTCATAGACTCACGTGGCTGGTGAGACAGCGGACACAGGTCCTCTCCTCCCCTTGGCTGACAGGATCGCCCCTGACCTGCCCAGGAAGATGGGCCCCTTGGCTTTTCGATGGGGAGGAGAGGCCGCGATCTCCCTGGATAACTTATCCTAAGTCCCACGTCCTCGTTGGCAGAGATGGTTTTCTAGCTGAAATCACTCATGTGGAAGCTGAAGCCATTCCTTTTGTTCCGTCCTCACTGGAGACGGTGAACAGCTGGTCTCCAGCCTCTGAGGAATATCCCTTTAAACCTTGCGGGCATTGTTAAATGGCCTCTAGTTTTCTCTTCCTCAGACTAAGAATCATAGTTTCTTTTTCCCATTCCTCATGGGTCCTATTTCCCAGCCCCTTTCACATCTTTGTTCTTTGAATGCTCTCCGATTTTTCTAAGAGATTCCCCTTTGGAAGTTATTTGAAGGAAAACAACAGAAGGGGCTTTAGATGTACTCAGTGCTGGCAGCCCTCTCACCTTACCGCAAACCTTGCTGCTCCCACTGGCTGGGTGGCTTCTGGAGCCTCGACTCCAGGGGCCAGGCTGTGCCTGAGGGTCTGAGCAGCCTGAAGAGGCCAGCGGGCTCATGGCTGGACCGCTGGAAGATAGCGTGAGCCTGGCCCAGCGCTGGCTCACCTTGGGCTAAACTAGCACCTGACGTTCGGAAGGCCAAGACTGACCAAATGAACTCTTGTCCCCGTATTGTCTCATCTGGACTTCTCTCGGACAGAATGGGCAATCTAAACCCTGGTTGCTTATAGTGAAAAAATCTCTTTTTTTAAGAAAGGAAAGAAAAATTAAGTTCACAAAAGGCTAATGGTTATATTGAGAAGAACGATGCCTCTGGTGCTTTGCCTTGTTAGTGGGGGTGGGATTGAGGGCAGAAGTGACCGGAGAGTGGAGTTAGGGGGCCCAGGGGCCCTAGCATGTGAGACTGAGGGCCCAGTGGATGACTGGGGATGGCTGAGGGTGAAGATCTGTAGGGTGGTTAGAGTGACAGATGCTCACCAAACTTCGGGACAAACTGCTGATGGAGGTGGGGGAAAGGCTGGCAAAGAGACAGACGTACTGTGAACAGGATGCGGCAGCTCAGGGGAATCAAAAGCGGAGAGACGGAGAGACGAAGAGACGGAGAGATGGAGAGACGGAGAGAGAGAAAGAGAGTGAGACAGAGAGAGAGGGAGAGAGAGGGAGAGAGTGAGGAGTGGGAGAGAGAGAGAGATGGAGAGATGGAGAGATGGGGGTGTGGAAAGAGGGAGAGAGAGAGAGGGAGAGAGTGGGGAGAGAGAAGGGGAGAGAGAGAGAGATGGAGAGATAGAGAGAGAGGAAGAAGGAGAGATGGAGAGATGGGGGGGTGGAGAGAGGGAGGGAGAGAGAGGGAGAGAGAAGGGGAGAGAGAGAGAGAAAGTCTAAGGCAAGGTATGAGATCCTGGGATGTGATCAGTATGCATATTAGTAAAAATATGCCCCTGCCCCCACCCCCACCCCCGTGTCTCTCCATCTCTCCCTTACTCCTTAGACTGCGGTTGGCCTAAAAGAAAGTGAGGGTAAAGAAGACTGGAGAACTCACACAGAAACAGCTTCGCTTTGTCAGAGACCAAAGAGTTAAAAAGGAGCTTTATTTAAAGGCTGAGAGTCTGCAGAAGTGAGCTAGGAAGTCAAACTGGAGATGACTCCACTTAAGACCCTCAGTCAAGTTAGTTCAAGGAATTGGATGCCATGCATCCGTGACTTACCTAATGTGTACAAGAGCTGTGATAGGAAGCAGTATAATCTTTAAAAAACTAAACGCAAACAGTCAAAGAACCATTGTCACCTTTAAAGCAGTCACCTGGGATCATTTGTTCAACCAATGTGAAGGTTTCCACAACTCCTCTTTTGTTTGTACTTTCTAAGCCTACAGCGCAGACAGACTTTCACACGTCTTTATGGGTGGGGAATCTCACCAATAAAGGGAGATGTATTTGATTTGGAGGAACAGTTAGAAGTAATTGGAGCCAAGACTGGGGAATAGGTGTGTGATCAGCCTGGGAAGTGTTAAAGAAAACTAAAGCTGGACAGAATTTACAGTGGTGAAAATAGGTTTTATTCCAGAACTATTATAGCAATAGGGGAAGAGAGATCTCAGTATAGAACTGAGCTCAATTCTGGCCACAGCAGGGCCAAGTCATAGCTTGGGGGCCAGGGGATGGAAAATCACTGAAATTACACTAGGGATAAAGGGGATTCTGGCTAAACTGACTTAATAGGATTCTTGCTGAAGGCAGGCCAGGATGATCAGATGCCAAGGGGAGGGCATGAGGACTCTGATCAGATATTGAGGGTGGGGTTCCTGCTAAACCGACTTAGCAGGGTTTTTGCGAAAAATGAGCATGAATGTCCAAAGATTGAGGCCTAGTTGAGAAAAAGGTTCAGAGAAGCCTAACTAAATTTGGGTCAAGGAGGGCATCTTGTCTTTTTTTTTTTTTTTTAAATCAAAAGTACTTTACAAAGGCACAGTTTGAGTTGGAGCTTAAGCTAGAATTTCCCTCTTTTTGAGAATCTATCAAATGGTTTGGAATTTCCACATAAGTTCAACTTATGTTTGACTGTTTGACCTCCAGGAATGAATTCTGCATGAACAATGGACCTGACGTCAAAGAAACCAATCAACTCTGTCATCGGTTGTGATTTTGATACATCAGCTTTATGGATCCTCCCAGGGTCTGGAGGCCCCACGGCAGACGTTGACACTAATTTTCCAGGTTGTGTCAGAAAACACATGGTTTATCACCACTTACTCTATTCCTTAAGAATGTACCATTTGTACAGCTTTACTTAAAAGATAAGGACAAAAGATGCTTGCATCTTTCTGTTTCGATCCATCACTCAAAAATGTGTGGTGCAATCTTTCTGTTCAAGCTTTCTCTAAGGAAGAGTCTGTGTCTTTATCTAAATTTAACTCCTCAACCTTCCTTCTCCCAGTCAATCAGCCGTGTGAATTAGCCAGATTGCTGACGGCTTAAACATTTTTATTGATCTATGGACTACTGCTTGTCCATCAAGGATGACTTTCCTACCTTTTAAGCCTCTTCTTTTTCTTTAAAATGATCCTTCTGGAACAAATTCATCTTCTTTCCAAATGTATCATTTGCAGATCAATTTCCTTAAAGATACAGTATTTTTTGCCCTCATGATTCTTAGATATAGCTTATGTAAAAATAAAATGTACTTCTTGATCACAATTTCTTAATCCTGTTAAAAACCAAAATTCAACTGAGTAAACTTTAAAGATCTTATTGACTTTATTCTGTGACTCGTGAATTGGGTAGCATCCAATCTAGCAGATTGAAAGGAGCTCCGAGGAGCTGGACAAAATGAAAGGCTTTTACAGGCAGAGGGGAGCAGGAACAAGGAAGTTCCACCGGAAAAAGGTGGGTGGGTTTTTGCAAGGTCGCTTCCTTTTCGGGGATGGCACGGTCTATCAGGCAGATTGTCAAGCTAGTGCTGACCAGGGGACTCCTGCTCGACTGGTTTAAGATTCCGTTTCTGGGAGAGCCAAAATTGTAATTAAGTTAAGTCTTGGTTTGGTGATTGGGGCTCAGCATGAATGACTCCATTTGGGGCCTGTTGTCTTGTTTTTAACAGAACAACTTTGAGGGGAGTGAGGTAGGAAGTGGATAATGGAGGCAGCTTCCTTGAATTGTTACTAAAAGCCAAGAACGAATGATTATCTAATTTAAACTTAACAAAAATCTATGAGGTAGATATTATTATTCTATTTGGCGGAAAAGAAAATTGAGACTTTGAGAGATTAATTCCTTGTCCAATGTCACACAGCTGGTTGGTGGTAGGGCTCTGCTATTGACTCACTCACACAACCCTAGGCTGGCAGGTTCTAAATCCAAGGGAAGATAATCTAGATGTTTTAGATACCAAGAATCCCGCTGTTGGTGCGCTGTATTGTTAAAAAATGGTCTGTGTTGTTGCACGAGGAAGCTGCCTCCTTCTGTCTTCCACAGACACAGCATTCCCAGAAACGGCATCTACTTGTAATTCTAAAGGGAGGCATTTGGTCATCTGTTAGTCTTGTCTTTCTTCCAATCATTACAACTTTCTTTCACAGGACTGATTTTTCATGCTTTTAATAATTTATGGTACACTTTTTTGGAAACTCCCTAACACATTCACAATTGCATTTTAAAAAACCCAACACATCAGGGACCATAACAGGATGAGATATTCTTATAAAGGTCAGGTTCATATAGAGGAAATTAGGGTGGCTACTTCCTGCATGAGGATCTCATGCTTTTACTGGAACACCCGGATTTCGTGTAGACACTGCCTCTGCTGCTAACAGCGCTGTACTGCTGGTGTATACACATATGTAAGTGTGTGTATGTGTGCAGACGCACACACAGGCTTACATCCTCTGTGTGTGTGTGTGTGGTCAGCTTTGTCCCTTGTATCTTTTTCCACTGTCCTCGCTCTGACAACATGTGAAGGGTGGACGTAAGCCAGCCAGAGACAGAGCATTTTCATGAAGGCAAATGCATATCAGAAGGCTTTGAGGAAAGAAAAAGAAGGCTGAATGTGGTTAGGTGACAGTTTGGGGAGAGTGGCCCAAGATGGTGTTGAAGAGGCAGCCAGGCGCCAGGGCTAGTCTGTCTAAGTATGCTACGTGAATTAACCCACTTGATCCTTACAACGCTCCTATGAAACAGATACTGTTATTATCTCTTTTTTTACTAATGTGGAAACTGAGACCCAAAATGTTAAGCAACTCTCCCGAGGTAGTTCACTTAAATAAATATTTGCTGAAGGAAATAAAAAGCATTAGCTTCATGATGTCGGTTTGAACTTGAGGAAATTTTTATTCTTCAACACGCAACTGGATTGATTTCCACATTCAGGCTTTAAATACCTTAAAGTATCTTTAAATACCTTAAAGCATAAAAATATTTCTCCTCGAAGTGATTAATGCCCCTCATCTTTCTCCTTCAACAGTGATTCATTGGCATGCTAATGAACATTCCTTTGAATGCCGTTTTACTTCTCCTCTGTAAACTGATATGATATTAACTCTTAGATTCTGGGAATAGTAATGTCCTTCCTGAGCCGAGATATCTCAATTCCTCCCTGGTTCTGTCTTTAGCAGTAAATCATGGCTCCGTCATCACTTTGGGCCAGTTACTTAGACACTCAGAGCGTTAAAGAGCCAGTCAGTTCTGATATGGTTATGCCTCGAGATATGTAAGATGCTGGAGGGTAATGGCTGCTCCATAAGCTGTGAGAACCTGCTGGAGCCCTTCACAGATTCTGACTCTGAGAACTTCACCACGGTTCACAGAAAGAGCCTGATACAACTTGCCTTTGGGAGCATCAGTCATGAAACCAGACACCTGTTTATATATATATGTCTACATATATGTAAAACTATTTTAAGTGAATATCATCAAAGCACAAAGTATTCTTTTAAAAAGGACACCTTGACATCATTTCCCATATCCAAGCGATATGGATTAACTCCTGTTGGTTTTTCCTCCTGCTTCTGGAATCGTCCCATTTGTCGCCCTCTCGATCCCACCACTCTCGTCTTGGCTCTCATTCTCTCTCACGTGAATTGCTTCAATAACACCTTAACTCGTTTACCTTTCCCTGCTCTGATCCTCCCTCTCACAATCCCACAGCACGATGTTTTAAAATATCCATCCCATCGTGATGCTCCCCATCAACGGCTTCCTGTTACCCTAATGCTGCCGACGCAGCTCTGTGAGCCATCCTACAAATCCCCGCGTGTTGGTGCCCCGTTCCCTCCCCAGCCTCATCCTGCCCGCCCCACGCTCCAGTGCCCTGTGCTCCCCCAGGCTGTCTTCTTAGCGCCCTTTACCGTCCACAGCCTGCCTATCACAGGGTCCCTCTCCTTGTAATGTTGTTCCCGTCTTTCCCCTCCCCCTGCCCCAGCCCTCCATATCTCAGCCCAGGAGTCTCTTCCTCTGGGAAGCTCTCCTTGACTAAGTCAGCATCCTATACCTTTAGAAGTTGCAACTTGACCTTTATTTTGCCTGATTACAGATTAATGAGTATCTTGTCCATTAGAATTTAAGGGGACCATGCCTTTCGTTTATTTCTTCTTGACGGTATCCTCAGTGCCCAGCCAGAGATTGGCATATAGGAGGGGCTTAATAAGTATTTGTTGAATGAAGTGTGCAAAGTCTTAAAAGTAGCTATGCATTTTGTGCAGTTTTGTTGGAATGGAACTTGGTTAGTACGAGTGCCCTTCAAACACTCCCACTCCAGCAGCAGGCCGCCCTGTTACCGAAAGTCAGTCTCTGATCCCAACGTCAATCCAAATAATGAGAAAAGAGTCGTGGCAGAAAAAGGGAAGTCTTTGCCAGGCAGAGGGAGCAAAGCAAGGGCTAGTGCCCCAAAAAGTTGCTTGCTCCCCGTTAAGAAACAGGTAGGGGTTTTTATTTGGGATTTTAGGTAGGGCACGGGGGCTATGGCCTTCTTGGTTGGCATTTTCCCATCTGCCTGCAGCTGGGGCTGCTTCCAGCGGAGACAAAGGATTTCTCAGAGGAGTGTCCTTGACTCTTCATCTCCGTGGTGGAAGGTAGACTCTGATGTCAGGGAGCTGAGGAGTTGGGTTTGGGAAGCTTCGGTTTCTTGATATTCCCTGCACATTAGTTTCTCTGCAAAAGAGCTTCAAGGTCCTGGGATCAGCGACAGCTTTAGTGGGAGCCCAGCGTGAGGCCATCTGGGCTTTAACAATCTGTAACTTTTCTTTTTTTTTTTCAAAGATTGGCACTTGAGCTAACAACTGTTGCCAATCTTTTCTTTTTTCTGCTTTATCTCCCCAAATCCCCCCAGTACATAGTTGTATATCCTAGCTGCAGGTCCTTCTAGTTGCGGCATGTGGGATGCCGCCCCAACATGGCCTGATGAGCGGTGCCATGTCCGCGCCCAGGATTCAAACTGGTGAAACCCTGGGCCGCAGCAGCGGAGCGCGTGAACTTAACCACTCCGCTACCGGGCCGGCCCCTAACAATCTGTAACTTCTATTTGGTTGTAGAGCTCAGAGAGTCAGAGACTAAAGACACAAACATTTATATATGAGTGTAACTAAAGGCCCAGGGAACCAGGAATGCAGGTTTTTAGTTTTAACCCCATACATGACAGGTTCACTGAAGGGGAACCGATATCAGGGCTGATATTAACTAAGAGGCAGTAACAGCACCAGCTGCTGGAAGCCCTGGTCAAACCTGGCCTCCTCCAGCTGCCTCACCTGCCTCCAAGGCCTGATGCAGAAATGTTCAGGAAGTGCTTCGTGAGCTAGAATAGAATGTTCTTTAGAAATTCAAGCTATTCCTATGGATCAGATTCAAGAGCCGAGTCACTCCTGCTGACTTGAAGATCTTCTCATGGATTATATTGAAAATTAGCATCTCTATTGTCTTTAGTAGAAAACCACGTGAGATCTTTGGACCAGTGGCTCTTTTTGGTGAGAGCCAGAAATAGAACAAGTTCCCCGTGTTAGAGATCCACAAACGACTTCCCCGTGATAACTCACTGTTGTGCCCTGAAACGCACTTTGCTTCTTTCAAGGGTGGGTTCCTCCAGGACCAGCCCTGTCTCTGCTCTGTCTGGGGGCAGGACATGGGGGGCCCCGCTCCAATGGCTGTTCCGTGGGGCTCAGCACCCCACTTCCGGGCAGTGATCCCTGAGCTGGGCCACCAGGGCAACAGGGACCGCTGAAGGCTGTCCCTGCAAGGAGAGAGCAGCTGTGCTAGGTTTGGGGAAGCTAGGGTGTCAATCCTTGCGTGGGTGGAGGGACACCTTGGGGTGGGGAAGGAGGAACAGGAAGACAAGACAGACACAATCAGGTGCCATGGCCTCAGGTAAAGTTTGAGCCTGCCATGTTGCATGTAATAACATCAACGTTTTAATGGCTGGTGGGGACTGAGGTCTCGTGTTTACTGCTGCTGTTGTGGGTTCTGGGCTGTTTTCTGCAAGGCTGCATGAATACAAAGCCTACACCAGCGATGACGTCAGAAACTTAATTAAAGTAAGAAGAAGTAAGGCTTTTACAGCGAAGGGGTGGAGGTGGGGCAGAGGTGAAGATGATCCCTTTTCTTGGTCCCCATGCCGCCCTGGGAATCATCCATTTAGGAGTCGGCCAGGGAAGCCCTTTTCCTGGGACCCCCTGCTTTCCCCGTAATCGTGTTGCTCTCTGGGTTCCTCGGAACATAGGGAGACCTGGCCCTGGCTTCTGGCCACTGAACTTTAAATCCAGGCAAGTCAGATATAATCAAGACATCAAAGGGCCCAGTGGATAAATAAATAGTGTAAGGACTATGACCAAGAGAGTGTGCAGTTTTACTTGACATGGTTACACAGACACTAAGAACGTAATTTAAGCACGATGAAACGTCTCCGATTGACAGGAACCAGGCTCGCTGAATTGCTTTCTATGATCCCTGCCGGTGTCAGCTACTGACCTCTGGGTACCTCAGTCAAGTATTTAACTCCTCAGAGTTTCCACCCACCTGGTTTTCCCCAGTGAGACAATGCAGGGCGTCTCTGGAAGAGGGTTTCAATCTCCTCTTAAGAAAGTGTAAGCGTTATTACACGGACTGCTCCTGGAGTGGAATGTGACAGTGATTATGCGTCAATGCAGGACTAAGGAACTTCTACCCAGTGGCTATTCATTCTGAGGAGAAAAAAACCCATCCTAGACTGCTCATTGGCCCCAGGCCTGGGTTCATCTATCTCGGGGCCCTCCCTTCGCCCTTCTCCCATCGCTCTAGCCAGCAGGAGCCTGGTCCCCTGCCGTTGAAGAAGGAGGAACAGACTGAGAGGGTGAAATTCAGCAGTTGTAAGGTTAGAGCGGAGGTAGACCCGTCAAAGAACTGTCTCCATCTATAAGATTAGTCGAGAAAGAGATGTGAGAAAGATTGTGAGCACCGAGGCTTCTTAATAAACTTTTGAAATAAAAAAAACCCCCACTATTTGCAAGACATTTTCGAGGAATTAAACTATTGTTATACGTTTGTTGGTTTTAGGTGGGAATTTGTACTTTAATATATCATTTCACAAGTTCTCAGAACAAACCTGTTTTCACATATTTGGCCTAAATATGAATGGCCCAGTGGTAGAACAGGAGGCATCTAAAGAGGAGAAGGCAGTGTCAGGGAGAAAAAAAACTTTTCCTCTATCCTGTTTAGTTCATGTTTGGGGGCATGCAAATTAAACTGACAAAAGACAGATTAGCAAGAGAAAACAATTAATGACCACTTAGGCATGGGAGTTCACAAAGAGAGGGGACTCAAGGAGGTGGTTAGAATTGGGGGCTTCCATGCCACTGTAATAGGGAATGGGGAGGGACAAAGGGGACCTTCTGGGAGAACAAGTGACTTTTTTGAAAGATAAATGGGACCATAGTAGGATAGTTGGGAGATGGGAATAGGATAGTTTTGTGACATGTCCATTTGGGAGTGGTGCTTCTGTCTCCTTGAAGAGATCAGAGTCGCTCTCTGGAAAGGATTTCTGACAATTAAGTTGTTTGGGTCGCCTCTGCTTTTAGGAGTTTAAGGGATCTCGGTAACTCAAATGCCTGCGGATTAAAATAAGTCTTACATCAAAGTGGCGTCATCTGGGGTGGCATATCCTGTTCCCCTTAATTAATGTCCCAAGACCTAATACTAAAAACTCTGTTCAAAACTCTCCAGTGGCTTCTCATTTTGCTTAGCGTATAATCCAAATCTTTACCATGGCCTCTCTCCTCTAACCTGACCCCCACCCAATGATGCTCCTCAAATGGGCCAGGGGGCCCTGCCTCCGGATGGCAGTGTTTGCTGTGTCCTCTCCCACCGGTACCACTCCTTCTGGAGCTTCCCCCCTAGCACCCTGCCTAAAGATGCCACATCTGTCTTTCCACGTCCTTAGAACCTCTCATGTCAGATGTATGGTTGCCCATTTGCATACCCTGGAATGCAAGTTCCCTAAGAACAAATGGCTGTGTTTCCTCCTCTTCTCTGGTGCTGCTTGGCACATAGTAGGCACTCCTTAAATTGTGAGCAGGCCAGACTCACTGCTGTCCCTCGTAGAGCTTACTGTTGGGAGGGAGAGCTGACAGGGAAAAAATGCCTCATCCACGGCCCAGTATGGGCCGGGCAGGGCAGCAGCTGGCCTGGAGTGGGGCCTGGAGGAGCAAGAACCCGGCCGTCGGCAGCTCCATGAGACCACCGAGGGTAGAAGCAGCACATCTTTGTTCTTCCCATCTCTCCCTCTGTTCAAAGGTACTAGGTTTCTAGAATTAGGCTGAGCAGAAGCATTGAAATACTGTTCCCTATGGAAGATCGTTTGTCCACTTTGATTTAATTCCCTGAAGATTCAAGTATCATTATTTTATCAACTTAAAAAAGAATTTCTTAAGTTAAGAATAGAAATACCTTTTGACCCAGCCATCCCACTACTGGGTATCTACTCTAAGAACCTGAAATCAGCAATTCCAGAAGTTCCTTGCACCCCTATGTTCATCGCAGCATTATTCACAATAGCCATGTCATGGAACCAACCTAAGTGCCCAGCAACTGATGACTGGATAAAGAAGTTGTGGTATATATATATACAATGGAATACTACTCAGCCATAAAAAAGGACAAAGTCGTCCCATTCACAACAACATGGATAGACCTTGAGAGTATTATGTTGAGTGAAATAAGCCAGACAGAGAAAGACGAACTCTGTATGACTTCACTCATAGGTGGTAGTTAACATATGGACAAAGAGAACTGATCGGTGGTTGCCAGGGGAAAGGGGGGTGGGGGGAGGGCACCAGGGGTGAAGTGGTGTACCTACAACATGACTAATAATAATGTACAACTGTAATTTCACAAGGATGTTAACTTTTATAACCTTAAAAAAAAAAGATAAAAAAGAAAAAAAAGAATTTCTTGTTGACGTGCTGTTTTCGTTGAACTCCTGGTGTGGTGTGTGTGAATGATGATGACGACGATATTATGAGTTGGGGGCTATGATGGACTGTAACCGCCTGCGCTGAGGTCTGTCTTCTTTCTAGGAGCATCTTCTCTCCTCCAGCAAACTCCTCTGTTGCTCCGTGGGGTACACAAACTAATAAATTATTCCTAAGCCAGTCTCAATTGGATTCTGTCACTTGCAAATGACAGACTAGCACAGGGACTATATTATGTTGATGGGGGGTTCAAACATTGAATTAAGACAGCTTTCTCTAACATTTATCTATGGTATTTTACACGCAGTAGGTGTTCAGAAAATTCGTTGACTTGATATCCTTCACACACAAACACACACACAAAGAGAACAGAAAAGCAAATTTGGACAAACGCTACAATCTTGGATGAGTATTAATTGGGAGTATTTTACTTCCTAATGTGGGACTGCTATTAAAATCCAGTGATGGCGGAGTACGTGTTCCTGCAAGAACTGTTTCTCATTTTGTATTGGCTAAGGCTATCCTTCAGTTGCTTGCCAATAACTTTCTTACAAAAAAAGACAAGAAGGGGGCCAGCTCGGTGGTGTGGCGGTTAAGTTTGCATGCTCTGCTTTGATGGCCTGGGGTTCACAGGTTCAGATCCTGGGTATGGACGTACACACCACTCATCAAGCCATGCTGTGGTGGCGTCCCACTTACAGATGTTAGCTCAGGGCCAATCTTCCTCACGAAAAAAAAAAGACAAGGAGATATAACCTCAAAAATGAATTCCCAGAGTGAAGGAGATGTATAACAGTAACAATAATTACAGCACAACATTGACAATGCAAAGCTCTTTTAACTGCTTTACACAAGCCTTTCACTGTGTCTTCACAATAACCATCATGCAGAAACAATCATTTCCATTTCATGGAAAAGGAAACTGAGGCTTAGAGAGATTGTGTGATTTAAAGGAAAACGGGAGCAAGAGCCTAGAGAATAGCCTGGAATTCCTGCTGGGCTCCCTTGGGAGTTGTCCCCGTTGCTGAGGGAAGGTCATTAACCTCTCAGGGCCTTTTCTGCAGATTTGGGGTTATTTTGCCATCTCATAGGGAGACCGACTGGTTTAAGGAGACTTAAAATTGTTTTCAAACTTTCTAGGCCCAAAGTGCCTGTCCAAAAAGTCAGGGGGCTCTGATTCTTTCCAATTCCACGTGGCAGACACAGCTTTCCAAACCTGAATCCAAAACACTTCATATACAGGGTGGAGCTTTTCATGTCAGGAATCTCCTCGTTGTGGAAACCTCGTGAATGGTTCTTGGGCGATGAAGCGATTGCTTAGCCAGTAAAGAGCCGTTTAACTAGAGCCGTGCGCCCTTCTGTTGGAAGGTGGAGGAACACGGGAGCAGGCGTGCCCTTCCCTTGACATCACGGAGAGAGCAGCTCCTGACCTAAAGCTTGGCAAACAGACCTGCAAGCTGTAGGAATCTCTCTTTTAAAACCAACTGCTATTGAATGCTCTGGAGCTGCCTCCAAAGCCTGTGGTGACATGGCAGCCAGGTTGGTGGCCGTGAAAAGGCACTGGGGCAGGGCCAGTGATTGGCAGTGCTCGCAGCTGCCAGGCCTGGCCACATGTTAGGATTGAGCCCACTGCAGACATTCCAACTCTGTCTGGTTACTTGCCATAGCTGCTATTTGAAGTGAAACCTGCTCGAATAGTTCCTTGGAAGAGGAGGAGGGGAGAGACGGAGTGAAGGCGTGCAGGGCAGGACAGAGAGAGAGGCAGGCAGAAAAAGCAGGGCCTGACTGGAGCATCCCTTGCACCAGCTTCATTGTTATTATTATTATTATTTTTTTGCTGAGGAAGATTAGACCTGAGCTAACATCTCTGCCAATCCTCCTCTACTTTATATTGGGTTGCCGCCACTGCATGGCTAATGAGTGATGTAAATCCACACCTGGGATTCGAACCTGCAAACCCGGGCTGCTGAAGGGGAGTTTGCCAAACTTAACCCTAGGCCATGGGGCTGGCCCCACTTCATGGTTATTTTTTATTTATTTATTTATTTTGAGGAAGATTAGCCCACTGCCAACAACCGCTGCCAATCCTCTTCTTTTTGCTGGGGCAGATTGGCCTTGAGCTAACATCCATGCCCATCTTCCTCTACTTTACATGTGGGATGCCTGCCACAGCATGGCCTGATAAGTGGCCCATAGGTCCACGCCCGGGATCTGAACCGGCGAACCCCAGGCCGCCAAAGTGGAGTGCATGAACCCAACTGCTATGCCACCCGGTGGGCCGGCCCCCCTTCATGGTTGTTTTCGACGCCTGATACCCTGGGCATACCAGGTCACCTTTCCTTCTTACTGCCACTCCTGTTTTTACTCTCTCCTCCTCACCACGTAGAAATACTTGATCCAGGAAACAGAGAATTATAAAACTGCCCATTGGAGGGGAGGAAAAATAATTTTTTCTCTACCCTTGTGAGTACTTGGCGGAGACTCCTGTAATAAAAGACAAGGGGAGAAGAACACAAGTTTATTAACGCGCAGCCCTCATGTATACATGGGAGAGACTCAGGGACGGAAGACTGGCTCCCGGAAGTGGATTGGAATTCAGAGTTAAATACCATCTTAATAGGGAAAGGGGAGAGGGGATGTTGGGCTCTTAGGGGAGAGTAAGAGACGTTTAGGAAAGATGAATGGGCCCTCAGAAGAATAGATGGAGGTGTGATAGCTTGTGACAGTGTGTCTGAGTGTGGTGTTGACTTCTAGGCTCCTCTCCTGTGGCAAGTCCATCCTCTCTGGTTGAGGAAACTCCCGGGGAGGGGACCTATGACAACTGAGTTCCTTTTGGAGGATCCGCCTTGAGGCAGATGAGGGAGTTCAGACAAAGCCTCTCCCTGGATTGCTATTTTTCAAGTGCCTACAGCTCAAAATAACCAACATACCAAAGCAGCGTATTTGGGGGGTGGCTGTCCTGAACTCCTACAGTAGGATTTTGGGGCGATCCTTCACCATTTAAAACGTGATCAGTGGAGGTGTTTGTGCCAATGGTCTACCCGAACCAGTTGTAGAATGGAGAAAAGCTCGCTCACATATTTTTGCCTCCAATTTCTGTGCCATTTAGTCTGAGCGGAGAAAGAATGTGTATCTTGGAAAGGACAGACTTGTGAAAGCGAAGGCAACACGTTTGCATTGATTTTAGGAAACGATCGTTTCTTTTCAAAGATGTAAGCAGTGATTTTTTTTTAAAAAGCCAACATTAAACACTATTCCACAATGTAGAGAGAAAATTTTAAGAAGGAGGCTGCTGATGGGTTGTGTTTATTATGCACAGGGAGCATTACTGCTCAGGACAAGCTGAATTGCTCTGGAGACAAGGTCCCCCCTTTAACCTCACTTAAAGTCCTGAGCTTACCTTGGGCCCAGGTGGAGGGGACAGGGCTATGAATCTCTGTAACAGCTGCTCCTGGTGGAAAAGAGGCAACTGGGCATTCAGGCCCATGTCCACCTCAGGTAGCAGACCACGGAACACAGGTCCAGCTGGACCTGCCTTACAAGACAAATGCCTAACAAATGAGTTACTCATCAGAAAATTCATCAAGTTTTTTTTATCCTCCTTGCAACTTCGAACGTCCTCGTAGGAGTGAACCCATAAATGCCATGTGGACTTTTAATAATGTTCTGCCACCAGAAGCTGCCCAGTCTGATGTGACCGTCCTTGGACACTTCTTGTCTCTTCTGGATTTCTAGAAGCTCTTTTTCTCAAATCGGCCAGCCTGTTTTCCTTCCAGACCAAGTTGGGGGGGTGGGGGGGAATTAGGTTATCTGATAAAGCACCATGATAGGCAAATATCACATTTCTTCCCTCAACTCTGAAATTGGCTGATGCTCATCAGTGTATGAGTCTGTGAAAAGCCAACCTGATTTGGTGATTGATCGATATTGAGATGAACCCGTTAACCTACTGTCTTCTTAAGTAACTGAGAGTTTTTGGAAAATTTCCCCGAGAACATTCAGACAGTGCGTGAAGATACTTTCTCTCCGTCCTGCCAGGAAAGACACAGTCCTTATCTTCCGAGGAGGATTTATGAAGATTGCGGGACGTATATGCATGGTTATTATCAAGTTCTTGAACAACACCAAAGAAATCCCAATTCTAAACACAACTGGAGATGCTGCGGGAAGTACCGAATGTGTGGCAAACTGGGTGTCAGTCACTGTCAATGGGCCATGACCTATGGGAACATGTCTGTCTCTTTCATCTTCCCCCTGAAGCTTTTTTCCTAAGGAAAATGTGCTAGGAGGGAAAGGGTTTTTGAACTTGCTCGACGTTTGAGACAAAACTCCATCGGAGAATGCCAGACGTCCACCGGGGGAACTGAAAACCCATTCCCTTCCCCACCCAAGGAAGGCGCCGCCACTTTGCCCCACTCACTCTTCCAAGCCTAGACCCTTGAAGCTGAAGATTTTCAAAGAAGTGGGGTGTGTCACTGCAGCTGCTGCATCAAACAAAAGCAAACAGATTAAATTAATTTAGGCTTCAAAATCAGTCCCATTCTTAATTCATAAAATACTTCAAACACGGGGAGAAATGTCATCTCCCAGATGATTGAGGCTAATCCACTTTCTGTCTTTTTCCTCTTGCATCTGAATGCAAGCTATCAAGACATACCTCACCAGTCAAAATAAACTCCTCATTCCAAATGCCTCCGTCAGCTTTTAATAAGAATCTTCTCTGCTCTGTACACAAAACAAACTCCTTCCAACGCGCTGAAGGGGCTGTGTGCAAAAAAGAGGAACAATGTATTCATTACAGTCTGCTAAGTTGCCAGCACTCTGCAATTAAAAGGTATGGCCTGTGGAAACACCCCGGAACAGCAGGAGCCCCATTGTCTTCTCATTAACAAGATTGTTATTTTAACTCTCCAGGTACCATGTTTAAGAAACAAAACATTCTTGGCTCCTCAGGCACTCCAGGAAAATAAGCAGTCGTTGACAGCTAGGACTTGCGGAAAGGACGTTAATACTCTAAATAAATTTGCACATCCTTGTGGTTGCAATAAATACACTTCCACATTCATTCGATTGGACTAGAGGCAGAAAACATTTTAAAGGACATCAGAATCCTGCCCAAGCGAACGGCTCCTGTCCTACTTACGATGTCAAAGCGGGTGCTCCTGAGTAATAAATGCCTCCCCTCTGGACACAGAAATTTGGATTGTTTCCTGCAACATGCTCTGCTGTCGATGCCACAGATGCAAGTGCTGGAAGGGACCATGGAGACTGTTATTTGCGCTCAGCCTGAGCTCCTCACTCCTTGGCAGTCTTCTAAAAACGATGACCCAAATCTTTGCAACTTGCCAAGTGTGAGCACTTTGTGGCAAAGAGGAATGCCGCTCTCTTTGATTCCCGCATTCCTCCTGGTTCCCTGTGTGGGTGGAAAAACGGCCAAGAATGTAAGTGATTCAAATTCTCTTCTGCTGTAAGGAAACAACACAAAGCAATCTGTCTTTCCGATTCTGTCAATATTCAATTCTACCTTTGATGCCTACGTGCTTTTCTTTCACAAGGTAGACACCTTCATAGTTTTTCTTATGATTTCACTAGATTTAGGTAAATGAGGAGGGGTCCTTTTAAAAGACTAGGCACAAGGGATGTTTTTCTTAATTATAAAGACAGTATTTACTGTAAGATTAAAAGTGTAATTGCCGTTGCTTAAGGCTTGAACCATTTTCGGAAAAAAGTCCCTAAAGTTACTTTCTCAGTAAATTTCAGTAAATTTCTCAGGGTCCTCATGTTTATTTTAACCCCAGCCGTAAATTTTCTTCCTAAATGCAGTCCTTTGCATTGACGTGAGGCGGTGTGAGAGTGTAAGATCATTGTGCAATTTCAATGAGGGATGACTTTAATGGCCAACTTGCATTTTCACGATTTTGCCAGATAAGACCATACAATGCTTTGTTAATTAAAACTTGATCTTGGAACACATGTAAATCTTACACAAAGTAAACACCCGCCCTTCCACGGGTTGTTTTTGATGATAGTCTCCCTAGAAATATCCTGTGTGGAGAGAGAAATAAAACCACTTTCAGCTGGAGAGAACAAGACACCAAATACCTTGAAAATCAGATATTTTGCCCCTAATTAAGTCAGGTTTAAGAGCATTACTAAGTTATAGCCTGACTGCTTTTTCACTTTTTTTTGGAAGAGAAACAAGTCTGGGCATTAAACTCGTCACAGCAATTATCATCTGCATGTGGGTTTAATTATGAAAAAAAATTAAGGTTTTTATTTTTCATAATTGTCATCATCATGATCCAATTACCGTGTCAAGCCTGGCGCTGAGTGGGAAGAATGAGAAGCAGCTTCCAGCTCTCTTGCCTTCTTAGCCTCTGTGGCACCCCTTTCTCCTTGCCCACCATTCTTCTTTTAGCTTCTAGTGGGACCTGCTGAAAGCTGATCGTTTGGAGAAACTTAGTGAAGCTCTTAAGGAGAAGAGCAACTTTAATGAAGTCTAGGAGAGAGGGATCCTCAAGACCTCGGGCTGAAATCCAGGATGGGCAAATGGGATCGTTCCTTTTGCTGTGACGACGGGTGTTGTTGAAGACCTCAGTGAATCAGACGCCCCACTGGCTATCTTTAATGTTAAATTGTTTATAACCTGCTTTCTTCCAAAATGGATTTGAGGCAGCTTATAAAACACAAGGAGGGGCTGGCCCGGTGGCACAGTGGTTAAGGGTGCATGCACGTTCCACTGCGGGGGCCGAGGGTTCGCTGGTTCGGATCCCGGGTATGGACATGGCACCACTTACAAGCCATGCTGTGGTAGGCGTCCCACATATAAAGTAGAGGAAGATGGGCATGGATGTTAGCTCAGGGCCAGTCTTCCTCAGCAAAAAGGAGAGGACTGGCAGCAGTTAGCTCAGGGCTAATCTTCCTCAAACAAACAAAAAAACACAAGGAAAAATCAAGAGAACAAGGTTGAAAGAAAATAAGTCTAGAGTAGAGGGTGGCAAACTCTTTCTGTAAAGGGCCAGAGAGTACAGACTTTTGGCTTTTCCAGCCACACAGTTTCTGTCACAATTATCAGTTCTGCTGTTGTGTCACAAAAGCAGCTATAGACAGTCATCAAATGGACAAGCGATTTCATTGGAACTATAAACAGGCAGCAGGATGGGTTTGCCCATGGGGTGTAATTTTCTGACTCCTGTTCTAGACTCAGAATATTAAAATTGAGGTAACGAAAATAGACTACAGTGAACTGTATAGCCGAAGGGCCTATATAATTGCTCAAAGTGGTTCGAATTTAGTTATGGGTTTCCTAAAGGTCAAAGCAAAGAGGAAAACTGGTCTTATGTTTAAAAATCACACTTTCCGTGAAATTAACACACACCAGTTGCTCTGGAGAAATTCTGGCATTGTGGCTGATAACTAAATGAGAAGCAGTAGGATATGTTGGAGTATATGAGGAAGCCATTTGGTTTAGAACTAATTCGGCCTGCCCTTGTTTCTCCAAAAGGGCTGGACATGGCCTGTTGAGCATGCACTGTACATCTGCTTTAAACATTTACAATGTCTCAAAGGCAGGAATGATGCCCTTAAAGATAGGGATGCATCGTCTCCCATATCGGCATTTCCTTAAGGATAAGCATCTCTTCCTAGAAACTAAGGATTAATTACCAACCTGCTGTACTTATCTTGTGACCACTAATCTGCTGTGCTAAGCACTCTTGTGACTACTGTAAAAGGGATATTCCTATCATATGTGATGTATGCTCTGTGTTCCAAGATGGCATATAACCAGTCTGTGGACCCCACTTCTTTGGTCTTTCCTTCTTTGGAGAAAGAAGGACCTGGGCTATATAGGCCTCAGACCTGGCTCACAAAAAACTCACCCCAATTTTGATTTATAGATTGATTATGGATTATTTACGTTGACATGGCTTTGATAATCTCCTAGAGATCCTGAGAAAGGGGCATTATATGATATAAGGGACAAAGTCCACAGCGTCATACTTTCAAGAGCCAGTTTTATAGCATGGCTGTTAAGCATCCCTCTAAGTGGGCCAAGGGCATGATTCCAAAGCACAGTTCAGAAAAATTAATTTGAGGACATAAGGCACTTCCCTAGGATTGCTGGTGGTCAGGCTTGAATCAATGTGAAATGGAGACCTGGTAGTTGAAGGAATGAGCTGCATGGTTTTCTTACAGACAGTCCTCCTTGAAAACTGAGTTGTTCTTCTCACATTGAGCTTCAGGCAGGTCTCGGATTCTCCTGTAGCTACAAGGCCCTCATTCAACCAGGGGCAGTTATGTCCTCGTTCATTCTTTCAGGTTCAGGACTGCCTGGGCTTAAGTCCCGATTCCTGCTCTATCACAAAACATAAAAGAAGTCAGATGGCAATTATTTTTATGTCTTATTATTGCTTCACCCCTTGATGACTGGCGTCATGTCGATCGCCATTTATTTAGTGGTTCCTAAATGCCGGGTACTTGGCCATGCGCTCTATGTGCACTATCTCATTTCGTTCTCACAACCCCATGGGGATACATGCACTGTTAGTATTCCTTTTTTTCAGATGAGAAAATCGAGGCTCTGAGAGATTAGCAGCCTGCCCAGCATCACTCATGTGGTCAATGGATATGAACATAGACTATTTCTGACTCTTAGCCAAGACCCTCAACTATCCCTCTCAATGGGCTTCTGATGACTTTCTGAGTTCTCAACCATGACATGCCTTTGCTGACTTCCGGATCACCTTCATGATTTTCTGGATGCCAAAGCTTGCTTGTCTTTACTGATTACTTCTGCTTGTGGTTCTTCAACTTCTAGAACCCTTCCTTGGACTTGGTGTCTCATCATAGAATCCCACTCAGGTTCTCACCTTAATTACTTGGATCTTGACCCTTTATCTGATTTCTGCTTCCAGTAATCCTCTGGCCCTCACCATCTGCCTCCCACCATCCTTTCTCGGTCATTCTTGTCATTACTGTTGCCTCCACCCCAGTGTGAGCAAAGATGGCATTTTCAGTTTCTGTACAATTCCTACAATCTTTACAGGTGTGGTCTACATCTGGTTTTCTGAAGGCCAGCAATAGTAAAGACATATTCAACCTCATGGTGACACGTGCAAGATAACATATGGAATAACAGAATATCTTTCTTAATATGGCACTTCTCTTCAGATATAACATCAGTGGAGACTTCATGACAATATTGGTAGCATTTCATTGACCTGGCCATGCTCCACTAATGGAGAATATTCGTAGTTTTCCATGACCAGCTCTGGGCTACAAAGAATGCTATTAAGTAAACTATTAAATATATAAAGATTCCTGAAATGGCAAGCATTTTCTGTCCCCAGTAAGGGAAGTCAAATATGTTGTTCACATTGCAGACTGTTTCAAGAGCACAATGGGATGGAATCCGTGACTAAGAGAGAATAGAAAATAAAATCCATTCATTCATCCGGCCGTAGATAGGCTGAGAGTGAGCCAAGGTCATAGCTAGGAAGATAATCTGAGGGCCAAGTCTAAAGAAAGGAGAAAGCCAGAAATGGAAGAACGAGCAATGATGTAAAAAGCCAGAAGCCATGAGAGCTGCATGGAATGTGGCCCGAGGGAGGGGGCAGGGCAAGAAGTTCAATATTGAGACCCTGGACAGTGGAAGCACTGAACTCTTAGGGGCATGGGGCCCAGCTTGGCTGCTTAGAGCATAGGGACCAAGTGTGGTGACTCAGTGGCCCCTGAACGGGATGATTCACAAGTCACAAGCGTTACTCCTTTGCTATGTGGCTTGATGCCTTACTCAATTCTTCCAGGCTCTGAAATCTCATTAAAATAATCACTTTAGGCACTTCCTGCAAGTGGAACAGCTTATCTTGAACAATTTCAGGGGAGCCTTACAAGTTGTACCAATTATCCACTGGTTAATGGCACATTTTTTGTAATAAGGCATCTCTTCTTCAAAAAGCAGAAAATTAAAGTAGTCTTTTTCCACATGGCAAACAAACTTTAAATAATGTCATAGTGACCCAGTTAGGATGGCCCTTCTTCATGCAAAACGCTCAATCAGTTTGCAAAAGCGGGATGAAAAAAATGTCATAACCTAATGTAAGATTTGTTAATTTTATGCAAAACTCGGTAGAATTTTGAAGCCCTTAGTGCCGGTGAACCACTTGGTGAGATGTTGGCTTGTCTGTGATGGGTGTTTGTCTATTTGCCCAGCCTTGAGGACGCTGTGTTAGGGAGAGGGAGGAACCCTCCCTAACCCCTTGAGGGGGAAAACTTCTTGAGAACAGAACCAAGTTTGGCAAGTCTCTGAGGTCTGGAGTGAAATACAATAAAATTTGCATTTATATAGCACTCCGTATGCTCTCGCTTTCTATGTGCTCTCCATATTAAATAAAAACACAATTAAGAGTTAGTTCTAAAAGACCAGGTCAAACATATCAAACAAAATCAGGAATGGCAATTAGTGCTAGAATACCAGAACAAACAGATGGCTATTGAGTTTGGATTTAAGAAGAGAAATAGGATGCGCCAGCTGCATATCAATAGCGGAGTAATTCTGGAGCGTGGGCTGACAGGGGCTGGAGGGTGGGCTGTGGAAAGAGTCAAGTTGGGACAGTGATCAGGCCAGTGCTGAGGAATTAGAAGCAGTGAAAACTCAGTGAGCCAGAATCATTGGGCATGTCCCATGTGCCAGGTCCTATGCCCTATGCTGAGGACCCAAAGCTAATCTGACTTGAATTCTGTCTTCAAGCCACTGAGGGTTCAGCTTAAAGGAAGGACGCATGTGTGAAACCACTTGGGGAACCTTCACGATTGGTGGCCGTGTAAGACTTTATTCCGGGTATAAAAATCAACCCGTGCTGCTCAACCTAAAAGCTGAAAAGAAATTCAGCCGAGGTCCCTTCTCTGTCTCTTACTTGCCCTGAAACCTACAAAGCTCTGGAAACCAAAAGGATTTTCTTAAGATAGAGCTGAAACTTGATGATCTTTGTCTGTCCTATTTGGTGTGAATATTCGTATGGTTTACTGCGGAAATATTAGTGTGTTTGATCGTGGGGTCTTCTCCCAGAGGCAGCCGAGTGCGTTACATCGGATCTAATATAGCCTGTGCACTGTATTACCTTTCCAAAACCCAAACAGGTCTGAATTCTGAAATACAGCAGACTCCTAAGGTTTTGGATAAAGGGTTATGACCTGTCGTAAAAACTTTTCTTCCTAGCCTTCATTTTTTCACTGTGCGTTCCCCGGTAATTTGGTTATCTGGCTTTGTCCCCCAGGATCCAGCTAAAATTGCTCCACCAATGTATCTTTTTGCCAGATTCCCTAGCTTTTGGTTTGTCTTGCTTCTCCTACATCTGCTGGCCGAGACATGCCATTCTCTTTTGTTCTGGCTCTTTCCTTGGCTTCATTCCACGAAGGGACAGTATTTAGACCCCCTGCAGCCTCGTGAGCAAACCTCCTGCGTTTGTCTGTGCCTTTCGTTGCGCCAGCCCAGCGCTCCCCACAGGGCCTCGCTCTAGTAGGTTCTAAGAAGCATTTGTAATGAAGGAACTCCCGGAGGCCTGGGTAGCTAATCTTCCTGCGCCCTGCTCTCCTGGGGAGAGCTCATCCATCCCCAGCTGTCACGCTGGGCAGAGGCGTCCGAATCTACATATTCAGGTCTGACCTGTCACTGGAATTTCTTTTCCATTGTTGTGATGTTTACTGATCTCTTTACCTAATTGTCTTGCTAGCACCTCATTTTCAACCTCTCCCCTCAAAAGTGACACACACGCTTGTTTAGTGTGAACTGGTGGAAACTGGTAGCAAGGGGACTGGGTGAGTGACTGCTGGACAGAAGGAGGGACACTTTTTTTTTAAAATTGTAACTTTTGATTGTTGTACCTCTGCGTGTGTTACTTAAGAATCAAGTAACTTATTTTTCCGAAAGACAAGGGTTATAGGACATTCTGGAAACGGCAAAACTATAAAGACAGCAAGAGGATGAGTAGTTTGCAGTGGTTTGGGGGCAGGAGGGCTGAGGTGGAGCACAGAGGATTTAGGGCAGTGAAATGATACTGTAGGATTCTCCAAATGGAGGACCCGTGTCATTATACATTTGTCAAAGCCCCTAGAACTTCCAATGCCACGCGTGAACCCTAATGCAAACCATGGGCTTTGGGTGATGATGATGTGTCCATGTGGGGTCATCGATCATGACAAGCATCCCCACCATTGTGGGGATGTTCACCACGGGGGACTCTTGAGTGTGTGTTTGGACGGAGTATATGGGAACTCTCTGTACTTTCCACTCAGTTTTGCCGTGAACCTAAAACTGCCCCCCAAAATAAAGTCTATTAATTAAGAAAAATAAAAAGGGGGGCTGGCCCGGTGGTGCAGCGGTTAAGTTCACACGTTCCGATTTGGTGGCCCCAGGGTTGGCCGGTTCGGATCCAGGGTGTGGACATGGCACCACTTGTCAAGCCATGCTGTGGTTGGCGTCCCACATATAAAGTAGAGGAAGATGGGCGCAGAAGTTAGCTCAGGGCCAGGCTTCCTCAGCAAAAAAAGAGGAGGATTGGCAGCAGTTAGCTCAGGGCTAATCTTCCTCAAAAAAAAAAAAAAAAAGAAAGAAAAAGAAAAGGGCTTGTACTGAGCTGCAGTGCTTTCTGCCCGAGGCTTCCTATATTCCTAATTACAGTCAGTGTAGACAAACTGATTACTCATAAGAGGAAGAACTAGTCTGCTTCTGCCAGTGTCCCGTCTCTGTCTACTCACCCAGGCTGCATGCACTGGTGTCCCTGTTGACTGCGTGGTCGTCCAGGTCTGGTGAATCTGGGGCCTCCCCATGCTACCTCTGGAACAGTTTGTACTCGGCCTCCTGCTGTGACTTGGGCCGCCTCTGTGGGTCAGGCTCCCTCTAGCTCAGCCCCGGAATCCAGTCTCCTGAGTATTTGGGCATCTCTGCCTCTTTCTCTACCATCTTGTACAATGTTCCCAGACTGAAATGCATTTCCCTGCTCTCTTCACATCGCTTCTCTCCTCAAAAACCCACAGTGCCTTTTACATCAAGTCTAGGCTCTTTCTTGACTCTCCAGGACCCCAGTTCGCCATCCATACCTTCTTGCCAACCATCTTTCTCACTTGTCCCAACACTCCCCCGCCCCCCTCCCCGCTCCTGTCTGCCACGTGCTTCTCTCCAGGCTGGAAATCCTAGAATCTTCCTCCCTACCCCTTGCTCTCCATCCCGAGTCCAGCTCCTGTATGGACTTGGAATTATTTTGTGCTTCTAGTGCCTAGGGCTGTGCTGTAAACTTAACATTGAACTCCGACCTTTGGGTGGGTGTTCATGGGAACGTGTGGGGGATCAATTTTATCCATAGAAATGAGAACCGCACACCCGGAGGAGGTGGCTGTGGGACTTGTCCTCGCGTGCTCTGTAGCCCAGGCTGGCACCAGTTGCTGATGGAGCATCACAGGGTTTTATGCTTGTGGAACAAACCCTGAAAAGGACTCTGGTGACCGTAAGTTACAGAATTGGCTTGGGTTCTAGGCAGCCTCGAGCAGAAGGTTATTTCGAAACTGGCTCCTTCTAGGGTCTCCAGGGGACTTTGTGGCTTCTCCAGAGAGGCAGCGGCCTTTTAGAGGTTGTGTCATATGGCATAAAATTAACCTCTCTGAGTTTTAGCCCGTTATGTTTCTAGGAAGTGGGTTTGATACTTACCCTCCCAACTTTGCATAACTCTTACAAAGCTCAAGAGAGACAAGAATATGAACTGATCATATGAACCAGGGGTCAGCAAATTACAGCCCACAGGCCAGATTCAGCCTGCTGCCTGTTTTTGAATAGCTCGCAAGCTGAGAATGGTTTTTACATTTTTAAATGGTTGGAAAAATAAAAAAAGAATGTTTTGTGGCAAGTAAACATTAAATGAAATTCAGATTTCAGTGTCCACAAATAAAGTTTTATTGGAACACAGCCATGCGGATTCCTTCACTTACTGTCTGTGGCTGCTTTGTGCTGCCACAGCGGCGTTGAGAAGGTGCAGTGGACTGCATGGCCTGTAAAGCAGAAATGTTAGCTGTCCGGCCTTGACAGATAAAGTTTGCCATCTCTGATGTGAACACAGGCATAATACACATGTGCATATTGTAAGATGTTGTTAGCTTTGCTGTGATCTTTCTCAATGAAATTGGAGCTTTGAGTTTTCTAATTGCTAAGGCCCTGGAGTTGCATGACCCCAGGGAGGTGCCATTCACAGAAAATACAATGGGAATGGCGCCCCCTGGAGGAGGCCCCGGATCGGAAGCTGCACTGGGTGAGGAGGCCTGACTGCGACCGTGGCCAGGCTGAGAGCTCCCTGGCTGCAGATGGCCGGACAGATCGCCTCATGGCTCTGGTCTCAGACCCGCAAATCTGTAAAAGGAGGGGTTGTGCTCTTAACGTGCTCAAACTTCCTCCCTCCTTCTCTGCTTCGTCACAGAATCCTTTACTCAAATGACTTGGCACATAGACCCCTAACACATCAGGCCGCTAAACGTGGAGCACCTCTCTATGGGTCCTAGCCTGAGAATCCCTCAGCGGAGGACTGCGCAGAAGAAATTCGCAAACTCCTTCCAATCCCACCAGCTGAGGGTTCTGTGGGTCCGGGTCCTCTCCGCGGAGAGCAGACCTAACCCGCAACTAGATCAGACGAATTCTTTTCAGAGAGCTTGTTGGGATCCACTGAGCAGTCTCACCTACTCTGAGGCCACATATTCTGGCCCAATCAACTAGAATTTTCCCTGGTGCTGGCTCTTCCCCTCAGGGAGTCAGTCATCGCCCAGATGCTCTTAATAATAGTGACAGCTAAAAATTATTGAGCACTTACTACTTGCCCTCAGTGATGTGGCTTTTGTCATTGCGTATAGACAACCACGCAGTGAAGTCGGTACTAAAATCATTCTCATTTTAAAAACAAGAAAACAGCCCTAAGAGTGTCTTGCACAAGGATGTGCCACTAGTAGGGGTGCAGAGGCTGGGTATTGACCCCGGCATCCCTTTAGAGGGAGTGTGGATGCCCCGTTCCTCTCTGGCTACTTTTAAATCAACAGGTGTGAGGACTTATTTATAACTCACTTGCTGTGTGACTTTGGGCACAGACTTAACCTTTGTAAGCTTCAGTTTCCTCATCAGTCAAATGGCAATAATGATAGGGTCAATAACACCCTTGTATGGGTTAGTGGGATGAAGTACGTAGTTAGTGCCTGGCATTACTCAGCACTCAATAACCATTACCTTCTACTATTATCACCAGTTGTTATCCATTGCCTCTTGCCTCTTCTGTTTCTCTGAGTGTGAGGCTCTGAGCCTTTCCACGTTAACATAGTCTGCCTGGACCATCTTTAATGTCGTGTCCACTGATTTTACAGAGGTCATTTTTTTAAGACCCAGTTCAAGGATGCTTTCCTCAGGGGGTCTAACCTTTCCCTTGCCCTGATGGCCAAGATCACATCTTGTTTTATTGAACCTTTATCGATAATACTCTCATGTTCATTGATTGTTCTCTGTGGGTGTCTTCCCTTTTCATCTACACTACCATCCCACTATGCTGGGACAGATACTGCCTACATAGGGCAGTAGAAAAAGAATGGACATTTTTTTTTTTGCTGGGAAAAATTCACCCTAAGCTAACATCTGTTGCCAATCTTCCTTTTTATTTATTTTTTCTCCTCAAAGCCCCAGTTCATAGTTGTATAGTCTAGTTGTAAGTCCTGGTTCTTCTATGTGAGCCACCACCACAACGTGGCTATGGACAGATGGGTGGTGTGGTTCCATGACCAGGAAACTAACCCAGGCTGCCGAAGCAGAGCACACCGAACTTTAACCACTAGGCCGTCAGGGCTGGCTCGAGAATGGACTTTTGAAATCTGAAAGACCAGGGTTTAAATTCTGAATCTACCCTTGACTAACTGGGTTCTTGAGCATGTTATCCAAACTCACCAAGAGTCAGTCACTTCATCTGTAAAACAGAGCCAGAAAATCTTTCCTTACAAGTTATTGTGAGGATTAAGTGGGATGGTGCTGCGAACACTCCCCGCCCCCGCCCTGGCAGCGAGCCTGGCCCATATTTGCTTCCCTTTTTTTGCACCTGTTGTGGGGTTTTGCACTCCTTTGTTGGTCTCTAAAAACCAGTTGATCAATTAATAGCTACTGTTGTAAGAAGCAGGATCAGTTTCAGTTTTTCTCCAACTTTCCAACCAACAGTGCAGTCTGTCCCAGGGTGGCTGAACTTGCTCAAGCTCATTTTCTTGAGGGGTTTCATCAGTAAGGCGCCATGAGGTCTCTAAAGACAGAGGCAGGTCCTGCTCTTGAGGGGCTGAAAATCTAATAGGAAATAGGAGACACTGTGTCTGTAACTACAGTTGTGTGGGGCGTGATCAGGACCCCACGCCAGTGCTCTGGAACTTCAGACAGGAGGTATGGCACTGTCTGCTTCTTGCCCTACAACCCAGCAGGGCCATGAAAAGCTATACACAGGAAGGAGTAACAATCTGAGGGAGGAAAGGTTTGGTGCCAAATGAGGGTCAGAGGCAATAAGCAAATACCATAGAGTTTAGGTGAGGGGCACATCTCTGAGGCATTCCCCAGGTGGGGGTCAAAGATTAGTGAGTGCAGGTGGAATATATTTGGGAATAGACAGTTCGGTCATGGAGAGTTTGTCTAAGACAGTGGTTCTCAACCTTAGCTGCACATTGGCATCACTAGGGGAGCTTAAAAACCAAATCAAACCGACAAAACTCATGGCAGGGTCCCCACTCTGAACAATTCAGATTTAATTGCTCTGGGGTGCAACCTGGGCGTTGGAATCCATTGGGGAAAACTTTCCAATAGAACTTTCTGCAGTGGTGGAAATGTCCAATACCATAGCCACTAGCCCCATGTGGCTACCGAGTCCTTGAAATGTGGCTAGTCTGACCTATGAACTGAATTTTAATTCATTTACATTTAAACGTAAGATAGGTACATGTCATGGCTTCCATACTGCCTTGCATAGGTTTAGAGTAATTGGAGGGGGGATTTTTATTGAGCTCAACTCACTCTGTGCATAACTTACACTTCATTTAACCCTCAGAACAGCCCTGTTTTGCTGATAAAGAAGGTGAGACTCAGAGAGGTCAGGAAATGTGCTCATGGTTTCATAGCTAGGAGATGGGTGAGCAGGAACCAGGCATGATGCTCTTATCACTATGAGATGAGCTGAAGCGCAGGCATGGCTGGTTAAGGGCTTTGGACATCAGAGGGTTTCCTCCCTAGTTGTCCCACGAGCAAGTGAGAACCATATGCTCCTGCCAAGGAAACCAAAGTGTTGCGAAGGACTTACCTGGCCCTGCCTGGGAATCACAGAGCTGACAGGTCCCAACTCACTGAACTCTAGCAATACAACTTCATTTGGGGCTGTAGGGTCCACAAAAGGACCTCGGCCCACCCAATACTAAATAACTCATCAGTGAATTTTGGCTGAGTAGAAGGTTCTAGAACAAAATCAGAGTACTGTGTTTGGAAGGCACAATGGGAGAGGCTCAGTGGAGGAGAGTTTGGGGTTTGAAGACATCTCTGAGCTCAGGTTTGCGTAGCCTTACTAATTGCCCAGCCTGCAGTAAGGCTCCATCTATTGAGGTTTTGATAATATACTCCCCATATTTAGAGGACATAAGGCCATCTTATCTGCATCTGGGATCTTACCCGGAGAAATTAGCACAGTAAACAGGCCCTGAAAAGTCTGTGGAAATGTGGAGGGGCATCCTTTAGAGCTAAACCCAGAATGGAGATGGTGAGCCTAAGTGTCCCAGAAGAGGAAAGGCCTTTGAGGCTGCCTTTGAGGGAGGCTGCTGAGAACAAGGTATTTGGTGATGATCAGAATGCCTTCCCGCTCTCCAGTGGGAAAAGATGATCCTGGTAGCAAGGCCAAGTAGGGAAAGAATGAGAGTAGCTGGGAATCCCGCACCAAGGAAAACCCAGGACTTGTTAACACGCTGAATAAGTATCTGAGGCTGTTTTGTCAATGCAGAGACACTATTGCAGAAATAAGCAAGGAGGGGAAGCTGACAGGGCCTGACATTTTAATGGTTTTCAAGAATATGCAAATTGATGACAATGGCTTCCACACCCTCAACCCCTCTCCGCCAGGTTTACAGATGCCTATAGGAAACTTGTGAGATATAAAGAAGGTCCCCCTCAGAGATATTGCTTGGTGCCTAGAGTTGAGGTCCTTCCTGATGCCTGTGGGAGGTGGAGGTGCGGATCATTGGATCACTGGGGCCATCTTGGGGACTGTCTTCCATAGTCAGGGTGGACAGATGGAATGTGAGCAGGGACTGTCAGCATCTGCTGGGGGAAAGGTGGTGGGAAGCAAATTTTGGGAAGGGACAAGGGGTGTTGGTGAGGAAGGGTAAGGAGTAAATCAGCTGTGTGGACCTTGAATCCCAGAAGGGAGGAGACCCCTTGGCTGGGCAGAGCAGTACTTAGAGGTACCCTGGCTCCTGACTCTCAGCCACCAAGGGCATGACTTGAGTTTGCATCCTGACGGGTGCTCTGTTTTATGCCTGGGGGTCTTTCTTATGCTTCCTTGCAGAACAGTCTGGACCACAGAGCAATGCTTGGTAGAGGCTGTGGGGCATAGGGAGGGATTGCCTCCTCTTCAGGGTCAACAGAGCTGGGATATGGAACCCCAGCATCTCAAATTGGATCACAATCTGAAGGCTTGCAAGTTCTACCAGCCCTGTAATGCTTAACCCCTCTGCCTAGCTCAGTGTGATGGGGACCCCCCAGGCCGGGAGTTCTCTCTGTCCCACTCCCTCTAGGACTATTAGAAAGTTTATTCTTACACAGGAATGAAATCTGTTTCTCCGAAACTCCCTTTAGTCTTCATTCTCCTTCAGACGAAGTCAGTTCCCTCTTTCACAGAGCCAGCCCTCAAAGAGAGAAACCCACTACTTTGGACGCTTCCTCCTGGTTGAGTTTTAAGCATTGGTGCTCAGAGCTGCCTATGATGTCCTGGATGTGGGCTGTTCAGAGCGGATGTGGGATGGGAGAGGAGGAACTCCCACCTCCCTACAAACCACCCTTCTGTTAACCTTGCCCAAAGGCCCACTGGCTCCCCACCCTCTTTGGGCCGGCTGTCAAATTCCATCATTTGAAACCTCCAAGCAATGAATGACCCAAGTTGTTTTCAGTGAGCAGATGCTGTGTTGAATCTCCTTTCTCTCTACCTGACTTCTTGTGGTTGTTCTTGGGAAGGAGTAAAAAGGAGATTTACCCATTCTGCATTCCCAAGGAGGGAGACGGCCAGTGGGATCTTGGGCTTAAAAGGAGAATTTGTTTTGCAATTTTATAGTAGGATGACTATAGTATACTATGGGTATAATAACGTAACTTAAAGCAAAAATGCATAAGGAACTGTTAAGGGAAGATAGCTATGAAGGACAGCAATAGCAACTAACAATGACAGCAGTTTATATTCTGCTGATCTCGTTCAGTCTGATGATCTCATTTATTTTTCAACATAATGCTGTGTGGGAGCTATTAATATACCCAATTTACAGATTCAGAAACCAACTTTTAGAGATGACCCAATGCTGCGTAGCTATTGGATGGAAGATCTGGAACAGGAACTCTAATATTTTGCCTCCAAATTCTGTAACTTCCTACTGCACAGTTCTACTCTCCTGATATAGGTACTAATGTGTTGTGTAAATTATTCAGTCTTTATTGAGAAGCCACAAAGACAGTAGGAAGCATGAGGCATGTAAACGAGTTGAAAGACCTTGCTCTCCAAGAGTGCATGATCTTTGGGATGAGTTAAGATCCATACACCAAGCCATTCGAAAAGTATGGAGAACAGACTCAGACTCCATCAGATTGTAAGTTTGTATAACACTCTCGAAGTGCTATAGCAGCTTGGAGATGCGCAACTTAACTGAAGATGCTTCGTGGAGGAAATTTCAGTAGCTTACAATAATTCCTGAGCAATTTAGCACAATTAAGACATTAATATTTTCCACAGAAGGATGACAAAAACTTGTAGGGGAGTTGCAGTATCGATTATGTCCACCAGATGATGCCACTATTCAGTGGAATTCTAGAGAGTTTTGCTTTGGGGATCCAAATACAGTTGTGATAAGTTTGAGATAATGGCTAGAAAGATCTTTCAACCTGTTTCAGACATTAATAATTTTCTTACTGTAATTTTACACGGAGTTTGTGCACATTAGCGATAGAGCATCTGAAATGAAAAAACTACTCAACTTTCTCTTCAGTAAATTCCATACATTGACGCACCTTCCTAGCTGGGTCTCACCACTTTTGAGTATTTTTTCTGTGCAAGTCAGGTGACCACAAGACTAACAGAAGGCAGCAGAGAGCCGTTCCTGGAGACCAAGGCTGGCGGGGGGGCCACCATCTTGGATGTACACTTTTATTCTATTAGGTATTTCCTTTCACTATATATGCAAATATATTCCCTACAGCAAATCTTGATAAACAACAGATTCGGCCCAATGGAAAAGCCAGTATGGACAGCCTGATGCAATTATATTCAGCATTAATGAGCTGTGCTCCATCCTAACGTGTTGATATTTTGTAGTATTTGATAATGAAAGAGAATAGAGCCTTTGAAGTCGAAATGTGCTGGTGTTGCTGGATATTTTTAACCATGAACATTCGTTATTTTGTTTGACAAATTGGCCTGCTTTGGAATATTAAACACCCAGTCTTTAGGGGGTGAAGAAGATGAAAGGAACTGCACCCATGGTGCTCACTGAGAGTATTTCCCAAGAAGCCCAGACCTCTTGCAAGGTTTTATCTGGGAGAGCCCATCTCCATGGGCCCAGCCGGCTCTCTCTGGAGGCGGCTGTGACAAGCATGTTCATTTGCATTTTCACTGGGTGGAGGAGGGCCCATTTGCTTGAGCCCAGCCTGCCTGAACCAGCTTTGGGGCTTTGCCTTGTACTCTTGTTCCACACAGCCAGCCCCGCTTAGAGGACTCAGAAGGCATGGGTACCAGAGAGCTAAGACTCTGTTGGAAACACCCTCATGGAGAGCCAGCTGGGGAGAAAAAGGTGACAGGTGTCCTCTATTTCCCAACAGCAACTGGGGAAACCCTATGGTGTTTTTTTTTATTCTGATGAGAAGCTCAGCTCTGGCAGTGGCCCAAACACAATTTTGATGTAATTATTAATCAATAATGACTCTGATAGCTAAAATCCATTAAGTAAGTATTATGTTCTAGGCACCATATAAACTTCTATGCATGCATTATTTTATTTAACTGTTACAATGACCTATGAGCTGTATGCAGACTCCAAATCCACCATACTCCCTTGCTGGCCTAGTCTTGGTTTTATAATTTCCTCACTCATCTGAATGGCCATGCACCATGGGAGGGGTACATTTCGAACACCAGCGCTGAGGCATGGTTGGTTGAAGGTCAAGCCAGTCCTAGGGGTCTTATCCCCCTTGCCAGTGATTGGTTTAGGAGGGAGCACGTGGTCAGGGCCACCACACATTGGCTTGAGCACCACACAAGGTGCCACATCCTAAGGGGCACCATTCACACTGTAGGTGCATATTAACTGATGAGAGTGTTCAAGTATGAAGATTCTGGGCCTTCTGGCTGAATTTTAGAGCAGCTCCGTCGCATAGACCTTTTTGTGATGATGAACATGTTCTTCACTTTCCAATATAGTAGCCAGTAGCCGCGTGTGGCTATTGAGCACTTGAAATGTGGCTAGTGTGAATGAGGAACTGAATTTTAAATTTTATTTAGTTTTAATTAATTTAAAATTAAATTTAAAAAGCCTTGTGTGGTTAATGGCTGCCATATTGGAGAATGCAGTTCTAGAGCGTAAATCTGTATCAGTCTCTTCCACTAGAATAGATTTAGGAGAGCACGCCTGTACACAGTCACTGCCAAGAGCAAGAGGCTGGACACCCCAGAGGCCACATCTTGTTTGAGGAAGAGGTGTCTTCCTCCAATTTGCATAAAGGTGGGATGCAGGCCAACAACAGCCTTGAATGTGATCCATGTCTGGACAGTGAGATGGGAGGAAAGGACTGCTGGGGGCTTCTAGGAGAGCTTTCTTTTTCCAATTCCAAGAAGACACACCAGAAGACACAGCCCCTCATTCTTTTCCCTGGATGTTGCCATTGTCCAGATAAAGTGTCTGGAACTGTAGCAGTCATGGTGCTACCCGCTCAAAGATGAAGCCAACACACAGAGAAGTTGAACCAGAGCCCTGACGGGCTGGGCTTAGAGGCTGCCTTGATTTGGGATTTCTTTTCATGTGAGATTAAAAGAAAAATCTGCTTATTGGTTAAGCCATTGAATTAGGATTAGCCATTATTTGCAGCGGAAAGCAACCTAACTGATACAAGAGTCTTAAATTTTATTGATTTCATCTTACAGATAAGATCACAAGGCTCAGAGATTTGACAAGCTTGTCCAAGGTCATCAAGCTAGTCCTTTGCAGGTTTGACCCGGAGTCAAATCAGGTCAGCGTGACTCCAAACCCCATGCTCTTAATCACTGTGCGTATCATCTTCTGAATGGGTTGCAAATACCCCCATTTTCAAGAGTAATGCATGGCCTTTTGCTCTATTTCCTGTGAACAGCAGAAGTTCCTGCTTCTGTACTCACAGTGAGGGGTTGCCTCTGAGCTGGAGAAACTGCTTACGTTGGGTCTGCCTTGTCTTCTGGGTTCTGTTGAGCCATCCGTGGCCAGGACACAAGGTGCAGAGATGTCCATGCCTCCTTCCTGCCCCATGGAGGGCCTGCCTGGGGGCGGTGGGCCTGAAGAGCACCAGCCGATGCTCCTAACTCTGCCAGCTGCCTGCAGACCTGGTTCACATTTGAAGGTTGTCATTCCAGATTCTCAGTCATAGTCGAGAAAGTGTTAGACCTGAAGGGAAACCATCTCCTTCAGGTGACTGTGGAGGGAGAGGAGGAGACGTGGCAGACCTAAGGGACCCAGGACAGGTCCAGTGGTCCTGAAAAGTGCTGTCCAGTGGCTGGACGTGGAGTGGGAGAAGGTGACAACTGACTGGACCTCTCCACTTCTGACCTTTTTCTCTCCCTAGGGGATGGTGCTCATCCTAGAGCTCCAGTGTCTCCGTGCGCAGAGGACTCACGCAGGCTCATCTCCTCTGGTCCCTGCTTAGGGCCCAGATGCTCACTCTTGGGTATTTCAAGCTACCTCGAACTCCACAGGTTGAAAACCAAGCCCAGGATTTCCTCTGTGGTGGACTTCGAGAGATGTTAACCAGGAAACCAGGTTGGAACCAGGGTGCTTTCTCTAAAGGTTCGGGACTGTTTGAGAAGAGACACAGGCATCCAACAAGGGTCACCTCAGGAAGCACAGTTTGGATCAGACTTCCCCTCAGGTCTTGTGAGAATGCACGTGGCTAATGCACTGAGTGAACTGACGGAGAGTTGAGGACAATGCCTGCAGGAGGGGGTCAGCTTGCTCTCTGAAGCCCTTCGCTCCTGTGGGGGTGCAATGGTCCAGGCCATTCCTGGAACCAAGGTCCAGTAAACACCTCCACTCCAGCACCGCCCCCCCCACCCCCCTCGCCACCCGTGGTGGCCACGTGCTGCCTGAAAGGCCTGGGAGAGTGGCCCATTGCTGTCCTGGAGCCCATCCTAGGGGCTGAAGAAAGATCCCCTTCAGGTATGACCTACCTTTTCCGGCCCCCCCACACCTCTGCTCCCAGGGCGTACCCCTACAGGGCCACCTCAGCTGTGAAACAGGCTAAAACAGACGTGCCTCAACTTCCAAGCAGAGTGCAAGCTTTTTAGCACAGGACTCGGGGCCATCCCTTCAGCTGTAGAATGTGGAAAATAGGAATACCTTGAAGGGTAAGTATGAGGGTTAAATGGGTTAATACACGAAAAAGTACTTAGAATAACACCTAGATCCTAGTCAGTGTTCAATCGCTGTTGTTGTTATTACGTATTAATCTTGCTATTATTGAGATAATGAGAGCACCAAATACAGAACTAAATCTGTGCGTCCACTAAAGACCAGAGCAGATCACACCATTGCACCTCCTTAACCCCCACCCCCGCAGGGACTGCGGGTCTGTTTTCAGATGACTTTTTCTGCCCTAATGCTGGAGGAGGACCTTGCTCCCGTGTTAGTTACTGCGTAACTAACTTACTGGGTAATCCTCTGTCTGGGTAATTGTCTCCGAACGTGCTATTTAGAATGTCTACACTACATTTAAAGAGCGTCTTGGAATCACGGTGTCCTGGAAATCACTACACTCGCCAGCTATCATCACGGAATCACAGGCTGCAAGGAAGGACAGATGCCATTAAACCCAGCCCTCAGCCCCCAGCGCCCAGCTCAGACACAAGCCTCGCCTTATTGCACAAATGAAGCTTTTCTGGGGAAATTTCTGTTAAAAGTACGACCTTGAATCTGATCACTTCCTGAGAGAACATCCAGCCCTATACTTAACTGCCCACAGCTTTGAATTAGTTAAAGCCCCAGTTGAGTTCTGGATCCCAGATGAATTGTGCGTCCCCTGGTTTCGCCCCGGGTTTCCAGCTCTGGCGCCGGAGGCCTTGCAAAGCCAATGCTCTTCCAAGGCCTCGTGGGTAGCAGGCCTGGAGCCAGCCGTGCCCTGGAGCCAGCCGAGATTCACGCAGCCTGAGTTCCCTAGCCCAGGGGAGAGAGAGCACTTTATTCTTAAACCCTGCGACTCAGGCGCAAACTTCTTGTGTTGACTTCAGGATGCAAAGCCATTTGTTCAATCAGTTTAACCTCCTCTCATCAGCCTTTAGCTGATGGCAAATTCCAAGCCACATCCATCCTCCTCGGACATTTTCCCTAGGCCGAGGTCCTTCATTCTTGGGGTTCATTTGAGCCGTTTCCATAGAGACAGTCACTTGTTGAGTTTTGAATCTCCCATCGAGGTCCTTGCAATTTGCCAGCTAAGCCACCGATCACCAGGCGTGTGTGCCAGGTTAATAAGACAAAGTCTGTTTTATTTTATCCTCGCCTTTTTTTGTCTGTCTTCAGTTAGGGGCAGCCTCACAAAAGAGAGGGCCTTCTTGGCTTTCAAAACTCTTAGGCCTCTGCTCATTATCCCAGGCGCTATTTTGGACTGAAACCGCGTGCAGTGCGTTTCCGAGGCTGGCTCCGGCCGCCCCGAGCCGGCCATGGTAACAGGCTGGGGGCACGCGCCTCCCTCGGAGCAGGCCATGCGGGGCTGCCTTTTATCTGCATGTGGGTGTGTGTCAGAGCGTCACTCCTGCCTCTTTATTTTAAAGGGAGGGTGATTAGGATGAAAACAATTCCCTCATGGATGGAAACTTGACTTGTGGTAGTGAACACCACGCAGTCAATACAGAAGTTGTAATATCATGACATACACCTGAAATTTACATAATGTTATAAACCAATGTGACCTCAAAAAAAAAAACAAACCCTTAAATGGTCTAAAACAATGAAAATAGCTTGTTGGATACAAAAAGAAAAAACAAACAAACAATTCCATTGCGTGGTTCAGTGTCCATTATTGAATGTTGGAATCAAAATAATTTCGCTTTCTTTTTAGAGAATCCTCTGGGACCCGACATCAGCCGCATTAAGCAGAGGAGCCTGGAGCCTTCGAACTCCCACTGCCTGATGCTTCCTATGTGTTTAGACTAGTCATCCAGCATTTCCCCAGGGTGTGTTTAGTCTAATAGGTGAAAGCCAGGACCTGCAAAAAAGAGTATTAGCGATTCAAACGACCGCCTATCCCCACAAATAGAACAACGAACGGAAGAAAGAAAGCCAATAAGAGGATCAGCAGATCAAAGCACTCCTGGCCATCAACCATCCATCCCTGCTTAGTGACTTACATGGAAACGCTTCCTGTCCTCGAGGCTGCTCTTCTGCACACCTCTGTGAGATTTTTAAGCACTGGGAGGGCTTGTTTTTTCCTTGTGTTTTGCGAGTTCTTATGCAAGATTTTATTGTTTGTTGCTGTTGAGCTTTTAGAAGAATCTAAAGAAAATTCCCCTGATCCGAACAGATTTGCTGTTTTGTATGTGTAGCTGGAACTTGAGTGAGGGCACGCAGAAGGGCCACATTCTTCTCTCTTAGGAGGTGCTAGCTACAAGGACGGCCTGACGGGTACAGAAGAGAAGGGCTTGACATTCAGAGGAATGCCTGAGAGCCTTGCCTGTCTGGTTTCATCATGGGTTTCAACTGAGTACTTGAAAAGGGAAAACGAGGAACAGAATGATCCAGAGCCCGAGGCTTCTTGGCTGCAAACATCCCAAATACTTGAACAAATGAACACAAAAATCAAGGGCAGCCTGTAAAGCAAAATCACAGTACAGATCTATTTAAAGGCAGGCAGAAGAAAAAGAGGGGAATTATCTAAATTAAAAGGAAATGTTTCTAATTGCAAACAAGAAAAGGGAAAACGTAAGGATGGAATAAAGAAGCCCATCAGACTGTGTCTGGAGCCAGCAGGCCCGGTTAGCAGGTTTGGCAACACTATGGGCCCTGGGCTTTCTCCAGAGCCTTCTGGACCTTTGGGAAAGTGGCTCCTAAGCAGACTGCTTTGGATGACCCGCTGCCAGCTGGAGTTGTCCTCAGAGGGCCAGAGGCTGCAGAAGTCTGGACTGGATTCTTGGAGGGGTGCTTAGTTCTAGGGCTTTCTGGGGACCTCGATCAGGAAGGAAGGCTTCTGTTCCAATGGAACCCGGTTCAAACTGGTTCAAGCAGTACTGGAACAAGTTGATGTGCCTAACAGGAAAACCCAGACGTAAGGCAGGGCTGGGCGGGTCGGATCCAGCAGTTCGGTGATATCACCAAGCACGGGATTTTTTTCTCTCTTCCTGCTCTGCCTCCGGTGGTGTCAGATTTATTCCAAGGCTGGCTTCTGCCCGGTTGCAAGGCTGTTGCCAACTGCCTTAGGGGAGTTGTGCTTCCTCATCCGTGTTCGGAGAGAGTGAGTGAGAGCACGTCTCTCCTTCAACATCAGACCGCAGTGTTGCATCTTCCCAGTCCACTTTACGTCACTCTCGTCCCCCAGGTGTACGCTTGAATCACTGTGGCCAGCAAAGGCCGGGCCTCATTGGTTCAGGCCTGGGGTACTACCCATCCCTGCCGCCATCACTGTGCAAGGCGGGTGGAATGCCACTGAGTGGGTTAGGCCACTCAGAGCCTTTCCTGGAACTGGGGGTTGGGGCTAACCCTGCTCCAATACAGGGCTTTGCCCCCAGGAAGACTAGAGTTCCCGCAAAGAAAAATCTGGGTGCTATTAGCAAGAGGGAAGCAGGGGGAGGGGTCTGGATGCTAGTGGAGCAATGACCATGTGTCCTCATCAAGTCCTGGTCTTTTGGGAGAGGGAAAGGCTAGAGGAGGGGTGAGCCAGCAACAGAGGGTAGAGTTACATCCTGAACTCTCAGAAGTAAGGTGGGGGGGCGGACTCGGACCCGCGGCCCAGTGGTTAAGTTCCTGCGCTCCGCTTGGGCGGCCCAGGGTTTCGCCAGCTCGGATCCTGGGCGTGGACACGGCACTGCTCATCAGGCCATGCTGAGGCGGCATCCCACATGCCACAACTAAAGGACCCACAACTAAAATATACAACTATGTACTGGGGGGATTTGGGGGGAAAAAGCAGAAAAAAAAAGAAAAGAAGTAAGTGGGGGAAGGAACTAAGGTCTGAGTCAGTTTCCTTGTTGAGGCCTCACTTCCTCCTCCATCCAAGCGCTTTCTTCCTCAACTTCCCCAGAGAAGGGCAGGCACAGCCTAGTGATTAAGACTGCGTGTCCCAGTGCAGGCAGCGTGACCTATCTGCCAACTGTACGACTGGGGCAAGTTACTTAACATCTCTGGCCTTCAATTTCCTTATCTGTAAAACGGGAATATAATAGAACCTCTCTTACAGGATTGTTGTGAGGATTAAAGAGCTAAAACACTTAGTGTCTGACTCAAAGTAGGTCCGTAATAAATATTAGCTGTTATTATTCCATTAAAAAGGTCTGTTTCTTTGTCCTTTCCAGCATTAGACAAAGGCAGCCATTTCACTCATTCGTCTTCGCACACTCAGCCCCCAGCACAGTGCCTGCCACAGAAGCTCAATAGGTCTGAATGAGTGAATACGTCAATGAATGATAGCCAGTGGTTTAGGAGACCCTGAAATCGGGCAGAGTGTGGTTGGCCTGGAAGATTGGCACTACGGAAGAGGTAACTTTTAGTTTCTCTAATCCAATTGGCCCGTCATGAAGGCGGATTGGCACCTGGCCCCGTCCTACCCAGCTCTTCTTTTTTCCCACATCTCCTTTTGACGAGGCCCTCTCTGCTGCTCGCTGTCCTTTGCCCTGCCTGTGCCCACTTCATAGCCTTTGATCACACTATTTCTCTGCTCAGAATGTCCTCTGACTTCCCCTTTCCATCCAAATTCCACCATCTTGCAAGACCTGGATCTGGCCTAGCTACCCTCACAAGCCTTCCCAGCCCAATATGATCCCTTTCTTTCCTGAGCGTCCTGGGTCCATAGAAGCATCACCCTGTGCCGCACCCCTCAGGCTCCCTCTCACCTCAGCCTCAGAGGCGAGTTCTGTGCAAGCAGCTACTCAAGTGGACAACACCCCACCTCCAGGGCACCCCCTGTATCACCCTGCTTTCGGCCCCAGTAAGCACCTCTGGAGATCCAGGGGAGTGAAAACCTGAGGGGCCAAATGAAAACCACAGTGAGGTGCCACTTCACACCCACTATTGCCGTAGTGCCAATCTTCCAGGCCAACCACTTTTTGATGGCTATGATCAAAAAGTCAAACAACAACAAGTGTTGATGAGGATGTGGAGAAATTGGAACCCTTATACACTGTTGGTGGGAATATAAAATGGTGCAGCCACAGTGGAAAACAGCCTGGCACTTCCTCAAAAGATGAAACATACAGTTATTACTTGACCCAGCAATTCTAATCCTAGGTATACAACCTAGAGAAATGGAAACTTAGGTTCACACAAAAACATGCATTATTTGTAGTAGCCAAAACATGAAATCACGCAAATGTCCATCAACGGATAAACAGATAAACAAAACGTGATCTGTCCACACAAAGGAATATTTGGCAATAAAAAGAAGTGAATTACTCATACATGCTACAATGTGGATGGACACCGAAAACATTGTGCTAAGTGAAAGAAGCCAAACACAGAAGACCACCTATTGTATGATTCCACTTATATGGAATGTCCAGAATACACAAATTCAGAGGGATAGAAAGTAGACTGTTGGCTACCTATGGCTGGGGCAAATGAGGAATAATTGCTAATGAGTACAAGGTTTCTTTTTGGAGTGATGAAAATGTTTTAAAATTTTTTGTTGTGATGGTTGCACAAATCTGTGACTATTCTAAAAACCTTTTATTTGTATACTTTAAATGAATTAATTGCATGATGTGTGAATTACAATAATAAAGCTGCTGTCAAAACAGACAAATAAACAAATAAAACACTAGAGGAGTCATCTTCACCAATGAGAGATGAGACCTGGTGGAGCCATGCTCTATCCTCCTTCAGATGGGCAATTCTGGGGGACATTCTGGATGTTTCTGGAAGGTTCTGTCTCCAGGACCCCTCTTGTCCATAGCAGCAATCTTGAAAAGTCTCCTTTTAATTGTCATTTTCTCCTTCACTTTACTTTCCCTGCTTTCTCACTCCTGTTTCCTGGAATCACCTTCTGAATAAAATACCTGCTCCACAAGACCTTATCTCAGGCTCTGCTTTTGGGAGAACCCAAACCAAGTCAGCATGCGCTTCAGACTTAAAGACATTAACTATAACTATAACGATATATATGTAAAGCTATAGGTATAAAACTATATATATACACACATATATATGGCAGGTGCCTGTATATATATATATATATTGTATTTTTTTTTCTCTCTTTTTTTCACTTCAATCAGATTATTCCAGCAATGGAGGAGACGACCAACACCTACTAGTTATTATGTACCAGGCACTTTACGTACATTGTTTGTTTTTAATATAATTTATTTAATTGTAGGTTTATATAATTTAATCTTTAATAATGGTTATGTTTAGCAACTGGCTTGCAAAATCCCTGAAAAATCGAACAATCAGCTCTCAGGGGCCAGTAGGAGCTGGCTCCAGCGGACCTGTGGACTGTGGTTTGGAAGGGAAATAAAAAGAAATTTCACTGATGAATTTATCATCAAAATTTCTCTCAGAAAGCAGGAGATGAATCGCTTTTAGAAGTTGGGTTGTTCCCCGATGCTAAGAACTCAAAATGAATCTCAGTAATTAGGAAGGAGCGTCCTTTGATACAGCTTTGCCCCATGGGTGTTGCTTATTATCACTTCTCCAACTGAATACTGTCCAATATGGTAGCCACTAGCCACATGTTGGCTCTTGAACGCTTGAAATGTGACTAATGAATTTAAATTTAAGTAGTTGCATGTGGTTAGTGGCCACTGTGCTGAACAGCACAGCTTACACTTGGGTAAATAATTTTTTGTGGGTCTTTATTATGAAATCACATGCCGGCTCCTTAGCTTGCATCACCTGATTCCGGCTGTCTTAGCCTATCCACTTTGACCTCTTCCTACTCTCGACTTGTTTCCTCCATCCAGCTCACGGGTCTTTTTTCCATCTCTAACATATGTACTCAGCTGATTCTCATATCTGGCCTTTGGATGTGGGTTCTTGCTCACTTCCCATACATGCCTCTCATGGATTATAAGTAAGTGCCCATGAGCTATTGTTCTCTTCAACTTTTGGGGTAACCTGGCATGGGCTGGTATGCCTGGAGCTCCTGGGCTAGTCACCTTCAGACTCAGTTGGATTAGTTTGGGGCCCCTCAGAGGATGCCATAGGGGGAGCAAAGTCTGACAACTGTCCTATGGGCCCCTAGGCAGAGGGCTCCAGTGACATCAGCTTTCTCCGGATCCACCACAGCACACTGTGTGGCTAATGAAGTACTCCACCATCAGGACCCTGATCTCAGCAGCCAGGCACAGAGTGGGTCACTGTCTGTTGTGGACAGGAGGCCCTGGTATGTCCAGGTTATGTTCCAGGTCCCTGGGAAGAAAGACACATACCCAAGAGGTGGGCAATCAAGGGGTATGGTGTGGAGAGTCCAGAGCTCCTAGTGGGTGCAGCTCCAGGGGTGGCCTTAAATCCTCCTCCTCACATAGTTCAGATACCTCTGTCCATTTGTGCCTGGTATGTCCTTGTAGTGGTGTTCAAGCAAGCCACCGGTTAATTGCCTTGACAACACACGCACATTCTGCAAATTGAGAATTGCATTATTATTTTGAAATTCTCTCTACACAAAGGTCTAACTGCTTTAGAAATCCATCCATATTATCATAAGACATTTAAATGTTGCATATATTGATAAAGATTATGAATCACTAATAGAGTCTTTAAATATAATTTCAACTGTTGTACATTTTTTTAAAATAAATTTTTATTTATTTATTTATCTTTTGGTAAGGCAGATCTGTTGCTAATCTTCCTCTTTTTTTGCTTGAGGAAGATTAGCCCTGAGCTAACATCTGTGCCAGTGTTCCTCTACTTTGTACAGGGGACGCCTCGACAGCATGGCTGATGAGTGGGGTAGGTCTGTGCTGGGATCCAAACCTGTCAACCTGGACCACCGAGGCAGAGTGTGTGGAACTCTAACTTCTCGGCCATGGGGCCAGCCCCCACTGTACATTTTCAATAGTTATAAAAATAGTTTAAAATTCTTTAGCACATATTTGTGCAAACTTCCTCATGGATGCTGACTTTCAAGAATTTGAAGATATCATCCTTAAAAAGTTGGCATTTTTGCCATCGTTGGCATAAATTGGTACAAAAAAGTCACATTCTTGCAAGTAAGCTTGAGTTTCTCATTTAAAAAATTAAAAAAAATTCTTTGGAATTTGTGCAAATTCATATTTAATATATTCCCTCATACTTAGCGTTTTTTTTCTTATATAGTTATGTAAGGTTAAAAAGTAATAATTTTTTCCACTAAGTACTATCTAAATGGCCCCCTCCCTCAGTCTCTTCTAGTTTTTCCCAGCATGCCAAGCCAACATCTCTTTCTCTGTGTCATGGCTTGAAAAATGTTGGGCAGCTGTGCCCTGATTACCTTCCCCCCTTCCCCTCTGCCTTTCTAAAGGTGCCTCTAGTTGTGACTCATGCCTTCCCTGCTTCTGGACGCCCACAGCCCGCAGTCTCTGGTTCCTGCCTTGCTTTGATGGGCAGGACGTGCTACATGTCTGTGCCTTGAGGTTGCCTTAGCGTGGCTCTCTTATTATTCCGTACTTTCACATCTTTCCTTCCCGGTGAGGTTGGACATTCTTTAAGTGTAGTATCTATGGACTTACTATTTTGGATAATTCAATTCCTTACAAACTCTCAACAAGAATTACAAGATCCAAAACTAATCCACCTAAAATTAAGGAGTGGAATTTATTTTCTTTCTATCTCCCTGTAAGAAAGCTAATATAAAATTATCTATCTATATGTCTTTCTATCTGTCTATCTATCTATCTATCTGTCTATCTATCTATCTATCCATCCATCCATCCATCTATCTATCATCTATCTACCAACATATTTTGGCTTTTCTTATCTGCTTTTAGTGCTTGTGTGAATTTCCCCCTATTCTGCCAGGGGCACTTACTTGCCTTGGGGAGGTTTCGGATTATTACACAGAAATGCAGAAAGAAAGAACGAATCAATGGTAAGTGTTTGATATCCAAAATAGGATGTCTGGGTCCACAGCAAGACTACTGAAAACCACACTTTGAAATAGAGGAAGTGTTTTCTAAGTTTCTTAAGCTCCTTTTAATGCATCAAAAGCTGGGAGACTTGAACGTTAGGCTTCTCTATAAGCCAAGACTATGATGTACGTGAGAATAGGGGAAGCTGGTGCCTTTCAGTCTCAAGGATGTGGGATAAAGAGGCAGAGGCAGAGGAAGCCCACGTCAGACACAGGAGTCCTGACTTCCTTCTTTGGCTCAGCATCTGGGATGCGGGGTTAGTTTTAGGTGGAGACAGGGAAGCTGAAAGCTGAGGAGGCTTATTAGACCCTCTGCCATTTTGAGGTCTCTTGGAAAAGAAGAAGAAATGGGATTATGTTCACAGGCTCCAGGTGGATATGAATTGTGGGGGGACTCTGTTCAGCCTACTACACAGGTGGAGGAAAAATGAAACACTGGACGTTCACCCAAAAGAGACTGATCTAACTGAAATGGACTAGCTGGAATGGACTCGATTGGATGAGGCTGAGAAACCATGAACTGGCAATTTTAAACAGCTCTCCCCCACCTTGGCCACTACCTGAGGGATGGGGCGGGGGCTCATGATGACGATCAAACGGTTATGGAAAATGAACAAGTCACATCTTCTGTTTGTATCTGAGTGGTGTTGAGGTTAAAATTGCTGCATCACTGTGTATCTGGCTAGCTAGTACTCCAAAAGGAAGGAAAAGAAACAGATACCAAATCTCTACAATCAAGGTAGAAGATCTCAGAAATAGTGCAATTTGTGGGAGCATAGAATGGAGGAGAGGGGAGGAGAAAATGATTATACTCGAAAACTAAGGTTAAGAGGAACAATTACAATTCATCAAAAAGTGTTTCTTCTTGGCCCTGAGTTTCTTGGCAACCAAGAAAAGAAGAGAAAGATGAAAGTACAAGGACCTTATTATTTAGCTCAAGGAAGCAGGCCATATTGCCAAAAGATTAAAAAAATGTTTTCAAAACACTGGCTATGAGAAGCCTATCATAAAGGGCATTTATAGAGGGAACAGAGACTATCATGGAATGTGATTCTTTGATTGGAATTCTACAGGAAATTCAAGGACATTTTTCTTGTGGCATTTTTTATAGCTAACCTTAAAACATCTAACCTTAAAATAAGGTATAATATCAATTTGAGGTTCTGAAGGCTTTTGTGTGAAAAGCTAGAACAATGCAGTTGGGTATCTAACTTTCTTCAAAAAAACTTAGAGAATCTAGACATTGCAATGTCCAATATAGTAGCCATCAGCCACACAAGGTTATTTAGATTTAAATTTGAATTATTTAAAATTAAATAAAATTAAAAGTCCAATTTCTCTGTTACACTAGTCATATCATAAGTACTCAGTGGCCACATGTGGCTAGTGGCTGCTGTATTGGGCTGTGCAGAGAAATTTCCATCACTATATAAAGTCCTATTGGACAGATCCTAGAGGGATGTGTCCTTTAGGTAAGAATGTTTTTTTCCTTCTTCTCCTCAAAGCCTCCCAGTAAATAGTTGTATATTTTAGTTGTGGGTCCATCTAGTTGTGGCATGTGGGACGCCACCTCAGCATGGCTTGACGAGCGGTGCCAGGTCTGCACCCAGGGTCCGAACAGTAGAAACCCTGGGCCACTGAAGTGGAGCATGCAAACCCCACCACTTGGCTGTGGCACTGGCCCTGGGTAAGAATTTTTTGAAAACAATTCAGTATTGAGATTGTGAGAAGTATGTTAAAAGATGAAGTTTTTGATAAACTTACGAAATACATTAAAGGGCTTTTAAACATAAATTTAATATTTGAATAATTATTTTAAATATGATATTAAATAAATATGATACTAAATTAAAATTAAATAAAATCTTCTCCTTACTTAATACCATATACAAAAATTAAATCAAAATGGATCAAAGATCTAATGTAAGACTTAAAACGATAAAATTTTAGAAGAAAACATAAGGCAAAAGCATTCCGATGTTGGATTTGGCAGTGATTTCCTGAATATGACACCAAAAGCACAGGCAACAAAAGAAAAGAATAGGCAAATTGGACTTCATCAAAATTAAAAACTTTTGTGCTTTGAAGGACGCTATCAATAGAAGAAAAAGTCAACCCACAGAATGGGAAAAAATATTTGCAAATCACATATCTGATAGAGAATTAATATCCAGAATATATAAAGAACTCCTAAGACTTAACAACAGCAAAACTAACAGCAAAATTTGCGATTCAAAATGGGCAAAGGACTTGAATAGACATTTCTCCAAAGACTATCTAGAAATGGCCAATAGCACACGAAAAGATGGCAACATCATTTATCGTTAGGAAATGCAAATCAAAACCACAAACCACAATGAGATACCACTTCACATTCATTAGGATGACTATTATCAAAATAACAGAAAACAACAAGTGTTGGTGAGGATGTAGAGAAAATAGAACCCTTGTGCATTGCTGGTGGGAATGTGAAATGGTGCAGCCACTGTTGAAAACAGGATGGCATTTTCTCAAAAAAATTAATATATAGAGTTATCATTCGATCCAGCAATTCCACTTCTCCACAAAGAATTGAAAGCAGAGACTCAAACAGATATTTGAGCAGCAACGTTGGTAGCCGCATTATTTACAATAGTCAAAAGGTGGAAACAACTCAAATATCCACTGACAGGTGACTGAATAAACAAGATGTGGTATATGCGTACAATGGAATATGATTCAGCCTTAAAAAGGAAGGAAATTCTGATGCATGCTACAACATGGATGAACCTGGAAGACGTTATGATAAGGGAAATAAGCCAGACACAAAAGGACAGATATTACGCAATTCTCTTATACGATGTACCTAGAATAGTCAAATTCATAGTGATGAAATGTGGCTGCCAGGGATTGGTGGGGAGGGGAAATGGGGACTTATTGTTTAATGGGTGCAGAGTTTCAGAATGAGAGGATGAGATCATTCCAGAGATGTGGTGATGGTTGCACGACAACGTGAATGTACTTAATGCCACTGAACTGTACAGTTAAAAATGATTAAAATGGTAAATTTCATGTTATGCATATTTTACCACAATAAAAAAAGCTTAAAAAAAAAAGAGAGAGTCATAAAGGAAGAACCAGTCTCTCTTCTGCAGGCTGCGGTGGTACCTGCATGAGTGGCATGAACTGCTGCCGTCATCTGGTGACCAGGAGTAGTGCCAGCCTGCAGACGGGCCAGCGTGCTGAGGATGATGAGGCAGAAAAATGGAAAAGTCTCATGTCCCTGGTGGTGTCAGTGAGTCCCTAAACCCGTCCCGGAACTACCCTCCCTCCATACTTCCTTTTATGTAAATTTTCTTTACTCTTAAAAAAAAAACTTCCATATTTCTACTTGACTTTTAAATGGTTCACTCATATTCAACAAACCTAAAAAAATAGTCATACTTAAGTTGGACTATTCCTCTTGCTATATAGCTCTGGGAATTTAAATGCATGTCTAGATTCCTGTTACCATCACTGCATGAGCATCTGGAATAGTTCCATACCCTCCCAAACTCTCTTGTGCTATACCTTTTATAGTCACACCCTCCCTCTACCCCAACTCCTGGCAACTACTGATTTGTTCTCCATCTCTATCATTTTGTCTTTTCAGGAATGTCAACGAAATAGAATCAAACATTATGTAACCTTTTGAGACTGACTTCTTTCACTTAGCATAATACCTTTGAGATTCATTCAAGTTGTTGCATGTATCGATAATTTGTTCCTTTTTATTGATGAATTGTATTCCATTGTATGGCTATACCACAATTTTTATACCTATTTACCAGTTGAAGGACGTTTGAGTTGTTTCCAGTTTTTGGCAAATATGAACAGAATTGCTATAAACATTTGTGTACTGGTTTTTGTGTGACCATAGATTTTCCTTTTTCTAAGATAAATACCCAGGATTGGGATAGCTGAGTCATATAAGAAGTGTATATTTAATATAAAAAACTACAAAGCCATTTCCTAGAGGGGCTATACCATTTAGCATTCCCACCAGTGGAGTTTCACTTGCTTCGCATCCTTGCCAGCACTTGGTATAACACAAATATTTCTTAAGCACCTGGCGTGGGGCAAGATGTTAGAGATAGAAAGGTAGATAAGACATAATTTCTGCTCTTGAGCAGTTTGTAGTGAAGTTTATTAAAAGCCTACAGCATTAACTGCATCAAGATCATGTTATATACGCCTCCTAAACATTACCAAGTTGTTCTGATAAAGCAAATGTAGTTGTGTGTGGAGATACAGAAGGAAAAAAAGTAAAATACTTTCGAGGGAAACAGGAAGAATTTTGTTGTCAATCAACACGCTGCTGTGAATAGCTTGACTCCGTGATTAATACCATCATATATTGTTGTCTTAATTTGTGATGACATACCAGGCATGATTTTGTAGTGGGGGCAAACAATATACCATCACTTTCGGCAAGGTTTTTGCTTTTGCCACTTGGAGATCTGGTTCTTATTTCCTTGGTCAACATGGCTCTGTTACTAGAAGACTGAACCTCAGTTTAGAGCTTATTTCAAGATGAGGAAACAGGAGTAAATGCAAAGATAAACCGCTACTTCCCTACAAGGGCAAACTGCTTGCAGTCAATGGTTAATTTGATACATATTATTAAACTCATATTATCTATCGTAGGATATTCAAAATAGAATAAGGAGTGCAATAGTTCAACATGTACCTAGTCTAAATTGATAAATTCTCTGATGATTCTCAGAAGCCGGGGCCAAATTCGCTGTCCCCACTCATGTTTAAACCATCTGCTCTCTTGGGTTTAGTATTATCTCATTCTTCCTAAATGTTGTCTTTTGGGCTATAGACCTTTATAAATGCCAACTGCTTTTTCTAGATAGAGTTGTGGATTTCCTTCTTGGAAGCAGGCAGGTAAGGTGATTCCTTTCACCACCAGGGTTAGACTCAGTGACTTCTTCCCTCCATGACCAGGCACTGAAGTGGTACCTCTCTTAGCTCAGTCGCTCATCGTAAACTGACGGCTTTACAATGGCCATCCATAGCTGATTGTAAATTGACGGTCACCAGCCAGAGTCCAGGTTCTTTGTCTGATATCTTCCTTTCTGGAGGCTGGTTCCTCACCATTAGGTCTAAACTGAGAGTTTTCCTTAAGAAATTAGTAACTTTTTGTAGTATTAATGGAGCTATTCAGATTCAGGTATTGTATTGGAAACAGGTTTTTCTGAGCTCTGAGCCTCTTCTCAACCAGAAACTAAACTCTAAACAGGGTGGGGAAATCACTCTTTTTTCCCCCTTCAGACTGACTGCATGGCTCAGTCAGGGCCTTTCGAGAATGTCACAAGGTCAGGGGACGGGCTGGACGGCGTTTCATGTACTCTGCTCTATCAGGATGAGACGGCCCTCACTGGTCCTTAGGAATTCCTATCCAACTAGGTCAGTGGTTCTCAAGGAGTAGTCTTGGACCAGAAGCATCAGTGTTACCTAACTTGTGAGCTGATAGGAAATGCAAATTCTCTGGCCCCATCCCAACTGAATTGAAATATCTAGGAGTGGGGCCCCGGAAACTGCATTTTAACAAGCTCTCCAGGTGATTCTCAGGCATAATAAAGTGTGACAATCACTGGTTTAAAGGTACGTGGATTCTAAAGGTGGGACTGGCCTCATGGAAGATTGTAGTTTGAGTGTTGGCATTGTCTCCACGGTAAAAACAGTGTTTAAGAACAGAGGACATAAATGCAAGTCTTACATTTCAGTCCTAGATCTACCATGTACCAGCTGTATGAATTTAGACGTGGTATTTATTCTCTCTAAGCCTCACTTTTTTTAAAATCTCTAAAATAGGTAGAGTGGATATAAAATTTCAGACCCGAAACCTGGGTGTGCCAAAAATAACTTTCTTTTTTTGATTACTGATCTTTATTGTTGTCTCAAGCTCACATTCCTGCAGTTGGAAAAAACCTCCCTAATTTTAGTCAATAAAGACTAATAATTGATTATTCAAAAAAGGAAATTTAATCATAGTATACTACTTGGCCGTGCAGTGAAACAGTATTTCCCAAATCAAAATAGTGTAAATATAAAATATTGATTTAACTAAAACTTGTGATATAACTATTATGAGAGGTCAGGGGGTGGGAAAGTGGAGGTGGTGGAGTGTGGAGAGCTACACGTTCATCTACCAGAAGAGGAAGTCGATAGAGAATATTTAATATCGAGAAATCACTATATAGCAATATAACATAATTTGGGAATAAGATACTAAAGATAAGGACAAGCTTAACAAGTTCAAAATTGTGACTCTCAAGATTTAGGCTAGGGAGAGCGGGAGGGGGTGGGATAGAGGATTGCTAATTTATGTTATAATTCTTTTAGGTAAACATTAAAAATAAATTACGTAGTCATAAAAATACTCTTTTCTCTCAAATTATTTTGAGTTCCAAAAGTACGTTTAGAAACTGAGAATAGACTTTTTCTTTTTGTATTTTTGCTGTCACATCCTTATGCTGAGGGGGGTGAGGTGGAATGTGCTCGCTGGTGCTAGATGGGGGGCAAGATGGAGAGAGAAGCACAGGTTGATATGCGCACATGTACCACATGGAGAGAGAGCGGTGGCCTGCACCTCACACAGTTGCTGTGACTATTTAAGGAGCTAATGCATGTAAAGTGCGTGGCATGGTTCCTGGCACGTTGTAAAGATCCAATACACATTGTGAGTTAAAAATAATGTTATTATAACAAGAAGTCATCCAGGAAAGCCTACCTACGGAGAGGCCAGGTTGAGCTTGGTCCCGCAGTTTGATAGACTGCTTATTTTCCGCAGAGGTCTGGACGCCTTGAAGGAATGTCTGCAGTGATTTTAATCTCACTCGTCAGACACTTCCCACTCCTGGAACAGGGGCAGCTGTAACAGATTCTCACCGGAGACTCACCAGCGTGTGGCAGTCAGCTTTCTTACGAGGTCCCCAGATCATTCATTCCTTCAGGGCTGCGTGGCTGAGAAAGCAAAGATCAAGGCATTCTGAGACTCTCACGAGATGAGAAATGCTATATACCTCAAACCCTGCCGCAAAAGGAGCCTGTTGGACTTCCCAAGGCAGCGATCTACTCAGGGTTGACGGTAGCTTTTTTCTTTGTGTTCCTCCCTCCCTTGGCCCTCACCAACATTCCATATGTCACTCTGCCCGTGACTTGGTTTACAACTCCCTTACACAGGGGTATTGGGACAAAGTAGCTTTTTCTCCAGTCCTAGCCTGAAAAACAACAATTCTTTCAGCCATTTGATCTGTTAAAATGCTCTGAATACTTTGTAAATATAAACTACTCACAGGATTATCAGAACAAAGCTCCCTTCCTCTATTCACCCAAGTAAGTAGTACACCCCTCAGCCAGTACAATGGGACATTTCAGAGATGGAATATGGGTCTATTCAAGAACCAAGATGTACTGAGGCAGATGTGGGATCCCAGGTCCTGGGCTGATTTTATACAACGTCACAGGCTTAGTCCCTTTTACGTCCTCTTTAATGCTGGATATGGTTGTTACCACCTTGCTGGCCGTACTGGACTCAGATACCCCTGTGACCTGATTTCCCTATAGGCATGGGCACCTCTTCACCCAGGATTTTACTCTCCAGGTGTGGAGAAAAATCTTGGCTGCCATTCTGTCTTTCCAGCTCTAGCAAATGACTTCTTGTGAACACGACAATTAAGCGCCCACCACAGAACATTTTGCAAGAATATACACTCAGAACATTTTTCCAGCACTAAGGCAGAAATGTCAGCCACGATTGTTAGTGCTGTGTTGACTGCTTTGCAAAACATCCATCACTCACGGGGCTGGATGTCGGAGAGATGTTTCCCATTGCGGCAAGAAGCAGAAAAGCCTCAGGCGAGCCGCCCAGAACACAACCCGGGTGCTGAACAAGCTCCTTCCAGAGGCAGCTTGGTGGCCTGTCTCAGCCAGCCCGGCCTCTTGCTTCTCTTGGTTTTTTCATTGGCATCAGTTTTCTAGCTTCTGAACTCTGTGAAGGAGAAGGAGGAGGAGCTCGTTCCATATTTGGGAGATATGAACATAAAATTGGGACATAAGCTTGAACGTACGCCCAGGAATCAACATGTGAAAGGAGAGAGAAACATGTTTCAATCTGGGAAGAAATCCTCTTTTCCCAAGTCTGAGAAGTTGATAAAAATAAAGCAACAGAAGAAGCTGGAAATATGAGTGTGAAAAACGCAGAAAACGAGGCTCGAGTGAAAATGCTCCACATGCCAAAAGTTGTAGACAGTTTGGGAGAAGTTCTGGTACTGTTTTTCCTGCCCTGTTCTGGTTCTGAAAAGGAGTGCCCTCCCCTTTTCAGAGAAGACACTAAGCCCAAGAAATATAACTTTGTTATGTATGTTTTCCTCCAACCTTAAGATTCTTCTTACTTATCATAAATTAGCCCAAACTAAGAGGTGACATTTTAAATTCTGAGCTTGTAACTCCATTTGTTAGAAATTTAAAAAACATGAAAAGATAAATCCAACAACAACTTGCAATGATTTTAAATGTTACTTTATGTTTAATACATCAAACATAATGACTTTTTTTAGCAAAACAAGTGATGGATATTCTTCAGGCTGTACTTATGTGCAGTAAATCTTTATGATCCTAAACTAATAAAGGGATTTCCAATGTGTATAGTGCTTTGAAAAACTATAATTATGGGCAGACTTCAACTTCATATTAGGTTTCAAGAGTTTGCAACTTATCAGGAGTAGAAAATATTCCTGATAGAAAGAGTGATATGAGGCATGCATGGGTGGTTAGGCAGTCTATAAAATCCTACTTAGTTCAGATTTGATGGTACTAATAGCAATACAGATATTAACTATCACCTACAACATTTTTTAATGGGAAAGTCTGTGCTGCGTTTTGACTGGACCAGCCAAGGTCATGGTTCCTCCATCAGTTCAAGGGAGAGGGGTTGAGGCCCTAGGGATTCTGGCAGATGGGGTAGAGTGTGGAAGGGGACCAAAGAGTGGACCCCTGGAGCTTTTAGGGGATCAGCCATCCAGAGATTCTGGGTTTGGAAGTCTTGCAAATAGGTCCTTCTCATGAGCCTGCGAAGAGCTGGAGAAGACTGAGGCAGGAGGCAGAGGGGAACTGGACCGGGGCTGTGTCATGGGGTCAGGGGTTTCAAGGGTGTCTGTTTCTCATGGTATCAGCAACTGACTAGATCCCTGAGGAAGTAACTCGATCTCATCAAACTCCTATTTCTGGAATTTTTTTTTTTTTTAAAGATTTTATTTTTTTCCTTTTTCTCCCCAAAGGCCTCTGGTACATAGTTGTATATTCTTCGTTGTGGGTCCTTCTAGTTGCGGCATGTGGGACGCTGCCTCAGTGTGGTTTGATGAGCAGTGCCCTGTCCGCGCCCAGGATTCGAACCAACGAAACACTGGGCCGCCTGCAGTAGAGCACGCGAACTTAACCACTCAGCCACGGGGCCAGCCCTGGGAATTTTTATTTATTTATTTATTTTTGTGAGGAGGATTGGCCCTGAGCTAACATCTGTTGGTAATCTTCCTCTTTTTACTTGAAGAAGATTGTTGCTGAGCTAACATCTGTGCCAACCTTCCTCTATTTTGTATGTGGGACACCACCATAGCGTGGCTTGACGAGCGATGTTGTAGGTCCATGCCAGGATCCGAACCTGTGAACCCTGGGCTGCTGAAGAGGAGCGGGGGAACTTAACCACTACGCCACCGGGCTGGCCCCCTGGAAATTTTTATTTTTAATGAAGAGTAAAATGTTCAGCATCTAAACATTATACTAAAGCTAATTGTGATGTGCTTGTTAAAAAAAGTGTAAAATGTGCTATGTCATCTCGCCAGGGCAAGTGGAAACAGAATTGGGACTATTATTCAGGGACTTGAGGCAGAAGAGATAATCAATCTAGGCGACTAAAGATAGGAGATTTGGCATATGAGAATTATTAAAGCTGTGTAACTTTATCCTGAAACAAAAGATCTATGTACCTGGAAAACCATTTCTGGTGCAGTTTTAACCTAGCACAGAAACAAGAATTTCAGGCATGTAGTTCTGATAAAACGGTACTAAATCTACTAAAGCTTTGAAAGAGAATTTAGAGTCAAACATGCCGTGGCCCTGGGATTCCGTGTTGTCAAGGTAACCAGCACCTTCCTTTTCTTGGTAATGTGAACCTGCCAAACCAACGTCAGAGACACCTCTTGCTTTAGCTAGCCCGCCACCTGCCACTGAGTTAGACAGCTTTTCTTGGGTTGAAGATCCTAAAAGAAAAGTCCAGTTTCTCCTCTTCCTCCCTGCCCTCCAACCTTCTTTAGAGAAAAAACTCCATGCTTACTTTCATGAAGTTGCAAAGCTGGGTCACGTCTTGAAGCTCTTAGGAAGATGTACGTCTATTTCAGACATTTGCCCAGGCTCCATGGCAAGTGTCAATCCACACCATTACCTTTTCCCTGAAACGACTTTGCAGAAAGCGTGGGAATACTTATTTAGCTTTCTCCCGACTATTGTCGAGGTTGACGTAACGCAAGGCCAGGCCACACAGTGTTCCACCTGAATGTTGTGACTCTATTTTTGTTTTACACCCAGGAAGACTGAGACTGAAGCAAAGAAGAAAGTTCATTAACTGAACCCGTTTATCCAGAGCCCTCAGTGTTCAAGGACTCTGCCAGCAGCTGCCTGGGACGTAGGAAAAAAGACGATTTAGTCCCCGTGCTCAAGGGTTTACAGACTACTGGAGGGTCTAAGCCAAAATACCCAACAATAAATAGAAGTAGAATATAATTAGGGTCATCAGAGAGATATGGAGATAGATAGGAGGAAAATGCTGCATGATCGCCAAGGACGACTAATTGTTAATTAGATGGGAGTGGCCAAGAAGGCTTTGTGGAAGAGGTGGTATTTGAAATGGGCTTTGACAGAATTTCTACAATGGATTTTTTTCGAGGAGGGTATTCAAAAAGCAGGGTGGAAAAGGAAGGCCAAACCGGCAAGTTCAAGGATGTAAGTGAGATGTTTAGGCTCAGGCTCCAGGCTGCCTCCGTTTAAACCCCAGCTCTACTGCATTCTACTGTGTGACCCTGGGCAAGTCAGCAACCTCTCTGAGCCTCAGTCTTCTGCCTATAAAGGAAGGGGCATAATGACAGCACTTCTTTGGATAGTTGTGAGGATTAAATTATTTAAGATGTGGGAAGCTCCTGGGACTGTTTCTGATTTTTAGTAGGGGCTTTAAAAGTGCTAGCTATTATTACTGTTGTTGTTGCTGTGGTTAGTGGATTTGGTAGGAAGTGCATTGCTTATGAGGCTGGAAAGAGTTTTGGGTTCATTTTGTGGCCTAAAATATATCCAATTTAAGTTTATATTTAATTTAATGGGCAGGGGGGAAATCATCACAGTTTCTTTTTTTAAACTTGGTAAGTAACAGTGCGAGAACCACAAAACTTCAGGAAGCAACAACACTGTAAAATTCAGTTGTGTTTAACATAGTCTTTTTTGGTTATATTTCCAGTCGTGGCCCCGAACTGCTAACCCTGCTAACTTCTCCCTCCAGTGATTTAGACCGTGAGGCGTCACGAATTGATTTGATACGAAACACCTGTAGAAGGGATTACAGGATGCTAATCTTGTCCAGGTGAAGAGAAAATCGATTTGGAGAGGAACAACTTCTATTTTATCATATAAATAAAAACTATGGGGGCTATGAATGTCAAAGCCGGTGGCCTTGAACCCTTCTCTTCCATAAAGGGCTACAAGACCGTGCAATATATCATTAAAAAAAAAAACGTCATTTCTTTTCCATTTTGTAATATGTTCTGGGAGATTTGACTGATGATCTATATTTCAGGAAGCGTGAATGATTTCCACATCTCCGATGAGAAAGGTGTGTCGTAAATCAATTCATGATGTAGTAAAACACTTTCTCTGCCTTGACACAGCCTTGATCCCTAATTATAGGTGAGAACAAGGTAAATATTTTTTTTTAACAGTGAGCAATCTGTAGGAGTTTTATTGACCTAAGATGTTTTTATTTGCCATTCTCGGTTCATAGATGCTAGTCGATCTACTGCCCTGAATTACTTAGGCTGCCTCACATTCACTTTTTGGAGAACAGTTGTTGAGTTCTAAAAACATTCATGGTTCCAGTTCTTCTGACCTCTGGGTGTATTTTTGTGACCTCTTCATGGCCCTTGTCCTTTGATCCCTGTAAGTCTGCTCCTCTCGGGTTGTCCTCGAGGCCTCGGGTGCTGGTTATATCTCACAGCCAAGGCTTGTTTTGGAGGAAGCCAGCTGTTCCATGTCACTTCCCTCCAGACAAATTGATGACTTTCAAGTTTTGTGACTCTTTAAGGGAGAGTGCTGCTGAGCGACAGGTCACTGGAGGGGGCTCCCATGGATTCATTTGGCTTCTCTGGATCCGTGAAAGCTGATTTGGTCCCTGTTTAGGAAGCTAGATCCATGTCAGCAGAGGTTATCCTGGAGATGGATGACAAGGTGGGCTGGAGGAGAGGGAAGGAGATGATGAGCAAGTTAACGCTTAATGGTGTAGGAGAGGAAAATATCTTTTTCCTTCTACTCGTCTGGATTTTCAGCTGGGTCTCTGTCACAAGAGACAGATTAGCAAGAGAAAAGCACACAAATTTACTTAATGTAAGTTTTATGTGACACAGGAGGCTTCATAAGGAAATGAAGACCCAAAGAAATGGTTAAGCTTATGCATTTTTATACTAGGTTTGATGAAGAGTGGAAAGTTGTGGAAAAATATGATAAAACAAAGGGTATGAGCTACAAGTAGTATACTGGGGGAACTTGGCGAGTCTGTCCATTCAGATTCCTCTCAGCGTCCCTCCGTCTTGGAGATCAGGATGTGCCCTTCCTCCGGGTGTGGAGAGAGCCCCTCTCATATGAGTCTTGGGACCTGCTTCAGGGGAAGCTCAGCGAGTCCGTCCTGCGCATGTTGTTTCTCAAATTCCTTCAGCTTAAAATATCCAATATGTCAAGGTGCCGTATTTGGAGGTAGCGTGTGCTGAACCCTACCAATGAGAAGAATAGTCTGATATCTCTGAATCCAAATCCACTATGGTGTGGCAAAGTCAATTCCTTTCACCCTCTTTCAACACGTAGCTCTTTCCCTGTATTTCCAACCCTAAAATGATTACTTTCCAAGCTTGTTTAGCTCCTTTGGAGATAAATGTTTATGCTGGATGTGTGTTAGGATGGAAGAGTCCTTCTTAAATTATAAACAGTAAAGGTCAAAGGACCAAACACACTGAAAGTTCTGAGCGGCGTGTCAGGAGTTTGGACAGTTTAGACATGTGGTCATATCTGAGATAGGAAGGCTTCTGTTGTTAGCCAGGCCACAGAAACATTGGGATGGAAGAGTTTTTTATTGACTAGTGGGTGACTTTGTAAAATTTTTATTTTGAAATAATTATAGACTCACAGGAAGTTGTAAAAATCGTACATGAGTTTTGTGTATGCCTCATCCAGCTTACACCATGGGGACATCTTATATAATTCACAATATCAAAACCAGCAAACAGGTGTACGAGTGATAGCTTTCTTCTTCCAATGTTTACAATTGCGCTGAAATACTCATAAAACGTACCGTCTTAACCATCTTGAAGGCTACAGTTTAGTGGTATTAAGTACACTCATATCGTTGTGCAACCATCACTACCACCCATCTCCAGAACTCTTTTCATCTTGCGAAACTAAAACTTTGTACCCGTTAGACAGTAACTCCTCATTTTCCTCTTGCTTCAGCCCCTGGCAACCACCATTCTTCTTTCTGTCTCTGTTAATTTGACTACTCGAAGTGCCTCGTGTAAGTGGAATCATACAGTATTTATCTTTTAGTGACTGGCTTATTCCACTTAGCATAATGTTCTGAAAGTTCATCCATGTTGTAGAATGTGCCAGAATTTCCTTCCTTTTTAAGGCTGAATAATACTCCGTTGTATGTATGTGCCGTATTTTGTGTACCCATTCATCCATTGACGGATGCTTCTACGTTTCAGCTATTGTGAATAATGCTGCTGTGAACATGGATGTACAAATATCTTTTTGAGACTCTCCTTTCAGTTCTTTTGGATATACACCTAGAAGTGGAATTGCTGGAAGTAGGCGACTTTATTTAAAGTCTGCACTTTGCTTGTTTTCTGTGTCTGGAAGCTCCAAATTATTATCAGCTCCCTATGCCACCACTTTTTAATTATCCGTCATCCCCTAGTGCCCACCACGTCCCCACTATCCTGTCTGTCAAACTTAGGTTTCCCATCAGGAAGACCACTTTCTTGCATATTCTCTCAACTCCCCTGCTGGGCGTCAACTCTGCTTTTATGCCACATCAGCTTTCAGTGTCTGTACCAAATTTTCTGCTCTCCTTGGCAGACCAAACTCTTCAAATACTTTTTTTGGGGTGCTTCAGAGATCCCATGCTCTCCTGGTCTCCTCCTGTCACACCAGCTGGCCTGTCTCTATCTTTGATGGCTCTTCCTCTTTTTCCTCACCTCCTAAGGTTAACTCTTCATTCTTTAGACTCTTCCCTTCTCTGTCTACACCTTCTCTTTGGAAGATCTTTCCTAGTCCCATGGCTTTAGTGACTTCCAAATGCTGGTGAATCTCAAATTTATCTCCAACCCAGACTCCTTCCTTGAACCCCAGATTTATATATCCCACGGCCTACTCACCATCACTTGGATGTCAAATAAGCAACTCAAACTTAAAATGTCTCAAATAGAATTCTTGACTTTCTCACCTAAATCTGCTTGCTCCTAGTTTTATCTTCAGTAAATGTCAGCCCATTTCCGAGAATTTCTTAGGCCTAATATCTATGAGCTGTCCTTCATTCCTGTTTTTCTTTCATAGCTTGCGTTCAATTGTTGAGCAAGTACTGTTGGCTCCATCTTCAAAATATACCCCAGATATGAACGCTTTTCACTTCTTCTACCACCACCATTCCAATCTGAGCCATAATCATCTCTCCCCTCCACTACCGCAACTTCCTAACAGGATCTCCTCTTTCCACTCTTGCCTTTATAGTCCCTGCTCAGACGCAAACTCAAATGATGTTTAACGATGTAAGTCAGACCAAGTCACTCTCCTGATGGAAACCCTCTAAAGGCTTCCTAGAACACTTAACATCAAATCCAACTTCCATAGTATGAATTAGAGACCTACATGTTCTGGTTGCTACTTTACTCTCAAACCTCATTTCCTACCATTCTTCTTCTTGACTGCTCCGGCTGGCCACACTGGCTGGCTTTCTGTTCCTTGAACTCGGCCAGTTCGTTTTGCCTCAAGACTTTGACCGCTTCTTCCAGGAAGGCTGTTTCTCAGACGTCACTAGCCTTCGCATTTGCATCATCGAGCTCATTGCACCTCCTCCCATGTTTTCTCCCAACTCTGACTAATATTGCTCCCTCCTCCCACATCACTCATCTCCTTGTCCTCTTTTAGTTTTCTTTATAGCAAATACCTCTAAAATAAACACTACATTTTATTATTTATATGTTTCCATGTCTTCTCCACTAGGATGTACGTTCCCCGAGGGCAGCCATTTTGTCTTTCTTGCTCATCACTGCATGCTCCCAACTGAAAAGTGCCTGCTCCGGAGTGAGTTCTCAGAAAAACCAGTTGCTGAATGAATGAAACCGTGTCCTCATGCCTTTAGCAGTGCATTATCGTCAACTGATTTTCCTTTGTTCGATGGATCCTGCTTCATTTAGACAGAAAACATAAAATAAAGCAGAATTTTAAGAGTTTTCAGTTTGAATGTTCAAGAAAAAATCAGCCTGCATGGGGGCTGCTTCAGTTTTTTAACACTAGTGACTGCAGGTGTCCAATTTGAAGAAGATCTTAAGCTTACAACTCAAATGGAGTTGAAATGACTTCTCTCAATACAAAGGGGAATAGAAGGAGCTCTAAGAAAGTGAGATTGTTGACACTTTCAGTCTGAAACTACCACTCTCTTCACAGCAATTTAAATTTTAATAAACTATGTCAAAGACTCAGAAGCACAACATGGGAAGGAAAGTAAGTTTTTTCTTTCTTTTTTTAAGTGAGCAGTTACTGTATCCCAGGTCATGTGCTTTAACACACATGCTCAGTTCATTTTCATGACCATGTTCCAGGATGGGTATTGCTCTCCCTTTTAGAGATCAGGAAATTGAGAATTACAGGTTTGCCATAGGTCACGGTAAAAGGCAGAGCTGGGATTCAACCCCTGGCCTGACTCACGCCCAAGCCCGTGTTCTTTCTATCTCCTTACACTGCCTCCCACGGGGAAAACTAGAGTGAGTCTTAAAGGTATATTGGGATTCTTTTCATGGGCTATCAAAATTCCAATTTAAAAATGAAATTGAATGTTTGCATCTAAAAATGCCACAGCAGGGGTCTCTAACCCAAGAGATGGAATTAGCTGACGAACCATGAACTGGAGACAGAAGAGCTGATTCATTTTGAAAAACGACGTTGTCTGCCCACTGCGCTTGCAGAGTAGCCACCCCAGGCGGAACACGGTGCCCTGCGAAGTGGGTTAAATGGAAAAGGGAGGGCTCGTGCTCTGAACAATTTCTGATAATGTCAGGCCACCGTACGAGGTTTACCGTGTACAGTTAGGTTTACCGCCTGCCAGGCTCCGGGCTGGCCCGTATTATCCCCATTTTACACACGAAGGTACATGACGTGCTCAGAGTTACCAGCTGGTATGTTACAGAGATGTGACTGAAATCCAGGTCCGTCTGCTCCTGTCTACACCCTTATCTGTTTGGATATATCCCCTCTTGTCTATTTGAGAGACACAGAATAGAAATGAAACAACTGGGAATAAAACCAGTTAAAATAATACCACTTACTCTCTTGTAATGGGAGAGCTGAGGGAGCTTCTGTAGATGACGAAATATGGTGGGGTCAATACCACAGCAAACGGTTGTCAGAAATAGCATCTTTTTCTTAAAAATTCTGTGGTTCAGAGGAATTATTAATTGACTCTAGTTTATTTTTTTATTCCAAATTGGTGACATTTTATTATATTATCTTATTATGTGGAACTTGTATCAGTCAGGATAGGTCAGATTATACTGTGGTAACAAACAGTCCCAAATCTTAGTGGTCTAAAGCAACAAGAGTTGTTTTCTCCTCACAATATATGTCCATCGTGGGTTGATGACGGGGGGCTCTGCTTCATGTCATCATTGTCCTCACTCTGGGACACAGGCTGTGACAAAGGAAAAGAGAGTGCTAGAGGGTCCTCCCACTTCACGTCCACCTCACAATACACAGGCCATTACTAATTCTTGGGTCCCGCCCAAACACATGGCTGGAGGAAGTGTAGAGAGCTGGAAATATTCCACGAGCAAAATGAACGACTATCGCGGGCCTGGAGTTGGGGTGAAGGTTTCATGAGGTGAAATTGCTATGTATCTTGAATACAGGCGTACTTTGTTTTATTGTGCTTCACGCTATTGCACTTGGCAGATATCACGTTTTGTGCAAATTAAATGTTTGTGGCAACCCAGCATTTAGCAAGTCTGTCGGCACCATTTTCCAACAACATTTGCTCACTTCATGTCTCTTTGTCACATTTTGGTAATTCTCGCAGTATTTCAAACTTTTTCATTATTATTATATTTGTTATGGTGATCTGTGATCAGTTACTATTGTAATTGATTTGGGGCTCCATGAACCGCACCCAGAGAAGTTGGCGAACTTAACCAACACAACCTAACACAACAGTGTTGTGTGTGTTCCTCCATCTCTCCCTCTCCTGAGGACTCCCTATTTCCTGAGACACAACAATATTGAAATTAGGCCAATTAATAGCCCTACAATGTCCTCTAAGTGTTCAAGTGAAAGGAAAAGTTGGATGTCTCACTTTAAATCAAAAGCTAGAAGTGATTAAGCTTAGTGAGGAAGATATGTCAAAAGCCAAGATAGGCATAAAGCTAGGCCTCTTGCCCCAAACAGTTAGCCAAGTTGTGAATGCAAAGGAAAGTTCTTAAAGGAAATTAAAAGTGCTACTCTGGTGAGCACATGCATGATAAGATATGGATGCAACCTTAGTGCTGATATGGAGAAAGCTTTAGTGGTCTAGACAGAAGGTCAAGCCAGCCACAACATTCTATTAAGCCAAAGCCTAATCCAGAGCAAGGCCCTCACTCTCTTCAATCCAGTGAAGGCTGAGAGAGGTGAGGAAGCTGCAGAAGAAAAGTTTGAAGCTGGCAGAAGTTGGTTCATGAGGTTCATAAGGCTTAAGGAAAAAAAGTCATCTCCATAACATAAAAGTGCAAGTTGATAAGCAAATGTTGATGTAGAAGCTGCAGCAAGTTATCCCAGAAGGTCTAGCTAAGATCATTAATGAAGATGGCTACACTGAAAAACAGATATTCAATGTAGATGAAATAGCTGTCTATTGGAAGAAGATGCCTTCTAGGACTTCCATAGCTGGAGAGGAGAAATCAATGCCCGGTAGGTTTCAAAGCCTCGAAGGACAGGCTGACTCTCTTGTTAGGGGCTAATGCAGCTGGTGACTTTAAGTTGAAGCCACTGCTCATTTACCATTCCCTCAAACCTAGGGCCCTCAAGAATGATGCTAAATCTTCTCTGCCTGTACTCTATAAGTGGAATAACAAAGCCTCGATGACGGCACATCCGTTTACAACATAGTTTACTGAATATTTTAAGCGCACTGTTGAGACCTACTGCTCAGAAAAAGAAGGTTCCTTTCCAAATGTTACTGATTGTTGACAATGCACCCGGTCACACAAGAGCTCCAATGGAGATGTACAACAAGATGAATGTTTTCATGCCTGCTGATACAACAGCCATTCTGCAGCCCATGGATCAAGGAGTAATTTCAACTTTGAAGTCTTCTTATTTAAGAAATACATTTCGTAAGGCTCTAGCTGCCATAGATAGTGATTCCTCTGATGGATCTGGGCAAAGTCAATTTAAAACCTCTGGAAAGGATACAGCATTCTAGATACCATTAAGAACATTCATGATTCATGGGAATAGGTCAAAATATCAACATTAACAGGAGTTTGGAAAAAGATTCCAACCCTCATGGATGACTCTGAGGGGTTCAAGACTTCTGTGGAGAAAGTAACCGCAGATGTGCTAGAAATAGCAAGAGAACTAGAATTAGAAGTGGAACCTGGAAATGTGACTGAATTGTCGCAATCTCATGATAAAACTTTAACGGATGAGGGGTTGCTTCTTGGAGGAGCAAAGAAAGTGGTTTCTTGAGACGGAATCTACTTCTGGTGAAGATGCTGTGAAGATTGTTGAAATGATCACAAAGGATTTAGAATATGAGATAAACTCAGTTGATAAAGCAGTGGCAAGGGTTTGAGAGGATTGGTTCAATTTTGAAAGAAGTTCTACTGCCGGTAAAATGCTATCAAACAGCATCACATGCTCCAGAGAAATTGTTCTTGAAAGGAAGAATCAACCAATGGGGCAAACTTCGCTATTGTCTTATTTTAAGAAATTGCCACAGCCAGCCCAGCCTTCAGCAACCACCACCCTGATCAGTCAGCAGCCATCAACACCAAGGCAAGACCCTCCACCAGCACAAAGACTATGACTTGCTGAAGGCTCAGATGATGGTTAGCATTTTTAGCAATAAAATATTTTAAGTTGATAAATTAATAAAATAATTTTAATTTTAATTAATAAAATACTTTTAATATTTTAATTTTATTTTTAATAAATAAATTTATTTAAATTGTGTACATTATTTTTTAGATGTAATGCTACTGCACCCTTAATGGACCAGTGTAGTGTAAGCATAACTTTTATGTACTGGGAAACCAAATAATTCACGCGACTTGCTTTATTATGGTGGTCTGGAGCTGAACCCACGATATCTCTGAGTTATGCCTGTATAAAAATATCTGGTATGGTTATATTTTAGAAATTACACTTATGGAAAATAGGATAAGATTCAGGTTAAATGCGTGATGAATGTATTTAATTTTTAAAAATTGTTTTGTTTTTCATTGATTATTCAAAAATGATTTTAAAAAATCATTTTGCTTTTCATTCAATTCTAATTTAAAAAATACCACCTCTGTACTTGTCTAGAGAGAGTAACCCATGTGGAGGATAGGTCTGCAAGTCAGCAAGATGGCCTGATTATCTTCAGCCAACTCAAAGAAGCATCTATCAAAAACTTTGAATTATTAGTTTTAGTAATTTAATTTAATAGTTTAAATAATTAATTTAATAGTTCAAGTAAGTGGAGTAAAACAAAATGCCCTCTTCAGATAAGAATGCTCTCATTCTTTGCTTTTCTAATTCCAGTTCTCAAACTCTGAACATTCCAGAACTACATTTAAAATTTTCAAATATCTATTTTAAGAATCAGTGCTTATCCTGAGATTGTAAACTTTCACATTTGCATTTTTACCACAACTCTCTGTCTCTCAAGGTGTCCTGACAAAGCAAGTGTTTTTGAATGACCCCTGGTGATATTAGGGTTCAACACAGAGAGGGTTTATAGCCAGAGAGGGCGGAAAGTCAGACTTCTCCAAGAGAAACGTTTCTTTATCATTCTTCCGATGATCACAAGGAGAATCAAGAGTTTTGACACAAAATTAATGTTTACCTCCTTTAAATTAGAAATGTGCCCTACGGCATTTTTTAAAGAAGAGCGTGTATAAATGAGTAATGATCTGATGCTAAAACTCCTGCAACTTTGGGAGTTCTTGCTATAGACAAACAACAGCCCTAAAATACGGAAGTAGCTGAATGGAGCTAGGAAGGAGATCCTGAAAAGGTCCCCGGGCGAGGGAAGTTCCAACGAGATCAAGGAACCGTCCATAAGGGGGTTTTTAAGAGATAAGAAAGTTTCCAATTGAGGGGGAGAAAAAAAGAGACGCTTAAATATGGCTACTCAGTAAAGAGCAAAAAACTGTTACTGATTTGAGATTCAGTTATTTTGTAAAGAAATGTATTAAGAATTAAATTGAGTGAAATCTTGTCTGTGAAATCCTTCGAGGAAATGTACTATTTTAAGAAAACAGTGATTTGGCAGGGTTGGAAATTTTCGGTTAGGACAAAAAAACTTTAGTGCTATTGACCTATTGTAATAGTAGCAGCAACAATGAAACAGTGAACTGTAGATTTCATAGGCGAAAGTGAGTCAAAAGTAAAGACAAAACAAAACAAAGCAACGTCTGCAACTGAATGAATTATTCTCTAGGATTTAAAAACAGTGGGAATGAAACTTAACCTGGTTTCAAATCATTGAACTTTTCAAAAGCACCTGTTTATGTGGGATATTCCACAAATTGAAAATATAAACTTCAAAACCAGAGAATAGTCTAAAACCTGTTGAAGTGACCATAGCAGAGTTCATTGAGCCCAAAGACAGCTCCCTATACGGTTCTCAGGGGCACCAAAGAGAAAGTGCTTACTGCCTCATGCCACGGGGCGCATCCTTTACCAGCAAAGGGCATGCAATGGGTTCCTCGGTCTTAATGTCTGCATGAGAGGGTGGACAAGACAAAGTCAGTAAGAGAGGGTAGAACCCAGGAAACTCACAGCATTTTGAAATACAAACACTCAATTCCCTGGTAAAAACTTGCTAAAAAGTTTTTGAAAAAATAAAAAAATTGGATTTCTGCTCTCCCTGTGACACAGGCAAGACTTGAAGGAAAGACTGATAAGTTAGAAAGCAATGAGGGCTGATTTAGGCAGATCTCATTGAAAGATGGCTTGGCATGCTGTGGCTGTAGGGGGCTTAGTCCTCAGGAGGGCAGGCAAACACATTTGTATCAGTTATTTTTTTTTAAATACTAAAATGAACATATTTGGTGGAAAAATGAAGTGATAATAGAGTCTAGGAATACTAAGTTTTTACATATTCTAATACTCTTGAATCTCAATAGGTTTGCCACTCCCCAACATACACATTTTATTTTATTTTATTTATTTATTTTTTAGGACCTCAATTTTTGCTTTTCTTTTCTTTTTTCTTTGTATTTCTTTATTGAGTTATTGATAGGTTACAATCTTGTGAAATTTCAGTTGTACATTAATGTTTGTCAGTCATGTTGTAGGTGCACCACTTCACCCTTTGTGCCCACCCCCCACCCCACCTTTCCCCTGGTATCCACTAAACTGTTCTTAGTCCATAATTTCAAATTCCTCATATGAGTGGATTCATACACAGATTATCCTTCTCTTGCTGGCTTATTTCACTTAACATAATTCTCTCAAGGTCCATCCATGTTATTGCAAATGGAATGATTTTGTTCTGTTTTGCAGCTGTGTAGTATTCCATTGTATATATGTGCCACATCTTCTTTATCCATTCATCTGTTGCTGGACACTTAGGTTGCTTCCACATCTTGGCTATTGTAAACAGTGCTGCAATAAACATTGGGGTGCATAGGACTTTTGGGATTACTGACTTCAAGCTCTTTGGATAAATACCCAGTAGTGGGATGGCTGGATCGTATGGTAGTTCTATTTTTAATTTTTTGAGGAATCTCCATACTGTTTTCCATAGTGGCTGCATGGGTTTGCATTCCCACCAGCGGTGTATCAGGGTTCCTTTTTCTCCGCAACCTCTCCAACATTTGTTGCTATTAGTTTTAGATATTTTTGTCATTCTAACAGGTGTAAGGTGACATCTTAGTGTAGTTTTGATTTGCATTTCCCTGATGATCAGCGATGATGAGCATCTTTTCATGTGCCTATTGGCCATCAGTATATCTTCTTTGGAGAAATGTCTGTTCATGTCTCCAGCCCATTTTTTGATTGGGTTGTTTGATGTTTTGTTGTTGAGTTGCGAGGGTTCTTTATATATTATGGATATTAAGCCTTTGTCAGATATATGACTTGCAAATATTTTTTCCCAGTTAGTGGGTTTTTTTTTGTTTCAATCCTGTTTTCGTTTACCTTGAAGAAGCTCTTTAATCTGATGAAGTCCCATTTGTTTATTCTTTCTATTGTTTCCCTTCTCTGAGAAGACATGGTGTCCAAAAAGATCCTTTTAATACTGATGTCAAAGAGTGTACTGCCTACGTTTTCTTCCAGAAGCCTTATGGTTTCAGGTCTCACCTTTAGGTCTTTGATCCATTTTGAGTTTATTTTGGTGAATGGTGAAAAAGAATGGTCAATTTTCATTCTTTTACATGTGGCTTTCCAGTTTTCCCAGCACCATTTGTTGAAAAGACTTTCTTTTCTCCATTGTATGCCCTCAGCTCCTTTGTCAAAGATAAGCTGTCCATAGATGTGTGGTTTGATTTCTGGGCTTTCAATTCTGTTCCATTGATCTGTGCACCTGCTTTTGTACCAGTACCATGCTGTTTTGATTACTGTAGCTTTGTAGTATGTTTTGAAGTCAGGGATTGCAATGCCTCCCGTTTTGTTCTTTTTTCTCAGGATTGCTTTAGAAATTCGGGGTCTTTTGCTGCCCCATATGAATTTTAGGATTCTTTGTTCTAATTCTGTAAAGAATGTCATTGGGATTCTGATTGGGATGGCGTTGAATCTGTAGATTGCTTTAGGTAGAACGGACATTTTAACTATGTTTATTCTTCCAATCCATGTACATGGAATGTCTTTCCATCTCCTTATGTCATCATCCAATTCTCTCAGAAAGGCCTTGTAATTTTCATTATATAGGTCCTTCACTTCCTTAGTTAAATTTACCCCAAGGTATTTTATTCTTTTTGTTGCAATTGTGAATGGTATTGTATTCTTGAGTTCTTTTTCTGTTGGTTCATTACTGGAGTATAGAAATACTACTGATTAATGCAAATTGATTTTATACCCTGCAACTTTGCTGTAGTTGTTGATTACTTCTAAGAGTTTTCAATGGATTCTTTGGGGTTTTCTATATATAAGATCATGAGGTCTGCAAACAGCGAGAGTTTCACTTCTTCCCTCCCTATTTGGATTCCTTTTATTCCTTTTTCTTGCCTGATTGCTCTGGCCAGGACCTCCAGTATTATGTTAAATAAGAGTGGTGATAGAGGGCATCCTTGTCTCGTTCCTGTTTTCAGGGGGATGGCGTTCAGTTTTTGCCCATTGAGTATGATGTTGGCTATGGGTTTGTCGTATATGGCCTTTATTATGTCGAGGTAGTTTTCTTCTATGCCCATTTTGTTCAGAGTTTTTATCATAAATGGCTGTTGGATCTTGTCAAATGCCTTCTCTGCATCTATTGAGATGATCATGTGGTTTTTATTCCTCAGTTTGTTGATGTGGTGTATCACGTTGATTGATTTGCGGATGTTGAACCATCCCTGTGTCCCTGGTATGAATCCCACCTGATCATGATGTATGATTCTTTTGATGAATTACTGAACTCTGGTGGCCAAAATTTTGTTTAGAATTTTTGCATCTATGTTCATCAGTGATATTGGCCTGTAGTTCTCTTTTTTCGTGGTGTCCTTGTCAGGTTTTGGTATCAGCGTGATGTTGGCCTCATAGAATGTGTTAGGAAGTGTTCCATCTTCCCTAATTTTTTGGAATAGCTTGAAAAGGAAAGGTATTAAATCCTCTCTGAAAGTTTGGTAGAATTCCCCAGGAAAGCCATCTGGTCCTGGGGTTTTATTCTTTGGGATGTTTTTGATTGCTGTTTCAATCTCTTTCCTTGTGATTGGTCTGTTCAAATTGTCTGCCTTTTCTTGAGTGAGCTTTGGGAGATTGTAGGAGTCCAAGAATTTATCCATTTTCTCTAGGTTATCCATTCTGTTGGCATATAGTTTTTTGTAGTATTCTCTTATAATCTGTTGTATTTCTGCAGAGTCTGTTGTTATTTCTCCTCACTCATTTCTGACTTTGTTTATTTGAGCTTTCTCCCTTTTTTTCTTTGTAAGTCTGGCTAGTGGTTTGTCAATTTTATTTATCTTCTCAAAAAACCAGCTCTTTGTCTCATTGATCCTTTCTACTGCCTTTTTCGTTTCAATAGTATTTATTTCTGCTCTTATTTTTATTATTTCTCTCCTTCTGCTGACTTTGGGCTTCATTTGTTCTTTTTTCTCTAGTTCAGTTAGGTGTGCTTTAAGGTTGCTTATTTGGGATTTTTCTTCTTTGTTAAGGTGTGCCTCTATTGCGATGAATTTTCCTCTTCATACAGCTTTTGCTGTATCCCATATGAGTTGGTACCAACATACACATTTTAGCAGCAGAAGTTCCAGTCTTTAAATGGGTCCTGACTACTTTGTAATTTATATAGCCCTCAGTGATAAAAAATACAAATTTTATTTATTATTTATATCGAATACCTTCTCCTCTCACTCCACTCTCATCCTTACCAAACACACACCCCTAACTTGCAAACTTAGAAAGTTTTCATTTTCAACAAACTAAAGGCAGATGCAAATATTGGTCAGCGTCTAGCCAGACCGTATACTCCCAAATTTCAACTGGAGTTTTAATCTGTATTTAACAAGCGAGTCTTTATTTATGTACTTGTGTAATAGGCGAGGTCACCAAATATTTAGGACTCTTCTTTGTATCATGGCAAAGTAAATGGGAAAGACAGCTTTATAATACTGTATACTATTTGCTGAAAATTTCGTTTGTGGCAGAATTGTCACAAATATGATGAATCCTCAACCATCTTATAGAGTAGATGTTTATTAAACCCATTTTACAGATGAGGAAACTGAGGTTCCCAGTAGCTAAGTACCGTATCTGGGGTCACACGGCCAGTAACTAGCAGAGCCTGGATCTGAACCCACAGTTGTGTGATGCCCCAGACTTGCGTTTTTCCTAGAGCAGAGTATTATCGACTTCAAGGGTTTCGGATTATTGGACGGCGGTTTGTGTTTAGAACATGCTGATCTCCCTGGCAATATCAGGGAGAGTTGCTCACCACCCTTAAATAAGTAAACAGCGGCTGCTCCTCCCTCCGGAGCGCCCCGTATAGAGTTACCCTGTGAGAAGCAGCTCCTTTGCAAATCTACGCCTCTAGTTTGGAGGGTGTCCCTTGTGACTTTTCACCGGGGGCTCTTGTTTGTTTTGTTTTCTCAATTTGGGAGCTGCTCCTGGAACTCCTCTCTAGGACCTTTCAAATAAATTTTGTGTGCTTTGCCCAATTTGGAGACCTCCCTGTCACTAGTTTTAGTTGTTCTGGGGAATGCCACCTTCTCTGGGGTGCTGCACAAAGTACTCCTCAACAACTGTGAATACACCATGGAGCCAGAAGCAGTTTTGTGGGGATGCTAGTGTGGCCTAGCCTCAGGGTCCCTCAGTGCACGAGCCCTTCCCAGGGGCCTTGTGTTCATATGGTCGTAGATTTAGTAAAATTAGCAAATGTCAGATATTTCAATCGCAGTTGGTTAGGACCGTTGTCTCTTTCTCTTCTGACTTCTCCTGTCACACTGCCCCTTGAGTTGGGCGGCGTCGGAGTGGCCACAGGCATTTTTGGCATCTGGCTAAGGGGGAGTCACATTGGGGATACATTTAGGTGGAGTTTAGTGGGACACATTCCCATGGTTCAAAGTCACTCTATAGACAACTGTTGCTGGCTGTCCAGTGTAGGAATGGGTTTCTGGAATACACTCCTGCCCACCGTGGCAACTTGCCTGCTTTTATGGAATGAAGGGGTAGGGCTAGAGACTGAGCTGAGGTGGAACCTGTCTCGTGGTCCTGGCATTGCAAGGAGGCGGGGAGTGGAGGAGGAGCGAGTGGGGCCAGAAGCCGATCTGTGGAAAAATACTATAGTGGTGTGTCAGGCAGTTCATAAACAGAGTATATCATTTTTCTAGAATTTGTGATATTTGTATTATTTGTTAGCTTTTGAACATTTGTTATTAATTGTGAATTCTTTTCTTACTCTGAATATTTATTTTTGAGCTACATTTTACATTCAGGATTCTGTACCCTGTTTCTTAAAGAAATCCCCTCCCCAAATTGTATAAGCTTCACGCCCCATAAAAATTAAGTCCTGTTCCTAAAATTTGGTGAAAATCCTTTTCCAGAGGCAGCTATTCCAGAGGGCCTCCCAAAGTGGGTTTCACGAACACCGTGAAACGCTTCTATGAAGAAGTCCAGAGTTAACGTACATTCTTCATCTGTGCAGGTCTAACCAAATTTTAGATGAGGTAAGAACAGAGAAACTGAAACTTCATGTTAACTACTTAGATCTGATCTTCTCCAAGTTATGGGGATTAGGACTTAGACCAAGTGGGAGGTGCCGTCTCTCTGTGGGGTTGGAGGTGTCAGGGCAGGGCAGGGTGAGGTGACCCAGAAGTGTGGCTGTGGGAGTGGGGGTCACAATTTATTGCCACTGTGGGGCAGGTAGAAGGGAACTAGACCTGAGGAGATGGACCAGGGAGGCAGTGGGGACCCTCCTTGAATTTATTTCCTTTTTTCCCCCCCAAAACCCCAAGCATGGTTGTATATCCTAGTTATACATCCTTCTACTTCTTCTATGTGAGCTGCTGCCACAGCATGGCGACTGACAGACGGGTGGTGTAGTTCCACGACCAGAAACAAACCGGGGCCACCGAAGAGGTGAGAGCAAGGAAATTTAACCACTAGGCCATCACGGTTGGCTTGGCCTTTTTTTTTTTTTTTTTTTTAAGAACACAGGATATTCTCTTCAAAGAATCTAATGCCAAAGGTCAGCCTAAAAATATCAACAATGGTTAATTCTAGGAGGTTGAATTAGAATGATTTTCTTTTTTGTTCTTTTTACATACATAGTTTCTGATCTTTCTATAAATAGAAATGTGTTAGCAATACAAAAAAGCATGCCAAGACCCCTTCCCCCACTGCACCCACAATCCCGTGTGTGTGTGTGTAGCGTGCATGCGTGTGTGCGCATGTGTGAGATTTTACTGTGGAGATCATTTTCTTTCCCTCTCTCCTTCCCATTCTCCCTCCCTCCCCTTTTTCCTTAGAATAAACGCATAAAGGCTTCCTAGCGTCTTAATAACTCTTTGGGAACTTCGAAGAATGCTTTATTTCATAGCTTATAACTGTGTGCAAGATACACATTTTTATTTGAAAAAACATAAGATCGGAAGCAATTTTCTTTGACTTTGACTTTTTGCGTGTGAATGTGAGATATATGCAAAGGGGAAATTCACGAGTAAATTACCAATTAGTTGTTGAGAACAGAAGAACACTGAAGCAGAAATTAGGATCTAATTATCCGTCTATACTATTGTCATTCAAGACACGAAACTGCCGCGTTTTATAATTATGGGGAAAATCTATGCCGTCTGCGACAATTCCCTTGCCGGGTTGATATTTTTATGAAAGTCCAGGAGAGGTGGTTTGCTTGTTTTTAAGGATGCTCTTTTCCTTTACTTCACAAATGATTAGGGCGTCTCAGGCACTGCCAACCCAGGGTCGGGCTTCCTCTGGGCCCAGAACATCAACAACAAGCACGTAGACAGCGTGTAGATACAACACTGGTTCTTTTAAAGCCAGAAATGGTTAGCGTAAAAATAGAATAATTCATTTAAAATATTAACTCCATCTATATTACAGTTAACAGCTGCTACAGAACTGTTTCTAGGGCTTTCCTTATTTACTCGCTGCTCTCCAGGCCGCCCCAGGCCGCCTTCCGCCCTGGCTCTGTGCCTCAGGACATTCTCATTGCAATGTCCTCAGAGTCTTTGCTAAGTGGCTCATTAACCCTCCTGCTACTCGTTAGTGTTAGTGTCTCCTTGGATTTCCTTAAACAATCTTGGTTAGCCCCGTAACGCACACAGTAGGCATTCAGAGGGTGTTGTTTTGAATGTGCGTTTCATGGATATTGCTCTTTAGGTTGAAGCACCAGGCTCTCTTCCGTCTCCCCATCCTCCCCCTTCTCGCTCTCCCTCAACCAGCCCCTCCTCCCCATCTGTGTTTAACCCTCTCCAAAGTCCATTTTCTCTGGGTAAAGGTATATTGAGGCTGAGCGCTCTGTATCCTGATTTCTTAAAGGAGCCACAGCAGTTTGCAACAAAACCAAATACAAATGAAAGGAAATTAAATGAGTAAGTGAAACTTGACTGGGAAGCCTATTTTTTTTCCTATTTATTCTTTGAGTATTAGTGTGTAAATAGGAACTGCGTAATAAACTATCGTTTTCTGTCCAGCTCTGGATGATGGTAAGGGTTTGGATAACGGTGTGATCAAATGAGCTAAAATGTGGATAAACTCTAACACAGGGCCTGCTGCATAGCTGGCGCTCTGGTAGTCATTCATTTCCTTCTTCTTGTGCTGGTGGTCCGGCTACATTTGTAGCTCTATTACAGTGTGTAGCTCTGTTCCATAAAGAATCGTGAAGAACTTAATGAGCTGTGTTTCCTCCAATGCCATGGGCTGTGTCAACACAATGCTAAACATTGTGACAATTTTTGACTGAATTGAGTTAACTAACTGAATGTTTTGAAGTATTCACACAGCAGCTAAAAGAGTGAGAAATGCAGTCAAGCCAGCTATTTGGTATGATGAAGAGCGGCAACGATTTCACAAATAAAACTGGGATAGAAATGTGAGAAGCCAGCGGGAGTTCAGTAGCCACGGGGCCATTGGAAAGCGCTTGCCAAAGGACCCGGCTGAAGAGGCAGACGTGGAAAGGAAAATCTGAAGCTGTCCCTGGGTCACCCAACAAGCAGAGCAAAGCTGAAGGACCACTCAATTTCATCTCTTTTACCAAAGCTTCCTTAACTGATACCAAAGGAACAGAGTAGAAAATGGAAAGTTTCACAAATTCTTGAGAAATGATGGGTGAAGTTTTATTCATTCTGTCCTTTCAGCTATTGTCTGCCTTCAGTTCCTTCTTCCTCTGATGACTCTGAGGGTGGAGAGAAGGCTAACCAGAGCTGGGTGCCCAAAAATATGCTGGAGGTTGGAAATCTTTGCAAGGAAAGTTGGGGCAAGGATTGCTGTAATCGGGAAATATTTGTTCTTCAGTTTAATTTTCAAATAATTTTTTGAAAGATTAAAAACACTTTGTTTCACAAAACTTTGCTTTACAGGTATATGTAATCTACAAGTTGTTATATATGCATATAATATACAACATAAATATATTTGGTATTATCTCTAATATATTATAAACATAACATATATGGTATTATATATACAGTGCCTTTACAGTATTACCTCTCAGATGTACAGAGAGAGAATATTGTATATATACTGCATATATTATATGTACAATGTGTAATAATATATGTATAGCATATAATAACAACAATAATATATGTATAACATACATAATATACAGGGTGGGGGGTGGTTTAACCCTGAAATATATTTACTAGCATGGATAATCTTACATAAGAGCAACTGCACTTGATGATAACTTGGCAGGTCATTTCTGAAAGGTTTCTCACCTGAGCATCAGTGAGAAATTCTGTGCTTCCCCAACTACCATTGGGGAATGAATGAAGCCACGGCCACTCGTCAGTTTCCATCAACGCAATGACCATAGTTTCAGTGTCCCTCTCTAGCAAAAAGGTCTCCCTTGGCAACGGCCAACTTGGTTGACACAATGAACATTTGACACAACGACATTTTGCTTGAACAAAAGGACTCGGCCAGGTTTTCGAAGTTGCTGTGACTGGGTCTGGCATTGCTCTGTGAGGGGAGACCACAGCTAGTTGGCTTTCTTCATCAGAGAAGAAAGACTTTCAAAGGGGCCAGTCCATGTCAGACTGGATCAAGGGTTTGGTACGCATCAGTCAACTCTGGAAAATAACTATTTTGACTGTTTTTTCATTCCAGGACTTTCCCTCCCTACATGGCATTGCTAAGAATGATCAAATCACTCTGGGAAGACAAAGACTTGAGACATAGTCTATCACTCACTTCCCCTTGTGGCCTTAATTCCCACGCAATCTGCGATACACAGCTCGTGTCACAGAAAAGCTGACTGCGGATATGGATCATGTTTTTGTTTTCGTTTTTTTTCGCACAATATTTTACAGTGTCTCCAAAGAACCTAGAGGGCATGCTTGAAACAATACGTGCAACCCAGCTACAATGAGCTCCTGCTGGCTAGCATAGCTATAAATGTCAAGCTACAGGATTTTAAAGACTTACAATAGCTCATACATAGCTTGTACATTTATAAGCATTATTGAGTTGGAAGATAATGACGGTCACATGTTGAGAATAGAATATGACATCTTAACGTATGTGCTTCCTCTCTGTAAGTCTCCGGAGTCCAATTATTGAAACTTGAAAATGCATCACTTCAGTCCGTGACTACTGAACCAGTGGGAATAATTAACATCAAAATTTTTAATCTATTTACAGGCCTTACAAAACACATAGGGTAATAGGGAAAAAATATGGTTGACAAGGACATTTAATTATATGATTTTCACTTTGAACTTTTGTTTTTTAAAAATGTACGTAGTCCCGCTTAAAAATGCCTGCCATGGTATGTCACCTAATGTTAATTTTATTTCCGTGTCTTGGTATAATGAGATAAATGTTGTCAAATCCATTAGACATAGACATGGTTACTGGACCTCCAAAACTCATGTCTATAGTTCAGGAAAAAGTCAAGTCTACTCACTTATATCAGGAGAAAGGCAAAACTTTCCTGGAAACCACACCAACTTACACTAGTTTATGTGCTACTGACAACTATTGGGTCATATGGTTGCTGAGGCATATACTTCGTGCCTATCCAATGTCCATTTTCCCTTCTTCCTTATCACCAGAACCTTAACGTTTTTCAGAAAGGCAATGTGGCCATTAAAAAATACACATTTCGTTAGGCTAGACTTTCCAGATTTAGCAAAAACAAACAAACAAAAATAGCGTGGGACATACATACTGATATAAAAACCACTAGCTGGCTAGTGTTCACCAAACCATTTTGTTTTCTTCCTTGACACACAGCTAGACTACCCTTCCCAGCCCCCTGCAGTGAGGTGGGGCCGTATGACTAAGTTCTGGCCAACAGAAAGTGAGCGGAGGTCATGCACGTAACCCAGGCCTGACTCCATGCTCCTGCCCTTCCCGTCTCTGTAGCAAAAATAAGGGGCCCCAGGGAATAGTGGAGACCCTGGATGACAGCAACCTGGGCCAATGATGACTTTGGGGAGTAGACTCCTCTGACCTTGTGCTGACCCTCTTTGTGCTGCAATGAGAGTAGGAGTTAAGCTACTCAAGTGTGGTGTTCCTTGGGGTCAACTAAGGCAGCATTATCTATTGTAAGAGAGACTGCTTCAGCCCTAGAATTCCAAGCAAGAATCCTGAGATTCACTCTGGACCACGTATCTTCTACCCACCCCTTCATCAGCGGAATGGGATGTATTGATTGGCTTAAACAAACCATGGTGCATCCTGGAGCTGGGACTGGAGCCAACTTTCCCTGAGGCACACCAGCAGTCAGGGTCCCAAGGGGAAACAAAGTCATTTGAGGAGAGTTTAATAAAGTGACTGTTTACAACCACAGGAAGGGTGTAGGCAATCCACAAAAGAGTGCAGTACCTTAAAACTCCTAGGACTGAAGGTAAGGTTGGGTTGGTGAGTGGCTTCCAGAGCCTGCAGACAGAGGTACCATATGCACAGAAAGGCTGTGGGGAGAGGGCTGCCTGTCCAGTCCTATGATCTCAGGCTGAGGAAAGCAGCCAGCCTGCATGAAAGAAGCCAAAGAAAGCAACTACCCCGGCCTTACCCTTCTCCTACCCTCTGAGCTCCTGCAGGGGCTCCCCATTGGTCCAACCCAACTGGAAGCCCAAGGTCATGAGTGCCTGTGATGTAGTCCATGCAGGTCAGGCTCCCAGGACAAAGCAGAGTGGAGAAGGGAGGAGAGCAGATCTGGAAGGGACATCCAATGCAGGCTGTGTGTGCGAGGACTCCACACCCACACCAAACCTGGGTTCTGCTAGGATGGTGGAAGCGGGTAAGGAACAGTGGGCAGAATCCATAGTTTCTACCCTGCTGGTTACCTCTCAGACCCTGAGGGCTAACTCCATGACTATCAATTATTTTTGAGATAGAGATCTTTTGGCCACATGACAAGCACATATAAGGAATGATCTGAATTTTCACTAACACATGATAAATTCCAAGTTCCGTAAGATGTCGAATAACTCATTTATCAAAGCATTCAAGTTGCCAGGACAACAGAATTTAATTTAGTAGTGTTCAATTTACACATTTGCTTTAATTCTTCTGCCAGGGCTACTTGTTTAATTCTGTCTCCTTAGGTTTTGAAAGTGTTCCTGCTAAGAGCAATTATGAGATCAGTAATATCCACTGCTTTATTAATATTTTTGTATAATCCGATGCCTGTTTTATTGGCCAGGACTTCTGATCTCTTGTAATTGGTTTTATTCCAGGACATCTTGTTGCAACTGATGCTGAAGACAATCTTAGGTTTGTACTTTTCGTTCTGAATGAATTCCCATATTGATTCACACTTGATGGCTAATTGTTCATGCATAATCTTAGCGTTATTCTGTGCCTGCTGATATTAATCATAGCAGCCCTCGTGAGGAATGGTTAAATTATATGTTGAATTGTTTTGAAGATTCTCGTACATCTTTTCCTTATGGAAACTTTCCATGACTGCATCTTTATGAAATTTTTAGTGACAATCATGCTTTCCTACACTATAATGCCCCCGTGAGTTAGGTAGAGCAGGGATTATTATAATATAAAAATTTGGTAAGTGATTAATGCTTATTACAGAACCATCATAAATATCTCTAAATATAGGGTAAAAATAAAAATCATCTTTGTTCTACCACCTAAATATAACTTTGAGTAATACATTGGTATATCCTTTCAGAATTTTCTCCAAGATTTATATTTTTTCTTACAAAAATGGGCTCCCACTGAATATACTATTCTCTAACTTGTTTTTCTACTTACATCACGCGTATTTTTTCATATTAAAAAATACACTTCTGCAATGTCACTCTTAATATCTGTAAAGTATTCCACTATAGATGTATCGTAATTTATTTAAATACTCCCTTGATTTTGATTTGTTTCTAGTTTTTTGTTATTATATACAATGACTTGAAAAATATATTGTCTATTCATCTTTGAGGTTTTGTCGTGTTATTTCCTTAGGATAATTAGGTAGAATTAGCTGGGCCACATGGTAAACAAAATGTTAAGGCTTTCGATGTGTATTTGGGGCAGACATTGTAATCCTATTTTGCAAAACGTGTCCCTTCAGGCTCATTGACTAATTTGCGTTGTTTCGGTCATGAATTAGATACCTCTGCTTTTTAAATTTCGGATAGTAAGATGCAGATGACACTGATACATTCTTGTTTTCATGACTAGATATAACTTGGAGCGGACAGTCAGTGTTCTTGGTTGCAAGCAACAGAAACGGAACTGATTGATTTAAGCAGAAAAGTCTCTGATTAAAAGGTAGCTGTCTGAATCCTTGGCGGGGAAAGGGTCAACAGCCAGGAAAAGTGATAAACCGATGGTACAGAGCTGGTCTGGTGGAAAAAACCACTTCTGCTGCCACAAAGCACTCAATGTCATAGTTCCGTGGCTGTCACTGCAGCAGACTCTGTCAATGCCCCACCTAGCCCCTTATACCTAACTGTGATCCTTCTGGGATCCTTCTGGGATCACAGTTTCTGAAAGTACCTGTGATTCCCCACCTGAGGGCTGCCTCTGGCAATGCTCCATCCACCCCAGGTAGGAGAGGCTGGATGTTACAGAGGGTTAATGACCTCAGGACAAATGAGAATCAAAGGATACATTAGTCCACTCGGGCTGCCATAACTAAATACCATAGGGTGGGTGGCTTAAATAACATATAAATTTAAATGTTTATCTAAATATTATTAAACAAATTTATTTTCCCATGGTTCTGGAAGCTGGGGTATCCAAGATCAAGGTTTTGGTTGATTCAGTTTCTGGTGAGGGCTCTGTTCCGAGGTTGAAGATGGCTCTTTCTTGCTGTGTCCTCACATGGCGTTTCCTCTGAGGGTACGTGGAAGGAGAGAGCGAGGGCTCTTTGGTGTCTCTGCTTATGAGGACTCTACTCCCATCAGGTCAGTGCCCCATGCTTGTAACCTCATTTAATCTTAATTACTTCCTTACTCCAGGACAACCTCACTGAGGGTTAGGGCTCCAACATATGAATTTTGTGGTGGACACAAACATTCAGTCCATAAGAGAGGATAAATACTCCAGATTTCTCAGCCCTCTGAGGCCTGCTCTGTGCTGTCTCCCAGTGGTCCAGAGCACGTCTGAACCTCAGGTGCTCACAGGGGGAACCTGCTCACTGAGACACCATGCCTGGCTTTCTCCTCTTCTCCCACTTCCTGACCAGTGCTTCCTGGTCCAAACAAACTACTCGTCTTCAAATCCTGGTCTCAGGGTCCACTTCTGGGGGAATCCGAATGGATAGGTAGTTTGGCCAATGGATTTATTCCTGAAACAAAGCTGCTGCTGATGTTGAGAAAGAGTGTGCCGCACTGTTCCTGCTTCTTGCGCTCTGGGTCCGTGTCTGGGAGTGGGGATGATGTCACATACCAGTGCACGGGCTGCAAGGGAGCCTGGGAGTTTTCAGGCCATTGGACTCAGGAAGGAGCTTCAAACACTGGTCAATCAGAAAGAACAATGAGCATTCTTTAGGAGGGGTCATCTGTGCATTTTTGCTGGGTTACTCTATTTTCCCAATACGGAAACAGGTTGCATTCAGAACGGTTGTCAAAGCCATTGTTAGCATAGAAAATACTGATGTTATTTTTTCCTTTTCTCCTTCCTATCCTTCAGCCCCACTCTTCGGTTTCAATTACAGAGGGAGTAATGAGGGATTTGCCGCAGTTCCACAAAAATAGAAAATTATCTGCTGACCACTCTTAGGCTAAAAGACAAACGAAGTGAGAAATTCTTCTACCCAGATAGACACCCATGGGGTTTCAGTCCACAAGTTGGAGAACTTTTTTATAAAAGCAATTTCTCAGTCCTTTTTACACGAACTTTTATATAGATGACGGTGGACCCTCTAGAGAAAACACTTAGCTCAGGATTTCTGAAGTTCTGAATTTGGAGCTTTTGGCCATCTGGGCCCGGCTAATGACTTCACAGAGAACATCTTGGGAGAGAGACGATTTGCCAGTAATGAGGGAACAGCGCAGCAGCACCCTTCTTCCTCATCAGGAATCCTTGTCGCGAGACAACTAGCAGCATGTTAATCCATGCGGATTTTTACAAGTACCTACAGTAATGAGTTGATTCAAGAATCTCCAAGAGCATAGGAACTTTATTCCCCAAACCTTATTCCCCATCTTGCAGTGTTAATTTTTTAAATGAATGTGCAAATATGCTTCCCATAATGCATTGCCAAACCTAACTCTAACATGCCATTCCTTGTCTGTAGGGAGTTTTAGTGGTCTGAGCAGAAATTCTTAGGAAGCTAGATAAATTGCCCTACATATATATTCACCAATGATACCATTAATTATTAAAGAAAACGTTTTCAATATTTTAATATATACTTTACAAACTTAAAAATAAAGAAAAAAGCAGGTGAATCAACTCTATTCTGTCCAAGCTTAAGCCAATTGTTTTGGCATAGATGTTTCTAGAATGTGAGTGGATTGAGAAGAGATCACAGATAATGTAACAGGAATTCCCAGGGTATCCTTTTTACCTCACAAAAATAATAACAATGATAAAAATAGCTTACATTTATATGATACTTTTATAAACAATAAAATTAGCTACCATTTATACGTGCTGTTCACATCTATTCACATTTAATCCTTACGTTAAAAAAAAAACCTCCTTGTGAGGTACCTAGGGCAGGTCTTTTTCTCTCTTTGTGAACTTCAGACTTTCTTGTACTGCCCAGGTTGTGGATTACCTGGTGTCATGAAAAAAAGATGCAGGACTAGAGGTTGAATCATGAGAGGAAACTGGAGGACAGTACAAGGTACGAGAAGGATGTGCACAGAGGAAGAAGTTTGAAATTCATGGAGCTTCAAGCTACTCTGTAGAATATTCTTTGAAATCTATGTGAAAACAAATCTGACAGAGTTTATTTTCTCAACTTTGACAACAGTCCTAAAAATTTACAAGACATTACCAATAACAGTCTGTGAAGTTGAAAGAAACTTTTCTAAATGATCATAAAACACAAAATTTGATAAATCATGCTGCAGGAAAGACTGAATTATCTTTGTATTCTCTCTATGAATATATTACAAAATTGATGCTTTTAGAGAATATGTGACCAAAAAATATAGGGAAAAAAGTCTTAGAGAGGTATGTCAGTCAGTTAATTAATAAGAATACTAATTATAGTTTTTAGATTTTATGTTAGTGGCATTTTTCACTTTTTGCAATTTGTAATTTGCTGTAATTTTTTTTTTTTTTTTGAGGAAGATTAGACGTGAGCTAACATCTGCTGCCAATCCTCCTCTTTTTGCTGAGGAAGACTGGTCCTGAGCTAAGATCTGTGCCCACCTTCCTCTCCTTTATATGTGGGATGCCTGCCACAGCATGGCTTGCCAAACAGTGCCATGTCCGCACCTGGGATTGGAATCTGCGAACCTCCAGCTGCCGAAGCGGAACATGAGAACTTAACCGCTGCGCCTCTGGGCCGGCCCCTGTTGTAATTTTTTCTTACTGAAAATAAATATTCACTTTCACATCTACTTTTGTATTTATAATTTTGTATTCTTTTCCTTAAAGAATGTTCCAAAATTGTATAAATTTCAGGACCCACAAAACCTGGATCGTCCATGAATATAGATGTGCTGGTTATGCCCCAACATAAATTCCGATGCGACCAGAGGAGATTCGTTTTAGGTTGGGACTTTGGAACTCCGCCTCAAAAAGTGTAAAGATCACACTCTTCTGTTTTTCAAAACCTACTTCATAGAGACAAAACCCAACACGGTCAAGGAGATGAGGCCTGTGTCCGAGGAGTGGAGGTAGTATTTCTTTTTTTTATTGTGCTTTAGGTAGATAGTTGAAGTAATAGCCACTTGTGTCTTGGCACCCTGACCTTAGCATCTGTCCCTATTAATATGGCAAGTGAAATTCTGTAGAAGGAGAATATTGGTCAGCTTCTGAAGAATTTGGTTTTTATATCATCCCTAGGAATGTAACTTCAACTCACTAAAATCCAGGATGACATTCAGCCAGCCTGCGTTGGTCCAGGTGTGCTGGCTGACCACAGCTGACCTCTGATCTGATTGGTGGATAGCCACGCCCTGCCAGGTGTTAAATATTTTGAATGTCATCTTACAGACATCTCAGGAGTCGTGGCCTTTATGAAATTCTACTTGGGGGTCTGTCACTTCATGCAAGCGGTTTTGACTAATCCAGTCAATAAACGTAGCCAGTTTATTCAGTCAAGCTTCCTGGGAAACAGACTCTGGGACCCTGAGTCTCTGAGCGGACAGGGGACTGGGGAGCGCTTTTGGGAGTAGCGCCTGTAGAGTAGGAGGGATGCAGGACTGGGCGCAGGCAGAAACGGGAACGTGATTCGGCTGCAGCTGATTCCATGGGGAGTTCTGGAGCGAGGATGGCCCTTCACAGGGTTGTTCCGATTGAGGCAAGGGGCTGGCCTTTGTTCCCCTGCATTATCGGTCACTACCTGTGGGCTGGCCCAATGGTGTGCTGGAGCCGCTGCTCAGAGAGCCCACAGGGCGGTCTCTTCACACTTCAGGATTCGGCAACTCCATGTTGGAGCTTGAATCCAAGTTGGCAGGAATCTTGATACCTTGAAAACTGCAAACCAGGCTTCTGTCCACCCCCGGCCAGTTGGTGTGCAAGAATCGAAGATTCCAATACGCACTTAGTGAAGGCTTGGGGATTTTTCAAAAGGTTTGCGATGACTTCTTTGTTTTTTATTTGTTAAATCTTTCGAGTTCAAAGAAACTTACGGATTTTTAAAAATTTAAGGATTAATTCAGGCTGGTCTCTATTAGGTGTCTGGGGACAAGCTTAATGGACAGAAAAACTAGTTTAATAGCTAGTGGGAAAGTTCCTGAGAGAGAGAGAATGGTCACTCTGGACTGTCAAATAACTTGATGGATTTTCAGGGAATGACAGGGGAGGGCCCATCACGGAGCAGGTCCTGGATGGTGTGGAGTGACAGAGGAGAAGCTGAAGGACTCTGCACAGGAAGGGTAGCAGGTCCTGGGGGCTGGCGCTGGCAGCTGGAGGGAGTGGATGGAGACCGTCCAGCAACCTGGCAGTGGGCAGGGTTCCAGACGGAAGAAAGGAGGCAGAGGGGATCTTGGAGCAAGAATGGCCAAGCGCTTTCAGAACAAAGATTCCTAGTATTCAAACTGGGATTTTCAGCTGTGCTCTGCTCTGTGTAACCCACTTCTATTGCCCTAAACCTGCACTCCATGTTTGATACCATCCCCCTTTGTGATGGTGGTGCTGTGGGGAAGGAAGCCATCAGAGCTGTACCCAGTGAGGTGGGAGGTTCAGAAAAGGGGCAGCAGGCACAGAGATAAAACCAGGAAAGCAGAGGGAGAATCCAGAGGAAGTGGGAACTGGGAGACTGCTGTGGTCTGAATGTTTGTGTCCCCGCAAAGTGCGTATGTTGAAGACTTATCCCCAGTGTGATGGCATTTGGAGGCACGGCCTTTGGGAGGTGATCAGGTCGCGAGGGTGGACCCCTCATGAATAAGATTAGCGCTCTTGTAAAAGAGACCCCAGAGAGCCCCCTCACCCCTTCTGCCATGTGAGGTTACAGTGAGGAGATGTCTGTCTATGAACCAGGAAGTGGGTTCTCACCAGACACCGGATCTACTAAAGCCTTGATCTTGGATTTCTCAGCCTCCGGAACTGTGAGAAATAAATATTTGTTGTTTAAGACACTTGGTCTATGGTATTTTTGTTATAGCAGCCTGAACAGACTTGGAGAGCCAAGAGCCTAGGCAGAATGCAAGGTTCTACCACTCCTGTCCCCCTCCCAATAAATCCCAAAGATATGGGAAAGGCCTCTGAGTTTTCCCTTGTTAGAGAAGGGGGTTTAAGTCAGTTTTCTCAAGATCTCAGAGAACAAGGGGAACCCGGCAGGCTGAAGGACTTGGGGACATCCAGGCAGCAGGCAGCTGGGTAACACAGGGAAGAAGCTGTTGTTCAGAGGAGGTCGGTGAGGGGTGTGACAATGGGGATGTCTCTCCAGTGAAACAAGGTTAGAATCCTTGTTCTTTAGTCTTACTCCGGCCGCTTCTCCATTTGAGTCGTTACACAAAAATATGGGTCAATATCGAATCGCGGCTTTCAAAACTTAGGAGTTAATTCATCTTTATACGCCATTCCCTAAGAAGAAAAGCTTTCAGACATACTATAGAAGAGCAGTTCTTGCCGCTGGCTGCCCATCAAAGTTACCTGTGGAGCTTTTAAATATGCAAATGCTAGCTGCAGATTCAGAATTTCTGGCAGCAGGGCCTTGGGCATCTGTATGTATAAACAACCTCATAGGGATTCTGATGCACAGCCAGGGCTGGGCGCCATGGCTGTAGAAAACCATTTGATAAAATTCACCAGAAGAGAAATAACCATTTTTCACAAGTTGAAGATGAAAATTAAATATGTTATTATTTTTAAAGGAATCCATGCCAATGTATCTTCCTTGTGCTTTTAGTTCGTAAGTACGAGATGCATCATAACTGCTAACTGGAAATGTGAGAAAATGAAATAACATTGTAGAAAACTGCACTTCATGGAAAAGGCTGCTGTGCATTTCCTTAGCAGCAAAGCTTGGGCGTGTATTAACAAAAAGATAAGATTGTAAAGAAAAAATTTAGAACACGATCCTGAGCTTTTTGTGCTCAATTATGTTACTCATAGAATGCTCAATTGTGAGACTGGGTCAAAGTGACACCGATGAGTGGTTTAAAAAAGAATTCTTTTCAAATTAGTTCTTAGGAAGAGTCCTGGTATAGGACAGAAGCCAAACAGTGTCCTTGAAGACAATGGAGTAGATCGATCTGAAGCTAGCGAGCTGTCTCTAGCATCAATAGTGTCAAAATTATGTCAATGAAACAAACAAACAAACAAACAAACAAACAACTCTTTGGAGGGTTTTGATTGGTATAACTTCAATTGATTGCTTTAATTTTGGCTGTGTATAGATGTAGGCCTTGTGAAATACATTTTTAAAAGATTTTCCAGAATCCTTGCAATTGATATCATATACCAATATTTTCATTTAATTATAGCATATTTTGGTAACGTTGATTTACTTGGAGCTAATAGAATAATAACACGTATATTTTAAGCTCTGGGGATAGTAAGAGGGAGGTATGTGGTTACATGATACAAAAACAGTGAAGATGAGTTTGTTTTTCAACTCTTGGAATTATAGTTATGCAATTCGATGGCTGACATCCAGTATTTAGCCCGTCATCGAAAGCACCTGTCTCGTATTTGAGGTGGCCTGGCAGGTTCATGGATGGAATATATTCAGAGGGAATAAAAGTCCTTTCTGGTGACAGATAGTCGATTTAATTACTAGAATATGTTGTATATTTGGATATGTTGTGATTCTTATGCTGACATCACCCTGACAAACTTGGAGATTTATGTTTCTAGAAAACCTCCTAAGTAGGGTTAATTTTATGACTGTCACTCAAGTTGAGCCAGGTATATTTCCTCGTTTATTATCATCTTCTTTTCTTCCTTAGGGTTTAATCTTGCTGAGTAATGTCTCTCCAAAAATTTGAAGATCTTCCTTTCATAAGGATGGCTGTATCTACCCAACACCGTTTGGGTGACCGTTTGGAGTGATTTGACAATAATCCTCAAAGGAGAAAAGAGAGTGAGCCAGGTGCAGGAAATTTCTAATTTTATCTGTTAATGATTTATAAAATTCTCAAAGGTGCTTAGAAATGGGTTTAGATTTCTTTGTTTCCCTCCTCACTTACGTCCCGTTTATCTATCCAGGGCTCATCTATCCAGTCTGGCTGTTGACCACCTGTTGAGTCCAGCCCTACTGTGGTGCCTTATGTAGACTGATCTCATTCTTTCCTCGGACTATGTCATTAGCTTCCTAGCTGACTTCCCTGAAGTGAATCTGGCAGATCTGACTATGTTGCTCAGTAACAATTAGGATCCTTTTGATAGCCAATGAACGAAAACTCAAACCAAAGTAGCTAATGCCAAAGAAGGAATTTATTGGCTCATGTACCTGAATTGTGCAGGGGTGGATTTCAGGAGGGGCTTGATGTGGCCTCAAAGGCTGGGCACAGGACTTGCTTGTGAGAGTCTCTCAGGGTCGCTGCTGGCCCATAGAATGGCTTTGTGAGACTTAGAAAAAGGTGTCCTTCCCTAAGTAAACATGTTAGTGTACTTTATTTCTCTAATAAGAACAATGATTACAAAATCATTCTGTAAAATTATACAAATCAAATTATTGACCATGAGACAATAAAAATTAGCAATTAGTTCCAAATTAGTAATTAGAAAATTGAAGTCTGTACAATTTGATAATTTGTAAAATAGTTACATGTCTTGCTTTTGGTATCAGCGCTGACTTGCTTCAATAACTTTTCTGTTTTAAAAAAGGTGGCTAGATTTGACAGGATTTCTTGTAACTTTGTAGCATTTAAATATTTAAACACAGTTTTGAGAAGCTACATTCTTCAATGAGGAGAAATACAGGAGCTCGGTATTTCATCTTTGAATCTAGAACATTTAAAAGTAATATGCAGGTAAAAAGCTAATAAATTTTAACAGCAGTTGATTTTCGTATGGAAGAAATGTCTGTAGCAACAAATAAACAATGCTACAGTGTAAGCAACAGCCCACGTGGTGTTCCTTCCAGGATCATATAAAGATTTAAAGACATGATGCAGTGAAAACGTATGATATGTGCCTGAGTAGGCCCTCAATCAATATTGGTTATAATTATCATCAATTAATACTCAGACTTAGGTTGTGAAATCTACATCTGTTTTTCTTTTTGTCCTTCTGGTTCTCAGCGGTTGCTGTAGAATTTCTATAGAGAAGGGCTTTGGGCAATTGATCTGGTTGGAAAGAGCTCTGTAGATCTTGGCTTGAAACAGTATTTGCACAGCAAGCTCATCCCTTCTTCAAACTTAGAGTGCGTGTTTGGGTGACGAGGGGAGGGCTAAGGGGGAGGACGTGGAGACAGGCACTGAAGCTTGCCCAGAGCATTACTAGCTGAGCCTCTGCTGGTCTATGGCCATCTCAGGCTTTTGGCTCCGGCTTTGCAAATTCTTTGTAGTCATCAACAATCAGCCTTCTGTCCACTTCCGGCTACTGGCTGTGTTTGCTCAGATCTCTGACCTCTTGAAGCCCTAGGCTGCTGCAGCGTCCAGGTCTCCAGGTGCTGACCCACCACATCCCCCCGTATGTCCGGCCTGGCTCTTCCTTCCCAGTTCACCCTTCCCTCCATGGGGTGACAGACTTGCTGCCTTCCGAGAGCATGGGCGCCTCCTCAGTGCATTTGGATATGCTCTTCCCTCTGTCTGGAATGCCCTGTCCCCTCTTGACGGCCTAGCAAACATCTCATCCTTGAACACTCAACTCGGAGTCAGTCATGGAGGCTCTCCACCTCCGGAGTAGGGTGCGCCTTCAAAGGCAGTCCCTCCAGGAGCCTCTCTTCACATGTCATTGTTATGGAGGATGTCTGTATATTTTATCTATCTCGTTGTTTTTAGACTGTGAGCACCTCGAGGTCAGGAATTTTGTCCTGTAACTTTTTATTCCTGGTGCTTATTCCAATGACTGGCGTTTAGAAAAACTGCACCTTTACTGAATTGGAGGAACGAGTGAATGAAGTACCTAGAAACTGCATTGCCTAGAAGAATCCATCTATTTAGAAGTAGATTTCTTAGAACATGGGAATGACGAGTTACCTATAAGATACCCTCTACTGCATAAGTCATTAAAGAAACAATACCCTCGGGGCCCCTTTGAGAAGAGCAATCAATAACCCTCTTCCCCATGATGCTCCTGCAAAACCTATAAAAGAGAAATTGTAAAGATGTAGCTTTACAGACCTCTGACTGTCATTCTTCCAGTACCTCCCACAGCCCCCAGATCTCCTGCGCAATTTCCAGTTTTACAAGTTGGGGACGCTTCAATGCTTTGTGGGAAAGCATGTCACGCCAACAAAGGGAGGGGCTGGGAAAACGATCTTGAAGTTGATGGGATTTTTTTTTAAGAATGACTCATTGTATAGAATGCCTTCAACTAAAAACAATAATATTTTAAAAATGTACCTATTGTCAAAGGCTTTGGGCATACGGTCAAATAATTACATAATGGGATTACGGAAGCCAGGAGCAGGCTCTGGGTTTACACTTTTCTTGCTGAACAGGCCTCTCTGACATATGCCAAAATAGCAATCACGAAAGTTCCGATCAGTAAACTCAAGTGTTGTGCTGGCAATAGGATAGGATATTCCACCGACAAGAGCTCTCATTGATGGGAGAAGTCTTGGGTCTGACTTCCTAAACTGATATCCAGTTACTATAAAGAGGTTTCGGCTCATTCCAATATTGAACAGTGGGTAAGAATTCAAACTCCAAAGTTGGATGGCCCGGGTTTAAGTCCAGGTTCTTGCGCTTATTAGTTGGGTGGTTTGGGGCAAGTTACTTATGGTCCACATGCCTCATTTTCCTCCTCTGTAAAATGGGTGTAATCATAATGCTACTAGTGTTCTTGTGAGGAGTAAATTAGCCAATATGAGTGCCTGGCACGTCATAAGCACTCTAGAAGTGTTAACTAAGGCTGTGACAGATTTACGAATGCTTGGGGTTGGGGTCCCAGGTGGGAAACTGGCAACTTGTGAAAGAACGCGTGTGGATGCTCCTGAACCAAACCCTGAACATCTTTAAAACTCTATCCCTCTATTCTAAGCAGTTTTTAAGGTTTCTCCATCAAAAGAAAATACTTAAAGACATTATCAATTATAAAGGAGGGAACAATTACAAAGGAAAAAGGTTATCAGAGAGCAGTGCCCAGTTCCTTTCTGGAAACCTACCTATTCTCAGTCCTCTGAGAGAGGGGAATGTTGGATTCTGGGGAGGTAATTTGGAAGCGTTCAGCTATCACTTCCCTCAATCACTAAAATATAGCTGGAAAGGACACATCTATTCGAAAGCTTTATTTACTCATGATTAAACTAGCATCTTATTTTATTCTAGAAGCATCATAATAGTTATTCTGTGTTCTGTGAGTGTGTTTCAACATCAGTAACAGTCTGGACTCCAGATCTTTTGTTCTTAGTGAGCCCTTGCATGTTTGGTATAAGCAGATTATGGCACTCAAATTGAATTAAGAGATTAACATTGTACAATCCACTCCTAATAATCAACAAATGGATCATCCACACTTCAAAGTAGCCTTGGAGATCCTGCTTTCTAGATTCTTATTAACTAATCAGCGAGCTTACCAGACCCAGGATCTCTCGTTGTCTTTTCAGTCAATTAATAATCAAATACTGAGTGCCCATAATGGGCAAGCTTTGTGCTGGGGTAGCAAGATGAATTATCCATACTACCCCATCACTCAAAGAGTTTGCAATTTATGAGGGGACATTGCTTCCTTTTTGCCCTGAAGCCAAAAGGCCCTTTTATCCAGAACACCTCAATTCTAGAATGATGCCTGGAATTTTGAAAAATTTCAAAAGGGTAGCTTGATTTAGCTGTTATTTTGCATCAGCCGTAGATAAGAAGCTATGACGTAGGGATGTGTTCTGAGCAGAATGAGAAGAGACGGACAATTTAGAAAATCATTCTAAACTGTTGGATTAGTTTCCCAGGGCTGTCTTAACAAATTACTGCAAATATAGTGGCTTAAAGTAACAGAAATTGGTTCTGTCACAGTTGTGGAGGGCAGGAAGCTGACATCAAGGTGTCAGGAGAGCTGAACTCCCACTGGAGGCTCCAGGGGAGAATCCATTCTTTGCCCTTCCAGCTTCTGGTGGCCGTCCGAATTCCTTGGCTTGTGGCTATATCACTCTAGGCTCTGCCTCCCTGTTCACGTTGCGTCTTCATCTTCTCTGTGTTTTCTCCTTTTCCGCCTCAACTCTCCTTCTGTCTTTCTCTTATTAGGACACTTGTCACTTGATTTAGGGCCCATCCAGATAATCCAGGATGATCTCCTCATCTCATGACCCTCAATTTCACTTGCAAAGGCCCTTTCTCCAAATAAGGCAATATCCATAGGTGTTGGGGATTAGCACATGGACGTATCTTCTTTGGGGCCATCATTCAACCCATTATAGTTTTCTTTACAGTATATTTTTAACATTTTTATGAAATGTTCTAAGTCTTCAGAAAAATCTTATATACCCTATTAAAATATAGGTGCAAAATATCTCTTCTAAAATAGTAATTTTGAGCTTCTCTGTTATTGCTCCACTCCATTTGTATGAATAATCAAACCAGCATTATATATCCACCAATCACGTTTTAATTTCATAAACATTTTGCAACTGTTACATTTTACATATATTGCTATTTAACATAAGTTAACCTTTGATAAGAAATAGATCAGATTTATAAGTTGTATAAGGAATACAAATTCCTAAACTGTGACAAGTGTTAGCTAGAAATGACAATTGTTTTTATATCAGGCATGCGACAATGATGCTGAGGCACTGGGATTTTCTCCGAGCTCCAGCTCACGTATGTGCTACCTGGTGATGGAGAAAGAGAAGAGAAGCCATAGAAAGTCTTACACAACAATTTCCAGTTTCCAGTTGGGCACGTAAGGAGCTTGAAAGTTGCCATTCTTGTCCACACAAGATGAAAAAAGCTGAACAAACTAAGATCGACAGCTCTTCTTCGATCCATCAGAGAATTGAAGTCATAGGGAAAACCACTGCTGCTAAAATTGGAGAGACAGACAGGTGGATACAGGGAATTACAAGTTACCAGAGCAGAAGCCCATGAACAGAAACCTCTGTGGGAACCAGTGCTGGTGTAGGAAAATCGAAATTTTAATTGATGAATTCCTGGAGGCTCAATGTGGACAAGGCTGTGAGTTAAAAACTCCCTGGGGACCTGGTCTTAGGGGGCCCCACACATTTGTGAGTTTTACCTCCAGGAGCCCTATCAGGTTCTCACACTGAAGAATAGAGGAAAAAGTCCCCGCCTCCTACCAGAAGAAGGAAGGTATTAGGAGTTGTTTTGAAATAAGCTCAGGGCAGTCTGTTCTTCTTGCTAAGGCCTGACCTCAAGAGAAGCTATTTCACCAGAGCCTAGCCTGTTGGGGGTTTTACCAGAGCCCAGTTACCCTGGGGGAAGGGAAATACTCAACGCCAGCTTACTCTAGCCTTCCTGTCTCACCTAAGGGAAGGAGAGAGGATACGAGAAGGACCTGTGAAGGTCACAGCCACGGAGCGTGGACTCACTAAAGGCCAAGACTTAATCATAGCACTGCAGACTGCTTCCCCTCCCCCATCCCTTCCCACCACGTCAATAGGACTTCTGTATAATAACAGAAATACTACTGAAAAAGCTGTGCTTCTCAGACCTTATTTAAGAAGAAGTCTCTAGGGAAACCCAAAGACAATAGGGGAGACAAAAATAAGGACATCAGGGACAGTTTTAGCATCTGACACCTACAGCTACAGCAAACAGTAAACACAACCTAACTCCCAGCCATGTGAACAGAAAATCCTCAGGCTAAAGGCCTCTTTGCCTCAGGCTCTTTTGCCCAGTATGTCATGCCCAGCTTCTGACAAAAATTAGGAGGCATGCTAAAAAACAAAAAGCATAGTTTGAAGAGGGGGAGCAAGCTTCAGAACCAGACTCAGATACGGCAGAGATGTTGGAATTACCAGACTGGGAATTTAAAACAACTATGGTTAATATGCTAAGGGCTCTAAGGGAAAAAGCGGACACCATGAAGAACAGATGAGTAATGTAAGCAGAGAGATGGAAACTCTGAGACTGAATCAGTAGGTGGGGCTGGAAATCAAGAACACCGTAACAGACGAGGAGAATGCCTTTGATGGGGGTGTGATTGATATGCTAAGAGAAGAAAAAGATGGAATCATAAAATGCTCAAAAGAGAAGGCAAAAAAAGAGAGTGGAAGACAAAAAAGGAAGTAAGAACAAAGGCAATGACCAGGAAACAGTTACAAGTGTGGTAGATATCAATCCAACCACATCGAAGGCTTTACTTGATTTTATAACCCAAACCACGGCCTGGTGGGATGATTAAGAACAAGGACTGCAGGCAGACTGCCTACTGTTCTGGGACTTTCTCCTGTTTCTTAAGCTCCCTTTGTGTCCATCTCCTCATCCTTTACAAGGAGAAAGATAATAGTACCAACCTCATAATGTCGTCATAGGGTTTAAATGAGATAATATATACGAAACTTTTAGTATAGCACCTGGCAAGTAATAAACAGTCAATAAATGCTACCTATGATTATTTTCTGACAGAATAGAAGAAAAATGTGCATTAAGTCCCTACCATGAATTAGGCATAGATGATGTGCTGATACAATTTGAATTGTGTTTATTTTATTAAATAAAAATCCTACACAACATGTGCATATAGAAAAATTAGAAAACATATCAAGGATCTGTGTGTGTGAGAGAGAGAATGAGAGAAGGAAAAAGTCCCAGCATTCAGCAACAACCATTATCAACACATTGATAAACACCCTTTCTGACAGACCTTGTAAAGCATTTATAGATATAAACAATTTTTAAGAAGGGGATCATTATGCATGTTCTGTTTTATCTGCTTCTACACTTTTACATTCAATATATCTCTAACGTTTTTCTCTGCATAAAGATACATTTTTAAGTTTTAAAAGCATGCATTAATTTACCTGAGGTTTTAACATTTAAAAGTCACCATTTGCACTGTTGTTTTCTTAAACAATGGGAACAGCGATGCAAATGGGAATGAGCAAAACAACCATCCTCTCACCAGAAGGTGAAGCCACTGTAGACCAAATGTCTGATGCCTTTAGTGAGCTTCCCTGGGAATTCAAGCAGCGGCAGGAATATAGTTGAATTTTCCATTTTCAGCTAAAATGTTGAAAAGTAAAAGAAAGACGAAATGGAAGGTGTACAAAGGTCGGACACGACAGTTTTCCAAATAGCAGAATCTATTGCATATACTGCTGGAATTTGATTAAGGCCATGTGCATGACATAGGGTCCGAGGAAGATGGAGCAGAAAGAGAAGTTGAAATTCCATGTGCTTAGCTTGGTGGGGAACTCTGAGGAGCCTCCTCCCTTCCCTGACCACCAGAAGCCCAGGAGAGGGTGGCACCTGTACTCCTGTCCCATCAGCTTCTGCCCAGCAGGTCTCAGCCATCTCTGGGGACGGTGACCTCTTCGTGCCCTCCAGCTCTTGTTAGCAGCTGGGACAAGGGCTGTGGGGTGGAAAGCTTGCGTGTCACTAGGTACATTCTTTATAATGTGAACGAAACAAAACAAAAGCCCACACCCTAAAATCTGTCGTGAAATTTGGTCATGACTTCCTCTTGGTTCCACCTTTCTCTCTAATGGAGCACATGAGGGACCATTTGAGTGACAAGTAGAACTGCCACTTTTAGTGGCTGTTGTTGAATCAGACGGAGCCTGGATAGGGCGGAGAAGGTGGAGCCCGGACAATATTAGACCGCAACCTCAAAACCAAAGCACCCTTAGGCTTTACAGGAGAGTTTTCTTGTTAAAATAATATTTATTGTAGAAAATTTGTACAAAATTTGGAAAATACAGATAGAAAGGAAAATATAAACCCAATGTAATCCCACCTCTGTTGACATTTCGGTGTACCCCAGTCCAATGTTTTCTGTGCACACTTACTTATATAAAATTAACAAAAAATGAGGTCATGGGGAACTATGTTTTTATAACCCGCTTTTTTCACTTAACAAAATATCAGAAACATCTTTTCGTGTCATTAAGGGCTCTTTAACATAATGTCTTACTTTTCCAGTTTAATTTTTAAGAGGTACTCCGTTCCAACATTACATTTCTGTTTTGCATTATTTGAGTTTTAATACCTATTTTTATTGGATGAAGCTGCTGTAGCAGCAGCAGGGGCTCAGATTTCTTTTTTATATAATGAAGGCTCTTGTCTCCATCCGTCTCCATGTAGTCAGCTCCATTCATTTCATGTAATTTATATTACTCATGCCGAAGAACACTTACTTTCTCTGGTATCCACTACTAATGGGCACGATTTGTACCCGGCATGTTTGTCAAATGCTGAAGAGCAGGCGCCACACTTCCTGGTTCGATGAGTCATTGTAAACGGAGGGAAAACCACCTTCCTGATCTTTCGGTGAGATCTCAGCCCCTTTGCTGAGCAACGAGCCACTGCATTAGTCTGGGCCGCCTCCGATGTAGTTCTGCCACGACATATTTTTTTTTGCTGCAGTATTTGAAATAGGAAAACATCTTCTGAGGAGCTTGAACCCAGAGTCCACTGAAAAATAATAATTATGGAAAGGGAAAATGAAAAAAAAAAAAAAACGCTGGTCACTTGAACGAGGAGCTTGGTTTTCATTTGGGCAGGTCTTTTCTTCACTCATGAAAAACCAGCCCAGCAATTATTTTCTCCGTATGTGAGGTCTTCACATGGAGCTCATTACCAGCAGCTCAAGTAGATGAATCACCTAAGTTAATTTGTCGGTATAAAGCAAAATGTAGTCTACTTTTGTCAACTTCATAAATGGCATTTGTTCTTGATGCTGCTCTGTTGATTTTTCCAGGCACTTGATTTTTACGAACTGCATTTCTAGGCCTGGCTGACTTCGTTGCCCACAGAAGCCTCCCTGAGTGTAGGGGGCCCTTTCTCTTTTTTCTCCTCGTATGCCTTATTGAGTGTGCTCTGGTTCCTGCTCACCAGCTCCTTCCACTCCTCATGTGCTCAGACTTCCTGCTCACCAGCTCCTTCCACTCCTCACGGGCTCTGGCTCCTGCTCACCAGCTCCTTCCACTCCTCATGTGCTCAGAGTTCCTGCTCACCAGCTCCTTCCACTCCTCACGGGCTCTGGCTCCTGCTCACCAGCTCCTTCCACTCCTCATGTGCTCAGAGTTCCTGCTCACCAGCTCCTTCCACTCCTCCTGTGCTCAGAGTTCCTGCTCACCAGCTCCTTCCACTCCTCATGGGCTCAGAGTTCCTGCTCACCAGCTCCTTCCACTCCTCATGTGCTCAGAGTTCCTGCTCACCAGCTCCTTCCACACCTCATGGTGCCCTTTCTGGTGCTGTTCAAACTTTCTCTTGCTCTGTTGTCTCTCCTCTCACCTCTTCCATCCCTCTCTCCTTTCACATCATTTTTTCCTTTCCTTCTTCACTTTATTTCTTCCTTCCACAGCTTCTGTCTTCTTTCTCCTTTCCTTTCATGGTGACTCATTCATCTGCCTCTGCCATTGCCTCCTCTTCCAGGCCCCCTGGCCCCAGGTTCTGACAGCCATACTGGAGGTGAGCATATCAGCAGTATTGACATCAGCTGAAGGTGGCGCTGTCCCTGGTGGGTGGCCCCAGTGTAATCACTCCTGCCTGGAGCCCTTCAGAGCAAGTAAAGAGTCCCCTGCCCAATTCTTTGACCCTGACCTGTACACACAACTAGCTTTCTATCTTAGGGTGAATGAGTATTGTGTGCCCAAGCGGCCACCTGTGGCTATTAAGCACGTGAGCTGTGTGTCGTCTATCTTGGGAGGTGCTGTAAGTATGAAACACACACTGGATTTTGAGGTCTTAGTATGAAAAAAAAGAAAGTAAACTATCTCGTTAATTAAAAAATATTGATTACATGTTGAAATGATACTATTTTGGATAAATTAAGTTAAATAAAATATATTACTAAAATATCTTCCACTTGTTTCTCATTTCTTTTTTAACAGTAGTTGCCAGAAAATTGGAAATTACACATGTGGCTCACATTTGTGGCTCTTGCGATATTTCTACGGGATAGCACATGTACGGATCTTCGAATGCTTGTTAGAACTTGCCATTTTCCAATTGCTAAGGGCTCAGAGCCTTCTTTTAGGCCATTATGACTTCTTCGTTCTTATTTACTTTTGTTTTTTAGAAATGGAATTAGTATGTCTTACAGACAAGAATATACATACTTTTGCCAATTTATTTTAATTTAAAAGGAAAAAACCAACAACCCTGCCACCACATCTTATCTGTGGTCAGTTATTGGCCTATAATGATATCCAGATTTTAAAAACGAGCCTAGCCCTTCTCTCATTTTTGTCTTGAGCTTCCCTTTGTATTCTGGATGGGTGAGGCCATTCCATGCCTACCTGACCTCAGCCTCTGCTGAAGCGTGGGTCCCTGTGCTCCTGATCTTGTCTGGGCCCCTCCTCACTTCCTCCTGAGCTGCTTAGACCTGACTCTGGGACAACCAAGAGGTGGACCAATGACCCAGAGAAGTGAAGAGATGAGCTGGGCTGATCAGCATGTTCTTCTGAACTGGAAATAGGGAAAAAGAATAAGGCTGTTATTTCTGGGAGGTGAAGATGAAAAGCACTAGAAGATGCACTGAGGGCATGAGTGGCGATGGCCAGCCAAATCTATAAGGAAGACATCCTGAGAAAGCAGGACCTGTGGAGGGAAAGCCACGTGTGGAGAAGCAGGTAAGACAGACAGATGAGGGTGAGAACAAGCAAGTTGGTAGTGACAGAGGGAAGCAGACATGTGGAAGTCAGCTGAATTATCTTAATGACAGGTATCTTAGTCCTCCTGGGCTGCTATAACAGAAACACCACAGACTGGGTGGCTTATAAACAACAGAAATTTCTTTCTCACAGTTCTGAGGGCTGGGAAGTCTAAGATGAAGGCACTGGCAGATTCAATGGCTGGTGAGGGCCCTCCTTCCGGTTCATGGATGGCACCTTCTTGCTGTGTTCTCACATGGTGGAAAGGATGTGATATCTCTTTGGGGTCTCTTTTACAAGGGCACAATTCCTATTCGCGAGGGCCCTACCCTCAAGACCTGATCACCTCCCAAAGGCTCCGCCTCCAAATGCCATCACGTGGGGGGTTAGGATTTCAACATAGGAATTTTGGGGAAACACAAACATTCAGACCACTGCGACAAGTCACTAAAGTGAAGATCCTTGAATTGATTCTATCATAGATCCAATTTTTTTTCTTGAGGCTTTACAAAGTTTCCTTCTTTATTGAAGCTGGGTCGTTCATCTTCTCCTGGGTTCCTGCATATGGGGAACGTCTCTGTGAGTCTCCTTTTTCTGAAAGCACTGGAGTGGCTCTCTGTCTCTTGCAACCAGAGTGTAAAGGAAACACTACCTTCATTTTGCATAATTTTTAGAGTTAATGTCTTTTTCTCCCTAAAATAGCTCTGAGCGTTAGGTCGACCTTCCCCTCCCACCTTTCTGTTAGGTTCACACAGAATTTTAATGAACCTATTCTAACCCTAGCTTTTTTTTTTAATAATACCTAAAACAACCCTTCAATGACTACTCCTAAACCATATAATTTGATATTACTCTTTAAAATGATTAATTTTTTTTTTCATTTTTGTGTATATTAAGAGGAGGATGAGCCCTTAATTTGTCACTGAACATAATTGCAATTCTTACCAAGCAGGTTAGAATTCCACTTTCCTTTGACGTTTAAAACTGTTGCTAATTAATGAGTCAGAGCTTTGGTGTAAAAAGCATGAGAACTTATGACAAGGAATTAAAAAAAAACATTTTTTTTCCTATCACTATTTTTATTGGGCAAGAAGAACATTTTCCTTTATCTAGTTCTTAATCTATTAATTAATCTTTTTTCAGGGGAGAAAACAACCTTTTAATTTTTTTATCGAGATGTAATTAGCATGTAACATTACATTAGTTTCAGGTGTACAGCATAATGATGATATTTGTATATATTGTGAAATGATCACCACAATAAGTCTGGTTAACATCCATCACCACACACAGTTACAAAATTTTTTTTCTTGTGATGAGAACTTTTAAGATTTACTCTTTTAGCAACTTCCAAATATGCAACACAGTATCATTACCAGTAGTCACCATGCTGTACATGACATCCTCATGACATTTGTTTTATAACTGGAAGTTTGTACCTTTTGACCACCTTCACCCATTTCACCCACCTGCTGAGAACGTGATCTAGTCCCTAATTGACTAGAAGCCATGTTGAGGTACTATATTAGTTAGCTCAGGCTGCCATAACAAAATACCATAGACTGGGTGGCTTAAACAATAGAAATGTATTTTATCACAGTTCTGGAGGCTGGAAGACTGAAATTGGCATGTTATCATGGTTGGGTTCTGGTGAGTACTGTCTTCCTGGCAGGTAGATGGCTGCCTTCTTGCTGTGTCCTCATATGGCACAGAGAGAGAGAGAGAGAGAGAGAGAGAGAGAGAGAGAGAGAGAGAGAGAGACAGAGCGCTCTGGTGTCTCTTCTTCTAAAGGCACTAATCCCATCATGAGGGCCCCACCCTCATGACCTCATCTAAACCTAATTATCTCCGAAAGACCCCATCTCCAAAAACCATCACCCTGAGAGTTAGGGCTTCAAAATATGAATTTTGGGGGGGACATAATTCAGTTCATAGCAGGTATTAGAGGCCAGGTATAATCCTAATAACATATGACTTTTTTCTCATGTGACTATATTAAGCAAAGTATTTTTTAATGCAGGTTTTATTTTTATAGCTTGATATTTATCAAGTTTGGCAGGTGACTCAGAAAGCAGTCTTGAAATACATGAAAAGGGTAATAACTATCATCATACTTGCCACCTCTCATCTGATTTGTATTAAAATGTATCAAGGAGTTCAATTTTATTTAGTTTTTGCACTAGTCATTGAATGATCAAACAAATATTTACTAAGTTCTTACTGGATGCTAGGTGTTGTGTTTGGCGCTTTACGTGAATTAATTTTTTTTTTAATCATGCAGTGTGGGGGTCGCAGGCCCAGAGAGAGAGATTTCCTGTCTACCACATCTCTAAGTCCTGTCTGGGAGAGTGAAGTCCTACCTCCCTCCACGTCTTGTATGATGATGAGATTTCTTAGAGGGTTGTTATGGAACAATCTGAGGAAGACATGATGAATCGCCAAGCCTAGGGCAGCGGCAGTGGGTATGGAGACAGATTCGTGAGCTCTTTTGGAGATAAAGTCAACGGGATTGGGTAACTGGACAAGGTTTGTTAGGGAGAGAGGAAGGAGTCTGGGTTGATTTTTAGGGTTCTGGCTGGGATGAGGGGTCTATTACTCATCGAGTTACTCTCAGAGGAGGAGAGGAAGGTTCAGAGAGAAATATGTTGACTTTGTGAACTACCTATAACATTTGTAGCTACATGTGAAAAGCTAAATGGAGCAGTGAGGCATTTATCCGAAGACCTCAAGTAAAATAATTCCTTTTATTAGGACTGGGGGAAAGAGGATGAAGGCATTTGGTGCTTTTTCACCACTTTGCTTTAGGATCTTTCCTTGGAGACAACAATGATGAAGAATCATAGCCATCTTGACTTCCAACTGCTTCTTTTAGACGTCCTGGAACTCACTGTGGTCCTAAAGAGAACAGAATTCACCCATTGAAGGGGATTAGTTTCCTATTTCTGCTGTAACAACACACACTTCTTGGCTAAAAACGACACAAATTTATCACCTTACAGTTCAGAAGGTCAGAAGTCCTAAAATCAAGATATTGGCAGGGCTGTGTTCCTTCTGGAGGTTCTAGGAAAGAATCTTCTTCCTTGCCTTTTCCAGCTTCTCGAGGCTGCCTACATTCTTTGCCTTGTGGTCCCTTCCCCCATCTTCTAGGCCAGCAGTGTAGCATGTTCAAATCTCTGTCTGACCTCTGCTTCCGTGGTCACACCTTTTCTGATTCTGACCCTCCTGCCTCCCTCTTATAAAGGTTTTTGTGATTACGTTGGCCCACTGGGGTAATCTAGGATAATCTCTCCATCTTAAGAGCCTTATCTCAATCACATCTGCAAAATCCCTTTTGCCACGTAAGGTGATAGATTCACAGGTTCTGGGTTATTAGGATGTGGACATCATCTTTGGGGGGCCACTGTTCTGCCTACCACCGATGTTCTGTCTTGTCCTTCATCTTGGTGGGGGGGGGGGTGCTCAGTCCTGTAAGGACCAAAACAAGGTGCTGCTGCTCCTTCTGCCTTTCTTTTCCCTCTTTCCAAATCCTGAAAGGTTTTGGGTCAAATTTACAATTAGGAGTTGATATTTACAAATATATTGGTGAATTGGAAATTTGCTGGGGTTTATTTTGGTGAGATGTGTCCTCTATAAAGAAATATTTCTGTCAAGAAATCATTTCACAATATATGTAAGTCAAGTCATTATGCTGTACACCTTACACTGATACAGTGCTGTATGTCAATTATATCTCAATAAAACTGTGAAAAAAAAGAAAAAAAATTCATCATTATTTGAAGTTTGTTGCTATGCTACGTTGGGAGGGAACATTCAAGTGATGTAAATAAATTTTCAGTATGTATGTATGAGCATAATAATCCCTAAACCAGGGAAAAATAGGGTAATCACCCTAAACTCCTCATTTTAGGGGGCCTTGTATTCCTGAGGGAGGGGCCCCAGCTAGTTCCTACTCCTGGTGAGAGGTGTAGTGACTGCTTCTTCAAAGTAGCCTTTTCTGACTTTCTAGCTGAATTAGAAGTTTTCCTCTGTTCTTCCACAGTGTCCAGGGCAGAGCTTTATTTTAGAGCATTTACCACATTGTATTGTAATTTGTTGCTTACTTATCTGTCCCATTAGATTTTATCATAAGCAGAGATCATGCCTTATTTCCCATTGCATCCCCTTGTACCTACCATCTTGCCTACCAACAATTGTATATTGAAGGATGAATGAAAGTAGTTGTCTCTATAACAGCTTCTGAATCTTGAACTTCCCTTAATGTTTTTATTTTACATTTCTCATTGACTTCTAGTGGTACTATAATGGTAAATGAGAATTCCTCTAAAGTGCATAAAATCTTTGGAGAAATGCTTCATTAGGCTAAGGTTCATATGCAGCTATTAAATGAAACTGTGAGCTAAAATTACCATTATCTTTTGGTTTTCCCTCCAAAAGTTGTTGGCTGGGAAACTGGCCTTCATGGTGAATTTGAGCCAACTGGCAAAAATGTACACAATTTTACACACTGTCTGACAAATAGAAGGCACATGACAAAGCTTTGTAAAATGAAAGTATGGCTACTTAATTAATAATAAGAGTTACGCTTTTTTTGGCCGCTACACTTTTAATGTATGCCTTTAAGAAAAATAAAAGAAACCCCACATCCTGAATCTTGTATATAAATCTATTAGTTCCTTGTTGAAGTAGAAAGCCTTTCTTGTCAGTTTTCATCATTTGTGTATTAGTCAGCTTTTGCTGCTGTAACAAACAAACCCCCCATATTTCAGTGGCTTACAGCAATTATTTCTCACTCCCATTATGTGAAGGTTGTGGGCTGGCTGTGGCTCTGCTGGGTGTGGCAGGGCTTATTGAATTCAGTTGGCCTCTACTGGCTAGACAGGTCTTCTCGTTCTTGGACAAAAGTCAAAGCAGCAGCTACTCCCTGGGACACACTCTTCTCATGGCTGTGTGCCCGAGCTCAAGCGGGTGGGAGAACAGAAGCATACTATGCAAGTGCCTTAAAGCTTCTGCTCCCATATGACATATGCCATGTCCACTGGCATTCCAATGGCCAAAGGAAGTCACACTATCATGCTGAGAGTCACTGCAGTGGGGAAATACACTGCCTAGAGGAAGTGTTGCCACGGTGGAAGAGAACAAAAAATCTTGAACTAATAACACAATCTACCACAATCTTCGTCCCATGTTTGGCCAAGCCACTATTTGGCCTTTTGCGATATTAATTGCTCTTGAGAGCACTTCATTTGGAGTTCAATTTAGGTAGCTTAAATAATAAAAGTGATAAGGTCTTTAATAGATTCTATACAAAAAGGCTCCAGAGAAAAAAGTAAACAGATTTGAAAATTTTAGCTAAAGAAAAAATTTAATTTTATAAGTATATAAATGTTTTCATGAGGGTCATGCTCAGGTTTTCCTTATATCTGTGGATGTCCAAGCCAGCAGAAAGGATTTAATTAAAGCAGAGACATTGGGGTATAGTTACCATAAGGAGCAATTTCTTGACCAGTCAAGTGAAAAAGACATGAAAGGGGCAAAAGGTCTCCCTGGTGGATAATTAAATCATTCATCTGCCTGAAGGAGGAAGGCCGGAGCAGATGACGGGTTTCTGCCAATTCTCTGTTGATAGTACTTTGAATTTTGAAATAAAGAAGTCCTTTTAACACAGATGGTATTAAAATTCTTCTTACATCAGTAAAATGGCACTAAACAACTTAGAAACTGGCTTAATGCAGAAAATGAAAATAGTAAGAGAAACAGAGACGAGAGGAAAATATAACTCTGCGTGTTCCTTGTTGATTTTTGAGAGAATAAGACATCTTAGTTAATTCCAATTTTAATACATTCGTTTTATTCATCCTTTTTTTTCTCCAACAAACATCTAATTAATACCTACCACATGATTGGTGCTGGTTGACTAAGAAATCATACAATTCATAGTTCGGAGATCTGATAAATCAGCTATAAATGTCACATATCACCATCATTCTTCCTCAAAATTAAAAAAAGAGAAGAGGATTATTAAATATATTTTATGAACTACAGTTATGAAAATCCAAATACTAAAAGTTATCACCTTTCAGGTGATCATATAAATATTCTTTTCTCATTTTTTAAAAAAAATAAATATCCAATGTAGGTCTCCTCCCAACCCCCACCTTTCTTAAGGTCTAATTGACAAATAAAATTGTAAGATATTTAAAGTGTGTGCAACATGATGGTTTGGTACACATACAGATTGTGAAAGGATTTCACCCCCTCAGGTTAACGTCTGTCATATTTACCTTTTTTTTTTTTGGTGAGAACATTTAAGTTCTACTCTCTTAGCAAATTTCAATTATACAATACAGTGTTGTCAACTACGGTCACCATGTTATACATTACAACCTCAGAGCTTCTTTAATCTTATAGCTGAAAGTTTGTCCTGTTTTACCCACCTCTTCCCATTTCCCCCACCCCCAGCCCCCAGCAACCCCTTTTTACCTCTCTGTTTTCATAAGCTCAACTTTTTATTTTTTTTTAAGATTCCACATATAAGTCATTCCATGCAGTATTTGTCTTCCTCTCTCCGGCTTATTTCACTTAGCAATAAATCCTCCAAATTCATCCACCGTTTCAGGCATTTCAAATCAGCTCTGGGGTGTTTTTAGATGACAACTGACTCTCTCTGACAGCAAATTACTGTTTTATTCACTTTTGAGGTGGACCTGTGAGCAGGGCAATGAGTGGTTCAAAACCTGTTGGGCTGGTGAATCCCTTTTAAGAAATCATCTCTTTTGAAAAGTCGAACAGCACAGCATCATTAGGAATGATATTTCATCAGAGTAGCTTGCCTAAGAGGCTCAGAAATCAACAGTTTTCTTTTTTCACGAAAGGCGGCAGCTATGATTTTTTTAAAAAGAAATATCTGTCATAGTACTTGCTTTGTGGCATTACGGGGTCTGTATCTGTGTGTTAGCAACGGGATGTGTTTGTTTATTTGTTAGAACCAACGTATGGTAATCCTAGCTGACACTTAGGTAGGTAGGGCTCCCCGGAGCCAGGCAGACCTGCTGACTCACTTAACCCTCACACTAGGAGGGCAGGAGTGGTTTGTAGTGCTGTGTTATCCCCATTTTGTAGACTACAAAATTGAGGCAGAGAGAAGCTAAGTAGTTGTACAAAGTCACATGACTAGCAAACGGCAGGGCTGAGCTTTGAACTCACGCAGCGTGGCTCCATTTTGCTGCCTTTTACAAAGCGAGTCCAGTAACCTGAGATCTTATTAAAACTGAAAACCGATCCCTATTCCGTTTGGTTCTATCCTACCGTCAGCCTTCAGCTTGATTTTCTGGCCTTTCTGGCTAGGATCATGACTTTTTAATTGCTTCCCTTAAGGCAGGTGAAGAACTTTTCGTAGATCTTGTGGCGTTTGCAAATGCCATATATTGCAGTGTACACACACAGCAAAATGAACCATGACCACTGATTAATCCACAAAGGCTTGATTGGGGCCTAAAATGACCAGTCGTTCTGCAGGAATAGATACAAAAAGTCTAGGGGTTGGGAGCCAGTGAGAACGAGTCTCTTCCGCACCCAGGGTCCAAGGACTTCACGCAGGCACGCGGGGGACGCTTTTTCCTAGAGGAGGCCCGTGGGAGTGGGCCCGGCGCCGCGGGGATGTGAGTCTCCGGGTGCCCCTCGGGTCTCCAGCTCCTGGACCCCAGCGCGTCATTGAGCGCGGCCGGGACAACCTCCGCCCCGGTACTGGGCTCTGCGTGGGGCGTGGATGCGCCGCTGCCCGCGGTCCTGGGCTGAAGGAGGAGGGCGTGCGCACCCCCGCCCCGCGCTCTCCGCACCCTTTGGGTACTGGGAGCATCAGCGGGGGCGGGAGGTGGTGCACCCGGCTGGAGCAGGAGAGGGAGGAGAAAGGGCAGGGAGTGCGCGGGTTTGAACCCTCCCCGTCCCCCCCTTCTCTGCCCCCCCCCATCAATTTCCTCCCCCTCCGCCGCCCACCTGGCCGCCCCCGGCTGCGGCTGCAGCACCAGGCTCGCTCCCGGGCCTGCCAGTCGCAGCCGGCGGCTGTCTGCGGAGCTTTCCGGGCCTCTGCCCTCCCCCTTCCCCCGCCTCGCCCTCCCTCCCCGGGTGCCCGACGTGCTCGTTCCCTGCCACTCTGGTCCGGGCGCGCCGGTGGGTTTGGCCTGCGCGGCGGCGGCAGCGGCGGCGAGGCGGGGGAGCGAGGGAGCGGGAGGGGCGGGAGCGAATGCCTGCGTGAGTCACCGGTACCTGGAGTGCGAGCGACGCAGAGCGAGCGGCGCGGAGCCCGAGCCGGAGCCGAGCCCGAGAGCGCGGCCGCCCCCGGGCGCCAGGCCCCGCCGCGCCCCCGCCCGCGCCCCGCCGCGCCCCCGCCCGCGCCCCCGCCGCCCTGCCTGCGCCCCCGCCGCCGGCTCGCCTGCGGCCCGGCGCCGACTCCCGACCCCGGCGCCCGGCCGCCCGCAGCCCTCCCGCCTGCCCGGAGGCGGTGCAGGGCTCGCCGGGGGATGTCACAGCGGCTCCTCGGAGCCCCCAGCCGTCGCCGCCGCCGCACAGCCGTCGCCCCCGGGAGCCGCGACAATGAACCCCCAGTGCGCCCGCTGCGGAAAAGTCGTGTATCCCACGGAGAAAGTCAACTGTCTGGATAAGGTGAGCGAGGGGGCGCCGGGCCAGCCCGGACCTGCCGGGCGGCGGGCTGCACCTGCTTCGAGAAGTTTTGGCATCTGGGATGGAAAGAGATGAGTGGGATTGTGTGCGTCTTGGCACCGGGCGAAGGCACGCGAAGGAAAACGCCCGCAGGAGTGTCAGGACGCTCGGCGACGGGGATGTTGGAACTGGGAAAGGCTTTTGTCGGGGTGCGGACGGAGAGGGTGCGGGGCTGCGCCGGCATCGGCAGAGCTGCTGCGGAGGGCGCACGGCGGAGAGGGGCCCGGGGCCCGAGAGCCCTGGCTGGGCCCCCAGGGGAAATTCGGCGAGTCGCGCCCCCCTACCACCTTCACTCCTGCCCCTCACTGCATCGCACCCCCCACCCCAGGGATCTCCGCGCATCCCCACCTCACCCCCGCCCCAGCGCCTCCCATGACGGCGGCAAGGTGGAGAGGCAAATAGTAATTAACATGTCATGGGGCGGCCGCTGCCGCATTGCTAGGAATAATCCTCGCCCGAGAGCCGAGAGCCGGGCGCAGCGCGGCGAGCGGGGCCCCGGGGGGCGAATCCACTCGGTCGGGGGAAGTCCAGAGGAAGTGGCTCTGTCCCGGCCCCTGCATCCCTGCTCCCTGCCCTTCCCGGGCGTGGACGGAGTTGAACAGCTTGGGAGAGAGACCCGGCGCTGTCCTGAGTGACTGACAATTGAGACTAGCTGGAGGCAGTCCCTGTGAAATTTGCGTGTGGTGATACAAATGCCTCCTGAGAACACATCGTCATCCTAACAGCCATCCCGGACAGAGTCCACCTTTCCCGCAATTTAGTGGAACCTGGACAGGGGTGGGGGGGGGGGCAGGGTACTTACATAGTCGGCCTCCTGCGACCTCGGGTTGCCTGACTTCCGGTGGACACATTTATCAAGATCCTGCAAACACAATGTTTAGGCACTTTGAACTGAATTCGTTTTCCTTTTGAAGCCACTTCACAGGCTCCGTTTCTCCATTAACCAAGCTCAGAATTCCATTCTGGCTGCTCCTGGAAGTGCGATATGGACAGAGCCTTGACACTTCTTCCATCTGAGTCTCTAGGTTGTAGTGGGTAGTCATTTAAAACTCAATTTTCATAGCTGCCTGCTTTGTTTACTTAACTGACAGTTAACAAACACATCCATGGTTACCTACAATCATTTTGTTGTAGGATTTTCAAATACTGTGATGCACTAAAAATGTCTCCTTTCTGGACCCATCTTAGTACAACTGACATTGTACTCAAATTTTAAATATTTGTTTTCTGCAGTATTGGCATAAAGGATGTTTCCATTGTGAAGTCTGCAAGATGGCTCTCAACATGAAGAACTACAAAGGCTATGAAAAGAAGCCCTATTGTAATGCGTAAGTATTGTCAACATGGTGTGCCAGGTGTGGCACGGCCTCAGAGCATGAGAGTGGATCTGCCCGTTCTGAAGAACTGACTCATTGTGGCACCCGGGTGTGGCAGTGGCCAGTTACTTGTTTATGCCACATACTCTTGGGCCACGTACTTTGTTGAAGGTCGTTGCATTTATGTCTTTCTAACGTGTAGGGTAATTTTGTGTGTCTTCAACCAGAAGGTTGGTTTTTGAGGTTCACAGGATTTCAGAGTTAGGGACGTGTGTCAGACGCTGTGGAACTTACACACTGAAAACGTGTGGGCCCTGAAGTGCATGTCAGATAGATTTCCATTTTAATCCTGTGTCAGTTTCCATCTTAATCATATGATGTTGCCGTACTGCAATTTTATGTCTGAATCTAGTTGCTAGGGAAAGGAGTCTTGCTTGCTTGGTCTTAGCTGAGACCACTCCAGAGATCCTGGAGCTTAAACAGGAAACCAAAGAATTGAGACGTGGGTATTTCCAGCTGGTTAGTAGTCAGTCTGTTGGTGGGGATTAAAGAAGGTAAGCTGTCTTTGGCAGGCTCCTCTGTCGGCATGCTTCAAGCCTATAATAATAGCAATTAGCCAGCATTTATGCAGTGCTCACCATGTGCCAGGCCCTGTTCTAAGCACTTTATGTGTACTAACTCATTTAATCATTATAGATCCTACGACTGAGGGGGCGTACTGTTATTACCTCCATTTGACAGATGAAGAAATTGAGGCGTTGAGAGGATGAGCTTCAGGAAAGGTCTCACATCACTCCTAGAGGCTGCAAGTAGTTAAACATCGGCCAGTGCTTCCAAATGGTTACCTGGCTGCCCAGGGCGTGTGTTTCTCTGTGAGCATCCTCCCACCCAGACTGTTTTCATCTGTGGGCCCTGATTCCTGAGCCTTCTTCCCAATTCCCCTGTGGGGCCTGTCTGGCCTGGATGCGGCAGAGGACCTTTTGGCTGGAGTATTACCAGAGATCCATCCTCTGCAGAGTTTTTGAAGCAGGTTCATTCAGGCGTCCTGGAGATAGCGGGCCCATGGTTAATTAATGCTTCACTCATGGGAGTGTGTTTTCATAGACAGTAAATTTTGGTAAACAAGTGTAATGTGCTCACATCTCTTTGGGGAAGAACATTTTTTTTTTCCAAATTTTTTTGTGTTTCCTTCCAGTCCTAGCTTAGTGCTTATAGATAGACCAGAAACTTTTGAAGGAATCCGGAAATGGGGGCATTGAACAGCATTCAGGACTTTGTTGAGTAAGTGAAGTCCACAGATATTCCCCAAACTCATTGAGGTTTTCAACCCTTCGGTGGCATGTCTCTTCTTGGGACAACATGAAGCAAGAATGAGATTTTGGTGTCATGGTCTCCTGCTTCTCTTAAAGAGAGGTCTGAATGACTGGTGAAGGATCAAAGGCAGGTGGCCGGAACTAGAAGGGAAAGGGCCCTCATACCCCATAAACGGGGTAATTGTTCTTTGGTTGAAGGAAAGTGAACCGTTCTTCCTGTAACTGTTCCAGCCTGGGGCCTGGTTCGATCAGGCTTTATGAGCCACATCAGGATGCCTTATAGCTCCACGGCCGGGAGTTTAACCCGGGGATAACAGTACCTTTGGGTGCCCTGGTAGGGCTGGAGGAGTTGGGAACGGAAGGGGAAAGACAGGAGAGAAAGAACGGGGGAAAACAACAAATATGTATATATTATGATATAATATAGTATCGCATATGTCAATATATAAATATATAATTTTGTATTATATATACACATATATATACACATATGTACGCACACATATACGCATACACACGTAGATAGATACAGAATTGAATGAGGGAGAAAAAGAAATGATAAAAATAAAAGGACAGAAAACAACAGGTGCGCCTGAAGTGGAGTCTTTCATTGCATTAGGCCACTTGCAATTCAGTGCGCAATTCAATGCTTACTGCTTAGTTTCAGTTTGGTCCAATTAAAAAAGAATATCAGATTCTGCAGCGAGTCATGGATGGCTGGTTTACACTCTGACTTAGTAGTGAACCCGTGCCCAGAACCGTTGAGATTTGGACCCCCAAAACAAAAAGCCTCTCTTTGTAGGTAGGAAACATCCCGCTGTGTTGTTTCATGGGTCTGAGTCTTATTTTTAATACTTTAGGTATCTCTCCATCGAGTGCTTACAGATTTTTCTCTCTAAAATTTCTTATACAATGGCAGTACTTAGTTACTAGGTTTAATTTGAATACTTGGGGTAGCATCTCAGATTTTTTTGCTTAAAATTGAATCTGGTAGTCTGTTAAGCAAAGACAGAAATCCATCTTTAGTGGGTGAATGAGCAGAGTTGATGGTTTAAGTTTGTTTAATTTATCTTTAAGTTCGTGTCATACCTTGATATACTGCTTGCAGAGAACAGAGCTTGGTGAAGTCGCAGGATTTGTCTGCCGTGAAGGTTCCAGGCTGGAAGGCCCCTGTGGTTCTCAACCCTTATTTTTCCAGGGGCACAGGTTGCCTTGTAAACTCGCTGGTCAGCGCAGATTACCCTCTGGGGATCTCAACACCCTTGCCCTAATTCAGGGGGTGTGTGTCAATCAGCTGTTCCCTGTGGTCTTGGCCAGAAGGGCTGCCATAATTTGTCTGGGTCAGCGGTGGAAAATTGATTCTCTGAAGCATACTGCTCCTGGAAAATGAAATATTCAATCTCCATGTGAAGCAATATTTTCTCTGTACCAGTTTGGTTCAGGCAGCGGTATACATACATGTTTAAATGAAAATGACTGTTCTTCCCCCTTGCAACTTTTTATTGTGAAAAATTTCATACACACAAAATGATTGAAAGAATAATATGGTGAACATCTGTCTACCCGCCAGTGAGAGTCAACTGTTATTAACTTTTTGCATTCTTTGCGTCATATTTTTGTCTATATGTACAATTACTTCTATTATTGTTGGGTCATTTGTCATGCAGTCAAGTTTCATGCATCAAGTTAGTTTTATACATCAAGATATTTCATCCCTAAAAAGTATGTCATGCTTGCACTGAGAATATTCATGGAGCCATTATGACAGCTAAGAAAATTAACAAAAATTTCCTAGTAATGTGAAATATCCTGTCTATGTTCACATTTCCCCCATTGACCTAACAATGTCTTTTCTAGCTGTTTTTTTAAAAAATTATTTATTCATTTATTTTTTTGAGGAACATTGGCCCTGAGCTAACATCAGTGCCCATCTTCCTCTGTTTTATATGTGGGACGCCTGCCACATCATGGCTTGACAAGCAGTGCATAGGTCTGTGCCCGGGATCCAAACCAGTGAACTCGGCCGCTGAAGCAGAATATGTGAACCTTACCATTACACCACCAGGCAGGCCCCTGACTGTTTTTTTTTTTAAACCAGGATCCAATCAGGGTTCATACTTTACGTTTAGTTGTTATGGAAATGACAACTTTTCTGGATTAGTGGAAATTCAGTATCAGTTCTTTAACTTATGCTCTCTTTTCTCTTGATTTATATAAACTCTTGGGTTTTCAGGAAGAGGAATTAAGTAGAATTTCTTGTGAAAATAACATACGTAATTAACTTAACAACCTTTAAAATAAATATTAAGAATATGCTTAAAAAACTTGAAAGCATGAATATAGACATTTAGGATTCTTTTAAGAAAACCACAAACGCTTTTTATTTTAATCGATACCTGAGGGCATTTTTTTAATGGAATGAAGTAGTGAGTATTTCTTCAGTTCAAATATGCTGCTTGTTTATATTCTCATGTGTTTCGAGAAGAAACAATTTTTCCGTTTGATTTCATGCAAAGGAGAACATGTATAAAATATGATTTACATAATATTTAAATTTTGATCTTTTGATAGAATGATCAGAGTATGATACATACTAGCTGTAAGATTGGGCATGATATGCATTTAGTTCCTAATGCAGCAGTGCACACTATTAAAATATTTAAAAACTACCTGGTCTACTTGAGTACGTGCCATGTTTTCATAAGCTTTTATGTTTCGTAAGCAGGCAGTGGATTCTTCAGCACATTCAGGATTTTTTTCATCACGGAACTTGCAAAGGAAAGAGGGCTAGGCAATATTTTTATTGCTAAGAGGTGCTGAGAAAAATAACACTCGATGATTAGACAAAAACACAGCTCATGCTTGTATGTGGATTTATATGTGAAGTTAAACTACAAACGTCTCGCTACCCAGCAAGCCACACAAAGAATATGACCCCCAAGGCCATTTGTCAAATAAATAATTTATTGTGTGTAAAAGTCAGCATTGTATTTATTATGTGTTTGCGAAACATATACCAGTTCTTAAAATATTCTGAGAAATATTATCACTTAGAAATAGCAATGCCAATGACTGGCCACTTAATGTACTGTCACCAAACATCAAGTTATTTTAGGTCAGAGGACGGACCAGTTAACGATGCATTGGTTTTAGCAGGACCTTGCCAATAATTTTCCCAAATCATCACTTTTGCAGAAATTTTTTGAGGGCTGAAAATTTGTCCTGACCTGCCCGCATTTAATATACCCTGTATCTGTGTCAAATATATCTTCAATTATGGGGCCAAAAGAACACAAATATCTGTGCTAAATCTGTTTAGTTATCCTTCCAAATGAGATTCCCTCTCACCAAATAGTTTCACCTAACATGATTTTGGAAGACTAAAAATAAAACAGCAGGAGATGGGCATCGTGTTTACTTTTGCTCTGCCTGTGTTAGCCTTCTGTCTTGCGAATATTTATTGACTGTCTACAGCCTGGAAGATGCTGAGCGAGGCGCTGCTCATTATGAGTCTCCCAGAACGGTCAGGGCAGTTCAGCCAGCCTGTCTTGAGGGTGATTCTCTAGGCCAGCCCTCCACGAGCTCTCATGTACCATTTCTCTGTTGGCCACTCGTCCTTGGAGCCTTTCCTAAGGGGTACTCAGAGGACATGGAAGGAAATTATATTTAAATCTGAGAATTTTTCCCTCATCTCTGTTTAGGCCTCCCAAACCTGGTTCTGTGACACTCCAAAGACTCCAGTTGTCTCAAGGGGACTTATGACATTCTTGCTATTTAGTTAGCTTTAATTACGTAAGTTTTCAGGAAAGGCGTGATGGTGTAATTGGGGATTTGAAGCAGGACAGAGCTGGATTTGAATGCTGGCTCCATCCTGTCGGCTTGATCACCGAGCCTCAGTTTTTTCATCTGTAAAATGGGAGTGGGGATGCTGAACCCACAGGGCCCTGTGAGGATTCAGGAGACAGCGCGGGTCAAGGCTCTCGCCCAGTGTCTGGCCCGGAGCAGACCTTTAGTAAACACTGGTGCTCTTATTTCCTCAGTGGTCCTTTTTTGAGGAGTGAGGGAGGAAAAAGAGGGTAACAGGGAGAAGAAGGGTGTTAAGGAAATGGTAGTCACACCTGTTAGAAGGTTTATACCGATGTTTTTCACACTGTGGGTTGCCCCCCTTTAGATGGTTGTAACCAGAACTGAAAGAAAAAGAGAGAAGAGAGAAAATGCTAGAGTTCATTTGAGCAGTGAAAAAGAGTATTGTTTTGGCCAACACTTTTTTCAGTCGTATGTGTAAAGTGTGTACTGGATCATGATGTAAAAAATATTTTTACTGGAAGTCGTGGTCAAAAAAGTTTGAGAAACACTGGTTTAGTTCCATATTCTTAACACCCCACATATCAGAGAGCGTTACAAGTTGCTGGTAAGTACAGCGCCGTGTTCGGTAAGGTCATGAATTCTGACAGCCATTGCTCTCACCCTCTGCTGTCCATGCCAGCCACACCCTGCCCCACACCCAGTCATCCTTCAGGACTCAGCCATCGGAGCGCTCACCATCCTACGAAGGAACCGTGTGCTTACCTGTCTGTACCCTCTTGTGGCTTGGGGTGGCTGTGAGGGCATCTGTCTTGCTCACGCCCGTATCCTCAGGACCTGGCAGTTAACGCTCAATTCAGGGAGTGTGAAGGTTACGCTGCGTCTCCGAGTGCAGTCCCTGCCTTCTCCCCCGGTCTAGGATGCAGCCCAGACTAGTTTCTTCTGGGGAGGCAGACAGAGGTTGGGCCATCTAGAGGAGTTGACTTGAAAGAAAGCTTTGAGGAGCCTGGAAGGTGGTCTGGTGGCCAGGTTTCACAAAGGCTGAATCCCAAGGGGGTAAAGTCTCCCCACTGAAGGGATAGGCTTGCCTTTGTCAATCCATAATGAACACGGTGGAATTTCCTTTCACTGCTTCCAGGCTTGGTTTCGAAATATGATCGGTTTCTAAAAGATTCCTTATTGATGTTCATTTATTTTCTTCTGGGTTTAATTATAATCTATAAAATGGGATGATAATTTCTACCCAACAGGAACTTTATGGAAATTAAATGGAGGAAATATTTGTAAGCCTTAGTACATCAAACTACACCTATTAGGTACCCAAATGTTAGTCCCTTCCCTTATTTATAATAAATTGAGAGTTATTGTCATATTTCCCCCTCAGAGAGAGGAGAAAATGTCCCATTGTTAAAAGTAATGCTTAGTTTCTATGGAAAGAGGTTGTGGTATGTAGGAGTTTAGTTAGCGTCAGTTATAATGTGCCTTGCCTGACTTTTTAGTTACATGCTAAGTAGAAAAAATTAGACCCTTTGCTCCTTGACATAGACCTGATATGGGAGGATGACAGGTTTTTTTTGAAGTTAAAATTGGCTGATTGAAAGTGACGGAAGGAGACACTTTATTTGAACCAAATAAAAAGGTTCCAGTGTGTATGCAAAATGATCTGATTCTCAGTCACCTTATCGAACCATTGATGATGTCTAATGAATTTTAGTGTCTTTTGGAATCATTGTAGGAGACCCTATTTACAAATCACGTACTGAGTTCTGTCAGTTTGGAAAATGTTTCCGAAAGGTGCCTTCGATGTGTGAGTTTCCGTCTCTTTATGATGATGTATTTATTATGGAATGATGTCAGATTAGAAAAGATTTGGAGATGAAGCACCGCAAATATCTCCTAAATCATGGTGAAATGCAAGGTTAATGCAAGACGCAGATGTGTGTGCTTAAAGGGATATTGATTATGTGTCAAGGGCCTGGGTAAGACTGCATTTCGGTAGTCTTCTTTAAACGTTTTCAGATGAGTGCTTTACAAAGGCTGGGGGTTTCCTGGGAATGTCAGGAATGAGAGAGAAGCAGACATACCTACGCACGACACCCTTGTCCCCCGGAACTTAAGGCCCCCTCGAAGCTCCATCGCCAGAGGAGTGGGAAGTCGAGTTTCTTTTCTTTTCCTTTCTGTTTCTGTTCTCCTATGCTTAGCGATACTAGGAAGACCCAGGCTGCTAAAAGCATGAAAAGCGGGATCTAGAGTAACATTTACGAGCTGAAGTACCCAGAGCATTTCAAGCACTCAGTAAAAAGATTATTATTGATTCTGACGTTCTGCTAATGAATAAAACAGTTCTGCAGCCTCTCTCATTGAACCTAGATTTGGGGCACAGACATAACCAGAAAACAGGAAGTGGCGAGAAGGACCACGTTTGAACGGCAAGGATTGTTTATTCCAGCACTGGAAACCAGTGTTAATTTTATTGAGAGTCAGCTGTGTGTTTTTCTTAGAGGAGTCCTTGAGGGAGTAGCTTTGTGTTCAACTCCTGTTTACTTTTCCACACTCTCTGTTGACTCATTCCCACCGACTCCTAGGAAGAGCTGGAAGAAAACTAGTTCGATGTGTGTATTTTTGAATAGCATCGGATCGATAAGTAGCCTGGTAGTCTGTTATACTTCTGCTTCAGCTCAGCAGTCTAAAAAGCCATTTAGACAAAAATCCTTGATTAGCTCCCCTGATGCTCTTTATCCATCAAAGGCAGGTGCAGGTCAACCACAGAGAGCGTGGAGAAAGGGGATGGCCGTGCTCAGCCGAGGGCCAGAGATCTGGGAGGTGGAGTTAGACGGTTGCCTGCCAGTATTGAATTTGGTCTTTAAATGTGACTTCATTACCTAACTGAGCAGGAGTGTGAACTCCACCAAGTTCAGACAATGCACAGAAGCATCAAGAACAGTGCAGTAAATGCACACGTCAGTACAGGAAGACATATCGGCTAAACAAATGTATTTTTGACTGTCTCTTTGGATGTCTATACCATCCTCTCCTGGCTACTCTTCCCACCATCCACCCAGGCTCTGGAGCCCATGCGTCTGTGTCACCTTCCACGCCTCCCTCCCCTTTATCCCCACCCCCACATCTTCATTCCTCTGTCCTTGTCCTTGTTCAGGCTCTCTTATCATAGTTGGCCAGTGATCTGACCATTGTCCCCTAAATGGTCCCTTTGTTCTAGTTATTCTCCTTTTGAATGCTTTTCCTGCTACCAGAGTTATCTTTTGAAACCATGGTTCCGGTCATAGTACTCCCTTGTACCAACACCTCTAATGGCTCCCCATTGCCTATAGAAAAAAAAAAATTGGGTTTTAATAGACACCTAGGGCCCTTCACAATCTGCCTTCCTCTACCCCCTTCCATTTGCTTTCCTCCTCTCCAGCCAAACTGGACTGCTAGCTCTGATGCCTTCATGAAGTTTCTTAACCTAACTCTCAGTATCCTCACCTGTAAAATGGGTATAATGATAGACTCTTCCTTAATCCTTAAAAGGATTCAGGATTCATTGGAATATCAAAATAAGTTTAGCACAGTTTCAGGCACGTAGTAAGGAATTAATAAGTTAGATATAATTTTCATTGTGATTAAACTTGACACAATGACTTGACCCTTTACTCATGCTCTTCTTATGCCATCCTGCCCTCCCCTCTTTTAAAGGCACTTTCATCTTTAAGGCACACACTGTGACCACCTTTGTGAAGCCATTCTGAATCTCTCTGTCAGTTACTGGACTCTGTGTACTCAATGTGGTCTTTGTTCCTCAATTATATCACTTATCAAAAAGCCCATCTTGTACTATAGTTGTGTTTGTCGACTCACTTGAGACGGTCTCCTGTTGAGATTTGACCCTGGAAGTTTACAGTCTGGGCTAGACGTGGGTTGGGCGTAGGGGAGGTCAAGTCAGCTGCAAGAGCTTGGCTTCATAAAGGGATTATTTCTGGCATGTGTTTAGGAATTGAGGATGGGTGTTGCAATGCTGCAATGAATTCTGACCCTAACCATCCGGAATTAGTGGCAACTCCACAAGTTAAGAGTATAGTCTCCAACAAGACAGCCCTCACCTCGGATGCCAGCTGTGAGTTCAGGAGTCCCCAGGCCAACCACACTTCTGGCTGACTGGCTACAAATTCGAGGGTTCCCACAGCCCCCTCTGATTTGCTAATTAGCTAGAATGACTCACAGAACTCAGGAGAGTGCTATACTTACGATTATTGTTTTATTATAAAGGATACAAATCAGGACGTGCCAAGTGAGAGGACACATAGGGCGAGGTGTGGGAAGATCCTGGCCATGGAGTTTCCCTGCCCTCACCCTGTGGGATCTGCATTTCTCTCTCCCCTGGCACATTGATGTGTTCACCAACCAGGAATCTCCACTGAACTTTGGAGTCCAGAGTTTTTATTAGGGTTTCATTATGTAGGTATGGTGACTCGTTGGCCATGGGAATATTCAATCTCCAGCACCCCTCCTGGAGGAGGTCTGCTCATATCACCTGACTCAAAGCCCCAACCCTCTAATCACATGATTTCTGGAGTTGCCAGCCCTCGCCTGAGCCATCTTATTAGCATAACTCAGCTATGGACTGAGGGGCTCATGAGTGACAAAGATATTTCCCATTACGTGAGAAATTCCAGCTATTCAGAGTGTGTTCAAGGAACCAGAGACAAATGCTAGTCAAATTCTGTATTATACAGCAGGTGTGCTTCTGTCCTCACCAGATGTACTGTTGCAACTGTTGACACAGGAACCTTCCTATCCCATTTTGACAAGAATGATGATCTAAAACCGGCCATATCTATTTAGTCAATCAATAGAAGTTGGGTAAGATGTATAAACAGTTCACTGGCTGCACACAGAAGGCAGGTGGGAGGACCCATTTGTGGAAGGATCCTTGATAGAACTCTCTAGATTTGGTTTTTATGCATAAGGAAGTTTTTCCTACTAGTAAATTACATTCTTGAGGGCAGGAATGGTCCCAATTACGTTTGTATACTCTAACACCTACTGTGTGCTGGGTAAATGTCCCCTTGATAGAGACATTGCCCAGCTAGCTTTGTGGGGATGCAGGAAGCCCCTTCGGCTATTTGAGCAACACAGCTCAGCCTCAGGCATCCGTAGCTGAGAGAGCTGGCTCAATGAGAAGGAATAGACTTTTCTTTCCATGAGGATCCATGTGGTGATCCCAGCTGGAGCTAGCCATGCTCAAACTGATAATACACATGAGCAATGGCTACCACTTCCTCTGTTAGGTGAAATATTGAAATTTATAGCCAGAGTATTGGTCACCGACATACAACTGAACAAAGGATGACAAGAATAATGTTGTCTACAAAGGGAGTTTGTAAAAATCACTTTGTTACCACTATGTTTTCCAGAGTCTTAGGGGTGGATCCTGTGTTTTGGACATCAGGCCATGTGCACATTGACCTGCATCTCCATGTATTTTTTTCCTGGAAAGAACTATGATTTATTTATTTCCTGAAACAAATGTAATCAGGGATTAATGTATTAATCCTGATAGATGAAAAGTTGGTGCCTTTCTTCAATGCTCTTATCTTTTCTCCCAGATTTCTAGAACTTCAAAAACAACTCAGCAAGATCTGGGCTTCTCCCCCGACCCCTGTCCCCCTTCCCCAAGGCAGCTCTCTCTCTGTTTAAAGTCTTTTCTGCTGCCACTGATGCAGTTCTCTGATTTTCTTAACATTAAGTGAAATTCTATTTAAAAATTTCTAGATGCTTAAGGCACATAGTAATTAAGGGTTATTCCTGTCAGGAATAGAAACACTATATTAAAACAGTTCTTCCTCAGAGGCTGCTAAAGAAGGAAAATCCTGTTTAGAGGGTTTGCCTCTGTGGGTTTTTTTTTTTTAAATGGTAGTTATGTAACGTCAGGTTTAATTGGCTGGCAGTCAGGAAGCTGGCTTGTCTCTGTGTCTCTTGTGTCACATGTACCTGAGGGGCTGGGTCGTCAGGAAAATACCTGTCATTTGTACACGGGGGCTACTGTCCAGGAAGTATCCCACATCATGGCAGTTTGACAGATGTTGAAAGAAAAACATATTGTTTTTCTTTATACAGAGATGGGTCTGTAACAGACACTGAATGAACACGTGTGGATTGACTTTGAAAGTACATTTGTTCTGGATGGGATTACAGCAGTTCTGTGTTTCCACAGCAAGCCTCCTAACTCTGGCGTGTTTCTCTGGTGTGTACTGGTGGGTGAGGAGAGCTTGCTATGCAGGATTTAAAAATTAATTCCCTAGCAGGAGAAAACAGGTGGTAACATAAAAGAAGTCCCTAAATGGAGGAAGGATCAAGTAATCCTCAGAAGAGACCCACAGGGGAGTGTTAATGGTCTCACCCATCTGTACCGATGCATAGACACCAAAGAAGTTCCATGAGATCCAGACGTCTTGCCAATGTGGGGTGGGGAGAGGCTGCTAACTATGTTCTGCAGATGGAGGGGCTTGCTATGCTAAACAGGAAACATGTCTAAGAGGTGGATGCATGGATAGAAAGAAACTTGAAGGTGAAAAAATGCTGGAGAACATTTGGGTGAGAATGAATTGCGGGAGAAACAGAAGTGGCGTCGCTGCGGGGCAGGGCGTGCGGCTCATCCAGATGGGACGTAGAACGGAAGCTTTCTCAGCGTCTTTGCACGTTGGCACAGAGGCAGGGTGCAGTGATAAAGGGAGGCTTTGACGAGACGGCTGCTGGAAGTTTAGAAGATCTTTTGCTTTGCTTTTGTTTACAGTTTCACTGTTTTCAGGCTGCTTCAGACTTAATGTGGAGAATACGGAAGAATGGGGTGGTGATGGAGTAGTTGCGAGGACTTTGGAACAAGTGGTCTCTGTTATCTTGAAGTTCACCAGAATGAAGTGAGGGATTGGTGGTCACACCACATCTCAGACTTTAGGAAAGCCCGTTAACAGTGTATGAGAAGCGAGAGGGGCCGGGTGTGTTCAGAGACCCCTAGGTGACGACAAGCTCTACGAGGCAGGAGCCATGTAGAATTTGATCTCCTCTGTGTACCCAATCACTAGAACAGTCCATGGCTCACAGTTGGCCTTTAATAAAGATTTGCTGGATGAACGAAAGAAGGAATAAAAAGAAAGGTGGCTCAGTGAGATAAAAAACTTTGAAAAATTAAGATCTGGTTGCAAATATGTTAATTATTCCAGTGAGAAAGAAAAGAGAGAATGCCTTTTAAAACAAAGAAAAAAGAAAGCAACATAGGGCATCTCCTGAGCTTCCTGAGCTCTGATGAATACAACACACAGTTTTAAAGATGGGAAACTGAGAAGGCAACACACAGGAAGAATGGGATCAGGAATGCTACTGGCCAACATGAAAAATTGGCTTGTGAAAAATTCCAGTGACCAAGAAACGAGTTTTAAAAGCACTTATATTCCGAGAAAAAAGAGGAACTATGGCTTGGGGAAGATGCTGTGATAATGAAAGATGACAGAAAAAAATAGAGTCATTCGATTCCCACTTAGCTTTCATCCTTTCAACAAGAAGAAGCTCTTGAAAACTAGAGAAGACCCACAAACATCGTTAAGAAATTAAAGTAAAGGTTGGGAGATCCAACAGTAAGAAGACAGCAAGCCATTCATTCTTTTTTATTTTAACAAGAGAAAAACATTTTAATGTATCAAGAAATCACTCTATTAACTTTTACACAAAATATACCACTTATTTCAGAGACATTTGCTGAAAAGTCGCAAATGTTCAGATTTATGCTAATTTATGTTTACCAAATGCTTTGCACTCACTTCTATTTCCCATCTCCAAAGACTTTTGACAATGGATCAAATCAAACCACCAACTTCAGGAAGCAGTTTTGCTGAGGTAGAACCATTCCACCACACATCAATTGAAAATTTAGGAGAATTTGGTCTACAATATCTTATAGGACGCCTTCTACTGTCAAACCAGCCAAGCTGTAGCCTTAGACCTTTTCCAAAGAACTCTTTCTCCCGTTAATTGAAAACTACGTTGTCTCCCAAACCTCCTTCACTTTGCCCACAGAGCCAGGAAGAAGAGTCAGCACTCAGCAGCTTTTAGTCCTTCCACTAGAAACTTTCACTCAACTACTCTTCTTACTAGAACTTAATGTAATCCTATTCTTGTCATACCGTCTTGGTTTTCTTGTCTCATCCATGCTTGATATATTTTTAAACAATATCCCAACCATGCTCAATCTTCCTCTTCTCACACTACCCACATTCACAAAGGACTGATATGTAAACCATGGCTCAATTTTTTTTAAATTTGTTTTTTTATTGTGGTCCTAATAATTTGTAGCATTGTGAAATTTCAGTTGTATATTATTATTTGTTCGACACCATGTAAGTGTGCCCCTTCACCCCTTGTGCCCACCCCCAACCCCCTTCCCCCTCGTAACCACTGTACTGTTCTCTTTGTCTATAAGTTTGTTTATGTTCCACAAATAAGTGAAATCATATGGTGTTGTCTTTCTCTTTCTCTGTCTGGCTTATTTCACTTAACATAATACCCTTAAGGTCCATCCATGTGGTTGTGAACGTCAAACCATTCTTCATGGAAATAAAAGAAGTTGGAATCTCTAGATTCAGAGGAGTGGCATCTTAGGGTCCTGAGGACACCCCGTAGCTGTGGTGCTGGAACTGAAACCCTTGGAGCCATGGGTGGTCCTTAACAATGAGAGATGATGTGGGGGAGAATTAAGAGAATGGACTCTGGCGCTCAGCTGGGTTAGTGACGGTGGTGGTGTGTCAGTTATCCATCTGCAAAATGAGGAGGCTGTGTCTCAGTTGATGATAATATTAGTCCTTACTCCCTCTTCTGGTTACTGTAAGGAATAAATTGGGTAATCTATGTAAACAGTTGACTGTCGATACCACGTAAATATTAGTTCTCCTTATTGCCTGTTCTCTTTAAGAAATTATCTGCAAAGGAGAGCTTTGAGGGTTTTGGAGATGGGAAAATATTCCAAGTGTTAGAATGGGGACAAGACAGATTGTAGAACTTACAGCCTAATACATTTGACATTAATTCCTGGCAAAATTCCCCTGTGGATAAGTACAGAGACAGTTTGTGAGGACTTCAAAATAAAAAGTCCTCATAGCTTCTGTATTAGTTTGCTAGGCCTGCCATACAAAGGATAGCAAACTGGGTGGGTTAAACAACAGAAGTGGGCTGTGCCACAGTTCTGGAGGCAGGAACTCTGAAATCGAGCTGTCTGTTGGGTTGGCTTCTTTGGGAGGCCGTGAGGGATGGATCTGTTGCAGGCTCTCTCCTTGGCTTGTAGGTGGACACCTTCTCCCTGTATGTCTTCTTATCCTCTTTCCTCTGTGGCTCTGTGTCCAAATTTCCCATTTTTATAAGGACAGCCGCCATATTGGATTAGGGCCCAACCCAAGGACCTCATTTTAACTTGATTGCTTCTGTAAAGACTCTTTCCACATAAGGTCACATTCTGAGGTACTGGGGGTTAGGACGTCAAGATATCTTTTTTTGGGGGGGACACAATTCAACCCATAACAAGTTCATTAACAAAAGTCAAAAAAAGCAAAGCAAAATTAGCCTTATTTTTTTGATGGTATAGAAGAAGGGAAATATATGCAATATATTTGAATTTTTAAAAAGGTACTCAATGCTGTTAAGTTTCATAAATGAAATTATGGTGAGCCTCTTGCCCCACCCCCTCCCCTGTGGGCACTTAGTTTAATCTGCATTTGAATTATACGTTGGTCACAGTCTCTGTTTGTTCATTTGATGTTTATATTTTCAAGACCTCATTATAATTTTCAGGGTATAATGACCTTGTTCTCATCCACCCAGAACCTTTACTTTGTGACATTATGTGCATGGTAAGCTTGTGAAACAATTATGAAATTGTTCTCTGATGGATTGTCCCTGCTCAAAGGAGAATGGTATTAAAATATTTATAGGGAAATGAATTTCAGTTTCAAATGGAAAAGGCCAGATGAAAAATGGTTTAAAATTTCATACAAAATGACACACTTCTTATCGGTTTATTTTGGGGGGGGGGACTCTCATGACTGTGACCTAGGTTCTAGTTCAATTGAAAGGTTCTGGTGTGGAGATTTATAATTGTAATATACGTACAATTTAGGATTTATATTTCAATTTCAGAATTTAATATTTTCTCATGAAACTTTCTTTGATGGCTTCACTTTCTTAAAACTTCTTTTATTACTTTATTAAGTAAGGAAGAATTTTATCTGTGTTTCAGGAGGTAGTTGAATAGACTTACTTTGGTAACATTGGCATTTAAATAAAAGGATCGCATCCATGGACACAGAGCAGGTGGGTCCTGTGATAAGGCTGTGTTGGTCCTGGTTTGTTTTCAGTAGTCATGCTCCCTGCTTGGCCTGTTCTCCCAGGTGAACTTTATTACCAGATAAAAATCTTATCCACCCATTGAGTTCATGTGGATTTTGAAAAAAAGCCTTTCTCCTCCACCCTCGCCCCCTGACTTTGAAAACAAATCCCAAACACACTCCTCCTTTTTCCTCCTCATAATCAGATCTTAGCTTTCAGGGCCTCCCAAGTCCTGTTGATGTTTCTATCTTGAATTAATTTTTTTGGTAACTCTTTGTACATTTATACATGGCCGCATTTTGCACGGTGCTGACAACCCCATTGACAAGATGCCAAATGGAAAGCTCTTTGGGTCTTTAAAAAAAGGACAAAGCTCCTTCTCCCCAATTACATGAATATAATTCCTCCTCCCCTAAATAAAGGAATGCCTCTAGAGATTTTTTCCCTTATAGTTTCTACTGATCTTTTTTTTTTTTTTTTTTTTTTTACCACTTGTGTGGCCAGAAATTCAGCCTTGTGGTGTGATGGACATTTTTAACTTTTCTAAAAACCTTTTGTCCCAAATAGGATTTCTGGGCCCCACCTGAGACTGTAGTGTGGTTACCCACCTGGCTTTTGAGAGACAGCAAAGGCAGGTGACCCCGGGGCTCACTGCACCTGTGTCCTCATCATGCAGCGGGAGTGTGAGAGGAAAAGATGGTGTTTACAAAGAACAGAGCACAGCCCTGTATAAATGGGAGCATTAATGACAACCTGACTGTGTTTCCCCAAGGTGCCTCTTGCCGGGTCCGTTTTCTTCCTTCTAGAACTGGCAATGCTCTCCCCATCCCGCTGTCCTGGTCTTCTTTTGAAATGTAGCCACTGTTTGAGCCTTACCAATGTAGTGATGATCTGGGTTTTGAGGGTCAGTTTTAAAGCTGAAGCGTTAAAGTTTTATAGGCACGGTACTCAAGATTTCAAAGGTACTTGCGTATATTTTTCAAATTGGAACGCGTTTTCAAATTATTTTCGATTTTCTTTAAGATGGAGATTTTGCGTGAGAGTTCAAGAAGGACATTCTTTTTTTCTGTCTGTTAGCTTTAAACTTCAATTTAAAAAAAATTCCCCGTGGTGAACATATTAGAGACTCTTAGCTGTGAAGATTTAGTTTACGATGTTGTTGAGGAAAATGCACATGCATTGTCTCTTTAGCATTTTGAATAATGTTGAGAGTTACACCTCTTTTTTTCATTCTGTTTCATATTGTGACTTTCTAATCCTGCAGGTGCTGTGGAGGCCCGTGAGTGCAGGAGACAGAGAGGAAAATTGAATGTCATAGTCCATTTACGTTGTGGCTCACTTTCTAAATTTGATTTTAGTGTTTGCTTCAAAGAATATTTATTTTCTGTGTCGTGTTAATAGAAGGCATTCTCTTTGAACTGGGGAATTGTTTCTTCATCATTAAGTCAATTTTTAGTAAACGTTTCTCAAAAACGCTGAAGGAGGTGAAACATTTCTGAAAAATACACCATGCATATGCTCCTTCTAAATTTCCTATTTTGCTTATTTTATGGGACCATATTACCTTACGCGCCATTTAACAAATATAAACGCCGTCCTGCATCTTACTTCTATGCTGTAAAGACTTACATTTTATTTCTGTATATACTTTTATTTCAAGAAGTTAATCTGTCATACATTAGCCTCTGTAACCTTGCTGTGTTTAAGAGCCCAAGCTTTGAGGCCGGACATTTCGATTTGAGCTCTGGACTCAATCGGAAAGTCACTGCCTCTCTGCCACCTCAGTTCCTTATCTGTAAAATGAGGATAATAACAGCACCTAGCACCTGGAGTAGTTGAGCGGTTTACATGACATAATGCACGTAAAGTGCCTGACCCGTTATCATCGCACATTTATGAGCTAGAAGACACATGGTGTAGGGTAAACAATTTGGGACAAGCAGGCTGGAGATCTGGGATTCTAGGCCAGAGAAAATCCACAAAGGCTAGAAACACAGATTGAGACTAAGGAGACCAAGACTTTGGTTCTAAGCACATAAAGTGGTGTTGCTTTTCTGTTGGGTTACTCTGTTATTCATATTGCCACACACAAGGAAATGGATACAGCGTTTACTTTTTCCAAAGTCACTTTTCACTTTAGCAGAATGAATAGTAAAGGATTTGTGGTTTTTGGATTCCTGGACTAGAACTTGATGCGGTGCTCTCTGTATTTTCTCCAAACAAGAAGTTCAATTGCTGTTCTGAGGTTCATGAGTTCAGAGTGGAGTTTGTGCCAGGAACCAAGTATGTCACCTGATCTGCACTTGGCCCGGCTAGTGAAATGTTTGGATGGAATGACGTGCTTTTCTTTTTCGTTTTGGCTTTTTCTGTTCTGGATTAATGTTGGATGTTTGTCGATGGTTGATACGTCTGTCCTCACAGCCTATACATAAGGAGTGGCCCAAGGACATTGTGTGGCATTGGGAAATGGAGGTGGGTGGATGCTCATTGGGTGCCAAAGGAGTTCTCGGGACTAATGGATTTTAAATATTACGCTGGAGTCATGGGCAGAAGCTTAGTTCCTAATCAGAAGCTTGGCACTGGGAGGAGATGGATGGCCAGATAGAGAAGGAGAACGAGGATCCATCCTGGCTTGTACTGTCTTGCAATCTCAGGTTCCCTGGAAGCTGACTGGGGTGGAAGTCAAATTGCGCTTGACTCTGCCTGCATTCCTATCAGGCTCAATAGGGCTCACCTCCTCTGTCCCATTTCTTGATGGTGAGAATTCGTTCACTCCTTCATTTGTTCATTCAATGGTGGAATTCATTCATTTAATTTCTAGTGATTGAACATCTGCTATGAACAAGGCACGGCCCTAAGTACTTAGGGACACAGCAATGAGCAAAGCAGGTGAAAATCCCCGCCCTTGTGGGGCTTCCCTTTTAGAGGGAAGAAGTGGATGATACACAAACAAAACAATAAGTAATATATTAGAAAGTGGTAAGTACTATATGGAAAAATCAAGTGGGGAAAGGAGATAGAGTCAGTGGACTGGGTGGGTGGGAGGGTGGTGGAGGACAGCTTATAATTTGGAATGAGTTGGTCAGGGAAATCTAGTTCTTACATTTCAGCAGAACTTGGGGGCAGTGAGAGAGTGAGCCCTGTGGGAACCCAGACCGTGGGAACAGCAAGGGGGAGCAGTGGATGTGGAGGTAGAGGAGAGGCAAGCCAGTCAGGGAGCCTGTGGGAGTGGAGGAGGAAGAGAGAAGTGATGGCTGGAGGGCAGCAGGCGAATGTGGCGGGGTAGGAGGAAGGGATGGGAGTAGGGGAGGAGGAAGGGAGGGTGGGGATGGCGTGTGTGTGTGTGTGTGTGTGTGGGCAGGAGGTGGGGCTGTGGGTGGGGAGGGGAATGAAGCGCCTGTAGACCATTACGGGGACTGTGGAGTTGGAGACAACCCACCGAGTGGGGACTGCTGGGGGCGGGAGCAGAGGAGTGACACGATGTGTGTCCTAGCCTTTAACAGGATCGCTCTGGCTGCAGTGAAAATAATGTACTAATAGGCCAAAAAAAGGCTTTTTTGTATGTGTTTATACATACCAAAGGGATACATATATATGTTGGGTGTATTGATATCATCTTTAGTGTAAATAAGAATATATTTTATCATAAAAGTGAGCCCAGAGTTATCATGAGGCCCCGGTCCTTGGGGAGTTTTATTACCCTGGAAGTGGCTAGGACTTGAGGGTCTGAGGAAAGGGACAGCACAGGGGGTTTTCAACATCATCAGTGACTGAGTGACTACTTTTTTTTGTGTGTGTGAGGAAGATTGGCCCTGAGCAAACATCTGTTGCCAATCCTCCTCTTTTTGATTGAGGAAGATTGTTGCTGAGCTAACATCTGTGCCAGTCTTCCTCTATTTTATGTGGGATGCCACCACAGTGTGGCTTGACAAGCGGTGCCGGGTCTGCACCTGGGATCTGAATCTTCAAACCGTGGGCCACTGAAGCGGAGTGCACAAACTTAACCACTACACCACCGGGCTGGGCCTCCTAAGTGACTACTTTTGACTTAAGCAGGGTGAATACGTTGTTTTATCTGCAAAAGTAGATCTTTTATGTCCTGAATGTAATTTAGGCCTAGATTGCTTTCGAGGGAACTTGGGAAAATCCTGTAGAACGAATGAAACCTGTTGATTTCCTGACAGATGACCTCATGCCTTCCCGTGCCCTCTCTCATTCCATCCTTCCCTAACTGAGTGGTGGTCATTCATCTTCCTTGGCTTGGCTGAAGAAACACTGCTGTCGTGTCTTTTGAATGTAGCATACCACCTTGGTGTGAATGAGTTTTGACAACAGAAACTGGCTTTGCAGCTAGCGGTTGGCACAATTCCACTTCCTATTAATTTTCTTGTACCATTTAGGCACCTAGGAAAACATCTGAAGAAAGTTTTCATTTTGTGGGCTAATAATAAATGCCATAAGGTGGTTTGCTCATCTATTGGATTCGGTTGTGATTTTTTTGTACAGAAGGTGTACAAACAGTCGATAACACAAAGGTTAATTAGGAGCACCTAATGACTCTGTCTTTTGAACTTTTGAAACAAGGAAATTGATTTACACAGATAATTGTCCTGAAGTTTTCACATCTCATTTTTATATTTGCCAAACAGCTCCACCAGTTTCGTTTCTTGGCAGGGCAAATGTTTGGAGAAATGTTATATATTCTCCAGCATTCACAACTTAGTGTTTTTCCTCACATACTGTGGTTGTGCCCGTCTGTGGATGGAGCCAAACCGGGGGCCTCTCAGTCCATCATTTCAGTTTTAATTAGTTGTAAAATATTAGCAGGAAGGCAAAGTTATTTTACATCGAAGTGACTTTTTTGGGAAGTGGCAAATTAAATTTTATGGTAGAAGCTGTTCTGAGTGGAATTTGTCAGAAAGTTGATGAGAAGTGAATGCTTACGATACTTGGCTGTAAATCTTGAGTTTAAAAAAGATGCCAGCTGCAAATAAACTAGGGTATTTAGGTATAGAAAAATATTTTTGTAGATATGTTTTAAAACCTAGGCCCTGTTGCTTCAGCCTAAGTCTTTCAAAAACAACGATGGCTCTGATTTTGCAATGGGAGTCTTTGTTTAGTTTAGAAGTCGATAATTACATGCTACCAAAGAAACATAACTTAGTAACGAGGCTCCCTGATGGTGAGCATAGTGGGTAAAAGATTTGAGAGGGAACAGAACCTTTGCACACGTTGTTCCTCTTTCTGGAGTACCGCCTCCCTCACTCCCACCCCGCCACCACATCACTTTGCCCAGTTGATGCATTTTGGTTCTTTAATTCTCAATTAAATTGGCTAGTTCTCTCTACCGTAAACTCTTACCGCCTTATAAATAGTCATGTGTCACTTAACGACGGGGATATCTTCTGAGAAAGGCGTCGTTAGGTGGTTCTGTCGTTGTGTGAGCGTCATAGAGAGCATTTACACAAACCTAGATGGTGTAGCCTCCTACACACCTAGGCTCTATGGTACTAATCTTATGGGACCACCAGCGTATATGTGGTCCATTGTTGACTGAAACGTTCTTACGTGGCACATGACTGTAGTTGTTCTTATAGAACTTATTTTCTGTTTATTTGAATAATTCTTTATTCTATGAATTCCATAAAATAAGGGAGAGTATTATTTTTTGTTATTATTGTGTCATCCCTGCCTACAAACAATGCCTGGCACATTGATAAATACTCACACTTGATAAATATTTATTCAGTGAAGGACTCTAGGAATAAACTGAGTTTGGGTGGCTGCAGGAAGGCCGGTACAAAGATTCAGGCCCACAGCCTCCAGTTCAAGTGCCTGTGGGGTCAGGCAGCCAGAGTAAATGAGTGAAGTAGACTGGTGAATCCCCCTGAGATGTGCTGGGCAACCAGATAGAATGTCTTGGAGAGGGGCCCAATTAGTGGGTGTTCTCTGCCCTCCGCCAGTGGAGGGTAATTCTGTTCATCATAGGGGTGTAGACTTGGACAGTGGTAAATCTGAAGGACACCCTGGGCACATGGATTAGGGTGGTGACTTGTGTAGTAGAGAAAACGGGGAAGGAAGACTGCTGGAGGACGTGGAGTGCCAAGATGGCTTTTGAGCAGAGGTGAGAGAGCATGAGATTGGGAATTGTGTAGGAAGAAGATTTGGCAGCTGTGGGATGTGTCCAACTAGACCAGGAGACTAGTAGGTTCTGAGGCTAAAGTCATAGTCTACCCCAGAGCTAAATGAAGCAGGCACTGGGAGAAGTGTGGTGGTAGAATGAGTAGTTTAATATCTACCAGTATTTTTGCAAATAGACAAATATCAGAAAATAGATTTCTGAAAATTGTCCTACTCTTCACTGAAGTCTTTCTAGAATCGATGGAAATGGTGACTGGAAGAGGAAATCATGAGGTAAGGTCGAATTGTTGTGGGTCGAGGACTGAGTGGGAAGTGAGAAAGGAGAGCCAGTGAATGGAGACTCCTCTTTTGAGAAGTTTTTCGAAAAAGGAAGAAAAGAGAGGAACAGGAGTAGGGGCGGAGGAAAATACCAGCAAGACACAGCGATAGGAGGGGTTTCCTGTGCCGGTGAGGCCCCCTTCTTCTGAGACAGTAAGAGCAGCGCAGAGTGGATGAAGATGCCCGGCTTCTGAGCGGAATTGGTGAGCGGGTGGTGAGGTCATATCAGGAGGCAGGAGGAGGTCATGCGCTCAGCGGGGAGAGGGTGCGGGGTTGGGGTTTTGCTTCGGGGAAGATGTGTGTAGGATGGAGTCCTACAATGCATTTCCATTTCCTCTATCACAGATTTTGTTAACAGGTGCTGAAGAAATATTCTTGGAAAGGATGAGGGAAATCTTCCCTTGCTTTTTCCTTCTGACTTAAAACCCCACCAGAAGCCTCAGATGCTTCCTGAGATCTCGAACAGAAGCAGTGTTCAAAACTATGTCGTGGAGGCTACTTCCGACCCGTGGAAATCCAGAAGCCACTGCTTTTCTGTGTGTCATCCTGCTTTGACTAAAAGTCTAAGGCCTATCTCTCTAGCCTTTCACTCAGCTAACTGCATCAGAAGTGGTTTGGAAAATAATAGATCGGGAATAAAGTAGCATAAAATATTATGAAACTACTGTAGACAGTAATATCTTTGGAATCTGGTAATACCTCATGTTTGCGAGTACTTTTTTCAGTTAAAAAAAATATTTTCGCTTTACCAGGCTTTTACTATTTTTCCATCCGTGAATTTCACTCTAAGGTCTTTTCAGAGTATCTCATAATAAGTCAACAAATCTATTTCCAATGTGTTTGTTACTAAGCAACAGTTACTAAGAGCCTCTGTAATTAAGATGAAAGTTCCAAGGTAACAATGCAGCATTGCAGCACAGCACCATTTGCACCATTTTCTGATAATGTGAGAGTAGGAGGAATAAAAGTGAAAGAAGACTATTTTCGTGAGAACACAGCGTCTGAAATTTCTGAATATGTTGGCTTGCTTCTAGCTTATCCCGGACAGGGTGTTTGTGTCTTACAAATCAGCTAGTAGTTTTTTCTTTTGTGTCTGACATGAATATTCCCGACATGAACAGGCAGAGGACCCACCTGTTGGAGGCGAGGTCACTGCGCGGTTGTGGCACAATGGCCGCGCGGTAACGAGACTCTTGCCGTCGGACGTGCGCACTGATGAGTGGGATGAGCAGAGTGAGCTCCACGTGGACTCGACTTCCTTTGCCACTACGACTGACCTAGATTAAGCTGCGATGCAGGCGTGTTTTGTCCTTTAACAACGCACAGTGTCTTTTTCTTTCGGTGATTTGTAAAGGAAGGCTCAGATGAATTTGTTCCTGTTCATCGTGTCTGGCTCATAGCAGGCACTTCACAAACGCTCCTCTTTCCCTTCCCATTTCATTCTGTTCCAGGGGCAAGGAGGTGGGTAGGGTTTCCATGACGACCTGTTGTCGAATGACCTCCTTTCAGACCTCTTAGATGCCCAGTGGGCCCAAGTCGAGGTCCAGAGAGCCAAGCCTCACCTAAGGGAAAGCTTTGCTGGTGAAAGAGGAATCACTGTCCCAGTCGACAAGCAATTACTGAGGGACCCTCCAGCTACCTAAAACCTTGGCCCTTCCCCACGGGTTTGCTGGCAGGTTGGCCTCAGTGCAGGCAGAGTGGGTCGCAGCCACCAAAAAGCACTGACCGGTGGGTCTGGTTCTATTTTGGTTCCATGCCTTAGGTTTATCCTGAGCAAGTCATAACCACCTTGACCTTTAACTTCCTTGTCCTTACAGTGGGGACAATACCTGCTTGGCTCATACAGTAGGGTTGCCGTAAGAACTAGATGAGATAGAATATGCAAAAGTGCTGTGAAAATGTACGTATGTATTCATTTATTCAACCAATATCCGTGGAGTGGCTCCTACGTGCCAGGCATTGTTCTAGATTCATAATATATTCATGTCAGAACAAATAAACAGATCTACTTAATTCTTTTAAATGGCAGTTTCATATTCCGTAGTCTACATGTTTCATAATTTATTTATCCACCCCCTAATTAATGGGCATTTAAGTAAACAGTGCTGTTTTGAATGTCTTTATACATGCATTTTCTGCATTTGTGAGAATATTTCTCTAGGAGAGTATTGTAAGAGATTTCGTTGAATCAAGAGGCATGCCTATTTAATATTTTGTTGGATACCACCAAATTCCCCCCAAAAGGCAATGACAACCTACCTTTCCACCTAACATGTATGAGAATACCCATCTTCCCATACCCCTGCTAATATAAGCTTTTAAATTTTACCAATCTGTTGGATGAAAAGTGGTTTCTAATGGTTGTGTTATTTTCAATTCTTTGATTTATTATTGAGCATCTTTTGATGTTTGTTGGCCATTTTTACTTCTTCTGCGATTAGCCTTTTTGGCTACTTCTTTTCTACTGGGAGATATATCTTTTTCTTACTAATTTGAAAGGGTGTTTTATATATTTAAAACATACTTGATTTTACACCCTTTTCCATTGAGATAGGTCCTATGTTAGCCTTTATTTTGCAGACGAGGTAAGAGGCACATGAAGTTAGATATCTAATTACAGGTCACTCGGCCAGTTAATGATGAGACTGGGGGAGAACGACACTCCTCCTGGTCCAGTCTGCTTTGATTTGAGCAGACAGTCTTATTCAGGAGGCTCAGCAGCCTAGGAGGGTGGGTTCCCTCCCAGGGGCGATTGATCCCTGGAAGCAGCATAAGGGAGGCCACTGGGTCACCAAAGAGGGTCAGTGATGAACACAGGCTTCGCCAAGTGCCCAACCTGGAGCAGTTACGTAAGAGTTTGGGAAAAAGTGAAGGGAGCTGCATCTTTGTTCCTTAAGAGTGGATACGAAGGGAGAGGACAGCAAGAGTGACAGTCCCTGTAGGGTGCCACCTTTTCTCCCTCGAAGGGCACCGCGCTGCTTCAGCTGCCTCTGCATTCAGAGACTAGGGAATGTTACTATTCTTAATCACAAGAGAAGCAGAACTAAGATCCTCTCCTTATTTGAGTTCTCTGCAGCACCTCATTTGAATAATCATAACTTTTTAAAAAACTGAATAATTACCATTTCCTTTGCTGTGGGAAAAAGTAAACTAGATGTAGAGTTTTTCTGAAATGGTCTTATTTTGGGCTTTTTCCCTTCTTATCCTGATCTGGCTTGTCATGTATGTTTAATGGGACTAAGTCCTAGGATAGAAATTCTAGATTTTCTTTTTTAAGGCTGGAAGCCACCTTAGGGGCCGTCTGGCTCAATTCACTGATGGAACAGATAGGAAATCCAAGATCTTGGGAAGTGGGGTGGCTTGCCAAGATTACCCAGTTATTCCAGATCAAGGACTAGAGTTGGACACCCTTCAGTTCTGTTGGGACTTCTGGTTTTGCCATTTAACATCCTTCTGGCATTTGTCTAATTTTTCCTCCTTTTTCCTCCAGATTTCTTACCTTGAAAATGAGCCTTGTTGTACTTATTTCATTGAACTGTTGGGTTAAGTAGTTAATAAAGCATTTCTCACGTTGAAATTTTAACCCTATTTCAACATGTTTTTGAAAGCCCTTCCTTTCCTGGCTTCCATTATACATATAACATGTGCTTAGGCAACGCCTGTTGAGTTAATGAAAGGTTAACGTAGTTGTGATGTATTTCTTTGCTTCAGTCACACACACACCTGTGGTCTCAAATTCACCACTGTATAGCCCCCTCGAGGTTACATAGTCTGTTTCCTGGTTTCAAGCATGGGAATATTTGAAATATTCAGAGTAAATAAAATTCTCCCGCCACTTTAAAGAGGCTACCACAACTTCCCTTAGACGTTTATTTTGATTTTTAATAACTGATCCTGTTAGAAAACTTCTTTGTCTGCTTTAGTCTGTGATTCACAGGCTGCCGTTGCCTCCTGTTTTCTCTTGTTGTGTGCTGAGCCTCCATACTCTGCCCCGTGGCTGGGTACTTTTACCCCGGGGTGAGAGGTCCGGCTGTCTGTTGTCGTGCAGCGCCTGCAGAGGAGGGCCAGCTGGAATCTGCATGGGTACAGGACACAGGGTGGCTCAGGTCATGCTAATAGGTGGGGCTAGTACAACCCAGGATGCAGCTGTAAATATTTTAGGCTATTTGATTGGTCTGTCTGGTTGTGGTCTCAGAGGAGGGCCAGGCACATTTGAAGTCAGATATCTGTGTCTCGGAAACACCACCAATAGGGGATGCTTAGGAAGGATGGGTTATATTCCCAAGGAGAATTCTAAGAGAATTACTATTCCTACAAGTTTCCCCACTGAATAAGGTCTTTTGTCCTATTACAGAGAATAATTCACAACCCTTTAGTCCTGGCCTGACTAGCATTGGTATGTAGATACCACGAGTGGGACCTGCCTTTTACCTAGAAGCATTCGGTGTCGGGTCAAGACGGAGATTTTCCAGAAGAGGAGTTTCTGCTGAAGGTGGTGGCGTGGGGGGAATAATCCTGAACGTCAGCTACCCCGTTAGAGTAAACCTTGGGGCAGGCATTGGCTGTGGGCATCCCACACTCCTTGTAATTAACTTTGGGTTCAAAGTAGAGGAAAGCTTAACATACTTTAAATAATCCTTTCTCTAATTTTCAGACTTTTCTTGAGAACGTGAAGTTCCCCTTTGGTCCATTTTATTCAGGCCTGTTCTGCTCTCTCAGGTTTACTTTTCTAGCTTTTAATCACCTTTTTGTGCTTCTCTGTGAGTGGGTGATTTTTGATGTCCAAAGGTGGCTTTTTGTTAAAAAAACTGTTACTTTAATGTCAGTTTTTCTTTCTTTTAACTTTTGTTCTAATACTAGACATATAGAAAAGTTGCAAGAATATGACAAAGAATTCCTGTATACCTTTCACCCAGATTCTCCAAGTGGTGACATTTTAATACGTTTGTTTTATCCTTTTCTCTTTCTTGATTTGTTTTTTCTGAACCATTGAGATAAGTGCAGACATGATGTCTTTTTGTCTCTAAATACTTGACTGTGTACTGCCTAAAAACAGAGGACCTCTCTTACATAACTACCATACAGTTTTCAAAACTGGGCAGTTAGCATTAATGCTGTAATACTGTCTGATCTGCAGGTCTCATTCAGATTTTACTGATTGAAACAAGGTCCTTTTTAGTGAAAGAAAATCCAAGATCTTACATTTTATTGAATTGTCGTGTCCCTTTAGTCTTCTTTAATTTGGAGCAGTTCTCTCTTCTCTTTTGTGACAGTGACATTTTGAGGAGTACAGAACGATTTTCTTTCTTTTTTTGTAGAAGACCCCTTATTCTACATTTGTTTGATATCGCCTCATGATTAGATTCAGGTTATGCATTTTGGGCAGGACTAAAATTAATATTTGTTTTAAATGAATGTTACTTTTTAATTAATATTGATTTATTAAAGTTGAGAACTAGATTTATTTTTATTTTATGCCTTTATCTTACCTAAAATATCTTATTATTCTATATATAAATCTAGTAAGTAATGTATAAAATAAGAATAAACAGTTTTTGAGTGTTCGTTTTAAATAATGGTCAATAAATTAAAGTTGGACAGACTAAATTCCCATTAATCCGTATAGTTTATGACTTAATCACATTTCCTTAAACATTTAAAGTTGCATTTGTAAATTAAGATAGCTAATCTTCTTTTTAATTACTTCAAATGCCTACTAAAGTCAACCTAAAAACCTTAGCAAACGACACTTTAAGTACTTAAATAATCCTTGTAAATTTAAAAATTAAGCTTTTAGTACAGTGGATTTCTCATTTCCTAAACATTCTAATTGTGTTTGAATTCACTCATATTTTCACCTTTTACTCAATCACAATTCTAAAATCAAGTACAATCTGGCACATTCCCAAAGATGTGAGATTCTCAAGCATTCCATGCAGTTTAATACCTAACGTACAAAGATTATCTGACTGGTAGTGCTATTGCTTTCATTTACTTCAGTATCTCTGTATTTAATTCTGGATCTTCCCAGGGTTATCGAGACTTATGCTCACTGTGGGAAGAAGATCTATTATGTCACACAGGCTGAGATTTCCAGGCTGGTTCTTGAGGTGGCTGGGCCGCCATGCAGCTGTTTATCTGGCAGAAATTTGGGTTTGAGGAGGCATGTGTCTGGGCCTTTTTAGAACAACCAATAAGTCCGTTTTGTAATCACTGTGACAATAGGAGGCTAAACCCAAATTATGACAATGGTTAGCAGTCCACAGCCCTCAGATGCAATGGATTTTCATCCTTGGTCTCCTGGGTTGATATCCTTCTGTCCTTTCAGCTGATTGGGGTAGACATACATCTGCATCCTCACATCCAGGTTGCAGCTAATTTCTTCCACTGCTAGGTTACATTTTGCGTTTCTTTAGCTCTTGGCAGCATTTTATAGTCATTTTATTCTATCTGATTAGAGTTTGCATTTCCTTTCAAATCTTTGGCCACAGTCTAAAGCTTCTTGCAAATGAAAATGTCTTTCTGTAATTTCTCCATGTTACTTTGAATTATAGCCTTTAGAGCTTGGCTTAGAGTCCCAGAAAGAGTTCCACTAGTGCTATGTAACTTGATTATGAGAATTCCTGGGCCAGCCACTGCTTTTAACATCTGAGAGCTCTGTGTATATATTGTAACTAGAGATGATAAAATGTGTTCTCCTTTGAATTTTGTTGTGGAATTGCTTTTGAACAGATTGGAAGGCTTAATCACAATTGAATCAAGTAGCAGTGGATCCTGTATAAGAATATTGTGAAGTCATGCATAGTGGCTACTATTTATTATGATGTGCTGTTAACTTTTGGTAATTTAATTTCATTTTGCTTACTTATAGTGTCTGGGATAATAGTAGTCACTGTCTGTTTTCTTGGCAGATATTCTATCCCATTATTCTCTTTTCTAATACTCTAACTTGCCGTCCTTATGTTTTTGTCATCATCCATTGCCTTTGGTCTGCCTCGCCTCCTCCTCTGACATCCTCTTGACCCCTGACCACTCTTTTGGTTTTTCTGTAAGCTGTGCATTGCTTATATTCACTGTATATTTATTTACCTTGTAATCATGGTAGATGGAGGCATTGTTGAAGGTCCACGTATTTTAAAGATTTCTTCTCTTTGCCTCCTGGGGAGCCCCTCAGTTTTGCCTTCTGGGCCACCACATGTTGAGCTTGGTGGGAACCCAAGGCCATCAACTCTTTCTACCTTAGAGGGCCATTTCTCATATGTGTCCATCTCTTCTTGGTCTTAGAAATTCCCAGGCGAAAATGGATACATTTTCTAGGTCTTTAGTTCAGTTGGGACCGTACCATCAGTTGTCCCAACAATGCAAGACTGTCTTGGTTTCTACTCTTTGAAGAAGCCAGTTTGATGCTCCTTCCAACCTTGTCCTTTATGGTTATAGTCATCATTACCCTGCAGAAGGGGGGCCTGGCCAAGAGGAGCTGACCACTGACCATTAGAAATCCCAATATCCATCATTCCCACCATGCTCAGCTCCTCTCCACGTGCTTAGTTATGCTTTTGCTTAGGTGGTGCCACCTATAGGGAATGGCCAGTGAGGCAGTAGCCTCAGTGACCATGGCCTTGAATAGATTTTAAAGGCTGAAAAACTAGAAGGAAATTAGCACTGCCTTGGTGCTCTTAGACACTGAACAGGGATCATTTGGTAAACTGGACTAATTCTACATATCTGTACTTGTCCAAGGCAAAAGCAGGTTGATAATGACCAATGTTCTCCCAGATTTTTAGAGTTGTAAATGAACAGTAAGGTTCTATGAACAATTAAGCATGAAGACTAAGCCTACAAGAATAGTTTTGTGTAGTTGAATACAGCAAGGTTGTTTGGATGGGTATTTACTATATATATAGTCTTATAATGCTAATAATGATTATTAAGTACTAGACGCCAGATATTTTGAAAAAATTGTTTCATTGAATTCTAACAACCTTCTGAGATAAGTGTTATAATTCTCTCCAGTTTTACAAGCAAGAGGTTAAGTACGTTGCTGACAGTCACATGACCAATAAGTGGTAGAGCCAGGATTTAGGCCCATGTCTGCCTAGGACCGAAGACCATGCTTTAATCACTTCCCTGTAGGAACATGTTATAAGAAGTTATGTAATAGCTATCTTAGTAGCATTTTTCCTTGCCAAATCAAGAAGATTTTGTGCCAGTCGGGAAAGTCTGCAGAAAGCGCTGAGTTAAGGGAGAATTCTAGAAGCTTCAAACATATTTTCCCTAGATGTCCATTAATTCCACCATTGGGGTGATAAGCAACTCCTCCTTCCCAGGAAGAATTGTATCAGCCATTTTGCCCTCAATACCAGTGAATTCATCCAGATTGTTTTCTTAACAGCAAACTGCAATGCACTGTTGAATAAAAGATTCGATAGTTGAGGGAGGAGAAATTGGAGGTAATTTTGGAATGCAGAGACCCCTCGGAATAGGGCAGGCCTTGGGGAGCTTTGTGTAGCCACAGGGCAGCCAAAGGTAATGGGTTGCTGAGGGAAGAGCGAGGGGACTTGGAAGACTGGAAAAAGGGGGAGATACAGAGAAGTGGGGAGGCCCCAAATCAAGTTCACTTTGTTTCTAATTTTGCTTTGCCTGAGGATTCCTGGCCCTGGAATGCTCGTGGAGCCCTAGCATGTAACTGAGGACGAAGATGCAGGCTAGGGCGTGGAGGAAGCAGCAGTCAAGAGAGGAGTTCTCAGACTTCAGTGTTCAAGGGCACATTTGGGGCTTTCTTAGGAAGTGGAGATTTATGAATGCTACTCTAGAGAATCTGATCCAGCAGGTGTGGGGCGGGCCCGGGGGTCTTTTCAGTGTTACTAGGTGATTCTAAAGCAGATGGTCTGAAGACCAAACTTTTGGAAGCTTTGGGTTGGAGTCTCTTTGACTGAACTCATAGAAAGTCTACAACCCAACCCAGAAGGCTATCTGGTGGCTTCTATAAGGGTGTAGACTCCTTGGCTGAACCACTGAAGGTGCTTGAATAAAAGAAGGGGCTTTCTCTCTTTGAGAACTGTGCTGAATCTAACCAGTCAGAGCTCTTCAAGATCCAGAAAGTTCTGCCTCATGGCCAGGCTGCCCTACTCTTCCTCACTTCCTAGCTTAGTTTCTGGCCTCGTCTCTTGTCCTGGCCCAGTTTGGGGTAATGCAAAAGAGGAAGAGCCGGCCAGCTGCAGAGACCTGAGGACGGAAGGATGGCCACTGAGGACACAGGACTTCCAGTGTCGAAACTGGGACAGTCACAGGCATACGGGGGTGGTTGGCCACCCTACTTACCCAGAAGCCCTCCTTGTGTAGACCCATCAGTAACTGCTTAGCGTGTGGAAAGGTTGTGCCATCGTGTCCCAGGCCTGGTGAATAGCTCAACAGCGATGTTCCATGTGTCCGGTGGAGCTGTTCCTTTTCTTTCATGGAGAAACCGTTTGTGTTTAGTTTCTTTGGCTCTTCAGGCTCATTTCCTGCCGCTGTAGGAGGCTGAATGCATGTAGCCTCACCTGGCCTGAAAAGGAACTTCCCAATGACTTGGTTTTGTCAAATAATATTATGCCAAGAGTCACTGGCAGCCTTTTTTTTTTTTTTTTTTTTTTGGCAGTTTCCACTGAGGCTATAACTAGGATGTGGGTTCACTGAGACTGGAGAAATTAGATCTTAGAACACCCCTTGGGAGGATAAGGGTGTGGAAACACCAGAGAAAGGGGTTTAGGGAGGGTGCGATGTCCTGTTGGCAGAGGCCCTGTGGCCTCACCTCACACAGTTGTTTCTGCTCTTTTGTTAACTTAGAGAGACCCTAGCATGTGCTTCCTGAATTCAGTTTGGAAGAGGGAGATGTGTTTTCTGGAGTGAGGAATGTCCTGAGGGTGGAGTTCAGGCTGCTTTGCTCTCAGCTTGGGCTCTGGGATGAAACAGGGCCTTCAGACACAGCTCTGTGTGAACTAAAATGACTCACAAGGGGTGTCCAAGGAGGAAGTGAATGAGTCCACTGGAACCTGCGCGAGTGTTGTCATCCATTGAGGGTGGACTGGGCAAATGAGCATGCTGAATGAACCCATTTTTGGTTTGTAAAAACGGTATAAAATATTGAAGCATGTATACATAGATAACAAACAGAGTCTGAAAGGAATTCTTAAGAGGAATTCTGAAAGCTGTTTTAAGCCAAAACAATATTCTTGAATCAGAGTAGCGCACCTCCCAGGTAAAAAGGGAACAGTGTTCTTTGGATGAACAAATCCTGATGTTTGTTAAAGCAGTGTCAGAACTCAGCAATCACCCAGTATGTGATCTGATCCCAGAAGGTTTCCCTTCTAATTATATTTTGCATATGCCAGTATTAAAGTAATTTGCAGTTGCTAAACCACACGAATTGATGGGATAGTTGAGAGGGTAGGAAGGAAAATGTTCCAGAAGCTTTCTAACTGGTGGGAAATCACCTTTGAATGGAAACTTGTCCAAACCTGGATAATTAGGGATCGACAGGAAAATAGGTAGCCTTTGGAAGAGAGACTTAGAGTTGTTTATGATGTAGGTTTACATGGATTGAATATGTCTCCTAAAATTTATGAAAAGTGTACGAAATTCCTGAAAGACTCGAGACAGAGGGAATTACTTCTGCTCTCTGACTCTAGTGTTACAAAGTATTTCTAACACTTGCTAAAATGATCCAGAAACAAAAACTCTATAGAGAAGAAATACTTTGCCCTTATAAGGCAGCTTCGAGTCTAAGAGAGTTGAGGATTACTTGATTACATTTAAGTCTAATTGTTTTTTTTTGTGTGTGGCATGGAAAATTTGACACCTGTTTAGAATTGTCTTAGGTAACTTGCAAGTCTGTGGGAAACAAACAGAAAGTGACTTGTACACAGGATGAAGGTGACTGACAACATCGAGTGGCCCCAAACTGGAATGCCCTAAGGCTCTGGGATGCGAGTCTCAGAGATGTTGTCATGGAAGCCACATCACCCATCCATGTGCTATTCTGCTATTATTATTTTATTTTATTTTTTTGAGGAAGATTGGCCCTGAGCTAACATCTGTGCCCATCTTCCTCTATTTTACATGTGGGACGTCTGCCATAGCATGGCTTGATGAGCGGTGCATAGGTCTGCACCCAGGATCTGAATCTGCAAACCCCAGCCCTCCAAAGCAGAGCGCCTGAACTATAACCGCTATGCCACCTGGCCGGCCCCATATTCTCCTATTATTTTGAGACCTATATTTCTTTGGAAACTATAGCCCTAGGATTAATATAATTGGATCTTTACTGGTAATGACAGCTAACATGCTGGATGCTCACAATGGGCCATGCACTGTTCTGAGTGCTTTGCTGGGATTAACTCGTATAATCCTGACAACTCTCTGAAGACGCTCTATGTTTTTTCTCCTCATTTGAAGATAGGAAGGATCTGAGCACAGAGAAGAGAATAATTCAACTCGAAGTCACACAGCTTGTGAGTAGAAGAATTGACCCAGAGTCTAGTTTCAGAACTTTTACTCTTCACCACTGTCCTGTGTCCTGCCTCCCTGTAGTTTCATTTGTTGAAAATGGTACTTGCTTCTCTTACCGTGAAGCTGTGGCTTGTATTGAGGTAAATGATGGCTGCAGCCTTACAAACACACTGAAACCGTCACTGAAAAGAAAGCTGGCAAAAGAATGAAGTAGGACTGCTACCTCTCTTCATATAAAAATGTTAACTCAAAATGGAACCAAGACTTAAATGTAAGAACTCAAAGTTATAAAACTCTTAGAAGAAAACAGGCATAAATCTTTGTGATCTTGGACTAGCTGATGGCTTTATATATGACATCAAAAGCACAAGCAACAACAGAAAAATAAATTGAACTTCTTCAAAATTTAAAAACTCTTGTGCTTCCAAGGATATTCACAAGAAAGTGAAAAGACAGCCCACAAAATGTGAGAAAATATTTGCAAATCATATATCTGATAAACTACTCGTATCCAGAATATAGAAAGAACAGTTACAACTCAATAATGAAAAGACAACCCAATTAAAAATGGCAAAAAATTTTAATAGACATTTCTCCAAAGATACACACACATGGCCAATAAGCATATGGAAAGAGGCTTACTCTTTAGGGAAATGCAAATCAAAACCACAACAGGGTACCAGCTCATACCCACTAGAATGTGTATAAACAAAAAGATGGACAATAACAAGTGTTGGTGAGGATGTGGAGAAGTTGGAACCCTCATACATTGCTGAGAATAGAAAATGGTGCAGCTACTTTGGACACAGTATGGCAGTTTCTCAAAAAGTTCGAGATAGAGTTACCATATGATCCAACAATTCTATTCCTTGGTATATACCCAAGAGAATTGAAATCACACGTCCATGCAAAAACTTGTACATGAATGTTCATAGCAGCATTGTTCATAATAGCCAAAAAGTGGAAACAATCCATCAAAAAAGTAGAATCCATCAAAAAAATGAATCCATCAAAAAGTGGAAATATCTATCGACTGATGAACGGATAAACAAAGTATGGTATGTCTATACACTGGAACATTGTTCAACCCTAAAAAGGAATGAAGTACTGACACGTGATATAACATGATGAACCTTGAAAACATTAAGCTGAATGAAAGAAACCAGACACGAAAGGCGTATATTGTAGGATTCCATTCATATGAAATGTCCAGGACAGGCCAGTCCATAGAGACAGGTTAGTAATTGCCAGAGGCTCTCGGGAAAAGGGGAGAATGGAGAGTGACTGCTAATGGGTACAGGGTTTCTTTTTGGGGTGATGAAAATGCTCTGGAATTCTATACTGGTGATGGTTGTGCATCTTCGAGAATATACTAAAACCCACTGAATGTACAGTTTAAAGAGGTGAATTTTATGGTATTAAAATTATGTCTCAATATATAGACATACACACATACTAAAAAAAAAAAGAAACAAACGAAAAAGAAAGCTGTATCTGCCTTTCTGGAAAAAGCAGGAAACAAAGTTGCTATTGACCATTCAAAAAAAAAATACGACAGCAGGAAATTTTACTGACTTCGTTTCGAGGACGGGAACCAAGGGAAACTGGCATCGAGATCCTTGCCAAATGAGTTTCCTTTTCTTCTCTTTTTCTTGTCCTTGTTCTCTCTCTCAAACTTTGCAGTTGGAAGAAGTGACCAGTTCAGTAGGGGGAAAAAAAGATGGCGCTTCTGTTTCAATCCTGAGGTCAGTGTTCCATGTCATGACCTGTCAAACACTCCAGAGGTTTCAAATGTGTTACGAAACGACAATATTTCACAACGTTGACCTTCTCCACACTGCCTTTATTAGTTTTGTGCTGTGCTGAGCTTTTCTCTGGCTGGATTGCTTTTTTGTTTGGTTTTGTTATTTCTGCTTATTTATTTATTTCGACAGAGAGAATCCTCAGAGTGAGCAAAGTACAGCCCACTGAGACCTAACTGTGCAGGATTCACGCTGTCACTGTTTTGGAAACTTTGTTGTTTCTACTTAATATGCATGAGATTCATCCGATATTCAGCTCTTAGCCCACCGTCAACGTGTCACGTAATGTAGTCCCAGCATGTCCATCTTTCATGCTGTTTGTTAAAGTGGGGGGTCAAGTGGGACTTTGAGGACCAGCTTTTTTTTTTTTAATTGAGGTATAGTTGACATACAAATTGTATTAGTTTCAGCGGTACAACATAATGATTCGGTGTATGCATATATTGTAAAATAATTACCACAATCAGTTTGGTGAACATTCAATACCTCATATAGTTACCAATTTTTTTTTCCTTAGGATGAGAACTTTTAAGATCAATTCTCTTAGCAAGTTTCAAATATACACTATAGTATTGTTAACTGTAGTCACCATGCTGTACATTACATCCTTGGAATTTATTTATATTATAACTGTAAGTTGGTACCTTTTGACCACCTTCACGCATTTCACCCACCGCCCACTCCCACCTCTGGCAACCACCAATCTGTTCTGTGTTTCTATGAGTTTGTTTATTTTCAGATTCCGCATGTAAGTGAGATCGTACGGTATTTATTTTCTCTTTCTGACTTATTTCACTTAGCATAATGCCCTCAAGGTCTATCCGTGTTGTCACAAATGGCAGGATTTCCTTCTTTTTTATGGCTTTATAATATTCCATTTTATATATACACACACGTACCACATTTTCTGCATCCATTCATCTGTCCATGGACACTTAGATTGTTTTCACGTCTTGGCCATTGTAAATAATGCTGCAGTGAAGAGGACCATCTTTTCTTTTTTCTCCCCAATGTTATATTTCCATGCTTTGTGTACATTCTCACTTTTGTCACACTTTTTTCTTTTTAAACAATCCTGTGCTAAATTGAGGCTTGTAGAAGGTGTTGATGTTGTTCTTTTGTCTCCCCTACACCCGATTTTTGCTGTCCCATTTCCATTCTGAATTTTCTTTTCCAGATACTCCTTCCTTTTATATTTTTACTAATTGATTACCCTTACTGTGGATTTATTCCCCTCTACTTTCATTGATTCTTGGTAATCTTAGGACTTGGTTTAAAGACTAAATTTAAGCTAATAAGGTAATCGAGGCATATGTGACTCTGCATTATTCCTTCCAAATGGCAAGTGTGCGTGGGAATTGGAAGCACTCTTGGGATCTCCTGGGATCTCTGGTCTAGGAACCTCTTCTTCCTCATCTCACACCTAAAAGGTGAGCTAACCTAATGCACAAAACTCCACAGGAACTACCATAATCTATAAGATTGTCATGTAATCTTGGTGACATGTTTGCTTTCTGTGTCTAGAGGGAGAAAATGTGGCTTATCTGTGGTGTTCAAACATACATTGTCTCTTATTAGTGTCTTATTAGTGGAGGGAAGAGAGGACACAAATGATGGCTAGTGTTGCCCTTGTTTCAAGAACTGTTAAAAAAAAGTTTACTGTTTGTGTTTCTTTTGAATTTGATTATAACAAAAAAAGCGTGTGTCGGGTATCACATGAGCAGGTTCCAGTCCTGAGGAGTCATTAACTTCTTTTTTAAAAAAATTTCACCCCAAAATATTTTAGCATGCATCTCTAATAAATATTTTTATTTTACGTATAGCTACAACATAAATATTTCCAAAAATTTATAATCCTTACTATCCTCTAATGCACAGTTCAAAGTCACATTGCATTGCTTATCTCTAACAAGGTTGCTTTTTCATAGTTGGTCAAATTAGGAGCCAAACAAGGTACATCTGTTGACTTGGCTGTTTTGTCTAAGTATTTTTTTTTGAGGAAGATTAGCCCTGAGTTAACATCTGCCACTAATCCTCCTCATTTTTGGCTGAGGAAGACTGGCCCTGAGCTAACATTTTGCTCATCTTCTTCTGGTTTATATGTGGGACGCCTACCACAGCATGGCTTGCCAAGCGGTGCATAGGTCTGCACCTGGGATCCGAATTGGTGAACCCTGGGTCGCTAAAGTGGAACATGCAAACTTAACGGCCATGCCATGTGACTGGCACCTTAAGCTTTTTTGTTTTTGTTGAGAAAGATTTTCCCCTAGCTAACATCTATGCCAATCTTCCTCTATTTTGTATGTGAGCTGCCACCTCAGCATGGCCACTGATGAGTGGTGTAGGTCTGCGCCTAGGAGCCAAACCTGGACTGCTGAAGCGGAGCATGCCAGAATTAACCAGTAGGCCAAGAGGCTGGCCTCTCTTATGTATTTTTAAATCTATAATAGTTCCCTTCCAGTCCTTCCCCTTTTTTATACTCTTTATTTGTTGGAGAAACCAGGTCGTTTACCCTATAGGATGTCCCACATTTTGGGTTTGGCTAATTGCTTCCTTGTAGTGTCATTTAACTTGTGCATCCATTCCCGTATTTCCTGTGAACTCATACTTAGATTGAGAGGCCTGATTATATTCTGGTTCAATTTGTGTCTCATTTTCTGGCAAGAACACTTCGTAGGTGGTGCTGCATACTTCCTGTTGCATCACCTTAGGAGGGACGTAATGTCTGACTGACCCAGATTTTGTCCTGTTAAGATTTAGCTGTGCGCCTGATCCATCCTTTATGAAGTTCCCCATCAACCTTTCACGTAGTTGGTTTTGCAGCTACTGATGACCTTGCCTAGGAGTTGCAAAATGGAGATTTTTCCAGTTCCATTATTGTTTTGCATTTGTTAGTTGGGATTCTTCTAGATGGATGAATTTCCATCATCGATGATTTGATTATCCTGAAATTTGATTGGGAAGAGAAAGCAGGATATGTTCTTCAGTCTTTCGTTTAGTCTATCTGTTTTCAGAATAATGAATTGGGGCCCTAGCAACTTCTGTTGGTGGTTGAGCTGTTTAGGGGCTAAGGTGAAAGGGCATCTTATCAACTCATTATAAACCCCTGGATTTCATAGATTTGATGTGCTTGGATCAGTTACAGTCATTCTTTTTGATACTCGAATTGTCCCATCTTTGGCCAGCGGAGGCTCTTTCTAATCAGCTTGTATGTCTTCTTTCAACTACCCTATTAGTCTAAGCCATTAACTTCTGGGCAGCAGTTTCTTCCTCTTAAAGTAATTGGATTAGTTGGTCTTTAAGATTCCTTTTAGCTGTAGCTTCCCTTCCAGAGAAAAAATGCTGGATTCTAATATTCTACAATTAAATCTCTTACGCTGAAAATATACGATTGTGATTTTTTTCTTTAGAGTTTACACAGTGGGTGAATGAATGCATTTGAAAGTATGAAATGTTTTTATTTCTCTCTCTCTGATCTTTCAGCTTCTACTTAGGTGATACTGGCTCACAACAGTTTCACACTCTAAGCTCACTATCTAGGTAGAAAACAAAACCAAACCAATGAGAAATGTTTCTATACTTCAACCTGCAATGAGGCTTACCAAGGAAGTACCTGATTTTGAAAATGGGTAGGTTTTGAAATATGCCACCATTATAGTTGTTATTCCGAATGTGATGTTTTTCTCGCCTTCTATGTGGGACACCAGGCAGGAAGAACAAATAGCTGCATTTCATCCTGTAGCCCTGCTAAGGCAGAAAGGGGAACTAAGGAGCCCTGAGGCCCCCCATTGAGCTGTTCAGGGAAGTCCAGAAGGCTGCAAAGCCCGCCAAGGCTTGCCAGGTGGCTGCAGAGAGTTAGCCCCAGTCCCTACAATCCGGGAGCTGGAGCCCGTCCATCCAGGCAGTGCCTGAACCCGATCCAGGCAACTGGGCCAAGTGCCCGAGGCTGTCCCTGGGAGCAGAAGGTATAACCAGAGGGAAGCATGGATTTAAATTCCAGGACAGAAGACAAAAGCTCATCAGATCTAAGAAGAAGGAGCCGAAAATGACTTTTGTAAATGCTTGAAGGACACTGTCTCCTACCAAATCCCATACAATAAAATTTAAAAAGGGCCTGATTTTTGTTTGTCTGTGCCCTGTGAAGCACATGTGACTTCAAAGGCACCTCTGTAGGGTGCTGGGGGAAGAGAGCTTGCTTTTATTTCTAATTTTGGCACAAATCCTCCAAACTATTTTTGATGGCCTGGAAACAAAACTTAACATTCCTTCTAAATTCATTTGCATTTAGCAGATCCACCTGTGTTTTTCTACAGGGCCCGCTTCCACTTCCTCAGCCTGTGCGTTCCCCTACTTTGAGGCTTCATTTTGCAGGAAAAAGTCAAGAGTGATGCTAGGTGATTTCAAGCAAAGCCTCAAAGAGCACAGTTCATTAATTGCCCCCCTCCCTGACTTCTCTTTTCTTTCCCACCATAATAAGAGTCTTCAGAATTTAAAACAGTTGTTTATAAGTCTGTTTAAGACATGAAATACCCTTTTAATAGAAGTCTTATGTTGTAAGAAGAGGCTCTTGGTTTCATTTCGATATGATGGGACCCATTGATGATGAGCAAATATAGCTTCAATCTAATGCATGTGCACAGTGACTGTGTATGAGTGTGTGAGTGTGTGTGTGGGTAAGCTTCTAGAGACCCTGCGATTCCATTAATCATAGAAATTAGAGACATCATGGTTGTTTTCAGTGACTCTGTCTCTCCCTTACCAACACAAGGTGGTTCCTTCTGGCGTGTTTTTGGCGTGAGTTACCTTTGTGGCTCTTCACTCTGCCTCCCCAGCCAGTCCTCCATACCCGCACTTCAGTACAGACTGATTCACGCTATGCCGTGTTGATTTCTTTTGGCCTGTTTATTTCTAATCTTTTTTATTACTTTTTTCCAAACTCTGTATTCCCCATCCTGTTTGGAACTTTGAATCCTGATATGGTTGGATGGTGGTTCTGCTTAACTTGTTAAAGATGATTCTAATGAGCCTAGAGTGGTTGTTTTTATTGCCATAAGGGTCTTTTGACTTCTCGAGAAGAAACTCCCACTCTGGGTGAACTTATCACCCCAAATAGGAGAAAAGGGTTCTGATCTGATTATTACAGGTCAACAAATGAAGGACAAGATATTATTAGCTTCCATAGCTTTGGTATTGGACTTCTTTTTATCCCTATATTAATAACTCATTGGTCTTTCCTCTAATCTTTGTTAATGATGTTACCTTAAATTATAAAGGACAATAATGATAACAGTTATATCAATATACTAAAAGATTTACCCTCATCCCCATCCCCCTTCATCTTCCAAGAAAATAGAACCTTTCCTGAAGAGTTGGGTTGTGAGTACAATGAATTTATGTTGGCCTACTGAGCAATATTGTGATCCAAAAGCATTTATCAAAGGGCCAAATGTATAAGGTATTATATGAAATTCTGTGAATACCAAGCAGTGTTTCGGTCATTTGCATATATTGTCTACCTTCAATATGTATAAAATTGTATGGAATGGTGCTAGTGAAACACACACACACACGCACACACACACGAGATTCCCCTCAAAGAGCTTACTGTGTTTTCTATAAGTGGAACATTTATTGAATAGCATAGGAAAATTAAAACCTAAATATTAAATTGGTTGAGGCTGGCTGTATATAGATATCGTCAGAAGTCAGAGAAGGAAGACAATAGAGTAGAAGAGTTGGAGATGGCAACATGAAAAGGAAGGAAGGATTTGGGTAGTTTGATGGGGTGGGAAGGTGAGGTGGGGAGGATGAGAACTCTAGGCATAGGAAATGGCACTTGTAAGTCCAGAAAGAAGGACTGAGTGATGAGGATTTCTGGGCCACTGGAAAGACCAGGATGCCCCGAGCTCAGGGCTTATGAGCCTAAAAGATTTAGTGAGCTTTTTGCTAAGTTTCAGGTTATGAGTTAAGTCGATGGTAGAGAACTTTAAGAATATGCAATTTTATCTACAGAAATGAAGTAAGTAGCAATTATCCTCAAACCACGTTTTTGCTAGTTTAAGTAGTTTGATTATTTGCCAAAGTTGAAAGAAAACTGTAAAATTACAGGCACTCATGTGAGCAAATACAGTGGAGTGCCCTAAGATGATGCATGACACAAATTTATCTTTGACCTTGACTGAGATGATTTAAATACTAGAAGATCTACAAGAGTGAGGACCTTGTCTTATTTAGCTTTGTGTCTCCCAGGAGGCTCATCTCAGCACAGTGCCTTACACATGGTAGGTTTTGGATGGTTTTCATTGAATGAATGCATGTTTAATATAAAGCCGTGCTTTGATGTTGACCTCAAAGAGGTATTATAGATGATATCCCAGAGTACCCTTCGAAGGTGGGCTTCATTGTCTAGGGAGTGTGTTACTCTTGGGTAAAATCCCACTGATACTAGGTTTTTCATAAATATATTTGGATGGTTGTTAGAATGAGCCCAAATGATTTTACTGAGTATCTTCTTTGACTCCAGTAACATAGAAGGTAGGTGAGACTTGATTTTTGATATTACAGAAATTACATATATTGGGAAGATAGGAGTATTCATTGGGGAAAAATTAGGAAATCAAGAGACAATAGACAAGGCAGAAATACCAGAGGAGAGCGTAAGTGGGTGTCTGCTGCTGTTCCTTTCTTTCATTTCTCTTTTCCTTGGGAAATTGATCTGTGTGATGTTTTCAACCACTGTCTCTGCTGATGACTCAAATTGCTATCTGTCTGGATTTCATACCTGGACACTGAGCATCTTCCCATCCTCTCAAACTTCAGATCGCTAAACCCAACCAGTTTAAGTCCCTTTTCCTTTTTCTATTACAGCACTGTTGTTCTCATCACCCAGGCTTAAAATCATTGACTATTTCTGTATGTTCATATTTCCTTATGTTTATCAGTTACCATGGCCACTCTCTCCTGGATTGTGAGTAGGTCAAGAGAATAGAAGAGATTTTTAACCCCATGAGCCCAAATATGCAGAGCAAGTGTGGTAGACAGAAGGAAATAAAGTGATACTCTTAGGACTCCCATGGAAGACACAGAGGGGAGTTTTGACTTAATGGTCCTGAGAAAGATGTATTTCAGGGCAAGAGACACAGTGGGGGAATCACCACGCTCCTTGGCCGGAAACATATGTTACTTGTTAACTTGCTTACTGTTGAGATATCAGGGGCCGGCCCCGTGGCCGAGTGGTTAAGTTTGCGCGCTCTGCTGCAGCGGCCCGGGGTTCGGATCCTGGGCGTGGACATGGCACTGTGTGTCAGGTCATGTTGAGGCGGCGTCCCACATGCCACAACTAGAAGGACCCACAACTAAGGTATACAACTGTGTGTGGGGTGGGTAGTTTGGGGAGATAAAGCAGAAAAAAAAAAAGAAAAGATTGGCAACAGTTGTTAGCTCAGGTGCCAATCTTTAAAAAAAAAGACATATCAAATTTTGATAAATAGAATTTTGCTTTAAATGTTTTGGAAAGGTTTAGTATTGAAAGGAGGCCTATTATTAAGTTTTGCATTTTTCCATTACTGTATTTTTCTGGTATGTTTACATGTTCAAAACACGTTAGTCCTTAGATCCTTAGCTCCATGATCTCCGGGCTGTCTATGTGTAGCTATCAATGAGTGGAAGGAACTGTCGTGGTCATGGGCTCTCTCTCACTGCTGGTGTTTAAAAAGAGATAGCACTACTATGTCGGATATGAAGACATGAGCCTGGCTTTGGTAGGAGATTGGACTAAGCTCTTTAAGACCCCTCCTACAATTAAGATTTTATCATTTTATAGTGATTGATAACAGGATTATTTAGTAATTTATTTCAACTATTATGTAATGTCCTGGTGAAAGGCATGCATTGATTTTGGCTTTCTCTATGGCACCTTGGAAGCCATAAAGTCAAATACTTACAAATGACATGCAAGGGTGGCACCATCGGCAGTGTTTGTGGGTTACGCTGTGATTGTTGAATGAAACTAAAATGTGCTTTTGACTTTGTCAACGTGGAACTCAGTGGTAGGGGCTGAACCTTGCAAGCACTGGGATTAGCACTGTCCTGGTATTAAAGTGGTCCGAAGACAGTTTAGCCTGACCGAGTTTATAAGGTTAAATAGTTGTAAAGGCTGAGCGTCTCTTTCCGTGAGAGAGGTGGGAAGGCGTAGAAAGACTTTCCTTCTTTGAACTGAAGCCATGTGAGACAAGGGATGAAAGAGTGTAGTTTTGGGGTGCATGATCTATACTGTTAAAAAAAAAGTCTCAGAGCCAAGCATACTTTAGAAATGATCTCCTGGGTTTTTCAGCCGTGTCCAATTTTCTCGGTCTGATGCTTTCAGAGGTTCTCTACTTCAGGGAGGAAGCTAGAGGTTATTATATGAAGCTTGAAAAATGTAGTTTCTTTAGATCCTTTGCCAGTATTCCATCATCATCTTGAAACAAAGAACATGGTAAGCATCCACAGCTTACACAATGGAAGAATTCCTTTGAACCAGATCGATCATAGAAAAATATCTTCACAGCAGCCAGCACAGAGCTGTGTGTGTCCAGCACCAGCTCCAGACCTCACTCGGGTGTCTCTTCCTCTGGAGCTCTCAGTTCTCTCCAGCGAGCATCTTCATTCTTGTTATAACCCTTTCATATAGGTGGTCCTGGGGGCTCTTTGCTGTCATGAAGTACTTTTGAAGAGTGCCAATTAATAAACATAGAAGGAATGATGGAAGAGGAAAATCCATATTACAATAACCATAGTAATTAATGAGTGATTCAGGCAAGAATGATCAGCGGATGCTAAAAAGTGAGTGACAGATTGTTGGAGAACAGAATATTCTCAGTGTTGCCCTTTGGACTACTTAATTACGAAGGGGAAACGGCACCTTTACCATGGAGAATCCCTTAAACTTGATCAAATTTAAGCAATTTCACATTACCAACACAGGAACAAATTGATGTCCTGTACCCACTGATTTGATCCCTGCCTGTCACTTAGGCAGCGTTCCTGCCCCGAATGTTTAACCGGAATCTAATCATGAGGAAACAATCAGACAAATCCAAAAATGAGGCTTGTTTTCCTAAGACATGCCAGTCATTATAGACCAAAAAAGCTGGGGGAGCTGTTTTTTTGATTAAAGAGATATGACATCTAAATGCAGTGTGTGTTCTTGGATTGCTTTCTAGATCAGGGAAATAGCTATAAAGGACATTTATTGGGTTGTTTAGGGAAATCTGAAAATGGACTATATATTAGGTAATGACATTGTATCAATGTTAAGTTTCTGGAGTGCATAATTTTGCGTCTGTAAGAGAATGTCTTTGTTCTTAGGAGATTCATATTGAAGTGTTTATGACTTCATTGTCATGATTCTTGCTGCTAACTTTCATATAAATCATATAAAAATATGTATGATAAAATTTATTATATACACTTTATATAATAATAAATATAAATATATACACAATAATTCAAATTTAATACATAATATAAAATATATTCAACATATTTGCTTTATACACACATACGTATATTTGTGTGCTTATATAATAGCAAATATGGCAAAATGTTGACAACTGGTGAATCTAGATAGAGGATATATTCATTGCATTATTTTTGAAAACTTTCTGAGGTTTGAAATTTTTCAAAATAAAAAGTTGAGGAAAAAAGAACTTTTGTTTTAGAGATGAGGTAGTGGAGAAAAATGTTGAGCTGTTAAACTCGTGTTCATGAGAAAATGACATTTTATCACCATCAAATAAAGGAAAGTTAGATGATGCAGCCCGTTGAAAACGAGTATTCATGAACATCAGCTGTTAGGTGAGCACGACTGAGATGTTCTGGAATGAAGTATTTTTAGAGTAGAGAAAGGATTGCTGTTGGACATTTTAGCTTTTCTCTTTGGTTTCCACGATATTGACTTTCTCCTGTTATGAGCCCTTATCTCACAGGATTGTTGTAAGAATTAATGAGATAATGTATGTGAAAGTGCTCTGTAAGCTGTGAAAATAATGGCCCTAAGTTTCTTTGTGTGTAGGGTGTAACTTGTGCTGCATTATAATGCCCAGTGTTATATTTTCTCATTATACAGAATATGTGTTCATGGGAAGACAACCTGGATCAGTGGCTTTATTAAGGCTCATTCCATAACATATGTAATTTAGAAAAATAAAACTGCCTCCATTTAGATGAGATTAACACAGTTGTGCCTTATGGCAATCTAGAACAGTGTCTAAATTCATACAACAAGTATTAGGTTTTTCAGTAATGAAACAGAGCTTCCCTTACTTTTTATGCTCATTTAACCAGTTGCACTTATGGAAAAATCTTTCCCCAGAGGTTGGAAAAAGAGCAAACAAGAGCCTTAACATAAGTCAGAAGAACATAAAGTAGAGAAGAGCTCAGAGTTGCTTGCTGTGCTATGATCTGTGTTAATTTCAATTTAAGTTTTTAAGTCTGCTCTCTGAATTTTATTGTTACACTAAATATAAAATTGAGACAATGTATACGGAGTTCTTGGAATGAATATGGAAAATGAATGTTTTGCCCCTTCTGAGTGAGGCAGGCCAGAATATCTATAAAGTGGTGGTATTTTGACCTTGGCTGAATGAAAACCGTATATAAAGAATGATGACAAGGAAGGAATTAGGGAGGAACAAACATAACCCATTAGCTAGAGGAGACATTCCTGTCAGTTATTGAACTTGACCAGATTCTTCAGCTAGTAGAGACAGTTCAGTTGTAGCCTGTCGGGGGCACAGGATCCATTGGTAATAGCCGTGAGGTTGTTTGATTAGCCAGTCACACTAGGTTGCTATCTTTGTCAGTTGGCATATGAGGAGATTATGAAGATGAACATTGTAAATGACAACAGTCACTAAGTAATTATTATGTACCAGGAGTGATGTTAAATGCTTTATGTGTGTTTTCTCAGTTAAGTCTCACAACATCCCTATGAGACAGGTAAATGCTTCTAACATTCTTATTTTGCAGATAAGCAAGGTGGACTCCAAGAGGTTAAGTAACTTGTATGATGTCACATAGAGGGTAGTGACCAAGTTGCTACTTGAACCCAGGTTGTCTGACTCCAGAGCCCATGTTATAACCACCATGCTGTGCTCAGCAGACTCTCTAAAGATGGTTGGAGAGAACACGTTAAGAAGATGTGGAGACTTTTTAGAGATATAAACATGTTTTTAGCAATGATGGAGTAAATGAGACTGGAATGACACTCTTAACTTAAAAAACTAAAAATAACTAAGAAAAATATATGAAACCGTTTTCAGACGTTAGAAAAGTAGCACAAGACAGTAATCTTTCAGAGAAGGAAAACAGAAGAGGTTGCTCCAGCGTACTGCCTGGAGTATAGTTTATATTTTCAGATATATAACAGAGCCTAGCTATCACCCTCAGTTGAGGAGATGGAGTTCAGAGTCTGAAGAGGTTATGGCCACTGGAATTCGCAGGAAGATCCTGGATAGGAGAGAAGCACACAGAGTGACAGCTCCAGAGATCTACAGATTTTCTGTGAATTCATGTGAGAAAACTGCCTGAAGCTGGGGAAAGACATGGCAAAGAATCAGGTGGAACCGTTCTTGGAGCTCAACAGTTTATTTTCCGCTACCCAGAGTGGAAGGACCTCCAAATACACAGGGTATCAGTTGGAGTTCTCAGAAGACCATTGCTTCGGTTGTGCAGCAAAATTAGCCCTTAGACTAAAGACTGTTCTGGTCTTGCTTAAAGCTTAAAAAGCAAGCCAGGGAAGGATCAAGTTGTTTCCAAGGAACTTTGTTGCATCCAACATAAAGCCCAAAAATATTTAAGGGACTATAAAAACTCCAGCGCCAGCAAAGTGAAATTCACATCGTCTGGCATCTGATCTGAAATTACCAGGCATTCGAAGAAGCAGGAAAGTATGACCCATAACGAGGAGGGAAAACAATCTATAGAAAAAGGTCTGGAAATAACACAGATGTGTTCCCTCCTCCTCCAAATTTGTGTTGAAGCCTTAACCCCTAATGTGATGGTGTTTGTAGATGGGGCCTTTGGTAATCTGGTAGTTAGTTAGGGCTAGATGAGATTATGAGGGTGGGGCCCTCGTGATGGGATTGGTGGCTTTATAAGAAGAGGAAGAGAGAGGGAGATTGCTCTTTCTGCCATGTGAGGGTACAGTGAGAAGATGGCTGTCTGCAAGCCAGGAGACCAGGAACTAAACTGTCTGGCACCTTGAACTGGGATTTCTAATCTTCCAGAGCTGTGAGAAACAAATCTGTTGTTTTAGCCACCCAGTCTATGTTATTTTATTACAGTAGCCCAAGCTGGCAAGTACAAGCACATTAAAACAGCTGTTATAAATATACTCTGTATGTACAGGTAGGTAGGAGAAAACATGAGCATGATAAGGAGAGACATAGAAGGGAGAAAATAGACCCTGACAGATTTCTAGAGTTGAAAGATAGGAGACAAAAATACACTGGGGTGATTAACAGCAGACAGACACTGTAGATAAAACAAGTAGTAATCTTGAAGACGTAACAATTATCTAAAATGAAATGGGGGGAAAAAAGACTGAAAAAAATTAGAGCATCACTGAGTTGTGGGACAGCAGCAGGTAGCCTGTCATATTTGTAGTTGTAGTCACAGAAAGGTGTGTGGGTGGGGGATACAGAAAAAAGATGAAAAATGTCCAAATTTGGTGAAAACTATAATCCTACAGATCCAAAGGCTCAACAGGCCCCAAGTAGAAGAAAAGTGAAGAAAACTCTACCAAGGTACATCATAATCTATTGCTTAACACTGACGTTACAGAAAAAAATCTTAAAAGCAGCCAGAGATAAAAGACACATTCTGTACAGAAGACCAAAGGTAAGATTGCGCAGACTACTCATTGGAAACAATGCAAGTCAGAAGACAATGGAGCAGCATATTTAAAGCATGAAAAGGAGAAAACTCTCAACCTAGAGTTCGATACCAAGCACAAATATATTTAAAAAAAAAAAAGATGAAATAAAGACTTTTTCAGACATAGAAAACCTGAGATAATTTATCACCAGCTGACCCCCACTATAGAAAATGTTAAATGTAGTCCTTCAGGCAGAAGGAAAATAATACCAGGTGGAAACCTGGATCTATAGAAAGGAATGAAAAAGACCAAAAAGGCAAATATGAATGTAAATATACAAGTCTTTTTGTTTTTTAAAAAGTCTTTAACAGTTTAAAGCGAATATGATAACAGTGTATTGTGGGGTATTGCAGAAATAAAATAGATGACAATAGTAGCATAGCACAAAGGTTAGGAGGGAGTAATGAGACATATGCAGTCATATATGAAGTGGTCTAACAGAACTTGAAGGCAGACTGTGATAAGGCAAAGATGTAGATTATAAACCCTAACAAAACCACTAAAGAAACAAAACAAAGAGGTATAGCTAATAGGCCAATAAAGGAGCTAAAATGGAATCATAAAAGAAAACTTAATCCAAAGAAGGTGATAAAGAGGAAAAAGGGAACAAAAAATAGATTGGAAAAATAGCAAACAGCATGATAGTATATTTAAACCCAACCATGTCAATAGTCACATTAAATGTAAGTGGTCTAGACTCTCCAATTAAAAGGCAGATTTTTCTCAGATTGTAAGTTTTTTTCAGAGAAATCTGCTGAAAGTCTGATAGGGGTTCCTTTGTAGGTTATTTTCTTCTGCCTTGCTGTTCTGAGTATTTTTTCTTTGTCATTCATTTTTGCCAGTTTTACTACTATATGCCTTGTAGTAGGTCTTTTTACATTGACAAATCTAGGAGATCTGGAAGCTTCCTCTGCACATATTTCCCTCTCATTCCCTAGATTTGGGAAGTTCTCTGCTATTATTTCTTTGAACAAGCTTTCTGCTCCATTCTCCTTCTCTTCACCTTCTTGAATACCTATAATTCTTATGTTGCATTTCCTCATTGAGTCGGATATTTCTCAGAGACTTTCTTCATTTCTTTTTAGTCTTAGTTCTCTCTCCTCCTCTGTCTGGAGCATTTCAACATGTCTATCTTCAATTATGCTGATTCACTCCTCTGTGATGTCCACACAAGCATTCATGGAATCCGTATTTTGTTTTCTCTCTTCCATTGTGTCTTTCATCTCTAATATTTCTGCTTGATTCTTCTTTGTGGTTTCCATCTCTTTTGTGAAGTAGCTCCTGAACTCATTGAATTGTTTCTCTATATTCTCTTTTACTTCATTGAGTTTTTTGATGATAGCTATTTTGAGTTCATTGTCGTTTAGCTTATATATTTCTGTGTCCTCAGGACTGAGTTCTGGGTGCTTGTCGTTTTCTCTCTGGTCTGGAGATTTGATGTAGTGCCTGATGTTGGAAGGTCGGGTCTTTCCCATTCTGATATTATCTGGTTGCAGTTAAAGCCTATTGCTACTGGATGGGGGTTGAGAGCATATTCTGAGCCCTCCGCTTTCAGCCAAGATGGCGGCGTGGCTTGGGGGAGGGGCACTTTCTCCTGCATGCAGCCCCAGGTTTCCCCATCAGCTCTCGCTATCTGGTCTCCTGGGGTCTTGGCTTGATGAGGTCACCCCACACAAAAGCTTTCACCCTGTTAGAGGGCTTCCCTCTAGGCTGCAAGGGCCCTAGGGAGTCCTGGGTGATCTCATGGGCCTGTGACCCCTCCCCCACTCCTTCCCTCATGGATCCTCCCGTGGCAGTGACCGCAGTCTTTAGGGGAGGGAACAAAGTTCTCTCTTACCCTGTTCCAGCTCCTCTGAGGGGGGCTCCAGCCTCTCTGCCCTCCATTGTGTGGCTGCGTGTCACTCCAAGGATTTTTGTTCTGTTAAGGTATGTTCTGTTGGAATATATTTGCTCCATTTTTTGTATGTTGGAGGGGAGAGAGTTCCGGGCAAGTTCACTCTGCCATGACGCTAACGTGTCTCCAGATTTTCTCAGATTGGATTAGAAAGCAAGACCCAACTTTGTGCTGGCTATAAGAAACCCACTTTAAATATAAAGACACAGATAGGTTACAAGTAAAAGGATGGAAAAAGGTATAGCATGCAAACATTAATCAAAAGAAAGCTGGAGTGGCTGTATGCATATGAGACAAAATATGTTTCTGAGGAAAAGATTACCAGGAATAAGGGAAGTCATTTAAAAATAATAAAGGAGCCATTTCATCAAGAGAATATAATAACCCTAATCCTAATCTTAAAGTGAAATGAGAAATAGCCAGATCCATAATATAGTTGGAGATTTCAACATCTTCCCCTCAATAATTGATAGAACAAGTAGACGGAATATCAGTAAGGATGTAGAATACTTGAACAACATTATCAATTAATATGACCTAATTGACACTTTTAGAACATTATGCACAACAGCAGAAGAATATTCTTTTTAAGTGCACGTGGAACATTTACCAAGATAGACCACATTTTGGGCCATAAAACAAGTCTCAATCAGTTTGAAAGTTTTTAAATCATACCCAGTGTGTTTTCTGACCGCAGTGGGATTAAAGTGGAAATCAATAACAGAAAGATACCTGGAAAGTCCTCAAATATTTGGAAACCATATAACACACTTCTAAATAACCATTGGTCAAAGAAGAAATCACAGGTGAAATTAGAAAATATTTTGAACTGAATGAAAATTAAGACAATATATTATAATTTGTGAGTTACCAATAAAGTGGTGCTTAACAGGAAATTTGTAGCATTAAATGCATATGTGTTAGACAAGTAGAAAGTCCTAAAATCTAGGACGTAAGCTTCTACCATCAGAAACTAGAAAAAGAAGAGCAAATTGAAGCCAAAGTAAGCAGGAAAAGAAAATAAGGTATAAGAGCAGAAATCAACGAAATAGAAAATAGACAAATAATAAAGAACGTCAATGAAAGCAAAAGCTAGTTTTTTGAAAAGAAGATTGATAAATCTGTTACCAGAATGATTAAGAAAAAAAGAGAAGGCACAAATAACCAATACCAGAAATGACAGACATTACTACAGATTCTAGAGATATTAAAAGGATAATAAGGGAATGTCATGAACAGCTCTAGGTCAACTTTTAGATAAAATGGAAGGTTCTTGAAAGACATGCTTTCTACAAAAACTCACGTAAGAAATAGGCAAACTGAATAACCATATTTCTGTTTAAAAACTTAAATTTGTATTTAAAACCATTCGCACAAAGAAAACTCCAGGTCCGGTGGCTTTCATGGGTGAATTCTATCAAACATTTGAAGAAGAAGTATCAATTCTACCCAAACTCTTTCAGAAAATAGTAGAGGCCTTGAGGCCAGCGTTATCCTAATTCTAAAACTAGATAAAGAAATGACAAGAAGTGAAAATTACAGACCAATGTCTTTCATGAACACAGATTTAAAAGTTCTTAAACTTTTTGCCAATCAAATCCAATAATATTTAAAAAGGATAATATATCATGGCCATGTAGGGCTTATCCCAGGAAGGCAGGATTGGTTTAAAATCTAAAAATCAATCAGTGTTATTCATATCAGCAGACTAAAAAGGAAAACCGTATGTGTGTCTTAATAGACATAGAAAAAGCATTTGACCATATCCAGCATCCTTTCCTGATAAAGACTCAGCAACTGAAGAGTAGAAGGGAAATGCTTCATCCTGATACAGGGCATCTATGACAGACATAAAGCTAACATGTTACTTAATGGTGAAAGACTGAAAGCTTTTTTCCTAAGATGAACAGTGCAAGGATATCTGCTTTCACAGCTTCTACTCAACATAGTACTGGAGGTTCTTGCCAATGTAATGAAGCAAGAGAAAGAAATAGAAGGCACATAGATTGGAAAAGAAGGATAAACTGTTTTTATTCACAGACAATATGATTATCTATGTAGATAATCCCAAAGAATCTACAAAAAAAGCTACTGGAACTAATAAGTGAGTTTAACAAGATTGCAGGATATAAGATCAATATACAAAAATTGTTTGTATTTTTATATACTAACAGTGAGCAATTAGAACTTGAAATTGAAAAGCAATATCATTCACAATAGCAACAAAAACTATGAAATTTAGGGCCAACCTGGTGGCACAGCAGTTAAGTTGGCATGATCCGCTTCGACGGCCCAGGGTTCGTGGGTTTGGATCCTGGGTGTGGACCTACGCACTGCTTATTAAGCCATGCTGTGGTAGGCGTCCCACATATAAAAAGTAGGGGAAGTTGGGCACAGATGTTAGCCCAGGGCCAGTCTTCCTCAGCAAAAAGAGGAGGATTGGCAGCAGATGTTAGCTCAGGGCTAATCTTCCTCAAAAAAAAAAAAAAAAGAAACCAAGCAAAAAAAACTATGAAATACTTTGGGATAAATTTGACAAAAAATCTATAAGACCTCTACACTGAACACTACAAAATTTTCCTGAGAAAAATTAATTAAGGTCTCAATAAATAGATATACCATGCTCATGGACTGGAAGACAATATTATTACGTCAGTTCTCCCTAAATTGATTTATATATTCAGTGTTATCTCAGTTGAAATCCTAGCATACTTTTTGTTTTGTAGAATTTGACTTGCTGATTTAAAAATATAATTTGGAAAAAGACGAACAAAATTGGAACACATACTAGTTGATTTCAAGGCTTATTTTAAAGCTTCAGTAATTAAGACATGTAGTAGCATAAAGGTGAGAGATAAATAGAGCAATGGAGAGCACTGATCTTGCGTAAAGCTGCCCGGTTAATTCAATTGGGTAAGGAAAATTCTTTCGACAAATGATGCTGGAACAATTGTATAACCATATGCGTGGAAAAAAAAGGGATCCCAGCCCTTACCTTACATCACATACGAAAATTAACTTGAAGTGGATCATAGACTTAAATGTAAGAGTTGAGACAATTTCTAGAAGAAAATGTAGAAGAAAATTTTAGTAACTATGAGTTAGGCAAATATTTTAAAAATATGAGAAAAAAGCACGAACTGTATAAGAAAAAAATGGCTAACTTCCACTTCCTGAAAATTAGAACCTTTTTCTTTTCAAAAGATACTAATAAGAAAATGAAATGGGAAGCTAGAGACCGGGAGAAAATATTTGCTAAATACATATAACACAAGGGACTTGTATCCGGAATATGTAAAGAACTCTTAAAACTCAACAGTAAGGAGACAAAAAACTTAATTAAAAATGGGCAGAAGAGTTGGAGAAGCATCTTTTTCCAATGTGATTAGTTGTTAGGTAGATATAAGTAAAACCACGAGACACCGCTGCACTCCAGGTGTGCAATGGCTAACATTAAAAAGACTGACCATGTGAAGAGTCGAAAGGATGTAGAGAAACTGGAACTCTCATATGCTGCTGGTGGGTCTATAAAATGGTGCAAACATTCTATAAAATAATTAAGGAGTTTCCTAAAAAGTTAGATACCATACGTCCCAGTGATTCCACTCCAAAATAGTTATCCAAGAGAAATAAAACGTGTGTACAACATATGTATAAAAAGACTTGCGCATGAATGTTCATGGCCCTATAGCTTTATTTTAATAGCCCCAAACTAGAAACAACTGAAATGTCCATCAACATGTAAATGGATAAATTTTGGTATATCCATAGTGTAATATTACTCAGCAATGAAAAGAGACAAAAATCAATACACTCAAAAAGATGGATGAATCTCAGAATAATTATACTGAGTGAGAGGAATCAGGCAGTAACAGGTACACACTGTATGATTCCACTTCAGTAAAATTCTAGAAAATGCATACTGACTATAGCAACAGAAAGCGTATTAGTGGTTTCTTTGGTTTGGGTTGGTGGACAAGGAGGGGAGATAGAATACAAAGGGATATGAGGAAGCTGTTGATGGAAATGTTCATTATCTTGATTGTGGTGATGGTTTTATGGGCATACATGTGTCAAAACCCATTAAATTCTACACTTTAAATATGTGCATTATGTTGTGTGCCAATTATACCTCATTAAAGCTGTAAAAAGAATTCTAACTTCCGCCACTGGTGAGACACAAAAGTAGCATATTAATGGTTGTGGTAGAAGCCTAGACATTTAGAGCAGATGAGACCTTAGAGATGATCTTGATCATCACTGAGAAGTCAAGTGATTTGTCCAGGATAGGCACACATCATTCAATTAAGCCTAACCAAATGGTACATTTCGTGACACTGCCCTGAGAATGTTAGTTCCAGGAAGCCTAGTGTGTCCCGTCCATCTTTGTGAATTCCACTTTGTTTTAGTCAGGGTTTTGTACACAGGGGTGCTTAGTAAGTATATGCTGGTTAGTTGAAAGCGTGATGTTTCCTAAACTGAATTATAGATGAGAGCTGCTGCACTTTCTTGGCATAGTGGAAAGATGCACTCAGTAAGTGGTAGATCTTATTACAATTTCCACGTATTAAACTTTTTGGAGTTTTCTTTGGGCACAGAGTTGTTTTATGGGCATGCTTGATACTTCTTGGGTCTGGAAAATTCTCTGAGGTGGAACATAAATTGTTGGAGTACATACTATTTAGGGTCTGCAACGGACAGAGAAGCCAAATAACAGCGGCTTAAATAAGATGGAAGTGCATTTCTCTGTCACCTAAGTCTGAGCTGATGCAGTGGCTCTGCTCAGTGAAGCCATTAGAGACGCAGGCTCATTCTCGTTTTCCCACCATCCCTAGGTTTGCCCTTGTTCAGATGTTTCATGATAGCTCCCACCATGTCCATTTTCCCTCTAAGAAGAGGTGGAGGGAAGGAGAAATGGAAGCCAAAAAGTTTCACCCATTGCTTGTGTGTATATTGTTTTGACCAGGGCTGTTACTTGGCCACACCTTGCTGCAAGTGAGCTTGATATGAAGTCTTTTCTTGGAAGAACAGCGAATAGCTATTGTTGGGGTGACTAGGAATCTTAGCCAGAGGGGAGGATCATAGGAGTTTAGCCTTACAGGTGACTAGAGTTCAAGAAGTTCATAATATTGTACTGTCATCCGATCCCTCACTTTTTGCCTCAATTCAGGAAGTGACACAGAGGGAGGAGCTTGAGGGATGTGGCTGGAGGGCAGGCTCAGTCTTCTCTCCCATCACTGGCCCACCCACTTCTCTTTCAGGCTGTGAATGAAGGAGACAGCCCTCTCTTCTCTACAGTTACATTCTGGTGGTTAATATTTCCTCCCCAAACCCACAAAATGTTCCCATGGAAGGTCGATATGCGCGAATGGAACCTTTCCTAAGAAAAGCTACTACAAGGGGGGTGTCTGAACAACACTGGCAGGAATGTATTATTATCTTTTCATAACTTAGATGGTAGTTTAGTCATCGCTGAGGACTTTATAATACTGTTAACAAAAATCAATTTCTTATCATTTTGTGAAGCAGCTGATTTTAATTTTCACTTTTTCAAGGGGAAGAAAGCGAGTCATGGAAGGGTATATAATGAAGCAGCTCGGTTCAAAGACTAAATCTGTGGCACAAATCAATCCTGGAAACCCAAATTATGGGCTTGCCGTCCATTTCTTTGCCCATTAGGTCATCTTTCTTTTGGAGAAAATGAGAAACGATCTAAAGAAAAAGAAAGACAATTTGAGAACTTTCCTCCCCAAGCCCTGTATTAATAGAGTCGACATTTCTCTGTTGATTGTCCCAAGGTCAGCCCCCCAGAGTTCACGGGGAGCTGGACTGCCGCGTCCTCAGAGCCGTGCATGGTGCTCTTTATCTTTTACACAGGGTGCAAGAGTGTTGCTTAGCAACAGTGATTGTTCCAGCTCTTACAACTCCTGCAGCCCGTCGGACTGACAATAGAGTGGAGTTTGAGAGTGAAATCCTCATTTTTCAGCTTCTTCACTGTGGTGAGGGGGAATAAAGAAAGAAAAGACAAATAGGATGAAAGCATCACAATCAACAGCACGGTGCAGAAAAGCGTTGGCTGACGGTGGAGAATGGTCCAGTGCCACGCATCCTACACATGGTTAATAAATGCTGGCCCAGAGAATTAAAAGGGAGTAATCACAGTGCAGAGGTTAATTAGAGAAAGTAAAGAGGCAGTAGGACGAGATGGCCAGGCTGTCTGGAAATGGTAGTTTCTGTCCGACTCGGTATCTAGAACACGTTTATCCTCTCTCTGTTTTGGAGTTTTTGTTTTCTTTTTTTTTCTTTTAGTCCAGGTTATTGAGCAAGTTTTTGAAGGGAAATAGAAAGGATTGAGGGGGCTTTTTGATCCCCCCCAACTCTTTTATTGGCAACCCTGAAAATGGGCTATGCAGCTCCTTATTGAGTTCTAAGTGTTTAAAAAGATGTTCAGGCGAGTGTCTCTCGATGATGATCTTGGGTTGGCTTCTCTGCTGGTGCAGTAGAGCAGTGCAGCAGCAGACACTTGGAAATGATCCGCAGCATTCGAGGTAATTTTAATGTTAGAAATGCCCTCATTTCCTGGTTCATGTTCTTTCTCTCTCTTTCCGTCATTTTGTGAAGATAAAATGGAGGAGCATGTGCTGACCACTCACATGAGATATTTCAAACCAGAGAGATTACAATCTTTCATATCAAATGCCGTTATGGCTCTTTGTAGAGCAGTTTTCTGAAGTGAATCAGATGGATGAAGTCAGAGGATGAAATAAATAAAAGCAGAGAGGAAATTGAAAGGGGTGTGTGTGGGGGAAACATATGTTTTCAGATGATATTTTAAAATAGATGGAGAGTTGATGAGACAGAGATACTGAAAGCCGACTCCAGATGGCGGGAATAGCAATGGCAAGCTGGTGTGAAGGGACAGAGCGCAGGCTGGCACCAGACAGGGCGAGGAAGTGAGGGGAGAAGGGAGAAAAGGCTTGTGAAGGAGGCTGAGGGAGGCCGCCATGTTGGTGGGTGGGATCCTAAGGATGTTTGAGCTGATGTGGTAAGAAATTGGAATTATTGAATCCATACCCATCACTTTTGGTTTAATGATTTGGTCAGTGAGTTCATGTCTTGTAATAGACCTTTTTTAAAGATATGTTTATGAAAAAGGCAAGCTTGTTTCTCTTTGACTTCTTTGTGAAGGCTACGGCTATAGGCAAACAATAGTCAAATCCTCCCCTATGAGAGACCGTGGAGGATGTGGGGACTCTATCAAATTTTGTTTTTTCTATATACATTCAAATTAAGGTGATACATGTTGAAGAATATTTGTGCTTTCCTCTAACCGTCTCCTGGAACCCTGAATGACCTGACTTCATCTTCATGGCTTGACTGGAGGGGAGGAGTTGTTGAGAGAGAGGAAATTGAGTAACAAATGATCCCAGTTCAGCATTAAGATGTCCAGAGTGGCTTCTCCTTGCTAAGAGGACTAGAAAAATCTATCGACCTTCCCTCTGTGTGAAATGATGCAGTTTTATTTGCATTATAATTATTTAACATCAGTGAATTTCTTGACTCTCAATTTGGCTCTATATTATCATTCAGTGAGCATTTATTGACTACCTACTATGTGCGGGGAAGGGTTCCAGGGCTCCATGCAGGAAAGAGTTGTAGTTCTGCCTTTGTCTTTTGTGTGAAGGAATGAGAATGTGTCTTCTCGTCTCTGTACTCTGTGTGCGCCTCTGTATCATTACCTGAGAGGGGCCTACAGCTAGAGTCCTATCACTGTCGTAAATCCACACCCACCCCACACTTCTGCCTCTTTTCAACTGACCCATCGCTACTGATTTCTGCCTTTTCCAACAACTGTGTACGCTTAGATAATTGTTGGTAGCAGCACTTAGCTATCGAGGTTACAGGAAACATAAAGATTCAAAAGGCGATTATTATAAGTGTTCATTTTATGTAAGGCCATGAATTAATATGGCACTACTTGTCTAGGCCATTAAACAAGGAAAAGAATTTGTATGCAGAGGGCGACTGCCCTGGTGTCATTAGAGTCTTTTGCATGGAGCTGTGACTATTACATCAATAAAAAAGTCTAATGTCTTCATTTATTGTGAGGTTCCTGTCATGTTTCAGGGCAATGCCAATAATTTCAGTTGTCGCGATTAAAGCAGTTGCTGTTGGAGGATTGCATTCCAGTTTCATCTGTTGGAGGATTGCATTCCAGTTTCATCAGAGATCGACTCAGCCTTATCTTTCCTGTTTACATGACTCTTGGACTTTTTCATTTGTTCTTGTTGCTTGCCATGGAAACCTGTTTGTAAATCTTTTGTTGGTAATGATGTAACCAGAATTGTCTGGGCCGAGCCCCCAAAGCCTGACAATACAGAAAATAACTAGTTTCAGCAGTGCTGACATGGAGGCAAGCCTGTTGCTATAGGGAACAGAAAGGACACACCCTAGTACTGAATTCAGTTCATTTGCTAAGAGTAACAAATAGTCACTGTACATTTTATTTAGAAACAGTAAAGAGTTGGCAGTGTGTGGGTAAACGTTTCCAGCATAGTGGTATCTGAGAAATAAAAACTCCTACCAGTGTTTTAAATGAAATATAAGCTGAGAGGTTATAAGTATTACCATAGTACTTACATTACTTTTTTGTTTTTAAGGACAGCTTGCAGGTTATGGATACTGTGATTAAGGAGGGGAGGGGAACTGGTAGGGGAGCTAGGAGGAAATAGACGGAAATAGTAGAGAGAAGTTAAGGAAAGAGGAACTGATGCAATGAAAGGAGTCTAAATCTCTGTTAAAAACATACATGCAAAACTGAGCCGCTCTAAAAACTTGCGTAAATATTCTGTTCTTTACAGACCCTTTGAGAGCATTTAAATAACTTCTTTGGGCTAATCTAAGATGCTACCCCCTGCAGAGTTTTTTTGAGGAGTCGGTTGTATAGCAAATCGCGTTATACCCAGTTTAAACTAAAGGAATTAGCAGATTGAGGGTAAGGTGGGGTAGGAGAGAGCCTAGGGCAGGTGGATGGAGGGAAGGTAGTAAGGAAGAGGACCTTAGAATGTCACTGGTATCTGAAGCCCAAAGTAGATTTTTTCTTTTAGTCAGCATCTTTTTTTGTTTTACCGGTCAAAGTCACCATATTAACAACAGGGTCATTTTGACATATTACATTTCTCTTTGGGGGAAAATAAATGGAGATGCCTGTGGACCACCTCTTTAAAGCAAAAAGCACGGCATCACTGTCATGTATGATGTTACATTTAGAGTTTTGGAGCCAGAAGATAATCTGGTCCAATCTTTTCATTGTACTGATGAGGAAGCTGCAACTACAAGGTTGTTGGTTATTCAATCTAGTTAGTGGAATAATAGAGACTAGAACCCAGGTTTTCTTACGTTCTAGTTCTGGACTCTTTTGTGTAGTACTGTGAGGACTGGTGGGGGAAAGGGGCAAGAGAAAGCTAAATCCAGCTCTTCCCTGTCACTTTCTTACAAAGCTGATGCAATAGCCTGAGACAGAAGGAAGCCAACCGGTGGCCGGGACACAAACACCATTGGGAGTTTTGAGTTCTGTCTTTGAGTACAAAGTGCTTTAAATTCAATTCAGGGTGAATTAATATAGAAAATGTTCAAGATTCAAGAGAAAATTCCCATTCTGATTTGAACCATACCTTCTATGCTTTACTATACATATGTTACATACTTACATTACTCTCCAAATAATCTGATTTCCTTCAAAAATCCTTAAGCTCAACAATTCGAATAGCAGTTTAGTGGTTTGATTTGAAAAGGTAGAGTTATGCTAATATCATAGTTTAACACTCATAACTCTGTGTTTTCCAAAAGTTTATTGATTATAATTTAAAAAATTTTCTATATCTAAGGGAACTTGTAGTTGGTTTTGGCCCTCTCCTCATCAGTTTCCTTGACTCTGACCTTGATCAGTTCCTTCTACCTGCTTTTCTTAGGCTAGATTTTCCCCAACTCAATCCATACCTTGGCCAAATGTCTCCACATTTACCACCTGCTGGATAACTCTCTACTGGGTAGAACATTTGTGAGACTTGTCTTTGATGGCAGGGGGTCTGAAACTTTAGTGGACAGACCTAAGAATAGTCTAGGGAGCTGGTTCTTGGACCCCACCTCTTAGATTCTGATACAGTTGGTCGAGATGAGGTCTTGGGACCTGTATTTTAAACAAACACTAACACTGACTTTGACGCAGGAGGTCCATGACTCCTAATGCTTAATGGTGTCAGATTTTGGATATACTAATATTGATCAGAGGGACACCTACATTTGGGCCCTTTTACCTGAGTATAAGGAGCTGTTTCTGTGCTATTTCAGCCACTGGCTCTGTCTGTGGGCCCTAGTTTTTCTTCACCAGCACTTGAAGGAGTTGATGAATGCTAGTCTCTCCTACAGTATTGTCATCTTCCAGATGGGGAATGTGGTTCAGTGAAATCTACTTTCAATGCTGTGAGGCTTGGAAGCCAAGAGGTGACCTTACTTTGTCATCTGATGTTAACAGGGATCTATAAAACACGTGCTACCACCAAAGAGTGACATTTGAGAAGGAACAGGTTTTAAACAGTAGCTGTCTGCAGGCTGCCTTTAGACTCTTAAGAACTCACAAGAACAAATTAAGTTGAGTAATGATGCTTTAAAGTGTCAAACCACAGATAAATAGAATTTTCTATGGAAAGCTTAGAATGGAAAATAGTCTTTTACAAAAATGACAAAATGTTTCCTGGTTCCAAGAAAAGAAAATTCTCGCTCTACAAAAGAAGGTCAGTGAGAAGTTGGGTGTGATTCATGGAGAATGAATAACACATGCAGTGGAGGCTTCGGAAACCAGTCTAGGACATTGTCAAAAAAATTGTTCATAAGAAGTGTAGTGATTTGTGTATGAAGCAGTAGATATTTCAGGAAAAAATATTTTCCTCCTATTCTAGCGAGTGAACTTAGTTATACTTGATCAAGATAGAGATTTGTACATACAGGAGTTTGAGAGGCCCTGCATATCTTTTCCTTTTCTCGATTCTGTCAGCTCTCTTTAATCTTGAAGAAAGCACTTAAAACATTTTGACCACATATAGTTGCACATTCTTTCTCCTGTTTCAGCTTGTTGGCAAGAGTGGCAATTTGGAAATGTTATTCGGTTTTCACAGGCTTAGCAGACTGGATAAACACCGATGGAGTTTTTTCTCTGCTGGTGGAGGGGGCTGATAAGCTTGGCTCTGGACCTGGGTCTTTGGAAGCTCTGTTTGACAGGAGGAGAAGACAGAAGCGAACTGAGAGAGACCGGAAGTCACGTTTTCCTGCCAATTTCTTTCCTTTCCACCAATAAAATTTTGTCCAACTCATGGTCCTCTAATAAAATGCCTTGAGCGCTCTGGCCAGTAGACCCTGGCACCACCATACATTTCTTTGCCAAATACTTCTCTGAGTCATCCTGGTAGACACAGGCAGGTGAGAAGAAACCAAATCTTGGAGAATCTCCATTTGCCTATGTTAAAATGAAAAACAAAGTCACCTGACTTTAAATAAATAGAAGTGCTCTTAAGAAATTCTTCCTTCCTTTCCTTCCTCTTGGAAGGTGCACAAGAAGAGAGAAAAAAAATAGTCAGTTGAAAAAAGCAACCTATATTCTCTCTTATTCTCTTGTCATAAACTTTTCCCACATCAGAGAGAATATCCTGAGTCCACTTTGGACCCTGTCCATATGGGCTAGTTACTGCAAGTTTCAGAAAGACTTTGTTGTAATATAATTTCACTAGTTGCTTGGCATGGGTCCCTGATGGACAGGCCAGGAAAACCGGTAACAGAAGCTGGTGAAAAGGCAGAGGCTTTTAATGTCTTATTCAATTCACTCTTCATAAGAGATATCAGATGTGAAGGGGCCTGGAACAGTTCCCAGTTTTGATGAAAGTAAAGAGAGTCAAAACAGAAAAAGAGTTAAAAAGTGCTTTGAACAACTGGACCTACTTGTGTTAGTCGGGCATGCTGGGTACTGACGGAACTGGCGGGTGCCACTATGGTGGCCAGCCATTATTATTATTGTTATTTTTTAATCATGGAGATGAGAGGAATGTCTGAACATTAAAATATGTTAAATATTGTGCCTAGCTTAAAAAATACACAGCTAAAATAGATTGACCATGGAAATTATAGACAAGTCTGACTAGCATCAAATACGTGAAGAGATATCATCTCTCATCAAATCATCATATAATTTACTGTCATTTCTAGAGGAACCTGGTAACCAAGTGGGTTTCACATAAACTAAATGGCATTAGACCAGTCTAACTGCCTTCTATATATAGAAGGAAAGGACAGGTAAACAATGGGACAATAACAGCTGTGTTCATCTTCACTTTAGTATGCTAGTACTTTCTCTTGACTGTAGTAGTGGTATATGAATGAATGAATGAATGAATGTCACATCCATAGAACATTTACCATTGTTCCCATAGCCAATGAAGTGACATGAGGGGTGACAGCACATAGGGACCAGTTCTGTTTGATATATCTGTAGATAACTTGATTAAGAATTAGAGAACATAGGGCCGGCCCCCGGGCCGAGTGGTTAAGTTCACATGCTCTGCTTCAGTGGCCTAGTGTTTCGCTGGTTCGGATCCTGGGCGCGGACATGGCACTGCTCATCAGGTCATGCTGAGGTGGCGTCCCACATGCCACAGCTAGAAGGGCCTACAACTAGAATATGCAACTAAGTACTGGGGGGCTTTGGGAAGAAAAAAAAAAAGAATTAGAGAACATGACATCAAATTTGCAGATTTCATGGAGTTGCTGATACTCTGTAAAATATGAGGGAATTCAGATAGACCTTAAATTGGTAAAATGATATGCTATAGAATTAATTATGGATAAAATATCAGTAGCAAATACAAGATGAAGAAAAACTCTCCTATAGAAACAATCTGATCATGACATTCTAAGAGTCTCAGTTGGAGAGATGGAGAACAATGGTTGAATTTGGGAGAGACTTTAGAGGAAAACTTGACGGTACCTGATAGCTAATTGGATGAAGAGGTGAAGTGTTTTTGTTTTGTATTGACACCCTATATTTTGTAGGCTGCCTATAGTGTCATACTCTATTTGTTTGTAGTAGAAAAGACATAAAATCTAGCTAGGATCCTTGATCCATTTCTTTCTTCCATTTATTATTCATTCTTCCATTTATTGAAATGTCACAGCCACATTCACACTCTCAAGATTTTTTTGAGAAAAATAAGGATCTAAGTTCAAGTGTTTTGACAGGAAGATGTTATATTGAGATGTTATAAGGGGCAAAACCCCCAACAAAGGAAGAATTGTACTTGTGGACGTTTAAAGTCTTCTTAGTTAATTGCGAAGTACTTACCCTGTTTCCTTGCTTCCCAGCAGGGGCTAATTTAGTAAGCCCGGAAAGAGAGGATGGAGGCTGGGACCCAGGCAGTGGTGGTAGGAAGGGAAATATGCTGACAAATCTGAGAGATTCAGGAGGTGGAGTGGACCTTGCGTTGTGGAGGAGAGGGAGACGTCAAAGTCGTTCCGAGGCTCTAGTTGAAATGGCTGGTGGGACGGTGGTGGGACACTGGGCAGGAAATAATATTTTCTCTTTTGTGGAGGTGAGTGATGAACTTGATTTTGGTCACGTTGAGTCTGAAGTGTCTGTAGGACATCCGAGTGGATCTGTCTGTTAGCCAGTTGGCCACGTGTATCTAAAGTTCAGTAGAGAAATGTATTGAGACTGAGTGGCAGGAAGTGACCAGCAGGGCCCAGCAACCATGAGCTGTGAGTTCTGAGCCAAGTGGGAAATGGCTGATGACAATACTGGGTGGAGACAGGGAGACCGCTCAACTTTCTAATTGCTCAAAGCTGGCATTTGGCCCCAGATGACTTGGTGTAACACAGGTCAGTGAGGTGGAGAAGGACGAAAATTAAAGTAAGTGTGACTAATTTGTTCATTATAAAAATATATTCTTGTAATTAAGAGGAAGAAACGAAGGGGGGACTGCCCATAATCTGGTGATTTAGAAGACAGTATCTTTGTTTATTGCAAGAATCTATGCTTGCAGTTTTACTAGGCGGAGGTTCATGGGGTGATAAATACCATTGTGCAAGAAAGTCTCTGTGGGGACCAGGGCTCTTGAACAGCTTCAGTACCATATTGGTCTGACTGGACAGCAATTCCATTTTCTTGGGCTCGCGATGCACTTAGGGGAAGATGCAGAGGTCAGTGGTGGCCAGGTTGGGTTTGAGTGGCAGGTAGGACATTCAGTGGGAGAGCTAGAATTTGGGGCAGAGAGCTGAGCTGGAAATCCGAATTTGGGAGCATCAACACAGAGGCAGTGTGTATGCTTTGTATCTTTGGCACACTGTAAAAGAGGATGTGTAATCATTTTTAAGTTTAAAAGAAGACACAATGCTGCCAAAGATTAATTTTGAATATTAGAAGCATAAAAATAGTTTTTTAGAAAAACACGTCTATTTTCATCTTCTTATTTTAACTCTAATGGGGACTTCTATTCTGAGGAGCATTTGAGTTGTATCTGGGCGGGGGGAGGAGGATGTGAAAGGAAGACCATGCTGTCGTTGGAGCATACTGGTGAGTGAAGCCAGTCTCTGCCTTCTCACCTCCCAGTCACTCTTCTAGTCACTGCAAGCAGCTCCACTCTTGTCCCCACCCCCCTGGACTCTTATCTGCTCTTCACAGGTTAGGTCACCACTTTTTGGGGAAATTCAGTGGTCCCTCTTCAGTCTCATCTTTCTTGGTCTTTCTTCCCTCAGCTTCCTCTCCCCACACTCACCACTCTCCTTTCTCCAGTGGTGTTCTCCTGAGCCCTGACGTGTCTTCTTTGATTCTTATTCTGATTCCTCCCTGAGCAGTCTCGTTAGACCCAGGACTTCAATTACCCTCTAAGCTGATGATGCTTATATCCGTTTTTGGAGTTCACATCTCATCTTGAGTTCTCTAGCTGTGCCCAGGACCAGCCCCACTTATGTGTCTAGATGCATCTCCCCAAAGCAACTCAAACTTCGCGTGCCTAGGACTGGCCTCCTATCCCCTCACAGACCTCTTCCTCCTTGCTCATGCCTTGTTCCTCAGTGTCAGCATCATCCAGGCTCTGCTCGAGCCGGAAACCCAAAGGTCAGCTTTGATTTATTCTCCCTAAACCCCCTCATGATCCAGTCAAATCAGTTTGACCTGCTTAGCATCTGCTCTGTCTCAGTTTCTCACTCCCCTCTGTCTCTACGAGTCCAGGCGCTGGGAGTGCTGGGTAACCTCATTTGTGCCACACCATCTCCCCCCTAGAGCTTTGCATATGCCGCTGCTTCTGCCTCATGCAGCCTTTCCCTCTTCGTCACCTGGTTAGGGCATCAGTCGTCCTCACCTCCAATATTACTTCTAGGATGCCTTGCCTTAACCCTGAACACTGGATTATTTGAGTCTTTATGGAACAGTTGGTAGATACTTTTCATCTCACATGCCAGCCTCAGTTGATTGGTGGTGGCTTTCTAGAACGGTGGGGTGAGAGAGATTCTGAGGTGAAGTCCATCCTCTGTGGGAAGGGGTGTTGTCATTATTCTCTATTGCTGACACCCATGCCTGATATCTGCATCCCTTCTTTTGTAGTAACTGTAGTCAATTGTATTTCTGTTTACCAAATATTCCAGGTTCCTTCCCATACTTCCTTTCCCCTGCAGGAGGATTGTACCTTCCTTCCTGGCTGAACTCGGGAGCGGTCTTGTGACTTGCCTTGGCCAATGAAATGAGGGCGGAGGTGATGTGTGTCACTTCTGGAGAGAAGTCTGATGAGCCATTATGTGGTGCTCTACATCTCTTCCCCTCTGCCCTGAGGCTGACGGTATTGGGCTAGTTGGGTCCCGGGGTGAGAATTGTAGACCCTTAGGTGATTCATGACGTGCATGTAGCATGAGTAAAAATAAAACCACTGTCAGCGGAAGGCATTGATGCTTCTGAGGGTTTGTTCCCATGGCGTATCTAAACCTATCCTGGCTGAGACACAGTATCTATAGCCAGTGGTTTAGTGATGTTTTCTGTTTTGCAAATGGTCAGATTCAGTACAGAATTCGATTAGCCTATTTCAGAAGATACCAAGAGCTATTTAATTCATTTAAAATTTCCAGTTTCTGAGTAATTTCCATGTGAGTCTTTCTCTTCTAAGGATGGATTATGGCAAATTGGATCTAAGGTACTTAATTATCATAAAATCTCAATTATGTGGAGATCAGGACCGAAAAATAGGGTGGGGAACCCGTGAGGTAATTTCCAAGACCTCAAACAGCTGGGGTAGTTGTCACACATTCCCAGTGCCAGAGCCCTGACACATTATTACTTTGTAGGCACCAATTCAAAGACTATTTAGTTTTAGTTGCACAGGTTTAATAAGCTTAGTTATCAAATTCCTCTGCCTTTAGTAGATTAAAGGCTCCTAATTAACAGAGGGGGATTGTGAGTTACTGTTAGAGGCAGTTTTACTAAAAGCGGGAGAAGAGAAAGTCTGAAAAAAGAAGAGAGACAGAGAAACTTAAGGAGTGACTCAAGAATTCGTAAGAGCCTGCCATGGGGCGATTTGAGATTGCAGCCAGCAGTCTTGTACATACCAGGAGCCAGAGGGTGAACTTGAGTCATCAAGAACAAAAGTTTAATTATTAATTAAGGCAGGGTCATCTTACAAAGATTAACCATAAAAAGTGAAAATGAGAGAAAAAATAGTAAGCTTTAGCTTTCAGAAAACTCATTCATTCAATCAACAAACATTTATTGTTGACTACAATAGACACTGCTAGTCGTTGGGGATGCAATGAGATGTTGACTGTCACTGTCCTCCAGGCATTCACGGAGGTAGGAAACTAAATGAATGTGATACTGTGTCACGGGTTTTGCTGGAGGGGTGTATACAAGGTGGGCTGGAAGCTCAGAAGAGAGAGGCAGGCACGTTCTTGGGGAGGAAGAGTGGGCGGTGGATTAAGAAAGAACCCTTGCGAAAGTAATGGTTCTGCCAAGTCTGGATGGATAGTTTAGCAGATAAACAAATTGGCTGGTATTGACGTTGGGACCGAGGGTGGATATTCCAAACAGAGAGCAGAGAGCAAGCATCAGGGCACCCAGGAGTGAAAGTCCGTGGTGTCTTTGTGGTGAGGGGAGTGTGTGGGGGTTCTAGAGGGTGATGAGGTTGGCTGGTGAGGTGGGGCTTAGGTTATCCATTGATAACCTTATGGAAATAGCATCATCCTTGAGTTATGGGGTCTTATTTGCAATGGATAGAAATTAGAAACCTATTATATCATTGATTTCTCCTTACACAAATTGTGCGGTTTTGTATAAGCTAATATTTACTGTGGGGTATTTCTAAACACGAATACAAAAGAGCTCTAGTTTATATTGGCTTTAATGATAAACAGCATAGAATTGAACCTTTAAATTCCTGTGAAAATATGATAAAGCACTGCTCCAGTTTCTCTTGTTTGTTTTCTATATCAGTGCACCAGTAGAATACTAAAATCTGCCAGGTGAAAACATATTTATGGATTATTTTCAAAATACATCTTACCAAAGAAATATTGTGAAGATGAAGCAGAGTACAGATGTAGCCGATTTAAGAAAGTTGTAAATGAAAAAGTACAGATTTTCATTAAAAAAACCCCTTGATACATCTAAAATATTTTTATATTTACTCCTGATGTCTGAGTGACTTGTCTACCCTTCAGAGAAAGATGCCAGTGAGGAAGAAATATGGTTGCCTAGTTGCCATGAGATTCATTTATATATATTGTAATATATCATATATTATTATAATATATAATATTCTATTCTATAAACATAATTGTTTTATATATAATAGTCTAATATGAATACACAACTATGAATATATGTACATATTAGAATAAAACTTTAACAAATGTAAACTTTTTAATGTTTACAGAGAAAAATAGTTTTAATATATTAATTAAATGTGCATTTACGTGTTTTGTTGTTTTGAAATGTATTAACTGAAAATACACTATGGTAAAAATTCAGTGTTTCTAAAACAGTGAGAAGAAACCTGATGTGACAATAAAATCTCTGAAGTATGTTGTACTTTTGAAAGAAATAGAAAGGTTTCAAGAATAGCGTGTGATGTAGCATAAGAAATAAAATGATCCTAACATGAAAGTCAAGCAGTTTTAGAAGGCAAGTCTTTCCAACCCTGTGGTCATTTGTCTTCCAAGTGTTCATGCTCTTGGTTCCTGGCTAGGGAGAAGCTGTTTAGGCACGGGGAGTGTGACAAGCCCAGTGACACTGCCTTAGGGTAGAGATCAGATTGGCATAACCCTTTCCCATTTTTCTGCACTAACCCACTGGGCTCTTTTCTAAAAAGCATTCATGTGCGACAGGGCTAGCCATGCATAAACTCCCCACCAGGCTTCCTGATGAGTTGACCAAGAACCATGACCAGACCAGGTGGTAGAGTCCTGTCAAGCCTGGCAGCAAGCAGGCTCGCTCCGCGCTGGTGTGCCCGACCCCTGTGCTTTGGCATGCATGTTGCTGGCGATTTAACAGGAGGGAGAAGGCAAGGTTACTCCATTCATTCAGTATTTCTTGGAAGTCTACCCCGAATAAGGCGCTGTGAATTTGTAGTGAAACTCTTCAGCTATCTTTAATCTCATTTTTCCCTCAGAGCCTTGAGCGTTAACATGATCTTTCTATACTTGCAGTAACCATTCAGGCATGTTTATTAAGGCTCTACTCAGCGATTTGCTCTAAGAAGGGCAATCTAGGTTCTTTCCTGTAAAGCAGTTAAAGTGTCACTGAGAAGATGAGCTTACAAACAAGGCGGTTGGTGAACAAGACAACAGTGGATACAGCTGCATTCAGCACTTGGACCATAAACAGGTACCCTGTGCGAGACTGGCCATTTGGGGTTAAATGAAGGGGGCAGAGAAATTTGAGGACGTCTCAAGGCCACTACTGTTTTTCTGGACTCCACAGTTTCTGAGGACCACAATAGCCAGTTTATCCATCCGGTGGTTGGTTAGAGCCTGGAAACCTGTGTCGGAAATTCAGGTTATAATTTACATACTAATTTACACCAGGGACTGTCTTTTCCCAAGATTGTAACTGTATTAGTCATGACTCCGGGGACAAGTGAGAGAAACCAGTCTATAGTCACTTCAGTAAGAAAGGGACTGCTGGCTCTGGCAGGGTACCAGAGTGTCTGCTGGAGTCCTGGGAAGAGCTGAGCGAGCACAGTGCAGAGAGGGAGCATCTTTCTTCTAACACCGTATAAATGTTTCAGGAGGAACTCAGATTGGCTCTTTTTGGTCCCCTGTTCCCCTTAAACAGATCGTTGCTGGGGGGCGGGAGTGGGGATGCTATGATTGCCGGGAGGAGGAAGGATGGGATCCGTGCCCAGAAAATGGGATACGTTCTGGACAGTCAAACACAATAGTTCCTTTTGGCAGCCCAGTGGTGAAAGCAATTTCAATAGAGTATCGCTTGTCCTGGGGTCGTGCTCTGCTCCCCAGTCTGCTCATCTAACTCACTTTGTATTCTTGTGCCCAAAAGAATCTTCAAAGTCTTTGTACCCAAAGGGGCTCTGATGGCCTCTGGTAAGTGTTAATGTTTCTTTTCATCACTGTGGTCCTTGGTCCTTGAAGCAGTCAACAAGAAAAGGGCACATCCCTCCTGCATTTCCCATACTTTTTCCTTTTTAAATAAGTGTATTTTATTTAAAGTCCTTTGTGATAGGTAGCGTATTTTTCCCTCCTTGTGCTAGTTCCAGGGTATAGGATCCAGCTGGGCAATGGAGCGGGGTGAGGGAAGGGCTTGTTGCAGAGTCAAACCATTCATTCTGCTTTTTTTTGACACATTCTTTTTTTTTTTTTTTTTTAAGATTGGCACCTGAGCTAATATCTGTTGCCAATTTTCGTTTGTTTGTTTTTTCTTCTTCTCCCCAAAGCTCCTCGGTACATAGTTGTATAGTCTTGGTTGTAGGTCCCTCTGGTTGTGCTATGTGGGATGCTGCCTCAACATGGCCTGATGGGCAGTGCCGTGTCTGTGCCCAGGATCTGAACTGGGGAAACCCTGGGCCATCAAAGTGGAGCGCTTGAACTTAACCACTCGGCCATGGGGTGGGCCCCACACATTCTTTTTTTGACTGTTTTTTTTTTTTGAAAAACTTCAAACGTACCAAATTTTTAAAGTACAGTACCAGGAACGTTTGTCTCCCACCTGAACCATCTGAGAGTAAGTTGCCAGCATGGTGCCTCATCACCACCCAGTATTTTTGTGTGGATTTCTTATAAACACGAGCATTCTCCTCCATAATCACAATGCAACCATTCGAATCAGGAAACTAATATTGATTTATCACTGTCGTCTAATCCTCAGACCCCATTCAAGTTTTGCCTGTTGTCCCAGTAATATCCTTTGTAGCAGACGCTTCTAGTCTAGAGTCACATGCTGCTTTCGCTTGTTATGTTTCTTTAGCTTCAACCTGGACCAATTCTAGTTGTTCAGCGACTTTCACGACACTTTGAAGGCCAGTTAAAGTTCCTTAGTTTGAGTTTGGCTGATGTTTCTTCATGATTATATTCAGGTGGCATCATTGGCAGATATTCCATGGACGTGGTTCTATATTCTTTTCCTTGCATCCTACCAGCTGACACCATTCTGATCCCATTAGATGATAGAACAGAGTGTGAAATCAGGGAGGCACTTCCTCCAGCTCTGTTGTTCTTTCTCAAGATTGCTTTGGCTGTTCAGGGTCTTTTGTGGTTCCATACATATTTTGGGATTATTTGTTCTCCTTCTGTGAAAAATGCCATTGGAGTTTTGATTGCAGTTGCGTTGAATCTATAGATTGCTTTGGGTTATTAGAAATAAGAAATTATTAGAAAATAATGTCATTAATTTCTCTGTCTATGAGTTCACACGAATATCTCCAGTTCTAGTCTTCTCCATTTCCATATCTGTAACTCCCTTCTCTGACAGTGAGAAACCTGGCTTTTGTCATTTTCTATACATTTACTTATTTGACCAGCCCCCCCAAATTGGTAACAAGTCTCGTGCCACTACTGCTGGCTGTGCTTCCTTCCCCTCCTGTGGGAGGCTCTGCTATCCTGTTCCAGGCCACTGTTGCTCTCCCCAGCTTTAATGGTGGCCACATTGATATTAGGCCATCTTAGGAAACGAAGTGGACAGATTTCTTATCATTTGGTGTCATAACCCATGACTGTAGTTTTGTTTGGGTCAGTAGGTGTGAGTGTAAAATGACACTGGATCAAAGCAAAAGTCACACGTCCCAGAATATAACTCTCTGGACGAGCATCCTTTGCTGGAGTAGCCCTTTGGGGAAGTTACACACTCATTCCACTAAAGTTACTGTTGCTCACATGGGTTTGGAACACCTCCTTCTGGAACTGCTTTTATAACTGCTTTCCAGGCCAATCCAGAAACCAGCCTTGTTACCCTCCAGTCCTCATCCTACTTAAAAGCCCCCAGAGCTGCTTAAAGATCTTTGGGAAAATTGTGTTATTTTTATTACAGTTATTTCTTGACACGCTCATCTTCCCCTGTAGTCTGTGAGCCCCCAAGAGCTGAAGCTAACTTCATATGGTGTAGTGTCCAACGCGATATTGGCTGAATAATTCAATGAATGAATCTTATTTTTGATTCAGAGAGGTTTCTCCAGCTTGTATGCCAGATTTAGTTCCAAATGACTCAGCTGTTTCCAAAAATGAAATCCCACCCTCAAAATATGAATATCTACCACAATTGAGAAGAATCAAAAGTATGTCTCAGGCATTGAATGCCATATCAAAGAAGGAATTTTCGCAGAGTTTTGAGCAGTCCCAAGAATATGTATATAATGTTCCAAAGTGATTATTTCGAAGGTGATGACATTCTTTTATTGTATATCCGAGTTGTGGTGTTTGTGGAAAGATCAGCATTGTTAGTTTACAGTTAGTCATATTGTATAAGTATCATAAACTAAATGCTGTTAATAAGATCACAGCCACCAGAAATATCTCCCTATTTTATACTTCACTGATGATGATTGATGACCCCAGCTAGCTGAGCCGTCGTATAACGCTATTCTCACCACTAAAGAATGTAATACATGTTGTTCAAAGCAATCACGTAGTAATTATTGATATAAAATATCCATATTCTGCTCCTCCTCTGAAGACTCTATGCTGTCATTGTTCAAGGCTTCTGTCACGTCCCATTATTGAACAAAAAAGGAAAGATCAACCTAGAACAGAGGCAGAGCTGCTCTGATGGGTGCAGAGGACAAACAGTGATCGTACGTGTCAGTGTCTGTTCCTTCTTCCAAATGTTTGTATAACTGAAATCTTCGAAAAATTAACAGCTTTGGCAATTTGGAAGGAAGAGAAAAAAGGTGAACAAATGAGGGCGTATGCAGCCCAATATGTGTGTTGATGTTTGTGGGGCAGGTGGGAGTGGGTAAGTGAAGACAAGAGCAATAGACCTTACCTGGTCTGCGTTAGTGGTTGTTGGGTCTCTGTATGTATTTATGTCGGGAGTCCTTTTATAGCCTGTTATGTCAAGGCAGTGTGGTGTTGGGACTGGAGAAGAGGATGAGGTTCCAGTCCTGGAGCCACAAAGTCTAACTATGTGGCTGCTTTTGAGCAAGTCACTTGAACCCTATGAACCTTAATTTCCCGCCTGCAAAATAGGATGCTCACACAGATGTGTTGGGAGGTTTAAATGAAAGCACCCACCAAATAAACCACATCAATGAAAGTCTATCCAAGTGTTGTAGTGTTGTTTTCTCTATGTTTTATATTGTATTTTTTAAAATCTCAAGATGGTGGTATGACTTCCTTTTCACCAACTCGTTTTCTTTTCCAGTCCCTGCTCAGTTGCATCTCTACCAGGGTGGTATCCAAGATGCTATCCCAGATTGCCATGCCCTACGGGAGTCTCTGGCTAGAGTTAACAGGGAAGGTTTCTCAGAGGCAGGCTGAGATAGACCCCTTGAAGGAATTGGATTTCTGTATTTGGGGAGAAAGCAGAGGGAGGTTCTAAGAGGAGGACATTTACTATAGAATTTACATTTAGATTTGGGGGTGATGGGAATGTAGACATACTGATGTTTCTATAGAGGCTGTCAGGGTTTAATGAAGTTCCTCGTGGAGCCAGAGACACATGCTTATTATGGTTGGATAAATTGACACACCCATCCCCTGGATCAGGGAGCAAACTGGAGTCAACAGTGCCACCAAGTGGCACCAGGGTAATCAGCAAGTGGAAACAGTAAGATGACAGCTTCTCCCAGTGCTTTGCTCCAGTGTCTGTCTCTTTCTCTAAAAATAAGATCAAGTCTGTTTTCCTTGGATGGCTGTAGAGAGAATGATCTGGGAATGAACCCTCCCCTGGCATGTTGCAAAGTGTGGCTAGATGGTTTTTCTTTATTGAGCCATCAAAACCGTTGAAGCCCAGCCCAACTGAACCTGTCATGGAAGTAGATACCTCCGCATCTGTGTGTATGGGCCATTTACACAAACAGAAGTATGGGGGCTGTGTGTATTGCGATTCGAGAAGTGTTTCAAGATGCACAGACCAGGTGTGAAGGTCCAGGATGATAAATACTATAGACAGTGGTAAATAGTAAAGATAATAGAGATGACCATATTTAGGAAAGGAAAACATATTACTACAGTCTGTGATCTTTTTATTTTTTATTTAAAGTAGTTGTTTTGCTGATGGTAAAGTGTTCATTGTCTTAATCTGGAACATTTATTATTTCAGAAACGATACGTTTTACTTGCTATTAAACACTTTGTACAGCACACAAAATGTTAAGATTTTGAGATACAAAGAAACCTACTTCATCCCTGTCCATTCTTCTGTCATTAAGAAAAGAGTCTATTTTGTACTTAAGCTGCTGGGTTCATTTTTACGTCTAATTTGAGATGTGAAATGTGAGCTAAGCTTGCAGCTTTGATTGTTGCGTTCCCCATTGCTTTTTCTTTTTTCTCTCCCATAGAGTGTGTTCTCTTCGTCCTATGTCCACCCTCCCCATCGCCTCTTGCAAAACCTGGTTTTCAGAATAGCACCAGTGTTGAGAGCCAATGTTCCTGAGCTGGTGTGGCAGTGTCCCTTTTACGACCCTGACTCTGCAGTAGCCATTTTACTTGACGTTTCGGCAGTTTCTAGAATTGTTTTTCTGAGAGCTCAGGCACTTTCTTGTGGTCACTAATGGTGTTGGGGAGCCTGTGGCTTGGGCTGCTAAAAGGTCCATCAATTCTGCTGTGCCTAGGAGGCGTTATCCCCAGAGGAGAGATTTCCTCCTGCTTTCTGGGTGTGTGGGTGGGAGGGACCAGTGCTGGCGGGTTTATGAATGAGTTGGAAGTAAGGCACAGAAATTGAGGAAGAGGTAAAAACATGCACGGGAACCGAAAGAACATCAGCTGAAGTCTATGAAAATGACGGTGGTTTTATTTTTACTATCAAAAGCAATTTAAAATTTACCTTATTAGGCAGCGAATATCAGGGGGATGAGTAAGAGAAAAGGCTTTTCTTTTTTTTTTTTTTAAAGAAAGGTGGATTAAGCTTGATTTTTTAGCACTGTTGGGAACAAAAAGCAAGATAGACTCTAAAAACTTAATCTTAATTTCAAAATTAGCATTATAGATAATTTTTGGATGTGGGTGGCTATTTTTTAAAGATATCACTTTTTTATTGTGGTAAAATATATATAATACAAAGTTATCATTTTAACCGTTTTTTAAAAGTACAGTTCTGTGGCGTTAAGTACATTTACATTGTTGTGCAACCGTCACCACCATCCATCTCCAGAACCTTTTCATCTTCCCCAGCTGAAACTCTGCACCCATTAAACAGTAACTCTCCATTCTCTTCTCCCTCCAGTTCCTGGTAACCTCGATTCTACTTTCCGTCTCTATGAATTTGCCTAGTCTAGTTACCTCATATACATGGAATCATGCAGTATTTGTCCTTTTGTGACTGGTTTATTTCACTTAGCGTAATGTCTTCAAAGTTTATCCATGTTGAAACATGTGTCAGAATTTCTTTCCTTTTTAAGGCTAATATTCCATTTATGTATATACAATGTTTTGTTTATCCATTTATCCATCAGTGGACGCTGGGCTGCTTCCACCTTTTGGCTATTGAGAATAACGCTGCTGTGAACATGAACATGGATGCACAAACATCTGTTGGAGTTCCTGCTTTCAGTTCTTTTGGGGATATACGCGGAAGTGAGATTGCTAGATTGTATGGTAATTCTATGTTTGACTTTTTGAGAAACTGCCATGTTGTTTTCCTTAGCGACTGTACCATTTTACATTCCTACCAACAGTGCACAAGTGTTCTAATTTCTCCACATCCTCGCCAACAGTTATTATTATTTTTCGTAATAGCCATGCTAATGAGCCTGAGGTAGTATCTCATTGTGGTTTTGATTTTCACTTCTCTCATGACTAGTGATGTTGAGCATCTTTTCATGTGCTAATTGGCCACTTGTAGATTTTCTCTGGAGAAATGTCTAAGTCCTTTGCTCCTTTTTCAACACGGTTGTTTGTTATTGAGTTGTAGGAGTTCTTTGTATATTTTGGGTTTCAATCCCTTATCAGATAAATGATTTACAAATATATTCTAAGGGTAGCTGTATTTAAGTGGATTGAAGATTTAAGTGGATGATGCCCTTAGGCTGAGCAAATCTCCCATCCTGCCATATGACTTAGTAGACAGTCACTGAAGCTGAGGTTTGAAGAAAAGAAGGTACCCTTTGGACCAACAGTCCACACCATGGAGCAGGGGCAGAATCTTTCACTTTTGGAAGGCTACTTCGTGCTCCTAGAAGGATTGGGTCCATGAGGATAAGACAACTCCTGCTGCCTCTTCCCCTCAGTGTGACAGTTGGTTATGTGAAATCACTGCCATTGGGTGTAGCATCACAATTCGCAGATGTAACCACAGGAGACCCAGGTAACCTCGTACCGGGGGAGCTGCTCTTAAGTCTTGTTACTGGAGGGTGCTGAAGCAGAAAAGCAGGCTCTCCATTTACAGCCCTCCCTTTATCAGCCAGGGACACAGCCACTCAGTCTCCAGCCATTTGAAAGAAATAAAAGAAACTGGTGGGTGTTTGAGAGGCGTTTTTTTCCCCTTAGCATTTATGTAAGTATTCGTTGCTAGGTCCCTTTGTGGATTTGTAATACAAAATATTATCACTGTATTTCGACAGTGGGTATGCCACCCTTATTTCAGAATAGGGGAAATTTCTTTCATTCTATTTTCTTCTTCTTTTTGGGGTTATAATCCTAAAAGAAGTTTAAATGAGTAAATGAGAAGTGAAGTTTTACTGGAGATGTGCTAATACAATTGTGTCTCAGTGAACAACATCCCCTGTGAAGAGGACCATATCAGTTTCTAGCAGGAATCATCATGGAAGCCGAAGGCAGGATGTGATGAGCCTCACTGGGCCGGGGTGTAAAAAGACATAGGGATGCGTGGAGTAAACATATTTGAGAGTACAGGCAGATGCAGTTAAAATCATAAATGTTTATGCTAAAGGATGTGGACTGGCATAGTCCTTAGGCCTGGGGGGCTGGGGTGCAGAAATCATGAAAGAGGGAGGGTTTGAGCACAGTTTTGAAAGAAGGGAATAAGGTGGATTGGCATAAACACAAAATTATAGCTGCAGTAAGCATTTGAAGCATTATCATCGCTTTTCCTCCTTGCTGTGTGTAACAGGATTCAGGGAAATCCATTAGGTGTGAGGATTTGTTTCTTTGGAGGGGGGATGGTGGGGAGAGGAAAGCGGTGAGCTTATTGAATATAATGAGGAAGGCCTTTTTCCAGGGTTGGGAAACACATAACTTCTTGGGAGCTCACGGTGGGCCTTTCCAAACTCCGTGGGCCCTCTTTATGGAGGCCACGCAGCACCACTTCTTTGTCCCAGCTCTGTCCCAGCACAGAGGAGGCCCTGGTGGAGCCCTGCGTTGGTGGAGCTGCTTCCCTGTTGACCGTTTTCATCTGTAACTAGAGTAGAGTTGACCTGACAGCTGAGTCCTGAGCTGCCTGTGGGAGTTGGCCTGGAGCCACCTTGGCATGCCCTGCGTGTGCTCCCCGCTCTGTCCCTTGTCCTCCCTGGATGGCAGCCCAAGCCTGGTGGCCTGTGTTGCCTCTGTGAAGTGTGCCTTTCGGTCATCCTGGTACCTGTTCCTTTGGTTATTGGCTTCTGATAAAAGTGGCATCTCACTGTGGTGAGGTGAATAGTGGCCCCCAAAAGATACGTCTACCCAGAACCTCAGAGTAAGACCCTCTTTGGAATAAGGGTCTTGGTAGATGTAATTAAGGTAAGGTTCTCCAGATGAGATCACCCTAAATCCAATGACGAGTGTCCTTATAAAAGGCAGAAAAGGAGAAGACAGACAGAGACACAGAGGGGAAGGCCATGTGAAGACGAAGGCAGATTGGAGTGAGGCAGCCATAAGCTAAGGAACACCCAGGATTGCTGGCAGCCGCCGGAAGCTGAGGGACAGGCGTGGAACTGATGGTGGCTCAGAACCACTGGAAAGAACCAGTCCTGCCAAAATCTTGATTTCAGACTTCCGGCTTCTAGAACTGTGAGGGAATAAACTTCTGTTGTTTCAAGCCACCAGGTCTGTGGTAATTTGTTATGGCAACCCTAAGAAACCAACGCATCCAGTGTGCTGGCCATGTTAGCTCAATGGTGGTTCAATGAACAGATGGACACACAGCGCTGTAGGACTGGGAGAATCCTGGAGACACCGAGTTCAGCCATTTTTAGCTCTGGTTGCGCATTAAAATCATCTGGAGAACTTTTAAAAAGGATAGGTGTCGGGGTCCTATCCCAAAGCAACTGAATCAGAATCTCAGGGGGCTGGGGAACGGGGTTAATGTTTCTAAAAGCACCCTAGGTGATTTTAATGTGCAGCCTGGGTTCAGAACCACTGATCTCTTCCAGCTGCCCCATTTTACAGGTGGAGAAACCAAGGCTCAGCAAAGCTGCCTGTGGCCCAAAGAACATTTTAAAAAACCCTCTGTGAAGCACAGAAGGAGAAAAACAAGTCATTCAAGGAGGACAAAGCAGTGTGTTTGTAACATAAAAATTTGTGGAAAGAAATTAATGAATTTATTTCATTTTTGGGTTCTGTAGGTACTACTGATTAAGAGGGGTAGGAAGAACTCATTTGCTAATATTTTCCAGTGACCTCCCCGACCCCTGGTTTTGAAAGAGCGTTTGTTCCCATAAGAAATTTTCCCCTTCTTAGACATACATGCCAGCTTAAAATATTTATGAATTTTATGACCACCTAAAATGAAGATTCTCAGTTTCTTTATTCCCTGAAGAAATCTGAATAGAGTTTAGATTTCTGTATGGCAAGGGAGATGGATAATTGTGTTTGAAGTCTTATGATGGATAAGTGTTTTCGTCAATAACATAGAAGATTTAATACTCAGAGTAATTGTTTAAAAAAAAAGAGTGTCTGTTGAAACAGGACCTTGGTTTCAGGGATGTGGCATTAAATCTAATCACCCCACTTAGGTTTTCCCTCCTTCGGAGACTCATAAAGATAAGGACAACTGGATAATTGGGATATTATGTACTCTTTAAAACAGCGTGATTTAGTCCAAGTAGGAATTGCTGGGACTCTAAATTAATCCCCTGGGGAACAAATGAAAAAAATATATGTGATATATTATCGAGGTATATATTTTGATGCTTTGATATCGTGAAGTGTCTCGCATTAATCTGTCATTAATTTTAACCAGGGCAATCTGACCGTGATTAAAGCCTGTCTAGATAATCAGAAACTGAAGAAGCCCACCGAGAGATTTGCTTACATGATCTAATCAGCTTTTCTTTTCACAGAAGACACAAAACTGAGGTCCTGACGACTCGAGGGCATTAACAATCCCAGGGCACTTTTCATAAGGGTCCGCGTATTTAGCTCCAGTGTCCTGGCCAAATTCCAACTCAAGTAATGCCATTTTGCCTCCCGAAAAGTTCCCCTGCAGCTGCAGTGGTTACAGTATTATTCTCCGCTTCCCGTCCCAGAGTGTGCGGCTTTGTGTGGAAGTGGCCCTGTGTGCAGCAAATCCGAGGCTTCATTTCTATGATGAGTGGCTGCATCTTGGCTAAGCTGCCATAAGGACGTGGTGGGGGATCTCGACATGACTTGTACTATCGGGGGAAAATTGCTTTTACTTTCGGAAAACTTGTTTTCATCGTTTGTAAAAAAAACCTATGTTGTGATTAATATTATTAGATAAAATTAGATAACGATCAGGTAGGAATACAAGGATGTACGTTTTTATCTCTTTGTACCTTATTTTGTTCTGTAGAATCTTAGAAACAAGTACTAGTGAGATTTCTGTCCTCGCAATGGTCCATGCCAGGTTATGTTAAAATTTATGAAATGAACCATTTCTCAGTTTGTTAAGAAAATGTAAATAAAGATTTCAAAGTGTTCTAAAATGCACAAGTCTTAAGTGTGGAGTGATGAGGAGATTCAGGACTCCCTGGCTAGTGGGCCTAAGGTCATTGAGAAAACCCTGATTCGAAGAGCAAAGAGATTGATTCTTTAGGTCCGGGCAGTGGTTTCATAACAGCACACCTGGACAGCTTGACAAACTGTTTCTGGAACCCTGATTTTTGAAACTGTCCACTTAGAGAGAGGAGAAATTTCCAGTTGATGCACGAAGAGTACGGTGAGTTGGCTGCTGTTCGTGAACAGAACTGCTCATGACTCTTGGAAGTGCCCCATATCATTTCTTTCTTGGGGGATTAAGGGAAACCAAGGCAGAAAGCTGGGAGGGTAGTGGGTTCAGTACAAATTGGAAAATGGTCATGATGAAGAAGATGAGAATGTGCAAAGAGTACTGGGGGACACCTCAGATATTTCAGGTTTTAAAGGTTGAATCTTAATGGTAAATTAGACGTAAAAAGAACTTGCCTTCCCCAATAGCTTGAATGAAAGCTCCAAGATTATTTGTCTGGGTCTCATTTTAGTCACATGCCCATCTGTGTGGCCGGGAGGATGGTACACACGGAAGGGGCAGGGGTTAGGTCAGCTACACTCAAGCCAAAGGGCCTGGGTACATTCCAAAGGGGAGATCAAGTGGATTCTTCCAGCAGGAAGGATGTGGATGCCAAGCACCAAAATGCAGATGTCCATCACTGACAGAGACATTTTAATGCGTTTATTTAAAAGTGCTGACCTCCACTTTTCTGACTTTATAAAAGAGTCAACACGTTTGACTATACCCGTGTAAAATGTAGACTCATAAACTGGCCTCTTAGTCCCATTTCCCACCTAGTAGAGAAATTCACAACTTCAGTGTCCCTGCTAGGTAGTATTTCAGCTTCTACTTGAATTCCTTTAGGGATGTTGTGTCTATTACTCCATGAGGCAGCATATGCCCTTTTAATACAACGTTCTTCCTTCTCACGTTAAGTTGAAAGTTTCTCCCCTCCTCTCTTGACTTTGTGCTAATGGTCCCCTTTCTGCCCTTTGGAGTCACATGGAGTAAGTTTAATTTTTCTAAGCTATAGTCTCTCCGCTCTTTCAAGTTCCATTTTGTATCTTGGCTGCACACACCTGTCTCTTTATTGTTTCCGTCTCTTCCCTCCTCCTTTTTCATAATACAAAGAAAGCTTACAGATGCTCCTCATCAGAGGGAACTCTGTGTCTCCAATTTCATGACAATTGTTGGACATGCAATTCATTTTGTAAAAGCTTCTCCTGAATTACAGTTTTTTGCTCAATATAAAGAGTTTGTTGTGAAACTGAACTTTTAAAAAAGTACTCTCAAACATTTATGTATTCAATTTTAAAAGTAAAGTCACATTATTTCAGAAAATAGAGGCCTTTAAACATTTTTTGTGTGCGAAGTATTCTATAAGATGGAGCATGGTGATAATAATTCTGAAGTGTCCTTAAACAATCCATGAATATAAATAATCAGTTAAATTGTAGGAGAAGAATGATTTTGTAGATCAGAATTAAGATTCTAGGGCACCCTTGACCTAGTAAATGAATCCTAAAGAAGGGGCGACTCACTCTTCACGTATGTTTGCTGTGTTTTTAGCATGGTAAGTCCAAGCAAAGAATATTAAAATCTTGGCTTTTTAAAGGAAATTCAGAGGTTAAAATAAAACTCTTCTATTAATTCTCTGCTTGTGTTAGCCATTTATACTTCTGGATCAGTGCCATCTTCCTTTGGCTAAATATCTTAGACATTATTTGTCTTAGAGAAGGTGTGTATTGTTCCATTTCCTGGTGTTTCTATTTTAAATCAGATCTCTTTTAGTCACCGAATTTTGCTGTAATTCTTAACTTTTAGCTTATAAGCCTTAGCATGAATAAAATTTATCAGCAATGAATTGCTATCATCTTTATAAGAAATGGTAGCAAACATTCATTTATTTAGGTGGTTATTACTGTATTCATGAAAAGTCACTAATAATTAGCATTTTTTCAACACCTTTAACATTTGTATAGCAGGTCTGGTCTGTGAAAGCAAGTGGAAAAGGAAATTTGGCATCTTTAAGCAGCATATACTTCTTACAAGAAAGGAAGGACGAGCCGAGTGGATTTTAAACGTTATCCAAGCCTAGGAGAATGGAGGGAAGTGACTCAAGTCTTAGGAAGATTGTACTTCACTCTCTCTTCCATTTTCCATCCAGCTTAATGCTGATGTGGAAAGATTGATGGAGCCTGAGCTGGCAGAACTGTTAGTCTGAGAGGAAGATGAATTGAGGATGAGAATGTGGAAGGATAGAGAGGAGAGCGAACATATCACCCGGTAGAATAGACACGTGCAGCTGCTGATGGTAAGACCAGAAGGGCTTCTTGTCACATGCAATTTCTACTGAAACCCATCACCTCGCCTTTGTTAATGTTCTTACCTAGTGCAATTTCTTTTCCAGTGACTGTTCCAGGAATAGTGTGCCAGATGGAGTGGAAGTGTTACTGGATCAAGTGATACACTGTTACTAGTTCCATCTGCTGACTGCCCGGGGGCTTTTCAGCTGCAGGATTCAAGACTAATATTGAGAAACAGATGCAAAGCGGGTGATCCTCATACATAGTAGATGCTCAGTAAATGCCACTGGATTTGAGTGAAGACACGAGTGGTGGATTGGGGCAGCTTTTGCAAAAGAAACATGAGTTAAGACATTAACGTGTTTTAGAGCAGTTTCCACCTACAATTCACAAATAAACCGCTTCCTTTCTTCCTGCCATTCTTTCTTCTAAAACAAGTACTTTCTGGCTACCTGCTAAGTACTTAATTTATTTTAGGCACTGTGAATGGAAAAAATATCATAGAATCCCTGTTTTTTTATGAAGTTGAGACTGGGTACCTAAGTTTTTGCTCCCAACACTTGCTTTTTTTTTTAATCATCTCAAATTCTCCCAAATTATTACAAAGTCCGAGAAAACAAACCGCCACTTTTATTCATTTGTGTCTTAAACAGAATGTGTTAAGCAGAAAATTGTGTTTTTCTGATTTAAATACAAAACAAACTTGTAAGAGTTCTGTATTCCTCTGTAACTAAAGCGTGTGCTGTGGGTCAGACTTTTCCCTTCCCTCGGTGGGGGATCTCTCCCTGTTCCTTTAAGCTACTTCCATGTGTATGAAGGATCTTATCCCACTGCCATCAAGAAAAAACCCTTTCAATTCAGGAAAAGGTCACAATGACTCATTTTGGGACAGGCTCAGATATATAGGGAGAAGTACCTATATAAAATATTTATTCCAACACACATTCCTAATACCAGTTAAAAAGCTCTTTTGTCCCCTTATTTCTACTCTCCTTTGGCCTATATCATTCTCAAAGGTATTTTTTTTTCTGCTTGCACAAACTACTTAATTTCCTTTTTCCAGACTGCCTTTTTTTATTTTTTTTAAATCTGTCTTTCCATATCTATGACGCCTATTACCATAGCCCCCAGTTTAATAGTATCTGTGCTAATTATCCTGGCTTTAAGACAGAATGGATTGGTTTGTTAGAATTTATATTGCATTTCCAGTTATGGGCATTTACAGGTAATTGCTTAATTTTGATATGGTAAAGACATGGCTTGAAATATTTTTAGAAATAGTGATTAGAAGTTCATCTCCTAAAACCATTACTTTTAAGACATCGATAATACTTAATAAAGAAGCAAAATACATTTAATTAGGAGAAGTTCACAACAACTTTCACTTGCCTTAAATGGTTAGTAAAGCTAGCCTTCTAAAGGGAATTGAGGGCATTGTTAATTTTTCTTAAGGTTGACTTAGAGTCCTTATGTACCGAATGTGAAATTGTGAATTTTCTTTTTCGATGTCCTTGACCATTGTGTTTATTATTATTGTGTGGTTGACCTGGATTGTTTTTCTAGGTAGGAAACACCCTCACCAGATAAAAATCAGTGCTTATCTTGGCTCTGCAGTAAAATCCTAAAATAGCATAGAAGTTTTTAAGGAGTGAGCAAATCTGTAGAAATCAGAAAGGAAATATGTATGTATTTTTAGAAAATTCATTTGAATTCAAATTGTTTTTTGACCTCTACTATATATTTAAATATGAACTAGTTTTCTAAGTCTCCATCATGGCTGTGATTTTTAGTCAACAAAACAAAACGTGAAGTGGAAAAAAACTCCACAAACTTTAACTCTGGAGTTATTTTAAAGCATTTCTGTTGTGCAGTGAGAATCAGAAGGAAAGTATAACGAACATAGATTTTCTAGATTTGCATAGAAAACTTTGATGATCTCATTCATGTTTCCATGGATTTCATTAAGGAGGCATTTCAGTTCCATGTTACTCCATGTTACTTACTTATTAACTTTAATTAAATATTATTCTAATGTTAGTCTAAAATATTAGATATCTAATGTCTACTAATGATTTATTATTAATTGTGAACTTAGAGCATTAGGTACCATGCAAAATAGAAGACGCAGCCCCTGTCCTTGATGGCACGTGTGAAGTGATCTAGGAGCAGTGCTATGCATGTGACATGTGTGTGAGTGGGCATCTGAGGAGGTCAGAAATAAGGCTGAAAGGTTTGAGGGAGCAAGGTCGGAACTGTGTGTGTGTGGTTGAGAGTCCCATTTAAATGCCGGGAGTTTTGCTGTGTCGTTTTTGAGTCCTTGGAGCAATTGGGCATATATAGTAATGTCCTAGGCATCCCCAGGCTGACCTCACTCTGACCTTCATCTACCTCTGGCCTCTTGTGCAACCTTTATTTCTATCGCTCTATCTGTTGAATATTCAACTTCCCCCTGCTGGTCTCCAGTAGCAAAATCATTGTTCTAGATTCATCTCTTTGACCCCCACTTGGCCACCTTTTTCCTCTCTGTTCCCTTTATGTGCATATTCTTCTCAAATGCTCAAAACTTTAAAAAAAATTCATGTCACGGCACTGTTACCTTCCAGAGACCCCATTTCAAGTCCTAATTCTGTGTTGTAGCAGTGATAGACTGGTGGGGTTGGCCACATAAGACATACATCAAAATCCTTCAGATATGGAAACAAAGGAACAAAATTTCTAGCAGCACGCCACGTATGCATAACAGATTCCTTTTAAAATCTCATCCCTTTCTCTTTACTGCCTTTTCCTTCTTCCTCCTTCCCCCAGCTTTGGCCATCTCTCACCCTGACATGTTGCGAGTGGGAATTTTCTTAGCTCAGTGGCTGATAATTTAGCTGTATTGATTTGTCACTTTGCACCTGCTGAAATGCTCACGGAAAAAACTTGGCACGTGAAATAGAGTCAGTCTGATAAAACGATACCTCGCAAACTGTGCAGCTGCTTGGACAACAGAACGCTCCCAGAGTCTTCACCACTGACTGCCTCTATGTTCTTGCTTCACGTCTTTGCTCTTTTCATCGAACTTGCATTTTGCATGTTGGGAAGTAGGAAAATAAATTTCAGAGTGGTCATTTCGTCCTGCAGAAGCAGACACTTGACTCATACGGCCATGCGACTGCTAATATAGCTTATGTTAAGGTAAAATGCGACAATTTACGGATGAGTGTCTCTAGAGCAGTGTTGCAGCTGTAGGCACAGAGCTGACCTGGATCCAACCCCTGCAGGGGAGAAACTGATGCCAAAGAGCCACTTTATTTAGGTGGCTCAGTTCCTTGTCACTGTGAGGCAGAGGAGGATCCAACCATCTTTAGGGCCAAAAACATCATTTAAAGGAAGAATGATATTAACACAGTTTCTTTTTATTTTTAAATCTGAAGAGTTTTACTTCTTTCTAGGGTCTCCAAATTTTCTTTTATGGGCACAATGGTTGCAATGCTGAGATAGAGCTGTGCTTGTCCCAGCTTTGGAGAAATTTAGGGAGACAAACTTGTGAAAATGCTGTTTATATAAAAAAGCAAATTTTGGGGCCAGCTCAGTGGTGTAGTGGTTAAGTTCACGTGTTCCGCTTCGACGGCTTGGGGTTCACAGGTTCGGATCCCAAGCGCAGGCCTAGTACCACTGCTCGTCAAGCCATACTATTATAAGCCTCTATTTATACAAAATAGAGGAAGATTGGCACAGATGTTAGCTCAGCGACAATCTTCAAGCAAAAAGAGGAAGATTGGCAACAGACATTAGCTCAGGGCCAATCTTCCTCACAAAAACTTAAAAAAAACCCCCAAATTTCACTTCATGTTAGGAATTTCTGCCTGTTTGTTAATTTATTCAATCACTCACTCAGAAATGTGTATCAAATTCCTACAAAGTACAAGGCCTGGTTTAGAAGCTGTGGTTATAGTAGTTTTGTTGCTGTTGTGGAACTTTATTCTCGTGAAGGGAGACAGATTGAAAAAGAGGGTGACTAGCTCATATGTCATATGGCAATGGATGCTATAGAAACAGTGAGGCAGGGGAAGAGGCCAGCTCAAGGGGTGACTTACTGGTCAAGAATGGTCTCCAGTGAGGTGTTGTTTGAGCAGAGAGCTGATAAAAGTGAGAGGATGAGCTGTGAAGATGTTTGGCGGAAGAGCAAGTGTAAAAGTAGGAGGTTTGTTGGAAAAAAGTAAGAAGTACAATGAATGGAGAGAGTACAGGGCACAGGAAGAGGGGATGAAGTCAGAGAGGTGGGGGTGGGGGGAGCAGGAATTATGCATATAGGGTCTTTTAGGTGATTTTAAGAATTTTGGCATTTACTCTGAGTGATGGTATCTGACTTATGTTTTCGAAGTTCTGTCTGGTTACTGTGTTGAGAATAGGATGTGGGAGGCAAGGATGGATGCAGGGAGCCCCGTCAGGAGTCTGTCCCAGTAATCTAGATGAGAAATGAAGGGGTTTCCACCATGGTAGTAATAGTGGAAGAGATTGGAAGAGGTCATGTTCTGAATATATTTTGGAGGTGGAGCCAGCAGGATTTACCTTTGCAGTTTGACATATAGAACATGCAAGGAGTCAATATCACTCTGGTTTTTTTCCTGAGCAGTTGGTCAGTGAGTAATAATTTACTGAAATGGGAGAGACTGGAAGAGGCACAGGTCTTCTGGGGAGAATTAGGAGTGTGGTGTGGGACTTGTTAGGTTTGAGATGTCCATTAGTCATCGAAGAAGATGTGTCAAGAAGGCGGGTGGATACATGAGGCTGGAGATCAGGGGGCAAGTCTGGGCTGGAGTCATGAGCACAGAGTAGGTATTTAAAGCTGTGAAACTGGTTGAGATCAACTAGGTGTGGGCATATCCAGAAAAGTAAAGAGGTGCAGTGACTGAGCCCTGAGCCATCCCAAGGTTAGGGAGATGGGAAACCACCCATAGATGCTAAGGAGGATTAGCCAGTGTCTTAGTTTCTTACAGATGCTGTAACAAAGTACCAAACCCTGGATGGCTTAAAACAGAAATTTATTGTCTCACAGTTCTGGAGGCCGGAAGTCTGAATCAAGGTGTCAGCAGGGCCCTGTACCCCTGATGGCTCTGGGGGGAAATCCCTCCTTGCCTCTTCTGGCTTCTGGTGTTTGCTCTTAATCCATGGCATTCCTTGGCTTCTAGATGCTTCCCTCCAGTCACATGGCTATCTTCTCTCTGTGTGTCTTCACGTTGTCTTTCCTCTGGGTCCAAATTTCCCTCATTTCATAAGGATACCAGTCATACTGTATTAAGGTCCACTCTAATGAGCTCATCTTGACCTGGTTAAATCTATAAAGACACTGTTTCCAAATAAGGGCACATTCTCAGGTACTGGTGCTTAGAACCTCAACATATCTTTTTTAAGGGATGCAGTTCAACCCATAACAGCCCATAAGGAGGTGAGAGAGTGCGGTGCTCTGGAAGCCAGTGAAGAATGTGCTTCAGGCAGGAGGTATGGATAGACTGGGTCAGGTGCTACTGAAAGAGCAAACAAGATGAGGACTGAGGGCTGACCAGTGGATTGAGCAGCGTGGGGGAGTCATCGATGTCCTTGCGATGAGTGGTTTCACTTAAGTGGTGAGGATGAGAATTGGATCGAAGTTCAAGAGAGAATGGAAACAGAGGAGTTAGAGAAAGCAAGTGGAGACAGTTTTGCATTTGGGTTGGAGAAGAATGGGGTGGTGGCAGGAGAGAAACCAGAGTTCAAAGGAATTTTTTTAAAACAACGGGAGAAACAGCAACATGCTTATATACCAATGTGAGTTAACCAGTAGAGGGGGTGGAAATAGGACAGGAAAAGCGGAACAATTTCTAGAGCAATGTCTGGCTAGGCAAGAGGGGATGAGGTCTATTAGCCATGCTGAAGTTCTTCCTGAGCTCTCCAGGAGATTCCGATGTGTGCCCAAGTTTGAGAACCATTGTTCCAGGTGATCTCTAGGAGCCTCAAAAATCCGGTGTCTTGTGATGCATTTTACCCCATTAGCGGAATATGAAATCCGCCTTTTGTTTAGAATGCTGATTATTGCCTAATGTGCGTGAAGAATGAGTTAGGGAAGAACACGGCCACAGCGTACGCATAGGGAGTTCTGCCATGGGGAATGGTCGCTCTCCATCTGTGCTTTACTCTGAGGGGCTTAATGAGCTGCGCTGTCTCTTTAAACTACAAATCCTGCCGTTTAGAGGCGCCTGTTCAGCCTTGCCTGGGGGATCTGGCTGTATCTATTTTTAGATGACCCTGCCTCAGACCCCAGCAGGGTGAAGAGCGTGTCACGGGGATGAGAAATTATTTGTATTTGGCAGGACTGAAACACTGTATAAGAAATTAATGTCCTAATACCCAAATGCTGTTATATCACATTTTTGTGTATTGAGTTCACTTAAAATATGATCTAGTGTTTCCATGAAAACCCTTCCAAAGAAAACCCCCAGTTTGGATTGTCCAGCCATTGGACGACTTTACTTTGTTCACTATGACTCGTAGCTGGAGGGTGGTGTCATTGCCTTCCTGGGATGGTTCTTCTGACTCACTTTTATTCTAAAATATACAGTTTCCGATAAGATAGCTGCACTCTCTTTCTCAAGTCAATTAAAGTTCACTTTCATTTTCCTAATATTAGAGGACTGGAACATGTTGAGACAATGGAAAGAGTTTTAATCAAAGCAGCAAGTGATTTCAGTTGTAGTGAAATGACTCGGTGAGAACAGATGTTTGGCTAGCACGGAGAATTATGCTTTACTGGCTGTTGAAATTAATTGGAGAGTATTGACTGCACGTTATTTGGTAGAAAATAGGAGACTAGGAAGGCTATATATCCCCCACTCTCTTGATCAAGAGGACGTTTTGCCCTCTCTGCTCTGAAGTAGTCAGAAAGGATCTGACTCAGCTTTTGGTACTGGAAAGTTCTTTCCTTAATTTCTCTGAATGTGTCTAAGGAGATTTGGAACGAGATTTGCCTTTTGATACTCTGGGATTTTGTTCACTCTGCTTGTGCTAGTGTCAAATGTTCACTTTTTCTCCCTGAAGCATCCGTTCGGCATCACACAAGTACACACGCAAGCGTCTCTGTGCCCAGCATGGGTGACGCAGAGCATGAGGGGCACAGGGTCTCGGGGGCTGACCGTCCAGCAGACAGCATTTGTAAAGCATCCAGGGTGATGAGAACCGTGACAAATGCAGGCCAGGGACTCTGGCTGCCAGGTGAGGGGGCTTGCCCCCAACTGCCGGGCCTGGTTAGTGGTAAGCGTGGTGCATGGGGGGATGTGATGGTGGAGCTTTTCCGAGATATGATCTTTCAAATACTTGATAATAACTTAAATTACAGTATTTCTCATTTTTGTATTTAATTACTTTTATATCCATCTATTTTATCCTCACAAACACCCTATGTATAGGCGGTCTAGAGAGAGAATCAGGCTTAGAAACTTTGACCTGCCCAAGTTCACACAGTTGGTAAGTAGGGAGTCAGGCCTAAAACCCAGGACCTCTGAGTCCTGGTCCAAATATTTCACACCCATAATTAAGGAAATCTTTGGTTCTGAACTGAACCCAGTCATGTTCTAGAACAACTGACAGTTTGGCAACCATTTCAAGGATGTTTGAACTGTCTTTAAGCTTCCTTAAAATTGTGAATCTTCAGATGCTGATGTTATAATAGCTTTGGGAAGTTTTAAGAAAGTTTAGCTTGAGGTTGATGACTGAGATAATTCTGTATTTAGTGTTGCATTTGATAAGCCTGCCATAAAAGAATGTTGGTGCTTTTAAAGGAAGTTATTTTTAAAATGCCTTATAAAGCTTCATGGATGCTGTCATTATTTCCGAAGGAGAAGTTTCTGGCTTGTAGTTTTTCAAATATGAAATTTTGTGATGGATAGCTTTCCCCCACTTCTTTCCCTCCTCTCTTCCCACGTGTTTTTAAGCCTCATCTTTATGAGTGATTGAAGCTGTTTTGTGTTTGAAATTATTTTTGTTTGATTACTTTGAAACTGAGAAGGAGACTTTATCTAACAGAACAATTAAATGCTAGGTTTAGCTTAAAGCACCTTCCAAAAGTCTAAAAGAGCGAGAATGGATCATATGTGTGTTCTGCTGGGACAGAGATCACAGGCAGAATGAAAGAAGACAAGTCGCACAGATCTGGACTAACTCTGGCTCTTGACCAGAATGGAAAGTGCTGATGGACTGTGGCACCGGCAGCCAGATCCATAACCTCCGGAAGGAATGTTATTCCTTTTGATAGTAGCTGCTCTTCGTAATGTTTCTGAGAAAACACATGACACTGATTGCAGTTGACTGTAAAAATGACTTGAAGTTTGCCCTGTTTTCAGTTAATCAATGTATCTTCCAGTAAAAATAGATTTAAAGTTAGGACTTGCCCCTTGGGGTGGTGGAGTAACCTGATGTTCAAGACTGTCTGATTTACTGAGGAAATCTGGAGACTTTTAGGACGGGCATTTCCAACAGTCTTACAGGGAACTCGGGCTTGGGGATTTCATAGGCCTCTAGGGGTCCTCTAGACTTGGAACAGATCTCAGATTTGGGAACTGGTTTTTAATGACCTTTATCTCTGGCTACATAGAGTTAAGACAAGGATCTATATTGGACATCTGGTTTTTCTTGGACATGCCCAATGTCCCTTTGCCACCCTCTTTCAAAGTGTTGCTTCTTCCATCCAAGATGCCCAGTTTCCCCATTACTGTTTACTCAGAGGCATTACCCAGTCCTATGGCAGGAGTCAAATAGCAACCTTCTTCAGGAAATCCTACTGCTAACCAGGTGTCATCTCTCTTTCCTCCGAAACCCATATGATCTTTGTACTTTGTATGAAATTATTTACATGAAAGTTCTCAGCATGACCCTGGCTTGTAGACACTCAGGGAATATCAGCTTTCCATCTCTTGTTTTATTTTGACTTATTTTGTGCCTATTTGTGTATATGACTGTTTTGCTTTTAGCAATTAATAGTGTAAATTTGATCTTTTCTACTTGTTTTAAAAATATTTTATTTCATAAAATATACATGCAAAAGACTATAAATTAAATGCACAGTTTGAAGAGTCCTAAAATTACCTCCTGTGTACCTGCCACCGAGCTCATTAAAGACACGGCCAGTGTTGCATGGAGCAATACTCTTAGTTCCTTTGGGCTGCTATCTCAAAAAGACCATAGCCAGGGGGCTTAAACAGCAGACATTTATTTCTCACAGTTTGGAGGCTGGGAATCCAACATCAAGGTACTGGCAGATCTGGTGTCTAGGAGGGCCATTTCCAGGTTCACAGACCGCTGTCTCTCTAGCTGTGTCCTCACAGGGTGGAAAGAGTGAGAGAGCTCTCTGGAGCCTCTTTTCTAAGGGCATTAATCCCATTCATGAGGGCTCCATCCTCATGACCTAATCTCCTCCCGAAGGCCCCACCTCCTAACACCGTCACATTAGGGGTTAGGATTTCATTGTGTGAATTTGGGGGGACATAAGTATTCAGTCCATAACACCCTCCCTGAGCACATTCCTCTCCGTCCTGGAGTGACTGTCATACTCAATTTTGTTTATAATTTCCTTACTTTCTTTTATAATTAATCTACTTGTGGATGACTCCGTAAACAATACATTTCTTGATTTTATGTCTTCTTGAACTCCGTATTAGTGGAATAAAACTGTGTTCTCCTGACTTGCGTTGTTTCACTCAGTATGATGCTTTTGGGATTCATCCAGGCCTGCTGTAGGTTACTATCCGTCACTGCTGTGATTTTCACGGCTGTATAGTATTCCAGTGTGGAATATATCCATGTTTTTGATAGGACAATGTAGGTGTAAATGTGCAAGAGCTCTGAGTCTAGAGGACATCCTAGGAGTGGAATTTCTGGGTCTGTGTGCATTTTCAACATTTCTGGGTATAATGCCATTTTGTTTTCTAAAGTGGTTGTACTAACTTATTTTCCCACCAGCAGCATATCCTTGTTCCTGTTGCTCCAAAACCTTTCCCTACTGCTTTTAAAGTGCCTAGAGGACAGTCATTATAGCTCTCTTTGCATTTCTAGTTTTTCACATTGATTCTTTCACCAGTTTGGAAAATACTGGATTCAAGAGTTGAGTAAATTTCCCCTCCTTCTCTGAAGTATTCTATATTGTTTTTGTTTTTGTTTTGAGGAAGATTAGCCCTGAGCTAATATCTGCTGCCAATCCTCCTCTTTTTGCTGAGCCAACATCTGTGCCCATCTTCCTCTACTTTATATGTGGGACGCCTGCCACAGCATGGCTTGACAAGCAGTGTGTAGGTCTGCACCCAGGATCTGAACCGGTGAACCCCGGGCCCCTGAAGCAAAATGTGTGAACTTAACCATTGTGCCACCGGGCTGGCCCTGCTATATTGGTTTTTATGAACAAAAGGGAATACTGTGTAGGAGAGAGTCCACAAACTGGAATTAGGCATCTGGATGTGAGCTCTTGCCCCCTCATTTTCTAGCTCCATGATGGCAAAATGTTCTTTATTGTGAGAAACAGAGCACCATCCCTCCGTCGTGATGCAGAGACTTCGAGCATAGCATCTAGCCCATGTCAGAGCTCAGTTCATACTAGTTGCGCTATGCTTCCCATCTAGCCAGTGTTAATGCAGGGTGTTTCGAACATGGTTCCTTGGTCTGCATGGTGATGACTCACCCCGAGACAACTAAGCCCCAGGACAAACGCACCACTGGTCTGTGTAGCCGCAGGGCAGCCCATAGCCAAGCTCCTCTGGCCAGTTTTAAAGTGTGCGTCCCCCTGGTGCATCTCCTTTAGTCATTTTCGATAGTTTCTTTTCATTCTCACATGGGAGCCCCCTGAACTCTCGCATAGGAGTTGTGGCTATTTTTGATGCTCATTTGGTTGGAACATCTGGACTACAGGCTTGTTGTAGAGTTGGGTGGTGGAAGCAGTTCTGTAAATTGCAGTTTATTTAACACAAAAAGCTTCCTGCGTGCCAGACCTGTTCAGAAAACTTTATAAGTATTCATTCATATCATCCCCATAACAACTCTGTGAGGTATATACTATTATAATTGCCATTTTGGAGATGAGGGAACTGAGATACAGACAGATTAAATAATATGCCCAAGTGACAGAGCTGGTGGGTGGTAGAGCCAGCATCCTGTTAGATGTGTAAGGGTTACCTTGAGTTAGCAAAGCAGATGAGTGGATTTCATTTCTGTCACATGATCATTTCGCCCTAACCTCAGTGTGTAAATACAGCATTGATACCAAAGTTCAAAGAGCTGTAACTCTGACATCATGGTCCCCATACCCCCAGCTTGCTTCCTTTTGGTGCGTGAATGAACAGATTTAAAAAATTATTGCCAGCTGAATGTCGCCCTCTTTATAATGCCTCTTGCGGTCTCGGAGAATTCTTACCAGTACTCAGAATTGTAATTATTTTTCCTGAAGTTATGGATTTTAAAAGATTTCCTTGGGCTCCTTTCCAATTTCTTAGTCTTAGCTCACGATTATAACTTGTTATAGTGCTACTGATAAAATTAAGAAGGCATGTGGTTGTAAAAATTTTTAATAGCAGAAGCTTAAAAAAAATTCTCGGCACCAATGACAGAATGAACTGTGCTGATTTTGAAATTAACCAGATACCTTTTCTGCTTCAGTGTGGAAGTTTATCTCCTTCTCCCAAGAAATGAACTTCATTCGTTGTATTTTCAGCCCAGAGGTAATAACTCTTTAAAAACAACTTTGTTTTATAAGGTTAACACAAAGACATCTAAATCTGTTTATAGAGCACTTATCCTGTAGTGCCTGGATAATTAACCAGCAAGTTCCATGACATTGAAATATTTGGGCATTTTTAGATACCATAATTGTATTTTATGTCTTGGAGTAAATGCCAAGTCATACATTTCTTTGAATCCCAAGTTTCAATAAAATACAATTAATCTGAATGGCATTAATAGGGACCTCAGGCAGAGCCTGGCGTTGTCATCATTCTTTTAAATTCTTCTACCATTTTGGAAAAATACATTTGTGCTGTGGTCCTTCCCCTCATCTATATCCAAGAGAATTTAAATGTAAAATGTGAATTGAAAAGGACTTTAAAAAAACTTTGAATCTCTCACATTTCCAAGAAAACAGAAAAAGCTTGTTCTCGAGCCAGGAAATAACAAAGCCCTGACCACTGACCGCTGTCGGAGGAGCGCAGCTGCCGAGCGCACAAGAGCCGATCGGGGTGATGCGCCAAGGCTGGAGGCGAATGGTTGACGTGGAGGATGCGGGATGACGCCAGCAAGTCACCTACATGCCATAAAACCAACAGGGAAAATAGTCATTAAACATAGCTCACTCACCTCTACCTCAACGCGCACGTTTTGTTTTTCATGTTGATAGTAATAACAATAAAAACCAATGGAAAATAAGAAAGAGAAAATATCAGTGGATCCAAAACCACCTTTGTACTGTTTCTAGTTCATTAGTTACAGCACTGTATTATCCCAAGTTGGTTAGAAGCTTATTTGAAAAAAGCATTTTAGCAAAAATGTCCATTTTTTCCCCTCTATGCCAGTTTTGCCCTGATATCAAGAGTGTTTACACACATTTAAGTCCCACTTTGCCACGCTCACACATGACCCTTCATAGCTGTTTCGCTCAAGTCTCAGAGACACCCTTAAAAATGAAATGCTAGGTGTTCAATTGGTATACTTCCTTGGGAATTATTATAATAAGGGATTATTGGATGAGGTTTATAAAGAATCCAAGGGATTAGTTTATTTTTATGTTTGAAAAATGAAAACAGTACTACAGTCTTTTCTCCTATCAATGCTCATAATAAATGTTTACACAATATAAAGGAATAAGGAAGAAAAAAACTAGCTGAAATTCCCATCTTCCGGAAACAATCATTGTTAATATTTTTGCGTATTTCCTTCTAGACTTTTCTGAGTGTGTATGAGAGCTCATGGACGCATAGAAAACACCTACATGGAGAGCCATGATTTAAAAACAGTAGGAAATGAGATTACAACCAAAAGTCAGCTTAATACCCCATTCTTTTCTTTTCTCCCTGGACATCTCCAAACTACAAATCATGTATTATGCACAGTCTAGATTGTTGGGGTGAAGAATGTCGTCAGTGAATTCTTTATGTTGACTTCAGGTCCTCTAGTGGGGTCATCAGAAGGACCTGGTCAGAACAGATGGGTCCCGTGTACTTCTCTGCATTTAATGCCAGGGCTGCCATATTTGCTATGGCTCCAGCTCTCACAGGACTCGAGGAGGTGACATTTCCACAACAGTGGGCTGGAGACGACCCATTTTGTAAAATCTCAATCTGAGGCCTGATTTGTTGGTGATTTCACTGGATTATCCATGCTCTGTCAAGATAATGCCATTTAATCTTGGTTCTAGAATCTCTTCGGACTCTGAGTACAAAGCTCTGTGTACAAAGAGCTCCTGTATGCAGATGTCCAGTAGGTGACAATCAGCTGATGACTGAGCTTCCCCACATAGGGAAGGGGTGAATTCTCTTCTCTTCACTTCCTTTGTGGATGCTGAGCAAAACTGGATTGGCCTCCGAGAGTCTCTTTGCTGCCAGATTCTCTTGGGTCTTACTTTACTTTTGGCTGCCATTACTACAGAAAGGTTGGGAAGTAGCTGGCGAATTGAGGTGGGAAGCTTAGGTTTCTCTTAGCAAAATAGACTTGACCTGTCTCATCGTTTTCTGTGAGCCTTTTACATTCATTTGTTTTTTCTTCCCAGTGTTGGCTCATGGAGTGATACGGGCTGGCATCAGTACCCAGCCACACAGCCTCAGAACCCCCGCTTACAGCTAATGAGGGCTCATTGACATTTCCTTCTCAAGAACAAAAAAGCCACCACTTTTCTGATTGCACTCTTGGGCCATTTTTGCCCTCACCTGATATGTGACGTTTTCAGTTAAATATTTTAAAACAAATGTGATCTCTGAGTAGAAATCCCTAAAGCTTACAGAATCATTCTTTAAATCAGTCTTTAAATGAATCTCTTTTCTATTTTCTTGTTTTTTAGTAAATGAGACAGTGTTTCTATAGTGTCTTTGTTTTTGATTGAGGTAGAATTGGGATTTAACATTGTATAAATTTCAGATGTATAACATTATAATTTCATATTTGTGTAAATGACAAAGTGATCACCACCATAAATTTAGTTACCATCCGTCACCGTACAACTGACCTCCTTTACCCAATTTGCCCACCCATAACCCCCTTCCCATCCGCTAACCGCCAGTCTGTTCTCTGTAGCTATGAGTTTGCTTTTGTTTTGTTTTGTTTGTTTGTTTTGTTTTTCAGATTCCACATGTAAGCAAGTTCATTTGCTATTTGTCTTTCTCTGTTTGATGTATTTCACTTAGCATAATGCCCTTAAGGTCCGTCCATGTTGTGGCAAATGGCAGGATTTCCTTCTTTTTTATGGCTGAGTTCTAAAGTGTCTTTTAAATTTTTTAAAAAATATGTCACTGCTATAGCTTCTTAATATCCCTGCTTTCGGTGACAATACACAGTCTTCTAGAACATTAGGTTTTTTTATTCAAATTTGTTCAGGCCTGGGTCATGTGGGTGTGACTTTTGCACACCCATGGTCAGTTGAATTTTTAATTTCCCGGCCCTTCGTTTTCCATCTTACTGTTTTAACAAATCCAGTCACGCCTTGCTCTGAAGGGCTTTCTTGTATCAGGGCAATGATGGCATCGAAATCAGGCTGAGGTTGAGGTTCATGCGGTACTTTCCTGTCTCCAGATGCCAGGGTTGGTGCTTTATCCTCTATCTTTTCTTTCTTTTTCTTTTTAATGCTGGCTCAGTGTTAGGGGGTGTGTAATTTCATCTAAAGAAGGGGGATGCTCATTGTATTCCATGTATGGTTGGCTGGAGTCTTCACAGTCCGTGGAGGCCAGATCCAGGAGCAAAGTCAGTAGGCAAAGGAACAAGTCATCAAGCTTAGGGACCTGAAATGCCCACGAGCAAAGCCAACAGGAACCCCGGCAGTGACTAGAATTGAAAGTCTGCAGGAAATAGGGTGGCCAACTATCCCAGTTTGCCTGGGACCGTGCCGTTTTAGCATCGAAAGTTCCGCTTCGGAGACCCCGCAGTCCCCAGCAAAGCGGGATGGTTGGCCACCCTCGCAGGAAAGCCCTCCCGAGTCACCAGTTTCCACATGTGATTTGAGATAAGAAAAAGGAGAGAGATTGAAAATGCTTTTCTAATGTTGTCAGGAAGCAGCCAACTTCAAATGAAGTCAGTGAAAGCTGGTGTATAGACAGGAATTCTAAGGAATTCTATAGCCTTCACCTTAACATGAGAAGCAGCATTGTGTCCCGGAGAGGGCACAGGCTCTGAAGCCAGATGGCTTCACGACTTTGGGCAGAATATTTCATGTCTTCGAGTTTTCTCATCTGTTCCAAGGGGGAAATGATGCAGACCTCATGCATGTTGGTTGTGAAGACTGACGTTAGTGCATTTAGAATGCAGTTGTTATGCTGATGATGTTATGAAAGATTACTGAATCGAGAAAAGGTAAAAAATAAATTTCTAACAGAAGTCATTGTCCCAGTGGGAATGTAGAAAAAGTCAAATTGGAAAGTAAGAATTGATCAATATTTATCTAGTGATGTCCAGGGAAAAGAGAGACTTTGATGAACCCAAATATTGATGACAAGGAACAGTGTGCTCTCTTACGAGATAGGAGCAGTTTATTATTGAATTATCTAGAATTATCTAGAACTCAGAGCTGGAAAAGACCTTAGATATTAATTAACTCTAATTAACTCCCTTCCCTGCGCTTGATCTCTCAAGGTCATCGATTCCTGTGCTCTGTGTAACTGTCGATTTGCACTTTGTTTTTTGGAGAAGCCGACACCCGCACTCTCCAGGGGTGAGGCATTTTGGAGAGGCAATTCTTCTAGCTGGTTGAGGTTTTAGACCAGAAAGAACTAATGCTTAAAGTTACAAAAAATGTTGGGAGGGAAATATTTCTGTAATACATAACTGACTTTGCCTGTAAGTGGCCTCTTTCTCCCCACTTTAGAGAAGAAAGATGTGGAAACACAATCTTGACCTGCAAAGAACCAGATGATGTCACCGCAGTGGGGGTGGGGGCGAGCATGGGAACAGTCACCAACCAGCAGAGCAGGATGAAATGGGGCAGTAACAGGGCAGAGCGGGTGGGTGGCTTCATTTGGTTCTGAGGACTGGGAAGGGTTTTGGAGACTGTAGCATTTGACCAGAGTCTTAAAGGAACAAAAAGATTTCAGTAGATAGATGGAAGGGAGAGAGAGAGTAGAAGCAAAGCTATGAAGATTGCATAGATGACATTCTGGGCTCTGGCGTGGTGTGGCGTCTCCCACTGTGTCATTCGACCTGTTTCTGATTTGTAATCAACCTTCTTAGGAGCTTGATTAGAAAAAATGAATTTGCTAGGTTCTCACTCAAATCCCCAGTGAATTCATAAAATCTCTTCTCTGAAAATACAAAGCAGAGAGCCCCAGACTCTGAGTGGGGTGAGCCGACTAGGCAGTAGCTACCTCCATGTGTAAAACACCTCCCCAATGTGAAAGCAATGTGATGTTTAATTTTATGTGTCAACTTGGCTAGGCCATGGTACCCAGTTTTTGGTCAAACACCAGTCTAGATGTTTCTATGAGGTATTTTTTAGATGAGATTAACATTTAAATCAGTAGACTTTGAGTAAAGCGGAATACCCTCCATAATGTTGGTGGGCCTCATCCAATCGGTTGAAGACCTTAAAGAGATGTCTCAGAGAAGGAGGAATTCTGCCTCCACACTGCCTTCAGACTCCAGAGGCAATATTCAACTCTTGCCTGGGTCTCTGACCTGCTGGACTGGCCTGCAGATTTCAGACTCGCCAGGCCCCACAATTGTGTTAGCCAGTTCCTTAAAATAAATCCTTTTGTCTGTCTGTCTGTCTATCTATCTATCTATCTATCTATCTGTCTATCTATCTATCTATCCATCTATCCATTCATCCATCCTGTTGGTTCTATATCTCTTGAGAACCCTGACTAATACAGCAACTATTTACATCTTTATCACTTTTGTGTTTTTGAAACTCACGTGGCACTAAATCTATTGTTTGCCTTCTATTATCTTGTGTGTGTGTGTGTGTGTGAGTGTGTGAAATTTATCATGTTTTAGAGTAGAACGGCCCTTGAAGGAAGAAGTGCACTCTGGGAGATTTTCTGAGTGGCAGCCATCAAGAGCTGTCAGGGCATGTCTGTATGTACATGTTTTCCAGCCATGTTTCCCCAGCGTGTTGAGGATCTGTGACTCTCCTTGGAGGAATTTGGTATTCAGAAGTCAATAAACAAGTTACACTGATCTGTAATGTGGGGCTGTCACTGTGACTGATGCGATACCAACTCTTTCAGAACAGTGTGGGAGGGGAAAACAACAAGGTGGAGAGTGCCCATGCAAATGACAAGGGATGCTGTAAGGATTCAGTGCAGGATGTTTCTCTTGGTGAAGCTGCCACAGCGCAAATTTTTGTCTCGGAAAGCTGCTCACTTTTCATTGAAATGTGTTGATATTGTGACATACGGAAGTCTTTTGTTGAGTAGACCTTGGATTTATCAGTTATATAAATATTCTATGGTGCTTGTGTGCCCTACAAAGAAGGGAAGCTTATAAGCTATATGGTGATAGTACGGTGGGATAAAAGTGGCCCTCTTGGCAAAGTGAATAGTACTTGAAATTTATGTATCCTTTTATGATTTATTTCAATAGATGGCCTTTGACAGCATCACTCAGGCGTGCGGGAAACGTATGACAATTCCTCTTTACAATATGAGGAAAGGGAGCCTCTTGAGATGAAGTGACTTGGTCAAGGTCACAGAGAATTAAGACTCATCTCTTCTGATGCACACAATTGTCATGTAGGTCATTGTAGGTACCAGATTTCCATGAAACTCCAGCACATTGTTTGGTCCCTACCATGTACTTAGCTAGTATTTACTTTATTTATGGAACAAAGTAGAGTATATCTAAAAAAATAGTTCTCTTAATAGCTTCATTTGGGAAGTTATTCTCTACAAAGTGATCTGTTATTGACTGAGCTTAGGAGAAATGTGAGTTGTATTGATAGATCCTTCTTTCCAGATAACTAAAACATTGCAGAACCCCATAGATATTTTTATTGCCGTCTATCCTATTCACCTTATCAAGTGCCCGACTGGATCCAGTCCTTGGGAACAGAGCTGCCTGAGAGGATGTGATTCGTTAAGTATTGGTCGGCATCTTGACCAGGGATGTCTCAGTCATCACATTGCTTGTTCATGACCGTGACCAATGTATATAACTTGCAGAAACCTTTTATTTTTGTTCCTGAGTCAAGACTCTTTTTTTAACAATGGAAGTACTGAGTAAGAGTGACTAAATATGTGATCTGCTTTTGTCCACAGTTTCAGTTTGTGGCATTTTCATTATCGGGATGTCATAATGATCAACTTCTAGTGTATCGGAAAAGGCTGCCTGGCAGACACCTTCATAACATTTTTATTCTGTAAATCATGCTTCTTTGAAAATATAAAACTGTAAGAGATGGACTAAAAAAATGTATGTGTACTTTTTCCCATCCCAAAATGGATATTTTCGTCTCTAATTATTAAAGGAACGTATCAAATGATAAAAATATTAAAATTAGGTTTATAACCTGGCACTAAAGAATCCAAATTTTTTAAAAGCAGGAAGCAAATGAAAAGTCACGTATCTGCCTTTATTTCTTAGCCAAACAGGATTTATTTGTTAAGAAATTGGACATTCAAGGTGCTTTTTGGTGTCTTCTGAGTTTGTGAGTACTAAGGTCAGTAGCATTTTTGGGTGGCTTTCAGCTGTTAGTGCTCCAAGACTGGGATTATGACACCTAAAAGAAAGGAACACATTTCTTTAAGTGTGTAAATTGAATTTTCCAACGAATTATGGCTTGTTCAATACTTGAGTGGTCAGATTTAATCTCCGAGCATAAATTTTGGGGTTCTATTAATTTACAATAGTATTTCCTACAATTTAGAAACCATAAAAAAAGTTACTGCCTTTAAACAAGTGGTACAGAGGTAAAGTAATAATTCTAAGGAATTTGAAAGATACAGTTTTAATTTTAACAATTTATGAAAGCCTATGATAATCCACGTATATTGGAAGAGAAAAGCTTAATTTCCATTTTAGCAAAATTGTCTATTCTTCTGAGAATGTCTGTATTTCGAGCCAATTACACCTTTTTATTTTCACCAGTTTCCAATGAGCTGTTCACCATTTCATTCTTTCAGTTAATCAGTCTTTCGGTCACTCATCTATTCATTCAGTATTTTTTGCAAGTTCCCCTCTTCCAAAAATGACCCATATAGGCAATTAGGCCCAACGAATGTGTGCACAAGTAGGCTGTCATAAGTGAGTTGCACAAGTGCTGCTTTGAGTGTGTGGCTGGGGCATCACAAGGGTTTATGGAACAGGGACCTTTGAACAGGGCCTGAAGGGGCAGAAAAGTGTTGACTGTTCAGCCCTCAGGCAGAGCACAGCCAATGAAAAGCAAAAGCAAATATATCAGGCTGGAAATCCCAGTGCCGAGGAAAGAACCTGTGGACGGCCACGTGAATGTATTTTCTGTTCTTTTAAACCTTCCTTTCCAGTCTGCCTACTTAGGCTAACGAGCTGAGAAACGAGCATTTCTCAGGATGTGTTCTGAGGACCCCCAGGTGTGTAAGATACTCCTGGCTGAAGAGGGCCAAATCTGATAAGTCCTGCCATAAACATCCTGTTTAAATTTGTTGATTCATCATCGCCCAAATATATTTGATGACAGAGCACCTCTCTTTTTTTTTTTTTTTGAGGAAGATTAGCCCTGAGCTAATATGTGCTGCCAATCTTCCTCCTTTTGCTGAGGAAGACCGGCCCTGAGCTAACACCCGTGCCCATCTTCCTCCACTTTACGTGTGGGACGCCTACCACAGCATGGCTTGCCAAATGGTGCCATATCCGCACCCAGGATCTGAACCGGTGAACCCTGGGCTGCCAAAGCAGAACGTGCGCACTTAACCGCTGTGCTGCCCAGCTGGCCCCCCTCTTTTTTTTTTGAACAACAGTTGTTTTTTTTTTTAACATCCAGTGGAATTTGTGTTCCATGAAGCATTGTTTAGGGAACACTGGTCTGCAGTTATATTATGCAACCTCAGCTTTCTGTTTAAGAAATATCCTACCTTGTTTCAAAATAATTCTGTAGAAAGCAGCTTCAGGTAAAGGTATGTATGTTTCGATATAGACTAGTGGGTCAGGGTGTGTATAACTCACTTTAGAATTCTTTTCTCCCACCCTGAACTTGTGTAACTCTTTTTATTTTATATTTGATTGGTGATAATAGAAAACAAATACATAATTGTATATGTGATTGCATAGTCTGATGCATCTATGCTGAATAAATATAACAACATTGCTATTAGATACCTGATAATTATTCGTTGAAAGAATGAAGGTTTGAGCGACCTCCGTGTTCTGGCTTGGCAGGTATTTTCCTGAGAAGTGACAGTGACAACATATGGAACCCTCTCAGTAGGAAAGAGGATGATATTAAAATATCTCCATCTGCAATATTCCCATCTACAATTCTTTTTGAGTAACAAGAAAATCTGGTTTATAAATAAATTAATAAGATGATTCCTTTAATCATGTACATATGTCTATCTGCATGGCTGTGAGTCACATGCATGTTATTTTGTTAAAGAGAAAATTAAATTTTGGAGAATGATATCTAACAGTTGTCTCTCTTAAATGGGAAAGTTAAGTATTCAAGGAAAGGAGCTAATTATCTTGTTCATTGTGCATAGAAAGCACACTTGAAGATCTTGGATTTTCATGATTGCAGCCTTTCAAACTTCTGACAAGGCTGCTTCTAAATTAGTCACTGTCAAGTGCTGTCTTTTTGTAGATTGACAACTGGTTGGTGTTGCTCCATTTTATTGAAAGAAGGGAAGCATCAAAAATGGCTCCTCCGTCTGTTGCACATGAAGCCGCGGACAGAAGGGTGATAGCGAGGAAAAAGTATTACTGAGCTATAATCTCAGACCCTTTTTAAGATATAAAATTTATTATATTTGGGTAACATTCGTTCTGTCAAATTTAAATCTTTAGCAGAAACTGTGTAAATAGGTTATAGGAAGATGTTGGTGGAAACGTATGCCTTTCTTGTTTGTTTACAGAACAACTCCCCTCTCCTTTATTTCTTGGGAAGTTGTTATTTTTGAGCCAGAAAAGCAGTCTTCCTCTGAGAACTTAATTAAATGGTTCAGTGGAGTGAACTACTTTTACCTTTCGTGTGGTTTAATTTTCTAAGTAAAAACAAAGTCTCTGTGAAAACCATTTGTTTTTGTTAATCAAAATTAACGTATAATGCTTATCAGGTGAAAGAAAATTGTAGGGTTAAGAGCTTGTGGTCTGCAGGAAGAATCCAGGGGTGTGCTGGTAAGTGTTTAACAACTGGCTCTGGAGGGGAACAGAAGACCTGACTTGCAGTGTTTGCCATTTTCTGTGGTGAAAATACTCCCACCATGGTTAATTTCAAGGCACCAACCTGAGGTCACAGAATGTGGAGTTGGGAAGAGATACACAGTAAAGTATATTATATAGTGTTTTCCTTTACAGACGTAGTAGATGTAAATAAAGCTAAGAGTGTGGATTATAATACAATGTAGTAAAGTAATTAGGAAGAGATGGGACTTGAGTATTTATTACCTTTGCTTGTTTTATAATTTAACTCTAAGTTTATATAATTTAATTTTAAAAAATGGCTGTATTTAGCAACATGCTCACAAAATTCCCCCAAATTTACCAGTCGGCTCTCACAAGCCAGTATGAGCTGGCTCCAGGACACCACTGGGACTGACCCGTGTGAGATTTCTGCGCCCAACACTTACTAGCTGTGTGATAAGAGTACCTACCATGTAAGTTTGTTGGGAGGATTAAATGAGGTATTGAATACAAGAACTTAGAGTAAGTAGTGCCTGGCACCATAGCAAGTGCTCAGTAAAGATAAGTTATTCCTAGTCTTAGATCTTTCCTAGTAAAGGGAATGCAGTATGGCTCTATGTGGAAGTATCCTCGTTATTTTAAATTCAGTGAATTTAATAATGGGCTGAAGGTTGGTAATAAGGGGCCATAAACTAGATTAGTATGGCCTTTTAAATTTTATTTTGTGTTTTTAGTAAATACGATTTCTCTTTCAAGTCAAAATTCTCCTTTCTCTCCATGGCTTTTTCCATGTAGTCTGAGCCTGCCCTGAGTTTTATGGACAAGAATGGCATCTTTATTCTGTCTTCACTGTGCTATTGCAGTATCAATGCCAGGGTATCTTTGTAAGCTTTTGATACATTGAGAGCCTATAGTTGTAGAATGAAGCTGGCAGGTTATTCAGAGTCCAAAAAAGACAACTGGATATAAAGTTGCAATGGGGGTTTTGGGGTTTGGGGTAAGAGGGAAAATCAGTTATTTGAAAATTCGATAGCAAGTAAGGTGAGTAAAATCTAAATTATTTAACATTCACCATTAAAATCTTTTAAAATAATAAGTACCACCTCATTCAATTGAACTTCACTAACTTAGAATCTGAAAATTCAGACCAAGTCATTAAAAAATTTTTTTTTTTTATTGAGCAAACCATTTGGCTTATTTTTCTTATCTGAACTTTCTGGCTCTCCTGAGTCAGCAAAGTCTAGTCTAAACCCAGAATTCTTTCCGGTGTTAACTTTTACTTCCGTCCAGTAAGTAAGTTTGTTGTTGAGGAATGTTTATGATATAAAGTAACAAAAAATTTCCCTAACGGTGGTTTGAACCAGTGCACCACCAGTGCTTCTCGATATTTTTCTTCTCAGGATTCCTTTAAACTCTTAAAAGTTGTTGAGGGAAAGCTTTTGTTTTTATTTATTGATATCTACCATTTTAGCAACTAAAGTTTTATACTTACAATATCTACATTCATGCGGTGATTATGGTTAAGTTTTCTGCGCTCTGTTTATAGATTAATTCTACAAAATGAAATCTTATAAAAACAGCATTGGAAGTATAGATTATGTAAGCAATCTTCGTGGGAGGATCGTCTGTGTGGTTTGGTCCACCAAGAAGGAGATGTCATTGCTGTAAGTCACCGTCCTGAACTAAAGTGTACTGGAAATATGACTTGATACTCCCATAATGACTTAATTTCTCTTCATGCCCTCATTCTGGTGGGGCAGTTAAACCTAATACAAGATAAGTAAATGTGAGTTCCATCTCTGTTTCCCCAGATTGTGGCTAAATTACTGGGGTTTACGTCCTGTCAGGACCTTGGAAGAGGCCCCATCTTGACCGTATCATTTGGTTCTCAATCGCAGGCCCACACAGGTCACCCCTGAGATGTTCTGCCTTTTTGGTTCTGATGGTTCTGGGTCCTGTCTCAGAGTGCGCGATAGGGCATTGCAAAGGCTGCAGTCCCTGGACCCCACAGGCCACTGCCTCTCAGGGCTGCCTGTGGTCCTTTCTGCCTCAGCCAGGCCTAGGGGTGCACAGTCCCCTCCCTCTCTTCCCTTTTGTCCCCTCCCCTCTTCATTTGAGTCCTGTTCTCTAAAGGGCACTTTCTCTGTGATGTCCTTCCTTCAAGGACCACCCAGCATAATATTAGTGGTTTCAGGCATCAGGAAATACAAAAGCAGAGACTGGCAGGCCATTTCTGCTTTCTTCCCTGTCATCCCTCACGGAGACTGTGAACTCTGAAAGGAGTCGGAGTGACTGAGAGGTGGGGGCGATGGAAAGGGGAAATACTGGGAGGAAGGAAAATCGGTTGGTATTTCAAAAATATTCTCCAGCCACGTAATCCTACGGCATCGAACGTCTACCAGTGAACAGAGAGCATTCCACATGTCAAGGTCCAGAGGAGCCTGAGGTTTTTTTGGTTATTTATTTCTTTTTTCTTGTTTTCTTCTGTTAGGTCTGTGTCTTTCAGACTGTGGATTGGCCCCAACACTGGGTCAGGACGTTGATTTAGAGGGCCAAGACCAGCATTGACCAAAAGGAATATACTAGAGCAAAGTAGAAAATGTTAGAGAACATCACACAGAACAGGTGTAGATACCGTTTTGAAACTTGTGTGTGTGTCCTGGGCTTGGAGGTAAGATGCATTGCCTACTGTGGGCTCTACTCAGAGCTTTAAATACACCGTTTAGGGAATTCTCGGCTGCCACTGAATTTGGTATATCTTCAATTTTCTTCTTATCATGGAAAATGTCCTATATTAATATTTTATAAATATAGGGTGCACAGGTTGCAAACTTAAGTCTCCTTGACTGAAAACCGTCATATTTTTGTCCTCATAGTTTGATAAGGGTATAAAACTATTTTTCCTCAAAATTTCAAAGGCATAGGGTTGCCGATGAGAAGAAGGTGGACGATAGCATAACTTTGTCGGCAAACTTCTTTCCCACCTCTCTCTGAAAGTTTGCTGCGTGTTTTCTTTATTGTTAGAATTCTGCAGTCTCACCAGGGTATGTCTGCCTTGCTGGGCGCTTAGCTTACATGTCAGACCTGAAGGTGCAAGTGGTTCATTTCTGAACCTCCTATTAATGGATTCGTTTACACATTTCTGTACTTTCGTGTTGTCTCTTTATCTTTTTGCTCGTCACTGTGGGATATTTTTTTCCCTCCAGTCTATCTTGAAGCTAACTAGTTTGCCCGTTCATCCCATTATTCTGTCTCTCATTGACGATTTTATTTCCACAACCAAAACATTTCGGTGAGTCCAAATATTTCAGTTCAATATTTTTAAATTCACTTTGAAAATTTTACAGAGAGTAAAATTCACTCTTTTTGCTGTGCCAGTCTGTGAGTTTTGACAGATGCGTATAGTTGAGCGACCACCCCCACGATTAAAATACAGACTACTTCCCAGCCTCCAAAAGATTCTCTCCTTTGGCTGCTGAGTACTCACCTCCCCCCCCCCGCCCCCCAGCCCATGTGAGCCGCTAATTTCAACAAGCAGGTTTTTCTTCTTTAATTGTCTAGTAGCTCTTTGCGTTGAGTGCTTTAGCATATTTTAGAGTATTTAGAATATTTTGCTCCCCAGATGGTGTCTGATGGGGAGGTCCACAAGTCACCTCCTCATCTCAGGCCTCAGGACAGGGTTTGTCCACAGGCTGATCACTCACTTTCTTTAGAGACAGGCTTAGGTGACATCCTGGGGTGAATACCTCTCTTGCCGGTGGAATCTGCTCCATGTGGGCAGTAAATGGAGAAGGGAGGGGGCCTGAGGAGCCAGCTGGTCTGAATGCAGTTCTTTGAATGGCCTGGTGACCCTGCTGATATTCCAGAGCTCTCTTAGATCTGGTTGTTTTGGCTGTTCCATTTTTCTACCAGTTTGACCCGATCTGTTGACTATCACTTAAGGTGTCTTTAATCTTTCCTCTCTACCGTCAATGCTTTCATTCTTTTAAACAACTAATATTGTCTCTCTTTCTGTATGTATGTATATGTACTTAGTACTTATTATATATGCATATGTGTACATTTAATCAATATTTCCATTGGGCTTTGGATGGGAGGTGCTTGGTTTGCCATTTGAGTCAACCATATTGAAGCTACTAAGGACAATTTTAAGGTAATTGTTCCTTTTAAAATATGGCACTTAGTTCAGACCCCCCACAGAGTCCGTCTTTGCTTCCTATGCCATTAACCTGTGAGGGAAAGGTTTAAAGCTGCACAGCTTTCTCCTGATCCAGGTCACTGGACGCAGCAGAAGTAGAATGATCTATTGCGTTTTAGTTTAATTATCTAATCAATAGCCAGAAAAAAGTACATTTAAAGAAGAGTTGAGGGGCTGGCCTGGTGGTGTAGTGGTTAAGTTTGCATGCTCTGCTTTGGTGGCTCAGGGTTGCTGGTTCAGATCCCAGGTGTGGACCTACACACTGCTCATCAAGCCAGGCTGTGGAGGCATCCCACATACACAGTTGTTAGCTCAGGGCCACTCTTCCTCACCAAAAAAAAAAAAAAAAGTGAAAAAGAAGAGTTGATCTATTCTGTGGTTAGATTCTGCCGCAAGGTCCCTAGGAAAGGAAGGTGACTTGCTTAGTTGAGTTTCTTTGAAGAGGCAAGGGGGACAGCCAGGGACACAGTAGTTGGTGATGTCATATATGATATCATTTAGTTCATTTTCTTTAACACATACTTGTGTGAAAGATGCCAATTTTGGTATAATTTGTTTTACCTCAGTCTGCCTATTCTGAAAAACCACATTAAATGAACTTCATGTGCACAGTTTGGAACTGAACACATTGAAGTGTATTCAAGAGTTCCTCCTCTCCCTAAGAATATTTCTCTAATTGCATGGTGGAGGACAATGATGGAATAGATTTTAGTTTCTTGAGATGATTTTTATGGCCTAAAAAGCTAGGGAACACCTGATCTGCAAATTGTCAGAGAAGTAGTCTATAGATGGCAGGCAGACTTAGCCTGTGGTCCAGGATGTTTGGTGGCGATTGCCTGGAGCAGCCTGTTGAGAAGGATGTTGGTCTTTTCTGGATCCTTTAGAACGAGTGGGGTGATTAGCAATGTCTGCCCTGAGCACAGGAGGTAGCACGTGGGCTGAGTCTAGACCATTATGCCAGTGGTAGTTCTTGTTATTATTATGATTCATTATTAGTTTCGCACAATTTATTTGACTTGTTTTTCAGCCATAAATTTATCTGTGAGACGATACCATTTTTATGGAAAATACGCAGCTGAGTGTAATACCACATTTTTAGTTTTGCGTAGGTCTTTTCTTGAAAATAGGATTACTTTACACTTTTTTCCCCCTTCTTTAGGCTTTAAATAATTACAGTTCGCCCTCTGCATCTGAGGGTTCCACATCCTTAGATTCAACCAACTTTGGATCAAAAGGCCTACAGCATTGTGCCTGTACTGAATAGGTACAGACTTTTTTTGTTGTTGTCATTAGCTGCTAAACAATATGGCATAACAACTATTTACATAGCATTTACATTGTATTAGGTGTTATAAGTAATCTAGAAATGATTTAAAGTATATAGGAGGATGTGTGTAGGTTACATGAAGTACTCCACCATTTTATATAAGGGACTTGAGCATCCGCAGATTTTGGTGTCCACGGGGGTCCTGGAACAAATCCCCTGCAGATACTGGGGGACGAGTGTACTTTTATTGATACTGAACATTTACTATAGGTACTGTGTTTATTATTTTTAACAAAGGAATATAATGTGATCTTTCTTGTGTTTCTAATGTTCTGTTTCTTTACAAACTTTAAGATTTTTCAGACCATAGTGATGTCTTAGGTACTTGAGTGCCAAATCGGCCTGTGTTCCTCTTGCCTGTAATCCCTGGTGCCATTGGTTGTTCCTGGCACAAATCACAGCGCTACTCGGCCCTGCATGCTTCCCGTTTGTACATTCCCAAGGTCGATGTCAGCAAGAGCATGGAGAATAGACTCCTCCACCAGCTCACATTGTCCCTAAACCGCGTCTAGGTGTGTGTTTGTGTGTGTGTGTTAATTTCTCACCTTTTACCCTGTAATTCAAACTCTGGGCGACATGTTCCAATAGCTGATAAGCATTTCATAGTGTGGGGGGTCAGGTTTACGGCGTAATCCCTTTGATAATGCCCTCTTTTGTAAATGAACGATGGGAGTCACAATGGAGTCCCTCCGAGGAGGTAAATCAAAAGGTGGCAACTCGTTTGACCCCTACAGCCAGAAAGAGAATTTGGTAAATTGTTAGGTTATTGACTGCCCTTTAGAGAGCCAGGGGTTTGCCTTCGGTACCTCCTTTCAGCTGGGGCTTGTATTTCATGTACCGGAGGCCTCCATTATCATAATCCATTTTTCGCTTTTATGTGATGTACCAGCAGCTCTCATAAGCCTCCTTTCTGAAGGGCAGTCCCCATTTCCTTGCTCTAATTGACCGTCTTTTTTTTTCTTATCATCAAAATTGATGCTTTGCGACCAGCGGCATTATATGTGAGTTGTTTATGGCGGTGCTACCGGGACAAAGATTAGCGGGGGAATTAAGAACGAGATGATGGCTGTGAAAGGAAATTCAGGAATAGACGTCACATGAGTGACATAGCAAGGTAGTGAAAGAAGCATGTGAAACCGAAGATTCTGGAAGAATATCATGAGGAGAATTAGAATATGTCTTTGGCTGGTGTTGAGTAGTGCTAATGGTACACTAACGAATTTTTACTTAATGGATTCTATTAGGTAGAAAATGCCCAGATTGACCCCAACACGGAAAAAAGGTACTATCTTAAAAATGCCTCTACCCACTAAATGGTGATTCCTCTGACAGCATTCAGGCTGGAATATCAGCAGAAATAATGTAGAATTGCTCATTGACTCCTGTTATCATCTGAGTCTTAAAACATTTGATATAAGAATTTCTTCATTTATACAATTTTATGCACCTGACAAGATGATCAAAGTAGGGTTATTTTTGCAAATTATTAACAGGAAATTTCCTAGGAATTTTTATTCAAGGAAAAAACTTCCAGGTTTTCTCCTTCTCGTCTATCATATGCCATTTTCCTTTATGGCTCTTAAACTCATAGATGAAATATTTCCAATACAATGAATGTGAGTGTGAGGATATTCTTTCGGGGAATGGAAAGTGTGTGAAGACTAGGAATGTGAGCACATACGTGCCTTGCTCTGTGAGAACCGAGTGAAGAAAGCCCAGCCCTTGGCTGTTGGACGTTCAGGCCCTCTGAAGTTGGGGCTTCAGGTGGAAAGAAAATGGTGGGAGAAACTTCTTGATGTGTCTGGCAAGGCGTGTGCAGGCAGCAAAAGCATTTACAAAGGAAGGCGCGGCTGTTTTCCATCCTTGCCTCGGCAGCTTGGAACTGGCTTCAGTTCAGATTTTCTAGGCATTGGAGGAGGACTTCCTTAAACAAATCTGTTAACATTTTAGGTTTTGGGGAACACAGAGCAATATAGATGTAAATGCACCAGTTCATATTTCTGTCTGAAGCTGCTCCATCTCCCCTCTTCCCGGGGACCCCATCCCTTTTGAGTAGCTATGGTTTGTTCCAGTCTTCATAGCTGTGCCTGGCTTGTGTGTCTGCTAAGGCTGTTTTTGTTCCCGTTGCTTCTTTGCTGTTAGAAACCTCTCTGTGCAGACCATGAGGCTCTTTGGGCCCCTCCCACTCGGTGTTCTTTCTCCTGGAGATTGTTGTAGTGATAGCAGTTGTTTTTCACATTTCGATGTGGTGATGGATCCCAGTCCGGGTTGTACTCTTTCTCCCTTTCTCTCTCCCTCCTCCCTCCTTATCCTGCTTCTCTGCCCTCACCCCAGTTTCATGCTGTTACCGTTTCTCACTACGTCTGCGCTCAAATGCACACATCCTCAGGGAACCTCTATGAGAGGGGCTAGGAGTCCGTGTATAAAGACTCAGTATTACAACAGAGACAGTTTCCGTTTCTTTGTATTATTCTGCTCTCATTCCATATGCCACATGTTGGCATTCTGCTTTTTCCTACACGTGGGAGCCCTTGGAGACAGACTGGTGGTCCTCGGTACACACTGGTGAGTCCTGCCAGTGGGCCATGGTACACACTGGTGGGTCCTGCCAGTGGCTCATGGCCGGGCCTGCTCTGAGACCCTTTTTGATTGGTGGGTGCCCATGATGTACTGGTTGTTAAATAGGTTGAATACCATCCCTGCATGGAGACATTACTAATATTATTGTCACAAATTCCGAATTTTGCATATTTGATATATGGACTAATTTTGTGAATTTTGTGTCTTCTTGCTTGATCTAGCAATAAATGGGAGGAGTGTTGCTATCTCTGACCATGTTGGTGGATATGCTAGTTTTCCTTGTCCTGTCAATTTTGCGTGCACGTGCACACACAACATCTGTCTCTCCTCACACACACACACTTAAAAAAAAACTTTTGAGACTAAGATAGTTACATTTACATTTAGGATGATACTTTTTTTGGTGAATTGAAACTTTATCACTATGTCGTGTCTCTATTCTTAATAATTCCTCTACTTTCAAAGTCTGTTTTGTCTCATTTTAACATAGCTATTTTATAGCAGAGTTCAAAAATGTGACTATATCCATCTTTTAGCGAGCAAATTTAACTCATTTACATTTTTGTGATTATTGCATCGTTTCTCCCAACTGTTAAATTTCTGTTTGTCTTGTTTATTCTGTGCTTCTCTTTCTCTCTATTCTCTTTCCTTTTTTATTTTATTGTTAGAGTTTTGGTACTTTTAAAAATTTTGATTTTTCCCTTCTATAGGATTTGAATTTATGTACTGTATTTCCATTCTTTGTGGTTACCCTTAAGTTTTATCACATTTATTTAAGCACAGTCTAAAATTCAATAATGTCCTAACCTTTCTCAAGAAGAATAAAAGGAAGGACCTTAGAATACTTTAATCCTCATACACCTTCTCATCTTATTATTTAGTATTTTAGCCTGGTCTTAAAAAAAAAACCCAGAGAGTAGACATTGTTATTATTCCACACAATGTTGTATTTGTGTGTGTGTGTGTGTGTGTGTATGCCTGTGTGCATGCACACATGCATTTACCATTTTATTTGCTTACCATTCCTTTTTGCATTTTCATTTGTCTTTCTGGAATTACTTTCTGTCTTGCATCCTTTATAAGGTAGCTTCCTAGATGTTCTGATAGTGATAATCTCTCTCAGGGTCTGTTTATTTCAAAATGTTTTATTTTTTATTCTTTAAAGATAATTTTGAGTGATATGAAACAATCAGTGTTGCAACAAGATGAAATTGTTCAGGTTTGGGAGAAATACTTAAAGTTATGTTTAGCCCTTCTATCATCTCCCCCCTGTCCAATACAGTTATGATGTTGGCCTTGGATAAAATTACTTCCTTGGGTAAAATCAGAGCATGAAAATATGGTCCTAAGTGAAGTCGTTGGGCCCTGACCTAACTCGGAAAGGCAGGGCTGAAAAGCCAATTTGATAATGAGAGGTTAGAACTTTTGCCTTTTACATGTTCTTGAGAGAGAGAGTTGCATTTTCTTAAAGCAGAAAATATGTTTAAAAATGTTAATACACTTCTTCTGTCGTGAATGATAAGTTTTTAAGCACAAAGGGGCCTGTTTTGGGGGTCCCCAAGACACCCCTAGGTGTTTTTTTTCCCAGTTACTTTATTGAGGTCATAATGATTTATAACATTGTGTAATTTCAATGTTTTGAATGTACGTCATTATCAGTCTCTCGTTTTTTTTTTTTTTTTTCAGGATTGGTCCTGAGCTAACATCCGTTCCCAATCTTCCTCTTTCTTTTTTATTTTTCCCTTTCTCCCCAAAGCCCCAGTACATGGTTGTATATCCTAGATGTGAGTCCTTCTAGTTCCTTTATGTGGGCTGCCACCAGAGCATGGCTTGAAGAGCCATGCTAGGTCTGTGCAAGATCCAAACCAGTGAACCCCAGGCTGCCGAAGTAGAGCCTGCAAACTTAACCGGCCCCCATGTTATGAGTTTCTGTGTAGACTGCATCATGCTCACCACCAATAGTCTAATTTTTTTTTTTTTTTTGCTTGAGGAAGGTTGTTGCTGAGCTAAGGTCTGTGCCAGTCTTCCCCTATTTTATGTGGGACACTGCCACAGCGTGGCTTGATGAGTGGTGCTAGGTCCATGCCCAGGATCTGAACCTGTGAACCCCGGGCTGCTGAAGTGTAAACTTAACCACTCCACCACTGGGCAGGCCCCACCAATATTCTAATTTTTATCTGTCACCATACATATGTGCCCCTTTACTCCTTTCACCCAAACCCTTCAGCCCCCTTCTCCTCTAGTAACCACTAATCTGTTCTCTTTGTCCATGTGTCTATTTATCTTCCATATATGAGTGAAATCATGTGGTGTTTGTCTTTGTCTGTCTGGCTTATTTTGCTTAACATCATACACTCACAGTTCATCCATGTTGTTGCAGATGGGACAATTTTGTCTTTTTTCTGGCTGAGTAGTATTCCATTGTACATATACACCACATCTTTATCGAGTCATCAGTTCTTGGGCACTTGGGTTGCTTCCAAGTCTTACTGTTGTGAACAATGCTGCAGTGAACATAGGGGTGCATAACTCTCTTTGAATTGCTGATTTCCATTCTTTGGATAAGTACCCAGAAGTGGGATAGCTGGATTGCATGGTATTTCTTTTTCTTTCTTTTTTTTCTGCTTTTCCTCCCCTAAATCCCCCCAGTACATAGTTGTATGCGTGGTATTTCTATTTTTAATTTTTTGAGAAATTTCCATACTGTTTTCCATGGTGGCTGCATCAATTTGCATTCCCACCAGCAGTGTATGAGAGTTCCCTTTTCTCCACATCTTCTCCAACACTTGTTATTTTTTGTCGTGTTAATTATAGCCATTCTGACATGTGTAAGGTGATATCTCATTGTAGTTTTGATTTGCATCACCATAATAATAGTGATGTTGAACAGGCACATGAAAAGATGTTCAGGACACCCCCAGGTTTGATGCTTCTCTAGGAGATCTCACAGGACTCAGCACTGAGTTGTACTCATGGCTGTGATTTATTACGGTGAAAAGACACAAAGCAAATCCAGCAGAGGGAAAGGTGTGTGGTGCGAAGCCCAGAGCACACCAGGCACAAGCTTCCAGAGTCCTCTCCCAGAAGAGTCACACAGGACATGCTTAGTTCCCCCTGAAACCTGTTGTGACAACATGTGTCAGATGTTGCCAACCAACAAAGCTCATCAGAGATTCAGTTCCCAGGGTTTTTATTGGGGGTTCTTTCCAGAGGCACCTTCTGCCTGGCACGTCCCAAGATTCCAGACTCCCCGAAGGAAAGCAGGTCTTTAGCATAAACCATATTGTTTGTGCAAACAGCTTGGGCACAGTGCGCCTCTCTTTTCAGTTAATGGGGGTGGGAACCCTTCCCAAATCCGAGTTCTTAGACACCAGCCAGGGCCAACCTCGTAAGCTGGGCTTTCAACTGTAGCATTCAGGCCTGCCATGTTTCCTCTTTTCTGCTCAGGGCCCATGAGGAAATCACGGTATAATAACAAATTCTTTGGACACCTGGGTTCTGCTCTCAGATTTTCTAGTTTGAGTGGAACTGGAACAGTGGTCGGTAAACAAAATGCTGGAGAGGGGAGGCTTAAGCGCTCATGAGGGAGAAGACTGAGACTGGAGTAGTGAGCCACAGTGTGGCAAAGGCTCAGGGGGAGAGGATGGGCTCTTGGGCTGTGCTAGGCAGATGAGAAAGAAAACAAAGATTAGAGATTGGTTAGAAACAGCCAGCAGTCTTGAAGTTAGTGGCCTCCTATAATGGTTAGAGATTTATGTCTATTGTTTAGAGTTTCTCAACCTCAGTACTATTGACATTTTGCACAGGATATGTCATTATTGGGATGGGAGTTGGGTACGTTGCAGGACACCTAGCAGCATCGCTGGCGTCTCCCCACTAGATGCAAATAGCCCCTGCCTTCCCTCCACCTCCCCCAGTTGTGGTACCAGGACTGTCTCCAGACATTGCCTATTGCCCGATGTCCTCCAGGGACGGTGGTTGAGAACCACGGTATTACGGTGTTTACGATGCATAAATTCACAAAGATTTTAGCTTTATGTATCTACGTGGTTTACTAATAACTCACATTTACAGTAGTTTTCCATTTATAAAGCTCTTTCGAGTGGTCTGTCACCTCATGAAGGAGGCAGGAGTATTTTCTCCTCGTTATAGAGATGAAGGCAATGAGACACAGAGGTTAAGTCACTTTGCAGTAAAGCAAAGAGAAAGTAGTAGTAGTAGTAAGAATAATATTTTTGATTTTAATAATAGATATTTTATTGAGTGCCTACTATGGGCCAGACGTTGTTTGAAGTGTCTTACAGCTGTTAATTTTGCAACAAGCCTGAGAAGTGCCATCCTTATGTTGATTTTACAGATGAGAAAATTGAGGCCAGAGAGCTTAAGGAATCTGCCCAAAGGCACACAGCTAGTAGATGGAAGAGTTAGGTGCAAACCCAGGCGATTTGGCTACAGTGCAGTCATGACCACTGGGCTCTGGATGGCAAGTGAGAGGTCCTGGGTGCTTGCTCTTCTCCAGCACCGTTCTTTCTGGTTACTGTCTCCGTGGAGGTTTCTTACACTGCTCTCCCCATTTAGACCAGCTCTGGTCTACTGATTTGCGTATAACTTTTCCTATATTCTTATCAGCTGAATCTCACAGAGATAAAAAAAATTGGAAGTTCTCTTTCTGTGACCCAACTTTGCTGTTTCAGATGTCGCCTTCTATTATCTTGATTCTTTCTCCTTTTATTTATTTTTAATATAGCATTTCATGGAAATCTGGATTTGTTGCAGCTGTCAGCCTTGTCTTGATACATACGCTTCATCCGATTTCTGCATACTTCAGCTAAGAGACTTCTATTTATGATACTTAACCATTTCATGATATTCTTCAGATCTTCCCCCTGGCTCCCAATGTATCACTTCATCCACCCTTTCTTTTATATATGTATATATATTTGCTTTTTCCCTGATTCTCTTTGAGCATCCATTCTCATGCCTCCTTGCCTTCTGTCCAGGTTCTCATACTAATATGGACAAGGAGAATATGTCATTCTTCTTCTAGGCTTGGTGAAGAAATTTTCTTCTTTCCTTAAGATTTCTATTCAAGACGTATATTTTAGGAAGAGCTTCTACAACCATTTAAACGCAGTATTTGGAAAGAACTAGAATTAACTGTATAGTCCCACCAGTTAGTTTTACAATGATTTGCTTCTCTGTTCCTATGATCCCGCGAGGGACCGCTGGCCCCTCAGTTTCCTTCTGCATCTGGTTTTCTTTTGTGGGTGGGGTGGTGGGTGGGTGGGAGTTGAGACTGTGACCTCAGAGCAGAATATTGTTGGGTTAGTTTAGATGGACGTTACTACGTGGACATGATGCTGAGAAATCCGGGATTTTCAGATGTGGCAAGTTTGGTAAAATTAATTAGGTTTCTCCAGATATTGTAATTATTATTTTTGATATAATGCAGTGTGTGCTGCTGTCTCTGTACTTGCACTTACTTCTGTGTCTTACAGTTCCAACTCATGAGTCTGTGCTACTCTCTCTTGACTTTTAAGCATTTTTTCAAGACCTTATTCTCTTGAGTTTTGCTAGCTCTGACGATAACTTCGATCCCCAAAGCCTCAGATTTTAATCTGTTATAGATTCATGTTCCCTAGTAGTTGCAGATATGAATTCTTTCTTTCCATCAGCATTTATTATTTTGGTTATTGATACTAAATTGAATTTTTTCCCCTGGATAAAAATTTTGGATAATTGTTTTCTCTTATGTATCTTTAGAGAAAGTTATGTTATATATAGATGAACCCACTATTGCAAAATCCATACATTTTAGGATTCGATCCTAAATAATTAAAATTAGGATTTGAGAAAAGGATATTGGAAAAAAGTGCTAAGCATTGCCATCTGTTTATAGTCCTTAATATAATTGCACAGCATGTTAGTAAGTTTGCTATTTTGGCCATCCGGTGAGCAGAATGTGTCTTCTTAAAAGAAAAAACAACAGAAGCTTTTCAATTTTTTTTTTCGGTGTAACCCTTGCTCCAGATAAAATTTAATATGGCAACTATCAAACATATAAAAGTGGTGTTCACGTACATGTATTTTGTAAGTTCAAATCTACACCTTTTCTCATTGTAAAGTCACATGGTGAGAATAGTGAGCTTCTTTTCATGAAATGGTAACTTCAAAGTGAGAGGTATGAATGGCAAGTGAAGCTTTGTCAGTATCCAAATAGAAATTACTTCTGCCTTGTGTGGAGGAAATCCACATACACCTGGAAGAGCGGTTGCAAATTGTACATGCCTTCAGACAGTTCACTCTTCCTTCTCAGGATGCTGTTTAATTAAAAATTCTGTTTAAGTTTTAAATTATGTTTACTTAAAAATTCTGCTTAATATTTCAGTTATATTTAGTTAAAAATTCTGTTTAAGAATTTAACAGAATCTTAAACAGAATTATTTTTTTTAAGATTTTATTTTTTTTCCTTTTTCTCCCCAAAGCCCCCCAGTACATAGTTGTATATTCTTCGTTGCGGATCCCTCTAGTTGTGGCATGTGGGACGCTGCCTCAGCATGGTCTGATGAGCAGTGCCATGTCTGCGCCCAGGATTCGAACCAACGAAACACTGGGCCACCTGCAGGGAAGCGCACGAACTTAACCACTCGGCCACGGGGCCAGCCCCAATTAAACAGAATTTTTAATTAAACTAGATGGCAGGAGAAGGTTGTCCCTAAGGTCTGTCCCCAAACTGAGTTAACTTGCAAGTTAGTACAGCAGGGTCTCAACAGGTTAAACTTCCTGTAACACATTTGAGAGGAGATTTTAATTACAGGTTTAAAAGTGGTTAAAATGCATCCATAACATTTTTGAATTAAACATTGTGGAACTCCTGAAAATCTCTGTGAAATTTTATTCCACAGAATCTATTTTGAAAAAAAAGTGCCAAGTTGTTATTTTAGCTTTAAAGTGTAACAATACATAGTTGCTTATTTTAAAGTCCAGTGAAATTCAACTTTCCAAGACTGACTTGCAAATATTACGGACCACTCTGAAGTCGGTCCGCCTTTACCCGTCCAGGCCCCAAAGGGTGTGGCTGACACAACGTCTGTGACCTCAGGATAAGGAGAGGGAGAGAGCTTGCCTGCCATGGCTTCCTCACTTGAATCAATAACTAGTTTTTACCAACATTTTAAACCAACTTGACTATCTAGTTTCTTGGTCTGGTTTAGAAGAAGGAAACCCGAAGGCAAGAAGACTGTGCAGGGCCGTGTGCTGTGTGTGAGAAATGATGTCTTGACGGTGTAGCAGCCATAAACACAGCATGAACTTGTGGTTTAGGCCATCCCAGCCTTTGTAAACTTGGAAAGCACTGTGGCTTTCTATCGTGGTCTGATAATATCCATTAAGATGGCCCTAAGTTATCAGGGAATTTAGATTAGGTTTGTATGTGCTTTAAGGAGGCAAGAAAATTGCGTAAAGGTTTTGAAGGATGTTAATTAAAATAATTAAAATGTGTCCAGCAGTGATGGGGTTTTAACTTCAGTTATCTGGAAACTACTTACGTGGGACATTTAATTCCTGAAGAATGCTGGAAAAATGAGGCATTAGTGTACATTTTCCTACCGCAAATTTGACTCCACAGGGCTACACAATATTTTTAATCCTATTTCAGAAGTGCTAGTGTATGCTGGATAGAGTTTATTTGTGCTGATGAAAGATTACTCCATCAGCCTTCCCGTGAGAAGCCAGGAGCAGGGGTGCTGCAAAGTACCTTCTAGAAGGAGAGTAGAGTTTAACCAGTGAGGCAAAGAGGACTTTTGAGAAGCCACAGGAGGAGACTGCGGGTGGACAGCACCAGGGGGAGGGGCTGGGAGGAGGAAATGAGGGGAGGGCACTCTTTGTGGGGCAGCTCTGAGCTCCATAGTTTTTGTTGTGATAGAGTCACAGCGGCTGGAGATGTACCCTCAGTGCCAGCCGGTGTGTGGGGGAGGCAGCATGGATCAGTGTTCATGTCCTTGCCCACTTGGGGAGTAGATGCCCTCACTTCACCACCAGGAGGGCCCGTGCATTTGCATGTATGTGACCATATATGATATAACACCGTGAAGCTTTACTCTAGTCAGCCATGTGCTATGGTCATATGGCTGATGGTTGTCGCCCTTCTATCTTCTCTCCTCCCCCTCCCTCCCTTCCCTTTTATTCTTCCTTCCACAAATATTTATTGAAGTCATACCATGAGCCAGGCACTGTGCTGAATGTGCTCTGACAAGGGACAAGATAGCCTGTTCTTGCTGCCACGGAACTTTCCTTGTACTGTGAGACAGAGACATGTCATTAGGATCGTACAAGTGAAGATGATAAGAATTATAATGGAAGGGAAAGTGCATTCCAGGGCACATTTGAGAGACCAGGAAGGCTTCCTGGAGAAAGCGACATCTGAGGCGAGACCTAAGAGAGAAAGAGGAGTTAGCGAGAGAAGTGGGGTGGGAAGTGGGATGAGTGTCCCAGGCCAGGGGAGCAGCATGTGGGGGAAGAGGTGGAAAAGAGAAGGGTGAACGCCATGCCAGAGCATGGAGTGTGAGCGGGAGGTCTGCAGAGGGCTCATCGTGGGCGCCTTGGAAGATGGGAGATAGACTTACTCTCAGATCGGTGGGAAGCCATTGAAAGGGTTCAGAGGAGCAATTCTCAGAGGAGCAATGCGATCAGATTGGCATTTTAGAATGTTGCTGTGGCAATCTGGATTAGAAGGGCAAGACCAGCAAGTATTGTAGTTACCTGAAAGGTAAGGGTGGCCTGTAATGAAAAAATGCAGTGGAGATGGAGAGAAGTAAATATAATCAAGACATACGTAGGAGATAGAATCAATAGACTTGGTGATTGGTTATTTAGATGTGTGAGGAGTGAAAGGTTTCTGGCTTGGGAACTGGGCACTGAAGAATGAAACAGAATACAGGGGGAGCAACTTGTCTTGGGGATGTGGTGGGATGCTGGACAGCTGGGTTCCAGACTGGTTGAATTTGTGGTGAGTATGGGATATATACAAGTGGAGATGCCAGATCTGAAGTTCAGGAGAGAAAGCTGGGCTAGAGATATATGTTTGGGAGTAATTAGTGTGTATATAGAAGGTACCCCAAGATGTGAGAATGAATGAGATCACCCAGTTGTAGACTGAGAAGAGAAGAAAGCCCCTGTTAGAACCCTGAAGGGGGATGGGCAAATAGAGAGGAGCCCCCAGGAGACAGGGAAGGAACAACTAGAGTGGAGAAGCCAGGCCAGCAGCTCATGGTGACACAGAAACCAAGGAAGAGGACATTTCAAGATGGAGGAGAGGCCACGCAAGAGGAAGACCAAAAGATGTCTGTTGGATCCTCTGTGCCACAAGAAGTATTATAACTTTGGCCAGAGAACCTTCTGGAAACAGGAGCTAGGAGTCAGAATATATAGAGTTGAGGAGAGAATTGGAGAGGAGATGAGCAGGAACAGTGAGTTTAGGTCTTTTTGTAAGGAAGTTTGGCTGAAGGAGAGAATGGATTCTAGCATCACTTGCTAGAATAGTGTGGGGTGGAGGGAGGGTTGGTAAAAGTGAGGAGAGCCTTGAGCTTGGATGCTGATGGGAAGTAGCTAATAGAATAGAGAAGCTTAGGTTGAAATGTTGGGAGATAGTGGGTGGTAGAAGGTCATGAGAATGGAAGAGGGTTTGGGATCCAGAATAATGACAGACGACCTTAGCCAAGAGGAGAGACCCCTCTTGCATTGTGACAGAAGGGAAGGCGAAAACAATTGGTATTAAAGCATTGTTTCATGTCACAATATTTTAATTATGTTCTTTTAAAAAATTTCTCCACAGACACTACCCAAGGCAGCCCTTCACTACGGTGGCAGACACACCTGAAAATCTTCGCCTGAAGCAGCAGAGTGAATTGCAGAGTCAGGTAATTTCTAGAAGGCCTATGTTTGTTACATTGGCGCTGAATATTATTCACAAGGCTGCTCTTCTGAGCTTCTGACAGCCCAGTCTTCGGGCCGGGTCTCCGGCGGTGTGGAAACTGAAAGCAGGCCTGGGTGGGCATTCCAGGCGAAAATGCTGAACATCTGTTTTGTTCCTGGTCTTGGATCATCCTGGTATTCTCGGTTCTGTTATTCATGTGGCACTAGGGCCCGTAAATGAGTTCTGGTCAGAGTAAGTGTTTCCCAACAATATTGATTTATTTGGTCCTAAATATTTAAAAACATTTTCTAAATAGCTTTTCCACACCGCATATGTAGGAGAAAAAAGAGGTGTTAACTTGACCCAATTGTAGTGAGTGTGGGGCTAACACCCTGTCTGTGTATCTCACACCAGCCACGAGCTTTGTTTTCATCCTGTCACTTTATTCATATTTCTTTCATATGTCGCATTGACAGCATGAACAAAGATGAGAACACCACGATTGGCTCCCAGTCAACCATTTTGGATGGAAACTTGCCTTCAATATGGCGAAACACGTTGGTTGAGACTAGAGATTTGAACGGCAGGGTTTCTGCCGGGATGCCCAATCTCTTCCTGAGAAACGTAGGGCATTCTCTTTAGAGAAGTTATCCACCTGCCCCCGGGTGGGAAGGTGCTGAGCAGCTATATGGCAGCCTGTTGGTCAACAGTGTGGTAACACAACACCAAGGTGTGGGGAGGGAAGTCTGGGTCGTGGGGCCCCTTCTGCTGTTCAGTGGTTGGGACCTTGGCCTGGCCACTCTGATTCTTTGTGCTGATGTAAAGTGAGACAGTCTATCTTATCTAGTCTACCCCTCTTGAGGGTGACTGCAAGTACCAAGTAGGTAGGTGTGAAAACATTTTGAAAAGTTAAACAAGATTATATGACTGTGGCGGCTTATTTTATTATTATTATTATTATTATTATTATTATTATTTATCATCCCTGAAAATCTTTGATGTGAAAAGGGGAGAAGAGCAGAACTTGTGAAGGAGAGCGGGGTCTGGCTAATAGTCTTTGAAAATGTCAGTCGTAGCTGTTCTTAATGAGAGCCGTCAGCTCTCAGTCGCGCTGGGTCTAATTATTTCTGTGCAGGGTGATCTGATCACTGGGGAGATGGTGGTTCCCTCCACCCTCTGGCTGGGGGACTTGGGACCACTTCTTAGTCCATTTAATGAGAGGAAATATAGCTCGAAGTACAGTGTGCTGTTGGTTAACAGTGCCATGAAGACTGGGTTGGCAGTTAGTTTTCGGTTTATGTAAAATGCTAATTTTTGTGTGCTGAGCCATTAGTTCAGAAAATTGAGTGCTGGCCAAAGAGAGGCACTGTTGCGGAGCCGGCAAGAACACCCCTTGCTCATTCACACTGTGGAGGGTGCCAGGACTTGGCTCCGGTCTGTGCAGATCCAATATGCCTTTCTTCTCATCAAGTTAGGATTAATTAGATCATTCTGGAGAAGTACTTCGAGCACATTGGAAAACAGAACTAAGTCAAGCTATCAAATATTTGTTTCCTGCCCATTCCATGTCCTTGTTCTGTGCAAAAGAATTTATAATTAGTTAATCCTCCGTTCTCAGAGTGTGCAGGGTGTCTGAGGAGACGGGACTAACACACAGCTCCAGAGCGACTGTGTTTAATTTACTCTAAGGATTCAGAAAGAGAGGGATGAACGTGGGTTGGACTGGTTGGTGCTTCCTGCTGGAGGGGCATTTGCGAGGAGCCTGGAAGGTTGAGAAAGGATCTGATATGAACTCCTTTGGGTGCCCTCAGCTTGGCCGAGGAGCAAGCATTTATTGTTTTCCTACCACATCATGGACTCTGGAAATGCAAAGAGAAAAGGAGTTCACTGTTTTATGAGAGGCTGGTTTTATTCTCCCTCGTGTAGCAAGCTGCGTCCTTCAGAAGGCAGCAGACACCGTAGTTCTAGGCTGGTGGGATGGGAGTTAGCAGAGGAATGCACAAAGCCCTGCGGGTCCCCAACAGTGGTCAGGTGAAGGCATCACATCTTCTTGAGGGTTTTGCTCAAATGTCATCTCCTCGAAAGAAATGTAGGAATTCATCAGCCAGACAGCTTGGGGAAATTGAACTCAATTCAAGAAACATGTATTGAGGGGCCAGCCTGGTGGCATAGTGGTTAAGTTCGCCCACTCAGCTTCAGTGGCCCAGGATTCGTGGGTTCAGATCCCAGGTGCAGACCTACATACACACTGCTCATCAAGCCATGCTGTGGCGGCGTCCCACATGCAAAATAGAGGAAGACTGGCACAGATGTTAGCTCAGGGACAATCTTCCTCAGCAAAAAGGAAGATTGGCAAGAGATGTTAGCTCAGGGCTAACCTTCCTCACCAAAAAAAAGAAACATGTATTGACCACCTACTGGGTACAGCGAATTGTGCTAGGCATTGGGGGATGTAAAGGCATCATCATCATCAATCTTGCTATATTCAGGGCACATGATTTTACGTGTGTTATTCCATTTAATCTCAAGCAGCCCTATCAGATGGTATTTATTATTATCCCTATTTAGATGAAGCACTCAACTTTTAGAGAATTTAAATAACTTGCCCTTGCAAGCTTTACTAACTTACTAGGAGTTGAACTTGGAGTAGAACCTAGATCTGGGAGCCCCCAGTGTCCACCCTCTTCAGCAGTACTCTGCACCCTTTACTAAGAGAAGGACCTAGAAAAGGAGATCTGTAAGCAGATAATTGCAGTACAAGGTGATAGGACAGTATATGTAAAGGTGGATTGTTGCGTAAAGTACAAAAGTCAGAGAGAGGAAGAAGTCCTTCAGCTTCTCCTCATCCTCCCCCGCCTCCTTCCTTCTCCTCCTCCTCCTCCTCCTCCTTCCTGTTGTTTTTCTGGGTAGGAGGGGAAAACACTTCTCTAAGAGCATTTCTGTTTTTTCCCAGGCATGGAAAGATATCTATCCTAATGGTAATATTCATTAATGGGAATTAATTTAATTTTACCATATTAAATGATTTGATTCTGTAGCAGAGCATTTCCTTAGAGTTTTGATATCAAGAATTCGGAACAGCTCGACAGTTTGGGGGGAAATTTCCTTGTTTTGATAATTTGTGATGCTAAATCAGTCGGATCTGTTCAGAACTCCAAGTTTTGAAATTCTGAAATCCTTTAGAATTGTTTGGTTAAAACGAGTTCTTTTCTTTCAGTTCCTTAGCTCACCAAATGAGCCGAAATGAAGGAAAAACAAATTAATTTTTAGTCCAACCTAGAAAGTTATTTATAGTTACATGTTATCTTTTCCATTCTCTCTCTCTCTTTTTGAGAGGGTTACAAATGCTGCCAGCATTTTTTTGTCTAAGTGTTAGATCCTCTCAAGCTTTTTTGGGATCCATATGAGGGGCCAGATTGTCATAATAACATGATAGGAAGTACTGGGAGAATAAACAAGCAAACCAGGAGTGAGCTTTTCAGAACTGGTGATAGGCTCTTACAGGCGTTATCCAGCTTGCAAACAACTGATGCATGTCCACTTGGCCAGCCACCGACTGCGTGCACGTGGGCCCCGGAACATGGCAGTCAAGAAGGAGAGAGTGGGGAAGCACTTCCATCATCACTAGCTCCCTCTTCATCACAGATCGAAGAATGAACTGCTTCAAAGAAGTCAGATAAATGGTGGTTAGGGGCCCCCACTGGCCCACAGTAGCTCATTCGACAAGGAGCAAAAGCAAAACTTAATTCTAATGGTATTGGTAACATTATAGTTCACCTGTAGGGCATCAGGCCGTTACTACATGACTTGGGACAGGCATGCTATCATTATTTTGTAGGAAAGTGAGCTTGATTTCCAAAGCCCTGCCTTATAAACTCAACTTCTGGAACACAGACTCTTTGTAAGTTGGCCAATCCCTAAACCTGAAAAACTTAAGCAAGATGGAAAACCCCTTAGGAGAGAAATTTTCTTGTTATTTTTTGGTGAGGAAGGTTGGCCTTGAGCTAGCATCTGTCGCCAGTCTTCCTCTTTTTGCTTGAGGAAGATTGTGCTGAGCTGACATCTGTGCCAATCTTCCTCTATTTTACGTGGGATGCCTCCACAGTGTGGCTTGACGAGCGGTGTTACGTCTGTGCCTGGGATCCAAACCTGCAAACCCGGGGCCACCAAGGCAGAGTGCATCAACTCAACCACTACGCTGGCCCTTTAACTTACCATTTTAATATTATGTTGTAGCAAGAGTTTCTTTGTTCAGGCTGTGCAGCATACTCTTATTGGAAGAAAAGGCACAAATGTTTTGAGGACTCTCCATCAGGAGTCTGCAGGCTTCTTAAAGTTATGGAAATAGTTCTTCAAATGGAATTTTGAGTGGAAGCCCCCGTAGAAAAGAGAGCAAAGTTGGGCTGTGTGGCTGAGGCAACAGGGACCAAACCCCTGCCCTCTCCGTGTTCCCCTTGCTTCTCCTCATCCTCTCCCCTCCCAGGGCCTTCGATGACCATCTTAGGAAACCCTGGGAATCTACAGGGCAGAGTTGTGAAGCCTACTGCTCAACACGAAGACAAAATGTTAGCCACTTCCCCACTTAGTTGTTTATATGGTTAGGTTAGCTGTTTGCAGTCATGCTGAAAATAATAGAGATTCGAGGCTCACTATGTTCTTAAATGGAGTGTGTGTTATTTATGATTGCTGGTAAGATGAAAAATTGAAAATGCTTATGGATAGAATACAAATCATTCTGGAACCTTTGAGTCTTCGTTTTGTAATCTATGTTGATTCTTTTTTAATCTTCCACGTGTCTGTGGAGGCATAAAAATCATGGCTCTTATAAATGATAGTAGGAAGGGTGAGAAGGTAGCCTGGTTTTTTATGGGGAACATACCAGCTAAGCCTCTTTGTGGCAGAAATGAAGACACGTATTTAATATAAACTTCTGGAAGCTCAAGGAGGTCATGTGGCATGTTTTCTCATTCTCTGGCTTGCCCCTGGCACCCTTCTGTACCTTCTCATTCTGTGTTCCATTTCCGGAGGGTTTTCTCTCAGTTATCTGTCATCTCACCACTCAGTAAGGTGTTAAATAATTCCCTAAAGCAAGACCCCTCTCAGGTGGCAGTTGCAGTTTTTTTTTTTTTTTTTTTGGTAAGGAAGATTAGCCCTGAGCTAACATCCATGCCCATCTTCCTCTATTTTATATATGGGATGCTACCACAGCATGGCTTGATAAGCAGTGTGTAGGTCTGCACCTGGGATCTGAACCTGCAAACCCTGGGCCACCGAATTGAAGCCCGGCAGTTGCATTTTAATAGGGTGTCACTGAAGACTGACTTCCTTCAAAGCAAGGAATTCCTGACTAGGAAACTTCAGTTACTGTCAAAAGAGGATTGGAGTGCCATTGGTGTTGTCTGTATGTTTCAAATCCCATCCCGTGGGCCCCCACCCGATCATAAATTTGCCCTAAGTTTCATTTGCCACTGTGCACCAATCATATGCCAAATTCTGTACCTTCACTCTTGGGGAATTTGTGGTCTAGTGGGAGAGAGGAGGATAAAAAATGACCAAAACCAGGTAAAATTGCAACTGTGACAAGAGCTGCAGGGAGAGGGGTGTATTTTAATTACATTTTAAAACATTTTCCGAGAGTTGGAGGCCTGAGTACTTGTCTGCAGACAGACACATATTGGATCTCAGAGTGGTCTGCTGCATCCTGCCCAGCTGTGGATCTCATTTCGAAACGCATGTCTATTTTTTTTTTTTTTTTCCATTTCCTGCTCTGAGCTGACTATTCTTTCCTCTTTGCTGGGTCCTCTTACTGTCCCTTATCTCACCCGACAACCTCAGACTTCTAAACAGGAAGACTGTCTTTCCAGATAGTTTTTTAGTGGTAATTCTTATATTCCACTGATCTTGGACAAGAAGCCTTTCATACTTGCCTTTTAATTTTCCATTTTCTTTGAACCTAATTTTGGCAGCTGTATCGTTCCCATCTTTTGATTTTTCACCATTTGATGCTGCATTCTGATCCTAGGGTGATGCTTCTCATTTCCCACAATAAGCGCTTTCTCATGGATGTAAAGGTAAAAGTTCACGGGGAGAAGGTTCAGCACATTTCTTTTCAAGGTTTGGGGGCAGCGTGAATGATGAGAGATTATGTTTCACATATAGGAAGGGCTGAATGTGAATAAGAACTTCAAAGGAGGAATATTAATTCACTTGATGTGGCGCATTGCTTTCAGGGAACGTGACATGCTGTGCAGATGTTAACTCTAACCCCCACAATTTCCCCGAAGTCAGATTGTTTTTCTATTTTACTTTGGGATAAAATGATGTAAGAGACAAAATGTCAGTAGTGACAGACAGCAAAAATAGCCAAGATGTTTTCATTTGCTGTGTCATGACTGGGTTTGAGAGCCTTTCATCACTGGGGCCTGGTCTTCTCCTCCTCACCCTCCTGAAATGACCCATATTCTTTCCATCTGTTCTCAGCGTCCCAGCATAATGGGCCTTTGGTACCTTCCTCGCTCATCCTGTCTCTCTTCCCATCAGTCCCACAGCCCATGGTGGAGGTGTGAATGCTGTTACTCCGTGAGCCAGAATCAGATTACCTACTGGTCCTTCGATTAGGCCTTTGAATATATAGTCTATCAATTTCGTGGCCCTGGGATCATGAATATAACAGCTGTGATGAGGAGAATATTTTAAAAATATTAAATCAATGTTTCTTTTCATCTTTCTCTTCAATAAATCATGTTCTGCCATACCACTTCACACTTATGGCTCCAGAGAAAGGAGAGGAGTGTACCCCACTTCGAGAAGGAGGGAATATGGTCCTGTGTAAAAAGGAATGCCTATTCCCCCTTCTGGCCGTGGTAGATTGTAGGAGGAAGGCAGGAAAATCAGAGACTGAAACATGATCTTCTGTCTCTCTGCTGGCGAAGTCTGAGAGGGAGGATGGGGCAGGCACGTTAGACAGGTGGAGGAAGAGTGGGAGGCAGAGAAGGTTCCCCCACAAGATAGACTCCCAACTCCCTCCCCCCTCAACAATGAACCTGGGGCCTCCACAGCATCGTGGGCAGGGAGAGGACCTGAGATCTGTTTCCTGTATCTTTGACTCTCAGGTGGTATGGAAGGTGATGGACGTTCCAGCGCGCCTTGTGGAGGGGTGCCGAGGGTGCTTGCTGGGCAGCTAGCAGGGGCGTTGCCACTGGAGGAACGATGTGTCCCTGTAGCCAGGGCTGGATTGCACAGGCAGGGAGTCGAGGTAAGACCTCAGAGAGAAGTGAGGAGGGACAGATTCAGCAGGCGATACCACCAGGCTCTTTCTGAGCCATGGGAGGATCCACCGTGAGGTCATCAGCCACAGTCTCCAGCAGCAGATGCCACCTTGGAGCCCTGTGACCTAGAGGACAAGGAGATACCACTGAGGCCAAAGGAGTTGGAGGAGAGAATGGGGCAATGTGGGCATGGGTCCATGACTTCGGTCTCCCTTCATTCCGAGGTCACAGAAGCCCTCCCTGCTCACACGTGCCGAGGCACCATCTTGGAGAGGAGCCAGGAAGCGGGAGGAAATCTGAATGTACCTGAGCTGACTGTTTAAATCATTAGATGGATTTGGTTTAATGGTTGGGACTAACTCTAGTTCCTCTCACTTCAATGTGATAGGGACTTGTGAGGAATAGCAGGGGAGACAAAGGAAATAAAGAAGGTTATTTTTTTATTTTGTATCTGAATACACTGTAAGTAAATTGCTAACCTTTAATTTTATTTGGTAAAATATAGCATGAGACCACCCATGAGATCTGGGTTCTAGTCCTGCCTCTGCCACTGTCAAAGTATGACTTTGGGCATTTCAGGGCATAAAATAATGGGTTGTAATAAATGATCCCTAAAATTCCTTCCAGTTGTACTGATCTTGATTTTAGTACAAAAATGTTCTAGAATAACATCTCAAATTAGCAATAAAAGGACTTGGAGAAAAGGAACCACTATTCTTTCTTTTCTGCCAAAGTAATAATAATCAGACCATTTCATTTGACTATTTCGTTAAAAGCTCATTCCCTAGCCTGGTCTCAGGTATTGGTTAAAGGTTGTAGGTCTGAGCAGGTTGGTGGGCAAATCAGTTTCACGTTAGAAGATATGTCTGATTTTGCACTAAACATGTTTCAAAACAACAGAGGACGAAAGAAGACATAAACAGCTGTTGTCATAATATCCATCTGCCGATAGCAGCTAGTCTTGTCTTTAGTCCTAACTGTTTTTCAGATTTTCTATGTACAAGTAAGTACAATAACTCTACACACTAGTATTCTGTTAGGAAATGGCTCAGTTATTTTAGCTCCTTCCTTAATGCTTTCTTGATTTTAAGTTTCTTTTTGAATGGCTTTGGTTGATTTTGTGGCAGATTTTGGGCTTTAAAAGTTGGTCTCCGCCCTCGACAGTGCTGCTGTTTGTTCTTTACCACTCCTAGAAGCAATTGGTTTTGCTGAGACCCACCAGCTTGAGTTGGTTCATTGGACCCAAGCAGTCACTCAAGGATAAAACATGGTATTGCTTAGCTCAGCACTTCTCTATGCTTCCTCGTGCAGAGAAGCCAAACCAGAGCAATCCCATTTCATTGAGTGAGTAGGTTTCATGAGGGAACGGAGTATTTCTTAATATTCCTAATTCATTAACACTCTTAATTTCCTAATAATGTATTTTTTTGAATGGAGGATGCTGCTCTGAAACCACTGCCTCTTGAAGGCATCAGGCAACAAAACCAAATTTGCAGTACAGTATTGGGTTCAGGAAAGGCCTCTTGGGAGCAGCTCCAAGAGTAGTCAGCAGCACACTGTAGGCCTTATTAGTGCACTGAATGTTTCAGCTCTCATAAAGTACCCGTGTTTTCTTTTCCCAGAAATTATCTGGCCTAATTATCGTTTCACGTTATCTCAGAACTTTGCTTATGGCTTCCACTGACTTCAGGAGGACCGCCCGCTGGAATTCTGCAAGGGCCTTGTAAAGACGGAAACTGGCTCAAGAAATTCTGTGCAGAAACATGACTATCTTGGCTACATTCTTTAAAAAAGCTTCCATTTGGAACAATCACTGTATTATACTCTGAAATGGGATCTCTACTTAGGCTTTTGAAAATGTGGGTTATACTTTTTAATGGAGTGTTAGTACAAAATGTTTGAAGAGAATGATTAGCATTTCCCCCTGCCCCTTCATCCCTCACTGCCTCTCTCTTGATTTTTGGTGAAGTCAAGAGTCAGGATGATGGTAAATCAGAAATTAAGATAACGCAGATTTGATCCTAACAAGTAGGCAAGTTCTGGGCTCCTTTTGACTGACACTCAGATCTCCTATCTTTGTGGAATTATTTCAAGGGAATCTGTAATCTGCAAATATCTTCTGAGGGAAATCTAACAAGTGTCTTCAGCTGCAGATTTAGCTTCCTAAGCACAGAGTACTTTTAGACACCTCAAAGTAAACAGCTAAATATACCAAATTTCAAATTCTTACTTAAACTGAAGAAGTAAAGAATAGTGAAGCCAAGGATCCCGTCCTATTTTTAATTAAATAAACAATCTCAGAGTCCTTATACAGGTTTTTTTCTTTATCTCTAGAGTGGCTATAATACTTATAAATCATTAAAGTTAAAACTAAGGTAAATCTTAACTATGTTTCTGTTATTGGATAGAGAACATATTCCTTGCAAGATTTCCTTAGAATTGAGTAATCTCCAAGGCTCTGAGACTTTTCATTGTAGAATATTTTATTCTCTTAGGAATATCACTTAAAAGTATTAGGTATATATATACACTGTATATGTTATCATATATAATACATATAAAATGCTTATACGTATATGTACATATCATACGCATATTATATACAATGTGCATATATGTATACACAATATATACATACATGTATAACATACATATATGCACATACATATACATGTGCATATACTTATATATACACATATATAATCATATAATAAAGTAACTTGGAAAGGCAATGTTCAGAAAACAGTGTTCCTGAGAACCTGAAAGTCTCAGAAAACATGAAGTGTCTTTTCTCTTTTGTTATCCACGGCTAAGTACGATTTAATTCATCGCTGGACACAGACACAGCTGCACCATTGCAATCTAAGTTCCCATCACGTAAATTAGCTTTGCAGTCCCTCTGTCTTTTAGTCATTCCATATGTTTTAAGGAATAGCTAAAGTGAAAACGTATAACAGAGACGGTATTATTTTTGGAAGTGAGATAATGAAACCTTTTTCAAAATATCGCCTATGCCAGAGGACAGATCACTCATTCCACAACATAACGAGCAGAGACATCATTAAAGCTTTACCTGTTTTGATGGGCCCTATTCCATCAGTAGTTTGTTAATTAATTTAATGGTTTTGTTGTATCTGTTTTTGTCTTTGTTCTTTGTTTTAGATTTTAAACTAGAGGCTAGAGATCTTATTAATTTAAGGGTTATTATTTAATAACCATGCTAAGCAATTGTCAGGATTATATTATACCATTTGATGGTAAGGGTGAGAATGGATGAAATGAAGTAGGAACAATAGAAGGTAATTTCATGAAAATCATGAGTCTTATAAGAATGAAGACACTTTCTTGAGAGATAGACAGCTGCCTTTCTAATTCTTTCTTGGCGTTAATTACAAATTAAGAAAAATCATGGCATTCTTGATTTCAAACCTTTAATAGCAAAGAAATCTCATTGAAGGACCCACTGCATTTTCTGTAGTTTATTCTGTATAAAGCTGCTTCAATAATTCATTGGTTTAATCTATATTTACTCGATACCTCCTTTGGTCAGATGCTGCCTGCTCTCGGGGTGAGGGTGTATGTGGAGAGAAGCCAACAGCACAGGGTTGGGGGGAGAAGGAGGGACTGGAGGAAAGATATGACCCCTGACTTAGGTGTTTATTGAGTCTCCTCAATTGATGGTCTCCCCAATTCTGTAAACGGTTATTTTTTTCTGTACCCCAATTAACTTTCCCCTCTCGTTCTCCACTGAAATGTTTACCCTTATGAATAGAAGCCCCAAATCTGTCCCCCTTTACGTACATCAAATACCAACTGCCCTGAGAAACTATATATGGGAGAAGAAATGATCTTTTAGCTGGTTTTGGAAATAGCTTTTTCTCTTTGTTTTTTCCAGCGCCCATGCCCTTTTGTAAACTATTTGTAGGGCTCACTCCTTCTTAAAATAATATGGCTCAAAAATGTTTTTGATTGTTTCATGGACACAGGAAGTTTTCTCCAATAAAATCCACTTTTTTTTTTGGTTATCATTGGAAGAATTAAATCGTGTCATCAGAGCAATAACTTAGTCCTCTGTTATCCTCCAGTCTCCAGAGGAGTGAGTCCTAACCCTTTTTTGGGTCATGGACCCCTTTGGAAATTTGATGAAAGCCATTGAACTTCTCCTTTGAAAAAGGGACCAAAGCAAAAATATGCCTGCTTTAGAATATAATTGCAGGGAGTTCACGGGACAGCAAAAGCCTTCAGAGTCCCACACTTTCAGGGGAGTGGCCTGGTCGGCCAATGGGAGGAACAGGGAAGAAGGGCTCACTGAGCTTAGAGGTTTAGCAGAGACTAGAGGATTGTCACCAAAAGATTATGAATTCCCTCTCTTCCTAGCACAATTTTATTTTATCTCCATTAAAATATTTTGGAATGTGAAATATTTCTGCCTTAAAAAAAAAGCAATCTAGCAACAGCTGTTAAAACTTAGAAATACATATACTTTTTGATTTAGTAGTTTCACCCCTGGGAGTCTCTCCCATTAGAAGCAAAGTCATCAGCATATGAGGCATATATACAAGGACACCTAAGGACAGCATTGTGCGTAGTCAGCAAAAAACTGGAAGCAGAGTGGAAGCCCATTGACAAAGAAATAATCGAATAAATTACGATAGTAAAATACTATAGGATATTATGCAGGCATTAAAAAGAATGAAATAGAGGTATACCAGATGCCTGGGAGGGATGTCCATGAGGCATTGTTCAGTGAGAAACACAGATACAGAACAGTGTGTAAATTAGAAACCCTCCCTGTGTGCATTCATGTGCATATCTATGTCTAAATGTGCATATGTCTGATTAGAATTCTGTGTATAAGGAGAAAAATAGGGACTAGTATATACTAGGCTGTTAGCATTGGTTCTAGGGGCTTATCTCTGGTGAACCAAACAAAAATAGGGGGCAAAAAGATTGCAGTAACTTAAGAGAATGTATATGATGGCATTAGTGCATTTGTGTACAATTTGATATATGTATCTATATATATATCTTGATGTGTTGTAAAAAGAAATAAAGTAATGATTTAGAACTGTATTTGCTTGTATATGTATTTCAAATTTCATTGTTTTACTTCTTTTACAGTCAGTAACACTAGAGCCTTTTAGTTTATTTTAGTGAGGCTTACTTGGCCAATCTGGCCAGCCTGAGGTCTTGCTGACTTATTGGATGGATTTCCTGTGACTTACTGCTCGAAAGTTATTTGGTCTTTTAACAAATGTTTATTGGATGTCTGTTTTATATCATATTCTAGGCTTTGTGCTGGGGAATACTCGAAGAACTAAGGCATGTGTATGTGTGTATGTGTGTGTATATATATATGTGTGTCTATGTGTGTATATATGTGTTTACGTATGTGTGTGTGTGTGTATGTGTGTACAAGTCAGGGGCTGTTTGCAGCTGTGCTTGGACTTCCTCCCCTCAATCTGTTGTTTATCTGTTTATGTGGTTGTGGATGCGTGAAATAGAGAGCATAAGGTCCTGTTCTCATGTTAGTAAGAACCTAAGAATTTGTTTGGAGTGAGGTCTTGATTTTCCTTCTTTTGCTTGATTAAATGACCTATTGCCTGATTCTCCAACTTTCCCTCAGAAATGCCCAAAGACCTCTGGAGGGGATAGTACTGAAAGGATTTTAGAGGAAAAAGAAGTGTAAGGTGCTTCCTGGAAATCAGTCAGTGTTTTTCAAAACGACGGTTTCCCGCATCACAGTCAACTGGTGAGCATGTGGGGCTGGCCCCAGACCCACTAAGAGGGAGGCCCAGAAATCTGCATTATTGTTAAGTGTCCCAAGTAATTCTTATATGTGTTAATATTTGAGAGGCCATTCCATCAAATTTTGTTTTAAACAGTGAGTCTTCCTATCCTTTTTTCCTAGAATTTTACCAAGACTTTTGCATATCCTTGAACTCCTTCGGGGTTGTGGAAAGCTTGGATGTTTTGCCACATGGAAATTGGACCACATTCACTGGGTCTCATATTGCTATATTGCTGCTTTGTAACATCCACCTAAGGTCTGTAAGGCGGGATGCCTGAAAATTTATGTGAGGGCTTCTGAAAATTTATGCCATTGCTCAGGTTCTCAGTCAAGGGAATACAGATAAGAGAAGGGATGCTTTAGTTAAATTGTAAGACATTTAGGTGTTTGACTCAGCAGGTGGTCTTATAAAAATTTTTCTTTTTTTTTTGTCCTCCCCAAAGCCCCAGTACATAGTTGTATATCCTAGTTGTAAGTCCTAGTTTTTCCATGTGAGACACGGCCACAGCATGGCTTGATGAGCAGTGTGTAGGTCCGCGTCCTGGATCTGAATCAGTGAGCCCCAGGCCACCGAAGTGGAATGTGCAAACTTAACCACTATGCCACCAGGCCGGCCCCTAAAAATTTTTCTAATATGGAAATGGCTATTTATTTTCATCTTTTTGTACGTTAGTGATGCCTGCGTTTTAGAGGAGATTTTATGAAGAGAAAACTTTTTCAGACAACACTGTTACTACCAAACATGCACAATTTTGTTCTGAATGTAAAGAAATCAACGTAGATCAGAAAAAGACCAGAATGGTTTGAAAAATCAACAATCTGATGGTCAAATTCAACTCTCTTTAACCAACAGAGCCAGTCTATACATATGCATATAAGAGAAAATTTCAGATTACAATGCATTTTGTTATTTGTAACTGCAGAAGTAAAACTAGAAGTTGCACACGTGATGCAAATTTTTTGGGAATTCTTGATTCTTTGGACTACTTTTTGTTTATTTATAAATATTCATAATGGAGCTAAGAACTGAAAGTGTTTTTCAGATTTCAAAGATTTATCTCCTTTCACACATTTCTTCCCCAACCCTTTCATCTAAAATGTCAAAATAATGGAGGCAAAGGCTAGTTCGTATGAAAAGCAGAATTATGTGACAGTTTTTCTACATTCCGCATGTGACTGGACCTGTGTAGACAACCACCTTAGTACTACTCTGATTAGAAAGGCCCTGTCTAAGAACCTTTTATCTCCACAGCAGGATATATACAACCCAAGTCGATACAAGAAACCCATGGCGTCATCGTCAATCAATAATCATCGATTGAGTAGAGTTGGTTTCAGAGCTATGTGTTAGGTCCCACAAGGGATCCAGATGGAAGAGTCACGGTTTCTGTCTTTGAAGAATAATCAGCTCAGAAAGTAGTTCAAATGTGCCTGTTATAACATGGTTCCACAACAAAAGACCCTTTCAACAAGTACTAGGGAAAGCAGCGTGAGAGGAGTGATTGTGGGACAGTGGAGGTGCTGGAGAGCAGGGACATGAGTTGGCAGAGAAGCAGCTGAACAGGAGCAAGACATTCGGAAAGCATGGGCATAATCCATAAGGCTGTTTCCATCCAAAAGATGTTGGCTCGACGGTGTGAGTGGTCAGTTGGGCGAGTCTGTGCTCTGGAGGATGGGAGAAGCTCTAGAAACAACTCAGGAGCTCCTCAATCAGGAGATTCTCTTGGAGAATCATAAAATCCAGGGATTTTATGAAGTGCAAAGCTTGGAGAAATTTAGGAAGTCCAGTGTAAGGAAGTTAGTCTAGATCAGAGTGGTGCCTATGAAAATAGAGAAGCAAGACTAGAGTTGCTTTCGGAGAAAATTGGATGCTACGGATAATGTGGAAAAAAAATAAAGCCAGATAGTGAAAATATTTGTGAAGCTATTAACCTCATCACAGTGAGTTCAATCTGAGACATTTTCAGTTAGAGAGGAGACTCTGGCTCGTGGTGGGAAAACCTTGATTAACTGATTTTTTTAAAAATTAGAAAAAATTTTTAATTGAGATGTAATTGACATATAACATCGTATTAGTTTCAGGTGTACAACATAATAATTCAATATATGTATATATTTAAAAATGATCACCACAATAAGTCTAGTTAACATCTGTCACTTCACGTAGTTACAAATTTTTTTTCTTGTGATAAGAACTTTTCAGATCCACTCTTTTAGCAATTTTCAAATACACAATACAGTCTTGTTATCTCTAGTCACAGTGCTGTATATTACCTCCCCCCAAATTATTCATCTTAGAGCTGGAAGTTGGTACCTTTTGACCCAATTCACCCATTTCTCCCACTCCCCACCCCTTGCCTCTGGAAAGCAGCAATCTATGAATTGGGTTGTTTTTTTCCCCCTGATGAATTGATTTTTAAATCTTTAATTTTCTGTGGATTTATGATTTTAGAAATCCATTTATATAATAAAATATAAATATCGTCTAAAGATCTTTGACATGGTAAATATTCTACAGTTTAGGATAACTTTGTAGGCCTTCACACAGTAGGTGGTAAATAAGTGCTAGGTGACTAAATTCTGGTGTTTATCTTGCAAAGTAATCTACAATTCCATCCGATATTTTTTCCTGCGTTGGACACAAAGCTCTGCCACAATTATTTGTGAATAATTTTTTATGACTCAGGGTAGTATGACTACTGTAAGTTACCATTTAAAAGAACAATGTTTCATCAACATAAAAAAACCTCCCTCCTTCCCACATTACGGATATTTTCCTCTTGTCTAAAAAAGTACCTTCTTCTTTTTAAAGGTTGACATTTACACCGAGATAGTGCCTTTTTTCTCTGAAAAGGAAAAAAAGAAATATACTTAGAAAAATCCAACTAACCAAACAAGTCACCTTGATTACTACCTACAGAGAAAATGAGCTGGCTTTCTTTTTTTCTTGTGCGTTTTTTTAGATCAATCCGCATGTAAGAAATAGTGGTGTTAGAAAAATAGAGAACCTGTTTGGATATTTGGGGTAGTGGGTGTGGGGAATTGGGACATCCAATTGCTGCCTAACAGAGCGAGGAAAACAGTTCTTACTTTCTATTGGAAAACAAAGCATATGACTATTAAAAAGAGAAAAGGAAAGAGTTTCTTGGTTTTGAAAGAGTGTGTTGACTTGCCAAGGAACAGGAAGCTTCCACAATCTGTTCACACGTGGGGTGCTAAGTCAGTCACCTCCTAATTACTGAAATTTGGGCATTACCAATAATGATGTTATTTTCCTGGGTTTTGGTTTCGTGGAGTGTCTGTGATCGTGCCGTACATGACCCTGCAAATCATTTGTTTTGGTGGACCATGAAATTATGTCCATCTTACAACTTGGAGAACCTTTGGCTGGGAAGAATCTTCTGGCTGTGTTTCACTTTGCAGTTTCTCCAGCTCGCAGCTACTACATGGGCACCAAGCGTGTTCTGTGGGATGTCTATGTGACACAGATGCTCACTCCATACGCACCAATCTTCCTCTTGTTCCGAGTCCCTCTTCTGCCCATGGAATGTGGCAGCCAGGCAGTGTCAGCTTTCTGCTAGCTGGCTAGACTGGGTGGGGTGGGACCTGGTATCTGTCTGACTTTTGACTGGCCTTTGCCTGAAAGCCTTCATTGCACCGACATCTTGTCTGCTACTTTCTGCAGAGAAAGTGGGATCTGTAGAAGCTAGTAAGGGCTATGCTGGCCTGCCACCTCTCCCTTGTGCTTCCCATCCTTCTCTGCCTTTGGCTCCCAGTGTGGCCGGTCATGACTATCTGACCATGGCCTTCCTCCTCTCCCTTCATGGCACTCGATTTCCCTTCAGTGCCTCAGCTTCCTTCCAGGTCTTTGTCAGTCTTCCAAACAGCAGGGCACCCAGAAAGACTAGAAATCCATCATCTGGTGTCCTCTGCTCCAGGCGAGGCTTTACTCACTTCGATCCATTTTGGGATATGACTTTCTTATTTTAGGGGCCTTATTTTCTGTTTGCACTAAGTATTTAATGCTTCCATCTCCAAACATTCAGAACTTAGATCTCAACAGATTCTTGCCTGCTTGATTTTTCTACAGCTGTTTCACGCCCTCCTTTGCAAATACTGGCCTCCTGTTTCCTCGTTTACCTGGGAATGGCTTCTCTGTCTTCAGAGACCTCTGCTTGCGGAAAGTCAGCATTCTGTAACCCTGATGACGGGGTGAGCTGTTTGGCTAGGAAAAGTCACTTTTTTTTTTCTTTTGCTGAGGAAGAATCACCCTGAGCTAACATCTGTGCCTGTCTTCCTCTGTTTTGTCTGTGGGTGGCTGCCACAGCATGGCGGCTGAAGGGTGGGACAGGTCCGCGCCCAGGAACCGAACCTGAGCCACTGAAGCAGAGCGTGCCAAACCCAACCACTGAGTCACTTTTGACTGGGGACATAAAAAAACCAGAATCCCCCCATAGTGCAGCATCTGGACGCTAAGTTAAACCATCCCCCTCCCATAGCTGTTGCTTAGGGTCCCCTGTGTGGCCATACACATGGGCCACGCTACAATAATAAATCTGTCGGGTAGCCACTGTCCTCTTCAGCTCCCTCTGCCTGACCTTTCCTTTCCCCTCTGCCTAGTGGCCAAAGTCCTTTCTGAGGTGGTGACTAGATGGTGACACTGGTGGAGGCGGGCATTCAAATATAACAATTCATGGCTGCAGTTAGGGCTTAATTTTTAAACCTTTCGTAGGGGAGGGAAGTCCTTCAGAGTAAATGACTGTGTTGCTTGAAATCATCTGCCTGTGTAGTCTTTATTATGTTCCTTAGTCATTATGGTTTGCATCACATGATCTTTTCTCAAAATCACCGATGAAATTGCATTTCTTTGAATTAGACTACAGATTATCATGGAAGAAAAAAGACATTAAAAGGGAAGTGTTCATGTTTATGCTTGAATAAATGTGCCGAGCTTAATGGCCTCAGAGGCAGCCAAAGGGGAGTTTGTAAGAGAATCTGGAGCCACGATACCTCAGTGCTTCGGATGTGTCTCTGAATGAGTGCAGGCAAAAAATACTTGGACTTTTCACATCCTGAGTGTATAAATCCTGGACATATTATCAGTCTGGTGTGTATTTCTTGTGGGGCTAGGAGAATACAGCATCACAATTTTTATCTCAAGGCTCTAATGCCCATTAGACAATCAATAAATGATTGTTGAAATAAATTGGAAAAGTCCTTACTCAGAGGCCCCCTCCTTGATTTCTTGGCCACACGCACCTGGCTTCTCTATAGTTTTTGTGTGGTAAAAGCCAGGATTGGGAACATTTTGGCACTGCGGATGAGAATAAACGAGTAAAACATGAGCCTGGGAAAGAGAATTATTGCTTGTTTGGGTTTATTTACTTGGCTCTGAGCCCAGGCCTTGCCTGACCTGAATACCCAGCGTATTCACTGGTTCCAGACAGCTGACCTCGTGTTGTCTGCTTCCAGAATCTGTCATGAGTGTGACCTGCTCCCCGGTCCGCGCATGTCGTCCTGCAACCTCACCTTTGCCGCCGTCCTTCTGATCTGTAGACAGTCATGTGTCGCTTAATGGTGGGATACCCGCTGGGAAATGTGTCGTTGGGCAATTTTGTCATTGTGCAAACGGCATAGAATACACTTACACACCTAGATGGAATAGCCTGCTACACACCTAGGCTCTATGGCACTAACCTCATGGGGCTACCATCTATATGTTGTCTGTTGTTGATGGAAATGTCACTATGTGGTGCATGACTGTACTGGACAGATAGGAGTCACTCAGTGGAAAGTGAAGTGGTGGAATTAAGTGAGTTAAGTGGGGCTGGTTGTGAATTCAGACTGCGGCTTTCCTGGGGCATCCGAGTCGACATGTTGCAGAGCGCTAAAAGCTAAGCCAGTTGGATTTTGAATGTAATATGCAGACAGATAGTATTATTGCTGTGTGCTTTATTGTAATTTCTGTTTTTCCTCACAGCCATCTGCTAGGTTATATATTTGTTTATTTTGATGTCAAGTATGAGACTTAGATATAGCATTTTTATTATCCTGCCATTTCTCCTGTTCTCTTTTATCTCCATAGTTCTTGTAACAGTCAGCGGCCGTGGTTTCCAAATGCCTGTGTTGTTGTGAGAGCTCCAGCAAGGATGGAGACCTCATCTTTGTTTTCCCCATAGATTCTAGATGAGTGAATGAGTGAATGATTGGGAACAATGACAGACATTATTTAGTGGGAGTTTATGATGATCCAGTTCTTGTGCCAAGGGCTTTTTATACAGTATTTCATTAAATCTTCAAAACACAATCACTTTCTTAGGTAAGCATGATTGTTCTCATTTTGTGGATGAGGAAGCTGTGGCTCAGAGAGGTTGTGTAAACTACCTGGGGTCACACAGCTAGTTGGGGCCCTGCTAGCATTTGGCCTCAGGTCTTTCTGATTCCAAAGCCCGAGATGTTCCTTATCAGGCCAGGCTATCTCGGAGTAGCTGTTATTACAAAGGATATTTTTGTGACTGATGCCATATTGTAGCAGTGGTATGACATTTTAAGTTTAAAATTCTTCAAGTTCTCTTCGTTAGGTAAAATTTTCGTATTTGGATATGTTAAATTATAATTTTTGGTAAGTGTCTTTTTATTTTATTTTGGGGTTATTTTGATTTTTACCAGTTTGCTTTTTATCATTCCTAGAGGTTTTTAATACTTTTGTTTAAATTATGCAATAAATTTTGTTTGCATGTCAGCGATTTTAGCCAGTTTAGCTATTATTTGGACAGATCTGCTCTTTTGTTTGCTCTTTCCATTTTAATTTGTCTGAACAAATGTCCTCATGTTTTTTAAGCTTACTGATTTTTTTTAAAGATTTTATTTTTCCTTTTTCTCCCAAAGTCCCCCAGTACATAGTTGTGTATTTTCAGTTGTGGGTCTTTCTAGTTGTGGCATGCGGGATGCCGCCTCAGTGTGGCTTGATGAGCGGTGCCATGTCCGCACCCAGGATTTGAACTGGCAAAACTCTGGGCCGCCGAAGCGGAGCGTGCGAACTTAACCACTCGGCCATGGGGCCGGCCCCCAAGCTTACTGATTTTTAACTTCTAATTCTCTATAGGCTCATATCTCATATATCTAATTTTAAACATTTTATTTCTAGCCTTAGTACTGCTGATCAGAGTATGGCCATTAACTTATTATAAAACCAATGAAAGAAGGTTAAATTATTCACACTTCAAAAAATTTTTTCAAAGTAGGTCTGATCATAGAAAATACCCAGTTATATTAGAAATTTGATTTTCGGTGTAGCTATGTTTTATTTGGCAAGGAACAGGTTAAACACTTTACTGCATGGTGTGTTGGGGGATTGGTTGCTACTCGTAAATTCTTCAGGAGCTAATTTTTATTGCCAAAGATGTTTTCCATCTCCTCACATCCTTTGTCTTTCTCTTCTGAGACTCCTCAACAGCACAGAGCTCTCGTTTACTCCGTGACCATTACGGTGCTTCTTCTGGGGCCTCCGAAGTGTCACGGCAGCATGAATTGTGGCTTCTGAATTTGCTCAGCACCAAGTTTCATAGGAGAGAAGCTAAGCTAGTTGGCACCTGCTGAGTGAGGTTGACAGAGAGCACCAGAGGTGCTCCAAGCAGGGCAAGCTTGGTGCCATGGGTTGGGCAGGTCCAATGGGGATTTCCATGTATGTGCATGGCTGCGTGCCTATGTGCTCTTTATCCTGTGCTCTGCTGGTGCCAAAGAGGATTTAAGACCACTCTCAATGGAAAACACTTAGAGGATATTTAGGAGTGTAACGAGAAAGAAAGCAAGTCCTTTTAAAGGAGGAAGTGCCTTAATGGAGGAACAGGGCTTTGACAGGTGGCAGGGCCCAGGAGATTGTGGGTAGAGCTGGGAACACGGTAGACATGTTGATGGACCATCCATGGACCAGTGACCCTACAGAAAATCCAGAAAAGGTAAAGCTGGTTGTAGAGGACCTGGATGGTGTGCTCAGGAGCTTGGGCTTTATCATTAGGTGAGGGGACCTAGAAGTTCTTGGTCAGGGGAGTGTTTCGCTGAAAATGATGTTACAGGAAGGTTAATCAGGAAGTAACATGGATTGGATGGGGAGAGATTTGAAGAAGGGGGCCAAATTAGGAAATGTTTGCAGTAGTGAAACTTCGTGACAATCAAGGGAAGGGAGAGAGAACTGTGAAGGAGGCGCATTAGGCAGAGTGATCATATGGGAGGGGAAAGGTGGGGGGGGCCTCTAGAAGTTCTGTCGGAGAAGCTTACAGCTGGCAAACCAGTTGGAAGTGGGGAGAGCGACTTAGGCAGCATGTCTGGATGCTGTGTTCACGTAGCAAGCCTGTTGTTTTTACTGAGATTGTGTGTTGATTTGGCGTGGTTTGTGGCAGTGGGGTTGTCTAATGACGTTTGTGGCCACTTCCTTTCCCACCCCAGACCCCCTTGGCAGTGCCACGGGGAGAGATGGAGTCCAACGTGGCTGAGCCCTCTGAGGCTCTAGGCCTAAGTAGTGGGGTCTGTTGTCATGCCTGTGGCCAGAGAGAGATTGGGCGGGGGCCCCTTGTCTCTGATTTCTCACAATTGTAAATGTTTGAATTAACGAAAGGTTGAGTGAGTGAGTTCAGGATTAGTATTGATTTGAAGAGTTGGGCAATTGTTTAACAGGAACTGACTTCCATAAACGTGGACAAGCAGTGACATTCAGGAGAAAGCCAAATATTAGTGACTAAAGCTTTCTAAAACCATGTTAAATTGCAATATAGAAAGATTGAGTTTTGAAAATAAAACATTTATGACATGTGGATAAGTTACACAAGTGCTATAGATTATACATAGTGAATTGTTATCCAGTTTGAACATTTGTTTCTCAGAATGGCCAAGGCGGTGACTGATGGCATGCACAGTTCAAAATTTGTTCTGGAGTTTCCAGAGGTTGAAAGAGAGCAGAGAAAAATCTTAGCACAAAAGTAGTTAGTATTGGGGGTCGGGGGGGTCGGGCTGTTCTTTAGATTTAACTTTGCCACTAGTCTTGCTATTGAGAGGCATCAAAGATACCCCGTAAACCTTTCTGTTTTTAGGAGATCAGTATGACACTTGCGAGAAGGTAGCTTATGTGTTTAATAGCTTGGCTAGAAAGCTGGCCATTAAACGGTCTAACCTGCCGGGGGCCAGTGGAATGTGAAGGAAAGAGTGAGGGTTTTGGAGTGCCTTGAACTTGGGTTTCAATTTGTCTCCACCACTTAATACTATGTGGTCTTGGACAAGTTTCTTAAACTCTCATTTTCTTCGTTTTAAAATGGTGATTCTTCTCTCCCTCCCCAAAAGTGACTGTGAGGTTGGTGATCACGGTTCGAGCCAGCAGGCCTCCTACAGGTCTTGGCACAACCAGGCACCCAGCAAATGTCAACTGCACTCACTTTTTCCAGGATACTGTGTATTTTTACTTCACTGTCCATAAAGTGATGCTGATGGGTTTTGAAAAGGGCAGCTGTTATCCTTATTTTTGGAAACGGGATGGGGATTGTGAGCAAGAAGGCATTCTGGAAATAACATCCCTAAACCTTGCTGGTCGGCCTCATCTCCTAGGGAAAAGCGCTCTCCTGAAACTCGGTTTGGAGAGCCTGTAAGGTAGAGAAAGAGAGCATGGGGTTCAGATCTGGGTGAAAATACTCGCTGTTCCTGGCTAGTTTGGTGGCTTTGGGAAGTATTTTAATTTTTGAGTCCATTTCTGCAAAATGTGCTTACAATGCTAATTCACATGGATGTTGTGAGGATCACATAGGATGGTGTGTGTCTGAAGGACTAGAAGTCCAAGAGAGCTGGGGAACAGGCTTCTGAGAACCAGGCAAAGGTCAGATTACCGGAACAGTTTAGGGCATATTTAGGTGTTCCTGGTGCTATTACTTCCAAAGTTAAAAAAGATAAAAGAGAGGAAAAAGGTATTACTTGTGAATCTTTTTACAGCTTAGTGAAATCCTGATTTATAAAAATAGTGAAATGACTTATTAAATAACTTACCGTGGGCGCTTAAAGAATCTATTAATTTGTTATGGAAAGTACCCAAGGAACAGTGGTAATTTGAGAGTTTAGAAAATGATAATGGAATCTCAGGAGAAATTATTACAGTCAAAGTAAGCCAATCAATTACCTCTTACAACCTGGATTATTCCTTTCAGTAAAAGAGTGTCTCCCTACTTTTTGGTGAGTTTTTGAATTAGCGGAATTTTAAGGAGGTAGTAAGAGCAATAAAATAAAAGCAGGAAGAGTTATTTTTTAAATCTATAGAAACCTTTGACAAATCATAAGGTGTTATAAATATGCTTGTTAAGACAGATTAGCTTCTCTTTGCGTATTCAATGGCTTAAACTAAGAACCAAGGTTTAAAATCATACTATTTTGATGAGCAATAAGGAAAAAGTATATTTATGCTAAAAGGCGTTCTTTTTCTTTTTTTGGGGAAGAGTAGCCCTGAGCTAACATCCGCTGCCAATCCTCTTTTTGCTGAGGAAGACTGGCCCTGAGCTAACATCCGTGCCCATCTTTCTCTACTTTATATGTGGGATGCCTGCCACAGCATGGGCTTGATAAGCAGTGCATAGGTGTGCACCCAGGATCTGAACCGGGGAACCCTGGGCCACGGAAGTGGAGCACGCAGACTTAATCCCTATGCCACCCAGCCTGTCCCCTAAAAGGCGTCTGAATGGCAAATCTTGTTTTATGAGAAGACCTACCAGTTTTGGTATATTTTATGTAAAATAGACGATGTTGGGAAGGAAATGTCCTTAGTAACTTGGGCATTTCCTGATAAACCTAAATCTCTGGGCCATGGTGACGCTCCGCACAACAGTGGTACATCGACTCATCTTGTATTGCTCCACGTAAGAGGCATCTGGAGGTCTCAAATCTCTCAAGGTTCATGATGAATGTGAGTGGCCCAAGAACGCCCTGTTAGTATTGGCTGAGTTATGAGCCAGAGCGAGCTGTTCTCCAAACGTGCTGGCACAGATGAGTTGTGTAGAGGAAGCTGGCCGTGGAAGAGGGAGTGCTTCCCTTTTCAGATTAAAAATGGAAGTGCAGATTTTTTTTTTAATACACTGTAAAGGAGAAAGAATTAGTACCACAAAGAGTAAGTGGGTTGAGACAGCAGTAAGAATTGCTGCTCACAGCATCTAGCTCGTAGCTAGCCTTATCCACTCAGAAATAATTATTTTCAAATCGAGAGCATTTGCCAAGATAGCTCGGAAACAGCTGCGTCAGCTTTCGAATGTGTGAAAACGGCTCGAGAATAAACCATAAAAGTGGGTTTTGGAAATTAAAAAAAAAATTCAAGGATGTTTTGATGTGTTGGGGTTATTAGCAACAGTTTACAAAAATATGGAACAGTCACGTTGGGAGTTCATTTCATTTCTGCAGCATCTTCCTATTTATCTTCCTGATATATTTGTCTCTCGGTTACCATAGCGCCGCTCATTGGTATTCCTCAGCGGGCAGCGTGGCTGCGGATCCCTTCATAATTGCACTGAACTAGAGCATCTTTACTTCTCAGGCCTTGCTCAAGCTCAGGGCCCCTTTTTCTTTTGCGTGGCAGCTTTCATTCTGCACAAAAATGACAGCTACTGACCTGCTCCTTTTGTCTCACTGGCAGGATGGTCAAGCAGCCACCTTCGCATCAGATGCAATTACTAATATGTTTCCTTCTCAAGAAGGCAGCACTCACTGTCCCCACCCCTCGGGACTGTAAACATCATTTTTTTCTGATGTCTGTGCTGCAGGCTCTCAGTTACTGGGAGGTGCTGTTCATTTTTCAGAGGAGAATAACCATTTCTTTTCAAGAACGTTTTCTGTTGGCATCTTCCTGTTGGGACTTTTGGCCTTTGCTTCAAAGCTGAGGGATTTCCAGTGCCCTCCACAGTTCCTCCACCCCAAGCTGGGCGTGTGTGGTTGGCTGTCAGGAGAGGTGTTTGTAAATGCGGCACACTTGCTAATTCCTTTCGGGAGGTAATTTGGTGTAACAATTGAACTGTTGGCTTCTTAGATTATGGCCAGTGAAACCAGTTTTTTTTCAGTCTGAACTTTGAAGGCGGAGAGACATTGAATTAGTTACATTTGAATCATCTTCATATCTAGCAGTGACTGCAATGATTTTCACGGCTTGGATTAATGTGTATTATAGATACACTTCCTCTTTTTGGATCCCATAGATTAAATTCACGGAAAGGTCCCTCTGGAGGTGGGTTAGCCCTCCTTTGCCTCTAGCTTCTCTTACGTAGAGTCAGTTTCAAATCCAAATACATTTTGTTTGATAAATTGACTACACACGGAGGGACTAAAGAGAGCAATTATGGATGACATCAAATAAATGACTCAGTGACAAGGTATATTCCATTTAGGTCAGCACAGTTCAAAGTGTGAGAAAACATGATTTAGCTGGCTGCACTGAAAGACAGTTTAAATTACTGGAGGGAAAGACTCACTTTGCATTCGGAGGCTTGGTAATTGGAGATATGTAATATTTATTGTGTTTGCTGTGAGATGATTCTGTTGTGAAAAGGTTGCAATTGTTTATATGGCTATTGTTTAATAGGACAGTGTGCGGGTCCAATCTTTATGCATAATATGCCATGCTGCAGGCTAAGGTGCAGGTGGGTGGGTGGGTGATCTGTGGCTCAAGCCTGCTAAACCACGATAAGCTAATGTATTTTGCTTTTAGGGAGTTAATTTTAGGGTGACATTGCCCCAGTGTAGGGAGCGTGTGCCTTCTGTGGTTAATCCAGTGTTTCTCCTCATCCTTCACCTCCCCCTTGTAGAATTGTATGGCCACACCTCTGCCATGTGACTTTGTAGGACATTCTGTTAGAGGAGGTACCATTGCCTCATTGATGTTGGGCGTGGCCCTGTGACTCTGGCCAGCCAATGGCCTTTTAGCAGACATGATGCCCGTAGAGATCTTAGATGTGTTTCCATGGTTTGGTGCTCCTGCCGTCCACGATGGGAAGCACATGTTTTGGGGAGTTACTGGTCTAAGGAGAATGTGGAGACATATGGAGCAGAAGTGAACCCAGCCAGAAACCTGGAGCCAAGCAGGCTGTGACAACTGACTTACAGACCTGTGAGCAAGAAAAATAATGCTTATGATTGTAGGCCACTGATTTTGGGAGCGTTTGTTATACAGTATAATTGTGGAAATAGCTAATAGATGCACATAATTAAAAAAAAAATTCCCTGCCCTTGTCAGGGTTTCATTTGGGTGACAAGCTCCTTTTACCTTCAGATCCTTGTTTCTACCTTATCAAGAAATCAGTGTCATTCATAACTGAGTGGTACCCTTTGGCTGCAATGCTGTGATGTCCTTTGCTGGCAGAATTTCATGACTGGAGGTTGACTGAATATAACCTCTTAAATATTAATTTAGTTAGACACTCCTAGTTAATCATGTCTTGGGGGGATTTTACATATTTTAAAACTCTATGTAGGCTTTTCTGATCGTTTTATAAAGAAAATTTAAATGACCTTTAAAATCCTCTAAAAGAGTTTTTAGTTGCATACAATCAATTTCACTCTAGCTTAGGGAGAAAATAATTTAGAAGAGGATGTAGGTAGTTCAACGTGAGGATGGGAGAGCTAGATCTGGAGGCCAACCCTTCAGGGACAGTGCTCTCAGCTGGCACCATGACTGCGTCAGCAAGGCCCCTCATAAATCCACTGTTGGGCGTTTATGGCTCTTGCTACCCTAATGGGCTCCTGGACCCTAGAACCTCTGCCACTAATCTCCCTGCCTCCCTGAGCCCAGGCACTTTGTCGTCACCGTTATCAGAAAGAAGATTCTGCTTCCTTATGTTCTCTTCTGAATGAAAGGCTCTTATGGGTGCATCTAATTGGCGGTGCTGGGTCACATCCTGTATCCTAGCTGCAAGGGAGGCTGAAAAAGCGAGCTTATAACTTCTACCCTGGGGAAGCAAGACTTAAAATGTGGAAAAGTGTCAAAACTTAGGAAGAGTGTTCAAAAGATGCTAGATAGTCATAAAGCATGAAAAATGTCCATATAAATCCATAATATCTATTTAAAAACCAACCTTTAATTAGTATTAATTAGTATAGTAATTTTTTAAAAGTGAAATGAAGGTAATTTATCCAATTACTTTTTAAAATAATGATCATTAGTGTAAAGCAAAAAGCCCAACAGAACTACTGGCCTTATAAGCATATATTTTTCAGCTGGGCACTTTCTTCAAAATATCCCAAGGAAGGAAATATCAAGTAAAATTTTTTCTTTTACATCAAAATCTCATTAATTTAGATTCCATTTTACTGAAAATTTATGATAATCAATTTGACTGAATTGGTTTATCAGTTTCGCAATATGGCAGTGTTTATAACAGTAAGTTAAAAAAATTCTCAAACTTTAGAGTCATCTATTTATGTACAATTCTACTTAATTCAACATTCTTCTTTTTCATCAAACTGGTAGCGCTGTTTGATTTCCTTTAGGGCTTGACAATCATAAATCTACCTTTAAAATCTACTATATAAACTCTTCATTAAGTCCGAGACCCACTTCCCCATTTAGTAATAGGAATGAAGTTGAGAACATTTCATTTGCTGCAGAGGAAATTGTTAAATGAACCTGTGAGGAAATATCTCACACTATGTCTTGGATATTAAATTATAGGCCCTGTGTCCCTGTAGAGAAAAGCTGTCAAATGTAAGAGTTTGTGTGAGGGACGCTAATTTGTTGTATGGAGCAGAGCGTAATTGATGGACAGCATGCTTGGGACATGCCAACTAGAGCGCCCAGATGTGTGGCAGGGAGCAGGGTGGGGGCGGAAAAGAGAGAGGTGTTTGGAGGAGCCCAGCAGAATCTGGAGAGGATGGAGCAATCAGATTGGTGATCAGAAAACCAGAGAAGAGATGAGTGGACTGAAACGGAGGGATTACGTACTGATGTAGTAAATAGTGGCGAGTATTTTCTCTGGCCAGAGATTAGTGAGCGAGTCACACTAGGGGTGAGAAGGGAAGAAAACTATCATTTTTTAGGCTGGCTAAGCTGGATTTGGTGAGTAATTTTAACTTGCATAAATTCTTTACCTACATAGTGTCGGTACTCTGAAATTTTTTGGCCTGAAGGCAAGTCCCTTAGTCCGTCTAGGCTGCTTTAGCAGTACCATAGACTGGGAGACGGGGTGGCTTAAACAGCAGACGTTTATTTCACACAATTCTGGAGGCTTGGAAGTGCAAGATCAAGGTCTGGCAGATTCTGTGTCTGGTGAGGGCCCCCTTCCTGGTTCATAGACGGCCGTCTCCTTGGTGTATCCTGACCTGGTGGAGAGAGAGCTAGCTCTCTGGTCTCTTCTTTTAAGAGCACTGATCTCATTCGTGAGGCCTCCACCCTCATGACCTCCAAAAAGGCCGCACCTCCGGAGACCATCACATTGGGGATTAGGCTTCAGCATGTGGATTTTGAGGAGGACACAAACATTCAGTCCATGTCTAAGAATTGTTGCATTCCAAAGCAGTTTCAGGAAGCTTATTGGCTCCGTGTTAGAAAAAATGTTTTTAATTGCATAAAATACAATGGATCACAAGTAAATAAATTATATTAAAATAGAGTTATCAAAATATTGAAAAATGAATATGTAAGAGGATAATATATAGCTTTTATTAAGGTGCTAAGGTACTTTCAAAGTAATGATGAGTATAAATGATACTTCAGGATCCCTGCAACAACCGTAATGCGATGTGAAACTCTCTCTGATTTTTATCAATGCTAAAGTGACAGGTTCTGCTAATACTTCATTAGTAATCGGTGTAAGTGCTAAATTTCAGTTAGAAGTGAGTCAAAATAAAGGTGCTTTTTTCCCTCATCTAAGTTCACTGACTCCCTGGATTCTATGCACAGCCCCTCCCCACTCCCTGCTGACTTCAGAGTAAGGATCCCTTGCTCCTAAGGATTGAGTGAATGTTTATTGAGCACATGGCCCTCCATGGAGGGGGAATCCCTCAGGTATAATGGTCATAAATCGAGTGTCTGTATAAGTGTGGTTCTGTTGCTGGGCCTTCTGTTTTCTTCCCTTGATCAATTTGTCTGTTCCTGAGCCGGTACTGCACCGTGACTTTATAATATTCTTGCTGTCTGGAAAGGCAAGCGGTCCTTTCTCCTCTATCTTCTCATACTTCATGAGCATATGACTTCTTTTCGTTCTTTGTTCTTCCAGATAAATGGTCAAATTCCAAAAAATAATCCATTGGGATTTTGATTGGAATTATGCTGAATCCATATATCAATTTGAAGAAGAATTGACATATTTATTGAGTTTTCCAGTCCATGAAGTTGGGACCTCTTCTCGTTTATTTAGGTTTTCACATACTGCTAATTAACACTAAGACATGTTTTGAGTAGTCATCTTTGGAATTTCTTTCCTTCCAAAAAAAAAGTAAAGGTGATTAAATATATGTTTTTAAACTAGGTAAACTGGGGAAAATAGTTGTTTTTGAGAAGATTTTGGCTGTCTCAAGAGACAAGTACTTACTATGTACATACCTCTCAAGATCACAAGTCTTGCTTTTATTTTCATTAAAGGCAACACTTTAGAAAGGTGATTATTTATTTAAATAAGTGATAAACTACATTCTGGCCGCTAAAATTCTTAAAGCAATCATGTCCTTGATGTTAATTTGGTATGAGACTGTTTCGTATGAAACAGCTGAGCGGTCGGAATTTGAATGGGCTCATTCATTTATTCATTCAGCAAAGGTTCCTCGTGTGCCAGGCGCTTCTCTAGGTGTTGAGGATGTAGCCAGGTGAAGGAAGTGATTCAACAGGTTGGTCATCTCTGTCAAAATGCTTCCAGAGGTTGATGACTGAGAATCGCCCATTGGATTTCGCGACATGGAGTTTACTGGTGGCTTTGCTAAAGTAGTTTCTATGGTGTGGTGGGGCAAAAGTCTGCTTGGAATGTGATCATGACTGAATAAGAGGAGAGAATTAAGAGCTGTGAGTGTATACAACTATTTGAGGAGTTGCTGCTATAAAAAGAAACAGAAAAATAGAGTTCTAAGGGATGTAGTATATTTATATGCTAATGGCAATGGTCTATTAGAGAGGGAAAATGTGATGATGGAGAGGAGAGGGGGTAATTTTTGCAGCAGAGTCCTTGACTGGGCAAGAGAGGATGGGATCCAGGGTATGCGTGGAGGGGTTGGCCTTTCTAGGAGCCAGGACAGTTAGTCCTGCTTATTAGAGAGAAGGCAGAGTCACATGGGTGCAGCTACAGAAAGGTTGGTAAGTATTTTGGTGGGAAAATGGTGAAGCTTTCTTCTGAGTGGTTCCCTTTCCACAGTGAAATAAAAATTAAAGTTGTCAACTTGAGGATGACTTAGGGAGTGGGTATAGAATATTGAGGAGACAGAAGGATATAGAAATAGTTTTTCTGACTTCTGAGAGAGTGATGGACTTGGGACAAGTTGTGGGGTTGCCAGACAGCGCTGAGGACACAGTTGAAAAGGTCATACATTAAGCTGAGATCAGATAGCAGAGTTGTGTGTTTTTCTCTACCACATTGGGCCTTTTGGATGCAATGTAGAGTAGGGAGACAATTGAGTATTACTAGGAGAGTACAACAGAGGGAGAGAGGGGAAAGTATTTGATGGTGATTGCTGGGAAGTGATCATAATGATGGACCATGGAATCTGAGTTATCTGCAGAGGGAATGAAGATATGGAGAGTGATGGACCTTAGGCAGTAGGTGGGGGTCAATGGATTGGAAGTCCTGGTTTGGTCAGAGAATTGTTGTTGTTGAAGTATTAAAAGGAATGAGTTGAAAACTAAGTGGTGGTTGTTGATTGGGTGACTTGAAACTGACCTTGGAGGTAGCGCAGCTGGTGGCAACAAGCTTTAGGCTCTGGCTCCAGCAGTATGAGGCTGAGGTGAGTGGAGGACAGAGAAGAGTTGGTCAAGGACTGAGGAGCCAGGATGTCGAATGCATTGCATGAGTGACATTGAGGTCACTAAGAATGTTGATAGAGTGGAGGTGGAGGGTGAAGTAATGAGCCAGTGGTTAAGTGAGGCGATGTGACAAGTGTGATAATAACTGCAGTGGGTGTGTTATCCAGCAGCATGAAGCCCAAAAGAGCTAGGGAGGAGAGAAGAAAGGCCTGGAAGCAGCAATGGGTACTAATGGGGACATTCATCCCGACTTTGTTAGCCTGGGAAAAAATATTGCCATCACTTAGGGGCTTCACAGGAAACAGTGTCCATAGGAAATAGCCAGGGTTTAGCTAGAATAAATCCTATGTATGAATGTTTTAGTAAAAAGGTGGATGCTAGCATGAGGAAGCAATGATCTTCCTTATAGCTACATCAATAATGATCAGTAATGATAGTGTATATACAATTACAGCAACGTGGTATAGTACCTTAGAAAAAGTAGATTGCTTTTTACCCATTTAATCAGCATTTAGTCCAATCAATAACCTAAAAATGTAGTATCAGGAAGGAATTTTTAAATTCAAAATAAACATGATGCTTCGGGCTGGCTAAAATAAGACTCCAGGATAGTAAGTCAATAGCATCTTTTTTTCAGGAGAGCGGGTAACGATTCCCCATAGTTGAGTGAGAGAAAAAGAAGTTCTTGTAAATATAAAGCAGATGCTTGGATTTCTTATCCTGCTTCTTCATTTTAGTGTTTTAACAAAGCATATTTTCACCTTTTCATTCTCATTTTAAATTTTCAAGTAAGTTTTGGCTAAGATACATGATAGAAATTAACACTCAAGAGAAAACAAGGTTCTAGGTCATTTATCTAAACATATGAAATTATGAAACTGGTCTGTTCATTATGATTTGATGCTAGTTTATTTCAAGAACCTGTAAATCGTATTTCTGTGTATCTGTGTTTTGATATATTAAGATAACAATAGAACCACAGAATTTATTTTTGAAAGAGATTTTTTTTTTTGAGGAAGATTAGTCCTGAGGTAACTACTGCCAATCCTCCCCTTTTTGCTGAGGAAGACTGGCCCTGAGCCAACATCCATGCTCATCTTCCTCTACTTTATACGTGGGACGCCTACCACAGCATGGCTTTTGCCAAGCGGTGCCATGTCCGCACCCGGGATCTGAACTAGTGAACCCTAGGCCACTGAGAAGTGGAACGGGTGAACTTAACCGCTGTGCCACTGGGCTGGCCCCTTGAAAGAGATTTTAGATATCATTTGGTTTAGTCTTTTTAAGCCGTCATTTAGGCTGGTTAAAATCTCTGCAATGCCAGCACGCTCTGAAAGATGACTGGCTGGGTTGATTGTAATTCTAATATTAAGGTGCCTCTGTTAGGATCTAACCTGAGCGTACTTTGGAAATTTTGAAACGAAGAGAATAGTTGTTGAATTACGTTCAGTTTAATTATTTTGCTTAGGTCAATGAGCTATGTGATATTTCCATTACTGTAAACTCTATTTTAAAATTTGTATTTATATTTGAGTAGGCTAAGCTGATTGTTACAACAGCTAAATCAGCTTTTGAAATGTTGGATTGCTTTGCATTATATATTGTATTATAATATATTTTTATTATATAGGTTATATTATAGTCTATAATGATACCTATGGATTGCTCTGTATGACTAATGTATTATGGTATATATTATATGGTTATATTTTAATCATTTGGAAAAAGTTCATATACACAACTACACCTATATCAGAACTTTGCAGGAGGACAATGGATTACAATGTATGTTTGCCTCTGATGGGTATCCCTCATTAGCATCTTGCCTGCTTTCATGAATCCGTTCTCTCTTGTAGAGCAGGGTCCATTCTCCCTGCTTGTAATGCCACTGGTCTGGAATATACCAGTACTCTTAACCTGAAGGGATGTGTATTTGTACCTTTAACTTATTGCACAAATAGTTTTATAACAGCATTAATGGAAATAAAAATCTGAAATCACCGGGAGCCCATTTTCTAAGAATCTAATTCAGCAACACTTTTATTTTCCTTCCAGCCTTTTTATATACGGATGCATGCTTTTTGGAAACATAACTTTAGTCATAGCTTACATATATCTTTTTATTCAGCCCTCCACCCTGAATGTTGTATGTTCAGCATAGATGAGTGTTTGTAATTGTGGGATGTGTTTGGGAGGTGTTTTGTTTTCCTGGGGAGGGGAGTCAAATAGAACAGAAGAATTTTTCCACTACTGTAGATATTTCTGACTAACCGAAGTGAGTAGCATGATTCAAGGAGAAATCTCTCTGCAGTTGGTCTGGCATTTAATTGGCACGTTGGATTGAGATTTCATGGTAATAAAGTTGATCCATGTTCTAGTATTTTCTGTGGGGATAATCTTATTAGAGTGTCACAGAACCTGATTAAAAAAAATATTTTTGAACACAATTCTCGTGGGTGAAGGCGCCATCCTTGGTTGATCACCTTGCCCATGGGAACGGAGTTGCCAGGATCTAGGGGAATTGTGGGCCTTATAGAAATGTGGGACATTTTCTATAGAGCACAAAACCACTGCTAACTTCCCCATGGGTAAGGCAGGGCTGCAGTGGACAAGTGCTCAGGAATGCGTGGGAGGAGATTTTCCAGGGCTCCCTGTAAACCCTAAAACGAAAAGAGTGACCCTGGCTTATAGAATGCTGCCAGTTCTTCTGTTCTAGCTTTAAAAAAGTTGAATTCAAAGTTTTATAGCATAAAACCTTCTCATTGTCAAAACCTGATGAAGCCAAGATGTTCTTCTTGTTTCAGGTTGAAAACTTTTAGCAGTTTGCTTTCTCTATAGAATAGTTTTAGTTCAAAATTTTATTTTGTCCTATATGAGAAACATAAATAACATTCCATTCCACTAGATTATTTAGTTTTGTCCCTTGGACCCTGTCAAATAAACTGACAACTACATTGTGCAGCTAGCTTGGAAACAAATAATTTTGTTATTAAGTTGAAATAACATCATGATAGTTGATTTCAAATGATGTTGGCAATCGATGTAGCTCACACAAGTTTGATGTTAGATTTTTATTATATGTGCTTTGTGTACATGTTTTTAATATAATCTTTACTTTTTTAGAAATTTGTAGAGTTAGTTTTTTTTTAACTAAACTTTCGGTTGGGTTTTTTCGGTGCTTGCCTGGAAAGCTTCAATGTTAGTGCTTTTTTCCCCTCTTTATACGTTTTGATTAAAAATGAATTATTGGGTGAGCCGTTTGATATTTTTACCTTTTGATAAACTACATGGATTTACAAAATAGATAATTTAGGGTAAATTGCTTTCTTTAAGAAAGTAATTGCAGTAAAAGAATTTTAAATACCAGCTCCCTGGGGCATTTAAAATAGGACTTGATTAACTAAGGTATAACTTATAGTCAAACATAAGAAACCAAGATTTCTTTGTATATGAGATGTTTAGGCATATTTTTCCTTGCTGTGCGTATCACGAGAAGCATTTTTCTGGAGCCTCTCATAGCAGTGGTAAGTGCATATGTCTCATTAGTTTGTGGCTGGGCTGCCCAGTTGGCTTGGTCCCTTTATTAATGAGGCCACAGTCTGGGTTTCATCCCTGGACAAGCCAATTACTGTGATTTCCCTCTGCCCCGTATGCATTAGACTGCTCTTGTTATCACTGGATGCCTGCGAATACTTAGGAACAGATATTTTGGGCACAGCTCTTTGCAATTTGAGAACAACTGGTATGTTTATTGCTACAGAGAACTGGAGTGATTACGGAAAGGGAGGTTTTTTCTAAGTTCAGTGTTATGGTTAGCCAAAGGTTAATCAGAAAAGTCCCTTTAATTCACGGATGATTTTTTTTTTTTGAATTCTAAAATATGTCGAAATTAAGCCGTAGTTGAAGTTTAGTGCACACTTTTGTGTTAGAATAGAAGCCTACATATTTGGTGCTTATTATAAGCTGTCTCAGGATAATTGTTCTCACCATCTTTCATGGTTAATTCTCTAGATAATTTTATAGAATGAATCATAAATGTTTAGCATTCTGTGAGACCTATAGAGATCATCTAATTTACTTTTCTCACCTTACAAGTGAAGAAAATAGGATTCTCAGGGAACCAGCTAAGGTCACGTAGCTTCTTAGGCTCAGCTCCAAGTTTAGAATCAAGGTTCCTTTACCAGCTTGACCCACCACCCCAAACCCTGTTCCCTGGGATTGGGGTCTCTACCTACCCCAGGACATCAGCTTCCAGATTTAGCATTTTATTTATTCTTTATTGAAATTAGATAATAGGTAAAACATTCTAGTGAATGTTCTGGGGTTTTACTGTGATCTATTTTAAGTTTATTGTCGATCTGCTCAAATTCATATACCACTTGGCATTCTTACTTAAGACATGATTTTCCTGATATGAGAATTTATCTAATATGTCTTTATATGGGCGTTTCTAAACAAATATATGATTGAAAAAATGTCAAAATGCCTAGAAAAAAAATAGCAAGGAAAGACTTTTTGGGGAAGGGGATAGTAAAAAGTTTTCAATACCTACTGTGTGCTAAATGATTCAAAAGGGCATAAAAGGGTTGCTTGCCAGTTTCTGTTCATAGATTTTTAGGAATGTTGCATAATGGAGAAAACACCTTTCAACAGAAATATAGACACATTGGATATATACAGGTAAGTCATAGTTTTCTTGTTTTCAATCATTGTGTGGAATTAGTTGCTTCTAAAAATTGTTTTAAATAACATTTTAGTTATGTTATTGTTTACTCTGCTTAAGTGTAGTTATCACCAACAGCTCAAATAGTGACATCCCAGAAAGTTCTGGAAAATAGAATTCTTGTTCAAGTTTAACTGTTCTTGTCTGCAGTCACTTGGGGAAGGGGACTCCTGTCTGAGAAGTTGTTAAAAACTATTTAAACAATGTTTTATGATCTTTTATTTCTTTAACTACATGATGGATTCCCAAACCACATGCAAATGATTTTCAAGTAGCCACAGTTCAGCATTATCTGAACCACTTTTCTGTTAGTGGGTGTAATTGAGCTTTGATCACAAACAGCTGTATCAAGACTGAGCCCAACAGATGAAAGGTGTGATACTGAGAGGAAAGTAATCTGGAAGGCTCTAAAACCCACATAGATATTTTATATGCTAACAAAATGTATATGAGCATATCAATTAGGGCTTTTTTTTTGTTGCATGTGCCGGAAAACTCAACTCCACCTGTTTATTAGGATTGCTGGCTCAGGTGCCTGTGGAGTCCAGGGGTGAACCCGGCTTTAGAGCAGGGCTGCCTGTAGGCGCTCAGAGGATGTCATCCATGCCCAGTTTCTCCCCATCTCTCAATGCTGTGTCTTCTTCAACAGCTCCATTATGGGGCTGGCTTACCTCATGTGGCCGCAAGATGCCTGCCACGCCTTCAGCCTACATCCTTGTAGGTGCCAGTCCAGTGAAAGAGAGGCCCCCACTATTGACATCACTGTTTTTCTCTGGCCTGATTGGATATTGTGTCCAAGGCTGAACGAATCACTGAGAGACAGGAACGCAGTACTCTGGCCAGTTCCAGGTCACATTATCCACCTTCGGAAAGAGTTGCGAAGAAATGAGTTTTCAAAAGGAAGTAAGGGTGTTGTATTAAAAGAAGGGCTGATGGATGCTGGATGGCCAAAGAATTTGCCATATTGCTGACCACAATACAGATAATATTTTGTGTTTTCCATGTTATAAAGTAATTATTTTATATTTTGCCTTTATTGTGAAATGCAGTAGATTCCTTTATTTCATAATACTAGGAAGGGAGTTAGACAAACTATTTTCCTGTGTTTGTGAAGCCAACATTAAAATGCCCTTTTGAGATTTTTTTTTTTGCCTGTGTTGGTCCTAGAAGCTGCTTCAGGGAGGGTTTCTCTCCAGTAGGCCTGCTCCTTGAGCCAATATGTCATAGTTTTGAACTATATATGTTCCCTAACAAGCCTATTCTCTTCCTGACACATGAGGTTTGAGCTTGTACCCATGTAGTAAGACAGTTGAATGAAATCGCCTGTGTGCTAAAGTGTGTGGGGGGCATGCACAGGATTTTAGTGAGGGAGCTGGGAATAAATATATGAAGACTCTGAAGCTTGAATGGAATATTTGGAGCACAGTTCTGATCAGAGTTGGGAAAATATTAAATTCTTGCCTGTTGGAAGAGAGAAATAATAAATTTAAAATATGCTAAGTTTATAAGACGATTGAACAAGTATTGATACTTATGGAGGAAATAACTCAACCTTTGCTAACAAAAGCAGCAAGAAAAGCCAGGTCCTGGGGCAGTGATAACCCTGCCAAGCCTCTAACCGATGCCATTTCTAGAATTCAGGGTGGTGTTGGCAGTGCGTAGATCCTTGTTGTCACCCTGGCCTTGAGATGTCAGAGGATCTCTCTGTTTTAGTGGCCCCTGATGATAGTTTGCTGAATTTACCAGTCAGGGCCCTGGTTAATGATGGTCACCTCCACCCCACTGAATGCTCTGGAGTTGAAGGAAGGTAAGGCTTTGGGGGGCATTAGTACAGGATGGAGATATGGGAGGGATGTGATCAGAGAGGAACACAAGGGTCCCATCACCAGCCGTGAGTTGTCCACACTTTACCCAAGGGCAGTGCGGACACATTGATGAGTTTAAAACTGAATAATGAAGTTTGCGGGTTTGCGGTTTTGAAAGCTCGCGTTGGTTGCAGATTGCAGAGACAAGACGGCAGACAGAGGCATCCGTAGGAAGGGACTCCAGTGTGTGGGTGATGGTGGTGGCTTGAATATGGTGGTGGCGGAAGGGATGGAGAACAGTGGACTAGTTTTGAGATATTAAGGAAAGATAATCATTAGCGTTTGTGGCTGGGAGTGGGTGGGATGAGTGGAGGAAAAGGAGAGGAAACGGAGACCTGGAAATTGTTAATCTTTCCTAGAAATGTCATGAATAGGGCAGACTCACAGATTAAGTCACTTGATACTAATAAGCCATGTAGTCTTCATTTAGAAGAGTAAAAGGATTTGGTGTTCTGATTCGAGTATTTAATCCTGGATGAGCCTTTCCTGGGCCTGGGATTAAAAGGTCTCAAGCCAGGGGAGTGTTTCGGATGCTGGGATATGTATGGTTGGGTGAATTTAAATCTAATTTCCGGTCTGTCCTTTAACTTGGGGATTGCCTCCATGATTACGTGTATTTTTCATTTTCATATTTATTTCCTTTATTTCTTCTGTAGTGTTTCCAGAAGCCTTGGGAGCCCAGAACACTTAAACTAAGAAAACAGATTTCTAAAAGGATTTATGTTTCCTACCATGATTTAAGATTAATATTTTTATGTGATATATTACCTCAAAATATTTTATTCATTTTTGGCAGACACTGTATTCCCTATTTGTTCCTGAATGAGTACTAGAGATGAGCATTTGGCTTGAGTTACAGATAAAACCAGGGATGTATTTATAATTCCTGGCATTGCACTCCTGAATTAAGTAATGGTACTTCAATAACCTGATTTCATGTATTAGGGCAAATGGCGGTTGGAGGGAACTTTCAAAGGTATTATTCTGATGCTTTTGTTCCATTTGACTTTGAAGTTCAAATGCTAGTTGGAGCAGACAAATTTCACAATGATTTCACAATGTTTTTCACCCCCAGTGAGGGGCCTTTTGGTTCAATCTCAGACAGAAGAATTGGGGCAGCAATTGGATTTGGTGGAATTAGCTTTTATGTGGCTCCGGCTCCTCCTCCTCCTGTGGGCTCAGGGGCCATGGTTCTCATGATGGTGGCTCTCTCCTCTCCTGCAATCACAGCCTTGCAGCTCTTTGCGCGAGCTGTTATCAATTTCAGCGGCTATGGTTTGTTACCTCTATTTGTACTATAACTAGAAATTTGATAAGGTTATGTGCCTGTCAAATGATTTAGATGTCAGGTGTAGATGCAGCAAAGCAATTTTGACAAGTCAAACATTGGTGCAGAGAGGGGGGACAAGGATGACCTGCCGAGAGAAGAAAATAAAATCTCTTACAGCCTCACTTTCTTTCTCTTTTAACTTTAGGTCAAGACTTCAACCTCTTTAATTTGTCCCTTCTTAAGCGAATGTGACATGGTGACTTCCGGCTTCTATCTAAAGGGCAATGAAATGGAGGCCTGCCTTTGGAGGGTAGATGCTGGCATTTAGGGAGATTTGACTTTTGAGTGTTCTGATAAAACATCTGGGTCTGGAAACTTTATCTTTGACTGAAGCTGAGGGTAAGGTCTTAGAAGACAAGGTTTGTTAATGCCAGTGTCTGTTCGCATGTGTGTGTTATGGAGAGCCCAGTATTTTTAGTAAGCTGTGCTCTTTTCTCTGAGGTGGAGGTAAGAGCCCCGTGCTTTGCGGCTCATGTTTGTTGTCCTGGATTCTGCAGTCCAGGCAGTGAGTCCATGAATACTTCTCATAGGCTTGACATATTGTCTGTTGGATGACGAGGTGGTCGAGACTCTGATGAATAGGTTTAAGTTTCTTAGACCCCCTTCGGTTTTTTTTTTTTAATTGATTAAATGTACCTCTGAGCTTTCCCAATATTTAAATCTCTTTACAGCCCACATTGAATATATAGCTTTGCTTTGGCGTCTACTGCAGCAGAAAATCTCCCATTTTGCTGATAGTGGTAGGTTGGGCAGTAATGACCCCATTAAAGGTTGCTATGACCAAGAGATGCTGCTGGAGTTGTAGGCATACTTCTAGTATTTTGCCACTTGGTTTTGTGAAGTTCTGAGATGAATATAGGTATTCAAGTGTAACTCATCTTGACAGGGGTTTCATTATATTCTGCAAGCACAATTCAAAGGAATAAAGAATTTATATTCAGGGTCGTTTTGTTTGAGTTTATTTAAAGAAACGAAACACACACAATCTCTATAATAGCTCTTGCTACTGAAGTATTGATGGTGCTGACAAAGAGAAAACTCAGACCAGATGGTTTCCAAACAGTGGAACCACCTGGCTCTTTGGCAATGCCAACTTATTCCTGTTTCTCAAATAGCTGTGCTCTCACGGACTGTGAAATGTATAAATGAGATGTTCATGGGCCCAGGCAGAACAGCATTCCAAAATTAGGATTATTAAGAGACATTCAAACACTTATCCATGCCACCTCAAACTGGCCCCTCTCTTTTACTTCCATTTCTTTTAGAGTCCCATTTTTTTTTTTCTTCTTTCTCTTTGTATCTGTAAAACCCAGTTCTTCTTTAACTCCACATTGCAAAGGAAAAAATTACTGTTGCCTCTTCAGGTGTTTATTCTGGAGGGAAAAGAAAGACGCTTTCTCCTTTTGGGAAACAGACTTACCTGGACTCTGTTAGTGTCTTCAGACTGAATGGAGAACTTTTACACGAGTAAGGGAAGAATTTAATTGCACCTGTAGCACTATGACGTTACTCTGAATCATGAAACTTGAAACTTCATAGAAATCCAACCAAGATAATATATTAATGTGCAGACTTATGCAGTAGTTTTAAAAATCTTAATGTTAAAGTTAAACTTTGGGAGTTTTTGTTAATTATTTAGTATCTAATTTTTCATGTGGGAAATCAGAGTTAGGTAAAAAGTGAAAATATTGAACAATCTACAGACTTTTCCAAGTTGGTGCTTGAAGACGGCAATCATTTTAAAGTTTCATTTTGAAGTAGTTACCTTGGTTATTTACTCACTCATTTGGTGAGCTCCTATGGAGCATGTAATTGGTAGTGTTCATAACCGTGAAAGATCCAATACTGGCTAATGCATGTCACACGTAAGACAATTTAAAAGTTATTTCCTATCTTGTATACCCTATTGTTTACACTCCGGTCTTTTTAAAGAAATAATGGTATATGTTCATTAAAATTACATTTCAATCTAAATGAAGGTCTTTGAAGTTTACTTAAATGTTTGAGTTACCATCTTGCAGCGTGAGAGGGTAGAAGGAGCAGAGGCTTTCGGGAACATGGGTGTGAATCCTGACTCTCCTGCTCCCCAGATGGTGGTGCCAGGCTTGTGTGTTAACCACTAAGCCACAGTTTCCTGTATTAGGATTCTTGGCTGCAAGTGATAGAAAACCCAACCCTCATTGGCTTGAACAAAATGATTTTTTTTGAGGATATTAGGGTACAAAAATCCAAGGGCAGGAATCTGCCTGTCTGGGCTTCAGGAACGGTGGGAATCAGGTCTCAAATGCTGTCAAGTCAGGACTCTCTTTGGCACATGAGCGGGGTTCTGGTGGTGGCAAACATGGCTGTCAATAGTTCCAAAATTTTATTTCTTAGAGTTTTAGTTGTCAGAGGGAGAGACTCACTCTACACTTGGGGGCCCAATTCCCAAATCTCCCAATCATCTCGACTTGGGTGAGCTTAGGACTGATGACTGACTACCTTTGGCCCAATCTGTGATGGTTAAGGAAGTGGATCATGTAGGAAAATGGCGCCTCTTGAGAAACCTTTACTGGAGGGAGTGAGGCATGGAACCATTACTAGAAGGAGGCTTGTTTTGGGTGAACCAAATGATAAGTTTCCACTACATTTCTCCTATGTAAAAAACGATGAAATAGATATCTCTTTTTCAGAGTGGTTTTGAAGAGTAAACCGGATAGTCTGTCAAATGCCTAATATAACGTCTGATACCTCGTAGTTCTTGAATCATAGCAGGGAGACGACAAGCCAGCATTTCTCAAAACTGGCCCTGTAATCCATGCGAAGCTCTCATTGTTAACTAAGAAACCTAACAAGCCATGATTCTTCACTTCATTCTTCGACACTTCTAATATATTTATTTCTAGTAGTTCCTTCCCTGTGGAAGACCTGCGTTAGTACTAAGTTTCTAGTTGTACCATAGGTATGTTAATAACCTGTAAACACTTCTTGGAGATTTATGTTTTAAATAAAATTCTGTATTAAGGATTTAATCTTTTACATTTTTTTGATTAAAATGCCTTGCTGAGATCCATGGGTTTTTCTAGGTGACGAAAGCTAGCTATCATGCAAGCTATTGCCAGTGTCATTTGTGTGCACATTAAGTATAATACATTTAGATTTATTCTTCTTTTGCATCTTTTTTGGTTTTTGCTGTGTTACAGTTTTCATTTTCCTTTTTCAGATTTGAGGAAGTGGAAGAAGAATGTTTTCTTATAGAAAACAGTTGGTGCTGCCCGATGGATGATGCTATTGTAGGTGTAGGAGGGCTGTTAGGACCAATTTTAGTGACATTATCAGTCTGTTAGGGAGAAGGCATATGTAAGAAAAAGGAGGAATCATCTGTCACTTTCATCAGCTGTGACTCTGAGATTAAGGACAGGTTATTTTCACTTTTATGACTGTTTTGTGTTAATTCAGCTCTGTTTACATTTGCTTGATTCTTGATTTTATCCTTATTTCTTTTCTTCACCGTAGTTTGAATGTAATTTCCTTTTCTAAATTACTAATTTCCTAATTAGTTTTTTCCTAACTGGAAAGTTATCCCTTTTCTAATACTTTATAATTCAGAATATGCACCCAGGAATGTTCCGTGTTGTAACTTATTATCCTCTCCTTAATTTAACCTTGCCTGGTATCTTCTGGTTCAAAATAATTTCAAGAATATTCTACTCTGTGTGTGAATTAGGTTATTTATATTTAAAAGTCATAATCATGTAATGGGATGAGGCTGCCTCTCTCTAAAGGATTAATAGTTAAGAGAACACGTGTCTGGAAATCAAAATTCATGAATTGTCTGAATTATTAAATATTCTTTAAGAAGTAACATGGCAATGTAAATCAGCCATAATCAGACTCTATGAGTCAGTTACTCTTCAGGACTGCGTCAGGTATTAGAATATTAATTGTTTTTTGCTTCTTTAGTACCTGAATATTTAATTTGATGATACTTTAGTTTCCTGGAAAAGTTAATCATCATTATCAAATACTTAATTTACTCCCCAGAGTAATTTATACCTCATAGGCAGAATTTGGTGGATTAGTTACATTTTTCTGTTGTGAAATTCTTGGTGAACATATGCATTATGTGTTTGTATTTTAGGCCCCAATTTTCTTCATTAATGTAGGTATGGCTTTTCGGTTTGAATCCCACCAGTACTGCAATTTTGGCAGTGGCCTTCTCCTCCCCAGCCTGATCTTTTCGAATGGAAAATTTAAACAATCGTTTCCTTCAAAAGAAATGCTTGAAAACACGTTTTGACTGAAAAATGTGGCCTGTGTTAGATTTTCCTTTGGGTGGTAATTTTTGTACCTTTTATGGCCCCACAGATTCCATTACAAATAATGAATTAGCTAAAAGTTTAAGTTATGTAGCTCTTCTGGCATCCTCTAAGAAATATTCAATTGATTCCACCTTCCTCTCTGCTTATCTACAGGACATTTGTTTTTATCTCTGTGTGTCCAGTTTGATAGTTTTCATTTTGACATTTTTTTCATTGTCAGATGAGTTGACAGATAATGTCTGGGGAGATGCCAGATTCTGCCTCCTGTGGTCTCTGCCACCTCCTTGAACTCCCTTCCTTCACTGATAAATATGGGCATTAAAATGTGTACCTGCTAGCATTTATCTTAAGATAATATAGGTAAAGCATATTTTAATTTTTATTTAGTTTATATATTTTATATTCTATTTTGATCCCCAAAAGGCTGAGGGAGCTCCCAAATGGTGGTGGTACAGTGCCTGGCCCACGTGGTGGGATGCATTCTCTAGATGTTTAGTTACTGTGTGTGAGTAAACACAGGCCTATGGAATTGAGTGCTGGTGCTCCTTACACATCATCTGCTGGCCGCCCCTCCTGGCCCTGCTTGCATGATGTGCAGTGTGCTCGGTGCAGTGCCTGGGACGTAGGAGAGAGCTAATCCATGTCAGCCATTGTTATTATCATCTCATTTAACTCTCACAAAAGTGCTATCAATATTGTACTACAATTATGCTTATTTTGTACACGAGGTAAACTGAGGCTCACAGAGATTACATCACTTTCCTTGGGTCACACAGCTATGAAGAGGTGAGGCCAGGGCACAAGATGAGTTTGTCAAAATCCTGAGCCTGAGCTGTTAACCCCTAAGCTACACTTTAGTGTCTTATGGGTGATTTTTAATTATTTTAGCTTATTGAGAAATTAAGATGTGCTTTATTGTGTATTCAGAGTATTTGATTATAATAAATTTCAAGTTCAATGATTTTAAGTAAAGGAACTCCAAATATTATGAAATTGGACCATGAATATGCAAAGAATACTGACAAATCTTTGAATATCAGTAAATACCTCTGCAAATGCAGTGAAAGGCTAATTTAAGCCTTAGAAATCTATGACAATTCTTTTTAATGCCTTTTAATTATGTTTAAAAAGGTAATTAAAAATTTAATTTTATTTAATTAACCATAAATTTACGAAGTATGAGATTAATTTGTAAAAAAGAACATTCGCTTTTGAGCTCATTTAACTTAACAGTTGTTAAAATTAACTGCACCTTAAAAAAAAAGCCCTTAATCAGATTTTCCTTTGTAGTGGTTTAATTCCCATCTAGCGTTGTGAGATTAGCCAATTTTCTGCATTTTAGACATTAAAAATACAAAACTGGATAGTAATCAATCATGAAATAGTTATTAAGCTTTTAATATGTGCTTAACACCAAGCAAGATGCGATGAGATAGAAAGAGGCATATGGTCCACGTTGTCCAGTACTTTAAAATCTACTGAACTGTACTAGATGACACATAACTGAGTGCTAAATTTTGCAGATCAAACTAAGAATTTTGCATGTAGTTTAAAGTGATGCGGCCCTCACAATGTCTCCTTTAAGAAATGTAAAATATCCATCATGTCATGAAAGATGATGATAAAACTGGTCATTGATTTCATTGTATCAGATGGAGACTTCTAAATGTGTGAAATAAAGAGCAGGATAACAGGAATCAGTAATAAATATGCCTGTAGATTTTAGGCTTCCATTAAACGTATTCTGACAAGGTACGCTGCTTTAAGGTACATAATCTTCTCCTTTGCTCACCTTCTGCCCTTGCATTCTTCTTAGCCAGCAGGTCTATTGTGATCGGCCGAGGATCCCTTGTATTGCTGCTCTTCCTCATTAATCTGTCTGGAATCCCTTTTGCAATACCCTTTCACCCTCTTGATTTCTATTTTTCCTGCCTTTTTGCTTCAATTCAGTGTTCACCACTATATTTAAACAGTTCATTAAAGTGAAGAAACTTAGAGTGACTGATTTAGCTGTCTGCGTATGGGTGTCCTCTGGCTTGCTCACTTGGCATTTGTGGAACACCCAAGTCTTGGCTTTAGCTGGCTGAAAATATCAACCAAATTCCTGGTTATCATATTCTTGTTCTATTTTCCTACTCATGATTTTGATTTAACCCTTGAGTACTTTGGCTTCTCCATCTGGGGTTTAAAACTCTGTCCTTGCTTTCTTTGAAAATGTTTTATTATAAAATGGTTGATTAATACATAAGAATATATGTAGTGTACACATAAGTTTTAAAGCCTGATAATAAAAGGATTGCATGTGAATCTACCTTTCAACTTAAGAACTTGAACATCACCAGAAACAATGAAGCTCCCCTTCCATGAGCAGATTCCCTTCCATGAGCAGGTCTCCTTCCGTGAATAGATCTCTTTCCGTGAGCAGACCCCTTCTGTGAGCATAACTCCATCTGAACTTGTGAGTGCTACTTGCTGATGACGCCAAATAAAAAATGTCACTGAGCGTGCATGCTTTGGCAGAAATGATGATATGCAAGCAACAAAGGTCATTTTTGAAATTTAATGAGGAGGAGGAAACTAATATTGCTAATGACCTACTAAGGGCATGTCTTTGCTTGATGTTTCCACATGTTATTTATGTTAACCCTCTAAATATTGTGTAGCATAATCCTTTTCTCTTTCCTTTTTCCATTTTATACCTGAGGATCAGAAGTTTAAGAGAAATTGAACAAATTAAGATCACAGACCAGAATTAGGGTTTACATTTATGTCTTTTGATTCTTGATTTAGGGTTCTAATATATGGTACAGGAAGATAAATGTGTGTGTGTACGTTCACATGCATATGCATACATACGTAGCATGTCATTACTCTGTAGCATTCAGTATTTGAAATACGTTTTCAAAGTTACTTCTGAAGAAAAATATGGCGAGTGAAATTGCCTTTTGTGTGTATTTGTTACATTTGAGTTTAGAAATGCATTTTCAAAGTGCCTGTATTCCGTTTCGAATGGATGGCCTATGGGAAATGAAGACTGTTCCTGTCCAGGTGTAGCACATTCTCTTTCTGAACTCATGTTGGGGTCTTAACTCTGTTCTCCTCCTTTGTCTTGCTGACCTATTCTGACAAGAGTACACAGCTCACCCTGCTGGGCCTCCTGGAGAGGCCGGAGTCTGAGGCTGGGCCCAAGAACTCTCTGTGTCTTCTGTGGTCCTGGGATGGTTCTCTCATAGCGAACGACTGGGGAAGGAGGACCAGAATTGCCTCCTCTCTAATGGGCCTCCTGCTTCTGTCTTTCTCACCTCCACTGGGTTAGTACAGTGCACACTCAGTGACATTTTGTGTTTGGCGTGATCAGCAAGTAGCACTCACAAGTTCAGATGGAGGAAGAGCCTGGAAACCAGAGTGGTTCTGGCCCAGCTTAAGAAAAAGGCTCACTGAGACTGAAAAGGAAGATTTTTAAAAAGCAAAGTGGTGAGCAGAGCTGCAAATTGAATTATTTGCTTATTCTGAGATGTAAGGGGCCAGAAAGAACCTGTTAAACCGGAAGTCTGGCATGTCGCTGCCCTCACTTCCTTCGGATCTTACTGGAATGTCACCTTCTCATTGGGGCCTTTGCTGACCGCCCTGTCTAAAAGGGCAGCGTTCTCGACCCTTCTTATCTTGCTTTCTTTTTCTCTTATCACTTACCTCCAACATATTATTTATTCCATTTGCGTAGATCTTGTGTCTTTTCTGTCTCTCTCACTGTAATGCAAGCTCCATGAGGGCAGGGGTCATTGACTGCTCTCTTTGCTGCATTGTTCCCACCCTTGCCTCTTAGTTTGTGCTCAATAAATCTTTGCTGAGTGAACAAAGGATTGAATAGGTGAACCTTTGAGGAGGAGATTCCAGAGAAGGACCTTCCTACAACGCTGCCATTGTTATTCATGGAATCATCGTGAAATACTTTTTAACAGGAGAGTAGACTAGAGACCAGAGATGATGATAATTTTATATTCAGTGCTGAAGCATAAGGGAAGAAAAGGCATTTTTGCTGGGGAAAGAGCAGCTTATGTGAGGCGCAATGAATATTTGTTAAGTTTATATATAAAAGCACTGCGATGCACTGAATATTTATGTCCTCCCAAAATTCGTGTGTTGAAACCTAATCTCCAGTGTGATGGTGTTTCTAGGTGGGGCCGTTGGGAGGTGATTAGGTCATTAGGTGATAGGTGACTAGGCTCCACCCTCATGAATGGCATTAGTAAAAGAGACCCCAGTTGAGGTTCCTTATAAAAGAGACCCCAATGAGAACTCTGCCTTCTTCCACCATGTGAGGTTGCAGTGAGCAGGTGGCCATCTGTGAACCAGGGGGTGGCCTGTCACCAGCAGTGAATCTGCCCATGCCTTGATCTTGGACTTGCCAGCCTCCAGAACTAGGAGAAATAAATGTCTGTTGTTTATATGCTATCCAGTCTATGGCATTTTTGTTATGGCAGTCCAAACAGACTAAGACAGGCACTATGGCCAGCAATTTCTTTCTAAATCTGATCCAGATCTGTGTTTTTCAGAGTAATCTCCTGGCTCTTCCCCCTTCCTCACACCCCCTGCCCTCCACCACATGCTCCAGCCAAATGGATCTATTTTCCAGTTCCTTACTATGAGTTTCCTCTCTTGCACCTGGAATGGGGCTGCACTCCCTCCCTCTCTGTTTCCACCCCTCTTTTTTCTCTTTCCTTCTCTCTCCCTTCTTCCATTTCTTAATCATTTATTAATTAACTCCCATGGGCCAGTTGCTATGCTGGGTTCTGGGATTACAAAGATGAATATGAATTTGCCCTTGTCCCTTAGCTCTATGTGTTCTCAAGTGGGGGACTGTCACCCCGTCGTAATTGTCACTTTGCGGTGACAACTGCTCTGACGTGGACCTGGAAAGCTGTGGGGCTCTGGGACTGGGAGGAGGCCAGCTCAGCTCAGAGAGCAGCACCACTGGCGCTGAGCTTTGATGCGTAACTAGATTATGCTTCTCACGGGCTGAGGGTGGGGAGCAAGAGGGAACATTCTGTCAGTGACGGGGAGCCCCGAGTAGTCTTACAAGAGTACTCCTCACACAGTTCTTACAGATTTGCACAGCCTGCCGTGTGACTCTTGGCAAAGACAGATTGCCACCCAGCACGTGCACAGCTGGGGTGCAGGATTCATCTCCACCTGTGTGCTCACCAGATGACACATCCAAGGTGCTCTGTAGGGGGTCTGATCCTTGGCACAAATCCAATGAAAAATTAGTTTCTATTCTAGAATAACTGTAATAAAATTTTGTTGATGTAAACTGATAGCTGATTCTTAATATGACATATTTTGCTTTGTTAACCATGGCCTTTGTGTTTGTGTTATAGAACTATTCTTTTTGATGTCTCGTGACAAACGTTAGATAATCCTTTCAAGTTAGGTGAAGTCAGCGTGATGATCATAAAGCTGGGCATTTACGCAACAGTTTATCTACTTTCTAAAGTTCTTTCTTGTATCTGATCTCATTCAGTCTCTAGCCTTGTTTGTTAAGCAGTTACCAGAATTTCTAATTAGAGATGAGGAAACTTTGGCTCAGAGAAGTTATGAGACCTGTGAGTTGGCCGGCACATGACAGGGATGGGTTGAGAATTCTAGCCTCTTGTCCGCTAAAGCAATGCTTTTTCCATGATACAATCTGCTGTTTTTGTAAACTATTAAACCTTGTGTCACAAATAGGAAGAACCAGAGAAAAGAAGTAAAAGAGGAGAAATCCACATGCTGCTATTTACTGGGAACCTTGTCGTGCGTGTGTATACATTTTAGGCGTGATGGGGGTGGCTTGTGTTAACCAGAATTCTTCTGGTTATAAAAGGGAGAGATTTGTTAGCTCACTTAACTGACGAGCCTCGTGGTTCTGGCCTTAGGAAAAGTCAGATGCAGGTTCTCAAATGATGCTGTCAGGACTCTCTCCTGATCTCTCGCTGTGCTTACCTCTGTGTTGGCTTCATCATTATTGAGTGGTAGCCTGATGATGGTCAGCAGCTTCAGTTTTATAGCCTACTAAACTAACCAGACCGTGGAGAACGAGTACCTCTTGCCTAAGAGTTCTTGTTGAAGTCCCAGATTTGGGCTCGTGGACACATTCTAGATATGTGTCCCTTTCTAGATCAATTCCTGAGGCCAATGGTGCAGTGTTCTCATTGACTGGATGGAGTCATGTTGTGAGGGCAAGGGGGACACATGAGATTGGAGAGAGGAATCCTCTTACTTCCCTCTGTCCTCGGATCTCTTTTTGTGTCCACTTGCCTCTCAGAATCAGACTATGCATGAGTGGCAAGTCATCACATATAACATTTAAAATTAAACCTAAGTAGAGAGATAGGATGTAAGTGAGTAGGAGTTTAGAAAAGAGAGGGACTAATGGCTCGATGGCTCCCCAAATGCAGTCAAGATATACTGCATGGGGTGGTCCTTGAATTGGTGCTGAGAGTGTATGAAACTTGGTCGTGGATCACACCATTAAAGAGGATTAAGCATCTTCTAAAACTCTGCAAACCATTTATGGAGATGATTTTATACTCTTGGAAACTAATCGCTTACCTGGACAAGTCCAAATCCCATGATTCTTAGGCACCTTGTGAATGTGGAAAGGACCATTGAAGGGCAATCAGCTCAAAATCTGTGATTCTGGAATTTAATGGTTTTTCTTTCTACTTCTTTCTTTGGAAATTGCCATTTTAAAAAACCCAGACTAGTCACAGAAGGAGTCTGTGATTGTGCCTTGTCTGAAACTGGTGTTAGTGATGTCAGAACTTGGCTGATCCATTTTTCTTCTTATTTCTTCATACCTGTTGCTGTTACACCTTGTCGTTTTTCCTACGTCTGTTCTTTTATTCCTCTGCACCTAGTGCTTACTTCAAGCCAAGCTAAATGGCTTCCCTGCTTAGTTAGGCATAAAACACTGAGAATGTTCTGGTGTGTGTATCTTCACGCATGCTGGGAGATTGAAGGTTGGAAGGCTAATCTCATTCAGCATTTTCTGTGGAGGAAAAATAATACAGTTTATTTGACCTTTTATTTATGGAAATGGTTAAAGTAAGGGTTTTAGTACTTTTTATAAATTTAAATGAAAATATGGAGAGAAAATGAGATATTCTTAAGCTAAAAGTGATGAGAGTATCTAGATCTTTCTGTTTGTTGTCGTCTGGGATTTTTTTTTTCTTTCAAGCTCTTCTGGTAAAAGGAAGTCTTCTGGTTGCCTCGAGGATAATAATGCCTGAGAAAACTGAGTGTTAAAATACAGACACGCCTCAACAAAAACAGTCATTCCGTGATCAACTAAGTGAACTTTGGAAATTTATACAGAAACTTATACTTCTAGAATCATATTTTATTAGCTACCCATGTGTTAATTATTAATTTGTGTTAATTAGAACCTGGTAATTATGAATGTAAAATGAGGATTATATGGGCTATCAAAAATATGTTTTTGTATTTCTTGATATTTGGGCTTTTCAAGAAATAAGAACAGTCAAAGTGATGTAACCATCTCAGTCATTAGCAAGCAGAATATTCCACTGGCCTGACAGTTATCGTCATTATGCTAATGACAGGAGATGGGGCTCTAGTCAGATTATGCCTTAGCTACTCCAGTCCCCTGAGGAAACTGTAAAAGTCAGCTCATTGGGTTGCAATTAAAGAAGTTTATTTAAATACCCCCAAAATCATAGGTACCTCAGCACACAGTATGCCAAGGGTGTGTGCCGGAAACCTTTTAATCTCTAGGTGTGGCCCATCTTGTAACTATGTCTATAAGCATCTACAGACTTGACATTTGGCGATACAGCGTTGTGTAATTGTATCTGTATGCTTTGCCTTATGAAATAAGATGAAAAGTTCATAAGGAAAGGGCATGCTGGTGGTGATTTTGTGTCTCTCCCTCCTCCATCGTGCGGTCCAGGCTCAAAATGGTGCCCTGTCACTGACAAGATGGGCATGGGAGCAGAAGACTTAGCTTTCTTTTTTTCTTTAGTAGCTGTACAACTATTAATGATGATAATAACTATTATGGATCGCTTGCTTGTTATTCGCCAGAAACGTGTATTAAGACATTTGATCCTATTCTTATAACCTATTAAATAACATTATTTAAATATTATTGTTGTTATCACTATTTTACAGTTGAGACCACCAGGCACAGAGTGGTTGGTGAGTTGCTGAAGGTCGCACAGTCAGTGGAGTTGCTGGGATACTGTGCAGATGTCTGGCTGTGCCCCGCAGCCTCTCACTGTGTCGCCTGCTGATAGAGCTGTGTCTGGAGGCATTGCTTTCCATTTCAGCAGCTTCTTTGGCTCCGGCCTCTCCTGAATGGGATTTGTGATTCCTCTGTTTACTTTTCTTTTTCTTTCTTTCTTTCATTTCCCCGCTTCTGTTAGGTCAAGTACAAAAGAGATTTTGAAGAAAGCAAGGGGAGAGGGTTCAGTTTCGTTACGGACACTCCTGAGCTACAGAGGCTGAAGAGGACTCAGGAACAAATCAGTAATGTAGGTGACCTTTCGTCCAGTGATGTGGTAGCTCTCACTTGTGTTTCTGGATGAGAGAGTGAGACTGGATGGCTTGGAAGTGCTCTTGTTGCTGTGGTGTGCTAGCAGTCCTCAGTGTGCTCGCAAAATATGCCAAGTTCATCTGTTCAGTTCTTCCCCTTTGATTTCATCACAGTTATCTAGAGCCTAACGCTCACACTGCAATGGCTATATTTCTGAATACGTTTGTTTAATTAAATTGATTTCCTAACTACATTTACTAAATAAATCAATTAAATTAAATTAATTAAATATGTAGTCGGAAAATAGCCGTTGCTATTAAAAGGAGTTATTAGATAATTTAGGATCTTATTCCACTTTAAATGGTTCTCAGCTTTTGAATTTTTCCAAAATAGGACTTTTATAGTTAAATTTTAAAACCTGAACAGTGGACTTTTTGCTGTGGGTAAGCATGCAAAATATACATATAAGGTTAAGTATCTTGAGAAATCTCATATATTTGCTAATTATGTATATATAAGATTTCATACTTTAGATATTTGTTAAAATGATGTATTACATCTAATTTCTGAAATAAACATTGACATAGGAAGTTGGTTTGGATTTGAAAGCTGTGTCTTATAAAGTAATATAATTTTCTTGAAAAAGAAGGTTGAGACTAGCTGAAGTTCACAACATATTAGGGAGCAAAAGGTTCAAAACATTAGGGATGAAAAAGTGTTCACACAGTACTTACTAAAGGTAGATAAACAGATCTTCTTAAGTTTTGTAGTTCATGTCCTGTAATTGTATTTCTTCCAAAGTATTATATGAAGTGTCAAAAGGTGTTTTTTTGAGAAAAAAATTATTTCCATGGTAGGTATCCAAGAGGAGATGTGAATGAAAATCAACAACTGTATACATGATGTAAAAGTATAAGCAAATATGTCACAATTCTATCATTTTTCATTGAGAAGTGTATTTTGTGTGCCCTTCGTACAGTCACTAAAATTTGTATTTCTAGATGTTCTAAGTGGTTAGCCTTAATTTCCAGAAAATGTTGAATTAGCAGATGGTTTTAAACTCACTGATATTTGGCCATCATCATTATGCATATATGTATCATGAAAATTTGCAGATAAAATTATAGTATATAATTTGAGAAAAAATTTTGCCAGAAGTTCAAAACTAGAATTGATTTGATGTTTAAAAAATTCTTTAGAGAGGGAGAGGAAGCCAAGTAAACACTTGTTTTGCCACATTCCCTAAGGTTTATCCACTCTTTGCTTTTTAAATGGACATTTTATGTTAGTAAGGACTTTTTTCTTTGAAGAGAAAGGGTTGAATTTTAAAGGTTCATGGCTTTTGTCACTTAGTTTTTCTACCCCCTTTCAAGAACCCACCAATCGTGATGCTAAAGATTACACCCCTCATCTTTCTTTCTCTTCATTCTTTCCTTCCTTCAAAAACCTATTTTTGCTTTTAAAAATGCAATTTAAAGATATATTTCACCTGCAGTTACATTTAGTAGTGTTTCTTTCTTTGGATTATTTTTGGGGAATTTTTTTAAAAAATAAAAATAATACTGCACAAAACAAAATTATATCATAAATCTTCAACTATCTCGGAAATTTATTTCAAAAAGAACTAAACGTTTCTACTTAAGACATCCACGTGACAGCTAACATAAGGATTGCCGTTTATTCAAAGGTAAGTCTTTTAATTTATATTCAAATTAAATCAGTATTCGTATTTAATAAGAAAAGAACTGATCATTTCACCAACCTTTATCATTAGCAGGAAAATACATTTTATTCAATACCAGAGGCTGTTTGCCGATCCATCCTTAATTATGCAAAAACGTTTATAACACAGGTACGTATCAATCTATATTTATCATATACATAGCACTATATACAAGATACCATTTAGCTTAAGCCTATAATTTAGACACTGCTGATTTTTGAAAGCATGTAACTTAGATAACGTCTTAAAAATTTTTTTTTTTGCAATTTTCTTGACGTTAGCAACCATAGAAGTCTTACAAGTAATTCTTTTGGCCATCATGAGGCATGTTAATGTTTAGATAGCAGTAAAAAATATATAGATTTCATAATATTACTGTTAGGGATTTACTCTTGAAGAAAGGAAGCTGTTAAATGTTCTGGGGTCTAGTGAAGCTTTTCTTCACTAATAAGGCTGCAACATCATAAACTTTTTCCGGGACCTCACAGAGTTTTCCATATTACTCAAGGATATTTTTTCTATAAGAAGCTTGGGTTCATCTGAAAGGTGATACTTTGGCTGGTCCAGTTTTCCACATTACTTTCAGATAAACCCACTGCAATATATTGGCCAAATCCCCACAGATATTTTTGATGGTGAGCTGGATTGTGTCTATTTTGAGAGGAAGAAGGTAAGAAAGTGTCCAGACTGGAGAGACAGAGAATCTTCCTGCTGGAGATCCTGAAATGGAGTCGAGTCATTCTGAAAATTATAAGGGGTATGAGATTTGAGCTCCAAGTTTAATTCAGGTTGATGTGGGTAGCTTAACTAAGTCAGGGTTTTTGCAATCTCTGTTTTCCCATTTGCTTCATTTTCTTATTTGTTTTCACTTTCTTTTGTCTTTGAATATTGTTTGGACCTTTCTAAGCTGCCTGTAATGCCTTTTGGACTAAAGAAAGTATAAAGACATAAAATAGCGGATTTAATGACAACTCCTATGTGTTTGGGGTAATATAGATGAATGGGCATTTTTGATTGTTTGTGTCTGTGTCAGTGTTATGAAATTTTTTCAGCTACTCTCATATTCATTTGTCCAAGATTTGAAATCATTTGGAAATACCCACTCAGTCTGTATATGTTATTGAGATGTGGGATAGGACACACTGTAAATCTGAAACTGTGTGTAATGAAAGGGGTGGGAGTGGGTCTAGTCTTGTCTTCTTTCTTGTGGGGTCTATAATGACAACATACTGAATGAACTTGGGAGATTTATTAAATGGTGCAATTTAAAATTCTTCTGCTATATTACTCACTTGATATAGCTGCAGAAAGAATAAGAAAAGAGGCAGCATTTCAGAATTTCCTGAATGGTTGGAAAGAAACAGAACCACTTTCTAAAATAAAGAAAATGTTTTTCCACGAAATTCAAGAAGATGTCTCATTGCGTCCCCCCATCAAATTCTAGGGCATGGATTCAGAAATGGCAGAAATGTCCTAGTACCTCTCCACATTTTCTTTACTTCCTGTTCTTTTAGGAAGTCTGTTCTTAAAGGACAGTGTGCAAACGTGAATTGAAGAAGACTGTCTTTGGTCATTTTCAAGAACCTTTTTTCCGTTGTCCCTATAGCCTATAGTGGGTAATTGTAAAGGCTGTTTCTAATTCAGGTGGTTGCCACCTTCAGGTTTGTAAGTGGTCCATTCAGGGTACCTGCAGCAGGATAGCAAGGCAAGAGCAACACCAACACCAGACATCTAAGGGACTCAGTCCAGCCAATGAAGATTATTGATGTGTTTCATTCTGCCCGTTTACACCCTAAGCTGCACTTTCAATTAGCTGAGACAGTCTGTGGATGAATTGTGAAATAAAATGGTAAAGTCCAACCCCAAGAGACGTTTACTATCTTTGTGGTGTAGATAAAATCTAGATGTTTATTTTCTAATTTATTTCAGGTGGTGGAGAAATATTATATGAAGGAGAAGGGGAAAAAAAAAACCCTCAGATGACAGAGTCTTGTATTTTACAGACTGAAATGGTAAGTGTACCAAGATTCGTCAAGATTTGTGCCTGTTCTTGACTCACAGAGGAAATGATTGTTGCGTGTGTGTGTGTACATGCATGCATGTATGCCTGTGTGTGTTGGCTTCAGTAGGAATCTTTAGAATCCCCTTTTCCTAGATCACTGGTCCCACCAACATTACAGACAATAGTATTTTCACCTGCTCTATATTCTTTCCCTTACCCTGTTCAGTGTCTATAATTTTGGTTATCTATCCTGTTTCTCAAATGCTCTTTTTTACTACCATTTTCAATTTAGCATACTCATTCATAAGAGACACTTACTTGCTTTACAAGAAAAGCTAAGATTGAAGTCTTTTTTCAACATTACAGAAAAAAGAGTCTGTTGGTAATTTGATAATGAAATGTAATTATTTTTAGTTTTTTTGAAACAGCTACATAATTTTTCATTGACTTCTCAGAATGCAAAATAAATCACATGCCCATTAATAGGCTCACGTGGAGACGGCTGATTTCATTCCCTGAGACTTTGTGTGTTAGCTTCAAAAATATTAGATTATTGGAGGTAAACATGGGCTAATAATTGAATAGCAGTGTCTGTGGACTATTAAAAGGTTGGATTCAAAGTTAGGTCGAGGGTAAGGATGATCATGTAGGGATCTGGTCTCTGTTTGCCATTTAAATAAATCATTTTGACAGAGACTGACTGTGGCCATGTTCAGGCTGCTGACGGTGTGAAATTGAGTTGTATGGTGGACAGGAGACAAGCAGTCAAGAGGAATCCCCAAAGGCAAAATTTGTTATGTAATTGGGTCAACTCATGCATGAGAATGCATGCTAATTGTAAACTGGTGGCAAAATTATAGGGTTTGAGGCAATTAGGTCTCGTATGAACCCAAACAACTGACATAGGATTTTTCTTTCTTTTTATATTCAGCAAACATAAAAAAAGGTTTTGTTTCTTTTTAAAGGCGAGAAAACTAGAAGTTAGAAAGTTATTCAATGTTGAAGTAGATTGTTAATTTTATTCTTTATACAAGAAGCGTAACTGATAACTAATGAAAAATTTATACGAAAGCTTCTGATTTTGAGTTGTAAAGTTTAGTACACTAAGTAGTTTGAAAGGAGAATGGGATATTATTTTTCCTTTTCTAACACAATTTTAGTGCCAGCATCCACATTTACTATGTGAATTTTTAGTCTCTCTTTTCTTTTTTGGTGAGGAAGATTAGGCCTGAGCTAACATCTGTTGCCAATCTTCCTTTATTTCCCTCCCCCGCCAAAGCCCCAGTATATAGTTGTAAGTCCCTCCTAGTTCTATGTGGGGTGCTGCCATTGCATGGCTTGATGAGCAGTGTGTAGGTCTGTGCCCAAGATCTGAACTGGCAAACGCTGGGCTGCTGAAGCAGAGCATACGAATTTAACTACTCAGCCATGGGGCTGGCCCCAGGATGGTATTTTTCTTATAACTCATAACTGGGTCAATTAACATAGATGATTAGTTATGAGGTCAATGGTTTAGATTTTAAGCCCTTGAAGGCTAGTATTTTCCTAGAGTGAATTTATGTTACTTTAATGGACTGTACCTTATCGCCAACTTTTCTCAACCAGTAACTCCGATGCATTCCCGAGTAATCGTGGGTCAGTAGCATTATCTTTACAGCAAAGATCAAATATGTCAGAGGAAGTGATAGAGCAATAACACCTATTTTCCTTCTAATACCTAACACATTTCTGAGTGCTTTATTCGTTTTGGAACACTTTGACATACCCAGTCTAATTAGATCCTCTGAACAGCCTCTCTTCAGGGAAAGTTTTTCTATAAGGAATTATACTTTCATGAGAAAAATGTACGGAAAATTACCTCTTGGTCCTTTCTCATCTCCAAATGTGTGGTTTGTCTTCCAGCTGGTTTTGCTTTATTTTTCCACCTAAGAGAAGAACTTCAAAGGTTGATCTCTTCTTTTTATCCTCATTTTTTTAGCCACAGTCACTTAAAGAAACAAATACATCCCAGACCAGTAATTACTTGTGCATGGCAGGTATAAGAGTTGTGGTTGTACCATGGTATTGTCTAAAGGGGAGCTTTGGGAAGGGACCTCCAATGAAAGAATGAACACGTACGACTTCTTGTTGGAAACAGAGATGAAGAATCCAGCAAATAATTTCTGAAGATCCTTCTTTTGTGAAATCTCTTTTTCCCATTCCTTTCTTTGCAATCCCACTGTGTTCAGACCTTTATCCCACCTGGATTATTGCAGGAACTTCCTAATTGGCCTTCTCTCCTTCCAGTTCTTTCTGCTTCTTCCATTGTATCTTAAACACTGTCATCAGATGAGTCTTTCTAAAATATGTCTTTCGTCAAGACTCTAATTATGACCCACTAAAAACTTTCCTTGGACCTCCACTTTGAGTCAGATAAAGTCTAATCTAAGCTCCTTAATTCTGACCCTAAGGACCCTCCACAATCTACTCCTAAATTATTTTTCATCTTATATTTCACTGCCCTTCAATGCTATTGTTCCATTTCTTTTAGGCCTGGCTACGTACTCTGTTCTGGGCTTTTGCATAAGTCGTTCCTCTCGTTTGGAACAATTCATACTGTCTGTAGATGACATCCCCACCCCCCGATCTTAGACACACAGTCAGACCCTGGCCACAGCGGTCTTTCTTGTCTCTGAATCATGATGGTGCTTTGTATCATAGTACTGTTATCTGTACCACTTGTTTCACACATCACAGTCCACGTTTTTGTTTTAATTAACATTTAACGTGGTATGTGTTTTAACCTTTCCAACTACTGTCATGAAGATGAAGATCATCCATGTCTTTTTCAGTGTATGTTTTGTATCTCCAAGAATGCATATCATGGCGCTTTGCACTTTGCCTTTCGTCACATCCTTAATTTCGGCCCTCCTTCTGTTGCTTGGGTTGTGGGGATAGTCTTTTGACTCTTCTCGCCTGCCACAGCACTGCCTCTTCTCCCTCCTAAGCTCTTCTTATGGTTTCTTGCAAAGTTCCTAAAGTGCACATGTGATCATGTCACTCTCTCCCTTAAAATCTGTCAGTGACTTCCATTACCTTCGGGATAAAATACAAAACCTTTAGCATGGAATGTGAGGCTGTCCCTAGTTTAGTGCCAGCTGAGGTCTCCAGCCTGGGTGTCCGCCTTGGACCTGAGCCCTGCCCACTTCAGACTTCTGCCTGGAAGGGCTTTTGTACCCTCTTCCTTCCTTCCTCTCCCTCCTCGTCCTTGGCCTTACTCTTCCTCTCACCACCTGGCACTCTGGTTCCATGACTGCGTGGTGAGTTGTCTTCCTTCTACTCTGAACTCTCTGAAGATTCGGGCTGTGTCTTTTTCTCTGTAGCCCCAGGGCCTAGCATGCAGCCAAATTTGATAAACGAATGAATTGACTTCTTTTACCAACAACGCTTCTTCCCTTTGCTTCTCGGTGTGCCCAAGGCTGCTGGCTCTGGGATGCCTCACGCAGGACTGCCCCTGATAAACACACCCATTTTGATACTTTGAAGAGTGAATCTCTCTAGCCTTGCTGAATTTCATCTTATGATGGAGATCGTTACAAGGAGTTCTAATCTTTCTAGGTTTCTTTTAATCAACCATCTCTTAAGATCTGTGTCATTATCACTCTGACTTTCTTCCTTAAAATGCCCAGATCTTTCCTCTATTCTCTAGCACAAAGTAGTTACCTAATAAATATTTGTTCAGTAAATGACTGAGTTCTTTTAAGGGTGTTGTTTCCTCAAGGAAAATTTTTTTTTTCTTTTTCAGAAGAGTTTGCCTTTCCATCCACTTCTCAGCCTAGGCGGATAAAATCTTTCTTAGGATATGCGCTACAGTAGAGTAGAGAACTAACCTATCTTTTGAACACACAATTGCTAATGTCTAGAATAGTGCTCAACATATGGCAGATGCTCTGTAAATGTGTCGAGTAAATGAATGAGGCAGTAATACTCAAAATATTGACTGATTTTACGCATTCTTCCTCTTGAAACCTCTCTTTGCAAGAGAGTTCTTAGCTTCTAAAATTGCTTTGAATTTGTCATTTCTTTTGTGCTGCTTGACAAACACCTATCTTTCACTTTCTATTTTGACTTAAATATGCAGTGATTTCTATAGTTTTATCAAAAAGATTGTAGCAGCATTCTCTCAGTAAAGCAGGACCAGGCTTTCTAATGTGGCATCTACGAATTTCATTATATAGGAAATGCCAGGACTCCCCCTGGTTTAAAATGTCATATCCAGGGAATTCTCTTTGGTGTCTAAGTTTCTGAAAATAATAGGGCTTGCATTAGTCTGTGCCGGCTGCCGTCACAGTATACCACAAGCTGTGTGGATTAAACATCAGAAACTTATTTTCTTACAGTTCTAGAGACTGGAAGTCCCAGATCAAGGTCCAGTAGGGTTAGTTTCTGGTGAGAGCTCTCTTCCCAGCTTGCAGATGGCTGCTTTCTTGCTGTGTCCTCACACGGCCTTTCCTCGGTTCACGTGCATGAGAGAGAGAGAGACCTCAGGTGTCTCTTCCTCTTCTTGTCAGAACATCAGTTCAATAGGATCAGGGCCCCACCCTTGTGACCTCACTTAACTGTAATTACTTTCTTAAAGGCTCCACCTCTAAATACAGTCATACCAGGGGTTAGGTCTTCAAGATATGAATATTAGGGGGACCCATTTCATTCTATAACACGGCTAACTGAGAAATGGTCTGCGTACATGACAGGGTAATTTTGAGATAAGTAACGTACATTTTGCGATTGTAAGTTACTAGGATAAGCCAGTTTCTTTAGTGGAGGTAGATGACACCACGTGGTGCCATTCCAGGAAAACTTCGACAATCAGTTTTTTTTTTTCCTATTTTCAAACTGAACAATCTTAACTAAAATAAAATTTCCTTCTAGGTCCTATTTCCAATCCTTAATTGGACCTTTCAAGCCTTTTTATATTTGTGGTTTTGAGCCATAGTCATTTATAGAAACAAGGATAACTTACAGTAGTAATTATGTTTTTAAGTTTTCCAGGTCTCAATTGAATTATGGGGTTTAGACGGTAGATTTCAGGGCAGGCCCAGTGACGTAGTGGTTAAGTTCACACTCTCTGCTTTGGTGGCCCGGGGTTGGCAGGTTTGGATCCCTGGTGTAGACCTACACGCCACCTATCAAGCCATGCTGTGGCAGTATCTCACATATAAAGTAGAAGAAGATGGGCACAGATTTTAGCTCAGGGCCAATTTTCCTCACACACGCAAAACAAAAACAATATAGATTTCACGTGTTCTGTGCTGGCAGTTTGGCCTGGGCAGATGTGAAGAGCAAGGAGGGCCGAGATGTGACCATAGAAAAGAAATATTCCTATGCTACAGGGAAAGTCTAATAAAGGCTAACTTTAAAAAAAAAGTCTCAATTTCCAGTGCATTGTACAGATTTAAAATTTTAAAAAGATCTGAATTTTCTTCCAGATTTTCTTATACCTTTTGGAACATACCTACGCTAAGTGCATACTGAATGTTAAAGAAAAGCCAGAAATCTTACATATGCATTTGTGGAGTCCCCAGATGTGACTATCGTTAATAATTATGCCACATCATTATAATTTCAAGGGATTTTTGGAGGTAGGTTTAAAACCTGTTGTTTTTTCACTTAATAAGTGGAATAGTCAAATGACGTTTTAGCTTATTAGGAGGACATGAATCAAGGAAGATATTATACAGAGACTTAATTAAAACCCGTTGGTAACTCCAGCCAAGTTTGTACAATTAAAGAAGATTGCATGATTGGAAGTTAGAAGCAAGAATGTCTTTTTATTTTGAGTCTATGCAGATATGTTCTCTAATTTGCATTTCATTTTCCTAGAAGAATTATGTCATGAAAATTGCTTTTCTTTTGTTTTTGCTCGTACTTTCTGGTTTACCTTTCTTTTCTTTCACCATCGTCGAGGCTGCTTTGTGGCCTTTTTCTCTTCTGTACAGAATCATATACAAGGCTGCCTGTAAAAGGATGGCTTTAAACTTCCGTTTGAAGGACCTGTTGCTTTTGTGAAATGTCCCCAGGTTTGGTTCCAAGGACAAGAATCAAGAAGTTAGGATCATTTTTTTGTTTGCTCATATTTATGATTGAGTTTTCCTCTTGTGGCTATATTGACTGTAACGAAGTCAACTTTTAATTTGTAATTTGCTTTTGTATCATTGCATTCTTAGAATTACAAAAGTGTCAGAATTTGCCTGAATTTGGCGAACTGTTTAAAAGAGTATAGTAGAAAAAAGAAGAAAAGACGAAAACCTTAAAAAATCATTCCATTCTTAACACTTGTTATTTTTTTTTAGATTTTTTTTTCCTTTTTCTCCCCAAAGCCCCCCAGTACATAGTTGTATATTCTTCATTGTGGGTCCTTCTAATTGTGGCATGTGGGATGCTGCCTCAGCATGGTTTGATGAGCAGTGTCATGTCCGCCCCGGGGATTCGAAGCAACGAAACCCTGGGCCACCTGCAGCGGAGCGCGTGAACTTAACCACTCGGCCACGGGGCCAGCCCATTAACACTTGTTATTTTTGATAGAGAGAATTGATTTCCCCAGAACAAATTGATTTCAGTATTTACTTTGGTTGTGTAATTATGAGGCCTTTGAAGGCAAGTGCATTTCTTGTTCATGTTTGAATCCTGTGGAACATGGTGCTTTGACTATAAAGAGTAAGATAGAAGTTGCCTTCATAGTTATGTGTGCATCTCTGTTTGTTCATTCAGCACTTGCTGTGGACATCTTGCGTTACACCAGGCCCTGTAGATTGCAGAAAGAGTGAGAAACCACTTTTGCTTGCGTTTGTGCTTGTGTGAAGATGCATGAAGTGGCTGGGAAAGGCTTTCTTGGAGAAGGAGAGCCTTAGTGCAATGGAAAGGCATTGGAAAAGCATATGGAAAGGCATATCTGAGGGAGAAGATGGCTTTGCAAGGAGCAAAGGAAGGAAGGAATATGATAATGTTAGGAACACTCAAGTCTACATGTTAGGGTGCAGAGAGAGACACCATTACTGAAATGTAGACTGAGGCAAGATTATTAAAAGAGTAACATCATATTTTCAAGTGTGTGTATTTTCACTATCTATAAATCCCCCCCAAATTCTCTAAAAGAAACCACTTTTGAAAACAATTACTGACTAAATGCACTTTATTGAGTGTTTACTATGTGCCAGGCACTTTGCTAGGAGGTGGGGGATATGACGAGGAATAAAGTAGATATGACCCCTGACCTCACAGAGCTTGCCATATACCCTCTAATAACTATATAACCTCTAGTTGCCCATTGTGCTAAATGCTTGATAGACAGAACACTGGGTTAATATCACAGGGGTAACTGACCAGGTTTGAGAACTGAAGGAATTGAACCTTTGCCATCACTATTTTAAAATAATTTTTGAAGAATTTTTCTGAGTCATTTTTTTTGAATAGTGATTGATCCTGTTTATTTCTATAATAGGTGCTGTCAATTTTGTTCTTAAGTTTGCCTGTCTCCCTACATCTGTTTTCTCTGTTCTCTGTTGGTTTGTCAGTATGGGTTTCCAGAAAATTATCATTCAAATTAACCAAACGATAGTATTATATGTAAACTGTAAAAAATTCTCATTTGTAGAAGAGTATCAATCAGTTTATTAATTTCAGGATGGTTAAAAAGATTAAATATTTGTATAGATTTAAAAATTCAAACATATGTTCTTTCTGTTTTGGTTTTCAATGCTTAAGAAGTTGAAAGATTTTGAAAGCAAAACTGTGGCCATTTTTTTCATCTCTTTCCTACCCCTAGCCCCTGTAGTGATAGTTTCAAATTAAAAATTTTTCAGGACTGGGTCCAAAATATTGAGAAAACATTTTACCTTTTAAAAACATCATGTATCTGAAAGAGCCGTGTATGCACATGTGATGTGTATGTTTTGTGTACACATGTGGAGTGCACATACGTGGTTAAGTAGGGAACTACTGGAAGGAAATGATAAACATTGGTTAGTGCTGTTTAGTTTCCACCTTCGGTGTTCTTGGCCCGGTCTGTGCTGACAACGAACCTCTGGGACGTCCCCTCATTGCTGTGGGGTCTTTTCCTGCCAAATATTGTTCTCTTGCAAGATTAAATAGCTGAATCAGTGTGGCCCGAATCTTGAGCCTGCTGAGAATATTAAGACTCCTGCAGGTTGTAATACAGATTAGCTGGGGAGAGCGCTGTTGGAAAAATAAAGTGAGTTTCTCTAAACGAATTTAACAACTGCTGAGAACCTTTTTGTGTCCTCCAGCATGAGTGTGTGTGCTGGTACTTAACCATTTATTTCCCTTATTTTCTCCAAAAGTTGCTCCAGTCCACCCCTGGGCATTTATTGTAAACATTTTCCTAACTGCATTTCACATTTATGTTTTGCCAGATAAGACGTTTGACATGTTAAATTACTAAGTACTGGGAAGGGTAAGTCAATATTTATTTAAGGAGGAAAACCATTTTTTGTACTTATAAAATTAATTTAATGTCGCTTGTACAATTAAATAAACCACACCCCTGGGTTATTTAGAGAAAACTGATTCGCATATTGCATTCTGATCACAGGCTTTATGTTAGAGGTCAAAAAATTGTGAACTATTTAGCAAGAGGCAGGAAAGATGGCTGAAATTATTTACATTGCTTCCAACCTCTGTTGCATTACCATTTCTGCTTCTAGGGTTGGATTATAACATTTGAAGGTTCTAAATTCTGCAAAGATTATGGTGCTTCCCCTTAAGTGAAATAAATTTAAAAATCAAAACAACGATGCTAAACTCTAAGGCATAGAACACACAGATAACCTGAAAATAATTAGTAGTTTGTTAGATTTTCTGATTCTGGGCTTCTGGGTGGGTTCACTGAACTCTTCTATTTTGGGGGCCCCTTACCTCGCTTATGTACGAAGCATGTGCCCACTCTGCTTATGAGACAGTCCTCCCATCTGCTTCTTACATATTACCCATTTGTCTCCTGACACCTTGTGTATGTGTGTGTGTGTGTGTGTTTCTCAGCACAAGTGTCTGTGACTGCGGTTTGTAAATGGCAAAGCACGACACAACTGTAACACTATTAAACTGATCAGTGCTGTGTTTACTTTTGCAGATTGCTTCTTGGATTATTACAATAATATCTTTAAAAGATAAATAATTAATTAAGTCGTTGTTTTTTAACTTGTTTGGCAGGTTTGAGCCTGCCCTCATGAAATAGCCTGTATTTTGCTGTTACCCTTTATGGGAATGTTAGACAAAGCCCCACCTGACCTCAAGCCTGTGTTTTCTGAATACTTTGGAAGTTAGCTTTTGACTCTACCACCCCATCTGTAAAAGAATTGGGCTAGAATTGAGGTCTCGTGACCTCTAGCCTGGTTGGCCCTTCTCTTTGGAGGTGTGACTCTTTGAGTGACGGTGGTGGGCATTGTTGACATTTGCATTCAGAAATGGACTTTCAAAGTACATTAAAAAAAAAAGGATTTCTAGGTATTAAACTGTAACTTCTCTAAAATATTAATGGCTGAAAAAAATGGTTAGTTCGAGTAGACAGAATATTAATGTGTTGTCCTTAGTAAATGCCGTCGGGATTTCCATGCCTGGGATCCCTGATTTCAGTCTAACATGACAATTATAGCCTTCTTTTAAGTTGTGAAATATATCACACATACAAAACCGTATATAGAAACTTATGTACAGTTTAAAGAAGAGTAATAAAATGGGCACCTAGGTACCTACCACCCAGCTTAAGAAAAAGAGCGTTTTGGAAGCCTTTGAAGGTTGCCATGTTTCCCTTAGGTTTACACTATCTACCAGCAACACAGGGGCCACAGCATCTTGAAAACACAGATTTTCATAGTGAAAATATGAAATGATGCTCTGAAAATCCAGTCGTCATGTATGGAAACAATATAGGGGTTTTGGGGAAAACCTGACTGGCTTCCTGCACCATTAAAGTTCACGCAGTCTCAAGGGCTTGTCCTCATTTAGCTGTTCAGGACTCAGGCATGAGCATGTCAGTCATTGTGTCACTGTGCCCCCCTGTTTGTACTTAGATGACACCTACTCCCTGAATGGAGGACAGAGATGGGAACAGATGCTCGTGAAGGGCTCACTGTGTGCTGGGCACAAGCTTTCATTTGCTTTTCTCAACAATCCCTAGAAATAGTCGTCATTATCCTCATGTCACAGATGAAACAAGCTCAGAGAGGGTAGCTAAATTGCCTTCCTGCATGCAACCCGTAAAGAGCAGAACTGGGGTTTGAGTGCAGGTTCTTCCTGACTTCAAAATGCAGGATTTTCCTCCTCCGCCAGAATTTTGGAATCGTTGCATATATGTTAAATCTGGAGTCCTTGTGCCGTAGAGTGAATAGCAAAGCTATTAGCTTCTTTTTGTTGGTGCAGAAGTCCACATATCCTTCACTGGCATTTTGGAGGTCACATAGTGACATTGGGTCTGAATTTAGAAGTTTCAAATTTCTTTTCCCTGGGAACAGAGCTTTGTCACCCATGAGTAGAATCTCTTATTCAGATCTTCCTCTGTGTGCTGGGATGCAGGCGGGCTCTGCATCTCCCCAGACAGTGTGAGCACGGGATTTATTCATGTGATGCTTGATGTTAAATTGTAATGCATATTCCATTTCAGGATAGACTTACCTTTCTTGTTCTACCCCCTTCTGAAGCTGCCTGCTCTGTGCTTGGCACTGTGCTAGGAGCTGAGGATGCAGGATCTAAGCACAGTTCTCTCTCAGCCCAGAACACACAGCGCAGCCTGGTGAGTGTGTTAGGAGAGAGATGAGGTTTCAGGGGTTCGGCTTGTACAGAGCACTAGCCCTAGCTGGGGTTGGGTGATGGTCACAGATCTGGCTTACAGAAGAAGGTGACATGAGATGAGTTTCTAAGAATGAATAAAGGTAGAGGCAAATGAAGAAGGGGTGATGGTGAATGGTGGGTGGTGAAGAACCTCCCACATATACACAAGGAACCACATATATGAGGAGTCCAGAACTAAACTGCATGGCATGTTTGAGGTACTGCAAATACTAATTTTATCCTGAAGATTTTGGGGAGTGACCAAAAGATATTTTTCAGTAAGGGAATGACACCAATTTTAGGGTCATTGTCTAAATGTTGGGAGTGGTTTATCCAGTTCTGTTGTCAACTTGGCCCTTCTACGCGTTGGATTTCACTGTAATGGTTACCGTGGGAACTTGAGGCTCCTTATTTCTGGCTGCTGAGCCTGGGATGATTATGGCACTAGTACTTGTAGGGGGTCTACTTTTGGCGAATAAAAGGAAAAAATCATGATTTCTTGTATCTCTGTACTTGTAAGCTACGTCAATTAAAAAAAGAACTTAAGCAGTTTTATTGCATGGATTTAGAGTTGAATGACAAATGTTGAGCACAGGTGTCTGTATGGTATGTAAATAGGGCAGTAGTGTGTTCACGCCCCAACTGTGATACAAGCCTGGGATGGTTAGTCTCAGACACAATGTCAGGTTGGCAGGTCTGAGGGTGTAAACCCGTATAAATATGTATGTCTTTAGCATTGCATGCAAATGCTACTTCAATTCCATAGAAATATAGAGAGAAAAATCTCAGTTAACTGAAATTTCTGCAATGAAAGGTGTTGTGATAAACTTATTTGTTATGTTATAATAAAGGTTAAGCCTAAACTGTTGTTGATCTTATTAACAACGTTTCCAAAAGTTAGATGACAAGCTGGGATGCAGCTAACCTTGACTCCAAAACGTAGCTGCCTCTTGCCTACTAAACAGCCAGAGATCATGGACATCCATCTGCACGGATCACTGTGCAGTGCATACTCATGGTCCAAGAGATGACCCAGGGTCCCTTTTATCTTCAGGACACTGTCTGGCAATAATCTTTTTTTGGCAACTTATGAGAATGCTTGTTTGAGATTATTTACCTTTAACTCCTCAAATCAGAATGCAAGGGAACAAAATCCTAGTAGTTGAGTAGTTTTGAATGATTTAGTTTTATGTGTGTAAGGAATTGAGGACTGGATCGTAGTTAAAAGCAAAGGAAGTTAGTTTTGAATTGAAGCAAGATAAGTGGGTAAGAAATGAGAAATAACTTCCTACAATATGTGGATTACATGATAAAGTCCTGAGGTTCTTTTGACTTTTCAAATGACCTATTTCAGCAGAGCATTCGATCTCAATCATTATTGCTGCTTTTCTCTACATCTCCAATGGGAGTGATACTATTTGATGCTTGTTTTAAGTTGAGAGGATCAATGAAAGCATGATGGAAAGGCCCTTTGTATGATGCATAGGGAAGGCCATGTCAAATAAAAATATGAGATCGAACTCTCTCAATGGGGAGGGGTACATGGAGGGATGATTGGTTTTTATTTTGGATTTCTACAATTTTATTAAAATGTGATTGAGAAATCAGGGAAAACAGTGTAGTGTGGCTTGGGAGAGTCAGGGAAATGCGTGTGCCCTGATGTAGGGGAGGGAAAGCCAAGTGTCCCTCATTGGGCTGCTCTGCATGTGGCAGATGCTCTCTTAAATCCCTCCAGATCACGCTGGGAAAGCCAAGTGGTGGTAATTGTTGCTGAGGATCGTGAAATGTTATAGTTTGAAATGGGGATTCATATCAGGCAAAAGGGGTATGTTTTATGAAAAGTTTAGTTTTCTTCTTACTTATGGTTTTGTTCTTTTAAGGAATATTTGTGATGAATTGATGTTTATGGCCCTGAAAAAGAGTCAACCGAACCTTATTCATAAGGGGGGAGAATGTTCAAGTCTGTTGAACGGTGTTGGATTACAAGGTCATTTTGAAGGACAGATTAGGCAATCATTAGAACAGGCAGAAATTAAGCCATAATGAATGGTAATCCTAAAGAAAATTAAAACACAGAAAACACTGCATTATTTATTTGGATTCAATGGGACTGTGCCAAGGAGGAGGCAGCTGGCTTTCTGCTTTTTAGAATGTTTGTAGACTGGAGAGGAAGCTGTCAGTCAGGTTTAAGCTCTCACATAACTCTGGCTCTTAGGCAAGATCTAACTGTAAAGTCAAGTGGGGAATAGACTCGGTTAACTATGTGACTCAGGACAGAAGCCGCATGGGCCACGGTGACATGTAGACCTGAGCTTGGCTTCTGCCCGTACCAGTTTCATCATCACCATCCTCCTGCTGGGGTTCTTTCCTCAGCACACTTCTTTGGGCCTTGAGAGCTGATTTTGCAGGCAGACGAGACCTGGGTTCAAATGCCAGCATCTCCTTTTATCACCTCTATTACTCTATGAAATAGAGTAATAAAGAATTTCTGCTTCATTCACTTCATTGTATCTAAATTTCCACCCATGTAAAATGGAAATAAAAAAATACTTTCTGGATTATTATGAGAATTAAATATTAGCTCTTATAATGTCATTAAATCACTTGGCATAGTGCTCAATAACTGATAATTTTGTTAATATTGTGGAATGAGCTGAAAATTGAGACAAGATCTTGGCATGACAGTGTTTTAAAGAGTGACTTCATTTTGTATTTCTAGAAATAGTGGCAGCATTTCCAATCTTCAAATTTATTACCATTTATAACAATCTATTTAGACATCCTACAAGTAACATTATTTTGATTACTGTCACTCCTAGTTTTATATAGAACATCTTCATTAAACAAGGTTGCAACATTTTCCTGGGAGCTAATGTCCATTGTAGAATTTTCACTGATGAAAGTAGAAGTCGGTCCTTTTAATGAGAATAAGCATACTGACTTAATGATTCTCATGTAGTCAAGGTGAAAAAAATTCTTCTCATTAATGCAGCTTGGCACAACATGTATTATTCTAAGTTCACAAATGAATTGTTTCCCAATTTAGGCTCAGGATCCTAAGATTTTTAGACAATTCTCTAATGATGTTTTGCTTTCTCACAAGCATTGTGATAAATATCAGGGTTATTTAAATGCCAGCTTTTAATAGGATGGAGAAAATGGATGGAGGCTGGAGGAGAACCTATATTCTGCTGGAATTCTGTATTTTAACTTAAAAGGGTAGAAGCTAATATTTAAATTCTGCTTCTGCTTCATTAAAAGGCACAGATTCAGTATTTGATCTGAAGGAGATCTGTCAGTGTCCATGGCGATATCCAGGCGGTGTAGATATTTTAAGGCACATCACCTGGGTGGGCTTGCTCCCTGGGGGTGCCCCCAGTTCCGTTAGCTGTGTACTTCGTGCAGTACGTAGCGACTTCAATAAAGAGATGCTGATAATCATCTCCATATTAGTATTACTTGTCCGCTCTCAGTGGCCATTTGTCATGTTTAGCACAGTCTTGGCAGATTCAAAATTTCCGTCATTTTTCATCCAGAAACGAATTCATTTTGTGATCTTTGCTAGAGATACCCATGTAGTGTATTACACAAAATCCACGTCTGAGGGGGGATAGTAGATGCTTCCTCGGGTTGACTTTTATAGCACTTACTGCCCTGTGTCGAAGGACTGATTTAGTCTTCCTTCTCCCCAGCCAGACTGTGGTTTCTTGAGCTCAGAGAATATTTTTAACTTCAGCACCAGACATGGTGCCTGGCATATATTAGCATCGAATACATGTTTTAATGAGTAAATAAAATTGTGTGGCACTTCGTTTCACCGATGCACAGCGTGTCAGTTTATTTCCAGATTCCTTTCCCCTCAGACTCTTGGGAGGCCCTGACCTATCTTGCCACACTGCTAGATCTCTCCTCCCATTTGGTGGCAATTTCCTGGCAGAGGTGTCTTGCAATGTCTTAAAATTTTTTCCGTTAAGGAAATAATATGTATGTTGTATGCGCTATGGTTGTGCCTTTTATGAGTGAGAATAGGTTAACTGCTGAAGTAAACAGTTCTCAGATCTGAGCACAATAAAGGTTTATTTGTCTCTCACATAATAGGACAATGCCTGTTGGTAGCAGAGATGGGAAGTTTAAGGGCTCTGCTCCAGGCAGTCATTCAGTGATCTAGGCTCTTTCTATCTGGTGTCTCTGCTCTGTTCTGGGTCTTGGCGTTCTCCACTGGATGAGCCACGTCTGACATGCAGTCGGTCAGAGAGAGGAACCACAGTGGATCTGGGTCTGGAAGCTGTGTACGTCACACTCATCCATATTCCTCAGGCCAGAATTCAGTCGTGTGGCCTTGCTTGACTAGAGGGGGCTCAGAATGTAGAGTAGTGATGTGCCAAGGAGGAAGACAAAAAGTGAGTATTGGTGGCCGTGGTCAGTCCCTGCCATCTACCCTTTTATCAAAAGTGTACCCTTCTGTGCAAGTGAGAAATGGTTCCCAACGATTTGTGTGTCCTCTCAGCCTCTAAGATGCTTGTCACGTTCTCGTAAGAGCTGAATTTGAATTTCAGGGAGAAGTAGGCACTCTCTGTAACAGAAGGAATACTTTGGCTTGAGAACTCTTTTTCCCTCTCCTTTGTTTTGATTGTAGACCTGTCTCTTAAGTCTGGCTCCATCACAGCTGAGACTGATGTCCAGTCTAAAGTGGGCAATGAGTCCTTGCAATGACATGCTAAAGAGGGTACAAAAAGTTCAAGTGTAAAATGTGGGTTGATTTTTCTTCAGAGTTAATGAAAAATATTTTTAAGTCAATCTGTACTGTCACAGAAAGTACAGAAGTTAAAAAAAAGTGAAACTTATAATGTACCCAGCCGGCCATGCACTGAACTGAGAAGCTCCCTGTGGTCACAGGGAAATTACTTCCTAAACACCTGTCTCCCAAGATAAGAACTTTACCCTATGCCCATTGGAAAACTGGAGCTGGATGGCGGACAGGAGCCAACTGCCAATTGTCAGTTGTGTTGTATCCAAATTTAGTAAACGTTGGGGCTTTACTGTATTTTCTTTTGTAATTTTTAAATGTTTACCCTTACCTGCTACTCCTGAGAATGAATCAGACATGTAATGTAATGGTATACAGATAAGTTTTGAGGATGTCTTTTGAAAATTACTTTTGAGTCATATTCTTTGTGAAAAAGCTAGTTTTTGAGGTGACTTTAAAAAATCAGCACTTTCTTTTGGAGTCGTAGGTAACAATTTATAAATTTACTCTAAAAAATCTTAATAAATTTTCAGACTAGGAGAAATGCATGCAAATAGTGAATTATGCATAATCTAAAGGCTTCAAAAAGTTTGTGGAACTTCCCAGTTTCTGTCTACGAATGGTAAACACATTGAGAGAATCTGGCCTGTTTCAATGGACTGTACATTTTTTTCTGTCGTGCAAACTTGTGCGTGTATTTTATGAAGTGTTAATATGGTTAGTATCTAATGTTCCTAATTTATGCAATTGGATATTTCATAAATGGGTTTTCTGCATGCAGGCATTTGTAGACATTAATATTTATGCAAGTATTCAAATCACTGCGAGGGCATCTGTCTGAGAATGTGATAAAAATATGCATATGCATGAACATTTGTACCAGGGGACGAGTCCCCAAAGTTGGTGACTGCTGAAGTTACAGTTTTCAACTTTTGTGCTTTTCGCAAAATTTCCTTGACTAGAAAAGGGATGCAGAGAAATAGCACAAGCACGGATATTGACAAATAAAATGATTTTATTTAACTGTGTTGAATAGGTGTGAATGACAAGTCTTTATTGGCAATATGAGTTTTAGAAAACGGAGTGTTTTAGAATATGTAGCAGTTTTCACAAAGCGCATTTATTCTAGTATATTGCCAATACAAAGAACATACGGTTAGTAATGAAATAATTTTTGTCAGAAATATTTCATTTCTTTACTACTTCTTGATTTATTTTGGCTTGATTTTGACTCCTAGAAATAATTAACTTAGTACGGGGCTTCCTTTGCTGCTTTTCAGGATGTGTATAAGAATGTAAAGGATGATGGAATGGGGCATGGGGTTGGGTAGGAAGGAAGGTTCTGGTTTCAAGTGCTTCATGGTCACTGTTGATATTCTTGCCCATGTCATCTCAGATGCTTCTGGCTTCTGGAATCTTTTCCAGGCTGGAAAGCCTGCGTGTCTGGGGGCCAGCCTGCTTCAGCAAGCTCAGGAGCCTCCCGTAGGAGACCTGGACATTTTTGGGGCCCCACCGTGGAGCACAGGGGTTGAGAGGCCTCCCTGCTTGGTGACCTACTGACCCCCCACCTGCATCTTTGTTAGTCTAGAGGAAAATCTCTCTTTGATCTCTTTATACTTCTGATCCTGCTTTGTCTATTTATTAGGCTCAACGGGCAAAGTGTTTCTCTTCATTTATAAACTTACTTATTGGTAAATTTCCAGTCCCCCATGTTAACAGTTCATGATAGGACAAGAATAAACAGAGTAGATTCTGAAATACCAGTTTTTCAGTTAAAAGATCTGTGAAAGATTCCTTTTTTTGCATTCCATTGCTGAGGAATTTAAAATCTCTCAGTTGTTTGGAAGGGATGGGGAATTGGGGTGTGTTTTGTCATGCTCAAGCAGCATCTTCCCAGTGAAATTTTGGTTAGCTGATTTTAAGGCGAAATGCCAGGGAATTAATTTTTTTTCTTATGGGAAAGGAAAGGTTGAGAAAATTATGAATGATTTAGGTGTGAATTTGAAAGAAACCCATCGCTCAGAGTTATACTGTCCTTTCTCAAAGCCCACATAGTACTTATTTTCCATGATTAACTGAGATGAAGGTGCAGGTTTTCGTCTCTGCATTTCATGTGTGGAAGGCAAGACTCTCACTATTTATGTGACAGAGATGGCTGGTTAAAATGTCCTAGATCTTTAATGGTCATGGTGTACTGCCTGCTTTGAGTGTTTTCCAGTTACGTCTTTCTAGGCAGGCCAGTGGTGTCCAGATTGGGGCCTGGGTCACATATGCTTCTGTGTGTTGGAGGAGGCTCAGAACCATTGCAAGGAGGATTTTGTCTTTCTTGTTGGTATTTACTTGGTCCACCTCTAAGCAGAGGCCATTTGTTTAGGCTCAAGGCAAAAACGGGTGTCAAGTGTAGAAATTTTGCAGTAGGAAGGAGTTTGGTATGTCGTTGGCCTGGAAAGAAGTCTAGATTGGGCAATGGAGGAAGTGGTATAGGATGCAGGACGAGAGACTAGGCAGGGCCCTGGTAAGAGTTGGGATTTTACTGTTACTACAATGGGAGCCACTGAAAGTTTTAAAGAAGGGATGTAACACGATGTGATTTACATTTTCAAAAAGATTTCCTTGGCTGATGTGTAGAAAAAAATGGATTACATGGGACCAAGAATGAACACAGGGAATAATTCTGGAGGCAGGGAAGATATGGTGGTTTGCACTAAGCTGATGGCAATAGAAATGGAGAAAGAGGACAATTTCAAGTTTTATTTTGGAGGTAGGGCTCCTTCAGCTTCATGCTAGAGAATGAAGTCTTGAGAACGAGGCAGCAGAGAAAACAAAGATGTTTCCTAAATTTTGGTTCTAGCACATGGGTGAATGGTGTGGCCATTTAACTTAGGTGAGGAAGACTAGAGAAGCAAGAAATGGGAGGTAAAAATTCTGTTTGGTTGGATATGGACATCCAAGTGAAGGTGGCCAATAAGCTGCTCTGTCTACAACATGAAGCTCAGGGGAGAGAGCAGGGAAGGAGGTATGAATGTGAGAGAGTCATCAGCACCTAGGTGGTGTTTTCAGCCCTGAAATTAGCTGAGGTCACCTAGGGTGAAAATAGAGATGAGAAGAGGGGCCAGGACTAAGCTCTAAGCTCTCCAGCCTTTAGAGATCTAATAGAAGAGAAGGAACGAGTGAAGGTGGGTCTAGTGAGATGAATTACGTGAATTCATACCTGGTGAATTAAGGTAAATTAGGAAACAGACACCAAAGAGGCAAGCATTTTTAAAAAGGACAGGGGTCAACTGGCAAATGCTGCTGCGGGGTCCAGTAAGGAGAGGACATTGAGATGCTCATTAACTTTGGCACCGTCAAGGGAGTAGCTGACCTTGGCAGGAGTGGTTTCAGTGGAGTGGTAGGGAGGGAGGTCAGGTTGGAGTGGGAGCTGATGAATTGGAAATAGCGAAGAGAGGTAACTTGTTCAAGAATGAGTTACCTCTGAAGGGCAGCAAAGAAGGGGTTGAAGGTGGAGGTAAATTTAAGATGAAAAGATTTTTGTGCTTGTATTTATCATTTCATTTGTTTGTTTATTTCGTATGGGAACTATAAAGCATATTTGAATGCACACTGATGGAATTGATCCAGTAGTGAGGAGAAATTGGTGATGCAGGAGAGAGGGCTAACAACAGGAGCAGGGAGGTGGGGATGGAATTCAAAGCACAAGCGTAGGGGTTGGCTTTTGATAGGATCCAGGAGTATTTTTTCCATTGCACCAGGAGGGAAAGCAGGAAGTATTTATTTAGTTACAGGTGGGTTTGTGGTTGGTGGCAGGAAGGCGGGAGAGTCACAATGGCTTGCTCCCACTTTCTAGAGATCTGCAGTGTGGGCTCTGCCTTCTCTGCTTTGCTGCTACCTTTCTCTCATTTCCTTTTTCTTAGTGCTTAAGAATTGGTTCTGCACAACTCCAGTCTCAACTCAGTCACACGTCCTGTAAACATCCAAGTCCTCCTGTGGGTGTCTGTAAGCCAGGGTATAGCTGGGTTCAGAGTGATCCTCAGAGTTTTTCTTTTAACTGAACGCTGAGCTGTCTATTACGGTAGCCATGGATGGCCACTGAGTACTTGAAATGTGGCTAGCGCAACTGAAGAATTGAACATTTAATTTTATTTAATTTAAGCTTAAAAACTGATACTTGATCCAGTTATTGGAAAACGTTTACTGTGTTTGAGACAATGTATATATGTAATCTGCTTTTTCAACGACACCAAGTATCTCTGATAAAATTTAGCATCTGGATTGAGATGCGCTGTGAGTATAAATTATACCCTGATTTTGAAGATTTAGCTAAAAAAATATGTAAACTTTCTTGTTAATAATTTTATACCGACCACATGTTGAAATGATAGTAATTTGGATATGTTGAGTTAGACTGTATTGTTAAATTAATTTCACTAGATTTTTAAAAATTTTCTTTTAAAAAGTAGCTACTAGAAAAGTTAAAATTAATGTTTGACTCACGTCATATTTCTATTGGGTGGCATTGTCTTAGAGGCATATTTTAGGTATATCTATTTTACGTAGCTACTTGGTCATGCCTGTCTAGGAGCAATCCATGTCACCACAAGGAGCAGTGACAGTTTAGGAAATGTGGCCTCAGAGGGTTGATGCTACTTGTGTGTGGATTCAGGCTGCAAAACTGGGATTTGAACCCTGGCTCTCTGGCTGCCTGCAGGCTGTGCCCTGGACCATGCGCCACATGGAAGTCATTTTGTGCATTCTCTCACTCGAGTTATTCTGTGTTTACACTGGCAAATGATATTTACATGGACACTTAAAGGACAGAATTTGGTTTTTAACTGAAGCAGTTGAAATGACGACTCTCAGAGGATGGTTTTAATGTACTGTGAGTGACTTTGCTTTGATTTGACTGAGGATACACAGTTTATAGTTAGCCCTCTCCCTGTCCTTGAACTCAAGGGCTAACAGTCAACTCTTTCATGTTTCTTGTTTATACGAACGATGACCACCGTCTGCTCTGTGTTCTGGATCTGCTATCACCGAGGGCTGGTATGCACTTAGTCCATTATTCCATTTTTGATGAAATTCTCCTTTTGTCTTGAGATTGTTAAGCTTGCATTAGGAATCCTTGGGAAGAAAAGACGTATTTATTTTTTATGGGAATAATTTAAAGTTAATATAAATTTTAAAGGGTTACACTGAAGTTTATGATCTACCACAGTGTTCTCTGGGCATCTGGAGGTCAGTGCATCCCAAACAATTCATTATCCCTTTCTTTTCTTCTTCTTCATTCCCTATCTTCTTTAGTGTCATCACCAGACATCTAGTCGCCAAAGTCGGAAACCTCAGTCATCTTCAACTCCTGCTCTCTCATTGCCCCAGCGTCTGGTCATCAGTTGTGTTAAAGTGACTCTCTAAGTCTTTCCGCTCTCTTCCCTTCTTTCTACCCACTGCCACTGCCTGGTTCAGACCTTCCACATCTCTCCCTTTTCTTCTTGCTCCCATTCACTTGTGATTGTTTACTCATTTATCTTTCCCACTCATCTGTGGTCTCTTTCTGGAGAGGGGCCGCTGTCTCTTTTGTCTTTGAGATTTTAGGTCTTAGCTGAGAGCTTGTGCTGTTGACAGGAATATGCATAGATTGTGTTTCTGTCTTCATATGCATTCTTTTCTCCCTCATTCCTGGATACTGTTAGCAAAGCTTACTCAGCGTAACTCTTCAGCTGGAAGCATAGTAGGCAACAGTGCAGCAGGCCCTTGCAGAATGCAAGGTCACATGCTGTACCCGTGTACCTGCTTGGCTCACATGGATCCAACGAAAATTCCTCCTTGGCTGCTCCAGCTAATGAGAGACAGGTTTCTTTCCTGGAGACTAAGTCATATTGTAATATGTGCCCGAAGAACAGAATAGAATAGAAATCCCTAGAATGTGATATCTAATACTCAATAACCTTTGGGACAAACTGTGGATAATTTCCATATCGATGTGTAGGCAGCATTAGGCTTACTGTTTTCGAGCCAAAGCTTGCAATAGGAAACTTAGAAAAAGAAAGAGTAACGAGGGACTCTAAAAGAAGCAGAATTCCATATAATCAAATCACAAGTTTGTTTAAGTCCTCTTTGAAAAACTGGTCAAGTTTCATAAGGATAGCAAAAGAGTCCTATTAATATAAATTATGCCTAAGGCTCCATGTTACCATGTTACTTCAGCAATTACTTTGGATCTCTCTCCAAACAGGATATAATTTCAGAAATGAGTCTGTATCCATCCTGCCCGTGGTGAAAAGGGAGCAGTTATTTCTGTCTGTAATGTAGCAACAAGATGCCAGTAGCTACCCAGGCAACTTTCTGTGCGTCTGATGCAGAGATATTGGTATTTTTATACGGCATATTGGATTTCATAAGCTGTAGAAGGGGAGTTCAGTTAAACAAAATGTTCCTTCCTGCTCTTTCTCAGTTTACTCATGGCAAGTCTCAGAATGGTGGGTACTTGTGTTACAAATACCCGTTTATAAATGACCCATTCCTACAGACAGCTGCCCCCCCACCCCGAGTCCCCCTGCTGAATAAGAGTATTGTGAAAAAGCTCAGAACTTTTGAAGAGTAATTGGACTTATAGCTGGAGAAAAAGAAGAAACTGCCAAAAATATCATCAGTTAGAGGAAGCTCTCTCTGCCTGGATCCTCTGACGTGAGTCAGTAGTCAATATGGGGGCCAGCCCTGTGGCCTGTTGGTTAAATTCAGTGTGCTCTTTGGCAGCCGGCGTTCAGTTCCTGGGTGTGGACCTACACCACTCGTTGGCGGCCATGCTGTGGTGGCAGCTCACATGCAAAATAGAGGAAGACTGGCATGGATGTTAGCTCAGGGCAAATCTTCCTCAGCAAAAAAAAAAAAAAAGAAGAAGAAGTCACTATGGTTGACCCCCAACTCAGATTTCTGTGCTCCTGACAGCTTCTATTCTGCCTTATTTTGTTTTTACAATTTTGTTGTTCTTCCTGGAATTCCAGTAATTGGATTCAACTTATTTAACAAACATCTCCTTTTCTAAGTGTGAGAGTTAAGGACTTGTCAGTAATTCATATAATAATTAGTGTGAATCAGAATGCTTTACTCAAATTAGGGTCAGGGAGGTCAGCCACTCTGAAAGAAGGTAAGTATGTCTGGGGGAGAGAGGAAGCTGGTGCTTCGGAGGGTGGACACTCTGGGAAAGGGGCTGGAGCAGAACCTGTCAGTAGAGAAGGCAAAGGGCTTGGAGCAGCTCTTCATTACGGGCAGGGAAACCTTGGGGTGTGGGATACTGGGTTGCAAGAGGGGAAAGATAAATTTCTGCTCTTTCAGAATGTTCCTGGGAGCCATCCAAATATTGATACAAATCGTACATCCATATGATGGAATATTCTGCAGCCATTCAAGAAACAAGGTAGATTTATGGTTAAAAAGAAAGTGCAAAACAGGCTGGACCGTATGCTGCCATTGCCATACATAAATTTGAAAGGTTATATATGTACATACGTGTGTGTTTGCATGAGTATATGCAGAGAGTGTTTCTGGAAGAAATGTAATGAACAGTAATTTTGGCTGCCTCTGGGAGAGGAGCCTGGGGACTTTTTGTTTTTGCAATTTTTTTGGTACGGTTTGAATTTCTATCTACATTTTTAAAATGTTCGTAAAAAGAACTAGTTAAAAGTCTTCTAAGATTACTTTTACCTTTATTGGGAGAGTTGGCGTGGGGTGGGGGGAGAGGAAGAGGGAAGGGAGGAAATAGGGAAGGGACAGATAATCTCTTTGTCTTTCTTTCTTCTGAGTCACAGAGCTGGGGGCTCTTGTAGCCCAGGACTCCTCTGGCTTTATCATCTCTGCCGGATTATGGTTAAGTAAGCTCTTCTGGGCTGACCTGGAACTGAACTACTATTTATAATCTCTTTCTATGGGGAGCACTCAACAGTGTTCCAGAGAGCATAGTAAACTAAATTGCCTCCACCCCTTCTCTCTCAATTTCATGTGTGTTACTTTAGACTCATTTCAGGAGGCTCTGTTCATCCACATTCTCACTCTTCTCATCAGAAATGACAGAAACACCCTATGTAGTTATGTGTTTGGATACCGCCTGGGTTTTTAGTTTGTTTTGTTTTTTTCCAACAAGATACCATGTTTTGCACTTTCTTTTCCAACTAGCTTATAAGTGTTTCTGAGCAAGGGTTGTCCCTTGTATTTGTTTGCGTGCGGAGTAGAGAGCTATAGGCGTTCAATAAATATGCATTGGATCAGCAGGTTAAGGTGTGGGTGCCTAAGCAGATTGGTCGCTGTAAGCTGTCACAGAGAAAACCTTCATAGCCTCAGAGACACTCTAGGAAGGACTTTAGCACAGGGCTTCTCAACATTGGCACTAGTGACATATTGGGCCAGATAATTCTTTGTTGTGGGCCACCGTCCTGTGCATTATAGGAGGTTTAGCGCATCTGGTCGCTATCTACTAAACACCAATCTGACCTCCCGGGTGGAGCAATCAAAAATGTCTCTAGACGTTGCCAAATGTCCCCATTTGGGGGAAAATTGCCCTAGTTGACAAACCGTGCTTTGGAGTGATACTGGATTTGCTAGTCAGTGTCCAAGAATTGTTCTCTGTTGAGAGAGAAGTCTTCATATGTTGGAGACCTAGAGGTGGGAGCATGGTAAAGCTTCTGAAACCTTACATAGTGCTTTTGTGCAGAATTAGAAAAGGCACCCCTCTGGGCAGATGAATCAGAAAAGGGCCGGAGAAGGAAGTCTGGGCTGGATCATCCTCCAGTTGTCCCCTCCTGTCATTCCTGCTTGGATTTTGGATATGAAGAGTTCCTACGGCCTGGAACTAAGTCCTGAAGTCTACCTGAGTCGGTAGATAACAGGTTCTTGGAGTCAGTACCCATGTGAAAGCATGAATGACAGACTTGACTGGCCCCAACATTAAATCAGCCGTGCTGTGGTCACTTCCCAATAGCATATCAAGAAACCACTTTCCCATTCGTCTGGATAGGAGGTAGATTATGCTTCGCAGAGGCCTTCATCTAACAGACGTTTATTGAGCGTCTACCATGGGCCGGGGGAAAAATGCTCTTCTCACACCCCACCCTTATTTCTGTATGAATCGTTCTGTTTCTGTGCATTTGGTGTAATCATTTCATTTTACATTATTCAGAATCTTTCTTATTAGCACAAGGTCTTCCCCCCCCCCCCAACTTACTTGCTTTCTGAAGGACCAATTATAATTAAAAGGAAGAGGAAGAGCAATCAAAAAGATGGCTAGAATTTTCAGAATAATCCTTAGCTGTGTGTCAGTGCTCCATGGATGCACACACGCTGGGCTGCATTCTGGAGGCCCCCCTCCACTGTTCTTATATTTATGAGTTATCCTATGATGCATGGGCGCATCAGCTGCCAAGGCAGTTTGCAGAATCTCCTTCCCTGGAGGTTTTTAAAAATAGAACTAAATACCCATCTGTCCAGAATGGTTTTGATGCAGTCCTGCTGATTAGAAGGAATAGGCTAGATTTTTTTCTGTCAGGTTCCTTCCAGTCTTGAGTGCTCTTAAATGGATCACCCCACTTTTTGGTGGGGGGGAGGGAGGGATGTGAAGTGGTGCTCTATGAATTTATTGCTGTATCACTGTACACATCCTGGGGAAGTAGAAGAAATTGTGTCTTTCTCATGGTTTTAATGTTTCTGAAGCACTTGGTGCCTTTGGAGCCTCACAACAACCCTGTGGGGTAGGTGGGGCCCTTCTTTGGGACCCTGTGGCACAGAGGGGTCAGCAAGGCACACAGAGTTTCAGTTACTGGCCCAGAGTCACAACCTGGGTGATGCAGAGTGGAGATGCTATTCCTGGCTCTTGTGTCTCCAGGTTCAGGCTCTTTTCTCTGGACTCTCATGCTTCTTTGTGTTTGTGGGTTTTGCTCTCCATACAGTGTCTAGACATTTGATTTGGAGCCATAAAATTAAAAAAAAGAATTTTGGGGACCTACTTAGAAGACCATTGCCTACTCTAGTTTCCCTTCTAAAGAAGTGCATTTTCACATAAAACTGTAGTAAGGGTTATTGCTAACCTCAGATTCACACAGGTACACACATATACATTTATATTTGTATTTATATGTGTGTATGTGTGTTTGTGTGTATATATATGAACATAGTAATGTGTGTGTGTGAATTTGTCCTTTTTTTCCCTAATTTCACCTTAGACCTGAAAAATTTGCCATAGATTTGCACCAGTCCATATTCTCAACAGTATAGATAAAATCTCAACATTTGGTTCCTCTATTAGAAAAAGGCATAAATTCACTTTCTTGGGTGATTATCTCAGACTGTTCATGAACATAGAATGAAATAGTCTTTCTAATATTTTGATTACTTATTTTTATTGGGTTGTCATTACTTCTAGACATTTTCAGTAGACAGAGCTAGTAAATACATATTTTTTTAAGAAAGAGGAAAATACAGTATTTTCAAAATAGCAATCTTATTACTAAATATGCTGAATACAGCATACTGCAATACTAGAAAGAATTCTTTTCTGTGTAGTTATGCTACTTAATTTGATGTACAGTTAGGTCCATTGATTTCATTTTTTTGAATTTTGGAGGTTGCTTTACTTTTGTCTTTTTGAGCTACTTATATTTTTTAATTATATAAAATGTTTACATGATTTTCCAAAATCAAAACTATGAAATGAAGTATTTGGGGAGATATCTCACTTTTAGCTCCATTTCTTCCTTCCTGTTTTGTCCCTTTGTTGATACAAATTATTTTGTTTTTTCTTTTTTCTTAATTTTGGTCATCCTTCCTTTATTTCTTCTTGAATATGTAAGTTGATGTGTATATATAGCATGTATTCTTCCCTTTCTCTTCCAAATGGTAACATTCAGTACACACTCTTCTGTACTTTGCTTTTTTTCTTTATTGATGTATCCTGGAAATCACTCCATAACAGTATATGGAGATCTGCCTTATGGAACTGACAGCTCCATTATGTGGCTGGTCTATAGTTTATTTAACCAGTCCCTTGTTGATGGACATTTGGGTTATTTCCAGTCCTTTGCAATTATTAGTGTTGTAATGAATAGTCTTGTACATATGTCATCTCAAGTTTTTTACCAGTACTTTTGGGAATTGATTTTTATAAAGAGAACTGATAGATCCAAGAGCAAACGCGTGTGTAATTTTGCTGGATATTGCCAAATTCACATCCATTGGGGTTGAGCAATGTTGTGTTCCCAACGGTAACTCGTGAGAGCGCTGATTTCTTCACAGTCTCACAACAGAATATGTTGTAAGCTTTTGGAGTTTTTGCTAATTTGATAGGTAAAAAATGGGATCTTGTGTTGTTTTAATTTGTGTATTTCTTATCGTTAGTCAAGTTGAGCACCTTCTCTTCTGCTGAGGACCATTTGCGTTTCTTTTTTTCTGTGAACTGTGTGTTAATCCTTTGTCCCTATTGGCTTGTCGATCTTTTCCTTCTCAATTTTTAAAAGTTCCTTATATATTGGGGCTACTATTCCTTCATGATAGGTTGCAATTTTGTCCCCTCCTATCTTTGTTTTGCTTACCGTGTTTTATTTTTATGTGTAAATTTTAGATTATTTTTCATTTTTATTTTTATGGAGTCATTCTTTTCCCATTGATTTTGGATTTTGAGTTAGGAATGGTTTCCTGCTCCCAGGTTATAAAGTAATTTCTTCCTGTTTTCATGTTTTACATTTAGACCTCATTTGGAATTGATCGTGGTGTGAGGTATGAGGAGTGGCTCTAATTATATATTTTTCCCTTGTTCTAACATTATTTATTAAGGTGTCTTCCTTTTCCCCATTGGCTAGAATGCCCTTTATCATATGCACTTGGGTTTATCTCTGGACTGTTTATCCCATTCTATCTACTAATGCTCCAATAGCACACAGTTCTAATAACAGAGGCTTTATAGTATGTGTTAAAAATATTTTTAGACAAAAGTCATGGTGACATAATTCCCGGGTTTATAAAAACATAAAGTTTGAAATGGAAGCATTTTTAGAGATAACCCCTGAATGGGCTACTTTTTGGTCTTCCATTTTGCAAAGATGAGAAGAGCATGAAAAATTCCAGAGAGAATTGACCAAAATATTAACATATTTCTGGAATTTTTTTGTGCATTACCTTTTGCTTTCATATGGTCATTAAGTGGAAACAATTTTGAGAGAATGACAATAATATTAAGCCTTTATTAAGAACTTACTTAAGGGTACTGATTAAGGTGCTCTAAGGACATTTTTTTAGTTAATCATCACAAAACCCATCTAAGGATGCAGTCTTTATTATTTCACTGTTACTGATGAGGGATGCTTGGCTCTGAAAAGTTAAATGACTTGCCCCATGTCCCAGAGCTGATAAACAATGGAACCTGAATCCTAATTTGTGTGTTCACGCCAACACCTAAGTTTTAACCACTCTGCTCACTGTATCCCATGTATATCATTTTGGATCCTATTATTTTATTAATATTTTAACAAATGTTCTTCCTTGTTTCCCCAGTGATCATATTAAATTTCATTTATAACATCACCTTTCTTTTAACACAATTAAATTGCTTATACCAGATTGTAGGAAGGGGGATTTAAAAATATTTTTTCTTATTTTTTTCCTTCAGATGTTATTCATATGATCTTGGCATCTACACAAAGAAGTATCTTGAAAATAAAATAGAATAATTATGGAGAAGGCCAGTGTGAGACAGAAAAGCACATTGATTTTATCGACATGGTTGCTGCTCAAGCATTTTACATGATGTTCAGAAAGTTGATTTTCCTATGTTGACTGAACATCCTCCCTACAAGTTTGTTTATGGCAAAATTTGCATAACTACCTTGATTTTTGCAAGCCTTTTCCAGATCCAAATTGTCACGAGTTCCCAGTTAGAGGTGAGATGCATAGTGATGTGTGGCTGACGCATGAATAGTTGAAGCTTTATGTGCAATCAGAAATAAATAAAATTGACATTTCCTGAACTGCCTCAAATTGCAGCCTAGCTCAGCAAGGCACATTCCACCATTCACTTCAGTTTTGATACCAATAGACGTATCAGGAAGAAAGATGAAAACTTTATTGCCGTTATAGTTGTATTCTCTCAGAGAAATAGTGGACAGGACATTTGGAAGAGAGAAATGAATGAAATGTATCAGGCCAGCGTGAAATTACATTAGTGACTATTATAGAGGACAGTATTTTGCTGGAAGAATTGTAAGTGCAATTTTGTGTGTGTCTGTGTGCTGGGAGAGAACAAAATGGTAGACTTTGGATTCACAAGCCGATTTTTAACTTTGTAAAGAGTTTATCCTCTTATCAACTCTGTGATAGGTACAGATGGAAACCTATGCTAAACCAGGTGTCTGGTTCCCGTCCGCAAGAGGTTTATAATTTAGCGCACTGAAAGCTCGTCTTTTTCACCGTGCAGTCCCTATCGATAAATAAAAGTCTGAACTCGTTTCCCAGTATATTTTATATTTACTTATAAATTACATACAGATGCTACTGTAGATCCATGAAATAATGAAGTTTTCTTTCTTAAATTTTAAGGGTAAAAAAACTATCATCAACATTCTAGTGACTTTTCCTGCACGTCAGCAGTGCAGGGTGGATACACCTTGCTTCAGATGTCATGGATCCATCACTCTAGCGGTGGACTATAAAACAGTCTCTTGCCTTGAGGAGGTTCCATAGGGGACACATTTTATACCTAAACAAAGTTAGAAGCTTTTAATCAAGGGAGTATTTGAAAATTACATTGTATTTGCAAGTTAAAGCTACCCAAGAAAGCTTTCATAATAGAACCCTAGATATTCCTACATTTCAAAATTTTGATATTTTAAATTGATGGTTTGTTTCTATTTCCACCCCTCCCGCATTTGTAATTGTTCCGGTATAGTTGTATGTCAGGGTTGTGTAGACTAAGAAGTTGGGAACTCCAGAAGCAACAGTTCTCGCCTACAGTTCTAGAATTCTGACATTCAGCAATCTGTACTCATCTAACATCTAGTCAAACTGGATAACTGGTTAATCATCTTATGATTCATCATGTTCCACTTCTCACCTAGGAAATAAAAGGCTAGCTATTTCTGAAACAAGGGATGACTTAGTTAATAAAGATTTACCATAGAAAGACAGTCTTTTATGTCTTACTCTACTGTCTAACTAAGTGAGAAGGTTATAACATTTAGAGATGAATTTTAACAATTACGTTTTCAATAGAATGTTCATTTACTATCTGGATGTAAATATGTTCTGTTAGCTTGCAGATCTGATTTAAAACATCAGCCTTAAAAACTTCAAAGCCTGGTGCCTTGTATATTTAAATGTCTAAAAAGTATTGTTGGTGAAATATTATTGTAATGATAGGCTCATTTATTTCCATTCATTTAGATTCCTGCTCTATGCTATGATCAGACTTTTTATTATGAAAATATATAAAAAATAAATCTTGAGAGCTAGTGTCTTCAATGTATATTAAATTTATTAAAGTTGTCTTGATAATTTACGATCTCCATTTCTATTATTTTTACTTTCTCATACATTTCCTTTGTTTTGAACATCTGTCTGGTTGTGTAGTTACCTCTAGTTCAGAGTCTGATTAGATTATCATTAATTTCAGAACCCTCAAGAGGACATGATGTTAATAAATCTGGAAAACATAAATGAAACGGATTTTTAAAAGAAATATGTAGTCTACGAAAATCGACGTTAGAGGAATTATAAAAGCTGAGTAAAGCCATAATGAACTAAAACACTGAAAAATATTATGAAATATGTAATTAGCTTTGTAAAAGGCTCTTGTCTCTGATATTGTCTTAGGCATGTTTGTTTCCAAGGAATGGCTAAAGAAAAAAGGGATTTCTAGGAATGGTGTCAGGTAATCTCATAGGAAACAGTTCTAGTAAGTATGGCAGGACTTCATGGGAACTCTGAAGTTATTAGAAAGCAAATCTCTTTTACTATGTCTTTTAGGGTTTGTACGGTTCTTTGTCTCTGCTTTTCTCTGAATACACAATTTCTTGGCCTGCTTATCAGCATGTGATTGAAAAATAGCCACCCACCTGAGTCAACCTGGCTTTATAGCTCCAGCACTTACCACATCTGATTATCTACAGCTAAATGTCTCGGTTCAAACTCATGAAACCAATTCTTATTGGTCACTGAATGGTCAATGCACTTCCTCTCCCCAAGTGCAGTGTCTGCTCTGGCTCTAATGATCATGTGATTCACAGTCTGCTCATAAGAGCCTGAGACCTGAACATGGTCCACAATGTTAATTTATTGACATATCTGCTATGCTTATCAATAAGTCTGTGGTATTTTCAAGGAACAGCTATTTCAAAGGTGTATAAATTGGCATAGAGCGCAAAAAAGGTAACAGCCTCAAAAGAAAACTCCAGTTCATGAACATAAATGGCTCTAGTCATGAACATAAATATGCGTTATCACCTACATATTATTATATAAACAAATGCTGTAAAATCATGTCCACTCAAAGAATAACCTACGAAACGCAAGTAGTACTTAACCCAAGAATGCAAGGATGGTTCAATATTAGGAAACCTATTAATATAATAAAACTGATATGCTGTTGATATTGATCAAAAATTCAGATAAAAAGCCATCTGGTGCTGAAAAAGCACTTGACAAAATTCAACAATTCTTAATAAAATATTTCAAACGGTTCGTTTTCTTTTTGTGATTTCCAGTAAACTGTGAAGATTTATCATTTTTATAACCAGACAAGAATATGTAAAAGGTTTTAAAAACCTCTTAGGGCAGATAATAAATTTTTTTGTATCCCAAGTTCCTAATTCATATAATGATGTCTCAATAAATATTTTTAATGGAACATTCCATTAAAATAAAGTAGTCTAGCTTTTAAGAATTGTTAAGAAGACAGAATAGAGAGAATTTTTCTTTGTCTTGGGGGAGACCTTGCTTCAGGAGTGTACCTTTTCCTGTGTACAGCATGAATGATCAGCAGTGTCTTTGGAGATAAATTGCTTTTCTTTAGGAGATGCATTTGAAAATTGTTCTGTCTTTACTTTCTCCACAATGTGCCTGTGGCTCTCTGAACTTGGACCCCTTTCCCTGAGCTGAGTCAGTGCCCTAATCCAACTACTGTGCATATCTAACTGATGGCTGATACTCTACCTAAACAATTCCATCTTAGATTCAACATGCCTGTGCCTGAGCCCATTTCTCTCTCTGTCCAAAGGATTCAAAATACCTAAGAACGACCTTTCTTCTCTCATTCTTCACATCTTGTCTGTTGCTCAGCCCACATCTTTAGTGTCTCCCAAATCTTTACCTTTAACAACTTTCATGACCCTGGTAAAGGTTTTTATTCCTTGCCTCGCTATTTTGCAGAAGTCTTCTGATATCTTCTTTCCTTCCATTTTAGCATATCCTACCTATGTTGCAACTGGATTAATCTTTCTGTATTAGATTTATATTTCACTCCCCTGCTTAAAACTTTATGAAGCAACATTTTTGATAGAATTAGATGTAAAATTGTTGGCTTGATGTTTGAAGCTGTCTCCATCCTGCCTTTCATGTATTCCTTACTCCTCATTTTCCCCATGAACTTATTCCTCTTGGGGGCCATAGTATGCCATTCTGTTGTCTTTGCTTGTGCTGTGTCTTCCCATCTCCCTTTTTTCAGTTGTGAAACACTGACTCATCATAAGGTGCAGATTAAAGGCAATGTTCATGAAACTTTAGAGGCTCCCTGACATTTGTGATATCCTCCACCCTCTGGATCCTCATAGCATTCTGTAACTCTCTAATGACTTTAGTATATTCTCTAATTGTTTTGTCTCTACTCATAGATTATAAGCTCCTTGAGTACAAAAGGCTAGATTTTCTTGTTTTATATTTCTTGCAGTGCCTAACATAGTGATTTATATGCAGTGGTTCAAATATTGATATTTTGAATCAAATACTGAATTATTTGAAAATAATATACACACGAGCAATATACATTTGTGTTTCAAATGTATGTCAATGCCAGTTGATTTGCTGTTCTTGTACGCTGCAGTCTCCAAGCATTCCTTTGGGAGGTGGTAATATAATAGAAAATATAAAACAGAGCTAATATAAAATAAATTTGTGTTAGTCATCTAGTTTGTTTTTAAAAAGTGATTTTTTCTCATTTGCATTCATATTTTCAGAATAACTAAAATATTATTAGTGCGAGGAATAATACGAGTTATTATCGTAACCTTGAGAGAGAATGTTAATTAAATTGAGGGATAAGGAAAGGTAGTGCTTAGGATAACAATTTATTTCCCCATTTGTGATGACATGAGAACTTTATTTTTTTTATATTGAGTCAAACTGCCAAGAAATTCTTGCAACAGGTTGAATGCTGTGATAAATATCTGCTTTTCAGAGCTTTAGACGATGAGTGTCATTGCTTGAAAAGCAAGCTTGAACTCCCCATGAGATCATTGTAGAGATAAATGCTTAAAAGCTTTTCAAAGCTGTACTCTTAGTTCTATCAGAATTTAATTTCCTACTGATTGTGTTTATATCAACTTGGGAAGACATAGCCATGAATATACTCAGCATAGCTATATCACAGACGATTCCCATGCCTTGGGAACACATCCTTGTTTTATGTGCATATGGAATCCACTTATACTTATATATATGTATCTTGACTTAAGTACTCTAGTTTTTGCATTAGCCCATGAAAATATCCTTGTAGTTGTTTAAAGACTGTGTCTTTATAATTTGGATGTATATGGGAACAGGCTTTATAAATGTCCTGTATTTTATTAGCTGTTCAGTCATACCTGGCTAGGTTCTGACCTGTAGTCAAAATTTTTTAAAAGTAGATTTTAGCTGTATAACGTAGTGTTGGATGCACGCCATGGGTGTATATGGGGAGGCAGTATATAAACATATAGGAGATCTTGGGTCCAGCCCTGTTGATATTGCTTTTAAGCAAATTACTGTATCTTTCTGAGCTTCAGTTTGGGGATCCTGACAGTATTGACTTTTCAGAGAGTTTATGAATATGCCATAGATATGGAAAGGACTTACCACAGTGTCTGTTATTCAACGTAAGTTGCTTCTATTCCTCTTTCACCAAAAACCAAAAGGTTATTTGATAAAAAAAAAATTGTTGATAGATAACATTTTCGTCTTTGAACTGTTCGTACCATGGTGATTAGTAGATAAGCAGATAAATTTGGTAATCAGGTAATCATAATCTTAGAACTAGAAAGTCTGGCCTAATTTTTGACAGATGAGAAAATAAAGGACCAAAGATCTCAAATGACTCACCTGCCAGCACGTAGCAGGTCAACTGCAGAGTGGAGTTTCAAACCCAGGTCTTGGGACTCCTCGGGTGGTGCCCCTCCCGCTCTCCACACTGGATGCGGTGCTTCCACTGCTCGCCCTTTTCCAGTCGACGGCTCTTGAACTATGGTTCATTCAATGAGGATCTAGTGAGTTTCAAATCTCTTCTGCCCATGGTCATTCTTGCCTGGTCAGTCATAGTGTTTTTGCCAGGCTAGGAAGTAGAATAAAGTTCTGCTATCAATTCAGTGTGGAATATAATCTCATGCATGTGTTCTGTGTTTTGAGTATAACATAAAGAACTTGAGCGTAAGCCCTGTTATAACCTAGTTCATGAGTCAGTTGTAATCTTTGTCAAATTGTGGCCCCGAATGCAATCAGTGGTCCTGTCTCTGAACCACAGCCATCATAAAAGCCTGTAATATACGTTAAAAGATACATTGTTGATAATCTTTTAAAAAATATTATTATATCATAAACACTTTAACCTTTGAATATTTGAGCAAAAATAGTTTGCTTAAACAGGACATTTGTCATTGCTGTGTTTAGGAAAAGTAAAATAAAATAATGAAATACTGAACTTAAAGTATTAAAAAAAGATAAATAAAGAACTAAAAGCATGAAAATGTGTGTAATTTTCTTTTTTCTTTTTAAGATTTTATTTTTTTCCTTTTTCTCCCCAAAGCCCCCCAGTACATAGTTGTATATTCTTCGTTGTGGGTCGTTCTACTTGTGGCATGTGGGACGCTGCCTCAGCCTGGCTTGATGAGCAGTGCCATGTCCGCGCCCAGGATTCGAACCAACAAAACACTGGGCCGCCTGTAGTGGAGCGCGCGAACTTAACCACTCGGCCACAGGGCCAGCCCCCTGTAATTTTCTTTATAATAAAGTCTTCTTCAGCTCTTTCCCAGGAGATTAGATTTTATAATACAGATAATTTACCCCTTCACAGGAATTTTTGTATTTTGACTTGGCCACACTTAATTGGCAATAAGTTAGTCTCGAAAGAAGATCTTTTAAGATTTGTTCAGAAGATCTAAAGCTATTATAAGTTTTTAAAAGCCCCTACATATGAATATTTTGGTTAAGATGGGATTATACAATTTAACTATTTAACTTGATTAAATTAAAATCGGAGTTTCCCTAACTCATGACTATTTGTACAAGAGAAAGTACTGTAAATATCATAAAGAATTGTCAAGGAAATAAAATATATAGTGATTTTAAATCTTAAAACAAGGAACCAAGTGTAGCCTTGATCAAATGCGCATGCAGTGATATTTCTGTAGGAAAAAATATTTCATAGGGTTATGATAATAGTGGTCTTGTATCAAAGCTTAATTAAAATCTTAAAAAAAGGGGCCGGCCCTATGGCAGAATTGTTAAGCTCATGCGCTCCACTGCGGTGGCCCAGGGTTTTGTAGGTTCGGATCCTGGGCACGGACATGGCACTGCTCATCAAGCCATGCTAAGGTGGCGTCCCACATGCCACAACTGGAAGGACCTACAACTAAAAATACACAACTCTATACCCGGGGGGCTTTGGGGAGAAGAAGGAAAAGTAAAATCTTTAAAAACAAAAAATCTTGAAAAAAGATGTCCTTGCCATTTCATAAAGGTGTGTCAGCAAGATTACTTCCTTTTCAAAAAACTTTATACTTAAGTAAAAATTTTGACGTAATGAAGACCCTCAGAGTAGGATGGCCCTTTAAAAAGTTTACTTTTTTGACAGTTTTTCACTGAAATCTTATAAGTAGCTACGTTGTGCTTTAAAAATGGTTAGATTTATAAGAAATGGCTAGAGCACATACATTTAAAAATTATCCATATTGTTAAATGAAATTCTCATTTTCAGCTCGGACTGCATATAAGGCCAGTATTTCCTTTGTACAATTATTATTGCTCTGATATTTTGGGATGAATTTTTCCTAATATTATAGTCTAAATCTAGAGAATTCCTCAGTTTTTTTGTAAATTATCTTCATCAGTTTTGTATAAATCAGAGAATACATAATATAAAAGTCACCACTATCACACTTTCAATGAATACTTACTATGTTGTACATTGTTATGTATTGAATCTCATTAAAAGGAAACTCACCAGATCTTTTTGGGTGTCAAGGTAGCTCTTTAGAAAGGGTAGGCTCTGTTTGGATACAATAAAATCTGCCTCTTAAATTATTTTCCATTCCACTTTCTTCATTTGTGTGTGCAATATCTTATATCCATCTGGATCACCTTTAAGAGTAATGCAAACACAGACTTTATCATATCTGCTGATCACTAGAGAAGAAGTGCTGCTTAAATCTGAAATCTTATTCTTTAGAATGATTTTATGAACATACAGGTAAGGAAAAGAATAGGGCATAATGGTATACCTTGAAATGCCTATTTCAAAATTTGGAAGATTAGAGGCTGGCCCCGCGGCCTAGTGGTTAAGTTCGGCGCCCTACACTTTGGCAGCCTGAGTTCAGTTCCCGGGCGTGGACCTACACCACTCATCAGCTGCCATGCTAAGGAAGCAATGCACCTACAAAATAGAGGAAGACTGGCATGGATGTTAGCTCAGGGACAATCTTCCTCAAGTGAAAAGAGGAAGATTGGCAACAGATGTTAGCTCAGGGTGAATCTTACTCAGCAAAAATAAAAAACCATAAAGAAGAAGAAGAAGAAAAAATTTGGGTGGGCTGGCCCCGTGGCCGAGTGGTTAAGTTCGTACACTCTGCTTCGGCCACCCAGGGTTTCGCTGGTTCGGATCCTAAGCGCATTCGTGGCACGCTCATCAGGCTATGCTGAGGTGGCGTCCCACATAGCACAACCAGAGGCACTCACAACTAGAGTAAACAGCTATGTACTGGGGGGGCTTTGGGGAGAAGAAGAAGAAGAAGAAGAAAAATAAAAGATTGGCAACAGTTGTTAGCTCAGGTGCCAATCTTTAAAAAAATAAAAGAGGACTTGTTGGTCAGATCACAATAAAAACATTGGAAGACTAGTCTTGTAGGTTGACTGGCAACCCTTGGTCCATTTACTGGGAGATATAGGCTGCTGTTACTTAACAGCGCTTTGTGGAGCAGCTCACATCAGCTCACCTGAGCCAATTGGGCCTCTCTCTCTCTCCCTCCCTCCCTGCCTTCTTTCCTTCCTTTCCCTGGGAGAGATGGTTGTTAAATATTTGCCAGCTCACTACTGCTTATAAATGTACCATTAATGAATGAAAAGCACGAAAGCTTCTCAAATTAGGTTCCTGCCAGGTCAGGGATGCTCATAGTGCTTTCATTATTACCTGCTTTTGTCACTGCTTCTAACTCCTGGGGAGTCTTATTTTTGCTGATTGTGAGAACCAGATTGTCTCCATACCACAAGTACTTTTCCTTTAAATAACCACCAGTGATGACAATGCCTTTGAAGTTGGAAAATGGAAAATGTAATAGAAAATAACATCACTACCAGAAAGAAATAAAAGTCAGTTTTGTGTACTACTGCTCTGTGGTCTAGTAGGTTTGATGCAAACTGAAGCAGTACCGACCTGGGTTTGAATCTCTGATTGTGAGAACTTGTGTGAATTATCGGTCTAAGTCTCAGTGTCTCATCTGTGGAGTGGATGTTGTGAGGATTAAATGAGATTCTACACGTAAGCCCATGACACAGTGCTTGGCGTACAGTGGTCACCGTTTTGTGCCCTCTTGCAGTACCGGGTAGGGGCCAGTAGAGGGGGCTGCTAAGAGTTCTGGACTGCCGCCTCCACTTTCACATAGGGTTCATCTTGCTCCAAAATTTTCAGCAGTGCTTGGATGAGGAATAGCATGAATAAAATTTAAGACCTTGGATATCATTTTACATTAACAGTGTTTTTAGATTCAAAACACTTCGTTGCATTTGAATATTGTTAAAGATCCAAGCAGTTTAAAAATATCTGTTTTACTGGCTCCATCAAGGAAGGAAGCTACGTCCTCTGTGGAACAGAAATAAGAGCTACTGTGTTACCCCTCATTGCTCAAGGTCTTTTCTGTTGAGTATTTGAAAATGTAAAGTTTTTAATGGGAAAATCTCGTTTCAGTCAAACATTTAGATTCTTTAAATCAACTGGCAACCTATTTATTAAAATCTCATACTTCACTGTGACATTGCTTTACAACGTGGTTTAAAAAAGGATTTACCTAGCCAAATTGATGAGCAAATTGCTGGTGTGTTTTAAATTGGGTTATATGAGTTAAAAATGGGAGTATCTATGGAGAATATTTCACTATTTGGACTTTTTGCTATTTAGATCGAGAAATAAAGAATGGATATTTATTATTCACTCATAATTATCTGTTTCTTAGATAGATAATTAAAGAGTGAATATCCTGAAACCTGTGCTGGGACTTTATATATGTCATTCTCATTAATGAAACAAGATAGCATTTTGCATATACACCTTTGGTGAAGTTAATTAAAATATAATTTAAAGAGTTGATTCATTATTTATGATAACAATATAAGCCTTTAACGAAATACATTCCCTTACAGAGGACTCTGATTTAAATAGGTCTAGAAACTTAAATAGGGTGCCGTTTTTATTCTTTGCTTATTAGGATTCTGAAATTCTCATCTTAAGAAGTTTAATTTTAAATGTTTTTTTTTTGACATTTGAGGTATATATGATCAAAATGAAAAATAGCTAATGATTTCCAGTCTTACAGCATCAAGAGTAGGAAAAAATAGGTGCATTTCAATAATAAAACTGTAGAAATGTAGAAGTGTGAAATTTATATCATAAACACGTTTAACATAAATTCCATTTATTTTGGGCTATATGTAATACAAATGTATTTCCCTTGAATATTTTTCTTCATTAGATGAATAAACCTGGGAATAATTTCTTCACTATGAATTTTCGTAAAGGCCAGATATACAAAGAGTATTTCAACTGGCTAATGATAAAATGAAGGGGTAAAAATTAAATTCAAGGTGTAGGAAAGCAATAGAGTGGTGTCAAGTTGCTGTTTCCGCAGTTAATTGACCAGGAAATGTGTTATTTGTAAAGGGTTCCTGGTTCAAACTGGCTTAAGCTTTTTGTGTTAGGATAAGTGATTTCCGTGCATTTCCTTCAGCAGTTTCTCCCTGCGGTCACTGTGGCTGGATGCTGCTTGCTGCTGTGCTGCTCTCATCGCCCTCCATTGTGTTCTCCAGTGACACTGAACTTTTGGTTCCTCCAACTCTTGTTTCTGGGTGTTCGCAAATTCTCTTTGGATGTCTTCCCTATACCCCGTCCCTTTGCCTAATTCCGGCTTAAATGTCTTCTCGAGGGGGAGATTTGCCCCTTCCTTGGTTTCTGCTAAATCTTCTTGCTATGAATTCATATAACTCCCCTACTTCTCTTTTAGAAACATAATTACACTTTCTCCAAAGAGGGTTGAATTGTCTAGTTTTGCGTGTGTTTATGTAAGTTATTGTTCTAACGGCTGTTTTCAATAAGCTCTACAACCCCAAAGCCTTTCCTTTTTTTCGTTGAATGTAAGGATTTCCTCATTATTTGCACTTTTAATATATGATTTTCCCCCTGGAAACATGACAAAAACAGTTTTTCTCCACAAGTGACTCGGAAATTATTTACTTTAGTGTGTTTTCATAAAATTCATAAATCATGTAAGCGGGACATGTTATGAATTCGTTGGTGGAACATGCATCTCTGAAGGGTTAAAGAACCGCCAACAGTGATCAAGCCGGCTCGCTCTCTGGCTCTTGATATGGTGTTGACAGCCAAGCAAAGAGCTTCTTCAATAAATCCACTCTCATATTCAAGTTTTTCCAGATGTGAGAAGTAATTAAGTCTTTGCATTTATTGAAGCCTTGTATGCTTTTCAAGAGGGAACTGGCAGCTGTGGTGAATTAACTCTGCTTGGGTGCATGTGTGTGTTTTGCGTGTGAAGGTACATATACACAAGCACACATGTGGCATTTGTCAATAGTCAAGGGAGATAGACCCCAAAACAAAGCAAAACAAAAAGCTAATTTCAATAAACACCAAAAATTGTTACATCTATATTTCACAATTGAGAGAATAGGGCTTTATCCAATAATGCCTTCTCTTTCTATTTTTGCTGAATGAGAAAGCAATGAGGATAATTAAATCCTTTGCATCTGTTAAAGAATTTTTTTAAAAAATGGTGAAATCATGACTCTAATATAACATTAAATGAACACATTTCAAAGATTTTAACTCATTAATTAACGAGGGCACCAGTAAGATGTTACAATTGGTTCAAAGGTGAATTTGAAGAACTACACATAAATGAGTAATAAGGAATGCTGAAATGAATTTACAAGTAGACACAAAAAGGGTTTATCAACAAGGCAATAATCAATTGCTTTTCCCCAGGACACAGTTAATTTGCATTTGTATGGATAAAGACTCATTAGCATGGTTATCAGTTTTTCACAGTTTATGGAGTCATAAAGTAGTTCAAAGACACTGAAAGTCCAAATTAGCCAGAAGATAACACTAGATATGACACGAGGTAATCTTTTTTTTTCACCAGTTTCAAAGTCTTTCACAATTTTTCCTGAGACATCTCACACAAAACTCTAAGAAAGGGATGCTTTTTGGGGTAGCCAAGCCCTTTGATCATTCCTGACCCTTAAGGACTGGGGACATGTTTAAGGTATTAGCTTCATTGTTATTAAAACTGAACTAATTACCTCAAGTAATCTCAAATTAGACCAAAGTCTTTCAGTTCACTGGGTACTTACGTTAATGTAGACTCTGAATAAGAATACTCTTTTTTTCCCTGTCAATCTATTTAGAAGAATAGATATTTTAATTTTGGCATCCCAACCTGGAAATTGTTGTGTTAAAACTTATTTGCAGTTTCTTGTTCTTTTCCTCCGATGCCAGTCTAGATATGTGGCTCTCATTTGTCAATAGGATCTACATTTGTGAAAATAGCAATATGAATACAGAAAAACACTCTATTACCTCTTATTTTAACGGCATAATTGGTAATGATGACAGTTATACAGGTTGCTTTGTATTCTTTTGATTTCTAATTACCAATCAGTAATGAAATAGCCATTAAAAAGGAGATGACTGTAAATTGTAAAAATAGATTGAGCTAATATCAAACAGAACTTTTATAAAGAAGACAAATTGCCCTAGAGAGCTTACATTTCTTGTTTTGAGAAATGATTTCTCCCCTTCATTTATTAGTAAAGTTCTCTTTTGGGCAGATGCCAAATGATGAGGAATTATATGAGGCAAAAGTAAAATAATCAGAGATTCAACTGAGAAGCAAGAACTTTCTGGCGGATAGTCATCAGAAAAACCTAGGCAACTAACAATGATATGTGAAAAGACTGCCAAGGCAGGCCAGCAAGTCAGACGAACTAATTCCCTTCTCATCTAACCATTTAGGGGGATATTTTATAATAAGAAATGTTGAATTACTTTTTTTAAAGTGGAAGAAATTGGTTTAGCTCTGTAAGTTTTCTTCAACTCAGAACTGAATCTCAATCTATCTCAATTGTTTATTATGGATTTTTGTTTACCAGTTACTCATGACCATGTTGGAGAAAAGCACGTGTTCTATTGCTAGAAAAAAAAGAAAGGAGAAAAAAGTGAAATAAGTATGAGATGCTTGTCAAAACCCAAGAGATTCTTGTCGCATGTGACCCTAAGAACATCGAAGATAGTCAAGGGCTGCATGACTCAAGATGGAGCTATAGACGTGTTTTCTTGGCCAGGGGTTGTGTCCCTGAGACCTGAATTACCCACGTGACCTGGCAGTTGTTATGGAAACACGTTTGCTTTTACATAAATATCTAACTATAAAAAGATGAAAGACTTCTGTATTATACATACACAAGTTAGCTCTTATCTTTAGGCTATTATTCTTTATGAGGCTCTTCTGACCTTTAAAAAGATATTGATGGTATAGAGTCTTACCCTTTCAAAGGAGAAAACCTTTCATATCCAGTGTTTTTCCTGTGATTGTATACCCTTTTTGGATAGTTGAAAAATTTTGTGTTTGTAAGGGGCTTTACTATTTTTTTTTTCCCCAGGGAAAGAGTCCCCCTGAGCTAACATCTATTGCCAATCTTTCTGGTGTTTTTTTTTCTCTCCCCAAAGCCCCAGTGCATAGTTGTGTATTCTGGTTGTAAGTCTTTCTAGTTCTGTGTGAGTCGCCACCACAACATGGCAACTGACAGATGGGTGGTGTGGTTCTGTGACTGGGAAATGAACCCGGGCTGCTGAAGCAGCGAGAGTGCCAAACTTTAACCACTAGGCCATCAGGGCTGGCTTGGGGCTTACTGTTTTTGAAGTGCTTTTGAAAAACTATAGCAATTCAGTTTATTCGCTCAACTATGGAGAATTAGAGGCAGAGCGGGATTAAATAATTTGCCCTAGAGGATGTGGGAGAGCCAGATCTGAAAGGAGGGAGTCCAGCTGTAGGTAATGTGATCCCCATCTTCGTCTCGTTCTGTATCAGGGCATGAGTAGAGCACTAAAGCGAAAAGTAGACACCATAAAATTTACTCAATGAGTAAAATGGATTAGCAGCTATACAGACATTCTCTTTTGGGGCACTCCAAGGTGAAAAAATGTATTAAAATACAACACTTAACTTGATTTTTTTAAAAAAAGAGGATGATAAGGAATTCGAAACATGATAGCTATCCATGAAGAACGCTTCCTTCTTATTCCCCAAATGGCATTTTGGAGCCATTGACAAGAGAGCTCTGCTGTGATAAAGTACAGGGCTTAAAATGTTTTAGAGAAAACTTTACGTGAGTTTTTTATTATAGGTGAAAGGAAAAAAGATGCATTCAATCAAAAGTCATAATGTATCTATCTAGCTTGCCACCCAGCAAATCTTGAATGATGGATTTTTTTATTCCTACCTTCTCTTAGCACAAAGGATGTTTTACTCACCATTGTGTCTCCGACACCAAGCACAGTGCCTGGCATAACAACACTTATTTGAATGAATGAACATAAGGTTCTGATTAAGTTCTCGTCCTAGTGCTCCATTAAATAACTTTGTGAATGATAGAGAGAATTTATCATGACCGTAATTTTGTCCTCTGTAAAAGAGAGGGCTTTAATAGGATTGATTTCTTAAGGATCCCTGTGGCTTTAAAATTCTGACTCAAATAATCTTCAATGGAAATTTGTGTTCACATTGCATATGGTGTTTGGTTTTGCTTTCAAAACTTTTGTGCATAATCTCAACAGATTGTTTTCTTTCAGCACAGTGGAGAGTCAGTAAGAACTTGTTACATGATGGGAAATGAAAAAATAGCAGCCGTTGAAGTCTGATGAAGGTAATTCTCCATGGGAAATAGATATCACCATGAACAACACAAGTATTGTCATCTCCAACACTAGCCAAGAGGTGCATCTTAGGCAGCTTTGGCAAGATTTTCTCCCGATACTTCTAGAGGTTTGCAAGAAAAGCTTGCAGAAATTGCTCTTCCCCGCTTCCAAATAAAGATAATGTAATGGATCTTCTGTAGAGTGTTGGAATATTCTTTTGTCAGAGGACATAAGTGAGACAATCAGATCCCATACATTCTGCTCCTTTATGGAACAAATAGAACATGCAGAGACTTTCCTTGTAGACTTCTCGACACTGGGCATGGCATGGCTATTAGTTTAAAGTGAAGGTTTCCAAATTTAGCACCCTTGGGGCGTTTCTTTTTTAGCATTTTGCTGATAAGCATGATATGGGAGGCCATTAAGTTAGCCTGTATCAAAATTGTTTCATGAAAAGACCAACAATTTTCTAGAATAAAGCCAAGGTAATTTAAAAAAAAAAATTTAAAACTGGATATGATATTAAGAGAAAACAGCATTATACTTGGCCACTTTGGATGATGTATTATTTTGAATAAAGTTGTATTTTATATAAATAGTTTCATCATTCACTATAGAGTAATTTTTATATTCAACACTGATCTGCTATGACTTTATAAATATTAATTCATATGTGGATTTAAATAACCAAATTGGTGAATTATGAGTCGTGTAATGTCTTAGGATTGCTTAAATTGACATTAAAGGGTTTATTTTGAGAAATATATTTTTACTTATATAAATTATGACACATACTACATTATAAATATTGTTATAGTTTATTTTTCCAAACTTTTCCAAGCATGTGGTACACAATGAGGAGTATACAAATAACTAGTAAATTTGTAAAAATTAACACAGTGGGCAGAATTGAAAGAGGATGATTATTGTTTTTTGAAAAAAGGATGTTTCTAGAATTCTTAAATGATATGTCAACCTATGTTAACTGCAGCTTCTCATGTTTAATGATGTTTACAATGGAAATAATACAATAGCAATATAAGATTAACAGTCATAATTATCTCAGAATAGATTCTTTGAAGTGGTTCAAAGGGCTTTTCAAAATAAATTACCAGCCTTTAATCAGCTAATATGAGTATTATTTAGAATGTGAGAAGTACATGTATGTCTCATAAAAAAAATTTAATTTAGGTTAATGAAATGAGTTTGAATGATCCAGATTCACTCTGCCAAATCAGAAGAGATATGTCTGACATTTCAGCGAAAGCTTTATTTAGATGGAACTGAGGAATCTTTGAGATAACAGGCTTTTGGACTGTGCTATCTTGAGTGTTATAGCTTAGTAGTTTTTCCAGAATCTTTGTCCCTTTCAAGCTACTTTATGAATGAATTGAATTAATGAAATATAAATAAATAGTCTCTTTTGGATTTCTTAGCCAATTTAAAGAATGTTGACTTTAAAAGTTCAGAAAATTGAATTTTGCCTGTTAGAAGGTTATTTCTACTTGGGAGGCTAGCCCTGGCCGGCCTCCACGATCCTGTTCCATCCACTCACAGGCAGTTGTGATAAGGAGAGCGAAGTGTGAGCTAAGTGGGGAGCAGGCCTGGGCAAGGTCATTTCTGCAGAACTGCAGAGACTCCAAGATCTCAAGGGTGCTGTAGGACATACAAAGGTGAATTATAAAAAATATATATACGCACACATATAGAAAGAGTAAAAATGAAGGTCCCTGTATTCGAGGATGTAAAAGATGAAACTGAGGAGGAAAAAACAGGGGAAGAAGAAAATGAAGAAGACAAGGTGAGTGGCAAGTCGGCTGCTAAAGGACGGTGTTTGTTCCTCTAAGTTGCTGATTAGAAACATGTTCCCTTTTTTTCCGGGCAGGTATTCTTTAAGCCTGTTATTGACGACCTGAGCATGGAATTGGCCAAAAAATGCACTCAACTCATTAGTGATGTAAGTGATTTAAGGCATTTTTGTCTTATTTTGTGTTGCGTGTGTGGCACTGTTATGTCATAGAATCATAGAGCTGGGGAGAAAACCCTGAAATTACCTGTTAAAACACGGTTATTTTCCAGATCATGGAACTAAGTCCAGAAATGTGAGATGATTTCCCCAAGGTCCCCCATGCAGAGAATTTCTGCGGGAGCAGATCTCCATGTTCTTAATCCAGAATCCTGTCCCTCATGAATTTCACTGTCACTCTGCCATGGAGTCATAAACCATTGAATTTCAGAGCATATTTCATTTGAAAACCCCAAAGCCTTTTAAAATTTATATAATGATATAATTTGTTTTGGGAGGATCTTTCTCTAAGTGAATGGTTTTTTAAAACATTTTGGGGACATTTTGAGGAATCTAATGAATACCATAGTTTTCCAAACCAGGAAAATGCGTATATCTCTACACGCATAACATTTATTTACAATTTAGGATTCATGGATTACTGAACTGCACATTAAGACCCTGAATTAGATGATGATGATATTAGTCCAAAGGAATATTTTTGTTGTGACTCCTTTCAGTAACTGAGGTCAGTTTATAGTGTATTTCAAGGGAATTCTAGAATTGTAGAATAATTTAACTCATATATATGTATGTGTTTACAGTAGATTTGTAAACTAAATTCTGGAAGCACAATGAAAAATATTCCTCAGTAGGAATGAGAATTTGATGATCCTCATTGAAACAGTTGTAAGAGAATTGCTGGTACAGAGGAAAGATGGCGCCTGAAAAGTGAATACGTGCCTGCGTCTTCATTTAGAGAGGCAAGCATGGTACTGGTGGTTTCTGTTGTTGTTAATAAGCAATGTGATTAGAGCATGTTACAACTATTTTCAAAGGAAGCCCGTCCTGGGCAGTGGGGTAGTGTGGTGGCATGTTCTCTGAAGTCAACTTGCCTGAGACAACCTAGCAGTAACCTTGGGCAGGTTTTGTAACTAGTGGGGCCCTGTTCCTCAAGGGCAATGTCATAACAGCAAGATTAAGTAATGGTAACACATCTTAAATGTTCAGTAAACTGGCTGGAACGTTGTGAATACTCAAGAGATGCTAAACTGTTATTAACCACTACATCTGTAAATGACTTTCATATCCATCCAATCATGTTTTATATGTGGCTCTCTGTCACCCTCTGGTTTGCTGAAAAGAGCCAAAGCATAGTGGGAATTGTTCCTTTTCCCATATATTTGACATGTGATGTAATTACATTTTAGATGAAGTATTTCTTTGTGTGATTACTTAATATCATAAGCTACTGCATGTGAAAGTTCTTTGTAAACTGTAATAATAATAATAAAATGATGACAACAACAATAGTATAGGCCACAGTTAAGATTTGTTGTGTACTATGTGCCAGGCATTGCTGCTTGTTAGGTAGGTTCTGCTTTCTTCTCATTTTAGAGGTGAAGAAGCGAAGGCTCAGAGAGGTTAAGTAACTTGCCTGGGTCACCCAGTTAAGCACTGGGGAGCAGAACTTGAACACAATGCCCTCTCTTTTAGCCGCTCTGCTGTGTTCTTTCTCACTGTGATTTCCATGCAAAGTTTATCTTAGCTTTGTTATTATTTATCACACTCATATCAGTAATAGTAACGCTGCCATTTTAACCTTAAGTTTCGTAACTCTGGAGACAGCACTTCCTGCAGTGTTGTTATGTTGGGTTGAAGTGTAATTGTGGCTGAGCTAAATTATATCATATAAACCATTGGAACTAAAGTGGCGACTTTAGTTAGTAGGTGATTTTGTTGGCGTTGTTTTGGATAACGTTGTTTCTCAGTGGTTATAAAACCAGCCTTGTGGTGAGGGCGATGGCCTTTACCATTTTGCAAAAACTGAAACCATGTTATTTCACTCCCATGTAGGTGAAATCAAACACGTGGGAGTAATTTATTTTTATTGGAAATTTGTGTTGCATGACAGAATGTACTCCTTAAATATTTAGATCATATTACTGTGGCCTAATTTGTATGTGTGTCCATGTTCTCATTTTGTTTCGAAGTAGAATTCCATGCTTAGGAAGATACTGGTTTAATTTTTGGAATTTTTATATTTACTGAGGAATGGTCTGAACAATTACTTTTTGTGTTTCTAAAGAAAAATGAAGAGTTTGTACTATCATTTTTAAAACAAATTTTACTTTACTCTTCTTTCTGGAAGGACTTTGTGTATTGGACTAAATCAAATTTCTAGTTTTTAGAAGTTTAGATAAAAAGTCTTATTAAGTAATAACTTGCTTATTCACTCTCAGTGTCATCTATGTTTTAATATGGAGCAGATGAACTTGAATTTGTAGTTCGTATCTCTCTTATATTGTCTGCATGACTAGATGGTTGTCTAAGATGTATATTTGAAGTTGCATCACTCACGGAGCTAAAATATAAAAATTGATGCGTTGCTGCACTGACTTAAATGCGGTTCCAGTCAAGACTGCATGACACTCTGAGGGTGCCCATCTGTTGGTGTCCCCAATTTAATTTAGTGCTCTGGTCTTTTCCTTGATCTCCTTAAATTTAAAGCCAAACCTTCAATTCCCTTCATTTTGTTTTATGATCCATTATATCCCAAAGGGGGACCCCTATGTTTACCTGAGCCTTTTAGTTTGTTCAAAGGCTATCTGTGGGCAGCCTGTGTCTCCAGGTACATTTGGGGTATGGTTTGCCTGCTTCGCAAGGTCCAACATCTTGGAGCTTTAAGCAGCAGCCTCACGTCTGTTGATCAAATCACACAGCTAGTGATCTAGAGACCCGGGATTTGCAACCAGGCCTGTCTGATTCCCAAGCTTTCACTGCCATCATGTTCTTCCTCTCCTGCTGTGGGATAGGCACTCCACATATATTATGGATTCTCTGCCACAGCAAGCCAGTGCCATCGGTTCTATGAGCCTCACTTCAGAGGTGGTGAAACCCAAGGTTGAGTAGCTTGCCCAAGGCCACCCATTTAGTGAGGGGCAGGGACCAGATTCAGGCTAAGTCCACTGGTAGCCACTCTGCTCCGGTTTTTAGATGAGAAGGGTGGTTTTATGGGTTTCTCTTCATGGAGCCGTCTTTCTACATCCCCTTCGTCATTCTGATTATCCCTCTTTGGACGTCTTCTAGCTTTTGTGTATTTATTGGGGTGTAATAACCAGCACTGTGCACAGCGGCCCAGGTGTTAATGGCCTGTGATTATGAGTAGGATGAGGTGATGTTGCCCGTTGCTTCCTGCACCGTCTGTGATGATATTTGGAGTTTCTTGGACTTGGGGGCTGTGGAAAGCTGTTAGATATGGAAACATATCCTCAGCCATTTTCGGTCCTAATTTCTGACTTGTAGCTGATGGCTTAGGGCCCATCATCTCTTAATAGTAGTCTGAATGATTTTCGCCTTGCTAGTGAGGAATCTGATCTGTGGTTTTCTGCCCTCTTGCTGGGCCCTTTGACAGCTTCCCCAGTTCATTCATCTCTCTCAGCTTGCCATTTCACTGTCCGGGAGAGCTTGGGGTCATCAGCAGACCTGCAGCCTCTGCCATATCACACCCTTGCCAGATCATTTATGAAAATGTTAAACAAGATCGGTCTAGAGATAAGTCCGGGGAGCCCCGACTGTTTAGATTTCTCCATCGAAAGAAATGCCTGAGTTTCAGGTCAGGTGGCTTCACTTTGAGGATCAGTATGAGGCAGTTTTCAATTTTTTTTGCCCCATCTAGTTTCTGCTTTGCACTTGCCCTGCCCATAGTGTGGGGCTTCCCTTGGCATTACTCACTCCCCAATCTTGAAAGACTCCTGGTCCTCTGAGGCAATCTCTTTGTTTTTTTTTTTTTTTTAAGCCTGTAACACTTTTTATTTCCCCAGATAGCCTCTCTCTCGGGTCTTTTGTCCTGTTCGTCAACTATCTGATCGTTTCTCTGAATAAATCAAGCCAACCAATCGACTCTCTTGAGCTGTCAGAATCATGCCTATAGGAGCCTTTTGTCAGGTGGTCAAAAAATATTAGGTTAAAAGGGAGTCTTTTCTATGTTTCTTGTCGGTTAGGCATAAAGAATCTCTGCAGGGCTAGTTCGGCCACACCTGCAGGAAGCCTCTGACTCAATGTTTTGGTTCAAACCTCTTAGGGTGTTCCTCTACCTGGCAGCAGAAAGAACATTTTCCGGGCAAATGAACATTATCTGTTGTGAGTAAATCCTTCCGATGCTGAAAACATTAGATTTTGTGGTTACCCCTTCAGAGGAAGCTCCGACTGTGTTAGCAAACCTGGGAGAGCAGCTGGGCTGGGAGCGCCCCAGTTCACACAGAGTGGTGGAGCAACAGTTCTTTCCTCCAGAGTCTATTGCGTTTAGCCAATATGGCTTCATTTGTGAAAAGACTTTCTAGATACGTGTGGTTAAGAATGCTTGTTAAAGGAAATACCCTCACACATTTCTACATCTGTCATCCCGTTTCAGCCATTAGCTAATCTCATTCTAAGTCAAAGAAGCCAGGCAAAGAGGAGGAGGCACCGCTGAACTAATTGAACTCTAATTGTGTTTGAGACATGGCGGGATTAATGGATGAGGTCAAAGCAGAAAGTAAATATTTGGGGTATCGTCATGATCGTTAAGTCATCAACTTTGCCCTTCTTTTTCCCAATTAGAAAATAATTTGACTGGTGTATTGGTTATGAGTGCAGGTGGCCTCAAGTAACAGGAAAACCCTAGCACAGAAGCTTAACAAATAGACATTTATTCTTTTCACATGTGAAGCCTGGAGGCCAGGGGTCCAGTCTTGGTTCAGTGGAAGTTCTGTCTCGCAGGCTGCTTTGCCTCTGCTCTGCTGTCATTAGTATGGTGGCTTATTGCCTTAGGATGACATCATTGCTGCTGCACCCCTGTGATTGGGGAATGGAAAAGGTGGAAGGGCAAAAGTCTAAGGGCTGTGCCAGCAAAAATCTCTCTATACCAGAAACACCAGTAACACTGCTGGGAAGACTTCTATGCATGCCTCATGGCCAGAACTGGGCACCTGGCCTCTCCTGGCTGATCACTAGCTCAGGGGAATGAGAAAACCATGCCTGGTTGAGAGCAATGTGTCCTCTGGGGCTGGGGCAGGGCCTGACTATGTTCATAAACACATTTGGGTTCTGTTATTAGGAAAGAAGGGACTTGGATAGGCAATCTGTCCAATAGGTGGGGCGATGGTTGTGATAGGAAATTTATAAGGTCGTAATAGGAAATGGCTGTCAACTCAGTGACTTTTGGTTTACCTCAGATTTTGTGTCAGTCATCAGCACAGTTTCCTTTCGTCTGTCTTTTCCTATTATCCTGGTATATAGATAAGGCTACTAATACATGGCATTCTTTATGTAAAATTTGAGATCATTCACTTATTGTCACTCACATTGTAAAATTCATTAGAAATACAATATGAGTGACAATGAGCAAAAAATACATGTCTGTGTGTCTTTTAAATAAAGACCAAAGAAAGGAATGGAGACCACACTTAAGACTGAACTCTGCCTGCATAGCAAAGGAAGTAAATACTTCACTCTTATCCTGTGTTTCTGTCCCGAACATTCTCCTCGGGTCACAGCTTATCAGGGGCCTGTAGTCATGGCACATACCGCTCAGGGAAGAATGTGAATGTGACAGGGAAAAGATGGTGGCAAAAGATACAAATAATGAGCCTAATGATACGTTATTTTCTCTCGCACTTAATTATATAACGGAGTTACTTTTTTTTTCTCCTTATGATCAAAATAGCCTACTATTTATCATACTGCCATTAACGATTTAATTACTAGCAACTGAGGAAGGTGATTTGCAGAGACCTAAAATTATGGCTAATCTCTGAGAAGAAAAAAAAAAGTAATTTAGTGCTCAGATAAGATAAATATGTTCTAATGCTGATTTCATGAATAAAGCAAGTGTTTAATGTGGTAGGCATCTGCTATCTGAGAGTCACAGCAGTGAAATATGGTATTTAGAAATAACTTACTGTGTTCCTGTCTGGTCATACCTCAGGTCCAATACTGCCCCTCAGATCAGGCTTGCATTTGGTAAAAGCTCCATCTAAGCTTAGTGTGTAACATCAATATTGGTCATGTCTTTTAAGAACCAGGTAGTATATACAATTAAACTTCACTTTTAGGTTATAATTAGGGAGACCATGTAATTTATCATCTGAACTGGGACACTTTTTTCACTCTAAGTATTTACAGTCTTGGGTGGATAAACATGAGTTTATTACAGGGTGACACAACTTTTAGCAAATTACCTTCATCCTTTCAACTAGTCAGAAGTTTTGCCTCCCCAGTTTTCAGACTGGACGGCAATTAGTGTTGACCGTGGGATGACATTTTTAGGTCCTTCTCCATAGTTCCTGACTTCCTTTTGGCTCCAGACAGGTTTTCCCCAGAGTAACAATTCTGGCCTCTGCCCAAGGGGAAAGAAGTGACTCATTTTACTAGTGAGTTCGAGAGAAGAAGTGAGCATGCTCAGCTAAACCTCTGAATTTTGTCTTGCCCATCTGCCTACCCATAGCAAGGAGGCATTCTGGAATGATCTCCACCATGTGACAAGCTTTCTGGGCGGGTTCTGCTCTTGTTGGGGGAGAGGAGAAGGAAGAGGGTGCTCATAAGTTGGGTAAATTTGATTTGAGTAGAATTAATTAGTAACAGGAAGCCCATTGTGGCCACAATTTAAGCTTCTTCCTCTAATCCAGCATATATAGGTAATGATGCTAATAGTAATCTCTATTTGTTTAATTTCTGCCTCCACTTCTTAATGAGTTACATCTGTCCTGATGACTATTTGTTTTAAACCTAGAGGTCAGAAGCTGTGTTTCTCTCTTACCATAGGCTTCACTGTTATGGTCAGTGGCTTGAAAGTAACAATAAACCAGGACATTTGTTCAAAGGAAATGGAGAATGTTTAAGAATTATGCTGAGCAAGCTGGGCAGACAGGGCCCATAGTCACAGTCGTTCCAATATACCCGGTCCTTGACAGTAACTGGACCCCAGCTCATCTAAGGAACACTTTTGCCTTCCTATGCTCATCACCTTTACTGTGCTGTGCTGGGTATCAGTGTATTTGCTCTGGCTTGTTTTGAGCATCATTCCACATTTGAGTATTTACTTCAGAAAGTGGACTTTGGCAAGTTAATTCTTCTCTTCAAAAAAGGAACATTAAAATTGTTTTTCTTCTCTTCTTATGTAAATATTCTCTTTTAGATCCATTATAAAGAAGAGTATAAAAAGTCTAAGGGCAAGTGTACATTTGTGACTGACACTCCTATGCTAAACCACGTAAAAAATATTGGCGCTTATATTTCTGAGGTAAGGTATCAAAACTTGCAAAATAGCTTGCATTTTCTTTTTCTATGTATGTGGATAGACATTTGTGCATTAAATTTAGAGAATAATATTTTTGAAAGCACAACTGAACATTGGAATATCTGTACAATTCTGTAATATATGCTGTCAATTAACTGGTGTAAATTGATATATTTTACTGTCTATGGTTGATATACTTTATTATATATGTCTATATTTTGATTCCACCCCTTTCTTATTTATGTAGAAGTACTCTTGGAAAGGGATATTTTTATTCAATAACTAGAAAGTACTGGCAAAATAGTTCGTTTTAGAAGTTCCATTATTTTATTTTCTAACAGACTTATTAGGTATAAATTATTGAATATCATTTTAAAAATAAGTAAAATTTACCAGCTGATTCCATTAAAAGTGGCATCTTTAGTAAATAATTTTAAATCAATTCAACCTATTTTGAGTAGGGGATCAGTTTAACAGAGATACCCATTCTGAAACCATAGAGTGAGAAATGCGCTACATTCATTTTCCACCTGAAAAATCACAGTCTCTTTCCGAGAGCATTTAGAACCACTGTTCATGTCCCATTAAAAAGCACGAGGTTAGCAGTGATGACGGTGATCAGGCATTTCTGTAGCCTGAATACGTCACTTAGAAGAGAGAAACTTGAGAATGAATCAAGTAGTGTTGTAAATGACTGACCTCTAGTGTTTTGTGAGTTACCTTTGAAACAGATCAGCATGATATTCTCGGGATTATTTCTGCTAACATGAAAACATTTTGAAGAAAATTGGTAAATTGTCTTTTATTAAGTACCAAACTTTAAAGAGTTGTGGGAACACAAGGCTTACACAGGATATATGCTCGATAAATCAACGCTCAAGTCCAGCTCCGAGTGGGAGTAGGATCAGAGACTTGTAAACATGTGAGGAAAAACACAGTTTTGTTTATTTGTGTGAGCTGTTACTTTTCCTCTGCAGAGAAATTCTTGGCGTTTGTAATTAGTAATTGAGTCTTTTTCCTGAAGGAGTTAAGTGCAGAATGAAAAAAATGGAAGTGGGCAGTCTGTTGTGTTGCTTTGGACCTGCTCCCCAAGAGGAAATGGCGAATGAGTGTTTCTCTTTTTTTGAGTAAGGATTGAGATCGCTTAGAGACAGTGCAGACTGGAGGTGGGAAGCTGCAGAAACAGCAAAAAAGCCCGCTGACCACCCGTCGTGGTAGAAGGAGGTTAAGATGACTTCAATAAAGGAATGCTGTCTTTGCATTCAGGTTCTAGCCAGGAGAGTCTAAGGACTTGTACTTTCTGGAATATCTCATTGTTCTTAGGTTTTTCTTCACTGATCCAACATATGAAACTGTCAATTCATGCAAATAGATGTACTTTGAGAAATGTACATGGGTTTAAATAGAATAATAGTCATTATTTTCTTGTGTGTGTCTTTTAACATTTTCTCCATGGTGAATTGGATTTATTGATCTCTTTTCCAAATATATTTATCAGGTCCAGTATCTACAGTTCAAATGGTGTTCCGATTTTTAAATTAATTCTGTCTGAAGAAAGTTTCTTTTTATTCTCTTTCAGTAGTCACAGTAAAAAAGAAAGGAATGGTTATTTTTTTCTTTTCTTTCTTCCCTCTAGGCAAAATACAAAGGCACCATTAAGGCAGACCTTTCCAATTCTCTTTATAAGCAGATGCCAGCAACGATTGACAGTGTCTTTGCAAGAGAAGTTACGAAGCTTCAGAGCGAGGTGTGATTTCCTAAATTATATATATTATGTAGATCAAATGTATAATCTAATATGAATTATTTAGCATGTTTAAAAAGTTGTTTGTCTATGATATTAAATGAAAGATAGAAGCGACTGATATTTCATGTGCTGTCAGTAGTCCCTGATGGAATCGCAGGAAATGGAAAGGACGTGCAAGTTTATTGTGGTCACGTGATGCTGTTTTTCCTAGTCTCCTTCACTGCTATTAATAGAACAGATTTTAATCCTATTCAGACAATTTACTTAGATTAAAATCTTATAGCAAATATTAAACTAGTTTCCTATTTAACATGTGATCTCTAAGTGGAGAACATTCCAGTAGCTTATTAAAAGTCACATAAAGATTGTTTAAACAACCTAAGTGTCCATTGATGAATGAAGGGGTAAAGAAGACGTGGTATATATACACAATGGAATACTACTCAGCCACAAAAAAGAATGAAATCTTGCCACTTGCCACGACATTGATGGAATTTGAGGGTATTATACTAAATGAAATAAGTCAGACAGAGAAAGACAAATACCATATGATTTCTCTTATATGTGGACTCTAAAAACCAAACCCAACCCAACCCAACCCAACCCCTACCCATAGATACAGAGAACAGATTGGTGGTTACCAGAGAGGAAGGGGTGAAATGGGTGAAGGGCATTTAGAATTACGAACTTCCAGTTATAAAATAAAGTCATGAGGATGTAAAGTACAGCATGGGGAATATAGTCAATAATATTGTATGACCTTTATAAGGTGATAGACCGTAACTAGACTTATTGTGGTGATCATTTCACAATGTATGCAAATGTTGAATCACTGTGTTATACACCTGAAACTAACATAATACTGTGTGTTAAGTACACCTCAAAAAAAAGTCACATAAAGAGTTAATGGTTAGATTCGGGAGCCACAAGTCTCTGCTCCATCAATGAGACAAGTGGTTCCAGAACTTCTTTTCTGTGGATTGTGTTTTTGACTTAGAATATCGCAGGCTCCCCGAAAGAGCCTCTATCAGGTGGAAATGGCCATTTTAGTGATTGCAGGTTGCAGATGAACGTAAGAACTGTCATCACATAAACTCATTTTGATTCCACAAAAGTTTAGAAGTAATTGTCCCTTAATAGTACAGCAACACGTAAGAAATTCTTAATGCATTTAACCTATTGTAGTTCTTAAAACAGAATTTCAAAATAGAATATTTCACCTCTTTCTCACTCAATTTATTTTCTTGTTTTCTTCAGGGCATAATCTGATTTTTTTGGGTTACTTTATTAATCTATTACTGGGCTCCCTTAGAGAGCAAGGACCTCATCTGTCTTGTTTCCTGCCCTTCCCCTGAGCTTAGGACAGTCCCTGGCACACAGAAAGTGTTCCTTAAATACTTGTAAAATGAACCATTGTTTTTTTTAATTTAAAGAAATTGAATACAAATTTTAAAAAATTACTTGTAAAATGAATTTTTTTTCAATTTATTAATTTCCTTTCCAAGAAAATGTTTCCTTTGACATAGTTTATATTTTTCGTGCTACATTTTAGGTTAATAATAATAGCCAACACATAGAAATGCTTACTATGTGTCAGGTACTGTTCTATGCATTTTACATATATTTATATCATTTAATCCTCACGACTCCATGAAGTAGGCTTATTTTGGAGATGTGGAAAGTGAAGCACAGAGAGGTTAAGTAACTTGCCCAAGGTCATACAGCAAATAAATGGCAGAGCCCGCACGTGAATGTGGATAAGTGGCTCCAGAGTCTGGGTTCTTATCTGTACTGTATCACCTCTTTCTTACCATTTCTACCCTTCTTTGTCTTATTAAACAAGTTACTTCTTTCTCTAGAATCTTTTAGCTTTTTTTTTGTGAGGGAGATTGGCCCTGAGCTAACGTCTGTTGCCAATCTTCCTCTTTTTGCTTGAGGAAGATTGTCGCTGAGCTAACATCTGTGCCATTCTTCCTCTCTTTTACCTGGGACACCCCTACAGCACGGCTTGACAAGCAGTGCTAGGTCCGCACCTAGGATCTGAACCTATGAACCCAGGCTGCCAAAGCGGAGCATGTGAACTTAACCACTATGCCACCGGGCCAGCCCCTCTTTTTACTTTTAAGTAGAGGATACCTACGTAACTTTAAAATAGTCTGAAAATAGATCACTTTTGAAAAATACTGAGCATAGTTGTCCTCTGCAGAACATCTTTAAGTACTTCATTATTACAAGTTTAAATGTCCACTGTGTACCAACTTGGCAGCAAGCTAATCTCAGCTGTGCAACATGAGGCTAAAAATATATGCTGTCGGGATTCTGCATGGCTGACCATGACTAATAGGCCCTTTTTTCTTCCTGCCAACATCTGGTCACCTAGCCACTTGCTGATAGTATGGACTACTTTATAAAGCAAATAATTACAACACAACACTTGATAGGTGACAAGCAGCAATTATGCAATAAAGAAAGAAGAGAAACAATCTATTCTTATCTTTATTCTTACTTGGGAAGGTACCATTTTGAGATATTTACATCCTCATTGCTTTGGACGCGCACAACTTTTCTCACGTTTTTATGGCATAAACAGGTCTATAGAACACAGATATGTGCAAGATACAACTTAACATGAAAAAGAATCCATATTGTATATTTCGGAATCTATATTTTTTTTTTTTTTTTCAGACTAGGTTATCCTTACATTGTTGCCGTGTATTATCCCATAGTAGACTGTGCACTCTGGGAAAGATATGTGTGTGCTCTCCAGCAGCAGCACTGCCCGCTGCTGTAACTAGTCATTGAACTTGTTAGAAAGGACAAACCTGGGTTCTGAATAATGTATCTATTTCAAAGATTTATGTAATTGTAATGACATTGCTTTCGATTTATATAAATCAATTTTATTATTGTTAATATTGCAATTCTCAGAGCTTACCTGGTAATAAGACAGGCAAGAAAGTAGAACTATTTGACAGTGTCTGTGATAATGAAAGAACTAACCCTTTATTGTCTCCAAATAGTATCAGATCGGTGGTAACCTAAATTAAAGTATTAGACAAATTTTGAAATCTAATGGTCTTCTGAGTTCTAATGAAAAGTCTCCTAAACTTTCGACATTGGAACAAAATATTATGTTGAAATCAATTTGCCAACATTCTCAGATGCTTACATTCAGCCTAGAGTGATGGGGTGAAATTGGCAAGGTTAATATTCCTTATAGAAAATGAGCGATCAGAAGAAATGCCTTTAAAAAAAAGAGAGAGAGATGTGGAGATTTTAGGAGGCCATTTTATTAGGTATCTCCCATTAAAAAACTTATAAACAAAGATCACAAGGAAAGCTTCTGGAAGTGGATGGACTGTGCCATGAAGTGGTGGATCCTTCTCACCACGGCTGTTTCACGCAGAGCCTAAATAGTCCTTTATCACAAGAGTCATACAGGCTCCTCAGGCATCTGAACTGAGAAGATTATGTGAGTCTGTGTTCTTTTTTTTTCTTTTTGAGGAAGATTAGCCCTGAGCTAACATCTGCTGCCAATCCTCCTCTTTTTGCTGAGGAAGACTGGCCCTGAGCTAACATCCATGCTCATCTTCTTCTCCTTTATATGTGCGACGCCTACCACAGCATAGTTGCCAAGGAGTGCCGGGTCCGCACCTGGCATCTGAACCGGCGAACCCCGGGCCGTGGAGAAGCGGAACGTGTGAACTTAACTGCTGTGCCACGGGGCAGGTTCCAGAGCCTGTGTTTTTATCTGTAGTGGTCACAGTGTCCCGTTTTAGAAATTTCAGAGGTGTGTATGTTACGGGATTAAAAGTACATTTACCTATATAGCAGTTGTAAAATATACCGTAAGTTAGAAATATATGTACATCATATATACACAACATATTTATATGAGATATAAAAATATACTAAAAGATCAAATATATAAGATAAATGTATATATTACTTACATAAGCAACTTTATATATAAAGTATATAAGACTATTGCAAGTGTCCTCCACTAGTTAGGTGTCCAGTACCATAGCAACCTTAATTCTCAAGGTATTAAAAAAACAGTATTAATCTAGGGAAATGCGACACAATACTGACAAACCCTAAGAAATCAAATTTATCAGAAAATTTATTAGCTTGACATAATTTCCCATTAGCTATTTTAAGGATGAAAATTAATATGATAAATTAAAGTTCAGCTGCCTCCAATTTGATGTAATCTTAATTCTAAAGCAGTCCTTAGTAGCAGCTATAAATGAAACGACTATTTTAACGCAGCAAGTGGAAAATTACATAGCCTTTTTAAGAAAGAGTGCTTTTTAAAATTGGGTTCGATGACTCACCGTTTCTATAACCCACAAAATTATCAGCCGCATTGGTTACATTTATAAAGTCACAAGTACGATAGACTAAAATACAAAATAAATCAGGCATCCAGCAAAAAGGAGATAGGCATAGACTAGCATTTTTTATTTAAGAAGAAGGAACAACTCTCAAAGAAGTTTTTCTTGGCTTACTAGACTTGGCCCCTCGTTAAACTCCTCCTCACTCTTTGCAAAGTTATAATATAGAATGTAATGGAACTGAGATAATGGACTTTCTCAGCCCAAATGGAGGTTCTTAATGGGTTTCCTGCTTAACATAATTAATTGGTGAAATTTAAAGATATACTCATCAGAATTGGATATCCTGATGGATTAAATCGATGGACAGACTCAAACAAGATGAATTATTCCTGGAATAATGTGATGTGCTGCATGTGAGTCCTAGTAATCAACCAGATACACAAGATTGGATGTGGGAACAGGGCTGAGCAAGACTGAACAAGATTGAAGGGTATTAGTTGACAGAAATCTCAGCATAGCCATCAAAAGGAAAACGTGATCTCTGAATGCATTAATAGCGTGTAGCATATGAGAGATGATACCCTGGGTTAAATTGAACAATTCTAATTAGGATAAGTCAGATCATATCTGGAACATTGTGGCACCTTAAGAAAGAGATGGATAAATTGGAATTTGCTCTGAGGAGAGCATTTAGGGGATACGGGGGTTCAGAGCCTTTACCCATGCAGACAGTCTGGAGGAGTGGAAGTCATTGACGGCTGTATTCCACGTTGGAAGTTGTGTCCTGCGAGCCAGCCTCTTCCTTCATAGCCAGGTAGATACAGCTCTGGGCGTGCAGATTGGGGTTTCATTGAAAGAGGACGTTTGTATCAGAGCTCTCAAAATTCAGAGACTGTGATGTCCCAGCTTGAGTTCTCTTTCAGTAGAAGTTTTCAAGAAAAACTCAGTGGGGGAGCCAGAGAAGGGTTTAAACAGTGATGGTTGGACTAGACGGCTTTCCTTTTTTATGCTCAGATTTGATGATTTTATTTTTAAAAATTAGCTGTGTAATTATTGCTTTAATCCTTTGGACAATTATAGTATCTAAGTTAAATGAGTGGTTAATTCTGTTTATTAAAACCTATAAGGAGCTCAAGTTCATGAAAATGTTTAATAAACTCATTTGCTTATTCACTAAACACTTATTGCATTTCTACTCTCTGACATTCACTAAGATAGGCACAGGATATGAAAAGATGTCTAAGATACAGCCACAGCTCTCAAGGAGCTCATGTTGGTGAAAAGTTTTTCCTTAAGTTTAACCGTGTCCTTTTTCATTGAAAATTAGATCTTCTTTTGTTCTTGATGAACACTGTTCTAATTTTTCTTTTTAGGTTGCCTTTATTCTCTTGTGCCAAATAGTTCTAACTCTGTTTAATATCTTTTTATTAAACTTTTAACATATATTTGAAATTAATTTTAAAATAATTCATTCATTTATTCCTGGTTTATTCTCATTCATTCAGTTATTCAGTCATTTATTTATTCACTCATTGAGCAAATATTACTGCTGCTTACTTTATGCCGGGCTCTATTCTGGGTTCTCAGCACTCAGTGAATTAGAGTTATGTTCTAGTAAGGGCAGACAGAAAAGAAATAATTGTACAAAAATGAAATGAGGTAAGTAAAAATTGTGAAGGAAATAAATAGGATAATGGCATAGCCTGAAAGTAAGGGGATAGTTTGTTTGCTGTCTTTGGGCCTTCCTTAATTTCTAACTCTGTTGTTGAGTTTCGTTGCTTCTACTTCTGAAGTAATCATTCTCGTGCCTTCTGTCCATCCAAGTGTGCAACAAATTTAACTTGGCGGTAATGGATGGCATTGGTATGATGCTCATTACTCCAATGGGGCTTGACATATCTGAGAATTCTGCCTGCATGTTATATTTTCTCCCAAAGCTTATGGCATTTAATGAGGTTTATATTATATTGTAGCAGTGCCTACATAAAAATCATAACAGTTAATTAAAAAATGAACAATTCACTTTTAAATTTCTAATCATTTCCCCCACTTTGTCAGTTGCTTTCCCAAGATTTAAACCTTGGACAAATTGACCCTAAAACCTTGTGCATGTGAAAGATTTCCCAAAACCGTATCTGAAATTTAAGCTGGATGAATACCAGAAGTGATTTCAGCATATGGTCAAGGACTTGAAATAAATGACAGAGGTAGAATTAGGACTCTGAATTGAAGCACTAACATTTAAGTATTGTGTATACTATTTTGTTATGGATGCTTAGGCAAATTTGACCATCAGTGGTGGTATTCAAATATATAAAATCCTAGCGAAACACTGCAACATAACAGGTAAGAATTCAGTACACCTCTAAATGAAACTAACAATAATTTGTGTGTGTGTGTTTTTGTTAAGATTGCCTACAAGCAGAAACACAATGCTGCCAAAGGAATCTCTGATTATGCCCATATGAAGGAGCCACCTGAGACCAGACATGCCATGGAGGTCAATAAACACCAGAGTAATGTAAGGAAGCCATTCCTCATGGTTTTCTGGAAAATTGTAGTCAACCCCCATCAGGGATAATGGATATGTTGTTGAAATTTAAATAATGCAACTCGTGTTCAAGAAGGACTTTCAAATTTCTTTGATTTTTGTCTCAGTGTTTAGCCAGAAGTACATCTGAATTATTCTGTCAATACTCATTAGAACCTTGTGGAATGCCTTTAAAATGTCAGGGACTTGCAGACATTGGAAATTCTGCTTTGAACAAGACACGTGGATCCTTGGGAACTATTGGGTTATTAACATTTCCTAGAGCTTCCTTGACTAGATGGTGAAGAGCCCACAATTTTCAGTCTAGAATTGCAGAAGGACTGCTTGAAAGAGCATCAGAAATCAAAGACTCGTTCACAAACACTAGCAAGATTGTACACCACTGCTCTTTCTTTTGAAATGCTTGTGGGGGGCAAAGTGGCAGACTTAAGGAAGAGGAAAGCAATGGATGCCTAATGGCTGGTTTAGAAGCAGAAGCAAAGTGGGAGGAAGTGAGCCTGTAGAAAACGAATTTCTTCTTTAGTTGTAAGGTAGCAGGTACATCAAAGCTTTCATGTGTTTGCTCAATTACCACCACTATCCTGGCAGCCTTGAAGAATCATTTCCTCCTGAAATCTCAGGGAAAGCTTATTTATCTTCCCATCCTGAATTCTCTGCTCTCTAGAAGGAATATAGAAACTGTTGGTCAGGTTTTTCATGGCTTAGAATCAGTTGAGATAAAGCATCTGACCTAGTTGGGTCAAGAAATTTCCTTTTTTTGAAAAGTACCTGAAGCATCTCTGTCATCTCACATGGGATCTGTCCCCCTACTTAGTTCTCTTACTGATGATGCTTTGCTGACTCTGTGCCCCCAGAGCTGCAGCTGTGCAGTCTTTCTTTGCAGGATGGCAACAGTTATCTGATCTTAAATTGCAATAGGTCACTGCTTAGTTAAAACTAAGTGAGGTTTTACATTTTAATCCAAATGCATAAACGTATGCAAATACCAAAGCACTTTTCTAAGACCCTTTAAGATTGATAAGAGTTGAAGAAGCTACATGTCTGTAATTACTAGCAAGGTCATTTTAGGGGATGCTTTATACGAATAGTTTGCTTACAGAATGACTATAATAATCACAATAACCACCACTTAGCAAGGACTGCCGGGTACCAGGAACTGTGCCAAGACTTTGATCATTTCCGATTCTCTCGAAACCCCTGTGCTCATTCCCATTTTGTAGATGAGGAAAATGAGACTGAAGAATCAAACTTTGAAGTCCGATCTTTCTGTTATGCCCTGCTGCCTCCCTCTTAAAGGTCCCTGGATATTGGTCAAGATTTTAAATGAAATTTTCAAAAAGGAGCACAAAACAGGTTATCATACTTCACATCAGCGGATTCAGTGCACTGCAGGAAGGAAGATGGTGGTGGTGGTCTGGGGAGGGGATTGGCATTACAACCAATCCTCGGGAGGCCCTTTCTAACTCTATAATTCAATGAAATTCAAATACGGAAGTTCCTTATCATATAACTGGGGTTATTATTTTAACTCTGCCTTTTCTTTTAAAAGGTCTTTGATTGAGGGATTGAGGGAATAAAGTATAAAGCCCTTTTCTCTTCCATTCAATACTGTGTACTTATGGGAGAAGGATCTATTTACTTACACGCCTCTGTCTACTCGGTTCAACCTTTACATGCAAAGTTTGTACATATAATAGGATTTAGAAAGTGTTTAAGACTGTTTACTCAGATTTAAAGTGAGAATGATATTTGTATTCTACCTGTGAAGTAGTTGATATTCCTCTAGAGTCAAGGCACTTACAATAATACATTTGTTGTCCCTACAATATGAAATTTAAACATAGGTCTTGAAAGCCACAGGAAAGTAAGTCCATCTCTTGGTTCAGTAGGAAAAGCTACAGCATCTCCATCAAAGATGAAAAACCGTGTTTCCCATAAACTTCAGCCCAGTGAGACTCATTTGCATAGAATTTACTAATAGAAATATCCTTTCATAACATGGAATGTCACTTTACACTATGCCTAGGAATGACTTAATTGAATTTAAAATAAAATGTGTCATCACGTGTGCATCTGATTTACCTAGAAACAATGCAAGTCAGCATCTCTGCTTACCTTCTTCTGTCTCCACCAAAATCAAGTCAGCTTTCTAATATCTCTTAGAGAACCAAGAAACTGGGGCAATTACAGTTCAAACCTTTTAATTTCTACCTTCTTTCTGCTCAACCCTTTTATTAGAACATTCATCAATGGGCCAAAGGGAATGGTTTTTTTTCCTTCTCAGAACTATTCTCTCTTGTATATCTTTAGAGAAGTGAATAAGCAGAAGAGGTTGGGGGAGAGGGTTCTTTGTGACTGGCCAGCTGAATTTTCACCTCTGAATAACTGAGAGTTCCAAGGGGACAAGTATTCTGGTGGCAGTAGTAGTCTCTCTTGTCACCCCAACATTCAGTGATCACGAAACAGGGAAAAAAATTATTTCTCAGAATATCCTCTACTGTGACATGTAACAGAAAAGAAATTTGGAGTCAGGCCAGGGTTAAAATGCTTGCTTTGCCACGTGTTGCCTGGATGACCTTGGCCAAGTTATTTAATATCTTAAATCTCAGTTTTCTCATCCATAAAAATGATATCTACCACATAGCGTTCTCACAAGTGTTAAGTGAGATAAGAGATATAAAGAGCTCTGAGGAAGAGCCGTGCCATAAGGTATTAGTCCTGTTTGGTTCTTCTCCAGTTTTAAAGGGTGATTTAAAAGTTTAGGGTGATTTCATAGTTAATTTGAAACAATTAGAAGAGGCTAGATTGATAAAAAAGCCAAATCAATATGAAATTTATATTAAGAAGCATTAGGTTCAAAAGGGCGTATTCAAAAGTTTCCTGAACCCATATAACTACCAATCTTGTTGATCCTATAATCAAAATATGATTAAAAACAACCAATCTAAATCCTTTTGTATCTTAAGGGATGTACTCCTGCCAAATTTTTCTAATGTAATTAGGGAAACTGGAGATATTCTATCTTGTTCCTTTCCCCTAGGCTTGTAATGAAAACTCTCGTAATATTTTGAGTTCTCATCAATCTTATTAGCGACATGAAGCCCAATAGTTCTGAAATAAGTCAAACAAATTTTAAACTGCCATTTTAAGTTTTGTAAGTAATGTGGTCTGAATAGACTTGTGATGAAATAGGAATGGCAAACTTTTCCAAAATGCCATATTGGTAATCAATTCAATGTGTATTAGAAAGGTGTATTCAGCAGGGGAAACCGGAGACTTAATGTTCTTTTCAAAAAAGATATATGTACTTTTTTGACATTAATAAAAATGTATCAATAAACAGAATTTCTATTTCATGAGCAAGTGAAAAAGCTTAAAAATAAATCAGTAAAATGATACTGGAAAAGCATTTATGACTCTATGTGGTTCCCCGATGTGACTTACAATAATAGCACTTTAGGATTTAGCTTTAAATTTGATATATTCATTATTTTTTCTTTTGGTGGGGAAGATTGGCCCTGAGCTAACATCTGTTGCCAATCTTCCTCTTTTTTTCTTCCCTCAAAGCCCCAGTACACAGTTGTATATTCTAGTTGTAGGTCATTCTGGTTCTTCTGTGTGTCATGCTGCCACAGCATGACCTGATTAGCCGTGTGTAGGTCCATGCCCAGGATCCAAACTGGTGAATCCTGGCTGCAGAAGCAGAGAATGTGAACTTAACCACTCGGCCATGGGCCAGCCCCGATATAGTCTTTTGTTCATTTCTAAAACAGAATCGTTAGTAATACTTATTCTGCCTTCTTCACAAGATTGTGGTGGTGATAAAATTAAATCATGAATAAGAAAACTTTTATCAACTATAAAATGGTTTATAAACAATGTCAATAATGATAATGATCAACTGTTCTAGACACAACTCCATGTTTTACTCCATCTTTTAGAAGACTGAAAACTTTTCTATCTTCTGATGAATGTCAGATCCTGCATTTACTTATATTTAAAAGGTTTACATTCTCTTATAAAAATATTACAGTTTAATAATGTGGTAGATTTTTTTACATAAACCATGCCCAGACAGAAATAAACCTCACTAAGATAGAATTTCCAGTCCATCTGCCTGTTTGATGATACTGGGAGGGCTTCTGTAATGTGAGAATGTATGGTAATGACAAAAGGATTTCTTGAGAATGACTGAACTGGTGTTTCCAGATTCTAACTAAATACAGGTTACGCTGCCCACTTTTGCTCCACAGACTTAAAAGATGTCTATCCCATCTAGTTTCTTCTCACCAGCAATCATGTTAACTTTCACCAGAGTAGCAAAGAGAATGAATGGTTCTGGGCCAGTTGCATTTGACTTCTTGAAGTCTGTCTGCTGACGTTGCCCCTGCAGGTGTCCGTCTGTGGCTTCCCTCCTGGCTGCCATCCCTCAGCTCTCAGTCTTCGCAGCTCTAAGAGCTTGAATTTCAGTGTAAGGACAGTCTTGGTGGAGGTTTTGCTTTTCTCCAGTTTATTAACTCAACTATTGAGGAGTCTTAAATCACTGTTGTCTGAATATGAGAAGCTTGCCACAGAATCCCGGGGAATCTCTTGTCTGACATGTACGTGTCTGGCTGTACATGAAGAAGAAAGGTGTCCATTTCACTATCATTTTCAAAATCTAATAAGCATCTCTTATTGGCCAAATCTAACCCAGAACAATACAAACAAGGGGATTCTGGATAAGTTCTAGCCTTGGGAAGGAGTGTTGATGGAGCCCAGTTGATTACAACACTCCAGCCCAACAGGGGTGGGGCGCGGATTGAATAAATTAATGCAGGTAAGGTGTTCAGAACAGTGCCCGACACACTGGACACGGCACGAATGTAAAAAACCTGCAGAAGACATGGCCTTGTGAAACAGAAGGGGAAAGGTTATAAGAGGAGAAAAAGCTGAGATTAAAAGATAATAAAATGAGATGAAAATACAAGCTGAGGGGGAATGTTGAACAGGGTGAGATAAAGAAGAAATTCAACGACAGATTGTGATAGAATTAAAACTTTATTGGAGGCCACAAAGAACAGATTTGACACTGCAGAAAACCATGTGAGATGGAGAATGTGTTAGTCAGGAATTTCTAGATTTAGTGACAGAAATCCATCTCAAGTTAGCTCAAGTAAACTATGAGAATTTGTTGGTTTCCGTACTTGGAAAGTTCAAGCCACCTCAGGCATAACTGGATCCAGAGGCTCCACACCAAGACGCTTCCTCTCTCCCCGTCTCTTGGCTTCACTTGCAGACAGACCCTGTCTAGGTGGTCTCAAGATGACAGCTGGTGTTTCCAAAATTAAATCATCCTCATAGTAGCTGATCCAGAGGAAAGGACAGCGCTTTTTCTCCCCCAGCCTCAGATCCTTCAGATGACTCGGCCCTGCTTGGGTTAGGTGTCTGCCCGCTTGTTAATCATGGTTTCCAAAGGGATGGGGTATCTGATTGGGCAGCCTGTCACGTGTCCACTCCTGTCACCAGGAAGGTAGGCTGCATTTGATAGCCCCACCAAGTCACATGGAGTGAGGGAGGGGCAGTTTCCAGATAAAAAACGCTAGGCAGATAAAAAAAAGATGAATGCATGTCCACTGCAAAGGAATAATTTAGGAAAATGACCCAGATATGCAGAAAAGGGCAAGGAAGTAAATTCAGTGAAAAAAAGACAGGAGGAAGAGATCAAGCCTGTAAAGTAATGATTCTGGGTGTTCCTGAGAAAGAAACCACAATCATTCTTTGCAGATAAGTTTATGTACTGTTTTATACCGTTAAAAAGATAAAGCAGTTTGTCTTGGGTACAAGACAAATGTATAGAAGTTATAATTATTATATTGCCCTGTGCAGCACCTATAGAAGAAAATGACGAAACTTCGTTGAAAGGTAGAATAAAAGATTTAAAGAAATGGAGAAATAATACCTTCTTCGCCTGGAACAGACTGGAATTTCGTTGCAATATCATTTCCCCCTAAATCGTGTTGTGGCTTTAGTGCACTGCCTATTAAAATTCTATTTGTTTCCTTTGTGGAACTTTAGTAGAATTATTGTGATGTTCATTAGTGGGAATAAATATTTAAAAATTAAGAAAAAATTTGAAGTAGGAGAGTTGTAAGGGGAACTTGGTTTATTGGATATAGATCCTTGTAGTTACACATTTAAGAAATGTAGGAGTGAGGCTGTGGGTGTTAAGTACCTGGTACTACATAACAAATGGTCTAAAATGGAGGCTATTATTATTAATTATTATTATTATTATTATCTTTATCTTCTCCTCCTCCTCCTTTTTCTTCTCGTCTTTCTTCTTCCTCTTCCTTCTCCTCTTTTATTCTTTATTCTTCCTTCCTACCCCTCCTTCTTCATTCTCTGCTGTGCTCTGAGGAAACAGTTGGGAACAAAACGTTAAATAAAATGTGGTAAAATCAATCAGTGACCCTCAGGCTCGCACCCGTCCTGGGTTGCTGATTCTCAGGAATCTCCTTTCTCTCTTCTTACTCAAAACAATATTATATAGAACACCTTATCCTCCTGAGAAGACTGTCTGAAGAATGGAGGCCAGTCCACTGTTCCAATACACTTAGCACTTAGGGTTTGAATTTATTCAGGAAATAGAAAAATATACGTACATATATTCTTTGACCTTCCGCTGACAAACCTTTCTTCTGCTGAGTAACATTTTTATTCCTCCTTGCTTCCGACCCACTGCAGAATGGAGCAAATACCTATGGCAGACATCTGAGAAATGTCAGCTGAGCTGCCCTCAGACCCAAGTGACAGGCAAGGTGGAGGAAGATGAATAGTCCACTCGGGCACTCATGTTACTGTTCCACCTACGATCAGACAGCCTTGCAGAGAGTGAAAGATAGGAGCTTGCTGCTCTCGGTGTCCCTCAGCGTAAGCCCCCTGTTCCTGCAGAATATACCCAAGCAGTAATGTTCTGGAAGATCCGACTAGTGACCAGGCTCCCGGTGCTTTTCTCCCATGTGGCTCTGTGGTGTCCGCTTGTTTGAATTTACAGCTCATGTCGATCTTAATATTTGTTTTGAGTCACTTATGCTGGCCTCTAATTTGCAATTTACATGGATGATGGGGCCCTATTCAGAGCCCTGCTCCTGCCGCCTTTGTGCTGTTCACCTCTCTTCATGCAGTCATTAGGCTGAACAGCATATAATTAGGTAACCCGTGTACAGCTTAGATTTCTGAAAGGTTGCAGCTCTTTTCAGAAAGTGAAGGTTTCCATTTTTACCCTCATTCTTTTCTAAACAAAAAGACATTTCCCCCCTATGGTTTTCATATCAATGTAGTAACTTAGAAACAGTTGTGTAGGTGGGTAATAATTTGGGTTTGTTGTCACCTGAGAGTTGGTTTTTGTTTACACAGCTTGTGTTTAACAGTGTAGGCTGAGGTTGACTGGCCATCATTTGTGGATGAGTGTGTTGCTTTTTGAAACCAATGAAATTGGCTTATTTTAAATCCTTAAAGATTTTAAATTCACCCAACAAAGTAATGAATTTTCATCTTATTTTTATGCGGTTTTTTTGCTACCTATATGCACAAAACCTGCCTGACATTACTTGTTAAGGTAATTTATGAAATAATCTATGAAAATAGATATATTGAAGAAAACAGATGTTCTTGCTGAAATGATACTAATTGTATTTAAGCTGCGTTCACTTGTCAGACAGATCCATGATTACAAACATAGTTTTAAAAATAGTCTTGGTGGTGAGGCAAATGCAAGCTCTTAAAAGAGTAAATAGAAATGTATATAAATGTTTCATTGAAATAAAGTAATATAACCCATAGGGAGCCTATTGAAGCATCGTCATTTCTTGCACTTGATATTATTTTTGAAAGTAAGAAAGTACAAATGTTTTTTAATGCTGCAAAGTTGAAAGGAAAATAACAAGATACGATTGCTATTATCTAGAAGACTTATTCTTAGCGGTCAACTGGGGAGTTCAGTAAAATGCAGATTCTTGAGGGTTGTGGATGGACCCCAATTATATATCTCTCTCTCTATTTTTTCTTCTCCTCTTTATATCTCTATTTTCCATACTTTGGTTTCATTGTGTCTAATATACATTCAGAGGAAGATTATTCCTTAATATAATTGCTTTTATTTTTGGAGGATCAAGTTGTTGCAATGATATTTACTAGATAATAAAATTCTCAGTACCCACGACTAGGCCGCCCAGACATGGGTCAGTAAAGGGAGAGAAGGGTGTGGTAGGGAGGGTGATAGCTGGAGAGTTTCTCAGCTCAAACACCCTCACCCCCGGAAGTGCTTTTCTCTATTTGTGTGCTGGGGCTTATCCTATATCCACTGGGGATAGAGACTGTGCAATGGGCAAGTTAAAGCCCCTGATGAGGATATTCTGTATGCATATATACACATATCTACTTACACACAACAACATGCTTGTGAGGGTGATGTATGTAAAATCCTTTAAGATTGTTTTTTTGCTGAGATCTTGGTCTCATATTTCTTATGTTGTATAAATTCACTTTATATGCCATATTGTTCATGAGGCATAGGTATAGTAAAAAGAGAATATATTTATCCAAATAAGTGTTGCACATGAAAAAAAGTATGGTTAGTGGGCTCTCTACATGATTATGGCAAGGATGAGTAATGCTAGTAGTTATATGAAATTACTAATTTCTTCTTTTCCTTTTTGTCAATCAAAACGGTCTCTTTGATCAGATTTCTTATAGAAAAGATGTGCAGGACAGCCACATGTATAGTGCGGAGCTCGACAGACCAGACATCAAGATGGCGATGCAGATCTCCAAGATCATAAGCAATGTAATCCCTCTTTCCTATCTTGAGCAGAAATGATTTCCTCTTTTTGCAGAAGACAAAGCCTGGCTTTGGTAGTTGGATGGTTAATTCAATTAGTGAAATTATTCAATCTGAATTAATGACATCTCAGTTATTTTATCTGGATTATTCATTTGGTTATGTAAACTATTCAGGGATATGCCCAAACTCAACTTGACTATGGCTAGTGTTATACTTTTAGAGAAATAAGTACTGTTTGGGTATAACATTCAAATGTCTCAACCTGAAAGTCAAGGTTGTTAGTCATCTTGGTCCCGTATTCTCTCTCACCTTACCCTGTCCCAAAGAACTTCACTGGGCCTTGTTCCCATCTTGTTGCTGTTAATTGTGCAGATTCTCTTCTGCCAACGTTTACCCTTGTACATTTCCTCACATCATGACTGTTTCTTATCTTCTCTAAGGCATCCTCCTTGATGAACGCCATTTCACTTAAACATGCCTAAAACTCTGGTTAAAGATGATGACTTAAACCAAATGTTAGAATGACATAGGCTACACTCACTTTAAAAATCAATAACTGTTTACCAAATTAAACTGCATGCTAACCAAAGAGAGTTAGTTCAGTTCCTGAGATTAAACAAAGCCATAAAATCCATCTGTCTGTAGAATGCAGGGTCTCAATTATCCAGAAATTTCTCCTAACTTTTTTTTTATGTATTGTGTTTATATGTAAGCATAATAGTGATGATGACTGGATATGTAGACTCAAACTTAGTAGTTATTTTATTACAAAAAAGTTGAATTTATTTAAATAACCGCTCTATAAAATCAATTCCTGCTTTAACAGTCAGCATTTCAGTACATGATGAATTGTAAGGATTATTTTTTATGGACTGAGAGTCTATTATATTTTATTTTTGGCTAATGTCAATGTAATTCTTCATTGGAAAGTAGAAATATTTAACCTTCTCTTATTTATTCATTTTAGGCAGACTACAAGAAAGGGCAAGGAGTCATGAATAAGGAGCCTGCTGTGATTGGAAGACCAGATTTTGAACATGCTATGGAAGCTTCTAAACTTTCTAGTCAAGTAAGAATCTAGTGAGGACTCTACAATGATTTTATTCAGAGATTTTGTTTCTATCAGCACTGGAAAATATTTCATTTTAGATAATATCTTTAATTGCAAGAATATGCAAAGATAATGTATCTGAAACCATTTCAGATGGGACTGCAATAATTATAAATTTCAGTAAGGGATAAAATAAGTCCAACTGTTTTAAGTATAAAACAATTTCTTTTTTCTTGGCTCAAATCCTAACCGTTTTCATTGAGTGTAGCCATGTTGTCACATTTCCTAAGATTTCTAGAATTCAGCAATAATCATATCAATTAGGTTAGATGAATAATTAGATTTCTATCTATGCACACACATGTACACAGTTTTTAACTTGGTAATAAAAATATCAATTTTCTCACCTTTTAAATGTTTTATTTTAATCACTAAATAAAAAAGAGATGATGTAAATGAAGAAAACTTTGAAATCTTAATGAAGAACCATAAAACAAGATCTGGAAAAGTGTAAAGACATGCCGTGTTTTTGGCTGAAAGTCTCAATAAATAGAAATTTCAGTTCTCCCAAAATTAATATATAAATGTCATGCAACTTCAATTAGAATCCAACAGAGTTTTTTTTTAAGTATGAATAAAGGATCTTAGAGTTTGGATGGAAAGGAAATACTTGAGAATAGCCTTTAAAAGTATGAAAGTGAAGACCAGTGAAAGAGAACTTAAGTTATGAGTTACCAAAACATAATATAAAACCACTGAAATTAAACCAATATGGGATTGGTACAGTAAGAGATAAAGTAATCAGAAGGATAGCATAGGGAATCCTGAAATAGATTCCAATATGTATAAGAATTTAATATATGATAAAAGTGTTGGGTCAAGTCAGTGGGAGAAAGTTGGATTAGTTAATAAATGGTGCTGACATAACTGGCCATCCATCAGGGTAAAAATAAAATTGGACCTGAATCTTAAACCATATACAAAATGAATTCCAGATGGATTAAAGATGTGAATGTAAACAATAAAATAATTTAAAAATCTTAAAAGAAAATCCAGGAGACTGTATATACCACATAGGAATAACAGTTGTTCTTAAACAAAACCGGAGATCCAGAAACTATAAAAGAAGTGTTTGACATACTTGACTATATAAAAATTAAGAACTCTTTCAAAGGAAAAAGATAACATTCGCAAAGTCAACAATAATGATATCAAACAGTAATTTTTATAGGTTTATAGGGTTTCAACTTTGAAAATACCCACTTCTCAAGTTGCAAACGTCTTAATTGAATTGTATTTCAAAATGGAGGCATGTAAACGAGGAAAACTATAAAATCTAACTGAAGAACATAAACTAATATCTGAACAAATGCTTCTCTGCTTTTGACGCAGGAGTCTTAATACTCAATCTCATAGAAATATTGATTGTTCCAAAATTAATTTTAAAAATTCCATGTGATTCCACTAGAATACAAACAGGCTTTTAAAACATTTGAAGAAAATTAAATATTTAAATAAATAAGTTAGAGTTTATATGGAGAAGGATGCATCTGAGAATAGTTTTCAAATATAAAAAGAAGAGCAGTGGTCTTCAAATATTTGGAAAAATATCTGTAATGCATATGATGGGAACATTTTAACATCTAGAATATGCAAAAGTACTGTCATATTGAAAAGAAAAAGACTAACAGCCTAGTAGAAAAATGAGCAAAGGAGGGGAAGGGACGGTTTACAGAAGATCAAATATATTAGCCAATAAACATTTTAGAAGATGCTCAAAGTTGTTAGCAGAAAGGGAATTGCCAATGAAGCATTTACACCCATCATGCTCTGTGAGTGTGGAGGAGAAGGAAGTCAGCGGGGGCTGTGTAGTTAGAAAGGTTTTGTGTAGGAGGTAGATTTGAGCTAAGCCGGATCTAAAGGGAGAGAAAGCTCTGCTCAGGGGAAGGGCCCAGATAAAGGTTTCGAAAGTGCAGGCAGAGGCTCCCAGTGAGGAGATGTGGGTTGTAAACATACATGGGAATTTGGGAGGAATTTCGATGCTGTGTGGTGATAAACGGGTCAGTGTTGTTTTCCTTTAGACTATAGGCCAGACTTACAGAGCAGAGTAGGTATAATGTGTTCTAGAAAAGAAAAGGTATAAAAGAAAAAGTGATTTTGGAATGTAGTAACAGGGAGCATTTTAGAGCTGAATTCAGAAAAGGAGTCATCGATACTAACTTCTCACCATTTTAACTGTAGTCTCTCAAGTTGTCTCCACTTTCAGGTAAGAAATGAGTTATCATGGAAAACTTTGAGCCAAGGGGCATTGTGAAGAAAATGCTTTTGAGGAAAGTTAATGTGGCAACGCTGTGCAGGAAGGCTGTCAGGACAAGAGGGGCAAGTCCCAGAGGCCAGCTGGGATGTTCCTGTCATGGTTCACTCAGAGAGTGCTCAGAACTTGTAGAGACTAGCTGGCCGTGGGGGTGAAAATGAGAAGAGAGAGGGGTAAATGAGAGACTCCTGAATGTAAGTGTGCCTCGTGCTGTTTTACAGTTTCTAAGGCACTTTCACTTATAAAACAACTTTTCTAAGTGTTTTCTAAGGCTGCTAAGAGATTGGGGACTCGTCTGAGGGACCTTCTCCTCGGTGGGCTGAGAAGGGCTGTGACTCCAAGCTCTTCTCATTCCAGATAACGCTCGTGGAAGAGGCAGGGCGTACTGGCACACCCATGGCAATGATGCTGGTGTCTTTAGACTTCCAGCATGGCTACCTGACTTCTTATGATTCAGCCTTTTCTGGAGGCAAAGATTTCCCATCAGTCATATAGGAGAAGCAGCAGATTCTAGAAAAGCAGTATGGTTCCGCTGAGAGGTTAGGGCTCTGGAGCAGGGCTGCCCAAGTTAAACTCTTGGTTCTGCCACTTGCTAGTTGAGTGACCTTGGACAAATTACTTCATTTCTTTCTGCAGTTTCCTCGTCTGTAAAATGGGTTGACAGAAATACCTACTTTTTCGGGTTGTTGTGAGGATTCAATGAATTACTGTGGCTATTCAGAGTAGTTTCATCTCTACATTTTTACATGAATTCACACCCAGAATGAAGCAGGAACAGTAACACTGGCCCTTAGATTCTGGTCTTAAATTCATTCCTTTACAATTTTATTTGAGAGTCCTTAGAAGAAAGTTTTGGTATTTAAGTTTCTTCCTGGTCTGCCTTAGTCTGGAAGCTCTGCTGAAACCTGTCCACCATAGGGGACTCTGCTGGTATTGGAAATACTAGTGGCAGAGCTTTCAGCATCACGGCAACATGCAGCCACCACAGTGTGACACTTCACAGACGGGTGGTGTGGTTCCCTGACTGGAAACGAACTTGGGCCACAGTGATGAGAGCACGGAATCTTAACCTCAAGACCACTAGGGCTATTACCTGGCAGTAACAGATTTAGGCAGATTAAAAAAAAAAAACCCTCAAATCATTTAACAACTGAATGATCAGATACTTAAGCAGATTGTAACTTGCAATTCTATTATATCCATCATCTTTGTTTTCTCATGACATTCTTACTGATCTCCTGGTGTGTAAACCCATCAGAAAAGGGGGAAACTGGGCAGATGAATATATAGGACTCCTGGAATGAATTCGGTGTGTTCTATTTGTAATTTCAGGTGTCTTGGCTAGAAAAAAGGGCAGAAAGTATAGTTGCTTCTTTTCATTGACGACTTGGAAGATCATGTATTCTTTGGCTCCTAAACTAATGACAGATTATGAACACAGGAGCAGTCCAAGGCAAATAGATACATAGAAGGGAAAGGATTTAGGAATGCAAGAAACAGGGAAACTGGGGTCAGGATGCAGGAAGGAAGGAGCAAGATGGCACCAGAAAGATTGTGAGAGAAGGCGCTGACGAGGCCGTGGTAGTGCTGTGTAGTGATAAGACATGCCTGATGAAAAGATGAGAGCAATAAGTGAGCGGGCAGACCCCTCCCATTTTATCTGTAAATTGAGCTCTGTGGAACTGAACCCAGAAAAGGTAATGGAAACACAAACCCTTCCTATGTGAACTGGAACTTTGCTCCCATAATTGTAAAGTTTCTCTTTTTTAAACTTAGAAGGCACATAAAATTATGGTAGAGTAATTAAAAGAAAATCAGTAAAAAAAAAAAAAGTGAAATCTCATCTGCCAAAATAAAGAAAACTGGTGTATTTATGTGTCTCACATGTCAGTGCAGAAGCAAAGTTATCTACTTAAAAAATTCTTCTAAGAGTGGTTAATTTGCTAATCTATTCATATATCATCTTAATTTATTACTTGGAATTTGTCTATGTGATGAATGGAATTCTTTTAGTTTTATTATATCAAGTAAAACTTGTGTATTTATAGTAATTAGTATTTGTTCTAAAATTGCACTTGATATATTGATAAGAATGGATTTTAAACCTAAAAAATACATTTTAGATTGCTGTTAAAGTTTAATAATAAGTATTATCCTTAAATTGTAAGGCATATTAATTGGTTTGGAGCATCACGCATTCTGCCTTCCTGGAAAACACTCTCCTCACCGACGTCCTTATACCAAGTACTGGCTTAAATGTCATGTCCTTGACTTGCCAATTTAAATTGTATTGCTCTCCTCCCCTTTATTTTCTGTTCTTTTCCTTTATCGTTCTTAACACAATTTGTAGTAGTCATATATATGTATCTGTGTGCTTTAAATATCTATTTCACTTCCTGCACAGCTGGCTCCATGGGACAGGGTTTATATGCATTTAATCCACTATTGTAGAATGGCACATTTTAGGCTTTCAATAAATATATACAGACTGATTAAACAAACTTCTCTAGCCCCTTCACATTGGTGCAAAGTCAGTAAGATATTATTTTCTTATTAAAATAAGCACAGAGATATTATTTTGTGTAAAATTCAGTCTTAAAAATATTACTGATTTTATAGTGAGTTCTACATAAAAATCTGGTGGTGCTATCTTCCCCGACAGCTTTTTGTTCAGTTTCATCCAAAATTGGAGGGACTTTATGCCCATAGTTATGTGGCATTGTGTTGTTTGTTTACTTTTCATTTTTGCTAATAATTAAGGTACGCTTATCGCATTTTCCATTTCTTTCCTAATGTTTGTTCCTTGGCTATGATAAAAAGCTTTCATTCAGTGTCTATTTTTTTCTGCTTTTTCTGGCTCTTCGTGAATCTGGGCCACAGGTGATGCTGTGAAGCCCAGCACCACTCATTGTGAAAGCTCTGAACTACTGAGTTTAGAAGTCAAGCTTCGGAGCATTGAAACTCTGCCCTGTCTGGATGCAGTTATGAGGAGCGAGTTTAAGTTATATCATTGTAGTTTAACAGTTCCAGTATTTTCTCCAAATGTGAGCCTCGGAAAGTCCTGCTAAGGCTGTTAAAATTCTTTATAAAACTTAGGAGTTTGATCCTATATTACCTCTATTTTAGAAGAGTTTGTAGATATCAGGACCGGTAGATATGATATTCGTAATGTAAATGAATTAGGCATAGTCATAAGTAACTTTTCATTTGTTTCCACAGTAATTGGTTTAGGCGTAGGGGTAACATTGTATCTCAAAACCATAGCAAGTCACCCAACACCTATTTCTCCCCTTCTCAGATAGTCTTAAAACTGGAAGGGAGATAGGTTTGTTCCCTGGTTGAGTTCCCGGTTACAGTCAAGGGAAAGTGTTGCCTCGGGAGATGAGCGTGTGCATGAGTCGGTAGACACTCAGATGTGTGAAGTATGGGTTGAACATAAGATAGAACGTTGGGTGTGTATGTGAAGTTAGTGAGTGAACCAGTCAGAAGGTGAGCAATGGGACCCATTGAAACCATTTAGCTATTTTCTTGGTTCATGTACGTGCAAGACCTTATAGCAAGAGGTTAGAAACACTTGAGTGTCAGCATTTGGTAAACATATTTTTTTATATAATGCAGTTATTTTACTTGGTGGTTAATTAATGAGGGAAACTCTTGCATTTTTGTTCCTTAGGCATCTTTGGATCAAATCATGCAGAGTCCTGGAGGTTAGAATGAGATAGATTTCACAACATTTTGCTTATTATTACATTCATTATAAGGATATGAATGACAGATTTACTTGAAATAATTAATCTCACTCTACAGAAATAACCTGGAAAGGTTAGAAAGCATTTTAAAATTCACATTTAAAGCTCTATAGTTCAATGCACTTCAGTGGTAGAAATCTTCAAAAGTAAAGTTCTCATCAAAATCTATTACAAGGCTGTTGCAGAATTTGAAGACATCATGGAAGTTACCTAGTCCTGCTTTCCAGTGAGAGAATCCTTTCTCAATGTTATCCATGCACTTACTCGTTCAAATGAAACAGTTACTGAACCAGATATTCATTCTAGACACTGTGCCTGGGGCCAGATTTTCAAGGGTGAACAGGACAGGTACAGCCCCTGCCTTTACCAAAATTACAGTCTAATGGGTAAGACCCCCCAGCACAGACAGTTTTGCAAAAAATTACAGCAAGCTGTGATAAGTAAATTCACACTTAGGACTGGGTGAATTTGGGGTGCTTCAAAAATACATCAGCAGTAAATATTATAGTTTGAAAGGTCAGAAAGAGCTTTCTGGAAGAAGTTACATTTAGGCTAATACCTGTAGGATTTGTGGAAATTACTCAGTTGAGGAGGTAGGGGGCAGTAGTTTGAGCAGGAAAGTAGAAGATGGTTCTGTTGGTGGACAGCTCAGCTGGGAGAAAATTTCCGTTATAATAAGCAGAAATCTTGTCGGCTACAACTTCCACCCATCAGTTACTAACTTGACCTTTCGCAGCAGAACAAATGCTATTTTTCTGTTTTTTTTCAAATATTTGAACACAGTTACCACCTGATTCCTAAATCTTTTCAGTACAGCACTCTACAGCACAGTGACTGATGCAGAGTATGCATTAAATAAATATTTCTTAAATGAATGAAAGTCCAGCAGGAACCATAAAGTTCAATACAGATGCAATACAATATTATTATATCTATTGTTTTTCATTTTCTTTTACATTTTTTTCTTCCCGAAAGGGTGTAGTTCAAATCAATTTAACAGTGACTGTGGCGGTGTGTGTGTGTGTGTGTGTGTGTGTGTGGACTTGGGGAATTAGAGAAATATTATAGTTCAAACCCTATCTCAGGGTTGGACTTATTCTGTGAATCACAAAAGAGATTTGTTTGCTTATGGTTTTCATCATTAATTTTTGTATTTCTTTAATAAGCATAAATTAAGTGCTGAATCCAGTCTAAGCACAATGCCAAACACTTAGGGATACAAAAGTGAATAGAAATCTCTTCCTTGTGGGAGAGCAGAAATATACAGATAATTCAAATATGTTCAAACCTTGGGAAATAGTCTAATCTAGTATTTCCAGGGGAAACTTACCTTTAATAATAGGTTAGTATTACTATAAGTTTGTTTTTTAAAACATCAGGTGAAAACATCCAGGGTTCTGCTTGTATTGAACTATTTAAATTTAATCAATTAGTGCAGCTGTGCAATGCTAGCTTGCATCAAGTTTTCTTCCCGTTGTTTATATTCTCCAATCTCAGGCACCATGAGTGTCTTAGTTACGTATTAGCTAAATGGCAAAAATAGGTTATATCACCTCTGAGCATGGAGAGCCCATCGTCCTATTTTGCATACCCTGTAGTTCCCAGCACAATTTCACTAGGAGCAGAGGCAACATGTAGGGAGGTGACACTTGGAGATTAACCTGACACATTCTCATCTGTTACTAAACCTGGCGCTTGCTCTTCCCAAGGCAAGACATATTTCTGCAAAGCTATAATCAATTGACATTGTAATGATTTCTTCCTTCCTCTACTCATTAAACACTGAGCCTGTGTTGAGTTCCTGCTATGAGGTAGGATGAGTTCCTACCTGAAGCTGGGAATGCTGACATGACCAAGACACACTCTGTCAAGGCTGGAGTCAGTAATCTCTTCCAAGAGCAAATCTGCTGAAGTTGCAGACATACTTAAGATGACTTCTCAGTGGCTTTAGAATGAAAACCAAGATCCCTGTGGGAGCTGCAAGGTTCACCAGGACCTGGCTGTTCCCAGCTCTCCAGTCTCTCCTTTAATCTCCATCCTCTGGCCACCCTCATTTTCTTAAATTCCTGGAATATGCTGTGTGCACCCCTCTCTGGCCTTGCACATGCTTTTCTCTCTGGGGGCATACTTTTTATTAACACCCCGCCACTCATCCCTTCCTTCCCTCTTCCCCTTACTAAGCACACTCCCTTCGGGTCTCAACTTAAATAATATTGTGTTAGTTCCCCAGACTTGAAGATGGTCAGCCACAAAACAGCTCCCGTGGCCTCAATGCCCTTTGTTGCTGCAGCCAGCTCACTATTCAGAGTTTATCTTTGTGCTTAACCCCCACCAGTGACACCTGGATCTGATCGAGTTTGTTTTTTACTGTCATGTTGCCTAACTCAGGAATGGGGACTTAGTGGGCACATGTGCGTAAACACACACACATATTCATATGTACGTGCATATATATATATTAATATATATTATAATATATGTATAGTGGAAGCCTTTTATTCAGACCTGTAGTCAGTCAAATTAAAAAGCTGGTTAAAGCAGGAATCATAAAAATCATACACATACCTTAACATTTTTTAGCACCAAATACATATGTGTACATTTAATTACAGGCCAACATCAGTGATGGGGGTAGATGCAGAAATCCTCAACAAAATATTAACAAATCGAATATAACAACCCATTACAAGGATCGGTCACCAGGGTCAAGTGGGATTTACTCCAGGGATGTGGGGGAGGGTTCAGTATCTGCAAATCAATCAATGTGATATTCACCAACCTTTTGATGTAGCGACAAGGTTTTTTTCTTTGCAAATGAGCCTTTGGTTTGGAGTTTTATGTTGTTTTTCTTGCAGACCATACTCACAATGCATTGTCTATGATTGACATTTTGAAAGACATTTTGCTTAAAGATATGTGTAATCAATATAATCTGAGTTCTAGAACCTTATAGATTATTTACATTCTCCCCCCTACAACTTTTCTGTTGTCCTGACTACCCTTAATTTGATAACAATTTATTTTTAGAAAAATTACCTTCATTGTATCATAGAAAAAACATCATTTTCATAGAAATAACTCCTCTCTTTTTACAGTACATTTGTCAGCGTTCTCAATATTAAATTATGTAATTATAATAAGTATAGTTAGTATAAACAGAATTAGGGGCAAACTCAGTTGACTTTCGACAAGTTGACAACACACCTAACGGGGGCAGTAGGGCTGGACTTACTCTTAAACCACTTTTAAGCATGAACTGTGATTCAATCATATTTGCTTTCAGAAGAGATTACTGACTCCAGCCTTGACGGAGTGTGTCTTGGTCCTGTCAGCATTCCCAGCCTCAGATAGGAACTCATCCTACCTCATAGCAGGAACTCAACACAGGCTTGGTGTTTAATGAGTAGAAGAAGGAAGGAATCATTACAACGTGAATTGATTATAGCTTTGCAGAAATACACATTTCTTTGGGAAGAGCAAATGCCGGGTTTAATAACAAATGAGAATGTGTCAGGTTGATCTCCAAGTGTCACCTCCCTACATGTTGCCTCTGCTCCTAGTGAAATTGTGCTGGGAGCTACAGGGTAAGCAAGATAGGACGATGGGCTCTCCGTGCTCCAAGGTGATAGAAGCTATTTTTGCCACTTGGCTAATATATAACTAAGAGACTCATGGTGCCTGAGGTTGGAGAATAGGAACAATTGAAAGAAAGCTTGATGCAAGCCCATGTTACATAGCAGGATCAGTTGATAGTTAAGTAGCTCCCAGCTGAGAGTGTTCAGGGCCCGGTGGCCATCAGTCAGAACGTTTTACTCAGTGAATGGAGAGTGTTGGTGAATCTGGCTGAGTCAGGAGTGCCATTCAAGTGGAAGTCAGTTAAGAGACTCTACTGTCAGTGTCAAGTGAATACCCGTTAGGCACCAAAAAGCTAGAGAGAGACAAAAGCACAGATTAAAATATCATGAAAAATGCCCTAACAGAGGGGTGTGGAGGGGGCAGAGTGGGGTGGAATTGTGTTTAGGGCAGGACAGGGTTAGGAAACCCTTGCTTTGGTGCCAGTCCCTGTAGAAAGTTGTGAAGGACATCTAAATTTATCCCATTGGTGATGTTGTCTCTGATTTCAAGACATAAAATCATTTTTTTAAAAATCAGAGTTTTGCTTGTTTTAGAGAGGCCTCGCCAATTATTTAGGATAAATGAGATTTTCCTTGAATTTATAAAGCAATGTGAATATCAGAAAGTTGTTATTATCAAATGGAACCACAGCAGAAAATATTTCCCGTACACTATCTTGAAATATTTTCCAAATATTATATTTCCGCCAAGATTTTCACTAGCTCTCTCCCATAGTTACCAGACGCATGTCCCTGGGGAGATCGTCACCCAATACATACTCGATTAAAACAGATAATGTGAGCCATCCCCAAACATCTTTTTAATAAAAACTTCTTCAGTGCAGAACTTTAAGACGTACGAATAAAGATGCATTATGAGAATGTAGTAAGAAAACAAAATATTGTAAGAATTGTAATATAATAAAAATGTTATAAGAGAACAAAACAGCTCACTTTTGCTTCTGAGGTCTATGCATTCTTTCCTGGTTACAGGAATCAAAGAGGGGTGTGAAATTTGAATAGCTAGTTGTTTTTTGGGTAAAGAACTTGTGTCTATATTCCAATTAATTAACAACATATGTTCACATTTATCTCTACCCATGGAGAAAAATAAAGTTCTACAGGATAAATTGATAATCCTTTTTTTGGTTGTCCTAAGACTACTTTAAAAAGAGAAAAATAATTCAGAGTGAATATTAGAGAGAGTTTTGCTGCTGAATACAACTGTGGAGTTAAAGCAGAGGCATAAAAAATGACATTAAATAGACCCGGGACATTTCAGAAAATGTAATCTCTAAAAATGAATGTTTGAAGAAATGGGAAATGATGAGAAAAACCGTGGTACAAACCATGTCCTGTATTTGGAATAATTCCTTAAGGAAAATTCATATTTAAGTTTGGGGCTGAGAATCCATTTTCTAAATGTGGTAGACTTTAATTCATTTGTGGTCTTAATTTCTAATTGATCATAGATTATAGGAACACAGAAATGGAAACTGACATTTAAAAATCCTGAGATTTTAGCACATAATTCTTGTTAATAGGATTTGACTTCATGCCTAATTGCATTTATGATCAATGTTCAAGTAGAGGTTGTTTTTTTATTAAAAAATTTTTTTATGCCTAATTAAGCTTTATACGGGGGAAAAAATACCAGGAATTTAAATTTTGCTGCCATTTGTTTTTAAAGTAGCTTTTATCTGATCTAATTAAAAACTGAATGTGTTATTTTGAAAGCTTGAAAATAAATGTGCTGTTTAATTTATCCTGTTTTTTTCTTTTATGGCAGATTAAATACAAAGAAAAATTTGATAATGAAATGAAGGATAAGAAACATTGTTACAATCCCCTTGAAAGTGCTTCTTTTAGGCAAAGTCAGCTTGCCAGTGCACTGGCGAGTAATGTAAGTTACTTTGTGCTTCATGACTTGTAATTTATAGAAAATTATTTTCCGTATCTTTTGATTCTTGTTTTCTCAGAATCGGCTGTGTTGTAATTACTGCTACTTAATCAAGATCATGTAATTTACAAGTAATTTTAGTTGAAAACAACTGAAGCATATTTTCCTGAAGCTTTTTTGAGAAAAATGTATTATTGTAATTTACTATTAATGGTTACTGATTACTAATTAGTTAATAAGGAAGAACAGTATTGCTAATAAAACTATTATATCTGATCAAGGGTGGAAATACATTACAGAGATTTGTAGAAATGTAGTGTGTAGTATCATAAATTAGTGGTTATGACAATAGTTAACTCATGTAATTATGCCCACGCAATTGGGCTTATTATAAAGTACTACCTGGTACGTGGTAGTTTATCATAAAGAAATTGTCAGGAATTGTCCTTGTAATGGCTTACGATTTCTTTTTTTTTCCCCCTGAGGAAGATTAACCCTGAGCTAACTACTGCCAGTCCTCCTCTTTTTGCTGAGGAAGACTGGCCCTGAGCTAACATCTATGCCCATCTTCCTCTACTTTATATGTGGGACGCCTACCACAGCATAGCGTGCCGAGTGGCTCCATGTCCGCACCCGGGATCCAAACTGGTGAACCCCGGGCCGCCGAGAAGCGGAACATGCGAACTTAACCGCTGTACCACCGAGCCAGCCCCACGATTTTTTCTTATCCTTTATATCAATGCTGTGAAGTACATTTTCATTTCATGTTTTTAGAAATGATCAAGCTTCAATTTACAAGATAAGATGCCTTAAATTTTTATTAGAATTAGGCAGAGTATAAAAATAGAAACATGGAAAAAGATCCATTGCTTTGCTATGGTTGAAGCATGTGGAAAGTTCCTTTTCAAGTGTTAAGGTTAATACGGTTGACCTGTCGCTTTGTTAGAGCATTTCAACCTTTCAACTCCTGTCATATCCTTGAGACTCAGTATATATGACTTTCATTAATGTTTAGAAGGTATGGTTATTGTTAAACTTTTGTTTGTGGCCAGCAATTGAAATGAATTTTTCTGTCTTTCAGGACCACTGGCAATATCAGAATAATTTCTTTTTCTTATTTGATTATTTTTGTATGTGTAAAAATGCAAAGCAAATAGACTTGGAATATACTTAAAGGAACCTAGAGCATAGGGCTGAAACCTCTCAAGGTTTAGAATCAGATTCTCTGAACTTGAATCCTGCTCCACCTCGTAATATTACATCTTCATCTTTCTGTGCCTCAGTTTCCTCATCTGCAAAATGGGGATACGTAGAGTATCTACCTACTAGGGTTGTTGTGGAGATTAAATACTGAATACAGAGAAAAGTGTTTAGAAAAGCGTTTGGCACACAGTAAGTGCTTCATATTTTTTATTATTAAAATTTTATTATTATTATTACTCATATTATATTTCCAAAGCAGTTGGTTAAAAAAAAAAAAGGTCTCTGTGGCAATACGATGAAAACTACCCAAAGCTCTAAAATCGCCAAAAAGCATAATTGAAATACAGTAGTAATTTCTAAAGAGTAAAGTTGCTCTTCTCTTTATTTTTTGAAATCAGAATTTCTGTTAAAATTACTCGATTCTGTTAACGTCACCCTTTCTGAATATGTAAATAAAAGAAATTATCAAAATATTTTCAAGTCCCTAGAAATAACTTTTTTCACTCATTCAGTAGTAAATGAGCACCATCTAGTGGCGACTTGCAAATTCGTCTGACAATTTACCACTAAATAGTCCTTCATGATATGTTAAAAATAATAATGGCCATAATGCAAAAACATAATATTTTCTTCTCCTAGATGGTATTTTGTCCCATGTTGTTTTCATAGGTGAAGTACAAGAAAGACATTCAGACTATGCATGATCCAGTTTCAGATCTCCCAAACTTGTTTTTAGACCATGCTTTGAAAGCCAGCAAAATGCTCAGCGGTGTAAGTGTGATGTTTGATGGCAACTGTAGATGTCGTGTGGCTCCATGGAGCCAGTATGGCTGCCATGCTCATGAGCTCATCTGCTTCCTTAGGCGTGCCTGGGCATCACTCTTCCCTCAATAACTAACTCATTGAAAAGTACTGGTCTGCTTGCTTAAATCCCACCAAAGCTGTTGCTTTACGAAGGGGTTCTTTCATATCTCCTGCATACAGACTTTCTTGAACGACTACACAGTATCGGTGCCCGCATTCTTTCTGCCTTTCTTCTTCCCCTTTCTTTGTCTGTATTCGATTGAAGCCACTTGAAGGTCAGGCTCTTAAGTCAGGGATCTTTTATTTTATAAAGGCCAGAGCAGAGGGTCTGGTATTTAATTGGCCTCAGTAGCATAAAAAATTGTCTTAGTCTAAATTGTATTTTCTCTGACAATAAATCCTAATGGCATTTACATGGACAGTATACTTTTAGTTTCATGAAGGTTTCCATGTTTTCTTCAATGCAACTGGGAAGGGAGGGGGATTTCTTCATGTGCTGATGAAAATATCTGTGTACACTGCCAAGTGGTCGTTCCATCAGAACTCACTTCCTGGATGCTGTTTCAAACACTCAGTGCCTCTGGACTCTGACTTTGCTGCCTCTCGTAACTGATGACCAGCTGCCCCGTGCCTCCATTTCTCCCACATCTCAGGATGCCCTCATGCTGATGATGAACTCTGACTTTGAACTCAAGCTATTTCTATGCCTATTTTAACAATTGCTCACTCACTCACTCAAAATTATCCAAATTTGTTGAATATCTGCTTTGGACCAGGCACAGATCAAATGGAATAGTATGTGGGGCAAGGAATGTGAAAAAGTGAAAATAGTTGTCTTCAGGGGATGTGCATGGATTTAAAAAGATCTGTAGTCAAAACCTGGTTCCCAAACTATTAAATAGTGAGATCCAGCTTCAGTTCAGGTTTGAGTGTTTACACTTGGCTTGGTATGTTGAGACTTCTGTTCATTATTTTATAATCCTCTTTTCCCCACTGTCATGCTTCTTTCAGTGTATTAAGCATGTAAATAATAGATACAGAGATTTTTAAATTAATTAATTAATTAATTTTTGTCACTGGTCCTTGGAGGAAAAGCAGCCCATCATTCTTTCCCGTCTGTCGAGCAGGGAATGAAGGTTAGAGGACAAGTGGCACAAAATTAGACTCAGTTCCAGGACAGTTAATTCACAGCCCTGCCATTTCAATGCGCATCCCTACCCCTCTGCACACGTTCCTCTGTTCCTTAAGTGGCTTGGTTTCTGTTTCACGTTTTCTTCCACGACTCATAGGTATGCTTCTAAAAATCGATGTTTCTAGTTTGAGCCTGCTGCTTTCTTTGCATTCAGTCTTTGGCGTCCCGTTTCGATCATTGCAGTGACGTTTGCCCTTGCCTGTCCTCCTCCATACTGGGGTTAAATTTCCTAGGAACATGAGGATTCATGTAAATAAGCCAGTAAAAATATCACGGTGGTAACTTAAAAATTTGGTAGGTGGAAGAATGCATGCCACTCATAGGCAGTATTTCTTTTCAAGAATATTGACCTTTATTTTCTATAATGGTGAAAAAAATCATAGTTGAATATAAATTGTTTCTGTCATCTCTTCAGCAGAGAAAACCAACAAAGTCATCTATTACATTTATTTTATATACCATGTATAAAGTTTAAGGCTTCATTCAACTGGTGCTTTTGCCTAGGTTATAGATTTTTTTGCTCCCAGAGAAAAATTGTGACTGAATGATTACTGCGTGGGAGAGAAATTTTAAGACTCAAAAAATGTGTTACTCTGAAGTGTCTATTTATTAAAGTTGTACAGTAATACGTTGGCTCAAATTTATTGTACATTATAATTGCCACCTTTTAAATTTTAATGTAAAGAGAATTGGAATTTTGTTGATTTATAAAGGCAACTTAATTTTATTAAAAGATTGAATAAGAGAATGCTCAATAAACAGACCTTCTGCCAAGAATAGTTGTCAGTTTGTTATAAATGGCTGTTTTTAAACCTCTAAATTCTAAATGTCTTTGGTATAAATCATAATTTAAAAAAATTTAATGCGTAGTATATAGAGTGAAATTAGTGCCTTATGAGTTTGTGTAGCCATACTAATTAAATTTTTGAGGGAACATTTTCTCCTGAGAAATAGAGCGTTAGTAGCTTTCAGTTTCTTTTATAACTTTGCATAAATTAAAAATGTATATATTGTGTGTTACTCTGTGTAACTCCCACTAGGAGGCAACAGAGACTATTATATAAGGAAAAGCTAATATGGAAAATTCTTTTGCAGATCTTAATTCAAATAGGGTTTTTTTAAGATAGGAGTTTCTGAAATTCTCTGTAACTAAAATAGACCATTGTGGTGGGGACAATATTTATTGGCCTTTTCTCAGTATATATTCATTATTCCAGACATAATATCCTAGGCTTTATTAATTCTGGATTTTAACTCAGTAATTGGATATATCCTAGCTTGTTGCATTCAGTTCATACTTTTATTTATTTATTTTGGTGAGGAAGATTTTCCCTGAGCTAACGTCTGTTGCCAATCTCCCCCTTTTTGCTTGAGGAAGATTTGCCCTGAGCTAACATCTGTACCCATCTTCCTCTATTTTTTGTATGTAGGACGCTGTAACAGCATGGCTTGATGAGCAGTGTCTAGGTCTGCGCCCAGGATCTGAACCCTTAAACCCTGGGCCACCAAAGTGGAGTGCACAAGCTTAACCAGTATGCCCCTGGGCTTGCCCCCAGTTCATAATTATTTTATAAAAAATATATTATAAAATAACTTCTAGTCAAATTATCAAGTCCCTGAGTATACTGTTATCCTTTGAGATTATTATTTTTTTTTAATTGGCAGTGGAGCCAACATTTAGAACTTGTTCTCTTCGGTCAAGATGTCCTATGTGAACATTTTCATGAGCTCCCAAGGGTTGCTCTTCTCCCTTACTGTACTCTGGTCAGAGTTTTGGGAGACACACATGTTAGCTCCCTAATCGACTGAAAGCGCCCCTGGAGACCATTGTTATGTCCCCATGGAACAGCAGTTCTCATGTGCATCCTCCCATCCTTCCCATCCTGGCACTGGGCCTTCTTCCTGGTTCTCTCTCAGGTGGTTGGGGCATCTGCTAAAACCCAAATGTCAGTTTTGTATGGCCAACTCCTTCCTGCTCCCTTTCAAATGCTGCTTATCTCTCCCTCCACTCTATGCAAAATTACTATTTTTACTGAGGCCCTCAGTGCCTAATGAGCAACGAACTTGAGTTTACATCTCTGTAACCTTGAGTCTTTGGGAGTTACCATTTACTTCTAAAAGTCTTTTCCAAATAGGGCAAAGCACCTAAGTGTCCAGTCTCCAATGACAAAAGTCAGGAAGTAATTTTTGTCTTATTGCTACCCGTTGTATCTTGAGCCCTACAGTTGCCAAATTTGGCATCCTTATCCATTCTGGTCTCTTCCAAATTCAGCTTTTTATCTGTATGTCTAAATAGTAGTCTTAATCCAATTTGTTCATCTTAAAAATTCAACGCGCTGTACCCAGATTCCTCAGTTTCTCTTCCAGGCACCTCCTGGAATTTTCCTAATTTTTAGGAAAATTAGTTGAATTATTTCTCATGCTCTCATTTTCCTTATGACCCCCAATCTTCCTCCTGGCTGGGCTCTTATATACAACTTTTTTTCTTTCCTGCCTCCAGCTTTCCTCTGTTCTTTCTTCTTTTCTGTGCTTCTCTTCTTGTAGACGCTGTTAAACACATTCCCGTTCTAAGATAAGGACGGGACAAATCACCTTTTTTATGCCCACCTGGCCTGCCACTGGCTTTTCTGCATCCACTCCCCAGTGTCCTGAGTATCTCTGACGTTGTTTCTACGGCTAATTGTCCTCTGCTTCTGTTGACTGTTTCACATGCTGTTCACACTGAGCACCTAGAGCCGGTCTATCTTGCAGCCTCGGTTATCTCAGTGTCAGATATCTACACGGCCAACCGACTGCCCGTGGGAACTTGACAGCAGCTTTGCAGCACTCCTTGGCTTGTATTTTTCAGTTTGCATTCCTAAGTATTCATTGCTCTCATCAGCCTCTTTCATTCTAAATTTATTTTTCATGTTCTCTGTTTTAGCGAGAGTATAGAAAGCTTTTTGAGGAAAACAAAGGAATGTATCATTTCGACGCAGACGCTGCAGAACATCTGCACCATAAAGGCAACGCCACGCTCCAGAGTCAGGTACGCACTGTCCCTGTCTGGACCCTGCAACCACTCAGTGCCGCCGCCTCCGCTGAAAACGTTTGGCTGCGGAAATGAACGTACATCCTGAGAAAGTAAACGTTGCTTCGGAGAATCTCAAACACTGTTTTCTTCTATATTTGTTGGGTGGGGGAAGCTTGAACTACGTTTCAGTATAAAGGAATTTTGTAACATAAGTTAATTTACACAATTTAAAACTTAAGAGTATATGAATTAATTAAATGATGAAATCTCTTGATGATTTCCATTTTTATAGTGTACTGATTTGTCATTTTGAGCTGCAAAATTAATTTTCCAGGTGCAAAGTTTATTATAATTTCTCAATTATAAGTGTTATTAAAAAGGGAAAATTATCTTACCAGTATATTCTCAATTAATGTTTCCTTTATGAAATCCTATGTACTCCCTGAAAGAAGTTTTAAAAAAATCTTCCTTGAACATTTTAAAGTTGATATCTATTGTTTTTCGTTCTGAGTTTCCATAGTTGCAAAAGATGTCATTTCCAGCATTTGTTAAGATAAAATTTTATATCACTCTTTTAAAGGTATCCTGTGGAACATAAATTCCATAATAATTTGAAACCTTTTATTTATTTAAAAAATATACAAACCAACTCTCCTTTAAGGTTTGGAAATGTACATTTTTTTTTCTTTTTGAATTCTTATTTTTTTGAAATTCTTTGAATTTCATTTTCCTACGAGATTTTATCCTAATGTAGTATGTTATTATACTTCACTTTCCTTGATCACTCTATAATACTTCTCTGAAACAAAAATATGACTGCAAATAAAAATTTTAAAATCGTTATATTTTCTGCCACCATGATGTTCTAAATATTGAAAATTTTCTCTTGCATCTATCATTACAGTTATTATTATATAACTTAAGAAACAATTTCATAATTACTTAACATAAGAATTTTGATGAAAATACATTTCTGAATGAGATGAATCATGATCAAAACTTTTCTATGAATTTAATTTAAAAAGATGTATTGCTAAAAAAGCCAATGGCTCTGACAGCTTACATATAATTTTAGTTTTTGTTACTAGGAGATAGAAAATATTGATCATTTTATAAACTGAAATAAGATGAGGATTGGTTGTACTGGAAATAAATAATTCATGATACAATATTATTAAATATGCATGGTGAAACTGAAAGGAATCACATAAAAGCTCTGTGTGTGTTTTATTCAATGTCTATGGAAAAATTCAGCAATCCCAGAATCCTCCCTTTGACAGAAAGATAGAAAAATCACACCTATGTTTTCCTTCTTATTCATTGTTTACTGATAGACACTCAAAGCTATCACAAGGATCTCTCTTTCTCTCTTTTCTCTCATTTTCTCGTCCTCTCTCTCTCTCTCTATACCCACATGTATGTGTATACTATATGTGTATACATATATAACTCCCTACGTATGATACATATCTATATATCCCAGCTATTTAAGTACTTGATACAAGTCCTGGAACTACATAATTTAGTAGTTCTAAATTATTTTTATTCCTTAAAAAATTTTATGTTACCTGTTTACTTTTATCTATGTCGTTAACCACAGAGAACCCAGTGATCAACTTAGCCAGAATAATGTGACTTTAGAAAATAGGATGATTCATTCTGGACATATATTTATTTTCCTTTGCTCTATTTGTAGAAGGGCTTGTGAGCTTTACATGCCTCTTATACTTTTTTCAATGAAGGTTAAGTACAAAGAAGAATATGAGAAAAATAAGGGGAAATCCATGCTTGAATTTGTTGAGACACCATCATATCAGGCTTCAAAGGAAGCTCAGAAGATGCAGAGTGAGGTGAGTCCTTTTGATTTGTTATCAACTGTTTAATGTATATTTGATGTTTTATCATTTGAAAGGAACTAGTAAAGGGGTTCAGAATGTTTAGCGGGTCTACAAGAAAGCATGCTGCATGGGAAGACCCCAGGAATCTGTGTTCTAGATCTGGGCGTCTTGTCTGGGTCGCTGGGACTCTCTGGTTCTTAGTTATTCCCATTTGGCCAAGATGGCTATAAGGCCAGGTAAGCTCTTCATGTCCTTCTCAGCTCTCACATTCTGCGATTATAACATTGATTCTTTCAGATTGTGTCCATGTGAAACTATGATGAGTAGAAAAAAATGAAAAGAAAATGAAGAGCTGGATGCTTTATTTACCTTTTTTTTTTCCTGATGACGTTAGAACTAACATTTATTAAATACTCTGTGCTAAGTAATATGCTAAAGCTTTATATCTATCAGCCCATTTAATCCTCTCAAGGTAATGATGCTAGGTAGGTATTATCCGCAGATGGATAGTGCATCCATAAAATTGTCTTAACCTAAAATTTTATCTAAAATCCACTAAATACCAATGTTTTAGGACCTGGTCAAAGTCATGAATGATTCTCTTTTCTCTGTTAGCTTATTTAATTGATTCCTTTCCCCTTCCCCTCCGATAACATGACATGGAAGTTTTGAAGTATCAAGAGAAGAGATCAGTTAAGATTTTTCCTGCTTATTCACTTTATTCTCTACTTAAGATAATGCTAAGTCACATGCAGATATTCCCCCACAGTGCTTTCACCTGTCCCAGGGAGATTTCTTCTGTTGTTGTTGGTTTTTTTATTCCTACTTTTTTGGGGACCAGACACCAGACACAAGGTTTTTGTCTGCAGCCCACATCCAAATTCTCTGGATACAACCAAGTCATTTCTTCAAAGGGACAGAAATGATGGGCAATAGTAGCAGCTGATTCCAGCCCCACTGCTCCATTCCAGACACGCTCAGTGGACAAGATCTTTTCTATTCTTCAATAGCGACATCAAAATAGGGAGAAATGATGACTTCTGGACAATGAAACTCTCATAGGAATTTTGTAAACGTTATATGTGCTATTTGTTCAAATGTTATCATTCTTCTTCTCAGGGAAAGGGCACTCAGACATTACTTTGGCTTGTTGTTTAATTTCTTCTTCAAGCAAGAGAGGAGAAAATAATTACTTGTATTTTTCATGTCTCGTATCCTCTTAAGCCAATAAAGGGAAATTTGATCAAGAACGGTCAGGCAAATATTTGACTAAATTAGTTGTTTGTTTTAACTGAATTGATAGAGCAGGTAAATTTGGTCAAGGCTTAGAAGCCCTACAAAAAATTGCATGTAATAAGATAAGTTTTACTGGAACATCTTTTGTCTTAGTCAGTTTGGGCTGCTGTAACAAAGTACCACACACTGGGAGGCTTAAACGACAGAAATTTCTTTCTCACAGTTCTGGAGGCTGGAATTCTGGGATCAGGCTGCCAGCCAGTTGGGTTCTGCTGAGAGCCATCTTCTGGCGTGCAGGCTGCTGCCTTCTCGTTATATCCACACCTGGTGGAGAGCAGAGAGGGGAAGCAAGCTCTCTGGTGACTCTTATAAAAGCACTAATCCCATGACGAGGTCTCCACCCTCATGACCTTATCTGATCCTAATCACTTCCCAAAGTCCCCACCTCCTGAGACCATCACTCGGGGGGTGAGGTTGCAACATATGAATGTTGGGGGCACACAAACATTCAGTCCTAACACCTTTTCTGCATTTCAAGAACAGTATGGAAAGTACTGTATACATCCTTTACCTCGCTTTCTTGTCCTCCATTGCAGCGGGTTCTTCTTTGGGTGGATTAGAGTCATCTTTCCTATGAATTCCCGTTTTAGAGGAATAATGTGGCTGTTGTCACTGACCCACAGCCCAGAGAAAGGTTTCTACTTCCGCAAGCTGTCATGGCTTTCACTCATGGGTTCTCAGGATGTTGAAGACGATGTGAAGTTATTAAGTAAATTTGCACTAAGAGACATAGAGATCGAAATCACTTTACTTTTCTGAGACAGCGTCAAGAGGGTGGTACCAGCATTTCAGGTTTGCCCTCATCTTTGCCCCCTTCTGCCCTCCATCTCCATTTGCCTCTTCCCCTCATCCTTGATCTTCAGCCACGGGACCATCCATGCTGAAGATCCGTGTGTCATTCTGATCTCATGGTTCCTTATTTTTTACTACTCTAGTTCATTTACCTTCCTCTCACCAATAAATCCTGGAACTTACAATTTGTGATTAATATATTCTAATACTGCATTTCTGTGTTAGAAATGGTGGTATGTTGTGATCTGGGATATTAGATCCTCATCTTATCGTAGTCTCTCTTTTCTTTACCCACCTTGTTCTCTGACTCCTGCCAAGTGCGCTCTTTGCATGAAGGTGAAAATCAAGTTCCTGGACTCTTTAGTTTTTCCAGTCCACTTTCTTCCTGCCTGAGCTGTGCTTTCCCATTCACTTGAGCTTCAGCCCCACCCTGTGAAACGGGGTCTGATGGCCCCTTTCGTAGGGTGAAGGAGGTTAGGAGGTTCTGGCAGTTTGCGCTGTTGCCAAGTGAGGGAGATGGAACGCAAACTCCCGTGTTGAGCCTCTGGAATCATTGTCATGTGTAGATCTCACTGGAGAGCCATTGATCCTGGTCCCCAAGATCTCATTGATAGCCGTGCCTCCTTCTTTACTGAGAAGACCAGCACCTTCCAAACTAGGCTTTCTCAATATTCTTCCTCTGAGCCTCAGGCTGTTATTGTTTCGGTGTTTGTGCTACACTCTCATCTCATTCACAGAGGGAAATGCTTCCCTCTCTGTTTTCCTTCTCTTCGGTCCTCTCTGTACTTTCTCTTCTGAATATCCTATTTCCCCTTCCCTCTTTCTCCCTATGGCTGTGGTACCCTAACTCCTGTGTGGATAGGTCTCGGGCAAGCATGTTGGGAATGCACATCCCCGCGCTGCTGCCTCAGGGCCTGCTACCATACGTCTCGCAGTGGAGCCTGGGAATCGTAGTTTAACCATATCCCAAGTGCTTCTGATGTAGGTAGGCCGGTGAGCAAACTTTGAGAAACCCTGGCTCATTGAAGGAAACTAATATTCCCCTAACTTAACATTGTAAAAACCAGATGAATTGGAAAAAATAAAAACCCCTAAACTTACAGATATCTGCTTCTCAAAGATTCCATGGGCAAAGTAGACCACATTGTCTTTATTTACATGAAACTTCCAGTTGATGTTTTTCCATTGTCGATGAACCCTCAAAACCAAAAATATTCCCTGAGAACAAATTTCACTCTACAGATGACAGGGACTTTGAAGGTACCCTCAGCATTGAAGAAGTGCTCTTGTTTCTATGTCGGCCTGTTTCCTGGCGCAGTTCTTGGAAGTCTGATAACTAGCACTTTGCTTTTACCATTGCTCTGGCCACACAACGTGGAAGGAAGATAAAATGATGCAACTAAAAACTGAATCCGTCAAATGAAATAATTCCTTGCTTCTGATTGGCTGTTTGGACATCGGATATAAACAGTTTTAACATTTAACTTAGCTATATATTTATTGTATGCTGTGGAATTAACTTACATTGTGGGCCTTTTGTTAAAATTGGCTTTCAATTTTTGCTCTTCTGATTTCCAGTATTGTCACTAGGGCGAAATATCCCTTTGCAGAGGCTGAGATGTGTTTTCCCTTTAATTATAGCCGTTGCTGTTAGAGTTTTAGGCTCAGTAATTGTGTTTCTGCTCAGCAGGGCTCGAGGAGAGAGAAATCTTCTAATAAGAAATATCTTTGGACCAAATTTGTTCTCCAAAGGCTAGAAAGATAGAATATCTAAAAATTTTAGTTAGGACAAGTTTGATGTGAAAGATGTCTCTGAATTACGACCAATGAAGTAGACACAAAGAGAACTGTCTGGCTCAGAGATGGTTTTTGTTCCTAAGAGGTAAGCTTGACTGAACTGTTTAGAGAGAGCCTCCTACAGGTAAAGCTGAGTGTTGATGACCTCAGGGAAAGCCACTGATGTTTCTGTTCTAGCCTATAATTACGCTTCTCTCACTTTCTTCTAATACCAGATGCAGGTTTAATCAGTGTGTTTTCTAGAAGAAATCTCTAAATCTGGCTTTGAAAACTTCTTCGCCTTCTCTTTCACAAATATAGTTCTCGTAACAAAAAGCATGCTAAAGGAATTTTTCCCGCTAGTTGTATATTGGCCAGTTCTAGTCATAATCAACCTTCCTTGATGACTTATTTCAGTAAAATAATTTTTTCAGAGGAGAAGGGCTTTTTGAAGTAAAATATCTGAAATGAATAAATACACATATTTCACTTTTTGAAAGAGTCATTTTTGGCCTAGCAATGCCATAGTTTCAGCCTTATAACTGTATTATCTCAGTCTCACATAAAGAAGAGGACAACTTCTCATCATCGTTTTTGGTGTATCTGTAGTTCCTTTAATTTAGAATGTTCTCAATGCAGCTTCTTAAATAGCTTTGTTAGATTTTAGTATTTACAGAACATCCATTGTGGCCTTTTCTCATGGCTCTCTGTAGATTACTTGTTAAATGGCCATATGTAACACAAATGTAAGTGAGGAGATGATATGCATCTCTTATCTCCCTTGTGGTTTAGAGAATTTCTTTATACAGTTAGCTATCTCTGTAATAAGTACATAGTAAACCTGGAAGTAGCTTCTCATTTTGCATTAGTAACAATCTCATGCAGAATTTATTTACTTTTATCATCTTTGTGATGCAAGTTGAATAAAATATTTAGCTGGTAAAATCTGGGCGCTTGTTTGGTAAATATCTCACATGGCTGGATATTTTTATTATGTAGACAGACCGTGCTTATAGTCATAAAGCATGGGTTCCCATTGACTTTCAGATGCCTAGTTCAAATGGTAGACTTTAGAGCATAATAGCTGAGGGGTGTCAGTGTCTAAAGGGCAGGTAGGGTATAGATTTAGGCTCTTCCCAATCGCTGTCAGCATCTTCTTTTATTTCTTGTGAACTCTTACCTAAAGAACAATTTACCAGGCTCAAGATAAGATTCTCCTCGCTGTGTAACTTGATTCATATCCAACTCCATAGATGGTCGAGAAATATTCTCAATACCAAAATCATTAAGGAAAGTCTTCCCCTCCGGCCCCCATTACATTTTTAGAAATGGTCTTTCCTGAATTCACAAAAGATGACAGTGAGAGGGATGATGAGGCCATGAATATTAATACCATTTTGATTTGAATGGGCTTCCATGCCACCAGATTTTCTTCCAGTGGATGGATCCACTTCTTTTTGAGTGAACCAGTAGATGACCCAATCAAATAGCCAACTTTACTGGTTCTCCTCTCCAAATGGGTTGATGTCAAATAATAACAGATTATAAGGTGTTAAACAGCGTCACTCAGAATGCTGTCCCAGAGGAACTGGTACTTGATTCTGCTGCTTTTTGGTAGAATTCTAAAATTTATGATAAAGTTGGAGTTACTTTCCTGTTGATAAGAAGACTTTGAGGTGGTAGAATTATATAAGAAAACATCAATTTTGTTCTGGGAACTCTTGTTCTAATATCTTTTCAACAGTCACTAATATTTTTTAAATGTAAAATTATGTGATCTTACTTAACAGAAAGTTTACAGAGAGGATTTTGAGAAGGAGATTAAAGGAAAGTCATCACTGGATTTAGACAAGACTCCAGAATTTTTACATGTAAAGTACATCACCAACCTTCTGAAGGAGGTATGAATCTGCTATTTACTATTAAATGTTGCAGAAGAAAACTAGAGGAAAAACCCTGGAAATATTTACTTAATTCTCAACTACTTCAGTGTTTGAGATATTAATCCATTACTCTTTTCCTCACTTCGACCTTTACTAGTAGAGTTTTTCATTTTCATTAAAAACAGGAAAGTGTGTGTGTTAACATTTCCATTTAAAGTTGGGGGAAGAAATTACCCAGATTTCCTGGACAAACTTGAAAAATATTCTGATTTTGTGTTTGGGGTGTAGCTCAGAAGCTCTGTAAGTAGTTTTATAGCTTTATTGCAGTTAGTTTTTTTTAAAAAAGTCTTTTGCATATGGGTAAGGCAAGCTTGATTCTCTCAAATTTAGTTATTATAAAAGTGCGTATTGGAACCAGCTTTTTCTGTAGCTTCCCTGCAGTATTCTCATGACACTGGATAGCAAAAATGAGGTGCTCGTGTGTGAAGGTCTGGATAAATGTACATTACTTATGAGTGGTTTGTGTTCTTCATAGGGAAAAAAATAACATTTAGCATATAGAACTTAGGAACTCATGTCCACTTTTCATTTTATTCTCAACAGAATTTCACCCCAAACTTAACAGTGCCTTTAGGCTCATGCGTTGACCCTTAAGGTCCTCAAATTGAACAGTTAAAAGTATCATGCTCACAGTCCGTTCCTTTAAAAGTTTTTTTGTTTTTGTTGTTTGTTTTTAAATGGCTGCATAACTTGGAGCTCTTCCAACTCTCTGTTTAGGTAGATTCTTTTTACATTGAGGAAAAGCATTAGAGAACTCCATTTCATGCTGATTTTTGAGCTCAAGAAACTATTCCTGAAAGAAATGTCTTAAACCAGTGACATAAATTAGAGTATAATTACCTACATAGATGTGCATCGTAGTGAAGTTCTTTAATAACCAAATGCCAGCTGGCCTTTACCATTTAACTGCTTTTAGAAATTTAATGTGATTCACTGTTGTAGTTTGGGCTGAAATAGACATGTAATTTACAGAAGAGTTCTCTTGCTACCCTATCTTTTCTCACTTCTAGTACCTATAAAATATTTTGAAGTTGAAGATTAATCAAATGGCAACTTTCTACTATTATTGTCTTCCATTTAAAAAATATGCACTATTTATTGAATTTTTTAAAGAGGAATCTTTTCATCATTTACCCACAGATGACAATCTGAGATCTATTTTGAGGTCCATAAATGACTTTGATATACATGCTATCGCCTTTTTGTATATTCTTCCTTTTAAATGAATCTTGTTTGACTTATTGATTCAGAATGTATGCATCAGGATAGAAAAAAGCCCCAGAAGACTACGATGAAAAATCTTTTAATGAAGTTATAGAGATGTCTGATTTTAAAAAGGGACTCTTAGTGACTTAATGACATTGTAACTTCCCTTTCTAAGGGTAAACCTTTAGCTTTAACTTGTCTTGGCATTCTTTACTTGATGGTTTTTGCATTTGTATTCCCGTTTGGAGTGTTCAAAGTATCATTTCATTCTTAATTTCATTTGATTCCCTCAGTTACCCTTTGACATTGGGAGAAGAAGAATTTTTATTTCCATTTTGCCTGTGTGGAAATCAAGGATAGTTACTTAAAGGTCTCTTGAAGGTCACGTGACTCAATAAGTAAAAGAACTCTGACTTTCATCCAGGCCATTTGACACCAGAGCACTTTCCAAAATTGCATGCAGGTCGTTACAATGTCTTGTAGGCTATTAGTTAAGCAGAGGTCTGGCTAATTTAATTATACTGGACAAAGAGAAAATAACATGAAATGACTGCTAGGGTTAACTAGAGCTTGATTTCTTATCATTAAAGGAAGTTTCATCTTTCATCTGGTAAGTTAGTTATAAATGCAACTTGGTTGAAATGGATTAAGATATGTATTGTTTTCATAATGCAATTAGTAAGAAAACAAGAAATCCATTAGCACAAAAAACCCCCCAAGTCATATATAAGTATTAGTAAAGACATTTGGATCAACTTAAAATATGATATTAAAATAAGTGAAATTCAAACTATATATTATCAATATAATTATTTGGTTTTATTAACCTTTAAATAGAATGAATTTCACTTTGGCTACATCAATGCTTTTGATTTTGTAATTTTTCATTCTTTTTCAACTATCTTCTTTTGGTGATTCATATTTTATAGACAGCTTTCAAAGAAATATTTCAAATAATTAATGAGTGTATTCCTAGCATCTTCCTGAATATTTAAAGGGAAGACGTCTTTTAAAAAGATGGTACCAATATGGTTCCAAAAAACATGGGAAGAAAGGATAAAAGGGAAAAGTCTGAGAATGTTGGAAGCCACTCTAAACATGATTAAGAGAAAACGAAGTCTCTGTAGGAAATAAGGAGCATGAACTCTCAGGAGAGTGATTTCATTCTTTTCTAGAAATATTTTCTGCTTTCTGTGGTCTCTAGAAAACATGTAAAACAGTATGTCAGTTAAAGAGCTTCCCAGTAAATTTTAAACTGTAATATTCTTTCCTCACAGAAGGAATATAAAAAAGATTTGGAAAATGAAATAAAAGGGAAAGGAATGGAACTTAATTCAGAAGTTCTTGATATTCAAAGAGCAAAACGAGCATCTGAAATGGCTAGTGAGGTGAGTATATTTATTTAACAACTGAGAATGTGTGAATTTTCAGCTGATTTCTTATTTGTAAATCTTTCTCAAAGATTATATGTGTAAGTTGATTTGTTTATTTTAAAGATTGGCACCTGAGCTAACAACTGTTGCCAATCTTCTTTTTTTTTTTCCTGCTTTCTTTTTCCCTCCCCAAATCCCCCCAGTACATAGTTGTATTTTTAGTTGTGGGTCCTTCTAGTTGTGGCATGTGGGACGCCGCCTCAACATGGCCTAATGAGCGCTGCCATGTCCGTGCCCAGGATCTGAACCCTGGGCCGCTGAAGCGGAGTGCACGAACTTAACCACTAGGTCGTGGGGCCAGCCCCGATAAGTTGATTTTTTTATGTGTAAGTTGATTATAAGCAGCTATGTCCTAGTAGTCTTTTCCTAATCAGTGAATTAAAAAAAAAAATGATGCTCACCATTTCCTTTCCATGTAGTATGAGAAAAATGACCATTTCCTCATTTTAGAGGGAAATCTATATAATAAACCCAAATAATTGTATGAGATATAACTGATTTTTTAAGCACGTAAAAGGCAGAAGATTAGGAAGGTATGTTATCATGGTCTGTTGGTAACTGCAGTTTAAAAGTTCACTTGCTCTTCTGCTCACAACCCAATCGACTCTCCCAGTCCTTGCCTAGGCTGCTGAATGAGTCTGTGTAACCCACTTTATAAAATGAAAGTGATCGTTGCTCACTTTACATGATATTTATAAGGAATGAAATGCCTCTGAAGTGCTTTCAGTCCTTTCATCCTTGTGTTATGCCATTATTTTGGTATCACATAATGGCATTCTGCTTTGAAGAGACTGTAGCTGAGCAGTGAAAAAATTTAAAGCTTTATCCCCATATGTTAATAAATTGTGGTGATAATGATGGGGACCCTATTCGTCAGGTTGCAAATAATAGAAACCCAGTTCAAACTGGGTTAAGAAACAAAGGAGATGTATTGGTTTATTAATAGAGAAGTTCAACGATCAAGTTTCCTTCAGGTTGAAATTCACTTGATGTCTCTCTTCCTTCATCTCTCAGTTCTGTTATCTTCTCTATTGCTTCCCTCTTGGGAGACTGTCTCTGTGTCATGGCCCCTCTTAACAACAGGGTCAGTAATCGCAGTGGGAAGTGAGCATCTTTTTTCTTACAGTTAGAATTAAGGTCCTCGGATTGAATCTCCTTGGATCACCTTCTATCCTGTGCCCACACTTGACCCAATTATTGTGTAATGTCAGGGCAGTGTAAAGTGCTGGTATGACCTGGTATGCTTCTCAACCCATCCAAAGTGTATGGATTGAGAGGGATTAGAGGAATTCCTCCAAAGAACATCATGGAGTTTTTTGCCAGAGGAAAGAGGAATGGATGCTGGTCAGGCAAAACAACAGATGTCCACTGTGATGTCTTTAGCTAATCTTGCCATTACATAGTCCTACAGTAGTAATTTTCTACAAATTCTTCTGTTATGGTGACATGTGCAGTCCACCTTCAGAGCTAGATCTTGTAACACTCATCAGAAATATTTGGAAAAATCATTTTATACTCTCAGTGGCAGAGTCCAGTCAGATGCAGACAAATGGCAAGATGGTAGCAGAAGCAGCAATAAATCAGGCCTTAGCATACGGATATAGGAGTGAAAGATCAAAAAAGCTGTTTAGGGGCCAGCCTGGTGGCGCAGGGGTAAAGTTCGCACATTCTGCGTCAGCGGCCCGGGGTTCGCTTGTTCGGATCCCGGGTGTGGACCTCTGCACAGCTTGTCAAGCCATGCTGTGGCAGGCATCCCACATATAAAAAGTAGAAGAAGATGGGCATGGATGTCAGCTCAGGGCCAGTCTTCCTCAGCAAAAAGGGGAGGATTGGTGACAGATGTTAACTCAGGGCTAATCTTCCTCAAAAAAAAAAAAAAAACTATGGAACACCCACTCTGTGTGGGCACCAGGCTATACACTGTCTCATTGATCCTCACAGTGATCCTGCATAGAGGAATTATTATCCCCATCTTGCAGATGAGCAAACCAGAAATGCTGAGAAACATTCCCAGTGTCTCACAGCTACTGAGCGCTCTGACCTCAAAGTCAGTCTTCTTTCTATGTCAACTCGTTTAGACCTGCCTCCCTATCCTCCAGCTCCCAAGACAGTTGGGGAATTACCTCTGACCCCCCTCAATCCATGCACTTTTGGTGGGTTGATTTCCATCCCCTCCTTACTCCCCACGTATATTTTTAATTTCACTAGAATGCTTTTTTAATGTATCCTTCAATTTCTTTAAAGAACATGAATATGGCCAAAGATGAATATCAATTTTTTAAAAAACACATAACAATTTAGAATATTGTATACTTAAAACACTGTTAAACTACCTAGGAAGTTAACTCAACAAATGGGTGACCATGAGAACGTACTAGGTCACCAGCACGTTAAACTCTCTTGACATCACACAATGATTTGGTCAGTTGTGGGCGCCGGATAGCAGGCGATCCAATGAGATGCTATCAGATTATTCATAATGCAAAGTAGGCTGTGTTTTCTTCTTCTTTTTAAAATATGTGTATTTAAACATTTTTTGGTATCATTGCTCTATGTTTGTCCCCTGAGTGTGTCTGAATGTTACAAAATGTTGCTTTTTACAGAAAGAATACAGGAAAGACCTGGAGTCGCAAATTAAAGGGAAGGGGATGCGAGTTGGCGCTGACACCCTCGGAATACAACATGCCAGAAAAGCCTCGGAGATGGCTAGTGAGGTTAGTGGAGTGAATGAGGCAGACCTTAAACTTGTATTTTGGAACTTAACAAATCATATTAACAACTTGCTTAGTCCATGGAATTTCCCAAAGCTTTCTGTGCCCAGTTTAACAGTTTGGAATGGAAACCATTCCAAATCATCACACTTATTTGAAAATTTGCAGTTTCTGCTTTGCTCATATCCTTTAAATATATCAAAGAAAACTTGAGGAAAGGCATTTTAAAAGAAAACACACAAGCACCCCCTTACCTTCTTATCTTATCCTGTAATATAATAAATTTTCATGTTAATCTAGGCTGCAATCAGTGTTTTCATACTACTTTTTCTTTAAATCATTTGCTACTTGGCACGTCTGTATTTCCAGCTTTCTGAGCAGAACTTGAAAATCACATATTGATACTCTAACATGACAGTGATAGCCATTTCTGTGTGATTTGGTTGCATCATCTGTTGACCTCATCACCATGCCTGGAATTTCTGCAGAGTCAGCATTTGGGGTTGAGGTGTTGCATATCCTAGATGACCATGTTCCTTCATCTAATACCATTTTCCTCTTTGTATATGTAATACATGTAACGACAGGATGTTAATTTAAAAGTTTTGGCTTGGAGGCTATGATATCATAGATATCAGATGACAGAGTTCTAGGAGTCAGATCGTATGAGTTTTTTTCAAAACAAATGCCCCAGAACTCGTTCCACACTTCTTGAACTCCCCCAGCAATTTCCAGAATATAAAAGGGTCACTGGAGTGGATGGTGTTTGGGAAGAGATGATTTTGTAAGAAGCACATGTAAAGAGAAAGTTGGGGTGCAGGTTAAGAGGTGCTGCTCCCTCATCTCCAGGCTGACTGGGGGGAGGTTTTAGTGGGGCTACCCTGAGAGCTATATTGTGACCCTTGAGTTAGGAAGAGCTGGCTTAGGATTGACCCCCCCCAGGAAATCTGGAAGAAGAGAGGTAGCTGATTAATTGCCAGGGAGTTAGGGCTGTGATGGGATCTGCCTGCATCCCCAGGGTTAGGTACTGGCCAGGGAAGTGGGATGGCCATATTTGTTTAGGCAAAGAAGTGGGGATGGCATAGAATTCTTAACCCATAGGACTTGCATTTGAAATGGCAGCAGGTGGGCAGGATGCATGCTGGACAAGTACTTGAAAACTTCCTTTCACTTGGCCCTTAATTCTGTTCTCCTCCTGAGAGATAGCCATTGTTATAAAATTGTTGTAGAGCCTTCCAGATCTATGTTTATGTATAGATAGATAAACATACATTTGTGCACACAGAGACTTAAGCAAACTTAAATACCATGTACTTTGTTCTGTGCTGGCTTTTTTCACTTAATATTATGGACTCTTTTCCATGTTACTTCGTATAGTTCTACCTCATTCTTATAGAAAAATTAAGTGTTCTATAACATGGATGTGCAACCATTTACCTTTTGATGTCTCAGAGGCATTACCATATGTAAATGACACATAAAATGCGTCATTTTATCCTTATTATAACAAGGATCTCAGCATTACATGCTGAAACCCGAATGTTTAATTTTTTCCCCAGATCTACTTCCCTCTTCCACCCCCTTCTCAGCAAATGGCATCAATGAAATCCCATAAGTCACTTTAATTCCTCGTGTCAGCAAGTTTTATTGATTCTGTCCCATAATGGTTTCCTAAATCCATCTACTTGTCCCCACCCTAGTCCAAATTACTATCTCTATCACCTGGATCCTTGCAATAGCTTCCTAACCAGAATTCTGCTTCTGTTATTGCCCCCCTTGTATCCATTCTCTGCCTAGCAGCCAGAACAATCCTTGAAGAATTAAATTATGTTACTGCCCCCACTTAAAAGTCTTCAGTGGTTTCCATTCATGTCCAGCGTAGACTTCATACTCCTTGCCCTGGCGTTCAAGGCCCCCCTCCATGAATGGGCCCCAGGCTGCCCGTCCTCATCCCGTGCCCTTTTTCCGTTGTCCGTTATGCTCCAGTCTCATAGGCTTCCCGTCTGCCCCTCCACAGGGTTTAGGGTCTCTGGACAGCTCTGCTGTCTTCCTGAAAGTCCTTCCCCTGGTCTTTGCAAGGTTGGTTCTTTCTTGTTATTCATTTCTTAGATTAAATAGTCCTTTCTTAAGGTGGCCTCCTTGGACTTCGGAGTAACTAACTACCCAGTAACTATCTAATCATTACCTATAATTCTCTGACATTTTTCTTATTATGAGGAGGGGGTGACATCCAGTATTAGTTCCAGTCACTGGATTGGAGTATGGGGGTAGGGATGGGGAGGGATTTGGGGCTGGAGAAGGCTTCAAAATCATCTTCATGGGCCTGAGAGTTTAAAGAAAGCATTCTTTTGCTGAAGAAAAGAATGTGGAAAGAACAAAAATTTTGTATTTCACACTTTTACCTAAGAGCAGGCTTCTAAGATGTATTCCTTTTATGAAAAGCTGAAATGTCATGTCTTTCCTTAGTATGTTCATAGATTAGTTTATTCAATGATATGCTGATTTAGGTTTCTCTGTGTCCCTTGGGACTACATACTAGGAAAATGGGGCAAATTTAGTTATTGAGAACCTGGGGGAAACAGGCCTAGAGGAGAGGGCTGTACCATGGTTACAAGTAGCCCAGAGCAGTTTTGATGGTGCCGTTGTCTTTGCAATCCAAAGCTTTTATTTGCACATAATCATAGTCATATCCCATTTCGTCCAACTGACAGGCTCTCAAATCCTTTTCAGTCAAAGTTTGGGAGTTCACCATAGTTCAAAGTTTAATTTTTCCAGTAAAATCAATGTAGTATATTGTTACACTAGTGACCTCCAAGAGTCAAACCTTGCAGTACTTTTGGGCTCGACCATCTGACTTTCTTTAGCCAATAGGACATTAGCAAGTGTGACTCGGCAGAGGTTCTAAAAGATTGTGTGGATTGGGGCTTGCCGTCTTGAAATGCAGATGTCAGAGCGTTGTTGTTTTAAGCCTTCTAAGTTTTAGGGTGTTTTATCGTGCATCAATATTAACTGATGCAGCTAGTGTCCTGTGAGCTCTATCTATGTGCTTTACAACACTTCTAGATTTGAAAGTTCATATTGGAAAATTAAATGACATATTTCTACCATGGGACCTTGGTGGCTGTCTATGATTAGTGCCTCAGTTTCTATGTATATTGTCCTTCAAACGAAGGGTTTTGTTTGGGGGCCCTAAACAGGCTTACTAAAAACTGAGCTTTTTACAGACATAGTAATAGTTGAATATTATTATTTTGAAAGTTAAATATTATTATTGAATCTTAATTCAGAAAAGTGAAGCTGGGAATGTAAGTCAGTGAAAATAGGCAGGTTTATGATTCGAAGATAGGGAAAAAATGTAATATTTCTCTGAGACTGAGATTTTTATTTACAGCTTCTCCAAAATTGGAACATCACAAATAAGCAATTCAACATTGATTTTAAAAGAGAATCTCCAAATCTAGAGTATGTCAACATCATAGAAAATAGCTGTTTTGGAAGAAATTTAATTAGATATAGTCAATAGTTTTTTTCCTTTTAATAAAATTTTTTATTAAAGAATAATGATATATAAAGAATAGTGTACAATTGTTAGTATATAGCTTGGTGAATTTTAAAATTGGTTTTAACAAGTGGCAAGAGTCTGTTAAGACATTTGTGTTTGTGTAATTATGACTGTTTTGCAAATGATGGATAATATAAGTCAAGCTTGCTCAAAAAAAGCAGATAATTTATTGTTTTATACCAAACAGTGGAAGAGTTCTTAGACACGGCTTGGTCTGAGACTCAAACGGCGTGATTCAGTTTCACTTTCTATCTTTCAGTTGTCAGGCAGGCTTTCTTCTCTTGTTTACGAAGAGGCATCTAGCAGCTCCCGGGGCTGCATCCTTCCTTATTTATGTCCAGAAGGAAAGAGAAAGTCTCTTGACATCTTGCTTGGTAAAAGAAATGCGCCTTCCCCTGAAGCAATCATAAAGAGCCAGGGAAGGGGTCTAATGATTTATTTAAGTCCCACAGAGCCCATGGACCTGGGCCAGGCTCACCCGAGCTGAGTGGTTTAGAATGAGTGGGCAGTGAATTGCCCAGTGGCAAACCAGGCAGTTAATGAAGGGAAAAGAGTGGCCGGATTCCAGGGCAGCAAGCAGCAATTATTCACTACAGAACGAAAGTGATAATTTTACAATTCCATCTGATTGACACTTATCAACTGAGTTATATATTAACCAATAATTTGTCAATTTTATTATACTGAAATATAGAAAATTTCCCCTTGGCTAACTCTGTTTCCTTTCTTGATTCAGGTTAGTAGAAAAGAGCCTCCTGATTACTTGTGAATAAGTCACTCCGAGGCATGTTCCTAACCACAAGTGAAAACCCTAGTTCTATAGAAATAAAAGAAATAAAGGTCCAACTTATTGCCAAAAGCCATGATCCTGATGTCAAAAATGACTTCAAGTTTTTCAACCCAGTTTTTTCAAATTATCGTAGAGCTCTAATTGCACGTTTTATTTCCTACAGAAAGACTATAAAAGAGATCTGGAGACTGAAATTAAGGGGAAAGGCATGCAGGTGGGCGCAGACACTCTGGATATCCAGAGGGCTAAGAAAGCATCCGAAATGACCAGCCAGGTAAGAAACTAACAGGATACAAAGTTTAAGGCAAACATATTGAATTGTATCTAGAAAGAGTATGAATGGTATTGCCCCATGTGTGGCTTGGAGATTCAAACACATAAATATCTGCGTTGCTGTGGAAGGTTAAGCTAAGTTCTGAAGATTATTTTCTGTTCTTTTAGAAAGAATATAAGAAGGACTTAGAAAATGAAATTAGAGGGAAAGGAATGCAGGTGAGCATGGATATCCCAGACATGCTTCGAGCCAAGAGGGCATCTGACATCTATAGCCAGGTGGGTGGAGAATGAAGGTGCTTGAAGTGATGTGTTCTGATATCCAATAATGATGTGCTTTGTGTGTCTCTATGATTGCTATCTTTTTGAGGGCACTGTATTCAGAGTCAGTGTACTCTATTGTAAAGGAACCTCTGGCCAAACTTGATTAACCTCACTAATGAAAGGGGCAACCGCTGTAGGTTCAATTCAACAGACGTTATTGAGCATCAAAGCTGCCCTGTTGGGGCCCTCTGTTTTGAGCCTGAGGACATTTTGACCTTTTTTTATTTTTATTTTTTGACTCTATTGTGCACTTGGCTTCAGTGCTCACACTAGGGAAAAAAGATTACACACGAGTTGTCTTTTACCTAGTTTATAATGAATGTTATTATTAAAATAATCAGCCCCAACTAAAACTGAGTGAATAAAACTGCACAAAGTGTAAGGTGAAACTGAATATTAACTAAAAATTGAGAAGAACTAGGTTTTCTTGGTAAAATATAATTTGCCAAGTGTACTTGTCACACATCCTCTAGAAAAACTGGATATGAGAGAAATAATGACCACAAAAGAAAATATTTAATGGAAGAAGAAGTTATTGATAAAATTCAATTTGGGTAAAAGTAGTCATTAGTGAGTGTTATCTTTGCTGTAAAATTTACAAGGAAAAGAATGAATCCCAATGGAAAAAGATAGTAAAGGGGAATGAAAAAATGTAAAATGGTTATGGAAAATTGACTAAGGAATTAACTTTGATTAATGGGGTTTGTGCTGAAAATAGTTTTTAAGAAAATTTGACCAAGTTGGTTAAAATTCTGATTAACACATAAGCAAGGTGTCTAAATATCTGCTGGTTCACAATGGTGATATCAAGATGCAGAGTCAAATATCAGAGGAGTTGTCTGCTTCTCGGCCTCCTCGGATGATGTAGTGGTTGGGATGGTCCTGTAGTCTGTCCTCAGCATCACATGGTGGCACGTGAGCTTGGAGAAGGTCGCTTGAACTGTATCAGCTGCACTAAAACCATAGATAAATACACAAAATAGGCAAATGGCCATTTGAGTCAGTGGAGAAAAGTTGCTGTCTCAAGAATGCCAAGCTCATTCCTTCATTCAGCAAATACTTCCTGAGCATCCATTTACATGCAAAATTAGACATGGTTTTGCCCTTGGGGAGTTACAGGCTAATGTAATAATTGAATAATCATGCAAATGTAGTATTATAAAGTATGATATATACTACCAGAAAGAAAAGGTATCAAGAGTAAAGAGGAAGTGATGCCTGAGCTGTCAGAATTCCTGCTTTAACTTTTGACAGTGTTAGTTTTTTGAGTTTGACATGGGGATGCATCTGATTTTAAGGAATTTTAGTTATTTTGGATACAATGGAATAGTTGAGAGGATGTGATGATGCCGTGGTGCATTTCAACATGAACAAGAGTCACCTTTGCTGACAAGCAGCAGTATGCTATGATGGTTAACTTCACTGGCTTCGGAGCCAGAGTGTCTGGATTTAAATTTTAGCTCTGACGTTTCTTAGCTAATGCCTCAGTTTCTCCATCTATAGAGTGGATAATAATAGTATCTGCTGTGGGATTGATCAAATGAGTTAATGTGTGGTAAGTATTTAGAACAGCACCCATTCCATAGTAAGCACTATGTAAACGCGGGTACCCCTAGAAGGTACTGCCCAGGTTCTATCAGAGCTCATAGCAGTACATTTAGTAGAGAGAGAATTGAGATTTTTATCTCAAGTACAAAAATACTAGCCCCTTTCCCTTGATCAAATGTATCTTTATCTGAAGTAGGAAGCACAGCATAAATCCAGAAGCATGAAAACAAGTAGGCATAGGAACTAGGACTGGTCCTGGAAGAGGAGGTCCTAAACCAAGCAGTGGGTGGAGCTCAGCCTCATGAGGTTTGAGTGGGCTGGGGTGGAACCCATTGCCCAAGCAGAGGGGAGGCTGCTCCCCTGGACTGTTTGCTTTCTCTGCCTACTCCCTTTATTTTCACTGTTGCATCAACTCTTGCTTTGAATAATTTACGGCCATGTGGTGTAGAAGAGTTGGGATAAGTAGGATCATTTTCTGTCTCTGTCTGTCTCATTCGTGTGGACACACATGTGCGTGCACACTCACGGAGTTTCAGCTATCTATTTACTGTTCATATTTTTAGAAAAAGTATAAAGATGAAGCAGAGAAGATGCTTTCTCACTATTCTACTGTGGCAGATTCTCCTGAAATTCAGAGAATTAAGACAACTCAACAGAACATTAGTACAGTGAGTAGTTATTATTTTTCTTCAGTTGCCACCTTGAAATTTTGTTTTGTGAAGAGGGCCTTTTTCCCTCATTGTCTCGGTTTTTTCTGCATTGCTTGAATTTCTTATCAAATGTATTACCTTTTTTCTTTAAGAGTACTTAAATATTCTTACAAGTTATAATTTATCATGATTGTTTTAGACTTAGAAATTCAAGTTTTTTCTTTGGTACAAGCTACAGTTATTTTTAACTGAATATTAAAATTTCTCTCAGGAACAAGGTCTTAATCTTCCGTACAGATTTTACTTTGAAGATGAAAACAGACATATGAAGTTATTTCCTTCATAGTCATTGATTATTTGCTTTGATAATATATCTAGGATTTACTAGTTTGTAAGCAGTTCCTAAACTTTGGTATTTTTATTTTGAGGGCTAGGAATTGTGTCAGTAGCGTTAATTAAGAGATTGGGTCTATGCTTGATGGATATGTAAACTTGGATTCCAAAATTATAAAAATTGAACGTACAGTCAATATTTTAATGTAGCGTGAGCTGTCATTTACTAGTTAAGTAAATGTCTCATCAAAATCTCAATTCTCTTAAGTCTGAGGACTTCTGGTATATTTTCTACCTTCTAATAAGTTGGCAGGCTCCAGCCCTCAGGGTGCTGGTCAGGTACCTCTAGCGCTCCATAGGCTCACTGTGCTAAGAAATGGAAAAGTCTTGCCGGAAGGGAGGATCAGAGAAAAAGGCTATTTTGACCCTCATCTCTTGTGATTCCATAGTATTCCAGATTTCTAGGCTTTGGAGGAAAACATCTCTCATATCATACTCTTCCAACTCCCACGAGGACCCACTGGATTCCAAGAGAGGCGATAGTTCTGTCCTCATATGCCTTTCTTATAATTATTCTCTTTTTCTGTAGAGTACATTGTTTCTTGTTTGCTTTGTGTTTGAAAGGGCTGGATGTTGATAGGTATGGGGAGACATGGGGAAAGGTTAATGAATAAGTGGAAGATAGAGAAAATAGACTGAATTCCTGTTGATGTTGACGATAGAGCTAATATTTTCTTTGAAGAAATGAGGGCATCTTTGTGTTTGGAGAATGGTGCTTGATTAAAATTTCATGCTGTTTTGGAATGAAATGATAAGTGCTTAGTGGGCTTTTATAATATGTGCTTTGATTAATCTCAAATACACATTTGACATATATTTATCTTTGAAGAAGGAAACTCCATTTTGCCAACTAATATTCTTAGAGCAAATAACCTGCAGCCACCTAGGGTATCATGCATGCCCTTGAACAGGTGTTAGAGGGTTCCTTGTAAGATTATGGTATATGAAACTGAAGTTGTACGTCTATTCTCATCATGGATTATTTAATTGATTAATATAATGTTGGTACTCATAAATAGAAGGTGTATTCACACTACTTTAAAACCTGGGAAATTGTCTTTCTTTTATGAGAGTTGGATCTAGGACTTGAATTCTAATAAGCTTATAGTTATTCTCTTCCTTCTCTTATAATAAAGGCATTTTATAAGAAAGAAGTCGGAGCTGGCATAGCAGTAAAAGATACTCCAGAGATTGAACGAGTGAGGAAAAATCAGCAGAATATTAGTTCAGTAAGTTCTCTCTAGCATTAATTATCCTTTCCAAAAGCAAATGTAAGCTAGATGAACGTTTTTAGTTCTTTACTAAACTGGCTGCTTTTTCCTTTTCTTCTTTGTAGAAATGCTATTTCATCAAATATCAAAGGTCTAACTTTTAGAGGAAAGACTGTAGGCTTGTTCCCCTTGAACCTGAAGCACTGTTTTATCTTGACATATCAGAGTGCGTAAGAGATAGATCACTTTAATAGTACAGTAATGAAATCTAGGATTAGGTTTCATCCTTTTGAACAGAATTTTAACTGTATTAAATTTTTCAGAGAAAGGATAAGTTTCGGTATGTCTCCATGACTTGGAGGAAAGAAATTTTACCCTGATTAAAGGCCCCAGAACATTTATTTGGTGGCTTAAGAGAAGATTTCAAAGGCCCCATTTCCCTTCTACTCCTTCCAGCTTCCAGCAAAGAAAAACGTACACCTTCACTATAATTCATGAAATAACTTACCCTCTACTTCCCTTGGAGCTTGGGGGAGCATACAGGAGGAGATTAATGTTATGAGTAAATCTTTCTCCTTTCAGTGCTTGACATTTACAATGGATAATTGCTATCCTTACCAATAGGTATTCTGCCATGTATATTTAGTGTATTTAGTTTCTTGTGGATGAATCAGGAGTTCTTTCCTTAAATCCCCTTCCCCAGCCTTTCTCTTCTCCTTCACCTTTGAGGCAGAAGCTTTCTTTAAGTAATCTGAGTTAAACCGCCTTGGTTAGCCTCGTGTGTCAAGAACTCTGTCAGGAGAAGGACCTTATGCTGCGGCTGTAGAAATCTGGTCTGATCCACCGTGGTAGGGGCTTGTGTCAGACAAGACTCGGATCTGATAGAGAGATTAGTTTGCAAATGTTTGTTGGAAATGTTTGTTTCCTTCACTTTCACATGATAGTATTTGAAACGTAGCCATCAGTGCGCTGGGGTACAATGTTATAAATGTTCTGTAGTGTGCAATTCTATTGCATACAGTGAATGGCTGTGCCATTTTGATGAGTTTAGAGTCATATGAAAAACAAAAATGTTCCTCTTTAATCGCATTTAGTTTCTCATCCGAGGAAAATCACACGAAGTAGTATAGTACATCATTTCTTCTCCAGCATCCCACTGCCTCTCCTAGCAAACAATAAATGCACAGTTCTCTATCTCTAGGAAGTTGGGCCATAAACTCCTGCTTAGTATTCAAATGGGAAGTTGCCCTTTCAAGATTAGCTAGATCTGTCAAACCGAGATATGATTCTCTAACATTTAAAGATCTCGACATTTTCCACCTCCAGAGTACAAGCCTTTTAGCTATTAGCTTGCTCTCAGAACTATTTTTGAATCTTATTTAGAGGTAGCCTCTCTCACTGTACTCTCAATTGAACTGTTTTGGATCTGGACTGATATTGGCTTTGTGTACTCATATGAAATCCATAAATACTAAGACATAGATGGTCTCTGAGATATTTAGGAACTGTTTCTCAGTGACTGTCAGCATAGATTTCAGCCTTAATCATTTTAAAAATTACCAAGTGATTTCTAAAACATTCTGTGCAGATTTAAGTCTTTGCTAAATTTCTACTTGTGCCTCTTAAGTCTAGCCTGTGTTTCCATACATATGAATATATATGTATGTCCTTTTTCTGGAATCCAATCTTCCAGGATTTTTTTACCTGTTAAAATACCACCTGAGGGGCTAGCCTGTTGGCGTAGTGGTTAGGTTCCCATGCTCCACTTCAACGGCCCAGGGTTCCTTGCTTGGGATCCTTGGTGTGGACCTACACACCGCTCATCAAGCCATGCTGTGGTGGCATCCCACATAGAAGAACTAGAAGGACTTACAACTAGGATATACAACTATGTACTGGGACTTTGGCGAGGGAAAAAATAAAAGGGGGAAGATTAGCAATAGATATTAGCTCAGGGCCAATCTTCCTCACCAAAAAGAATTTAAAAAAAAAAGAAAGTAAGTAAACCACTCTCCCTGTGGCAGAGTGGTTAAGTTTGCACGCTCCACTGCAGGGGGCCCAGTGTTTCATTGGTTCGAATCCTGGGCGCAGACATGGCACTGCTCATCAAACCACGCTGAGGCAGCGTCCCACATGCCACAACTAGAAGGACCCACAACGAAGAATATACAACTGTGTACCGGGGGGCTTTGGAGAGAAAAAGGAAAAAAATAAAATCTTTAAAAAAAAATAAAAGAAAGTAAAAATTAAAATAAAATAAAATGCCACCTGAAACGATGGCATCATTAAGCATTTCATAAGTTTAAAGAGCTGTTTCTTGTCCCCTGCCTAGCTGAGTTCTGGCATTACTGTTTGTTGGGTTGAGCTTCCTCAAAATAGATTTGAAAGAGGAATTTTGAATGAAGTGGATGTCAAGATATAGACGGACTTCTATGTAAAGTGATTGTGTGGGAAGAAGATACTTCCTGACTTTCTGCCACTGGCCCTTCTGTGGTGTTAAGGACACAGTGGTCTCTGTTTTTGGTGCATTCCCCTCCAAGCCCCCCTTTTTCTTCTTTTATTGTGGCCACTTAATTTTTTTTCCTTATTTTGGATTATTTGTGTGCTCTCAGTCAGATAAGCAGTGTTCCAAGACTCTGTAGCTAACTCAATTTGACTTTTGCCTTTAAATACGTGGTAGATTTTAATTAACATATTAATAAACAGAAACTGCTTTTCAGAGAGAAAATAATAAATGATGTATTATATTACTGAAGATAATTGCCAGGATTTTTTGTGCATCTGCCTAATGATAAAATTTATCCTCATAAGCAACATTTGCTTCCTTTAATTAAAAAGCTCCTACAATGATGGATAGGTGAGTAGATATGGGTTTATTTGCACTTTAGGATAAAGGAATCATGAAAGCATCAGATAAAATAAAAATTTGTGTTCCCATTGAAGGACAAATTAATGTTGGAATTTAAAAATTCAGTTATGCAATAGTTACAAGTAAGAATTCTTAACTATTTTTTAAGCCTCATGTTGAATGAAGTGCACATTTTTTAAAATAAATTATGCAGGTGAAATACAAGGAAGAGATGAAACATGCAACAGCCATTTCTGATCCTCCAGAGCTAAAGAGAATTAAAGAAAACCAGAAGAACATCAGCAATGTGTGATCGTATTTCTTTAAGTATTGTTTCCTATTTTATTGGATAGCAGTATAAATGAGGGCATGGAGCTTGAACAGGTGAAATCCCATTGCAATGAATACCACTACAGGAGGGCCAGTTCCTGAAAGGTGGAGATAAGATCTCACACATCTTTATGTTGGGCAAGCAGTACACCTAGTGTGTGCAGTTGTTTATTAAAGACTGTGTTCTTGAATGCCTACTCTGCTTTTGTTCTTGGGGAAATTCAAAGATGAGTGAGATACACTCTAAAGTTGGGGCCTGTGAGTATTCTCAAGGTCTCCAGGAGAAACAGACAGAATAAATAATGATTGTGCATTGTTTAGTGTGAGAACAATAATTAATATTTTGGGGGTGTTTACTATGCTTTTTGAATACATGAAGTATCTCGTTTAATAATAAGTAATAATTCCTCTTGCAAAGTGCTGTGGAAATTCAGGAAGGAAGGCTATGTCAGTGAGAGAGAGGAAAACCCTCAGAGAAAGAGTAATTTTTGAGTTAGATCTTGAAGAGTTGAGTTAGATCTGGGGTAGACTTTGTAAGAAAGGGCCTTCCTGGCAGATCAAGCAGAGTATGTCCAGGAACCAAGGCCTATTGAAGGAGGGGAAGATTTAGTGTGATGAGTTCGTGGGGTGAAACGTGGCAGGAGATGCTGGTGGAGAGAGAAATTGTGATCCAGGTCATGAGGAGGCAGTTGGGCGTCCCACAGTGTCCCTAAGATACGGTTCATATACTGGCATGGTATTCAAGATGCTGTTAAGAGGTGCACCAGTGATCAGGCCTTGCCTTAGTGATTAAATTGTTTTAATGTGTACCTTTCCTTAAAGGAGGATTACTAGTTTTCGATTTATCATAGAAACATAGCACTCCCTTAAAAATAACTTTATTTGAAAATAATAGTGAGTTAATTTAATGAAAAAGTACTATAAAACACAGCACAAGTGATATCTGGCATGGCATATGGGAAGTGGTGTGGGAATGGTGGAAATTTGGGCAACACTGGAGTAATGGAGAAGAACATGAACCCTGGACTATTGGGTTGATCCTAGTTCCAGACCTTACTGGCTGTATGACCGTCATAAGCCACCAACTTCTCCAAGTTTGAATTTCCTCATCTATAAAACAGGGACTAGAATATTAAGCGAGATGTTGCCAGTAAAGCACTATATAGTATGATAGTATGTTTGTGAGTGGATGGATGCAAGACATGATGACTCTCATATCAAATTCATGTCCCCGAACTTCCATCACTAGAAATTGGCTACATCAGTTTCTCTACATGAATAATGCTGTTCAACGGATTCTTCCCCTCTGAGCTTTACCCAGAGTAATCTTTCCTTGTGTCCTGCCATCAGTAGAGATTACACTGGATCTTTCCTCACTTTAACTCAGACAGTTACCCCGACACAAGAATCTGCCCAGACTCTCAAAATATATGCCATGGCACAGAGAACTCGCACATTGCAGAAAGAGGTTGCACCAGAAGGGGCCTATACCTCTGTCGTTTATTTTCCAGGCTTACCAGACTTCTCTACACTTACACGTTACTGCTGAGAGTGGGCATCTCAAGTCCATTTTATCTGCCGGCCCTGTAGGTCTTGTGATTTCTTGCCAAAAAAATTCCCTAACGCTAAATTGAAGCTCTAAAAAATCATTAAGACTGTCCCTGTAGAGTTTCTTGTAATGGGATTTTAACCTCTAGTTTTGCTTTTGCCTGTCAAAATTCATTTGGGGGACATGCCGTTCTGTTTCTCTGTGTCGGGTGCTCATTGTTTCTCTGGGTCGGGTGTTGTGGAATTGCTGGGAAAGCTGACCTTAGCTATGAGTCTGGCCCCCCCAGCTGAGAAGGGTCACCTCTGCAGGAGCTCAGGGAGACTTCTATACTGCTAGGTCGGAGAGCAGTCCTGCCAGTGTTGGAACTTTGTTGAGAAGGAAACTTTCAGGTTCAGAGTTTCTTTCTCTGGTGCTCGTTTGTCACAGAGGCGTAAGCACATGACTGGTGTGACCCTCCTTTCTAATGATGAGTGCAGAGTTATTCTTTTTAAATATAAAATCGCAATCTGATAAATATTGCTTTAGTGCTTTGAAGAAATGAGTTCACCGTAAGGATCATTTATTATTGCTGGTAAGATTGAACTGAGAGAGGACACCAATAATGAGACAATTTGAAGAGTAACAACTAAAGGTGGAATTCAAAACATTTGCACAAGAAAAACTTAGTCTGGGATCAATATGATGAAGTCTGTTAGCAATGCGTATTTCACTGTCAGATGCTAGTGAAGATTTTAACTAATGAATGCTCTGTAGCCATGTGGCATTTCGTTTCATGTTCTGGAGTGTTGGTGCACGTTTCCTTCCCTTAACTCCACACTGTCTTGCATCTTGTCCCCAGCTCCGGTATAAAGAGCAGTGCCACAGGGCAACCCCAGTAAGCGTAACACCAGAGATAGAGAGAGTGCGGAGAAACCAGGAGCAGCTGAGTACGGCAAGTGGTTTCTGTTTCTCTTCTATTTTACGAAACATTGTATGTTTTTATTCTTCAGAATGCTCTCTGAAAAGCTTGAAACCCTCCACGTTTGGATATTCCTTCTCACATAGTGAAGGGCATGAATTGTGACCCTCCCATGTGAGCCCAGGACATTTGGGACTGTGTTGCTATAATTTAGCCATGTTTGTTTATTCAAGGAATCTTCATTAAGTACTCCAGTCTGCCGGGCATTATCCTGGTCACTGGTACACCAAGATGGAGAAGACTCAGTTCCTATCCTCATGGACTTCATAGTTTAGTTGGTAAATATCTACAAGCTACATCCAGGCAAGGACCTGGAGAGTGCTGAGTCTATTGTCAATCTGAGAGAAAAAATATCTATTGGAATAGAGCAAAAGAAGACCCGGCTTGATTGGGGTTTTAAGACATAATGTAGGGAACCTAACCTATAGAGTAGGGGACCTTATAAATAAATTTGGAAACAGTATTCAATCATTCAACAATCTAAAGCTAATAAAGCAGCGAGAGTTAATCATGAGGCACCTCTAACATGGACCCTGTGCTCAATGCTTTATGTGAACCCATGAGGTCGGCACGATTCATTGCCCTGGTTTGTAGAGCTGGGGAACGGAGTCTTAGGGAGGTCAACATGCCAGGGCCCCCTGGTTTGTAAGGACAGAGCTGGGATTTGAACCAAGGCCTCCTGAATTCAGAAATCTCTTTCAGAGGTTCCCCCCAATGGTTATTTTTCCCATTTTTTTGACCCTTTTATAGAACTTTTACCAATATAAACAATAGTCTTTTTCTTCCAAAACAGGTAATTTTGAAAGAGAAAACTGGTAATTTTGGAACTTAAGAATGAATTCTCCCAGGTGGAGGAAATCAGGCCGACCCCTGCTTTGTCCTTATCATTTTCCTGGAGGGCGGCAGGAGTGAGGAATCTTTAGCTTCTTTTGAAAGTAGAAGCTCAGGGTCTGAAAGGTAGTCAGTGGCCCTCCCGGGCTGCCATAGTGACCCACTGTAGTTCTCTTATAATGACTTCTTTCCGATGTTTCTCCCTTACATTTCCATTACTTTTATTTATTTATTTAAAAAAATATAGGTTTTCTTATTTTATTCTTTTCCATGGTGAAGATTGAAATGATGTTTTTTTTTTTTTAAAGATTTTATTTTTTTCCTTTTTCTCCCCAAAGCCCCCTGGTACATAGTTGTATATTCTTCATTGTGGGTCCTTCTAGTTGTGGCATGTGGGACGCTGCCTCAGCGTGGTTTGATGAGCAGTGCCATGTTCGAGCCCAGGATTCGAACCAACGAAACACTGGGCCGCCTGCAGCGGAGCACGCAAACCCAACCACTAGGCCACGGGGCCAGCCCCTCCATTACTTTTAATTGTAGAATTTGCAGTTAGTTTTGTATCGAACAGAAAAGATCATTTGTAAGAAGCACAACCAACAAGTTGTCTTTCTAGGTCAGATGAATCAGAATCCACGTGTCGATGTGAACCAGAAGATGGACGCATATCCAAGATGGTGAAAAATGTGGAGAGAGATAATCCTGAGGCTCGTCCTCTGTGGTATTTGGGTGGAGACCATTTTGCTTTCTATTAAAATTCTTTATCCTCCACAGGTAAAATACAAAGGAGAGATTAAACAGGCAACTGCAATTTCGGATCCACCGGAGCTGAAGAGAGTTAAAGAAAACCAGAAGAACATCAGCAATGTGTGATCTGCTTAGTAACTTTTTTCTTAGGATAGCAAACGCGCTGTCAATATCTCCAAGAGGAATTATGTTGACAAAGTTTTCATGACCTTGAGTTGATATTCTGCTCTGAATTGACTACCAATTTATTCGAAAGGTGTCGGGGTCTTAGGTATTATGGGCACAACGAGGCATTCCCTGCTGCAGAGTTTCCAGCGACAACCAGTAGGATTTTGCCTACACGTTCTTGTGTATCCCTCTTGGCTTCATGCTATTTTGCTGCAGTTCCCCAGAGGGATGCAGCAATAGCTCCTGGCTTCTTGGCCCCACAAATGAGCTTCCCACTTCTTTTTCTACCTGTATGTGTTTTAGTTCTCTAGCCTTCTAGCTATTATTACTTTATTTTTGGACGGCATCTGGGGGGAAATTATAAAGTGTGCATAGCTGAATAGGTCACATGAGACAGGCCCATTTTAGGGGCACTTGGTAAGGGGCTGTCAGTTTTTGTTCAGACACCGTCTCCTGGCTGCTCTAACTCCCTTCTGTTTATGTAACCTACGGATGTAGTTCACAGACAGACTCCTTTCTCGAAGTCATTAACATATAGATTGGGTTCTTGGGAAGAGGAAATTTGGACATCTATTTGGTTCAAAGAAGTCTTTTCTTCTTCAAAACTTTAAAGTCATTTGACCAGATTATAAAGGAAAGGCAGGTTATTGTTTGGCACTCTTCCTAACAACTATAGTTTGGAGAAGTAGATGGTCCTCTTTTCTGCGATATATTTAGAGTCACACTCGGCGTGACTCCATTACTCTGGAAAAGGAGCATGGTTATTGAGAAGCAGGAACGGAGTAGTGGGAAGCACACTGGCCTTTTTATGGATGACCATGGTCACCTATTTAGGCATCCTTTCAAAAGTTCTGCACGGTTAATTACTATGAAACTACAACAGCATAGTACCATTCTATATGGGTAGGAATACCTTTGAATAATATCCATGAAGACATTTCTTATCATATTCTTTTGCGATGAAATGCTTATTACAGCTTTACAACAATATGGGTAGGCCCATATATTTGGGTCCATTCACAGTGATTTGGACACATAATCCCTGTTATGGGGTGTTTTAGGATGGATTGATTTAAGAGGCAAGCATTTTACATATGACTCGACCTCTGATAGCATCCTCTGTTTTCATAGAGTCTTTTCCTTAGCTCCTTAAAATAAATACTATGCGGCTCTTATTTAGTTGAATTGATTCATAGTACTCTATTTTTTGTTCTCTGAAATGATAGGTTTGTTATAAAGGTCAGCTGGGAAGAGCTACGGTTTTGAGTGTAACTCCTGAAATGGAAAGAGTAAAGAAGAATCAAGAAAATATTAGTTCGGCAAGTGGTTTTATTCATTTTGGGCTGTCACAGAGAATGTTTCCCTTATTGTTTACTTGCAGTCCTGTTTTAAACAAAATCTATTTTCAAGAAGCATTTGTGATATATGTAGTAAATACACATGTTATTTCAGATAACGTCCAAAAGCTGCCACTAGATTTACGTTATCCTGTAATCCTTCATTGATATTTCCAGATGTGACAGTCACATTTAAAGTTTAGTTTTAAACTATGTTATTTTCATTTAAACAATGATTCGTGTTATTTTAACCAGTGTCTTTGAAACTGGTAGTCTTTGATGCGTAAGTTAAATAATTGTCATTTTACGGATGGATTCCATTGAACGTGGATTGTTAAGTGCTCTCTGCAAAACAAAATAAGAAATGAGTCATTACTCCAAAGTAAGGACTTAGAGGAAAAACATCCTACAATACATCTAATATAGAAATTGGTTTCTTGTTAAAATCCCACGGTGCACATCAGTTTGATTTGGATAGTATGCTTTCTCTTAGTGAATCTCAGGGCATCAGTTGTAAATTGCACATATGCCCTCAGGTCTGCAATAATTGCTATCCTAATCTGATAATCAGCCTCACAAATAGTGTGCTGATGGTCAGCTGTCAAGAAGAGCTCTATGCCTGGGGATCAGCATTTAGGTTTTACAGTGGACACCTTTCTATTGGCATTTCTGTCTACAGATGCTGACTGTAGTCAATATAACTTAACTTCTTTTTTTTTGCTGAGGAAGATTCACCCTGAGCTACCACTTGTGCCAGTCTTGCTCTATTTTGTATGTAGGTTGCTGCCATGGCCTGCCTGCTGACAAGTGGTGTAGGTCTGTGCCCAGGAACTGGGCCCGGGCTGCCTAAGCAGAGCATGCCGAACTTAACCACAAGGCCATGGGGCCAGCCCCCATAAATTACCTTTAAACTGTGGCTGCTTAAAAGGAAACTAGCTGGGGCCAGCCTGGTGGATAAGTTCATGTGTTCCGCCTTGGTGGTCTCGGGTTCATAGCTTCAGATCGCAGATGTGGACCTACGTACTGCTTATCAAGCCATGCTGTGGTGGCATCCTACATACAAAATAGAAGAAGATTGGCACAGATGTTAGCTTAGCGACAATATTCCTCACCAAAAAAAAAAAAAAAAGGGAAACTAGCCTTATTGTTTCTTATCTTCTTTGGAGGGGAAAAATAAAAGGAAATAGAAGGAAGCTTGGTGTGCATTCTTCAACAGTGTTATGGTGGAAAATGGGGAAATATAGAAATAGAAAAATAAATTTAAGTTCCACTGAGTTTTGGACTTTCCCTGTTTAATTTAAGTATGATAACCAGTTTTACTAACTACATTGTTAGTGGATGTTGATCACTCACACATTTGTTTTCAGTTGATAGATTTAGGTCATTTTTGCTATAGCTTTTAAAAGAGATCTTTGAGAGTAAAATTTTAGATTGTTATTCTAGAATGAAATGTAATTACTGAACAAGTTACCCAGGAGATAATTCAGAATATGTTGTGTATGTTTCACTCATTTGGAAAGCTCGAAAAAGTTCCATAATGTTTTTTATTATAATTGTCTTGTTATAAGTATGTTCTATTTACTTTTGCAGGTAAAATATACCCAGGACCATAAACAGATGAAAGGTAGACCAAGTCTGATTTTAGATACACCTGCTCTGAGACATGTCAAAGAAGCACAAAATCATATTTCAATGGTAGGATACAACCAGATCCTTCTCATGACTAAAACATACTAAGGAATGGCACCGCCCAGTGTACCCGCGGCATTAGTTCACCATTAATCTGGATAAGTAACAAAGCATGGAGATGCGATGGGCCCATCCTTACGGGGGCACTTTCTAATCACACTGAAATGTAAAGGAAACATTTACTCAAATAAAGTAATTTTTCTCAGTGATTTTTTGGGCGTCTTTTTATTTCTAACGTGACTACTATAAATGCATTTTGTGAAAGACATTTGTCTGCACTTCTTTTCAGTTAATTTTAAGATGGAGCTTGGTGTGTTTGCATGTTGCAAAGAATGTAAAAAAAATGTATTTTTTAAAACAATTTTATGAGATATAATTTATCTACCATAAAGTTCACCCATTTAAAGTTTACTGTTCAATAGTTTCTGATATAGTTTACAGACTTGCACAATAATCACCCTAATCCAGTTTCAGAGCATGAAAAATGTATGTTTTAAAGTATACCTAAGTTTTTGTAATAATATACAAAAAATTGTATATATAATTGTTTGTAACTCTCAATCTAATTTTAAATAATACTGTTTTCTTGAATAATTGTGTGGAAATAGTTTATCATTTTATTGCATATTAAAGGTTAAGAGATAGGAAATTAATTTGTAGCTAAGTTGGTACCTTTTAGGAAGTAACGAGGATTAAAAAATATCTATCTTTGGGCCCGCCCAGTGGTGCAGCAGTTAAGTTCACGCACTCCACTTCAGCGGCCTGGGGGTCGCAAATTTGAATCCCAGGTGTGGACCTACACACCACTTATCAAGCCACCCTGTGGCAGCATCCCACATATAAAATAGAGGAAGATGGGCACAGATGTTAGCTCAGGGACAATTTTCCTCAGCAGAAAGAGGAGGATTGACGGCAGATGTTAGCTCAGGGCTGGTCTTCCTCAGGAAAATATATATATATATATATATATGCACACGTGTATATATCTATCTTTTAAAGCTTCTGATTGATACACAGGTTTATATATAATTTAAAAGAGCCATAATGATGAAAAACATTGTGAAAATATCAGCACTTCATTTCTGATGCTAGGAAGCTGAAGTTTTGGACATTGTTTTTGGAATAATTGGAAAAGATACGTATTTGTAGAAAATAATCTAGATCCAGTTGGTGCAGTGACAGCTGTCATTGTATCAAGACTTTGTGAGCTATGTAACAATCAGAACATTTCAGTTTGAGTTAATATTGTTTTTTCCTTTGTTTTCAGGTGAAATATCATGAAGATTTTGAAAAGACAAAGGGAAGAGGCTTTACTCCTGTTGTGGATGACCCTGTGACCGAGCGAGTGAGGAAGAACACCCAGATCGTCAGCGATGCTGCCTATAAAGGTGTCCATCCTCACATCGTGGAGATGGACAGGAGACCTGGAATCATCGTTGGTAAGCTGCTGGTCCTTCTCGGCAGGTCTGCACAGTCAAAAAGATTCTCCTTGCCATAGCTTTAGAATTAGCCTCCTTATTCATCAGACTCCTCCTCAAATATCTGATGTGGTGCCCAGTTGAAAATGGACCACAGGCCGTGTTATTGTTTGCACCGTGTGGAAAGGGATTCATGGCATTCACAAGGTATCATTGCACATCCTTTCTATTATTGCACGTTCTCTGTCTTTAATACTTTTCTGGTCTTAAGAATGTTCCTACTTTTTCAAGAAGCAGCCCAAAGATCAGACACAGGTGATAACAATGGTTGGACAATTATTCTGTTTCCTTTGGTTTGTATACTTGATCAATATATTGTACTGCAGACATCGTCTGCATGGGTGACAGAAATAACAGAAACAATCCCATTTAGGTCCTTTAGTACAAATAGAGATATTCTGATGGTATTCTGTAAAATGAATGGCCTGTATTTTTTTGAATATTACTCTGAACTGGGATAATCAAGAGCTGTCTGAAAGTCCCATAAATCAGAGCAGGAGGAACTTTCTCTTCCTGCTGTTCCTTCTAGTCAGTCAGAGGAAATCTTAGGAACATAGTGTTGAATGGGGGCTGAGACACTGAGGATCACACTGAAGTCCAAGGCAGGGCTAGAAAGGAAACTTACTGACTTTTCAGTGTATATCAACAACTCACACTTCCAAAAGACTGTCGTCTTCTCCAGAGCAGTTTGCCTCTGAATTTTTGTAGCTAGTCCAATTATATTATATAGCTCAAATAATATTTTTGGTACCGTGCCTCTCAGTAACTTCACTGTTAGGTGATCTTCATCTTCAAAGGTAAGAGCTTGTTTTTTGGAACTAGGGAAAGGCCATTTAGAGGTGAGTTGGGGAGGAAAGTGTATCTTTGACAGGGTAATGTCTTAGCATAAACAAGGGTAGTAAAATCAGGGCACTAAGTTACTTTGCTTACTAAAGCAACTCCGAAAGCGTTTTCCGAAGAGGGATTCCAGACATATTTGTAGGCAAGTGATAGCTTTGCTGATCTTCCCAAGTTGATAGCTTAAAAGGATCACATTAAGTTGGATGGATGAGTTGTGATGTTTTCATCGCAAGTCATGCAGAATTAGAAAGTTTCATTGCTTTGTGTTAACATCTCATAAGGGCTAGTGCGGAGGGTCTGATTCATCCCGTGAGGGCGAAAATGCTGGAGTCTGCACAGCTTATCCCAGGTCCTACCCAAATCAGGGGCCAGGAATGACGGTGCAATCTTTGCTAGAAACTGTGAGAGAGTCCAGATTTTGAGCTCTCAGACATCAGTACTCATTACCTTTGATGTAGAAATTATTATTTTTTAAAAAATATAAGATATATAACTCTAAATTATTCACTTACTGGGCAATCCAGAAGTCAGCTTATGTCTTCTTATTGAGGGAAACTGTTGTTTGTTGAGGATTTGCCTTTGCAAGCACAAAACGAACTACATTCAGCAAACATTACGCTTCTGTGCCAGGCATGAAAATACAGGCTTAAAGATTTTCTGAGTAATTCAGACTAAGCCAATTTGTCCTGCTTCTATTTTGGTTGGAGGCTCTGTTCCTTAGTAGTTGTGTAGCCTTGGCCAAAGGAACTCAATCGCTCTCTGCCTCAGTTTCCTCATCTATAAAATAGGGACCCTATAGTACCTAATTTAATATATTATGAAACTTAAATGAGTTATAACTGAGAATAGTGCTTGGCATATGGTAAGCACTACATAATATTAATTAAATTAATTAAGACAGTAGATCCCCAGTTCCAGTTTGCTAATTAATTGCTTTTACTCATACTCCATTTCTGTCACATGTCTGCAACTAGGTTTTTATTTTCCTGTTGTTGGTACAGCACTATATGGATCATTTTAGGACCTGATAAGCATTAGTTGGAGAGAGTAATGAACCAGAAGTTATTAGATTTGGATTCTGCCTCCAGCTAAAATGGCAGACCCAGTTGGCTGGCGCGGTCTGATTACTGACTCACCTGTGGTCCATTGAGAGCCGGAAGCTGCTCCTGGTTCCTCTTTCCGTCCCTCCTCACTCCTTGCTCGGTGCCTTGCCTTACTGCCCTTTTCTAAAAGATGTATCTTACATGGGTTAGCTTGTGCTCATGGGCTCAGAATGAAAACCGGGCTTGCCACTTGCCTACATTTCAAACATTTGTTTCTGTTATAGGGAGAGAAGTTTTTGTTTGTTTTGTTTTCTCAGACAAAAACCTCTCAGTCGTTTCTTCTGGATTACCCACGTGTCTTTAATGAGAGGTTGTAATCAAACATTTTCCTGGTTTTCGTGTGTGGAGAGCGCGAGGGATTGGGGCTCAGCGGTGCGGGAGTTGTCTGGTGTGCACATGTGCTGGGTGAACAGTCACAGGCTCCATGTGGCAGCTCCGTGAAGAATAAACCATGCAACCTCATTGTGATCATAAAATTTTCTTAACAAATCCTTGTGAACGTGGCTGTCCCCTCATTCTCCTTGGGGGTCTGCAGCTCGGTAGGTTTGCTTATTGCATGTTTGTTTTTACATATATTGCTTTACAGACTTCCACTGGACTCTTTGGTGCTGACTTTTTTTTTTGTATTCATTCTTGATCTGTTGGTGTCTTCCTTTTGGTAAAAGACCTCAAAGTTTGGCGCACAGATCCAGGCTCCATCTTCGACATTGATCCCCTGGAGGACAATATTCAGTCTAGAAGTCTACATATGCTCTCTGGTATTGCTTACATTTTGAGTTTCTCTCCATTTACATGGTTTTCTCCTGAAAGGGAAGCTACTCTGACCTGTAGAGGTTCATTTGCCAACTGTGTAATGTCAATTTTAAAGTTGAAGATTCAAAAAACCAAAAAAGTGCTATGTTGCTTTAAAATACCATAAATCATGTATGAAAACAAAAGTTGCAAAAGGGGTTTATAACATGACCTAGATTCATTTGTTCTAAATTCATTTAAAAAAGGCGTCTAGAACTTGCTTATGTGCTTTTTATTAGTGAATATGAGTTTATAAGTTTTCTGGGCTTAAAAATGCAATTATTTGGCTTACACCAAAGTGCTAAGACATAAAGATTTGTTTCATGAAAAACATTGTTCCAACATTTTAAATGTAGATTTGAAGAATTATATATAAAACAGTGGAGAGGTTTTGTGTATAGCATCTAAATGTCTTAAAAAAAATAGACTTCCAAGTATCCTTAAAATTTCTCTGAGTTTTTATGTAAGGCAAAATTTATATTTTACATAGGAAGTTTATTTGACTTTTATCTTAGACTGAATGTTTACAACTAAAAGCAAAAAAGAGAATGGTTTGGGTATAGTGATGGCATAGATTGACATTTCACCCTTTCAGACTGTGTTTAGCAAACTGAAGCTTTGACAGTTATGCAGTTATTTCAAACAGTATAAATAGATGTATCATTTAGGTCTGACTCTGCCCCCAGCTTTCTACCTTAGATTTAATTGTTGACATTAATAAAATTGAATGCCCAAGGCAAAGTCAGGATTCTAATACTTTTATAGTCAATTTGACCCGCATAATCAGCTAAAACGTGTCAATTAACTTTCTAAAAATAAAGAAAAAGCAAGACAGACTGTATGCTTGGCGATACTTGAAAACAATTATGTATAACTAGATGTTATGTTGGATAGAAATTTATTAGTTTGCCAATGTTTTCTTAGTTCTTGTCGATTTCCCATCCTTCATCTGTCCTTTCAAATCTACATTAAAAAAACGAAAATAAATGATTTTTAAGTCATTTATATAGTGGATGCAGTGGATGCGGAAATCTGGGAATAAGTGAACTTATAATAGCTGAGGTTTTGGAATATTATTGAATAGGAGTTATTTCTCTTCCTTGTTAAACTTTTAAATAATTTTTTGTTTCTTCTGTTCTTGAAGTCACTTAATCACAGATATATGTTTTCCCTCCAATATAGAAAAGGCGAGTCTCTATAGGAGACACCGGTCTCGATCTCATTCCAGCAGTACGTTCGGTACGGGTCTGGGAGATGACAAGTCCGAGCTATCCGAGATTTACCCTAGCTTTTCCTGCTGCAGTGAGGTAACACGACCATCTGACGAAGGAGGTATCCACAATGAGCCACTCTCCAAGAAAAGTCATTTTTTAAGAATGTATCACAGGCGTGTCTTTTAACCTGTTCTTCACCTTTGCACAAACGTTTAGCCCGGTGTATTTGAAAATTTTAAATTATGTTTAGAAAGTTGTCTTTTTTTTAAACTACTAATTTGCATCTTTGCATGTTTGTTTTCCCATCTTCACTCTTTTCACCACAAATGGATCTTTAACAACAAAAGGCTCTTGGGATCTACTGCGTGATCTGTCTTCACACGAGTTGTATGCGATGGATATGCACAGCCCGAGTGGAAACTCGAGTTCTGTGGAGTTCGTATCTGATTTCCATTAAGGAAAATTGATCTCACAGTTATATTTGAGTGGCTAAGAGGTTGCCCTGAACCTGTGTGTGTTTAAATATTGATATACATTTGTAGACAGAGTTAGATGTTGCCAAAAACAAATTGGGTGTGATCCTTGCAGTATGAGATTTTTTTTTTAAATGAAAATATTGTTGATTGTTAATAATCTTCTCCGTATTTTATAGAACCATCATTTTCCTCTACATTCTCTTTTTTTTCTTCATCCAAGCTGGTGGGCTAGGTTTAGAACTTTTAAGTTGAAATTGTTTTGGATGTTAAACTAATCCTGGCGATAAAGCTGTTATGAACGGTTAAGACTAAGGTGCAGCTCCCTGCTCCCCACTGCAGCTACATTTCAGTACAGTGGGGAAGCCAGAGGACTGAAGCGCATAAGAACAAAAGCAATACTGAATTTCCTTTTCAACCACAAAGGTCACATTGCTGAAATCCCTAAGGCAGGAAATTTTGAAGTTGAACAAACCTAACACCTTGGGAGAAAAAGTAATGTCACTGAGGACCTGATGAAACTATGAAAGCTCTTGTAATTGTATAATTGTTGTTTGCACTCATGAAAATAAAACACTTATGAGAATAAAATCAATTCTATTCTATACATCTTAAATTATACATTCAGACCGGCCTAAACTTGATAGAAAGTTTCTTTTTAATTACAGCTTTATTGAGGTGTAATTGACATATAAAATTGTAAGATATTTAAAGCGTACCTCATGATGATTTCATATACATATACATTGTGAAAGGAGTCCTCCTGTTTAGTTAATGAACACATCCATTGTTACTGCACAAAATTAGGGTTCTCTTGCTCAATGCTCATAAACAGCCAATTGTTACAGTATCAGCTTTTGAGAAAAGGAAAAATCGTCATTGCGAGATTGATCTGCAAGGAGACAGGAAGCAGCAGTCTCAAATCTGTCTCCCTGATCGAGGATTTGGGGCGAAATTTATGGGATGAAGGGCAGGGTGGTCTGAAGTGTGGAGAAAGATGTTTGGAGGTGAGAAGTGAGGTAATTGATGGTCTGTGCAAGCATAGTCAAGCTTCATGGCTCTTCATAGGACGCGTGTTCACAAAATGGTGGTGTTAGTGTGATCTGAGAGTGGAATTTTCAACCTTGATGTCAAAAGGGTCTCTTATTGGGCATTTGCACAGGCTCGGTTGATGGGTTGGTGGTCTCCACCAGCCTGAACTGGACAAGGGGTTGTTTCTCAGTTCCAGAAAAACCATTCTTAATTACTCTGTTGATGAGATGGGGTCAGTTGAACTGGTCCTAGAGGGCCTGTGGTTACCCTATCACCTCACACATCTATCTCTTTTTTTTTCTTTTTTGGTGAGAACATTTAAGTTCTACTCCTTTAGAAAATTTTAATTATACAATATAGTGTTGTCAACTATAGTCACTGTGTTATACATTAGATCCTCAGACCTTATTCATCTTATAACTGAAAGTTTGTACTCTTCTACCAGCCTTTCCCTATCTTGCCCACCCCCAGCCCCTGGCAACCACTTTTCTACTCTGTTTCTATGAGTTCAATTTTTTTTCAGATCCCACCTTAGTAGAAAGTTTTTAAAGATCTCCTTTCTCTGTAATCTAATGAAACGTGTGTCAACTAGTTTTGTGCTCTCCTAGGTAAGATAGACATGAGGGACCTCCCCCTTCTGTGTCTGGTTCTCTAACACAGGGTTCAGTAACTTCTTGAGGTTTTCTTATTTTGGATTTTGGGTTACTGATGTCTCCCTTCAGTGTCCTCTGTGGTTCTGGAGGTACAGAATAATGTTGATGCTTGATGAGATAAATAAAACCGCAAGCAACTACAAAAATACCTTTCCATCAACCTTATTTAACTTTACTCAGTCCAGTGTGTTGGAGTTGATGTCTCACCCAAATGCAATGTCCCTTAGAGTCTTTGCTTCACCAGTGACCTTTCTACTTCGTTCATTCGTTTATTCACCAAATGTTTATTGACTGCTCTTCGTACACTAGCCAAGAGCTTGGATCTGGCAGTGCACGTAGCAGTGAGCAAAAGAGACATGCATCTGCTCCAAGAGTCTTAGAGTCTGGTGGGGGACCCTGACATGAAGCAGATGCTTATCCAAGTAATATATAATTACAAACAGAGTGAGTGCTGTGAGGGGAGGGCATGGGGCGACAAGATGTATAACAGGGGAATTCCATCTGGCCTTGATGTCAGGGAAGGAAGATATGAGCTGAGATGTGAATGCTAAGTGATAGTTAACTAGGCCAAGGGGGCTTTGGGAGAAAAAATGTTTCTGATGGAACAGAGCACTGAAATGCTGTGTCAATGACACGTTCAAATGAAGGCATCAGATAGGCAATTAGAGTTCAGAGGAGAAGGCTGCACTGGAGATAAATGTGGAAGTCATCATCTGTGGCACTGATAAGGTCTTGAATGAATCTCTGCAGAGAAGGAGAATTCGGAGACCCCTCCTGCAGATTTCTCAGCTCCCTCTGTGCCAGCAGAGGAAGTCCAGGTTTGCTTGTCTCCCATTCCGTTCTCTCCTCCAAGCCTGCGTTATAAAGACCCTCTGCTGTTGGTTAAGCTCTTCTTTCTCTTCTCAAGCCACAGCGCCTTCTTTTTTCTAATTATTTCTCGCGAGAGGACCCTATACTCTGGCAAACTGAATGAGAAAATGTCTCCATTGAAAGAAGGTATATATATATTCTTGCATTTCTATTAGAATTTCAGTAAGAGTAACACATAGTTAACAGGGAATAATTACGTTTTTTAAAATGGAGGAATTTCAGACTGTGTAAAAGGTGGCGGGAGGAGATTTTTGGTGGGAAGTGGGGGTCTCAGTAACTCAAATCATGCCTTGTAAGAAAAGCTGACTCTTTAGAGGCATTTATAAACTTATGTCATTCTCAGTCATCTGTCATGAGGCCAGGTTGCCCTGTCTTTAGTGATGTTTCCTGGTTTGGAAAACAGATATTGAAGTATGAAGCAAAAGGAAAGATGTACCAGTAAGTTTTATAATGAACACAAGGGATGGTGCACCCCCAAGATGTCTGTGTCAATTTGAAGAGATTTTACGATACCTGGGAATATACTCCTAATGTCATTTATTTTAAGTGAAGCAAGGCATATTCTATCAATTGGCACCTTATGTCTGCATTTAAATGATTAGTGACATATCAGATCTAATATGCCCAAAGCCTTTTCCCCACTCCGCTCTCCCTCTCCCCCTACTTCTGCCAGTTTTTCAGGCCTCCTACTTGCTATGTGGCAGTTGCAACTTCCAAGGGTCAGAAGTCAAACCCTTGGGAGTCATTCTGCACACTTGTCTTTTTGTTTGTTTGTTTTGTTTTTTGAGGAAGATTGGCCCTGAGCTAACATCCATGCCCATCTTCCTCCACTTTATATGTGGGACGCCTGCCACAGCATGGCTTGACAAGTGGTGCTAGGTCCGTGCCTGGGATCCAAACTGGCAAACCCTGGGCCGCCGAAGCGGAATGTGCAAACTTAACCAATGCACCACCGGCTGGCCCCCTGCACACTTGGCTTTTACTCACGCCACACATCCAACGTGTTAGCAAGCTTCTCACCTCTGCCAGCAAAAGTGTACCCAGGATCTGACTGCCTGTGTCCACCTCTGCCCTCACTGCTTGTTTCAGCTGCTGCCTCCTCTCCCTCAGCTCAGCACAGAAGCCTCTGAGGGCTTCCTGCTTCTGCTCTTGCCGCTCTGCATCACCAACCCTCTGCCTTGGTCTGTTCTCCACCTGGCAGCCAGAAGGAGCTTTTTGAAACAGAAGTCAGATCCTGTCACTCTTCTGCTACCATTTCATTCTGAATATATCCTGGATCCTCACCATGGCCTCCAAGGCCCTCATCCGATCTGGGCCCTGGCGGCTGCTCTGACCTGAACTCATTTGCTGCCATTCTTCATGCACTCATCCACTCTGGTCATCCTGGTCTGCCTACTTTATGCTAACCTTCCAAGAAAGCTACCCCCCGGGTCTTTGCACTTACTGTTCCTCCTGCCTGGAACACTCCCCGTCCCACCTCTCCTGAATAGCTGTTTAGCCCGATTTTTCTTCATGTTTCTGCTCAGATGTCACCTCGGAGAGACCTTCTCCAACCACCAGAGATAAAATAGCACCTTCTGGTACTGTCTGTCCCTTTTACTCTGCTTTTTTCCCCTTCATCAGCACTTAACAGCCCCGGCACTGTTATGTATTTATTTGTTTGTCTGTCTCTGCTTCCCGAGCCTAGAAGCCCCACAGGAACAGAGGTGTGGGCTGTTTCGTTTACTGCTCCATCTGCAGCTCTTAGAATAAGCACTCTTCAAATGCTGGTGAATGAATGAAATGGCCAGATTAATATTTTAAAAACTAGACCCACATATATAAATATATGTAAGTATAATTATTTTTTTTAAATAAGGTGCTATTGTGGAAGGCTTTCAAGGAAATTCTTCCGCTTTTGTTTTGATATGTTTCAATGACATTAAAGCATAGCCGGAAAAAACCTAAAGTGGAAACATTCCCAGAGTATTATTTTTTTTTTCTGGTGGGGAGGGGAGGCAGTAGGATCCATGACTTTTCAGCGGCTTTGAAATTTAGGGTCCCCTTTGAAATGTGTACTATGTGGGCCCTGGTAAGGAGGTGCTGACTGACTTTGTCAGAGGGGGGAGCTTTTATGGTGATGACAGCTGTTTGATAAAAACCTTCAGTGTCTTTAACAGTAACACTTAATCACATGCATTGTTTAAATGCCATTCTAGAAACTGAGAAGAATTTTAGAACAATACTTCTTAGCGTTAGATGAAGAGAAAAGAAAATGTTCATATGTATTTAGAAATGCCATTTTTTTCCTTCCAGATTTTGTTGATTCCTTTAAATTTAGATTAGGATTTTATCTGATGAAATGTGTTCTGTCCCAGAGAGATGTCTGTCCTATTGGGGTGTCTCCCTGCTGTCGAGGTGGTGTCCACTCAGTGCAGCGGGACAAGAAATGCACTTCATCTTCGCTCTCTCACTACTCAGTCTGGGCTCTGGGGAGGTCAGCTCCCCTTATTAGGCTCAGATTCCACATCTGTAACAAGAAGCATGTAGAACAAGAAGCTTTCTAAGATGTTTTACGTTTCCTAAGCCAAGTGCCGTAAATTTCAACGAACTCTAGTTTTTTTCTTTCTCTTCCTTCTCTGGATGAGAATGTGTTTATGTCCTGAAGGCGATGTGTTTTACTTTGTGAATTAAGTGGCCGGGCAGTTCTGAGCATCATAGTTTTCCGGTCCTTCTCAGTTAGAGGAAATTCTAATTGTTAGAACAAAGGGTTAAACCATCAGCTCATTTCCTTGAGGCAAAAGTACAATGTTTTCCTCATTCACATTTGGTTTTCATGAGCATTAACATAGAAGCCTTCTCCTTTAAGTTTTTATCGTTGTTTTAGTTACGTGTTTCTCATGATATTTTCCCATCTTGCTTTGATTGCTGAATATTTTCATTTTCTTATAAGATTATTCTGGGCTTTCTTTGCTTTTCAGTCTGCTTTCCAAGGTATTAAGTTACCAAAGGGTTTTCATTTTACATCTCTACTGTGTTACTTTGATTCAATAAAAGAGGCTTTTATTTAAACTTCGTCTAATTTTGTTTTCATTCTTGAATAGTATTATTTGAAGTTATCTTTATTGCCTTTTGGTATTAGATTAGGTTAACTTATTTTCATTTGACACAGTTCCTTGAGTGGAAATAGCCCTGATGGTTTCTGCTTATTTCATTGCAAGGTTTTCTTTGATCTTTGTGTTTGTCTTTCGTTCACTTGCCTGCAACATGGATTTGCCTGCCGGTATTACTTTGTATTTCTTTGCTTTTCCTTGATTTACAGCATTGCTTTGCTAGTATTGTTATGTGTTTGGGATCTCAGTGTTTACCTTTCTCAGTTTAAACTTGTATTCAGTTTTGCTTCAAGTGTTTTATGTATTTCTGTTTTCTTCTGGAGCATCCAGGACATCGCAGTGTGATGGCGAAGGAAAACAGCTGATGCTCTTTTCCAAAGAGAAATCCTCAGTGTTCCAAACTGCTGACCTTTCCATTTTGCTGTGAAAGAATCTTACTGGGATGACCGAGTCCTGCCTTAACTGATAGAAAACCAGTTTTCTGAATTCTGTGACCATCCCAACTGGGCTGTGCTTATAGCATTCCATCCCATGCACTATGTTCTTAAAAGAGGTTAGGTTGCAAGAGATGCCTCAGAACATTCTGGAACTCTCAGTAGCTTGTCTGTACATATACCAAGAGAGCTATGAACCAATTATGTAGCCAATTGCCTTGGTGTTTTATAGGCACCATAACTCCATCTGTTCATTCACCAAACATTTATCTAGTATCTCCCATATGTGTGAGATGCTGGGAACATAAAAATAAAATGTACAGTTGCTGTCTTCAAAGAACTCACATTCTGGTGGGTGAACCAGATGCATAAACCCACGGTGCTCAGGAAGGCATTATGATGGAATAATGCATAAGGTTAGAATTAGCCAGGCAGAGAAATGGGAAAGGAGTGTTTTAGGCAGGAAAGTAGCATATGAGAGAACATAGCACATTGGAAACTTGGTGTGTTTGGGCACATCTGGAGCCCAGGGGCTGTGTGTGTCTAGGAGATGGGCTGAAGAAGAAGACCAGAACCAGAGTGAGGACAGTGTGAAGCCACAGTCTTTTCAGAGACAGGGTTCAACTGAATATAATTTCAGGGCACTTCCCTTGGGCTCTATCCTGTAGGCGAGTTAGAGGCTATTTAGAGGACCAGTTACCTAGACTAGAAGGTAACTGAGGCTCTGCCTTGGAGGTTTGATCTACTCTGGGAGCTTGTCTAAGAGTCTGGTCTGCATTGGATGATTTAGATTCTACCAAGGAAATTGACTCCTTGGGCATCAAATGACCAGAAGACCTTCTTAGGAGTCCTCTAGAGGGGCTGATGGTGTAGAGACAGCGTTGTGGACTTTTATTTCAAACACCACAACTTCTCTCGTTGACATTTGTCATTTATGTATAAGAGCAGAAACACCCACTCTAATGACTCCCAGACTCCAGACAAAATAGCCAACTCCTGGATGTTTAATAGGCATCTCAAATCTTTTATCTGAAGCCAAAATCTAATGTCTTGCCTTGTCTTCCCCACCAAACGAACAACACACACTTGTTCTTCTCTTTGTTCATCTTAGCTGATGATATGATCATTCACGCTTATACTCGGGCAAAAACCGTGACGTTGTCCTTATCACCTCTCTTCCTCTCACACTTCACATCACATGCATCTGTGTGCCTGTTGGCTCTATCTTCAAAATATATCTGTCCCAAATCCGGCCACATTTCACGACTTCTACTGCACCCTGAGCGAATCACCTTTGTATCTCCTTGAGATTGCAGAAATAGGCTCCCTGGTCTTTGTAATTCCATTCTTGCCCCTTTCAGTCTGGCCCCCACCCAGCTGCCAGTGAGCCTTTAAAAACCTGCACCTGATCTCATTACATCCTTGCCCAAACTCCAGTGGCTTCCCATCACACTTAGACTAAAAACCAAGGTCTACCGTCTACAAAGCGCTGCATCGTCTGGCCCTTGATCACATCTCTGATTTCATCTTCCACCAGCCTCCTTGCTCCAGCCACACAGATCTCCTGGCTGTTTTAGCACGCCAGGTGTTCTCCCACCTTGAGCTTTTGCAATTTTAATTTTTAATTTCCTTGTGTTTTGTGTGTGTGTCTGTGTCAATCTGTTTCATTTCTTTGTGTGTGTGGTGAAAACACTTAACGTGAGAATTATCCTCTTAATGTATTTTAAAATGCACGAAACAGTATTGTTAACTACAGGTACTATATTGTACAGCAGATCTCTAGAACTCATTCATCTTGTATAACTGAAACTTCGTACCCGTTGAGCAATGACTCCCCATTTCCCTCTCCCCCAGCAGCCATTCTATTCTCTGCTTTATGAGTTTGGCTATTTTAGACTTTGTATAAGTGGAATTATGTAGTATTTGTCCTTCTGTGACTAGCTGATTTCACTTCGCATAAAGTCCTCTAGGTCCATTCATGTTGTCACAAATAATAGGATTTCCTTCTTTTTTAAGGCTGAATAATATTCCATTGTGTGTATGTAACATATTTTCTTTATCCGTTCACCTGTCAATGGGCATTTGGATTGTATTCATATCTTGGCTATTGCTAATAGTGCCACAGTGAACAAGGGGCCATGGATATCCCTTCAAGATCAAGGAAATACAGATCAAAACCACAATGAGGGACAAGCCCGGTGGTGTAGTGGTTAAGTTCATGCACTCTGCTTCAGCACCCTGGGGTTTGTGGGTTCAGATCCCAGGTGTAGACCCAAATACCATTCATCAAGCCATGCTGTGGTGGCGTCCCACATACAAAGCAGAGGAAGACTGACATGGATGTTAGCTCAGGGACAATCTTCCTCAAGCAAAAAGAGGAAGATTGGCAACAGCTGTTAGCTCAGGGCCAGTCTTCCTCACCAAAAACAAACAAATGAACAAAAACCACAATGAGATATCACCTCACCTCTGTTAGAATATTTTCAAAGCAAAAGCAAAAACAAAAACAAAAAAATAAGTGTTGGCAAGGATGTGGAGAAATCGGAACCTTTATTCACTGTTGGTGGGGAATGTGGAATGATGCAGCCCCTTTGGAAAACAGTATGGAGGTTCCTCAAAAAGTTAAAAATAGAACTACAATATGACCCAACAATCCTTCTTCTGGGTATATATTCATAACTGTTTTTACTACCTGACATTTTATTATGTATTAATTAGTTTGTTTGTATAGGGTCTGTTTCTCCCCCAGGATATAAACTCTATTAGAACAGAATCTTTCTACCTGCTTTCTTCTCTATTCTATAACTAGCACCTAGAACAGTACCTCTATTGTAGTAGATGCTCAGTAAACATTGTTGACTATACAAATATATTGAAATTAAATTTGATCTGAAATATAAAGAAACAGCTTTGCTGCATGTGTGAAATCACTAAAACTTGGCATTAGTCTTTATTAGTGTCTACCAAGCAAAGTTGACTTGAGAGTCATGGTACAATGATAATCCTTATCATGATCTTTTTAACAAGCAGTAATATAAGATGTTTCACTGGAATGTAACATTGTAACCTATGTTTATTACAAAGTCTGAGTCAGCTAATAACATTTTATAACTAAGAAATCAGTAAATTATTCCTACATTAACACTTCTGTTCTCATATAAATACTTCTCAGTGTTTTGTTTACTTATGACATCTGTCCTCAGAGGGACTCAGTGAAGTAGATGTGCTCATCAGAGTTCTGAAATTCACATCTTTTATGGCTTCTCTCTCAGTGTATTGTTGTTTATTATTAGATCATGAACTCTGTGGAGACAGAGAAGGAATGTGTCATTTAGCTTTCCTTCCAGTACCTAGCGCAGCACTGGGGGTGCTCAGGGAGTAAATGGTGAAAGAGAGGAGAGAAAAATGCAAGAACAGATCATCACTTCTCAACTCAGCAAAGCCCCTAGGATATGCATTAATTTCCTAAGGACAATAGCCACCATTAAAAATTAATTTTACCATTCAACTGAGAACAGGTATATTAAATGCAGGCACAATAATAAGATTAATATATTTTGAAAGTGATGGAATGTATCCAACCAGCAGTGTTTCCTAATCTCTTTGAATATGGATAGAATCCATAAAGTCGCAGTCCTTTGCCCACATTACTTTCTCTGTTGATGCTCTTTTCCCATTGAGGATTTCTGTTTTATGATTTCTAGATGGCATTTTGCCCCAAGTTCAGTGTTACTCGTTTTTGGTGATAAACATAGTTTTAAAAGTAGATAACCAGAACAACCTACTAGGAAATACACTCGTGATTTTGAACTCTTTGTCTTCATTTAAATTAAACTTGCCAGTATTTCTATTTTAGCCACTACTTCAGTTTTCTGATTATTGATTGGCAATCACAGCCCCATGAAAATATGCAAATCCTTGCTAGCCTGATTTCTGTAAAGAAAATATATTCAACAAGAGAATCTCCGTTGTGTTGTTTTCCTGTGTATTTGAGTATTATTCTGATCTGAGTTTGAGAAGTTTGCTATTTTCTGTCAAAAAAGTGATGTTTTAGTATTTTCATTTAAGTTTAGGAAAATTTAGAGTTGATGATTGAAATACTAAATCTCTGTGATGAAACTAATCTATGGGTAGATGAATGATTCTTTTAGGATGTGAAATCCAATTAATAGAATATTACATGATTATATTTAGCCATCTAGCTAGTACATCTAGCCTATAAAAAAAGACACTGTAAGTTGTTAGAGTCTTTTGGTTAGTTCTCTTGCTCCCCCAAGATAAAGGTTCAAGATACTGAATGAATTTGGAGTCCTTAGAGAAACTCATATTCCTAGCATCAATACACTTGGAATGAAAGAAACATTGTAAGTTTCCTTTTCTGAGTGTGAAGTTGGGGAAAGGATGAAATACTAATGAATAGCACTTGTCCAAGATGCACATGTGTCTTTCATTGATTTGCCAAAATTAAATCAAAGGGTTCCATATGTATATGAAGGAGAACCATCTGACACTTAAGTAGCAAATAATAAAACATTAAAAATATATTTCCTGTGAAGCTGACTTGATTGGGGAAAAGAGAAGGTTTGATCTTCAGGAAGGAGATAAATGTGGCTATAGCATATGTGTCAAAGAAGAAAACTTTGGACGAGCTTCATAAATTGTAACATGGAGTACATGTAAAGGAGAAAATAGGTATTCTTGTTTTTTGTATTGTTGAGCATTAGCAATGAGAATGGAAATAGTAATTTTTGTTTTTTATGGATCAAAATTGATGTCAAAGTTAGATAATGGACTGCGTATATATACATATTTACGTATCTGTCTTATATATCAAATAGTAAAGCCATAATGTTATCTTTGAAAACACGAATTTCCTTGTTCTCCCCTAACTTCCTATTTCATCCAGGTGGCCCCCATCCTACTGCCCCAAGCCCCAGGTCATGGGGACTAGATCCTGACTTTACAGTTTCCGCGGGCTGATACAGCTGAGTGATGTATTGAGTTTCTGCATTTTGTTTGTTCATCATCTCCTGATGCCTAGGCTCCTGGTTGTGTCCTGCTTCTCTAGGGGTCAGATTCCCTACTCCTTATTGCCTAATCTTCCCCCCACAATATTCCTGATCTGCCCATGCACATTTTCTCAGACATTCCAGTTCTTGATCTTTATCGCACATCACATCCTGACCCATGTGTCCTGGGCTTGTTGTTTACTAGCCTGTGTGTCAAGCTGTTTCTTAGATCTTGTCTAAATGTCCTTATACTTGTGCGTCTTTGATCACATTAACCTGTTGCTCACCTTCCTCCCTGACTTTGGCTCTTCATACGTGCCTATTTCTCCAGCCCCAGCCGTTTACCTTGAACTTAGAGCTTGGGCTCTGGGAGATCCAGACAATCCTTTACGTTCCTTCCTCCACATTTCTTTATCTTCAGATCATGTCAGGGACACATTGAGTTCATTTCACATATGTCTATTGGTTGGAAAAAATATACCTGCTCATTCAGAAGTGTAACCAATACTGAGATGTGTCTAGATCTGATATTTATTGTGGCTTGTCCCTAAGGGTGTGTCATGTAAACTGTATTTGGGAACACCTTGTGGGTTGACTCCCTTAGAGTCAGTATTTGAATTATTTAGTGCAAGAATACACCAAATACATAGTCTAGTTTTAAATAACTTCCCCAAATTATGTAGTTCTTCTTAGGAAACTCTATATATATCCATACTGTACGTTCCACTATTATTTTGTTTTGTTTTGGGTCATATCATGTACATGTAGACACAGATGCATGCTGTATGGATTTTGTGTCATGAGAATGTTATTAAAGACTCTGTAATTTGGGGCAGAAATTATTTCCTTTTCCATCAGACACAATCCTGCTTATATTTGTGGTTAGGGTTACAGTTACAAGTTGGGGAGTTTATCCTGGCTTAGACGGCTAAAAAATGGAAACAAATCTAAGAGAAAAATATGCAAGTTGAAATTCAAATCTAAATGTGGGAGTAAATTGGCTAGATTCTTCTGGAACAAAATAGCAGATGTTCTTAAATCTAAAGCTTTCTAGTTCTGTTCAACCCATATTATGTCTTAGCTCAGTTCTGTCAGAAAACATTCACAGATTTACTTTTTCTAGAGAAAAACCAGTTGGCTTTGAAATCAAAATGTATGGCTTTTTTGAGCTTTCGAGTAATTAAGTTTAACTGACAGATAATTTAAAATATAACTCATTTTGTGTTTTTTTTCAATATTTAGGAATTATAGAGTCCCCAAACAGTATTTTAGAGGCTCTTACTTGAGACAACCAAGCTGATGATAGAAATGAAATGGTCAAATGTAATGTATGTATGCATAGTTCTAAAAAGTACAGAATCTATTTATGTTGCCTTTTGCAGTTAACAGATAATTAGGAATCTTTAAATATTCAACTTATACTTGATTAAAGCAACATTACAAGTCTATTTAAGTTTAGAGAAGAAAATAGTTAAATAATTGTATTTTCCACTAAATTCTTAGCATGTCTGTGGGAGTAGAGCTTGTCACTATGCTAATGCTGACTTGGGGGAGTACCATTTTTCTGGCAGTGTTCTACAGAGTGATTTTGAAAATTGTTAGGTGGCATCACGGTGGGAGTCTTCACTGCTCAGTGGGAAAGCGGATGAAGTTATATTAGGAGATGTGATTTGAACATAGACTTGAAATTATTCATACAGGATAAGGGGACTGAATGACAATTCCCCTGGGTAAAATAGGATACTATTGGCAATGAGAAGAAGAAACCAAGATTACACACGCACACACGCGCACATATGCTCTGGAGACTTATCAAATGCTGAAATGACCCTTAAATCTAAAAGCCATTGTTTCAGAAGTGATGCTACTATGTGATCTGAGCTTGCTTGTCCGAAAGGGAATGAGTTATTCTTACTGTAATTACTTCCAGAGATGTTCTCGCACACCTCATCAACCACATTCACATGAACTTCTTGCGGCGTTTATACCCTGAGCTTTGCTACACAACCAGAGTCACCTCTGGGAGCATTACACACCTGGCTCGCAGGTCTCCCCAAGCATTCAACCTGTTTCTGTCGCCTTCCCTTCCTCTCACTCCTGTCTGCACCACTGGAGGCAGGAATGAATGGCAGACTGCCGACTCTGCCGACTTCAGATCAAGTCCTCACTACTCCTGGAAGCTTCTCTGCTCTCTAGACCGTAGTGCTCCTTCACATTTCTGAATTCACAATGCTTACTTGTAAATTAATCTTAGACGCTCTTGTCATTTCTTCCATGTCATTTTGGTGTGGTATAGGCCTGAGTTTGGGTTCTAGAGTCAGATCGTTGGCATTTAAGTAGTAGCTCCCACACGGCTCTGATATTTTTGCCCGTGTTAGTTAATCACACTAACCTTCAGATTCCCCATCTGTAAAATGGGCATTTACCATCTGTAAAATGGTGATGATTACACCAGCCAATGCGTGTCACATGCTACAGCACAGAGCCTGGCACGTTGTAAGTGAAGGGACCGACCATTGCAATTTACCTGAGACTGAGGGGTTCCCGGGAAGCAGAACTTTCAGGCCTAAAAGTGGGAAAGTCCAGGGGCCGACCCTGTGGCCAAGTGGTTAAGTTCACACTCTGCTCTGACAGCCCAGGGTTCGCAGGTTCGGATCCTGGATGCAGTCCTACACACTGCTCATCAAGCCGTGCTGAGGTGGCATCCCACATAGAAGAACTAGAATGACCGACAACTAGAATATACAACTATGTACTGGGGCTTTGGGAAGGGAAAAAAAAAGAGGAAGATTGGCAACAGATGTTAGCTCAAGGCCAATATTCCTCACCAAAAAAAAACTTGCCTTAAAACTGGGAAATTCATGAGCAAACTGAGTTGGTCCCCTAGTTATAAGCATTTCATTTATATTACTCAAATTTTATTGTATTCACATTTTGTTTTCCTTGAGAAGCAGAATCCTGTTACCTCTTTTCCCCATTAAGTTTCACAGGGGTACATACCTAGGTGCTTAAATATTTTCAGGTGCATTGTATTTTCTTAAAAGAGGTTTGCAGTACCTTATAGTAATATGATTTATCTAAGACTAGAAAATTAAAACAAAGATGATATGGGAGTCTAGAAGGAGGAAGCTGTTAGGACCCTAGTATTAGCTCGAGAGAGAAATTTTTAGCTTGCAAATGTGTTTTTGGCTGCACAGTCCCCCTTTCCTCTCAGATGGTCAACAGGTCCTGCTCTGATCAGCCCCCAGGAAGTGGGATGGGCTTGCATTAGTCTGAGCCCCTTTGGTGGTACCTTGTGGTACTTGCCTTACCAGAGTGTTAGCCTCTCACTTGTTCTCCAGCGAGCTTCCTCTTGACTCAGATTTCTTCCCCGGTTGTTTCTTGAATCACAGATTTAAACATTTGCCTCCGCAAATATTAGAAACAAGTGATGGGTGGGGGGTGCTGTTCTGACTGCTATAACAAAATAATATAGACTGGATGGGCGGCTTGTAAACAACAGACATTCATTTCTCACAGTTCTGGAGGCCAGAAGTACGAGCTCAGGGTGCCAGCATGGTTGAGTCTGGTGACCTCTTCCCCATTGCAGACTGCCATCTTCTCTTTATGTCCCCACATGATGGAAAGAGAGCTAGCTAGCTGTCTGGCATCTTCTCTTTAAAGGCACTAATCCCATTCATGAGGGCTTCACCCTCATGACTTAATGACTTCGTAAAGGCCCCACCTCCAAATACCATCACACTGTGGGCTAGGATTTCAACATATGAATTTTGAGGGCACACAAACATTCAGTCCGCTGCAGGAGGAGAGAGGAATTGGGGAATAGCATTAAATAGGGTCACATGTGCCTCTAAATTTGTGTCGGGTTGGGGAGAAGAGAGCCTGTGGGAACTCAGTGGTTCTTCACCATGACTGTCCATTTGAGTCACTTGGAGAATTAAAAAAATAAACCACCAGTCCAGTCCCTCCCACTCCCACTCCAGAGATTCTGATTTAATTGGTCTGGGGAACCTGGACAGAGTAGAGTTTAAAAGATCCCAGATGAGTTTAATATGCAGCCAGGTGGAAGCCCACTGCAAGTTGATGGTTCTTGCTCTGTCTCTGTCCTCTTTCTCCTGCCCACATGCATAACACTCCTCTTCTTTCACCTACTCTGGGTACATCCTGCAAACTGGACTTCTTCTTTCATGGTGGGTGTATTTTTTTTGGTTCATTGACTCTAATCTGTGCAGGTTTGTGTGTATTTCCTCATTTTTCCAGTTTCAGATTTGTGAAGCCTCCTAAAAGTTTTTATTCCACCATTTTCATATTATGTTTTATGAGCTTCATGTCTGCTTACTTCTTCATCTTAGTTTTATCTCCTTCCCTCATAAGAATACACATTAAATAGAAAATATTAGTCTTGGCTGTTTGTGGAAGAAATTTGTTGTGCCGTAGATGGATATTTTGGCTTTATAAATCCTGTAGGACATTCCAAATAGATCTTGTACCCCTGAGAGCTTGAGTCAGTTTCCAGATCTCTGCTCAATAAATCTAAGCAATGTGAAATGAAAGTTGTCACACTTTTGTGTTTTGATGTTGTCTTAGGATGACGAAAGCTTTTGTTTTGTGACTTTTATGTTATTGAAACAAAAAACCCTCAAACTTGGACCAGCCTGGTGGTGTAGTGGTTAAGTTCGTGTGCTCTGCTTCAGTGGCCTGGGGTTTGCAGGTTTCGATCCTGGACGCGGACATATGCACTGCTCATCAAGCTGTGCTGTGGCAGTGTCCCACATACAAAATAGAGGAAGATTGGCACAGATGTTAGCTCAGGGCCAATCTTACTCACCAAGAGAAAAGAAAAAAAAATACTCCCAAACTCAAGACTCTTCGGTTGGGAGACCATCGTACTTTTATCATCATCCATCTGTGCCAGTGTTGGTGGTATCTGACCACTAGTTCAATAGAGAGGGAACTGCTTGTTTTACTCTTTCATAAGAAGTCCTTGTTTGTTGCAAAGTTAGCCTTGTGTCTTGCTTTTGCGAAACCCTTTGAATTCCACAAAGTTAGCCTTGCGTCTTGCTTTTGCAAAACCCTTTGAATTCCATATTTTCATGGAAGGAATCTCATATTCATGTGGAATAACAATCTTTCGAACAAATTCTTAATAAACACAATTTCCAAAGCCGTTGCTTTAAATTTCCTCTTGCTTGTTTTATCTGTATTTCATAGAATGCATTTGTGTAGCTAAACAATAAAAATGCAACGTCTCTACCTCTTTTTAAATTGGCACTTGCTTTTAGTGAGTTGATTCCTCTGGGCTCTTGGTTATGTTTTCTGTAGCCTTAATAGGAGCTTCCTAAAACCTCTTTTTATTGCAGCAGGTATGAGAGAGATAACAAGGTTTGATAACCCCAAAGGAACTTGCATTAAGTGATGCAACCAGAGAGGGAAATGGATCCATGGAAAGACATCATAAGGACTAGATAGATTATATTTACTCCAAGGTTTCTCATTCTAAACTCTGTCCCCTGCTCTCCCAAAGCCACACATATTTAGGACAAATACATTACTTTCTTTTCCTGCTATATTTTACAGTAGCTACATGTTCCCTTTGAAGGTCAGATTTGAGCATTTGAGTAGGCATGAATATACTTGATTTTTAAAAGTCAAAATTAGAGAACACTATTAAACAACATTCTTGAATTGTCAGGACTGATGGGCACTAAACTGGAATTAGGATGGACGAACTGTGTAAGCATAAACATTACAGCTTATGAGATAGCATATTTAAAAATGTTGTTTCATTGTTGATGTTTCCTGTTAGTTTTTTCTGAAAATATTTTAAAATGGTTGTGCTTAACCTGTACATCAAAATTTAATGGTCAGAATTAAATAGTATAACAAAGGGTCAAAGGTTTAAGTTTTTGTTTTAAGTAAGTTTATAGGGCTATTTATTCAATCTTTTGTATTTACAGATAGATTAAAATAATAATTAATGAAGAAATGACTTATTTAAATAGATAAAAACCAGTTCAGAAGAGCCAGTCTGGGGTTTGCAGTTGGAGTTGGGGGGGGGGGGGTGGTCAGAATTTGCCACCCCAAAATGTGTCTCTTTGGCTTGATTCTTTTAGGAACAAAAGTCTCTGAAAGAAACTTTCAGTTTCCCCATAACTGCCTGAAAGAATTTGAGATAGAAGGCCTGCTCCAGGAAGGAGCTAATACCCTAAGACAATATAGTATAATGTAAACTAGGTGTGATAGACAGGGTGGAACCTAACAAGGGCCTTTCAGTCAAAGCCGCCTCCATCTCTCATCGTCTTTGCAAGGCATGGTCAACATTTGTTTATCAAACATTTGCGTTTCCATCTCCATGTAAATTGTGTTCCTCCCCTTTGAAGTCCCAAACCACTGCCCCCAACATCCTCCTTTGTCCTTAGCTGAAGAGGGCATTTAAGGTAGTGTCTTCCACTGTTTTGGCGAGTTACTCAGATTTTCTGGGTTTCTCCCGTGTATACATATTTTTAAGCTTTGTTTGATTTTCTCCTCGTCTTGTCAATTTAATTCCAGACCAGCCAGAAGGGCCTAGAAGAGAGGAATAGTTCTTCCTCCCTGCAGAGTCATTCACTAATATATTTAACTAGAAAGGCCCTAAGTATCCAGAGCCATTTTTTTCAGCTGGGCAAAGGGTAGATGTCCAGGGCCATCACTGCTTTAAGAGGGCAGTTGTTTTTGTCACTCCTCTTATGCCTGGCATGCCTTGAACATAGTGGACAGTGGTAATTATTCATATTTAGGAGGCCTTACTAAGTGACAGGCAATGTAGTAAGCCCCGTGCACACACGAACTCACTTAATAAATATTTGCTGAGGGTCAAGGGAGTGAATAAATGAATGGTCAATACTTTGGCTTCCAACATATGGAAAAGGTTCTTATACTCAGCTAATTAAGTGGGCCTAGATATTTATGGGGATTTCATTATTTTTTCTTCATGAGTAAATTTTGACAATATTCTTGATGTCTCTTGATGTTAAATATTTAAATTGAATCGATGATGTTAAAAAGTGCTATTTTCTGAAGTATTTGATGTTTAATGTTTTAATAACTTTATGATATACTTCAATCCAAGTAAGGATCTTGGCAATTTTTCTTCGATGCAACATCTAGACCTTAAATAAACACAACTTGTACCAACATTGTAATATGAATTAATTCAAGAACTATTCAAAAAATCTCTATTCAACCTAATATCATTATGATCTGGAGAATGCATTAATGATTTGTAATTTTCTGAAGATTAACCTTCTTTAAAGTTTGATGTTCTCATGTATCATTAGAGTGAATGTGCCACTTATAAAATATTAATTATTCATAATACCCAAGAATTACGTCTGCTTTATTCTTTTATTATAAAAACTGTCCTGAATAAATCAACCCATGATAATTACTTTATATACTCAACCTGATTGAACAAAAATGTCAACCTATTATGGATTTTTATAGCACATATATCATACAAGTTTTAACTAATGTATCATATAATTATTCAAAACATAATGAAGGGCACACTACTAAAATACCCTCATTTATAGTTCATGCTTTTGGTTACAAATACGTAAACATACTTTAGAGAAACACACGCTCAGATACGTCTGCTGACTTTGTGGCGTTTTTCTCTAGCGTCTGTGTTGATTTCTCTAGAATTCAATGTTCTTCAAAACAGGGACTATGTCTTTTGAGTGTCATAATCAATGGTGAGAATAGCCCAAAGTGAGTGAATGCTATTTTGATACTTTTTTTTTTTTTGATGTAGAAGGATAATGTTTATGAATTCTTTAAGTGGGTTGGTTTCTTAGGCTTTTGTAACATCTTCAGCTGACTTGTTGAGTCTTGACATACAGCCAAAATAAAATGGAGAATTCAAACATTCTAAGTAAAGGTTTCTTTTAAGGATATAGACTTCTTATTAACTGCTAAACAAACATATGTTGCTACGCGTACGCTGTGTATACCATCTTTGTAAAGGCAACATTCAGCTGTATGTCTCACAATATTGAGAGCATCCCTTTGTATGAGAAGGATCCAGTGAAAACATTTATACTCTGTTGTTGGTTTGATGATCCAATTAAATTCTTTTAGATTCTTATTTGTATTTTAGAAAATGCCTAAGAGGATGACATGACCAAGTGAAAACGTGATTTTGTTATGGCACTATGAAATATTTTCATTTTGTGTTCGTGTTGTTTTAACATAGCATCTGCAATAGAGTAGTACAAATATTTCTAATGTATTTTATCTGCATGATAAACTGATTCTGTAAATATATCCTTAATTACTGAAATTTATACTAATCTAGAGATGGCTTATAACATCACTACCCAAATTTCACATGACACTAAAAATGGAGTTTTGTTTCAGAAGGTTGTAGCAGAGCATGAAGTCACTTGAAGGCTCGGGAGGGGTATTTTGAGACTCATTTTAAGGAATCTTTGTGTGTGTGTGTGTGTTTAATGCGCAGCCCCTGTTCTTCCTGGCGCCTACCAGCAAAGCCATTCGCAAGGCTATGGGTACATGCACCCGACCAGCCTGTCATCCATGAGGTCAATGCAGCACTCACCAAATCTAGTAAGTGTCAATTTGGAGCATTCCGTTTCATCTCCAGGGTATAAATACACGTGGAATAGGGTTGAAGTGAATAATCTACATTTTCCTATAAAGGATAAATGATGATGTCCTACTCTTTGTACAGCCCTTTCAAAGGAAGCAAAAGATGTATAGAGGTAAACTGTTGAAAAGGGAAGGTGTGATGTGAAAACTTGTAAACGATAAAACATACAAAGAATCTACCAGGACAATATCCTAATTATTACTTCATGATTAGTATTAGCCAATTATGATCTCATTCAGGTCTGAAAAGCACAAATATTTGGTCATATTAACTAGTTAATCTTGACATTAATCGAAATGGCCACTAAAACCTAAACGACACGGCCAGCATATGTCCTTGAATCCTCCTGTTGTAAATCTTGGAGTACTGATTCCTTGGTTAAATGTAAAGTTTTGAAGCGGGGTTCCAAGTCCTCTAGTCAAGTGACATCTCATGCTGAAGTGGTTTCCCCAGGTTCCTGACACAGCCCCTTGGCCTTTGACTGAGCACTTAGAAACAGCTGGCCATTTTAAACCATTCTAATAAAACTCAGTTTATATTTTGGTATTAACTCCTTATCAAGTATATGGTTTGCAGATGTTTTCTCCCATTCAGTAGGTTGCCTTTTCATTTAGTTGATTTCCTTTGCTGTGCAGACCTTTTTCATTTCGCTTTAGTTCCCTTGTTTATTTTTGCTTTTGTTGTCAAATGCAAAAAATCATCACCAAGATCAGTGTCAAGGAGTTAACCGCCTATGTTTTCTTCTAGGAGGCTTATGATTTCAGGTCTTATGTTCAAGTCATTAATCCATTTTGAGTTAATTTTTGTATATGATGTGATATAGGGGTCCACTTTCATTCTTTTGCATGTGGCTGTCCAGTTTTCCCAATACCATTTATTGAAGAAACTGTCCTTTCCCAATTGTATATTATATTCTTGTGTCCCTTGTCATAAATTAATTGACTGTATATGTGTGGGTTTATTTCTGGTCCCTCTATTCTGTTCCATTAATTTATGTGTCTGTTTTTATGCCAATACCATACTGTTTTGATTACCATAGCTTTGCACTATAGTTTGAAGTCAGGAACCGAGAAATTTACTCATTATAACGAAGATTTAGTTGTATGTACCTCAATATTCAGAACATTGATATGCTGAATTTCTACCACTGTGATACAAAAACCTATAAAATCAGTATCCTCTGGATTTTTTCTTTTATTTGTTTTATGTATTTTTAAGAGGAAACAAAAATTCTTAGTACCTGTTTAAGGAAAGTTCATTGCCTCTGCCAGGGGACCACTGGCAGTGACTTGGACCTATCTGCTCCTATGGCACGTCTTGTTCTCTGAAGAACGTGGAGTAGTGGAGAATCTGTATAACTTAACTTCTCTGGGGTTATCTGAGGCTGGGGAGAGTTGACTTAACTGCTTTAAGCTTACTTTTTGACAGGCTGGCCGTTGTATTTAGTGGCTTTCTCTGTCCCCATTCTGGCCCCCAAATATTGTGCTTTTTGCTAGACTAGTAACCTTGAGATGAACACAATTAGGACACCAGGCTCTGGTTTGCAGATCTTGGAAACATTCCTAGCAGTTACTTTAGGTGTGGGTTGGTTTGTTGATTGGCGTTTGTGGCTGTGACTATTTTCCGTATTCACCGTGTGACCCCTTCTTTCCTTTCTCAGAGGACCTACCGAGCCATGTACGATTACAGTGCCCAGGATGAAGACGAGGTCTCCTTCCGGGACGGCGACTACATCGTCAACGTGCAGCCCATCGACGATGGCTGGATGTACGGCACCGTGCAGAGAACTGGGAAAACCGGGATGCTCCCAGCGAATTACATTGAGTTTGTTAATTAATTATTTCTCCTTGCCCTTCGAGCTTTCTTCTAATGTATACTAAACCTAATCTTTTTAAAAGATAGAAGATACTTTTAAGACAACTTGGCAGTTATTTTACAATAATCTATCCTTCCTTTGACAATTAGACACACAGGTACCAGGAAGAAGGAATGACTTCTGGGCTGAAAACAGCAGCATTTTCAGTAATTCCTGTAAACAAAATAATTAGGTCTGGAGACCTGGTGCTGCTAATTGTGTGAATGGTTTCCTTTGATTGGCTACTGAACCCTTCTGGGAAATGTATTTTTGTAGACTTTAATAGAGATGTTGATTGTCCCTTAAATGTAACAAGTATATGAAACTTCTTAGCTGTCACTTTGGAATCACCAGAAGCCAGTTCTCTTAATTCAGTAACACAGCCAATAATTCAAAAACGTTTAGCTTCTGAATCATCAGGCAATTTCCAATTCGAGTGAAAATTGCCTAATACAAGAAATGTAAGCAGTGGCAGAATGACAGTGTGGTTAAAATTTATATTGACTGGTGGCCTTAGGGACCTAGAAACTTCTACCGAACAAAGAAATTTCCTCGTTCTCTCGGCCAACTTGGGTCTATTTATTGCTTATTTGTACCAAGGCGTATCCTACTCTCCATTTACATTCTGTGGACCTGAGTATGTGCTTGGCTCCATAGAATGTCAGGACCAAATAACTTCACAGCTACTCTGCAAAGGGCAAATCTTAAGGTCATCTATAGTATTTCCCAATAACCTTTACCCTGTTGCATGTCATGTAGGTTCAAGCTTCTGTAATGTAGGCAGCTGCACTGCCCATTCCTCTTATTAAAGCAAAAAGTGTGGCTGATATCTAAAACCCTTCCTCTAGTTGCCAGCTCATCAGAAAAACATATTTTGAAAAGTTGCTTGAGATTCTTCTGCTGCATTGCACTCTAGTTTTGAAGGATTTACACCTTAGGAAATAGATGTATACTCTAGTCAATAAGTGATTTAGATGTTTATCGAACAGCTTTCATTAACTTAAAGCCGCTGTTGATTTAAATGTAAGGAAAACTTCACGGGAGCCAGTGACAGCATGGAATTTGAATTGTGCTGGAAAAAACCAGCAGACAAGAAATTACCAGCTCCACAAAGGGAGAGATGATCTGGTTTCTTCTTTCAGAAAATGGTATTCAGATTCTGGAATGGAAATCTAGCCACTGAAACTGGTTCATGAAAAGACTCCCTTCCCACTTTCTGGGTTTCATTTTCTAAATCACATTCAGGGGGTGAGATAGGAATGCCATCAGAGATTTTAGGGACAGGCCCAATGGGTTGTTCACTAAAAAAGATTGTTGTCACATTTTGATTTTCCAATGAGTGACCTTGCAGGCTCTTGCTGGATTCACAGCCATGACTGCGCCCTTGCTGGCGGGTCATGAAGTTGCACCTGGAGTCCACAGTCAAGATGAGCTGAGAGATTAGTATCCAACAGCAACTCTGAGTTTTTCTGATTGTGCCATTTATTGGGACCTGCAACAGGGTAGCATTCATGTAGGGTCTGACTCTATAGTTGTGACAAAACCGAGAAATCAAAGTTACAAAAATGTCATAAAATGTATGGGTCTTGGGGATATCTGTCTGACATGATATAGTCAAAGAAATTAACAAAATATCCTGTAAAATATCTTTGATTGAAATGTTTCTTAGTCCAAAGGCAAATGTTAATTCACTGACACCTTTGAAAAGTTAGCACAGACTTTTGAAAATCTGTAGTTTCATCTTACCTAGCTAAAAGAGAAATAAGCTTTATTACACTCAAGCTGCATCTACATGACACTGACATAAAATTCAGGCAAATGACTAGAGATTTTTTTGAGGGGGTTTCACAGATAACCCATAACCAGCTTGACTGATTTCCTATCATTGAAGTGATCAGTCATAATTAAATTTATTCAACCCCATATCTGTTTTGGTGTCTTGTACACAAACCTACAACGACAAACTGAACTTGCAATATTCTTGCAAAAATTTTTGTGTTAAAACTGAGGGCAATAAGCTTGCTCAATTTTATTATATCATTAAGTAAATATTTATGTTTCACCCAGTTAGACCACTTTTTGTGTTTATAAAAAAGAGTAGTTGTTGATTCAATTTGCAGACAAAATGTAGGACAGGTACAATTTTTGATAAACAGCACATTTATAGAAAACTCAAAGGAAATTGTCTTGAAATGATTATAATCGGGAAAGTTATAGTAAAGTAGCACCTTGATGTTTTGTTGTTTTTTTCATCCACTGATTTCAAAATCAGATTCATTCAGTGTAAGAGTCACTACTTATTTGGGAAATAAATCTCCTAAACTGTTAAGCTTCACTGAATGTTTGCATAGCAAGATGTTTTTGCTTCCAGCCTTTAGGAATTAAGATCTGAACAGCATTTAACTAGAGGGCAGTTATTTTATGATAAAGACGGAAGGGAGAACAAGATGTCACATGCTCCCGATGCTGTAACTTGATAGTGTTTTCATTGTTACTAAAGCTTGTCAGGATATTAAGCATCTCAGCAGAAATATAGGAAACAGATATGTAAGATACCAAAGTGCTATTTTTACAGCATCATTTTTCAAACCTGCGTTCTCGAACGTTTCCCCTTTCCCCACGCCCCCTCCCCACCTTCAGTTTGGTAACAGGCATCTCCTGTGTGATGCTAACAGCTGAAGACGGGTTTAAAAACAAGTGTTTTAAAAATCCAGTTCAAGAAGACCGTGTAGATACCCAAGCACAGAGAGCATGCGCCTGACTTCCTAAATTCGATGTGTTCTCAAGACTGATGAAAGCACAAAGAGCAGTTTGATACGCTTTTCAAAGTTTCCAAAAACAAAACCGGATGTGGATCACATCTCTCTTGAGAAAAGCATAGCAACAGAATAGATTGCTTTTGTTGTCAGTTTTTGTAGGAAACGTTTTTACTAATTATTGTTCTCTGGGGAAGCTTTCTATTTCTAACCTGCGGCAAAACGAATTCTTCCTGTCTTGTTCCTGTTTACTCATCTGAGGTGTAGCCCAGGTTGAAATATTTATCTGGTTGTCAGATCTCCATGCAGACCCTGCACCTTCTCAGGCCTCCCCCACCTCCAGAGACTGCACAGGAATTTGCAAGCACAATTTCCATGAGCACCTTCTATGAATATGCATGAGATTAGACCAGCCTCTCTTTGGCCGCTAGGTTCCTTGCTTGAAGATGATGAAGATGCAGTTCTGCCAGTTTCACCACAGTCTTTCTTTCCTTATCCTCTCCGTGTTGAGTTTGACAACACTCTGGGAGTTGGCTAGCAGACTTTTCTAAAACAGATAGTGGAAGTTCAAGAGGCCCATGTCTTTTTCAGGTTCGTACATCTCCAGTGGAATATTTTTAAGGAAAAGATAAAGAAAATGTGTATGATCCTTTAATAACACATCCCTATATAAAGTGGTTATAGTTTATACCAAAATTATAATATAGATATATTAAAAAATAGGTGCCTTTTTGATTACCCTTGTTAATCCATTATGGTCTTGGAAGGAAAACCAAGCAAGCAAGCCTCTGCCTATTCTATAGTAATATTTTATTATACGTGATTGGTATTTTTATGATGGGGAAGCGAGATGCTCCTGACAGATATGAAAGGTGATAGCTGTTTGTATTTTCCCTTATAAGGGTTAGAACTTTAGAAAATACTGACTTTTTCCATCTATTTCTGAAAGGTTCTTTGTGGATTTATATATAGTTGAGATGCATAAACATTAACTTTAGGTTTGAGATTTAAAATGCCTATTGGGAGATAGAAGAATTATGTTATGAGGCTGAATTCATTACACAAGATGAAATTCACTTCATAAATTCACGATACCTTAGCTATTTGCTTCTGATAATCTAAAAGTGGCTAGAGTGTGGTTGTTTGGGGTTACGTGACATGGAGGTGAGAAAGCTTCGTTAAGTAAGGAGCTATGTAAACTAAGAATGCTAAAATGAAAGTTCTTTCTGAAGTGTTCCATGCCGGTTAAGGTCCTTTCTAGGCAATTAACTGTTAATTGTTGATGATCAAAAAATCAAGACATTGTATGATGCTTCTGTGGCCGTGGTTCCATGATGCTTCAACTACTGTAATCCACAAACCTAGAAGGATCCCCAGGGTAAATTTCCTCCCCAATTGTCCATATTACTTCATGGGAATTACTTCTTGGGAATTCCATTATGCTTTTTGTGTTTGATATATGGTATCCAGTTTGCATAGTATATACTTCTTTGTAATCCAGTTGCCATTAAGAATGATTTACTTCAAAGGAAAAGAGAAAACTGTCTCATAGTCCCATTCTTCAGTATCCATGCAATGAATGACTGAGCATTTAGAAGCAGCACCAGGGAGGTTACAGGCACGTATAGAACTGTTGGTCTTTGACCTGTGATAAAAATGCAAAATTGAATCATTGTGCAGTTTGGCTTCTATTTGCTTCAAAATTTGTAGAATTGTGGTTGCTGATTAATTTGCAAGATTGTACTCACTTTGAGAGCATACAGTTTTCAAGGAAACACATAGTGTTTTTAAAATGAAAGGGCTTACAGAATGATACAATGTTATTAATATAATTTGGCTTTTGTTATGCAAATTGTTAACACCAGCTATTAAAATATATTTTAGTAGAAATGCTTTAATTCATGTTTTTTTCCTCTACACTGTGAATCTTTAAGCCTTGGTGGACTAGAGCAACATCGTGCTGCCCAAAGGACTAACCTATGCAAACTAGTTCACACGTTAGTGGATGTCACAGTAATTGTGTAATAAGACATTATTTCCCCCTGCATACTGTACAGTGGCATTGAAATAACACGTTAAGCCTAGCATCATGTATGTATAGTATAGTCACTCACAAACCCTTCAAGGCTACCATAATCATTAATATTATTATTCGTTTAAAAGCAAATCACTGATTTATCTATTAAAACTACTTGAACGATGTCAGGACAAGAATGACAGATGGATGTGTCGGCCATGGCTTCAATGTGGTCATTGCAAGTGTTCTCCTATGATAGAACTGCGTTCTCAGATGCCCTCTCTTCAGGGTATTATTATTCTGTGTCTTCTTTCTGTATTTGTAAAACATTATAACGCTTTAAGTTCCTATCTCTACACATTCGGTTTGCTTAAATAAATGCAGGATATAACAAAATGGTTCTCTTCTTGGTTCTCACCTGGTTTCTTGGAGCATGGGTCGTTGATAAAACCTAGGGTATTAGTTTGATCATGACAACTTACATCAAATCGCATCAAAGGTGTATCCTGGCTTCCAGGTACTTACATTGGTGAGTCGATGTCTGTCTCCCCCCGACATAACATCTCCTGTTAGTTTTAAGTGATAACAATATTATGCTTTTTCAAGCTCAGTGTCTTTCTGATTTTACATCAAAGTGCTACAATAATACCTCATTGTAGTTCACTTCTTTCAAGATTAAATTCCTCATCAGTCCTCAATAGTACAATTTTAATTTTCTTGTATTCATGAGATGAAAGAAACAGCTTGGAGCAAAGAATAGAAAATGCACAAATTGAGTACATGAAACGAGGAGACGCTCTGATTTCTCTGCTGAAAATGGCTCATTTATCATAGAACATAATTGCTTTTTGTCCTAATTTTCCCATCGTTGGAAAAAGTGAGTTAGTCCCTCTTTTTACCCTTATATAAACCTGTTGAGACTAGGACCTTAACCTTATTGTATTGTTTTGTACGCATTCCTCTTTGATGGCACCTAGGCCCTCCTAATTGTAAACTGATAAGCTTGGCAGATGACACATTTAGTAGACTTGCTCGTAGAATAAACACATCTTCCTAATCTTGAATTTTCGGCTTTTCATACTCCGAAAGTATGAAATGAATATTTGTATGATATTAATCATCAAAAATACTGATAATATTTCAAATTACAAACAGCTCATTCATTTGTTTGAGGAATCAACTATCTTTTTCTCCCTCCAAGATTTTCTTCCCTCAATGATAATAAATTTACTTGTTTGGAACCCAAGTCACAGAGAAATAAATAACTTAGCAAGACTTTTTCTGAACTAAAATAATTTAGGTTTAGAATATGCTACACTTATAATTTTAACTTAAAAATTTATGAAGTTAGTTTTTATAGGTAATTGAGACATCCTTGACCACTTTTTAGAAAAAAATAATAACTTTTTACAAAAAAATCAGACATAATAAATTAAAAAGTAGATGAAAGAAAAGTTTTGTTCCTTTTTTTATGTAATCTGCTTCTCCTACACAGAAGAATTGAATAAGAGTTTTGTGATGGCAGAAAACTGGATACGGTCCAAGTGTGAATTTCAACTACTTTCTGCAGTTCTAAGCAAAATTCTCAGGCTTTTGTGTATTATATTTGTGTTTGGGAGCAGCAGAGTTCTGATGAAAAATAGAATGAGAAAATGAATTTAAAGGGTCAAAAGTCGATGTTAGAACAAAGGATCCAGTTACTGATTTTGTATTTATACCACGACATTTTGGTCTTTGCCACTGTTCTTTTTTTTTTTTTTTTTTTGAGTAGCAAAGATGAAAGAGAATAGTAGACTGAAATAGAGAAATGAGCAAAATCTGAATTCTGTTACTCCATTTGAGAAAATAAGGAACTTTTCTGCTTCCCAAATTTAGTTCTTAGATTGTTCTTTAAGTGAACTAGTTTCTGGTTCTTGACCCAGGAGAGCCACACCTACTGACTTTTTCTAGAAGGTTGCTATCCAAGTCCAGGCGGCCCAAATTAACTTGTGTTATCTCACAGGGTTTCACTGCTGTGGTCACAGCTGACTGGATGGAGGTGACAAATCTATAGGCTGCCCAGGAGCCCTTGACGGGGGCTGCTCAAGAACTTTGCCCAACAGGAAGGATGGTGATTGAAGCTATTCAGTCTCCCTGAAGAGGCTGAATTCACACTATAGAGCAAGTTGGTTAATGGATTGTATTATTGAAAGCTAAAAGACGTAGAGAAAGAAGGAAATCAGGAGTAAGCATAAGCTGTGAGTAAGCAGAAAGGATGAGTAAGAAAAAGCTATGAGACGGGGAAAAGAGTAGTCTGAAATAAAAAGTAAAGTAGATGGTTGGAGCAGATGGTCGGTAGTGGCGTGAGACGTCAAGAGACAGGAAGAAATGGATTCTTGTTAATGGGGGTCCCTGCCATTAGGGAGCCTCAGCTACTGCTGGGAAGGGAGCGGTCACACTTTATCCCATTGTGCGAGGCTCTGTCCTACTGTCATTGTGAGGCCACTTCTTCTTATCCGGACAAGGAGCAAATTTCATGAATGATGGAAGGATTTGCAAGAGGTCCCCAAAACAAAACACTAAGTGGCAAATGTGATTGAAATGCCAATTACATTATTACAGTTAAAATGTTCCAAGGTCAAAGCCACCTCCATGGCCGAGTGGTTAAGTTCACGCATTCTGATTCAGCCGCCCAGGGTTTCGCCGGTTCAGGTCCTGGGTGTTGACCCAGCACTGCTCATCAAGCCATGCTGAGGCGGCATCCCACATAGTGGAACTAGAAGAACCTACAACTAGAATATACAACTATGTGCTGGGGGGCTTTGGGGAGAAGAAGAAACAAAAATGTTCCAAGGTCATCTTAAGTAGTTTACTTTTATGATATGCTGTATTATAATTTAGATCTCCACTTGAAAATCACTTTAGTTAGATGTTGTCCCTGGGCCCTATGAAGGGTATCTATAATTAATACCAAGTGAATTTAACTTCAACCAGTGGGTAAGTACAAGGAAAAGATTTGGTTTAGAGAAATGTTCTCATTGATTTCTAAATGTTTGACAAAGAACAAGGGAATGACTGGGGCCACCTTAGAGAGTGTTCTGGCAGTGATGTGCCAGGAATGAAAGCTGAATTGTTTCTGCAGAATTTGCAGAAATACCTAATTCTTCTGGGTTCCTCAGTGGTGGCTCTTGATTAAGGCGGATGAAGCAGTAACTGTAATTTATCTCTTAAACATATATGTAGACAGTGTTTATGTGATTCAAGGAACAGCACTGGAACTTTCCTCAGAGAGCTTACACACTGCTCAGGGGAGACTGATATGAAACAACTAAGGCTATACACTTATACACACTTGAATATGCTTGTGTATACTTAGACAGTTGTTTGCTTAATTGCAGTTTAAGAGATGCGGAAGGGAAGCCTCGTGCGCCCCGAGTTCTGGTAGCTGGGAAGGGGTGCACTCTGGACTTGGGAGGAGGCTGTGGAAGACTTCCTTGAGGGGTTGCTATGTGAACTGAGCCCTGAAAGCTGCACTCAGAGCAGCTTCTGTCCGTCGAAGCATTCGACACCTGGGAAAATTGAGTCACCGGCAGCTAGCAATAGAAATACTCCAGTCTGCTCCCACATTTTAATTTCAGTGGCAATGGCAGGTTTTTATACTTTTAATAAATTCTTTGTGGACAAAAGTCAGGGTATGCACATGCATGAATTTAGGTGTATGTACTAAAATGTATCTACTAAAAATTCAGCAGGTTCAAACAGTTACTTCTGTACACAAAGATTTGCAGATGTGGAAAACTTCACTTCCTTTTGTGGATAATTGTTGATTTCATAGGCTTTCCTGTGTCCCTCCTTCCTCCCTGGATATTTTTGGAAAGTATGTGCTTATTGGAGTTTATTGTCGTACAGTCTGTGGCACAGCCCGTCTCTCCCATTTCAGATTTCACAGATTTGAGAGTTGTCATTCCCATCTAAGACATGATATGAGTTAGATTTGCTACGTTAACTGGGCAACACAGGGAAAAATTACTCGCAATGCGAGAGAGTTGTTGGTAATTATTTATAATAAGTCCTAGCTCTGAGGTCAATCATGGCTTTATTTATAGACTTCTAGCAAGAATGTTGACCATCTGCCTCCTTTAAAAATCTAACAGCATGTTTGCACACTATTTTCGGTATGCTTGCCCCATTTAAATTAATGACTGGTGATGTTTTGAATGTGTTTGTTTCCTCTGATGTCTAATAAAATGCTTGTTGTGGGAACACTTGTTGATATTTACAGACATTTCCTGGATGCATGTATATCTTTCTTTTAGAAAGAAGTGTTTTAACTTTCAAGACAGTGCCACAAAAAGTGATTTCTGAACCTTTACGTCTTTTTAGGTTGCTTTTTTTCCAAGAAGGGTAGCTCTGATGATCTGACAATAGTGTCATACTTGTATTGTAACAACACAGTATCTTTTGTTTATAAATAATATTCCCTCTGGTTCACATTCATTTTAGTGGAATCAGAAGAAGAGATGCTTGAAAACCCTTCAGGAAAGACTTGTTTCGCGGCCCCACCTGCGCAGGCTCCTTCTAGGCATGTCTGAGCTGAATGGTCCTGGCCATTTGGCTCATCTCTGCCTGCAGCCATCCTCCAGCTGGAAAAACAAGGGCCAGACACAGGGATTTTCCCATTTTCTGTGATTTATGTCCTAGAAAGATGTGGAGGCAAGGGAGAGGATGACTCTGAGGATGATTTATTTTCAAAGCAGGCAATTAAAAAATGTTTACGGTATAGAACAATAATTGTATCATGCCAGCCTCTTAGTATCATTGAAAAGTTTTGCGTTTGAAGGACACTGAAACATTTTCAGAACTCCGAATGGGGCTTCTGGTCTTGATATAAGTTCCTTGATCATGACTGAGACCCTAAAGTGGTAGTTTCATAATACGGAATCCATAAGAACTTGACAGATTTAATTTACTTTATATTTATGCACAGATCAAAGATCTAGATTATGATTGATTGGAGTGGGTGGGAGTTAGCAGCAGAAAGAGATCCTAGTGCCAAAGATGACTGTGTCAGGTGAGGGAATACCTGTGAAGCTGTAGCATCGCTGGCGGCAAGGGGGAGGGAGGAAATAGTTGAGGCAAGGACAGTCCTGGAGCTCCCAGTGTCTCACTTGGATGAAAAACTCAAAGTTTTAGCTTCCACTGGAATGGGACCTTTCAAAATTATTTCAGCTCCAGGAAGTAGAATCTGTCTGTGTTGACCTTGTTTGTCTCTTCACGTCTCTGCAGTTTAGTGATGTCCACAAAATAATGCTGAATTGTGTGACTTAGCCTTTTTGGGGGAAAGCTAGATTAGAAAGCATCTGGAAAATGGTGAAAATTGACTTCATGTGAATGCAAGTTGGCGTGCATTCTTTGAATTTAGGATTGTATGATATCCCAGGCTTTGTCTGGATTTTTTCTTTAAAGTCTGAGAGTTATGTTAATCTGAGGGGAGCTGAGGAGAGATTCTGCGTTCTGTTGAATTTGGGAAGGCTCAGATTTCTGAGGTGGTTGAGTTGAATTCCCTACATGTCTGACCTTCCATGCACATTCTCCTCAGATGTCTAGATTTTCAAAGGTGCAGAGACCTTTCGTCCAACCCCCTTCCTTCAGGAAGACATGGCATCATTATCTTATTTTATAGATTAGAAGACCAGGGTCTGAGAAAATTAGGGGCTTTGTCATAATCAGATGGCACGTGATTTGCTGGGTGGATAACACCCAGCCTCCCTGTCTTCTGTGACTGCGCCTCTCCCATCACCCGCTGCTTTTCGTGATGTGCCCTCAGTCTATTTCAATCGGGGTGGAGAAGAATGAGCGCATATCTAGAGTTACCCTTCTGTTAAACCTTAAATGTCCCAATAATGGCTCTGCTGCACAGCTGTGAGCACTGAGGAAAGCGATGCCAGGCGGCAGCCTGACTTTGATCACCCCAACCATCGCAAGGACACTTTGGAGTAGCAGAAGTATTGATGGTGTCCAGACTCCGCCATCACAGGTTGGGAAGTCAGGATCTCATTTCCTTTAAGACTGCAACTGCAGATGAAGATAAAAGGAGAACAAGGTCTTCAGAGTACTGACAGGAAGTCAGAATATGTTCTCGTGTTCTGTGTCCTGGCCTTTCTTCTCCTGAGAAGACTTGCGTAGGGTGAATTAAGCTGCCATCTGGTCCAAACTCAAACCTCTTGTCGTCTGAGTAGTTAGACTGCCTTAGGACCTCTACCCAGTTTGTTTTTCAATGTCATTCCCACAAATGTTTTTTAAACACATAACGCATGCTCCCTTGTGATGCCAGCTGGGTTCAGACCTGGACCTGTAAGGTAGACCTGTGGCATGTTGTGAGAAATCGCTCCCTTCCTAATCGTATGTGGCCCTGTTTTCTCCTTCCATTTCTTTCCTTTCTACCCCATCCCTTCTGTTTCCTGTTTTGTAAAGAATGTGTTTGTTCTCTATTTTAAAAACTGTAACTAACTATAAAACCTTCGGAAGAGTGCAGAGAAGAAAAAATGACTTCTAACTCACTGTCAGAAATCATTGGTGTTGATGCGTATCCTTACAGAGTATTTATTTATACATATCATGTATTTTTAACAATAATTATTTTATAGACAATTTCATGTACCTTTCCCCATTTAACATTATATAATGAAAATTTCTTTAACGTTAAATAATTTTTTGGAAATATTCTATTTTATATCGATAAATTATTTTTAACCCTCTTATTGGACATTTAGATTGTTTCTCTTTTAAAATGAGGCAGTGAATATTTTTATATTGTTCTTTCCATTATTATTTCCTTAAGTTAAATTCCTGTAAATGGAACTGCTGAGACAAAGGGAACATAAATTTTTTTTTTTTTGGAGGAAGATTAGCCCTGAGCTAACATCTGCTGCCAGTCCTCCTCTTTTTGCTGAGGAAGACTGGCCCTGAGCTAACATCCATGCCCATCTGAAAGGAACATAAAATTTTAAGGTTTCTAATAAATATTGTTAATTTGTCACTCAGCAAGGTTTACCAATTTAGATAGATACCTATCATTAGTAGATTGTTTTCTTTTATTTCTATGATTGCTAGTCAGGTTGAACATTTTCTTCACATGTTTGTTGGCCATTTGCAGTTCATTTTTCTCCCCTAACTTCCTGGTCTTCCGTTTCATTGCCTGGTAATATTCAGCATTTAGATATGAATTTTTTTTTTTAACTTTTGATGTCTGTGTCCAAATTGCCCTGCAGGAAGTTTCTGCTAGTTTACACGCCCATCAACAGTTTGCGTGTCTGTTTCATCAAGCCCTTTCTGACACTGAATGCCATTGTGTGTTTTAATTTTTGTGAGTACCCCTTTTGGTTACGGAAACTGCTTTATGTCTGGTGCATGTTAATGCCATGGTTTTTACATATGCAATTGCTGTGTGTTAAAACCTAACAGACAGATAGTACATAGAACAGAGCGAGAGCGAGAGCGAGAGAATTGTGCAGGAGAGAGGGGGAAGGGTGTAGTGGAGACAGAGACTGTGCCCATAAGTGAAGACTGCAGAGTGAGAAGAAGTATGAATCGGAAGGGAAGTGCAGAGAGGGGCCCAAATATAAAAGAGGATGGATGACTACGAAAAGAGTACAAAATTGTATTAGTTTTTTAGGGCTGCCATAACAAAGTACCACCGACTGGGTGACGCAAACAACAGAAATTTATTTTCTCACAATTCTGGAGGCCTAGAAGTCCAAGATCTAGAGGTGATTTCTTCTGAGGCTTCTCATAGATGACCATCGTCCTCCTGTGTCTTCACATGGTCTTCCCTCTGTCCCTGTCTGTGTCCTAAGATCCTCGTCTCCTAAGGACACCAGGTGTATTGAATTAGGGCCCATACTCATCACCTCATTTTAACTCAATTACCTTTTTAAAGACCCTTATCTTCAAATACAGTCACATTCTCAGATACTGGGGGTTGGGACTTTAGCAGATGAATTTGGGGGGACACAATTCAGCCTGTAACAGAAATGAGAAAATCAGTACGTGTAGCAGCCATAGACAATCAAGTGTAACTTGGAAGGGATTGAGTGTAGAGAGCTGTAAGAATGCAGGGACTGTCTGAGTACCCAAGAGATCATTCGACAGATGAAGAAACGAGGAACCATAAAGGTGAGGTGGTCAGCCCAGAGTCACACAGCAAGTTAGTTACAGAGCTAGGATGTTCTGACAGAGCCCAGGGCTTATCATTTCAACTTGCCTGGTTTTCCTGCTACACTTCACTGGCTCAGGAAGCTTAGCTCTGCCCCTGGGTCTCTCCATCTCTGACTCCAACCCTTGGCAGTGATCTGGAGCCAATCACTGCACTGCTACACACCCCAAATCACTGTGGCCAAATTGTCCTCTACAGAAGGGTGGCTTCCCAGACATTCCACCTACAGACAACTCTCTCCCTGTCAGGTTGGAGTTGGTGTAGCAGGGTCAATTTTACTTTATGCCCACTCTGGGGGGAGCGCACCACCTGCTGTCCTGGAGGAGTCGGGTTTACACATTATTACGGTATGAAGATGCAGTCTTCTCCTTGTCCTACATCCTTCACTGTTTCCCCACCTCTAAGGCCTCCCCAGAACTTCCCTTTTCCACCTCCATGCACACCTGATGGTCACAAGGTCACAAGATGTTGCACCTCAGCTTATATTTTCTTCATTACATCTTATTCCTATCTCTTTGTAATAAGTTTTTCCAGAAGCTCCACTACCCCGGAGGTGAGGGCCTGAGACTGCACGACTGGTTGATCCTCTTGCATCACTACCAAGTCCTCTCTCTACCTGGTGGTTATGTGTAGCCACCAACCACTGTTGACCAGTGCATAAGTACTGTTCCTAGTTTCCACAAAACATGGCTTATTTTCAATGTTTTATATCCCCCTTCCCTAATACAGAGAAATACTATACAGAGCTAGAACTGTATAGTACTTAGAAAGGAAACAGAACAACTAAATAAAGAAACAGAACATCCGTTTGTGTTGACATTGATGATAAACTTGTCTTCATTGTCTAAGCTTCCTCTCACTTTAATTGGATTGTTTCCGGGATGCTGGCTGGCTGGCTGGCTGACCATGAACTCGTGGAGATGGGTTACTATGGAGGAGGGATGCTGAAGAAAGAGCAGTCAGATCTTGATTGGCAGAGTTACAGTCTGAAGAGCACGACCACCTTGAGCTTCTTGGAAGGTTACCTAACTCCTGTGTCTGGGTTTATCTGTTTGATGGAGATAAGGTTTCCCCTTTATGCGTGTTCTTCAAATTCTGTTTGTAAAGATGTTAGCTCACTACTTGGATCAGAGTAGGTGCTTAACAAATGGCAAGAGAGACCATAGTGGTCCTCTGGGGGGATGCGCTTGTCAGCTGTTATAAAAGGGAGCTCGCTTCCATTTCATTCTGTGGTGCCATTGAGTGGCCAGTAGCGAAGGATTAGTGCAAATCCATGCACCCAGTAAGAACAGATTAAATATTAATTGAGCACTGAATGAGTATAACAAGATGATACAAAAGCATGTCAAGACTTCTGGGTATTTGGGTTAGGAGAGGACCTGGACAGAGTAAATTTTATTACCTTATAAATATTTAGATATTTATCCCAGTAAGTACTGTTTAAATTGATAGTTCTGGGATATTTTTACATACCGTGCTTTGTAAATTACCATTTAGGATATTAATTTCAGAAGTAGAAGAGTAGTGGTACATTGTGACCTTTAAAAATGCGCATCTAATTGAATCACTGGTAGTTAAACCCTAATAGATTTAATTATATGAAAGTGACACAAGAGGGCAGCTGTGTGCTGTTTCTGAATACCTTTTGCTACAATATATTAGGCTAAAATTGAAGACGTGAATAATCAGTATGATAGGAAATTGTCTTTCCTAAACTTCTTATATAGATGTAATAAAATTATTTTATTTAGAAACAAGTTAATTTTTTATAACACTGAAATCCTTATTGGCAAATAACGGTTGACGAATAATGATACAATTAGCATCCTACTGATTAGCCATAGTTCCTACATTTACGTTGAACTTCTTGGCGATGTTCTGAGGATAATTTGACTTACCTGAGGGTGGGGTGGAGGAATGGATGGAGGTGCTCGTAAACTCAGGGATATTCTGGTCCCCATGAGAAAGACATATGTTGGAATGAGACATGTATCCTGTGCATCACAGCTTAGCAATCCTAAGGGGTTGGGCAGGAAGATCTCAGCTCCTGTGTTTTCACATGTATCCTCGAAGTTGGCTTGCTTCTGACATTTTTCGTTGTCGTACTTTGAACCCACAGCAGGTAAACATCCTGCATGATACCTGGGATCTCCAGCCAGAGCAGTGGTATGGCCTCTACGAATAGGTCCTGTCCTGGGGGGCCAGAGAGATCCTGGACACTAAGATAATGTACTCTGAGCCAAGGGATCCTGAGGATGCGTAGAATGTTCCAGGTCTGATTTACAGCCAGTTTCAGGGGCTTGTGCAGTTGTCCGGGGACAGTGAGAGAGAGGGTTGTGTCTCAGCACAGATCTGGACTGGAGCTGTAATGGATCCTCTGTGCTGCCGCAAAGATGACATTAAGTTTTGGAAGGACACATCTGCTTTGTGAAAATGCACAGCTACCAAACTTACAGAGCCTTCCCAAAATGAATGTAGATAGATCACTGTTACTTGAATCATTTCAATAGACACTTATTAGTTATCTACATGTGGTAAGGTCCAGTTCGTGGTAGATGCAAAGAAGCCATATGGGATCTTCTGACAAGAACTGAATTGATCAGGGAGGGGGTAGGGTGGAGTAGGGAATGATGTAAGCACTTCAGTCCTGAGATGCAGTATGTCCCCAGAGAGCAGGTACTTTGGCCATGGAGCCAGTGGTTTGTGCTGCAGTGCATGCTGGTTTGACAAATTCGTAATGATACCAAAGGAGCCTGGGAGAAGATGCCTAAGACACTAATGTGCAATGTGTGTGACTTTACAGTGAGAGAGTACAATGGAACCAATATTGGCAGCAAGGGCAGGGCAGGCCGGGAGGTGGAGTGGCACAGAGACTCCAGAACTGGCTGTGGGATCATTCATCCAGAAACAACAGCACAATGGTGTAATGCCCTAGGGTCTTAATGTCAGTTCCACTTGAAGCATTTGGGATCAAGATATAAATCCAGAAGTCTGAGCTGAATGTTCAAAATAGCAGACTAATGAAAATGGGCATGGTGCATGGGGGTGTTCAGTGAGAGGAAGCAGGCAGGCGACAACCTCTGAAATTGAGAAACCGGGAAGACCATCCAGATCAGAGAGTGAACTGTGCCACCATGTATCTGGATGTTGTCGATCACACATCAGGAAGCACTTTGCTTTCTGTGCTGGTTTAAAACAATTTTCTGGTAAGGACGAGAACATCCCCACAGCTGCTGGTTCTCTGGAGAGACTCCGAATTCTAACAGGGTAGAACAATGTATATAATGAAGGAATTGCAGCCCCAGATGACTGGGAATGGAGAGCAAGCCTTAATTTCATGTCATGAGTTCATGTCTTCAGGTGCAGCCAAGTTTTCTCCCAGGGTGCTGGAGGAATTTAAGTATGTAATCAGGGAGTCACCACGGGTAATCTTTAAAAAATCGTATACAAGAAGAAAGGAACCAGAAAATTGATGACAAGTAAATGTCCTAAGTTTCGAAAAGGAGTGGATTCCAAAAACTACAAGACTAATAACTTTGGTCAAAGTTTGGTCGAATTGGAGAATGAATTTTAAGCAGATGTCTGATGAGCACTTTGAAAGGAATGTGTTGACTGCTAGACGACATGGAGTCACCGGGGCTAAATCAGGCCAGACTCACCTCATCTCCTTTTGTGAACGAATTTTACTGAGCTGGGGGTTGGGGGCGTGATCTAGATCAGGTGGTTCTCGGTTTTGGGAAAACATTTGGCAAAATCTGTCAAGATATCATTGTGAATAATTTGGCAAAATTCACGTAGTGTTAAAGTACGCTTCCATGGCTGGGACTTGTTTGAAAACTCTATGCTCAGAATGGAAGAACAAAAAATTCAGTACACAATGACATTTGGTGAGTGCCCATGTTGCTTCTTGCAAATTCTTACTAGAGTGCTGATGAAGACACAGGAAAGGGGAAAATTAAAACGAGGACTGCCTATCACATTAGCGCTAGTATGGGGGGAAATATTTACCAAGTTCAAGACTGATGAAAAGGACAATCAGTAATCTACAAACGACTGCCTAATGGTAGGTAGAAGATCCATTCTTTCCTCCTTCACTGTTTAGTCTCTGGTTTAGAAACGTGGATTCTATACAAACTAGAAACTCAACGTCTACTGCCCTCTGCATGAGAACAAAGACTCCAGTCACAAGGGCAGCAAAACCTAGGAATAATTCTAGCAGGAAACAAATGGACCTATAAGAAGAAAATTATAGAACTTTGCTGAGCGATATAAAAGAATATCAATAATTGGAGACCCCCACTCCTGAAAGGGGAGATTCACCATTGTAAATATGTCAATGCTTCCATAATTAATTGTGTTTAATAGATCCTAAAAAAATCATAAAGAACTTCTTTTTGGGACTTGACAAAAAGATTTTGAGTCCATCTGGAAAAATAAACAAGATGGTTAAGAAAACTGTCCATAGTGTATTTTGGACGTTAGTGTATGATAAAGGAAACATTGTAAACCAGTGAAAAATGGATAGATTAATAAACAAGAAAAATATTTGCTACTTGAAAAAGATCGGGTTAGAGGCTTTTTTATACCATACACCAAAATAAATGACAAAATAAAATGTGAAAGTTGAAACTATCAAAAGGATGAAAATATACGTGGATATTTGATGATGTTGGAATAAGGAAGGATTGCTGGGCATATTATAATGGAAAAACCCATACAGAAAAAGAGCTATTGATTGAGCATAAACTTTATTTCAAAATTATTTTTTACTAAACATTTAATTTTGAGGTAATTGGAGATTCACGTTTATTTGTAAGAAATAATACAGCAAGATCCTATAAACCCTTGACTCAGTTTTCCCTAGTGGGAACACCTTGCAAAACTATAGTAAAATATACCAGCTGGGATATTGACATTGATAAAATCAAGATACTGAATATTCCATTGCCATGAGGATTTCTCATGTTGCCCTTTCACAGCCACACCCACTTCTCTTCTGCTCTCCCTTCTCTATCCTTAAGCCCTAGCAGCTACTCATCTGTTCTCCATTTCTATAGTTTTATAATTTCAAAGATGAGATATAAATGGAATCATACAGTACGTAACCTTTTGGAATTAGCTTTTTCACTCAGCATAATTCTCTAGAGATTCATCCAACTTGTCGTATGTATCAATAGTTCATTTTTATTGCTGAGTAGTATTTTATAGTATGGATGTACCACAGTTTGTTTAACCATTCATCTATTGAAGGACATCTGGGTTGTTTTCCAGGTTTTGGTCATAAATAAGGCTGCCATGAACATCTGTGTATAGGTTTTTGTGCAAACATAAGTTTTCATTCTCTGGGATGGATGCCCAAGAATGCAATTTCTGAATCACATGGTAGTTGCAGGATTAGTTTTTAAGACATTGCCTAACTGTTTCCCACAATGGCTGTAACAGTTTGCATTCCCACCTGCAATGTCTGAATGATCTAGTTTCTTTGCATCCTCATCAGCATTTGTTGTTGTCACTATTTTTTTTTTAATTTTAGCCATTCTGATAAGTGTGTAGTGATATCTCGTTGTAGCTTAAATTTTCATTTTCCTATGGACTAATGATGTTGAACATGGTTTCATGTGCCTATCTGCCATTGTTTATCTTCTTTTGTGAAATGTCTGTGCATGCTTTTGCTCATTTTCTAATGGATTGTTTGTGTTTTTACAGTTGTGTTTTGAGAGTTTTAAAAAATGTATATATTCTAGATACTAGTCCTTTGTCAGATAGGCGGTTTGCAAATATTTTCCCCAAGATGATAGCTTGTCTTTTTATCCTCTTCAAAGGTCTTTCATAGAACAAGAAGTTTTTAATTTTGAAGTCCAATTCATCAATTTTTTATTTTATGGATTGTGCTTTTGGTGTCAAGTCTAAGAACTCTGCCTAGTCTTAGATCTTGAAGATTTTCTCGTATGTGTTTTCCTAAATGTTTTATGTTTTATATTTTATATTTAAGTCCATGGTCCATTTTGATCTGAGTTTTATTATAAGGTGTGAGGCTTAGGTCTGGGTTTCTTATTTTTCTTACAGATGTCCAGTTGATCCATTTGTTGAAAAGGCTGGCCTTCCTCTATTACATTGCTTTTGTGCCTTTGTCAAAAACCAGCTGGGTATATTTGTGTAGGTCTATTTCTGAGTTCTTTATTTTGTTCTATTTATCTATGTGTCTGTCCTTCCACTAGTACCATACAGTCTTGATTACTGTAGCTATATAATACACCTTAAAATTGGGTAGACTGATTCCTCCCACCTTATTCTTTCTCAAAATTATTTTAGATTTTCTAGTTCTGTCTCATTTCCATATATATTTTAGAAAAATATTGTCTGTATCTCCAAGACAATGTTGCTGGGCTCTTGATAGGAATTGTGTAAAAGCTGTATAGCAGTTGTGTCGAGAATAAATTGGAGGGGGACAAGAAAAGAGTGAGAAATCTAATTAGTAGGCAATGGCAACAATCAGGTGATGTGGTTGGTACTAGGCAGGTAGCAGAGGCAAGGGAAATGTGAGAGAAAGTGACATACTTTAGTTCACCATACATATACTGAAAACAAAGGCTATGATACAACTGCTGGAAAATCTGACAATTTTTTATATAAATGTCATTCTACTCCTATTTGGGGGACATATAGAGGAAATAAAACAGTCTTTGGTATAAAAATTTCCAGTTTAGGTAGTGGTTATAACACATTCTAGATGTATGACCTCAGTTAAGTTACTTAAATATTTTGAGCCTCAGTTTCTTCATTTGTTCCATGAGGTTAATAATACTTGCTTTATGGAATTGTTTTAAGGTATGGTAGACACTGCTATTGTCCCTAATGTCTATTCTGTCCTTTTTCTGGAGTAAAATAAATTGTGGCTGAGCCAATAGCCTTCAAACAGAGAATAAATTTCCCAGGCTCTTTGCAGTTAGGTATGGTCACGTGACAAAGTTCTGACCAGTGGCATAGAAGAGTTGTGTGACAGTCTTAAGAACCTTCCTTCGGAGAGATCTGGAACCTTCCCTTTGCCCCTCTCTCTTTTTTTCTTCTTTTCCTCAACGTTGCCACTTGGAAGAAAGTGCTTCCTCAGACCATGACGGAGAGGGCTACGCCCTAGGGATGGCAGAATCATGAGCTGGGAGGGGCTTGAAGGAACCCAAGAAGATGCCTAGCCTGCATATCGTTTTTATGTTTTGTTGTTTGTCTGTTTTTCTACAAGAGAGAGAAATCAACAGAGACTTTCTCTCTTACTGGTGGTCTAGCCCTGTCTTGCCTGTTATGTAAAGATTAGAACATGTAACATACGTGAAATGCCCAGGACACTGTAAGCCATCACAAGTGTTTTGTCTTCCATGCTTGTCTCACCACAAAAAAGCTTTTATAATTCTGCCCTCCAGTAATGGAGAATTAAATCATATTCTTAAAATCTTGTTTTTCTTAGACTCTGCCAAACTAGGGTACATCCAGGAGAAAATGATCAAGGTAGCGATCAGGTCTGGAAACCATAATACACAGGGAACAGTTAGTTAAAGGAGTTATGTTGCATTGCTATTTTTAAAATGGGTGCCTTTGACTAGGGTTTGGGAATCTCAGGCAAATTAGGGGAATCTCCTGTCGTTCCCTCTATTCTGATGGAGTTTGAACTGGATTATCCACAGTGCTGCTGGAGGCCAGAGCTGGTGCTTTTACCAAGGAACTTGGACGGTTGGGAGGGAATTGTGGCAGCTGGGCAATCGTGTGCACACCCACAGACTAGGAGAGGAGAGAGTCGCCAAGAGGACCATTATGTAGAGAGGCCCTGCCGTCTGTGGGAACTGCAGGGGCTTCAAACCTGCGCTCAGACCAGCGGTTTTCACTATGTCTTCCAGGAGGTTCTAGGGGCCTGTGAAGGTGTTTCAGGGGCTGTGGGGGGGAGGGGGGAGGCGGGAGAGGGTGGGAGAGGTGCAGCAGGATGGGTATCTGCTTCTTCCAGGAGGTTCTGGGCAATACAACCCTTACAAAAGGATGAGTGGCTTAAATTTTTTGAAATGTAGAAAGTCATTTTGAGGACTTTAAACCTGAAGTGGAGACTAAGAAGGAAGCAACGCTGATTCCAGTTCAGCCTGTTCCGTTGCCCATTCTCAAACGTGCCACCTCTATTTGAACTTGCTACTAAGGACACCTGGCCTCCTTCAGACAAGAGTCAGAGCTACGACGTGTAGTTGAAACCGTTGAAAGCACCAAAAGAGTCCATCTGAAGGGAGCACATAAGCCCCATTTCTAAGTGCATATCTATGTCCACATAAAAGGAAACTGTTCGGTTGGGAATCAGTCATATCAATGGGTCTATGTTGATGTTGGCAGTAATACTTTACCACAGGCACTGTAACGGTAGAAACGAGATTCAAAAAAATAATTTTCAAATGGATGGTTTCCACATTTATTCTTATTCAAGTGACAGGTGCCCCTGGGGACCCTGTGATGACCTCATCACCTTGAGGGGTCCTTCATCATTTGCCTAAATAGGTGCACCATCAACCTGCCCAGTGTCCTTAGGAAAGTTCTTTTCCTTCCGTTCCTCCCAGACACTCACTTATATCTTGTGATCCAGCCATTCTAAGGGACTTGCAATTATTAGAAGGAGACATGATCTTCCAGCCCTGGGTGCTTTCTGCTCGGAAAGCCTGTCCCCTCTCCCATCTAGCACCCTTGCACACGTTCATCATTGCACTTGTCACATTAGAGCCTTTTGTCTGTCTTCCAGACTAGGCTATGACAGCTGTCAACTATAATTGTTTTTACCACTTTATCCCAGTACTAGCCTGACACCCAGAAGGTGATTAAAAATGTTTTTTGACTGGTTGAGTTAATTCTCTAGCCCACCAGCCAGTTTCATAAGGCTTGAGTGTCTTTTACCCTCAAAGACTGTTGCTCACTGCCAGGGACACTCATCAGCGAAAGTCCCAGGAGCTGTCCTGAGCACTACAGGTGGTCTGGAGCTGGTTAGTGTACAGTTGCTCGGTCAAACCAGGAAGTTCTACAGACAAGCAGCCAATTGTAGAGAAAGTTCCCAGAAAGTGGGGCCGAATATTCTGGTTTCATCTTTGTCCCCAATTTGCTGTGTGACTTTGAGCAAGTGCCCCCTCCTTTTGACGCCTAATTTTTCAGACTCTTTCATACCCAACCTCACAGTAAGTCTCATAGTCAGTCAGTGAGGGCACACTCAGGTAGCTGTGTAGCATATTATAGAAGGAAACGTGAAGAAGACAAATAGACATATTGTAGGTGTTGCAGGGACCCCCCCGTTCTCTGGCCTCTTGTGGAGAAAGTTCTATTTGGAGGAGCCCATTAGAGGACCACATATGGTCTTTCCTTGCCTCCTCTTGTACCTTGGAGGGTAGAGGCAGCTTTCTCTCTCTGGGAGAAGGAACAGAGCATGCTCAGTCTGACCCTTCTTTTCTGAGTCAGCCTTCTGTAGGGGCGTGGATTCTGGTGTGCCTGTCTGTACCCTCTCCCCACCCCCACCCCCATCAGGCTGCCTTGTGGTAGAGCCTAGGGCAGTTACTGCTGCTCTTGACTGGGTAGCTGCTACAGATCAAATGTTTGTGTCCCTCTGCAATTCATATGTTGAAACTCTAAGCCCCAGTAAGACGGAATTTGGAGGTGAGGCCTTTGGGAGGTAATTAGCGTTAAACTAGGTCATGAGAGTACAGCCTCTAAAATGAGATTAACACCCTTACAGAAAGAGGAAGCAACATGAGATTTCTGTCTGTGTGCATGCACCAAGGAAAGGCCTTAGAGGACGAAACGAGGAAGAAAGCCTTCACCAGGAACCTGACTGTGCTGGCACCCTGCTCTCAGACTTCCCGCCTCCAGACTGGGAGAAGTAAATGTGTGTTGTTTAAGCCACCCAGGGTCTGGTGTTCTGTTACAGCAGCCCGAGCTGATGAGGACAGTGGGTAAGTGTGCCTGAGGAAGGGCCCAGGGAAGCCCTTTTAGTTCCTGCTCTACAAGCACACTGCCCAATCAGCTTTATCAGTAAGAGAGCCGGTGTTTGATCTCAATCTGCTTGACTTCTCTGCCTTGTTTCTCCACAAGAAAGGCGGAAAGGAATATTGTGTATAGACACCCTAAACAAGAAAAGGGGTGGTAAAGTCCAGCTTTGTAAGGAAGGGTGGTGTGGTCAAAACCACTTTGTGTTGGAATTCCTGAGGCCTCATTTCTAGTCCAAGCTCTAATGCTGACTGGCTTTGCTGTCTTGATCAAGTCCAGTGGCTTTTCTGGCTCAGTTTCTTCAACTTTAAAATGCAGGTGTTGGACTAGTTGACCTTTCATCCTTTTTAGCTCTAAAAGTTTATGAATTTATGATTGTAGTCCACCCAAAGGAGACTCCAAATGGATAAGGAGTTTTTTATCTCTTGGTAACTGGCAGAGACTCTTAGTTGACTATTCAGTATCCATTCATTCTTTCTTCTTGAGTAAGAAACTCCAGTTGTTTACTGGTTGGGAAGTAAAAGATATAATCTTGGCTTCTCTTGAAGCAAGGAAGCTTTGTATAGATGGTCTGGGAAGGCTTCTTAAGGAGGTGACAGAAGCTATTAGGTCCTCTTTTGCCCTTTATTCCTTCCTCATGCTTCCTTGGAATGTAGAAATAATGGCTGGAACCCCAGGAGCCAGGACCAAGGACCACATTAACAATGGAAGCCATCTGCAAAGGTTGGTAGAAAGAGGGAAAGACCCTGGGTTGTCAATGACATGGTAGAACTGCCACACAAACCCTAAACTGCCTGCTTCCAGATTTATTTTATGTGAAAAAGGAATAAGTCATTGTGATTTCTGGTCTTTGTTGCCAGTAGTTGAATGAAATTTCTAAATAATTCAACTCATTGGGCTTTCTCTCTTTTAAAGGATAAATCCTTCAGCAGGATGGAGAGTCAAACCTGCAGAATGGTATAATCTACATAGCTCATCTTTAGAGCAGAAAGGTTAAATGCATATCCAGAAATCTATGACCTGAGAGAAAGTTACATTCTCCTTCACTTTTGGGCACCGGTGGCACTGTGGAGTGGCGATTCTCAGGTGTGGTTGACTCCAGCCGTCAGTTAAATCTTTCAACCAGCCCAATCTGAATGTTTTTTCAGACATCTCTAATGGTTAGCAACTGCGAATCTGAACAAAACCTGTTGGCCAAAAATTCTTTCAGGCTGACAAAATGTGCTAGTCCCTGCCAAACATGAAATAACACTCCGTCATTTTAAACGAGCACTATGAAGCCTTACAGTCTGTACTTCATGTGTTTGCACCCCTAGGAAGTAAGTAGTGACAGGAAAATGGATATTCAGCTAAATCAGGCAAGTGACATTCCTCTTCAGGCATCTCAAGAGGCTTTTACAAAGCTCCTGGATGTAATGAAGGTGAGGCTCGCCATGAACAGTGCTGCGAAGTCTTCCTCCACGTTGCTCCCCATGGTAACTGCGGCCTTGTGGACGGACATCTAGACTTGGAATTCGGAGTCCTGTGTTTGAACTTCAGATTTTCCGAGTCACGCCATGACTCTGGACAAGTCATTTAGCTTCTGAGCCTGTGTTTCCTTAAATGTAGAATTGGGATATTAATATTTATTTCGCAAAGCTACTGTAAGGACTAAAGCATACAATATAGGTGAAATACCTGGCATAGAGCCCAGTGAAGATGGGCGTGCCATTTCATAAACGTTATACTGAATCTCAGTCTTCTCTCATCAAGCTGGTTAACTGGAATCTCGAATTTCATCCTAGAGCATTTCAAATACTGATGAGGCATGTCAAAGTGCAGTCAGACTTCACCAAGACATTTGATGATCAAGCACATTAAACTCCCTCACTGCTGGCGGATGAGGGAAGTGTATGATGGTGTTTGGGCAATGTGACCCCGTAGGGCTCTGGGGATGATGTGCTGACAGCTCCAGTTGGGGTGTGTGTGGCTAATAGCGTGAAGGACAGGATTGGAATTAAATATAAAGTTTGACAAGTTTAATAAGGAGCAAGAGAGTGTAATTCATTTAGGGAGGGAAGGCCAGGGCCTGCGCTGCCTGCTGTGGGAGGGCTGGCTCTGTGTAAACAAGTGGAGGAGAAGGCGGTGGGGGGGGGGGGGGCGGGGGGGGAGAAGTAGCGGTTGATGGCGGTGGCTCAGGATGGCCTGCATCGGCGTTAGTGTGGTCAGCCAAATGCAGCAGAAGAGCTCCTGAGTCAGACCTCCTGTTTCTCGGCCCAGGTTAACTGCATTGCTTCCATTTCCTGCATGGGAATTTGAGGGGAGGGCATGAAGAAGTTCCAGATGAAAACAAAGTTTCCGCAGGAGTAACAGCCCCTCCATTGGTGTCCTGCTTCCACATGGGGGCTTTCATTTGATCCTTCAGACAACTCTTGTGTGCAGCAAGGCAGGTAGTCTGTCACCTTTTTATGAGTGGGTAAACTGAGGAAAAGAGAAGTTCAGTGGCGGACTATTTGGAGCTGAGATCAGAACTCGGTGGGAACTTGGTTCTCCTGTGGAATTAAGAGACACCAGCACAGCGCTTCACACTCAGCCGGCACTCAATAAATGGCCATTGTTGATATTGCTGAGAAAGGAGAGTGGGCCTGGAATTCTTCCGCCTTGAGATGGGGACATTCATGTCACTCAGTTGTGCTCTTTACGGATATGTGGAAGAAGCTGGCCAGCTGCTTTCCATCTTTTCTGAGGACAAAACAAGGGAAATTGGTTTCAGCCACATTCATTCTGAAGCGAGCTTTCACCTTAAAAAAAAAAAAAGCCTCAGGATGCAAGCTGTGTGAAATCAGTCAATAAAATAATTAAATTAATGGCAGCAATACCATGTTCGGATAAGTGCTAACACAAAATGGACTGTGGAAACAGCATGTTTGCATCATGCTCAACTCAGATGAGGAAAGTTTTAAAAGCGGGCCATTCTCATCTATCAATTTGCCCCCAGCCCACCTCCCCCAGCAGCTCCTAAAAAATATCAAGGGACTGGCTGTCCTCTGTATAGATCACCTGCCTGTGGGGAAGGAACGTGTTAACAGGGATGCAGGTATTCCTCTCAGGCCTCTGAGCACTTTGTGGCCATAATTAACACCTGTGATCCCCAGGTGCTGACACTCAGCTGGAAGCATAGGACAGCAAGCCCAAGGCCCTGGGGTCATAATTCAATAACCTGGTTTGTTCATATTGCTTTTGCTTTTTCTGAGAGCTCTAAGATCTGGACTCTGCAGCCCTCGATCTTTCTCTCTTTTCTTCTACCTTTGCCAGTTCCCTCACATTTTCCCCCTTGGTCTCCTAGATCCACAGTGTCTTCAAGATCAGTGCTGCACAAATGTTAATCTCCTGGGGAGCTGGTTCAGATTCTGAATGAGCAGATCTGGGTAGGGCTTGAGACTCAGTCTTTCTAACAAGCTCCCAGGTGGTAATGAGGCTGCTGGTCCATGAGCCACATTGTTAATTGCAAGGATCTAAAGTTCCCCTACTTGGAAAGATGGCCTGTTTCCCTGCCCTGCATCCTCTGAGCCAGTTCAGAGAACATGACACCAAGGCTCTTGTGTGACAGGAATATAGGAACAGAGTTAGACAAAGTTAGATCAATGAAAACCTTCCTTCTGAGATTTACTGAGAGCACTGAATGAAGTGGAGGAATGTCCCATCCTGAGAAACTTTCAAAATGCCCTCTCTCTCCTGCATCTGTGGTAAGTGTTGACCTTGGGCTCACCTAGAGATGACGCCCGGAAGGAAATTACAATAAGAAGATTCTTTGAGCTTCTCTATCGTGGAACCCAGGAAAGAATGGTGGATGTGACTGAATCCTTGTCTGGTCCGCCTCAGTTTTGTTTTCTTTTTTGAGACAAGCACCGAAAATTCTAAATCACAGCCACATTTTTTAGCAGTTTTGCATTTTCAATGCAAAGCTCCAGCAGGGGGTACCTTCCGTAGACACATAGACTTCATCATTATAATGATTTTCCTGTTCTTTGTGAAATGAGCCAAAAGAGAGTTTTCAAAGGCCTTTTACCAATAATGCATTTTCCCCCTGAAATATTCATTTTAGTAATTCAGCTACCTACCCCAGGCTCATGATAAATTATTTAGATAATTGCATTAATTCTCTGCTTCGTTTTACTCATGCAGATCTGGCCTTGGCTTGTAGATTTATTTCCAGCTTTATGTTTTTCAGGGAACAAGGATTGCTAAAAGGTGGATTGTTTCATGGAGGTTTACTGCTGAGGCATTAGAAATAACTACAAGTCCTCATATCCTACAATTACCGTCTTTTTTGTGAGTCTGATTATTAGCTGCAGCAGAGACAACTCTCATGCAGGCGTGGGTGGTGAGGGAAAGCAAGCTCCAAAATCACTGGATAAAAGTGTATGGAGCTCTAAATATTATTATCAAACGTTGCATTTCAATTAGGCTATCACATTCAATTTTTTCAAAAAGCAATGGGATCTATAAGCATGTTTTCTGGTAACTTGCTAAACCTGACACGTAAGGAATGTTTCCTTCCATGTGACTTGCTGCCTAATAATGCCCACTAAATACAGCCACGCATTTTCCCTGAAGATGTTCCGACTCGAGACTGACTTTTCTACATTCTATTTAGCTTGTGTAATTTGATGTGACTGTAGCTGGAGGCAATTTGGTTGGCGGCTGTGGAGAGGAGGCGAGGATGCAGAACCAGCACAAGAGCATGACTGAGCGTGGCTTGATGATAAGGGATGGTGATACAGGAAGCCCACATTTCAAAAATCCTGGTGGCATCTTAGGGCCCTGAGTGAGAGAAATAAGAAATACAACTGAACCTCAAGGGCATCAAAAGCCAAAACATACAGTAGAATGAGGGGAAAGGAACAGAGAGAAACCACACATTTTAGAAATTGTTTAGGGATTCTGAATAAGGCTGCAACATGTATATCCAACCTGATTCTGTCTCGTTACAAAACAGTTATGCAAAATAAAGTGGTGGGAAGTGAGCCAGCTTCACATTCTTTCTAACTTTTCCATGGTCTTTCATCCCTGAAACACATAAGCCAGGATTTCTGTAGGGGAAAGCAGAGGACCTTCTAAGCTCTTAACCTCAAAACTTTAAATAGCCACTTAAAAATAAATAAACAAACAAAGGCTTTAGGAAACTCTAATTCTTGTTAAAACCAACACCCTGTAGAAACGGTAGTCACCTCCAGCACCGCTACAATGTTCTGTTTTGAAGGTCTCGGCGTCCTTCATTGGACTATTTATTACTAAGCTTAACAAGAAGTGCCTGAAATTTTTCTTTTACCTTCAGTGACTTCCACCCTGTGGGGATTGCAACACTCCGGCTGGCGAAGCTGAACTTTTCCAGGCTCGTCGAATTTCTTGTGCAAAGCAGACATTTGGCTTCTAAAATATTCCATAATGCCACAAATATTTTCTAGATGCCTGGCCTGAACTGGAGTCTTTTAGAAGGATTCCAGCCTGACCTCATTATCTGAATGATTTAATTTGAATGACACTCAATCCAGCCCTGTGGCAAGCGTTTTTCTTCTTATTTAAAGTTATCGGTGAACTGCTGATGGTTTCCCGCAGCCCAAAAAGACTGGTTTGTTTATTTGTAATTCTTTCTGCTACCATTGCCACAAGCAGCTGTCGCTTTGGAATCTGATAGTGATACTAGACTTTGATTACAACTTCGTCTCCTAGACTCATTGTCTACATTCCATCTTTTGCTTCCACTCACCCAATTGCCCAATCCAGACAACTGGACACCATTCTTGACTTGTGCCTCTCCTTTCCCTGTATCTAATGATCCACATAGAGAATCTAGTTGTTTTTTTCTCTTACCACATCTTAGTTACGTCATTTCCCTCTGCTGGAACCTATTCCTATGGAGCCCAATCTTCTTAGGGCCTGTTATAACTGGTGTACCTCTCCAGCCTCATTTGTTTCTGCTTTCCTCCCTCAGCTCTATCCTCCTGACACACTAACGGCCTCAAATGTGCCATTATCTCTCTTGCTTTCAGACCTTTAATTGTATTGTTCTTTTGCCCGGAACTCCCACTCTTTCTCCTCTTGGCTAACTTGTATGAATCCCTTAGGTCTTGCTTTAGGTGGCACTTTGCCTGGAGCCCTGCCCTGACACACAAACTTCCCTCCATCACACAGCTAGACCAAGTGAAAGAGCTCTGTTTTGACCCAGGTTTGTCTGAACCTAAAGTCCTTGTTTTATTCTCTGTGTTGTCCTGCCTCCCCAAAGAAGGACAACATTGGGCTTGGTCCTCTATGGAGCTTGCCCAAGGAGGACCCCCAAAATTTTGCTTGTCTAAACCCTGGCAAGACCTTTCTTGTCTCTTATCATCTTCTACATCAAAGGCCATGCTGGCTTTCATTCAAACAGGATTTGGCAAAATCTCTCTATTCTTTCTTCTCATGTGATCACAGTTTCTAACCTATCTGGGTAGGTTGGCATTCACAGAATTTGCCATTTGTGCTATAAACCAAAAAATCAGTAGCCAGGCCCTTGGAGTTATGGTATCTGAGCCATTCAGAATTCAGCCTTGCTTTATGAATATTAAAATTATGACATATACGTAAGTGATGAGTCAAGCCCATTGGTGGTGGCATCTGGATAGGTCAGCGTTTCCAAAACCAGTATCCCAAGGAATTGCTATCATCTCAAGCAATATTTCATGAAAAAACATCTCTGGTCAAATATATCTGAGTAGAATGGTATACTATAAACACCTCCACACCTCTCTAGGAGGTGTTTATAGTATGGAAATTTCTCTAGAATAGAAACCAGTTTAATAGAGATTTTATGTGTTTGTCTCAACATGAGACAGTTGGTTAGCGATGAAGCCAGTAAGAGAAGCAGATGTTCTGTGACTACCACTGCAACAATTTATACAGATTAGGTCACCCTGGCCCCAAATCTTCCTGGCCATAGATTATAGACATTTGGAAGATGCAGTCACCCTTCCAGACCACAGGAGTCTAGGGCAGGCAAGACAGACGCTGTGGCATATTAAGCTAGTCACTTAAAACACAATAGTCTAGTGAACAGGGAAAGATTACCCGGGAGGCAGTCTCTGGATAATGACTCTTGATATCAAATCAAGTTCACTGGCTAAGACTTCACTTCAAAATAGAATTACTGTGAGTTTTCTTCAGCTGTGTTCTCAAAGTAATCACATTTAAAAGAAGGCACAGTAAACCAGACACCCATCTCATAGGATGGTACATTGAGATTTGAAAATCTATTTCCATTCCCTATCACCCATTACTGCCATTTCACACTTGGAAGACAGATGCTATACATTAAGCAGCTATTTCCAGGAGCATGGTTTGCATTACCAGACATCTTGTTCCCTTACTCAGTTTCAAGACTGTACAGTACTTTCAAATACTATTAACTCCAGTCAATGTGATTCTCTAGTACATTACGGTAATAAATCAGAGGGGAGGTACTTCTAACCATAATAAAATATGGACTTAGCTATATATAGATATCACAACTAAACATTGGGATATATTAAAAATTATGAAAAAGGTAGTTTTGCAAATATGCTGTTGCCACAACAACTAGGAATTGAGTTAAATGTCTTTGTTGTAGGCTCTATAGTTGAGTCAAAAGGAGATTTAGAAATTTGAAGGGAAGAGATTCATGTAGTCTAGTAAGAGCAGTTATAGTTTTTCTATCAAGATTAGGTTGTTCTGTCCTGAGACTTTGGGGCTTGTAGCAAAATGAAAACTGTTGACAGAACGCAGGAGTGAAGGAATCATGCCTATGTGGGACAGATATGTGTGTACACGGCAGGTAAGGAGGTGGAGAATTTGCTTTCACTAAACATTTATTATGCTTCCACAATGTTCTAGATTCTGAGAGACACATAGAGATAAATTGCACAGAGATTTTTCCCTGGAAGAATGTATTTCTAGTAGTTGATGAGACTACATGCACATAATAAAAGGTAGGTAATGAGAGGTGTGGGGCAATTACTTCCTCTTGGGGAATGTGGGGGGAGCCTTCATCAAGAAGGAGGCATAGTTTGGAGAATGGGTGAATGTGGATACATGGAGGTTGGGAGGACATTCCAAATGGGGAACACAAGGACATGGAGATGTGCCACCCTGGGAAAAAGTCCACAAAGTTCCTACATTTGTAGCATCATTATGCCTGCTCCCTTCAGTTGGTTCTTACTTTTGCAGCCTCAGGATTTCTCCTCCACTTCTGCTTTCTTATTTATATCATACTGATACCTTTATCCTCATATATCTGGAGTCTGAGCTGGTTCCCAATTGTGACTTCTACTTCACCATTTTGATTGGATACCATCTTATGTCTGTAGTTTTCTATGTTAGGTTGTGAGCACTTTGAAGACGAAGGATTTGTCTTATTTGCTTTTTTTTTTTTTTTTCAGGAAGATTAGCCCTGAGCTAACATCTGCTGCCAATCCTCCTCTTTTTTCTGAGGAAGACTGGCCCTGAGCTAACATCTGTGCCCATCTTCTCTATTTTGTGTGGGATGCCTGCCACAGCATGGCTTGCCAAGTGGCGCCATGTCCGCACCTGGGATCCAAACCCATGAACCCCGGGCTGCCCAAACAGAATATGCAAACTTAACCGCTGCACCACCGGGCTGGCCCCTGTCTTACTTGCTTTTGAATCTCAGATCCTGGCACACAGTAGTAAGTACTGACTGTTTGCTAAACAAAACAGGATAGTTCCATATGCAATAGTGCAGCTGACTTGCTCACCCATTTTGCACATTAAACTTCTCTCCTAGTAGTTGACTTAGGCAAAGTGAACATTTTGTATCACTGTTCTTCTGAGCATTGTATTATCATCGAATATTAGGGTGGAAAGGAGATGGACCCCCTAATGAGGAGATCACAATACTAAAATTAGAGACCAATATTCCTCATGAATACAAATGCAAAAATCCTTAACAAACTGTTAACAAATAGAATCCAGTAACATATAAAAGGATAATGCATCATGTTTATGGGCTGAGTTGTGTCCCTCTCAAGCACATATGTTGAAACCCTAACCCCTGGAACCTTAGAATGTGACTGTACTTGGAGATAGGGTCTTTAAAGTGATAATTACGTTACAATGAGGTCATTAGGGAGGGCCCTAATCCAGTAGGACTGGTGCCCTGATAAGAAGACAAAATTTGGACACAGACACACATAGAGGGAAGACCATGTGATGACATAGGGAGAAGATGGCCATTTACAAGTCAAGGAGAGAAACCTGGAACAGCTCTTTCCCTCACAGCCCTCAGAAGAAATCACACTGCCAATGCTTTGGTCTTGGCCTTTTAGTCTCCAGAACTGTAAGGAAATGAATTTCTGTAGTTTAAGCCACCCAATTTGTGGTACGGCAGCCCTAGAAAACCACTGTGCATCATAACTAAGAATTAACAGAATAAAGAAAAAAATCATATGGTTATTTCAAATAGATTTAGAAAAAGCATTTGAAGAATTCAAAACCTATTTATAATTCAGAACTTTGAGCAAACTAGAAGTAGAAGGAAATGTTCTCAATCTGGAAAAGGGCACCTATATAGAATTTAAAAGGGAAACTTGAATACTTTCTTCTAAGATCTGGAACAGGACAAAGATGGGGCCTGCTCTCACCGCGTCTATTCTACGTTGTATTGAAGGTCATAGCACAAGAAAGCAAGAAAAAGAAATAAAAGTCATAAATATTAGAAAGGAAGAAATGAAACTGCCTTTATTTGCAAATGGCATGTTTATTATGTATGTCAAAAACTGTCAGGAAGATGCAAAATAACTAGAATTAGCAAATTCTCAGGACACAAAGCCAATTTACAAAACTTAAATATATTTCTATAAATAGTAAAAGAATTGGAAAACAAAATTCTTAGGGGTAAATTTAACAAAAGTTGTACAAGATTGCCTTGCTGAAAACTATGAGATATTGCTACGTGTGGATTGGGAAACTCAATATTGTTAAGGCATCAGTTCTCCCTAAATTCATCTATAGATGCAACACAATCCAAATACAGCATTTTGGGGACAAAATGGACAAGCCGATTCTAAAAGTCTATGGAAATGCAAAGAACCTAGAATAGTCAAAACAATCTTGCAAAATAATAAAATTGGAGAACTTACACTATTTGATTCCAAGACACGAAAATTACAGTAATGAAGATATTATGATAATAGCATCATACAGATAATGGAATAGAACAGAGTCTACCAATAGTCCTACGCTTATACGGCCCTTTCATTTTGACAAAAGTGTCAATGTAATTCAATGGGGAAAGATGCTGGAAAACTGGATAAATTGATGAGAAAATTGAAAAAGGTGGCAATGGTAGCCCAGGGAAGTTAAATAAATTATTCAAAGTCACACAGATGAGCCAGGACTCTCAATTTCACAGTTTGGAGTGGTTTCTACCGCCCACAGTCTTCCTTGGTACATTTGTCTTTGGTCTTTGTTGTATATACTGTAGACTGAAATTGTGTGGCTAGGTAATTTTTCCAATATGCTTCTAGTATCTACTTCATTAAAAGGAGTGTTGAGATTTAACAATAGGTGTTCTCCCAGAATGGTACACGCCTAGCTGGCCCTATAAGCTATAGTCTGATTTAATCAAAAGCCCTAACATTGGGAATCTTGTCTCTCAAGGGTTTCAAGGGTTGTCTTTACCCAGCACTTTCTTAATGCCATTAATAAGTATCTGTCTCATTTTCATTTTTGAGTTCTTTGCTTCTTTCATGAAGCTCCTTAAATTAGCAATTAAAAAGAATATTCTTCAACGAACTGTCAATTTCTCCTATTTTGATAATTAATAAATTATAATTGCATAAAGGTAGAATTGGGTATTGAAGCAGATGGAAAAGGATTGACTGACAGTTTCAGGTCAGAGAACACTGGTGTCTGAGCATTGCAAAGTTTTATATTTTCTGACAGCCTGAGTCCATGGGAGATTTTTATCTTCTGAATGTGGTTTAGATACCTTTGGAAAATACTTTTTAAAAAGTCTATCAGGTAGAAACCCATATAAATATGGCAGAGCATGGGAAAAGAAAATATGATGATAAAAGATGTTTGAGAAGGCAGGGCAGGATGGGGTAAGGCAGAGAGGTTTTAGAAAACAGCAAGAATTCCAGATTCTTGGGCTTGATGGGTTCACGTCCTGCATCCACCTGGATGTGGGTTCTGACATGGCAGAGAGATGCTTTGTGGAACTCTCCTTTTGTGTGGGTGGGAACATTTCTAATACTGTGGGACTATATGATATTTGCAGTAATAATTTCATGGGAAAATAATATACTGGGTGTGAAAAAGAACTTTCAGATCTCATTATCCTGTCAAGTACAGAACATAGAGGAAGCAACTAAGGCCTAGGTTAGTTAATTGCCTTGGGCAGCTGAATGCAGCCAATAACTATTCCAGGGGAGGAGTCTAGGTGTTCTGATGCCAAGGACAAGGCTACTGTCATTATATCCTGTCACCTTACAGCTCCAATTGCTTTTCCTCCCAGCACAGAGGCAGTTTTAATGACTTAAAAGAATGTTACATGGGACTTTTCTGGTCTTGGACATTTAGCTGAGAATGACACACACTAAAGACCAGTACAGTACCTCCATTGGCAGGGCTTGCTAATAGGTGGCTAAGAGGTAGTCACAGTCCCACAGCCACCTCCAGCCACGTGGGAGAAGAGATGCCTTTCAAGCATCTTCCTCTCGGAGGACACCAACACCTGGCCACCCCAGCACCACTCCATAAGACCTTGGTCCCCTTACCTATTTTGACTCTTCCGGTCCCAACCCAAGAGGAGCCAATAGCAGCTCCTGGTGGGGGAAGACACAGAAGGAGGAGAAAACAAATTCCTACTCCAGGCTCTTGAATGTGGGAAAGGGGAAAAGCTATAGACGGAATGACAAATGGAACTTTTCACACCTGATTATGGGTCATTTATTAATATTTATTTATTAGTACCCAGACTGCCTAGAAAAAGTTATGCGTTTTTCCCATATTGGAGTGGGGTAAGGAGATCCACCAGAGCAGCCTAAAGAGAGTGGAGAAGAGAAATAAAGTTGTGTGCTGCTTGCGCATAACTGAGCCCAGCTCCTCCAAGATGCTGGTTGAATTCTTCCAGGTTCTCATCTGACTCATACTTGACTAGGGGGCTTCCTGACACAAGAGAGTATGATGGTGGGATGGTCTAATCTTCCTTCTTGGAGGTCACATGGGGCTAACCTAGTTGCAATGTGACTAATCAACCCACTTTGAAAGAAAATGAATTTCTGACTCTGTCTTCTGAAATTCGTTGAGTCCAGTTTACAAGGCAATTAAGCTCCCAGAGTAGTATTGGTCATTGATTAGGAGGCCTGGTTTTCAACGCAGGTGGCCCTAAATAGGAAGCAGCGCTGCCTGTCTGTTGTCCTGGAACTACACATCTGAAATTTTGTAAACAGAATTCTAGTAGTTTCTTAAATCATCAAAATTTCTACAAGTACTCTAATATGGAGAAGAAAAAATAATGAACAAAAAGACCCTTCCAGAAATGAAACATTATGTAAGAGCATCAGACTGTGTATAAAGCCAGTTGATTCTCGTTCATTCCATGAAACAATACAATCTTTAAATCTGACATCATCTGAAACTGGTACAATCTCTAAAGTCTCATTTTCTGCTTTAAGTTTTTACTCAATTATTATTTTTAGTTCCTGGAGAAAGTGTATTTTTAGCTTTCAAAAAATGCAACGATTGCACAAATTCTTTTCAGCCCTGGTAATTTGGTTGGCGGCCTTTCTATCTATGTGTGTGTGGATGGTGGGAACATAGCTTTCTGATGAATTGTTCTCTTTTGCATTCCATAAAGGGCTTTAAAATATATTATTGTTCTTTCTCCAAATAGAAGTGGGTCATTATTTCCCCTCCATTGTTTCCTCAAAGAGCTGAAGTCCATGAGCTATGCAGATAGGACTATCAGCCTCAAGCATACAATCAAAAGGGCCATATCCTTGCTCATTGTTTTTTTAAATCAACATGTGGTTCTAAACAATCACAGAGCTAGGATTCAGGGCAAAACTTTGCTACCCAGGGCTCTGTCCCACTTCCTCACTATGCAGGATGTTTACAAATTATGTTCCTGCTCCTCTGCCCGAATACTTTCTATTTGCCCATCCAGATTCATTTCTACTCTCTTTTCTGTTGGGGGAGGCTGGATTGTTCAGACTACATCAGCTGGTTCCTTTGACCTCTGGCTTCTGGTTGTGTCCGCAAAATGGAGAGCACCAGCAGGAGATGGGAGGGAGGGAGGAGGATGCAGCTGAGGAATTTATTCTCATGCCCCACTCCAGCATAGTAAGCAACAATGGGCTGCATTCCTAGACCGAGGGCACACCTTCTGTCAGGTGGCCCTCTCTGTCTCGTGTTCAATACCATTCTTCCATTTCACTCCTTCACATCTAGGGGTGGTAATGCAACTAGTCCTGGGGCACTGCATTGGCCCTTGTGGGTCCCTACACCTGTCCATACTTGTAAGTCCTCCCTTGGTTATCCTCTCCACAAAATACCCAATTTCAGGGGGCCATTTTTCTTTCTACTACGACCTTGACTACTACCTTTTCTTTTCGAGAAAGATTAGCCCTGAGTTAACATTTGCTCCAATCCTCCTCTTTTTGCTGAGGAAGACTGGCCCTGAGCTAACATCCGTGCCCATCTTCCTCTACTTTATATGTAGGACGCCTACCACAGCATGGCTTGCCAAGCGGTGCCATGTCTGCACCCGGGATCCAAACCAGCGAACCCCAGGCCACTGAAGGGGAATGTGCGCACTTAACTTCTGTGCCACCCGGCTGGCCCCACTATATTTTCTTTTAAACATTTGTTCTCTGCATGAGGAAACTGGCAGCATTCATTCCAGTCCTCAAGTGACCTCTGTCATCATTTAGTTGAAATCTTCTTTGACTCTTTCCTGTATCCCTACATCACTTTCTATGTTCTTCTATTATAGACCTTTGATTGTGAACGGTTGCAGAGCAAAGATTTATATTTCTATTAGCACCCTCTAGACCATGAGTTCTTCCAGTCCAGGAACATCTGTGTGCCATCATCACTTTGTAAAGAGCTTTTATCAGACCTTTTCAATATACATTTATTGAAATATATGTTGGAAAAGGCTTGATAAAATGCACACAAAGATGAAAGCGAAATGGGAATAATTAGCTGCTTACTATGTTCTCCTATAACAATTATTATTTTAATGGGGATCAGTATATCATATCAATGAGTTGATAGGATCAATCAATCATGCCAATAATATGAAATTTATGGCTCTAGAAGTAAGCCTATCATGAGATATGTTGAAGAAAGGAAACCATATTGAGGTCAACTTTTGTTTCAATATTTTGCCAATGCCATTTTGCATCACAAAGTGGGAAATGAACTCTGTGGCCCGAGAGAACTAGGTTCAGGCCCCAGTTCTACGGCGTGTGACCTGAATGACCTTGGGAAAATGATCTCTGGTCCCATAGACTCATTTTGAAAACTTACAATAACTTTTTTTTCTCTCTGGAAACAGATTAGATACTCAATCTGTTATTCAGATTAGATACTCAATCAATGTTATTCATTTGATAAATATTAGTTTCTCTTCTGTTCTTTCAAACCAAATCACAAAGGCCAAGAAATGTAACCCAAAGCAATGAAGAACCACAGGAACTCAAGAGCCATGAGGATCAGTAGTCATAACAGTAAAGCTAAAACTAGCTGTGGATTTTTAATTAGCTCTCCGATGTGTGATTTACCAAATGTAAACAGCTTCTCCGGGAGCTGGAAAGTCTAAAAGCACATTTGTTTAGCCCAGACATTCTATTACTTGGGTCAGGAATTAAAATCCTGTGACTCAGAGTCTCACAAGAAAAAATTTCACATGTAACTTGATATTTCTAGTATTTGTTAAAGCTTAGGCAATAGCACATTTATTTAGCCAAAGTGGCACAGTTAAGTATCTTAGAATCATAGGTTCACATCAAAAATGAGGAAGAAGAGGACTTCTGGGAGGTCATAAGCCTAGTTGGTGACAATGACATGACGAGCCATATCTCAGTTCTCTCATCTAGTGCTCTTTGTAACACATTGTGATTTTTTTTTGCCAGGAAAAAAATGATATTGAAAAATTCATTTATGATCCTTGGTGTAGACAATTTTATGAACTGTGGTGCCCTTCTCTCTATTCTCTTGGGAAGGCTGTATAAATTAAATTGAAACCATTTATCTTATGGCATGATCGGTATGGAGACTAATGGATTAGTGTAAAACCAAAATAGCCACTCAGTTCCATCAGTTCAGGGAAACAATTAGGAGTCTTGGAGAAACCATTAGCCCAAAAGTTTATTTAACTGAGCGAGCTAGTTTATTCTAAAAAGTTGCATCACTTGTCCTGGGTGGATGGCGTCCAGCTAGGAGAATGTGCCAGTGACCGTATCATTCCATTCATTTCAGTGGACTTCTCTTTCACCTCCCATTCCCTTCTGAAAATTGAGTGTATTAAGATATCTGTGGAGAATGAACACAGCCAGAGGAAAGGAAGCCATCCTACTGCTGTCTTCATAGTAGATGCTCAATAAATTTATATTGAACTAAGCTGGAGAGTCATGTCTTCACTTTCTGAATAGGTGATTCTGTACTGAGCTGGAAAATCAAAGTGACATCTATGAACTTTCAACCAAGCTGTGCCTATGCTGGTGAAGGGATTATTATTTTGAGGGTGAAATGAAATATAAAAGGGAAAACATTTTAGAGCCAATAAATTAAATTTACTACAAATTGTTGTATTTCACAGAAACCAAGGATGTTGATTTTGGGGGGCTGCTTTCTCTGTTTCCAATTCTATGGTAATGAATAAAATAATGGCACTGACAAAAAATGTTCTCATGGGTCAACAAACATTAGTTTCATTAATTAATTCATTTTCGGGATTCCTCACTAAAAGAGTGTGTGTTTTTGAATTTTTAACTGAAAGCATCCAGTTTGCTTTCTATGTGGATTCATTGCCGTAGCATCAATATACTGAAGTCACACTCTTCTCAAGGGATTTCATGGTCATGACCTCTTCAGAAACTTACTATAGAGCATGTTGCTTTGAGTTTTCCTCCTGATGAAGGTGTTTTAGCAGTAATTTTGAGAATAATGACAATGACAGTCTCCTTTGGATGAGAATTAATGAAGAGAATTATTTCCTGGCCTCCTGTTTCAGTTTGTTGGGTAACAAATTACCTGAAAACTTAGAGACATAAAGCAACCATTTTATTATGCTAATATATTCTGTTCATTTGGTATTTGGGAGGAGCCAATGGGAACAGCGTGTCTCTGTTCTACGGTATCTGGGACTTCAGTTGGGAAGATTCAATGGCTGGAGAACTGGAGTTATCTTAAGGTTCATCTACTCACATGACTGGCAGTTGATGTTGCTGTCAGCTGGTGTCTCCACTGGGGTTATCGGCCAGAACACCTAGACATGGATTCTTCACATGGCTGTTGAGCTTCCTCACAGCATGGTGCCTGGGTTCCCACAGCGAGTGGCACAAGAGAACCAGGAAGAAGCTGTATCATCTTTTATGATCTGGCCTCAGAGGTCACATTGTGTCACTTTAGCCCTTGTCACAAGCCTACCCAGATTCAAGGGGAGACAAAACAGACCCCACCTCTCAATGGGAAGAGTTGTCAAAATCACAATGAAAGAGGACGTCTTTGGAAAATACAATCTGCTACATCTCTGCTTCATGAGGAGGTATGCCGTGCCATGTCTCTGTGCTCCGTGCTTTTCCCAGTGCCTGTGCCATGGTCTGGCTGCTTCCCCATATTTTACAGAGTGTGTGATTGGCTAAGTACTCCACACCTCATCTATTGAAAGGAGACCCTGATTCAAAACTGAAACCCTACGCTTATGTGTTCCAGAAAACCTTGTCACAAGAGAATTTTATCTTTTTATTACTGCCTTCTCTGTGATAGAACTTTAAAATTGTGTCTCAACTGGTTCATCACTTACACAACGATTGTCTTTAATTCTATACAATTGTAGGATTTGTGGTGGGGATAAAATGATGAAACAGAAATCGCCTTAATCCTCAAGAAGTTTACAGTGTACCAGTAGAGACCTCTGTATGAAATGACTGTGATAAGAGCTATAGGAGAGCAATATTCAGTTCTATTTGGAAAAAACACTTGATGAGGGGTCATTGTGTAAACCAGGCACTGGGCTAGGCAGTGGGGCTCCGAAATGAATATGACATGGTCCTTGCTGTGGATGGATCAACTTATAGTTTAGTAGGGGAAACAGATGTACAGCTATATACCGTTAAGGTAACACATTTAATGATTGATCTATTAGAGGCATGGAAAGGATGCTATATTAGGAGCACAGACGAGGGACATTTATCCCAGCTTGGGATTCAAAGAGAGGGGTGGGTGAGGACACTGGGCTGCATACAGAAAGAGGCTTTATTTAAGGATATTAGTCAGCTCCCTTAATCATTGAGAGAGCTGGAGAAGTAGATTAAGGCTGAGCTTCCTGAACAGTGCTCAGGAATTTTGGTTCATTGAGGTAATTGTCAACCATACAGCATCACTACCACTAACTCAAATCTACTGCAACCACCGCTGTTGCCAGCAATGTGTACTTCTCTTCGGGAACGCCACCATTCAACCATTCCAACTTCTGCAAGCTGGCCTTCTCTCCTGCCATCTGCAATTTACAGCAAAAACAGAAGCTCCACGCAGAACCTGTTTCCTCACATGGCCCACATCTGAATTGCGTTCCTGCTCAGGTGCAAATGATACATGACATAGAGAAAAGGATGATTCCATTTAGGTGAACTGTTGGGCAGTGGTTCTCAGTTTGGGACTTACATTGCACTTGCCTGGATGCTCATGAAAAATACTTACGTCTGGTTCACACTCCAGAGATTCTGATTTAATTGATCTGAGGTTCAGACTTGACAACTTAGGCTTTTAAAAGCTCTCAAGTGATTCTAGTTTATAGCTGAGATTATAAACCAAGATGTGATGATTAATTTTATGTGTCAATTCGACTGGGCCATGGGGTGACCAGATACTTGGTCAAACCTTATTCTGGGTGTGTCTGTGAGTAGTTTTTAGGTGAGATTAACATTTGACTTGGTAGACTGAGTAAGGCAGATGGCCCTCCCTAATGTGGGTGGGCCTCATCCAATCAGTTGAAGGCTTGAATAGAACAGAAAGCCTGACCTTCTCTGGAGCAAGAGGGAACCCCTCCTGCCTGAATGCTTTAGATGGAACATCAGTATTTTTCCTAACTTCAGACTTCAACTTTTCTTCTTGGGCTCTTCCTGGGTCTGGATCCTGCTGGCTTTTGGACTAGAATTTATACCATTGGCTCTCCAGCTTGCTGACTGCAGATGCTGGAACATCTCAGCCTCTATAAGCACATGATCTAATTCCTTATAATCTCTCTCTCTCTCTATTATATATAGATAGATAGACAGATAGACTGTCTGTCTATCTATCTTATCTGTCTATCTATCTATCTATCTATCTATCTATCTATCTATCTATCTACCTACCTATATTTGGTTCTGTTTCTAAGGAGAACCCTGACTAACACACAAGGACTTAGGGTCTAGCTTCTTGCCTGCTCCAACACTGAAGTACCATTTGGTGTAGATTCCAGGCCCCCCAAAATAACGAGGTGTTATTCTCTTAGTCCCCTCAGTTTTCTGCCTTGACCCTGAATGTGGAGAATGGTAGGGAAGACTGTGGGATGGTAAGGGTGGGGATAACAGACAAGAGAGTGCCAGCTTAACCTCTGTTGCTGTCATGATGAATGACAGGAGAAGTCCTGGTGTGGGAGGTATTGGGGGACGTGGACAGAGCTGATAATGAAAGCATACCTCGCATCAGTCTGGATGTGGCTTATGTTCACTGGCAGTAGGATGCAAGATAACTGGCTTAGAAAATGTTGAAAGATTGAGCAAGTTAATTCTCCAAAAGCGTAGTCTTCAGCAGAGGTCCTGTGATATTTGAGAGGCTGTAGTGATGGATGGACGTATGCTGAAAGGTCATAAAGAATCCTCAAGATTAAAACAGAGTATCTACTGAGCATAAATACTGTGAAATCAAATCTGTCTCCGGCACTGTGACACTTTGCAATTCGTGGGGGAGAACTAGCAGCAAAATTCACACAATCAGCACATGGCTGTTCCCCAGTTACTATCGGGAGAGACACAGACAGTGCTGTGGAAATCAACTCAGCTCACTCTTTGCTGATACAGGAAAGGCTATTGCCCTGTGTGCGGCGTACATCTTTATTCTCAAACAGGGAGTGATTTTGTAGTGTTTGTCAGAGACAATGTTCATAAACCATTTGTCATCTTCTGATGGGAGGGTTTGCATTATTTAAACTGAAAATGTAAATTACTACTTTTGTTTTTTCCAGATGATCGAACAACTGCAGTATTCGAAAGGTTTGGCTCCCTCTGCCTTGTGCATTGAAAACACACACATACACACACACAGGCGCACACGAGCGTTTTTTCTATGATAATGAACTGCTTATTTGCGTGTATGGGAGCGGTAGGCGGGGAGAAGGACATCATTGAAAACCAACCATTTCACATTTTGGATGCCAAACCTGCTAAAAACCAAAATATTTTCTCAGTGAGCAATGTGACAGTTGATGCTAGATGAACTCAGTTTTCCAGTCCAGGGGTCCAAATAGTGTGAAGAATGTCTCTGAAGTTAATACGCTACTGAGAGAATTTGGCTTTCTACACTCAGAGCAGTCCGTGGAAAATGCTTTCCCCAGCAATCGATATTTCACAAAATTCAAAAAATATTCTCAGGTTATTTATCATGCCTAAGCTATTACCTATGGTCCTTTTATCCTTTTTATGTTTTTCTTCTTAAATGTTTCACTTCTAGCAGGTGCATTTCTGTGTTAGATTAGAAACTCATGGGTAAATGAGTTTATTTTTGAAAGTCTTATTGGATTATTTTTTAATTTATTTGAATAATTTTTATCATGATTTTTATAATTAGAAACTCTCAATTTGGCATTATTTTTGCTGCCAAAATATTCCTTTGGTGTTAAAAATATTTTGTGCATAAAATATACACCAATCATTGGGTCTCCATCTGTGGTACATGGTGATTCATCAAGAGATCCTCTGTTGACTGGAAATTTAACAAACTGAGGCGGTTGCGACATGGGCCACTTTGTTCCTAAGCAGGATATTTGTCCATGGAACATAAGATCGAAAACACTGGTGCCTAGTGGACCAAGGGCAGGAATTGTCCAGGAAATTACTTGCACACATTTTCAAAGGAAATGTCTCGTTCCTCTTTTCTAGATTGGCTTTGTGTTATTGGATCATATTGGCTAGTTTTTGCATGCTAAAACAGGAAAACACGGCCAAGCCACCCAGGAGACGTAAATGAATAATGCCACTACCCCTGTCTTTGTCTGCTCGGGCTGCTATAACCAAATACCACAGCCTGGGTGGCTTTGATGGCAAATGTTGATTTCTCAGTCCCAGAGGCTGGGAAGTCCAAGATCAAGGTGCTGTAGATTTGTGCCTGGTGAGGGACAGCTTCTGGTCTGCACATGGCCACTTCCTCCTCATATCCTCTCATGGCGGAGAGCAGAGAGAGGAAGTAAGCTCTGTAGTGTCTCTTCTAATTAAGGGCACCCTACAATCTAGTTATCTCCCAAAGGCCCCATCTCCATACACCGTCACATTGGGTATTAGAGTTTCAACATATAAATTTTGGGGGGACACAAACTTCCAGTTCATCGCAACCCCCTCTCTTTTTAGCTTTTCTTTTCATACATATTCATTATCCATTCAGGTTAAGGATGTCAGATTATCACACGCATGATCTTTTCCTCTCTCCGAAGACCCCATTAAAATGATAGCAAAGGGACCAACAGGGAATAAGCTTACAGGGACAAAGTGAACTGGAGAGGCAGAGTCTGAACGATTTGGATGGAAAGCAGATGGGGGAGGGTAATCGGTAGAGCAAAGTCAGAGTCACTGCAGCAGGGGCTGGGTGCAGTGAGATTAGCTAGAAGATTCCAGTTTGTCCAGCAGCACTTCAGAGGTATCGGGTTCACAGAGACCAGGTACGGGGATGGGGCGTAGAGCTCCCCAATTCTCTTTCTCCACTCACTTGTAGCTTCTCACCAACGAGGCATCCACTCCCAGGCTGGAGGAGAGACAGAAAGTTACCAGGGAAAAGCCCTCCTCATTTTGGCGTCTGGGAGTCCCGGAGCATCAGACTCCTGGTCCCCTTGCACTTCAGTGAATCCCAGCAAACAGCAAACTCTGTTCAGACACAGGGCTGCCAGTCACTCTTTTAATATTTCCTTAAAATCAATGCAAAGAATAGCGAATAATAAAACGACCACCTGTGTAACCACAAACCAGCTTTATCAATGATAAATCTTTTGTCATATTTGTTTAGATATTTTTAGGAAAAATAAAAGAAGAAAGAAAATGTAATCATGATTTTATACTTAGTGTTGCAGGAAAAAACATGATATATATATTATTTACATAAATTGATAGCAAACAGTGATTTACTTAAATAGTGATATAGTAGAAAGATGAGTGAGAGGTGGTGTGTTAGTAGTATAAGAAAGAGAACTCTTTACCACAATGGCAAATTAATAACGCCTAACATTTAAAAAATTAAGATGCAAACATAAAGTATAATATTTAAAAAAATAGAGGTTACCAACAGAAGAAATAGCCTAGGGAGTAAAACAAAATCACAACTGGGAACTAGGCCTATGAGTGATGAGAGATGAGCAGAAGTCATTTTAAGACTTCTGGTACGTTTGATAATTTTCCCCTTTGGTTGATGAAACTAAATTATGTAAACAAAATTTAAAATAAATTTATCTACGAAAATTGAAAAAAGAATGATAGTGTATCTTTCAGACAAACAGTGCTACTGATTCATTACCTGATTGGCTTTTAAATAACATTTTAAATTAGGAGCAAATGCAATCCAAGAGAGCAGGGAATAATTCAATGGTTTAATAGTAATTATTTTCACTTTCTACAGAAATATCAACTCTTGGAAGGCAGCTGTAACCTGTTTTATGAATGAAGTAGACTTGTTTGGGTAAAAATCAGTAAACAACCTATTTTTCACTGGTTTTTCACTTGCTCCTATGATGTCTGAGTTAGATGTGTCATAAAAACCAGCCTCCTCTGGGAAAATCTCTTCCTATTTTTTTTTTCCCTTCCCTTCTCTTCCCTTTTCTTCCTTCCTCCTTCTCTTTCGTTCGTTCCTTCTTTTCTCCTCCTCAGCCTCTTCCTCTTCCTCCTCCTCATTCTTCTACTTCCACCTATTCTCCTCTTCCTTTATCTTCCTTTATCTTTGTTAAATAAGTACCATCGCATCTGTATTTCTCATTGATTCTTGAAGCCTCATGAATAAGCTCATGAGAAAGAGTTTAATGAACAAACTGGACTTAATAGAAGTAAAGCTATAGAAAAAATGATTTTTTTCTTAATGATATTCCCAGGATGATATCTTTGATGATCTCATAGATTTTTCAGTCACTTCCATGTTTTCATGTAGAGTCTTATGTTCAGATTTTTCAGATTATGTTCAGATTTTTTCAGTTTATTCAGCTATAACAGAAAAAAAATTTCATCTCCCATTTACCTTGAAGCTTTCCCTTCCCTCTCAGCTCCCAGTCTGAGGTAGGGTTAGAAGCCTAGACAGAAGGGTGGTTGGACATTTCAGCTATCACTCCTGGTCTTTCTTGTCCTGCTCTCTGCTGGTCCTGCTCCTCCAGGATTGGCTGAAAGGGAAGAAGGATGGGAGAGATAAAGAGTACTAAAGTCTAGGATGGCTCATGTTGTGTGCAGCTCTCCCTTGGTTCTCAAATGCCCTTGGTCATGGGAGACATCTTAGGGTTGGCTCTTTCTCTCATGGCAAGATTTGTTTTTCCTATGAGAGGACTCTATCTCCCTTGCCAGCTTTGAAACTAGTTGCTATGTTGTGAGATGCCTGTGGAAAGGGCCATGTGGCAAAGGGAGCAGCCTCCAGCTAACAGCCAACAAGAAACTCAAGGCCTCAACATGACGCTCACAAGGAATTGAATGCTTCCCACAATCACATGAGATTGGAAGTGGGTTCTACACAAGTCAAGTCAAGGGTGAGACCACAACCCCAACCAACACAACTGCAGCCTTGCAGAGGACCCAGCTAAGCCATGCCTGGACTCCTAACCTGCAGAAACTGTGAGATAACAAATACGTATTTAAAAGTTTGTGGTCCTATTTTTGCATAGTAATAGATGACTAGTAACTAATACAGATTCCTTCAGAAATCCTCCCACTGGAGACTTCTGACCTGGAATGTCATGTCGTACTCTGACTAATGCCTTATTGCTTACTCTTCTGAGGCTCACTCCTCACAGTGTCTTTCTGTTGGGGCCACCTAACTCCTTGACAGACCTTCTAGACAGAGTCTCTTTCAAGATAAATCAAGCCCAGCTAACTTCTATGGGGTCTACTCTTTTCCATCAGTAAATTCCTGAGTGGAATGGCATTTTGCTTTCATGATAGCCTCTTACTTTGCTATCAGGACAACTCCAGCAAGTTCTCATTTTCAGACTTTCTCTAAGTAAGTGTCAGGTACCAATCTCTATGTTGTTAACTCAAGGGGACACATATCAGGGTCTTTCAAATTATCTGTCTCCATACTCTTCTTAATAGATAGGGACTCATGTATCTGTGCAGCTTAACAAGCGTCCAACCAGAAGATGCTTCCATCGTAGAAAGAATCCCCACAGTCTATGAGTAGTTCCCTGGAAGCTTTTCTTGCTTGGCTTGACGTGGAGGTATGAGAGATAAATTACCCTTTTTTTTTAATCACCTCTTATCATGTTCTATGTTGATCATTCCTTTTTCTAGAATATGTGCACACCTAACTCGTTGTATTCCCAACTCTTAGGCTTCAGCCACAGTTTTGTCATGACAAGACAAAAGCTTCTCACTTAACACCTTGCCAACATCTTCATCTTTTTATTTTATGAATGTTCATCTTTCCCTTGCATCATAGTTGTGTGTTTGTGTGTGTGTGTGTGGGGGCGGGGGGGGGGGGTGCGGAAGTGTTATTTAAAAAAGGAAAAGAATGTAAATGAGTGACCTGTTGTTTCCAAGAAAAGAGGCTTCCTTTTAACCTTTTTCACAGAAACTGTTAACTTCACTTTCAAAACACAGGGAAAAGAGAAGCAGCCTGTCCAAATTGCTGAGCATTGAGTCCAGAGAGATAAATTGGACTGTGGGATTAGAAAATTCCAAAATAGTCACTTGGATCTGGAGGTCAGAAGAGATCAGAGGAATCCCTGGGAGTCAAGATTAACAACAAGCAAGAGCAGAAATGGCAAATAGTCTACTCCCTACTCTACACACAGTAGGCTGAATCGATGTTATGTGCGTAAATGGGTATCTTTAAAATACAGGTTAATGGTATGCTTTCTTAAAGTGTTGCATCAGTTCTTCTCAACTAGGCCCTCTTACTCTATTATTAATTTTTTTGAGAGGAAAACATCCTGTAGTTGCTTTTTAAAAGTAGTGTTCCCATGACTCAGGTGGACACAAATGGTCATCTGGAAATCCCAAGAATTGTTTCTGGATAGGAACATAAACAATGGGGCCTGGTGATAGGAATACTTACACAAATGATGCTCAAACACTAACCATCCTTGAGTTCAGGTGAGTCAATTGTCATTGATTTGGTGACTTAGAAGCTCCATTCTTGGTCTGGGCTTGCAACGTGGGATTAGAACCAGAGCTATTGCTGATTGGGTGACCCAGCCATTACAATCTCCCAAATTTTCCAGAAGTCCATATCCTGGGGTTTGCTAAAGTGCTATCTGGTAGCCAGCGTGTCCAAAGCAAGGTGGGGTAGAGATCATTCTAGAAACAGACATTCCAGGGGACACCCATGGCCCTGTTGCATAACTAGAATGAAACACTTTTAGGTCTTCCTCTTGAGTTGTTTGCTTGAGTGTTGCAGGCACAGGTTCATCTCCCAAACCTGGGGCAGTTTGCGAAATTACGTACCATTTTGCATCTTGGCCTACAGGTTTCAATAATGCTGGTTTTCAGCTCTTGTATGCATGGGAAACGCATACAGGAATCTTCTAAGAAAGTTCTGCCTAACAGCTTTGAATCTTATCATAAGGGATTTCTTACTAAAGGTGCCAGAAGATCTCTTTATAACCTTTGGATTTGTTCTATTTTTAAACTTAAAATGTACAATTCAAGCTCAGTATGAAAGTAAGTTTCTAGTGTATTCTCTATCTTTTCTGCTTCTCTACTCTATTGAGAATTATTGGTATTACTATTTGGTTATTATTCCTTTTGGTTATTATTATTATTACAGAGAAACCAGAAGTTGAAGAAAAGCCCAGTGATTTTTCCCTTGGTAGAAACTGTCCTGCAAAAGTTTCTTCTGGCTTCTCTTCATTTTTGTGTTTCTCTCTCCCTGAGTTTTTCATTGTACACAGTTGATTAATGTAGTTGACTGCTAATCAATATTAGCAGCCAGGGTAGTAGAGATATTACTGAATTATAAAGTATCTTTAAAGATACATTCTAAGAAGCAATCACTTTTAGGGCTCTATTTGTTATCACAATGTTGACAACCTTGATATCAGGATTTTAATATCCGGTAGGATAATGAAATTTCTCCCCAACACAGCTTTTCTCTGTCTTTGTACTATAATAACTGAATATTGCTTCAGGTTGGTAAATGGTAATATTCTCTTGGCCTCTTTTCATATAAAGATTCTTAAGAGGGTTTCTTTTTCAAGCCACAGGAGTTCATAGACATGAGGATAAAGTAACAAAGGAGAAGTACTTATCCAAAAGGAAAAATGATGTTCTCTTAGCCTTCAGTTGGTTCTCTGCTCCAGGTAGAGGGGCTGCAGGTTCTATTTGGGCTGTCGATCTCTCATCAGCAGTTGACAGGAACAATGACAAGAATCTAGGAAAAGAAAGTGTCTTTGTGGAAGCGAACACTGGAGACAGGCTCAGAGGGAACCTTGCTGATAAGATTGTTTCATGGGAACATAAAGTCAGAGTATCATAGGATCTCAAATATGTATGAATTACTGCAATTGCTGGGGCTCAGGAAGGGAAATGGCCCTTACCCTTCATCTTGCTCTAGCTCTCTATGCAACTCTTCCGTGATTCAGTGTGTTTTTCCAATTTTTTTCCCTTTATTTTGTTTTATATGTTAATTAAAATAAAAACAAGAAGCCAGCATTTATAGACCCTCTTGATACTGGTGGCAAAGATAAGCAATTTTTATATTCTGAAAATTATCATCTTGGGATGCCAGGCATATACTTTCTGATGTTATCGGTTATACATTATTACTGGTATTAGTTAATATGCTTGGGCTGAATATTGGCTGTGTTCAGAACATCAAACTGGGCCCGCCTCATTCCCAGCTCCCATCTGCTGGCGCTTAATTATATGCTATCCTATCCTGACCCCACTCATGGGCATGAGTCTGGTTTCAGGAATCACCTTGTAACTTTGGTGGGTCAGAGACCAGGTTACATCTTGATTTTCTGAAGTGTAGCATGGCCTTGCCCTCAATAACTAATGACTGAATTGATGGAAAAGAAAAATGAAAGAAAATCTACATTTTGGAGAAACGTATTATCTGGTAACAAGGATTATTTTTTCACCTGTTAGTCTTGAATTGTTTTCCTTTCTTCCAAGTGGTCCGTTTCACAGTAAGTATCTGAAATAGAAAGGTCCTATAGAGATGGATCTGTAAGAAAACTCAAGGAAGTTACTCTAACTGCAGAGGAAGTTATTCTAACCCCAAATATGCTGTAAAACATTGAGATCTTTAAATAAATGGAGAAGAAATCGACACTTTGTTGAAGTTCTATTGGTAAGAATAGTTGACATTTTCCGTGTTACAGGCATCGTGTCTTTTCTTCCTCACCACAGCCCGAGGAGGCAGTCGGGGATCTGGAAACTTAATTTGCTCAAGTTCTCATGGTTAGTAAGAAGTGGGATGGAGATGCGAATCGGCAAGCACCCAACTCCAGAGCCAGCACTCTACCTACCACAGGTACCGCTTGGAAAACCCTGGAAGCAGAGTCAGTGCTCAGAAAGGTCATCAGGCGAGGGCTTCTGGGTGTGGCTGGTTCTTCCCAGCAGCAGGATGGAGGTACAGCTGGATGGGATTTGGCCAGGAAGTATAGAATGCATATTGTCCTAAGAGGAAAGGAACCGCTTAGGGGTAATTAGGTCAGTACTGACGGCAACTTATCTTCTCAGGTCAAGAATAGTGATTCACGGTATAAAATCAGAAAAGCCTGATTATGAATATAAGAAATAGAAAAAAACCCCCAAAACCAAGAGCCCATAAGCTGCTCCATAAGCATGCTTTTATAGATGACAGCAGAATAAGAATGTTATACTTAATAGAAGTTCTTTTGGAAGTGAATTTAAAAACTGAGTCAGCTTATGCACTAGAAAGAAGAGTTAAAATTCATGAGTCCAGTAGAAACTTGGAGCATCCTAAGAGACAGCATAATTAAACACAGCAGACTTCCTGCCTCCAAACAGAAAAGTAAAGTGGAGTGGCTTATATCGCTTCAGTCTGAACTTCTGAAAATCCAGCTGAGGCCTAAGAGATTAGGGAGTGGTCGGACTGAAAAGATTCATTAGTTAGGGAGCAACTGGGGTAAAAATTATCCATGAACTGAAAAGCAGAGTGTGGGAATCAAAGGAAATAAAAAGGAATTTTTATGAAAAGATACTAGAAAGTTTAGGGAATTTGAAAAAGAAGCTATAAATGAGAATCTATCAAAGGAATGATGACTGCAGAGACAGACAGAAGAAAGTAATATGCTTCTATATTAGCAGACGTTTTAATGAGTGAGAAAAATGTGGAATGTATGAAAAGAAAATCCTGCTAAACTGACACAATATCTTTCCTACCAATGACAAAGGCCATGGTCATGGATGGGAGTATGTTTTATATAGTCATTGGTATAATGAGTTGCTGTGGCAGGAAGGAGCAGTTGTCTATGAGGCTATGAAAGCTCTTGGACCTGTTTGCCAATGACAAGTGGTTGACACCGTATTCCCAGGGTATAAATAGCCAAAGTTAATTAGTAGGGCTTTTATAATCTAGTCGTCCTGGAACACTGGCCCCTGTACCAACTCTGTCTTTTTCTTCTATGTAATAGGAGCATAGGTATCTACATTACTGAAAAAGTAAAAAGAAATCGGGAATGTTCTAGATCTCATATATATGACTCATTATACCACTAATTTTTTTAAAGCTGTAATGGAAATTTTATTGTTGATGGAAAGCTGGACTGGGTGAGAAATTTGGGCTTCCAGGAATATGTATGGTTTCTGTGTTTGTGAAGCGTTTTGGTGGATACTCCAACCCCCGTGATTAAGCATTTAGAAGAATGTCTGTTTCGCATGCTTAATAAGATTCAGTTAATCAGCATAGCTTGCTTTGCTTGAATTTTTGAATTGACTTAATGTAAAATGAATTTTGACCTTTTAAAGCTTGTTATCATACGAATGTCTTGCCTGGCTTGTCATGCTGGGGTGAATTGCCAATTTGCCACAGTAACTCACTTCTTGTTTCCATCTTCACATTCACCGGTGGGGGACCCTGAAGGCCAATGTAGTTTATGGCTCTCTGTAGATTATGGAATTATTTGATTCCTCTTGGCGGTCGGGTACCATTAGCTTAAATAGACTAGAATGGAAGAAATAGAACAGAAGATAGAACAGATGATTGGTAGCCCAAGTCTGCATCCTCCCTGGCAAGCCATGCCACCCCCCTGGAACCCTCCTTGACTGTGGAACCATGTGGCAAAGTTCGAGTGAACTCTCCATGTAAATTTTCTTTACCAAAATGATCTTTATAAAACCCAGGGTGGCATTTGATCCTATTTATCAAAAATTTTTTTCTATCTAAAATTCTTAAACTTTTATAACCACATACTAGGGGCCAGGCTTGTCTCTGAGAATCTATAAATTCAGCATGTTGAATTTTGGGATTAGAAATAAAAACCCACGCAAATACTCATACTATTTTATTTTATGGCACCTTTGTCCAACATAGCATCCTGTTTTGAGTTTATATGACTTCCTGATTGAGAAACACAAGCATAGTAATACTGACCATTTTTATAGAGTTTCTCATTTTTAAATATGCTGTTACCTTCAATGGAAAATAAGGCTGTTTTTATAACTACCGATTTCAGAGTGTTCCCAGTGCAACTGGTATTATTTTATTTGTTCTTGTCTATTTTGTAATACGTGGTTTATTTATTTAATTTTTTGGAGCATAAAGGAAGGGAAAATAAAATGGAACACAACCTGGACTACTTTTCAACTAAAGCAATTTTTTTTTTTTTTTTTTACCATTTTGGAATTTCTCAGTCTCAAACCCTAAAAGTGCTATTTTAAAATAAGGGCATTGTATGAAAGGGCAGAAAAAGGGTCAAGTTATAAAAACATTTTTTTAAACATGCATAATAGCTTAAAAACTGGGTTCAGTAGCAGAAATCAGACATTTTGGGCTTTTGTGATCATTGTAGGAGAATAAAGACATTCAAAGAAGTGGATGAAAATCATCCAGAGCTGCTGCTCACTAAAGACAGGAATTATTGCAGCCGCAGCTCATGCAGGTGACCGTCGGGCTACTTTTTAAATAGAATCCCATCTCCTCATGAGGCTGGATGTTTCATACTGGAAAGGAATTTTCTTTCATTGGCTGAGCCAACATTTGTCCTTCACAATTTACATTTTCTGCCCTTCGTTCCATTACTCCCTACAGCAAAAGTCTTCTTTCATTTTCCTATCCAGTCCTTCAAATACATTTACTTTCTCCTCATTAAATAGCCTGAGTTACTCAAGGCAGTGGCTTTCCAACTTGTTTTGGTTCAGACTCAGAGTAAAAAATTTGAATTTCACATTACAACCCATGACACACACACAGCTTAAATAAATGTTTCAGGAAACAGTGCTCACCCTTAATACAGCCATCTTTTTCTGATATTTTCAACTCTCTTCTATTACATTAAAAAATTTGCTGATTGAGACCTACTGGATTACTCATGACCCACTAATGACTCATGGCGCTCAGTTAGGGAGACACTGCTCTCGGCGTTCTTGTTTTATTCCCACAGCTGGAATCTGGAAATGGAGTCCTAAGACTTTCTAACCTTGAAGGTAAAATCCACTGACCATTTTAAGTGTGCAATTAACCTTGTAGAAAGGAGATCAATTGAGTGATATTTTACTGATATCCTATAGGCTGTGGGTCCATAGGAAAGCATGTGCCTACCCAGGGTGGGGTTGGGTCAAGCAGATGCTGCCCAGATGCAGAATGAGAGCTCCAAGTAGCAGCTCATACTTTTAAACTTGTGCTCTGGAGTGGTAGTTATAGTCCTAGAAACCCACACTTTAAGAACTCGATATATCTCCTCTCCTCATGGACGTCATTCCCACATCTCCAACTCAAAAGATGTAAGCACTATTCTTGGGTTATAGGTCAGGCCAAAAGTCAGAGCTACCCACAAGGTCGAGTCCGGTGGCCAGTCCTCAATGTGGAGCCAAGGGTGGTAGTTGTCATCTTAGAAGTCCACAGATCAGGAAATGGGCTTACTCCTGGTGGATTCATTATAATAAAGTAGATGAAATTGCTTGATGAGCTTCTCAGCACTTAACTGCTGCCTCCAATCAGTGCCCATTTAATGATAGACACACAAATTAATTCGTGTAAATTGTAAATGCTGAGTAGGCTGAAAGTACAGAGAAAGGGGTGAAGAAGGCCACTACTGTGTTTTTTCAGAAACAGGAGAGTTGCTTTCATTAGAACCAGCTTTGGGAATGACAAGTATTATACAAAGAGAAAAATGAAGATTATGTCTTTTCACACAGAGGAGTTATGTTTAAAATTCACAGTTGAAAATAAAATCTAAGTCACTAGTGAAGATCGTTACGTGGCACTCGAATTATACAATATTTCGGTATATTGTAGGTGATGAACTATTAACATAAAAATAGAATGATGATGGAAAATGTTAACTTAGCTTTGAACCTGTTATAAAACACAGAAATATTTCTGAGTTTTCTAATGTGTTAAGCTAAAAAAGGCTGGAAAGAGACTACAATATGTGAGAGTTTTGGGGGGGATTTTGTATAATATCTAGTTCATCGCTTTTGGCAGTCGTGTAAGCACAAATTGTTTTTGGAAAGGGGTAGGAAGAAACAAGGGCACACTATTATGGGCCAAAACAGAACATAAACAGCATCTTTTAGTGTCCAACAACAGTTTCACTTTTCCAAGTTTCCTTGGCTATATCATTTCTTCCTACAGTCGTCATTGTCCTCTTGTTCTTTTTCTTCGTTGTTTTTAACAACTTCACTGTTCTTTAAATAGCTTATCCAGCAGGGTGAGCATACATCCCGGTTTGCCTGGCACAGTCAATCCTGGATTATAGCAGCTGACCTGAGGGCCATCCAGCTTTTGTTCAAGTTCTTTTAAACAGAGATTTTTATTATTAATGGTTGCATTGATGTGGTTTTTAATTATTATTGATCTTACTATCGATAGTTGCATTTAAAACAAGGCTGGAGGTTGATAGGCTTTCATTTAACCCTTCCATCGTCTGGTATGGTCTCATCCTACATTACGTCAAAGGCATTGGTGAAGAGTTCTCCCTTAAAACATGGTTAAATGTAGGAGAAATGTGAAAGATCACCAGCAATAACCTCTCTTCTTTTTGTGAGACTTTCTAGAGCCAAATTCCCTTTTAAGGACAGTTTTCAGGGGATCCAATGATAAAAGCAAGTGCTCTTGGACACAAATAGCAGAGTAAGTAACTCCTTCTTGTTTCAGATAACAATAAGAGAAGTATTTGATGCTGCTTATCCAATGCTCCTTGGTGTACCAACTAGTTGTGCTATAGCCTTGCTGTAACCTTCAAAATGCATAAAATCATCGGGCTGCTGGTCAGTGAAGTCAATGGGAAATGGAAAATTATAGGCTATATATAGATGTACATGAAATTTGTGTGGGACCTCGAGGCTGAGCATTCCCACCACAGAGAGTTTAGAGAGTGCTCTGAATGCTTTTAGTATGCTAACTGTCATCTGTTCTATAGTATAAATCTACTATTTATTTCTTTTATTGTTTGGTAATTGAAAAAGTTTTTGCAACAAACCATCCAGAGCTATGACTTTAAAAAAAAAAAAAAGAAAACTGTCTGAAAAATTAAATACTGAATTTTAATTTTTTCAGGGAAGTTGATTAGGAATGTGTAACTTACATTTCTGATCTACTAAGCAGATGATAGTGGTATCAGTGACCACATGAAGACCAGAAGACACAAGTCTGCTAAAGAAGCACTATTATTAGGGCTGGCCCCATGACTTAGTGGTTAAGTTCAGCGAGCTTCGCTTTGGTGTCACTGGTTCACGGGTTTGGCTCCTGGGTTTGGACTTACATCACTTGTCAACCATTCTGTGGTGGCGACTCACATATAAAGTAGAGGAAGATTGACATGGATGTTAGCTCAGAGCTAATCTTCCTCAAGCGGAAAAAGAGGAAGATTGGCAGCAGATGTTAGCTTAGGGTTAATCTTCTTCCACACACACAAAAAGAAGCATCATTATCTGTCTAAAAATCAGTAGTTATTTTGAGAATATGCCCATAGATGACAAGTTATCACATGCACTGTAGAAGATGTGTTTACACGTCTCTTTGAGAAGCACAACTTTTCATTTAGATCAAGTGGCTATTAAATTATTTTGCTCATGCCTTTGGAATAGGGATCACCCTCTAGAGGAGGAGCATTCCTTAGTATGAAGGAGAAGACTGAAATAGACCTGTCCTGACAAAGAATAAAATAAAACTTCACTGGATTGAAAAGATAAGCCAGTAATTAACTGCCTGCCAGAATAAAATTCAATTCTAATTAAAGGAAGACAACAATCCACTCTCTACAATGTATTTATCATCCACAAAGTCCAGCATATATTCACAAATTATGAGACAGTCAGAAAAGCAGGAAAATACGACTTATAATTAAGAAAAAAATGGTCAATTAAATAGACCCTGAGATGAATGAGATACTATGATTAGAATATGAAAACTTTAAAATTGCTATTACAAATATGTTCAAGGCCTTAAAGGAAAAGATGACCATAATACATGAATAAACAAGGATGCTTTTTTCTTTTTCTAATTAAAAAAAAAGAAAACTAAGCAAAAATAATTATGTTGTTCTGTGGGATTCCTAAATGAAAGTAAACTATATAGTGATGTGCTGTTGAATGTGTGTAGGGGGCGATTCCTGACTTAAAGCATTTGTCAACTTACTTGGTGTAAATACTCTCACTATCACCAATTTTAAACTACCAATGTTATGTCAGTGAGATTACAAATTTCCTGAAAATTTAACAATCAACTCTTATGAGCCAGTGTAAACCAGCTCTAGTGCATCATGGAAAACATATGACAAAATAGCAAAGAATGAGGGAACAAATGGAATTGTACTGTTTTAAGATTCTTATATGTCACATAAAGTGGCACAATATTAACTTTAAGAAGGCTGTTCTAGGTTAAGTGCATAATCTGAAATTGAATTATTAAGAATGATATGAAGTTGTATAGCTAAAATGTCAATAGATAATTCCAAATGGATTGCTGAAAAGTAACCTAACATAAAGCAAAAAAAAAAAAAAAAAGGGAGGGAATAAAAATATGGGACAATTAGGGGGATATCTTCTTCGTTTTTTTTTTTTTTTTTTTTTTGAGGAAGATTAGCCCTGAGTTAACTGCTGCCAAGCCTCCTCTTTTTGCTGAGGAAGACTGGCCCTGAGCTAACATCCATGCCCATCTTCCTCTACTTTATATGTGAGATACTTACTACAGCATGGCTGTCAAGCGGTGCCATGTCCACACCTGGGGTCCGAACTGGTGAACCCCAGGCCACCGAAGTGGAATGTGCACACTTGATCACTGCGCCACTGGGCAGGCCCCAAGAATATCTTCTATTTAGCAGGATTTCCTCTCTTTATGAAGCACTTCAGCACCAACAGAGTAAGTCTTCTGATTTGAAAGAATGTATTTTTTCACTATTGCATACTGATTGTATCATTAAATCTATCAATATCAACTAACTAAATTTCAAAATACTTGAACATTTCTAACCAGGAGACATTAGTGTAAGATAAATATTTTTGGGAAATGCTCTATATTATGTTCTTTTCTTGGGTTAAGATATTTTGCAAAATCCTACAATACAGACTGACTTAACTCACTTCCAACCAGTGTTTTCCACACAAATGATGGCCCAGTATTGTTCCTGAGAACTCTGTTTGGGAAACAGTACCCAATGAATAGGACATTGTGATTTAAAAAAATAAAGACCATAACATTAATTCCTTATATTTGTTTATAGCTTTTCTCTCACTGTTCAAGAGTTAATTTGTTCCTGAAAAACTCTTCTCAAAGTAAATTCTCTAAGTCAAATATATAATTACCATTAATTTCAGTGGAAAAACTTCTAAAGCCTTCTTGGATCGCTTAATACCTATTTATACTAACACAACACTGAATTCTATTAAATGGACCTGATTATGTGAAAAGTTAACATTAGCAATCATGGTATAGCAGGCAGTGGACATTCTGTGATGATTCTGTAATATGGTGTCTTCAAGGCTTGCTCATCCATCCAGCTCTTGGGTAGGTGACTTATGTAACAAATGGTATGTAGCATGTAGGATGCTAAGGACAAAGCTCACAAAAAGTGCAAACAGAGCCAGCCATGACTGCCTAGTGGTTAAAGTTCAGCGCTCTCACCATTTTGGTGGCTCAGGTTTGCTTCCTGGTTATGGAACCACACCACTCATCTGTCAGTTGCCATGCTGTGGTGGTGGCTCACACAGGAGGCCTAGGAGGACTTACAACTATAACATATAACTATGTACTGGGGCTTTGAGGTGGGGAAAAAAATAGAGGAAGATTGGCCATAGGTGTTAGCTCAGGGCAAATCTTTCCCAGCAAAAAAACCCCAAAAAGGTGGGAACATATGATACACAATGTCTTTATAATTGAACATTTAATAAAAGAACCAAACAGAACAGTAGAGACCAAAGAAATCATTGGAAGCCAGGCACCCATTCCATGAGAGTCTCATTACCATAAAATGAGCAAACCACGAGTGTCCTGAGAGAGCCATACGCTACATGTGGCAACAATGCAATGGTGAGGGTCACAAGAGGTGGCTCTTATTTTACTGTGCCAGCTGCTTGGCATGTGAAGTCTAAATTTGTCCTTGTAATTGAGGGGAAAAGTGCTGCAGTGAGAACCAGGTGTTGAATTAAGCTTCACACCTAATTAAATTCTTATAATCCAAGTGGATTCATCCTAGAGTATGATCATGATGCCATTCGGTTGATGTTTAGATTCTGTTCATTTTCTCGTTGGATCTTTGCGGTAACTCTGAGGTGGTACTGTCAGGGCTTAACATCAAATTTTCTAACTCTGAGTTCAGTCCTATTCATTTGGTCTTTTGGGCTCATTGTCTTAGTTCCTAAACTCTCTGATATCCCTACACCACAGGCTCCAAGGTCTTGGCTTTAGAGCCTTGAAGATTCCCATTTGTTTTGAGTATGATACATAAAGGCAATATCAGGTTCGTATTGAAGAGAGCTGGGGCTCTGGAGCCAGGTGCCTGGGTTTCTTCAACTGCAGAGAGTAATAAGAGGACTCAATTTCAAGAGCTATTGACCGGAATAAAGAGTTAATCCACGAAAAGTCCTTAGATTAGTGGCTGGCAGATAATAGACACTAGAAATGGTAGCCATTACCATAAGACATTGCGATACAATTCCACAGATGGTTACTGAGCACTGTCCAGCAGCCAGGTCGTGTCCTGGGAGGGCCACAGCTGTGCTGACACGGCTCCTTTCTTACTAGAGCTTATGGCCAGTGGTGGAAGCAGACACAAAAAAGATAACTCTTGTATAACACGGAACGAGCAGAGACAGAACTATACATGGAAGAGAAGCACTTGAGAGTAAGCCTTTTTTTTGGGGTTTGTTTTTAAATAGCTTTATTGGGGTATAGTTGACATACCATAAACTGCATATATTTAAAGTGCATGATTTGGTACATTTTCACGTATGTCTCTACCCATGAAACCATCACCATAGTCAAGATAATGAACATACCCCAAATTTCCCAAAGTTTTCTCTTGCCTCTTGGAAATCCCCCCCCACACCCCTATCACCCCTAGTCTCAGGTAACCACTGACATGCTTTCTGTCACTATAAGTTAATTTTCATTTTTCAGCATAATTAGTTTGAGATTCATCCACATTGTCGTGTGTATCACTAGTTCATTAGTTTTTATTGAGTAGTAGTATCCCATTGTATGGATATGTCACAACTTGTTTATTCATTCACCTGTTAATGGAAATTTGGGTTGTATCCAGTTTTGGGCTATTGTAAATAAAGTTGATAAAATTTTTTTTTAATAAAACTTTTAAGGTGTACAATTTAATGAGTCCTGATAGATGTATACCCTCATGAAACCACTGCCACAGTCAAGATGTAGAGCATCCGATCACCCTCACGAGTTTCCTCCTGACCCCCTGTGGTCCACCCCTCCTCTACCATGATCTCCAGGCAGCCACTAATCTGTTTTCTGTCACTCTGGATCAGTTTGCAGTTTTCAAGAATTTTATATAAATGGAATCATGCTGTATGCATGCTTTTGTGCTTGTCTTATTTTACTCACTGTAACAATTTTAAAATTCACCCGTGCTATTGTGTTTACCCATATTTTATTCCATTTTATTGCTGAGTAGCATTCCATTGAATGTAATACCATAATTGTGTATTCATTTTATGGGCTGTTTCCCATTTTTTGGTTATCATGGAAAGTTGCTAAGGATATTCTACAACTGTTTGTGTGGACTTAGTTTCATTTTATGAATTCTACATAAGACTAACCTTACATAGAAGCTAGCTGTTTACTACTTAGTGTAGTTTCTTCTGAACAGTGTTTTCAGTCTTATAAACCATGTGAATTCATAAATGTTATATTTTTCCCTGTGCTTTGTCTCTAGGATGCTCAGAGGTAAATTTGAGGGCCAATTCTAGCAATCATTCAAGTTGTTATTGTGTGTTTATTTTGTGTGCTAACATGATCCCTGACTTATCCTACCTTCTGTTACTGTTTCTACCCTCACCCTTAATTTTATCATCTGTTAATTTTTTGTTACATTGTATACTTTACAAGATATCCCAAATCCATTTTTTAAAGAAGTTAGAGTATAAATCAAAAACGTTAAATCTGACATAATTTGAAAGGCACCAAAAAACTTCCCTCTGCCCTCAAATATCTTTCATTTTCAGTTGTCAGGAATACTCGAAATTCTTCCATTAGAGATTCCTTTGCATCAAGAAGTATTTCCTATTAAGATAAAATCCCCAGAGAGAGAAGACACCTTAATCTCAGGTCACAGAAGTATGAATTCATTTATCTGAACCTTTCCAAGTGGACAGCAGGAGGTTGAAGTGGATGGAAACGGAGATGGTACAGGCAGAACAAGAAGCCACTACCTGATGAAAAGTGAAAAGGTGCCAGAAAAAAATTGGAAGGAAAAGAAAGGAAGAAAGGCCATTTTCTGATTTTACTCATCTCCTTGCTGAGATGTAAGAATTTTATTTTAATTAATTTATTTCTTTGCCTTTTTTGCAGGAATCTTCACAAGGTAAGAATTAAGTTAAATAACAATGGCAGCTAACTCTTCTTTGCTGAACTACCTGGAAGCATCAAAATGGAACACAGATGAATGTGAAGGGTCCCACTTTAAAGGCACCCAGTTCTGACTGGAAATCATTTACTTGTATTTCATTCTCTGCAGTACTGATGCTGACACGGTGCCAGCTAAAGCAGCAGCAGACAATATATAGACTGCAATGGAGAGAAAATCCTATTTATGTACTAAGAAGAAGTAGGTGCCAGATACAATGGCTAATCGTGAATATATACCCTGAAATCGATAAACTCAGAGAAGAGTCAATGCAGTACCTGAAAGCAATTCTAAAGAGAAAGGGAGGGAGAGAGAGAGAGAGACAGAGAAAGATACTTCCCATCTCCAAACAAATCAATTAAACAAAACCATGCTCATGCAAAGGAAAACTGGATGTCAGGAAAAGTACTGAGTGCTGGGAAGAATGAGTCAGACGGCAGAAAAAAAGAGAAACAGATAAGGAAGCAGCCAAATTGTGGATTTAGAACAGTTGTCGATTGCACACTCCTTGCTGTTGAAAATCTTGTTGATGCAAGCAAAATTCCTTATGATGTCAAGTTCTTGCAAAGATGTTACCCCTTGTAGATGCAAATCTAATATCATTCCATGGCTTGGTAAATTTAAGTTAAATGACTATATAGACTTGTATTTGATTAAAAGTTCATTTTTGTAGCCACCAGGAGGAATGTCAATCAGGCAGTACTCCATAGAAGACAATAGGGTAGAAAGGGAAAAATGAGCAGTCAGATTCTCAGAGGCAGTGGCTTATTGGATAAAGTTTCTGCATTAAGCTAAGTTTTTTTTGTCACTCAGTACTGAATCCTGAGCTCAAGTGGGAGGTGGCATTTCCTTTTAGAGCCAAGCTATAAACATTCCCGCGAAGGAAATTCAACTAAAAACATACAGGGTATAAACAGATGTACGTTACGGCATTTTCTATGGAAAAGGACTTGGGGATAGTTTAATTGTACCACCCCCACGGTGTGGGAGCCTAAAAGGATTATAGTAAATTGCTTCATGAATATTTATTAAAGTGGTAAATAAGGATGGCTGGATGGGTCTCTATCTCAATGCAGCAGTATCCAGGGAGAAGGAAAATGATGTTGGAAACTCTGAAGTTCTTATTGCTGCATATGTCAGAGAATCATATTGCTCACAAATGGCACAGCCGTACTGAATTGCAGCTCTTCTCCACATCACAACTGTATTTTACATACCCATGCAGTTCTCATCTGGTTGCTTTCGCTGCCTGTGGGATCCCCCAGTTTTCTTTCCTTAGACTTGCAGGTGGGGATACATTATCACACACAAGCTGAGCTTTGGAAAGCACACCTCAGGTCTCCAATGCGTGTAGGATCATTTGGCGCAAAGTTAGTCATTTGAGGCCTTTCCATTTGCAGTAGAATGTCTGTCCTTTTCCCTCTGGTCTCTCTCCAGCACTCACAAGCTCTTTCCTCTTGCTTTCCCCACTGCCTCCATGCCTCCTCTAGTCTACACACCCTTGTTCTACGGTTCCCTCTGAAAATCCTGCTTCACCACTTGTCAGTGGGGCGCTGTGGGGTTAGTGGGTATAATTAATTAATGGTTCTCCCAGATAGAAGTCTTACCTTTGACCAGGAACTCTTATTGCTTCGATACAAAGGAGTCTCTTTATTTTATATGCTGTGTTAGGCTACTTGGGAGCTTTTTTTTTTTTTTTTTGAGGAAGATTAACCCTGAGCTAACTGCTGCCAATCCTCTTTTTGCTGAGGAAGGCTGGCCCTGAGTAACATCCATGCCCATCTTCCTCTACTTTATATGTGGGACACCTACCCCAGCATGGCTTTACCAAGTGGTGCCATGTCCACACCCAGGATCCGAACTCGCGAATCCTGGGCCGCTGAAGCTGAACGTGTGAACTTAACCGCTATGCCACCGGGCTGGCCCCTGGGAGCTTTTTTTAAGTAGCAGGGCCTTATCACAGTCCCAATACACCAACATTTGTAAATTCCAATAATTTCTGACATAGTTGTGGATTCTATTTAAAGGTTTTAAAAAAAACTATATGAGAATCACAGTTTTAAATCGCTTTATCTTAGAATTTCCATTTTGCCCTGTGTGCCAGGAGGACATTGAAGATCAGGAAAATTCTCCTAGTGATAAATCCTGAGGTTTTAATCTTGTGGGCTGGTTCATCCTTCCTGTCCCCGATCAGAGCTAAGATGAGCAAACTCTTCACGTCTAATTCATCGGTTGACCCTCTCTGACGGCAGTCTTTTGCAATCCATTTTAAATTTAGGTCGAAAGCCCAAAGATCACAATATTTTTGTTTTTTAAAAAAGAAAGGTGAAAAAAAAAAGGGAAGGATCCCTTATATTTTGTGCTATCGCTCTGTTATGAATCTGCGGTAATTGCTATGCTCATTCACTCATCTATGTCTTACTAAAATCTTCTTCGATGGAATGGGATTGAACTAAGGTCTACATTTGAGTAATTAGAATTCCATTTTCACACCTACTCTGGTTTTGCGGTTTTTGAAATGATAGTGTTTTCCCAGCCATATCTCTGCCAAATAATGTGACAATCACGGTTTGGAGGTTGTGTTTTTATCCCTCGATCTTTTTAGTATATTAGTCTCCTCAGGTGTTATTACTTACTGTATAAGCTCATTTCTAATCTTCAAACATTTCCAGAAATGTGGCTTCTCTAGAACTTTCTCCCACTTCACAAAAGTTCTTTGAATCCCGAAGAAAGTTATTTGTACTTAACTTTGCTTTGAAATCTCCAGGCTACCGCTTGGGTCCTGCCAAAGCCACAGCTGTAGCTTGTTTCCCAACATCTTGAGGCGATACGGTTGGTAAACACTGTTTACACTGCCTTCTCTATGCCATTGTTGGGCTTGGGTGTAAGTTAGGCAGCACCATAGAAATCTAAACAATTTATGTCATTTTGCATTTCACATACTGAAGGTTTCCCAATCTTGAAAGGCAGAATCTGTTGCGGTCTGGTTTTCCTTGGTGTCACTGACCTTTGTTTTATGAAGATAGTGTTGTCTCAATAGTTGTGTCCATCTTCGGGGGAGGTTTAATGCTGCTTGCTGATTTTCAGCATGCCATCTTGTGTTTCTCTAACAGGAGAGGAGACACATTGGGTTGCTGGTAGATGATGGAATTTTCACCTATGCTCTTTTAGCAGAACTTGGTATGCCACTGGAGACCAAAGCTAACACTTCATTTTCACAAGATATTGAAATTTCAGTGTAACCATAGCATATCCTTTATTATTTTTTTCTTCCCAATTCATTCTGACTTCTTGCACTGCATCTTGGTTGAAGGCAAACTGTACCATCTACTTATCTACTTTTATAAGATTTTGAGTGTAAGCTGTAGGAAGGAAAAACTTCTATTTAAAATGTAAAAACGTAATTCAGTTGTAAATTCTGGAAAGGCTGGTGAGCAGGCATTTCGTGCTTCGGTTTCTGCTTTCCACTAGTTTGAGAAAGAGCCTGTCCTCGTAGGGATAATTGGGTGGGGGAGGGAGTAGAGGCTGGAGGGGACATTGATAACATCCAGTTCCTCCAGCAGCCTCACAGTTTTCAGCAATGTGAATTCCTAGAACGTCAGAGCAAACCCATGTTCAAATATAAATACCCAAATTAACCTCAAAGCTCAATCTAAACTTAAAAACGTTATGCCTTTGTTGTCATTAATAACGGTGTCACTGCTCTCTTTTGACACATTGAAATTTGAGAATTGAATAGATGTCTCTACTCATCAATTTTCCCTCTTAATTAGGGTTGCCAGATTTAGCAAAGATACAGGGCAGCCAGTTAAATCAGAATTTCAGATTCACAACGAATGGTGTTTTTTTTTTTTTTTTTGAGGAAGAGTGGCCCTGAGCATCTGTTGCCAATCTTCCTATTTTTGCTTGAAGAAGATTTTCCTGAGCTAACATCAATGCCAATCTTCCCCTACTTTATGTGGGATGCTGCCACAGTGAAGCTTGACGAACAGTGCTAGGTCTGAGCCTGGGATCCAAACCTATGAACCCCAGGCCACCGAAGCAGATGGCACAAACTTAACCAATACACCATGGAATAGTTTTTGAGTGTAAGCATGTTCCACGCAATACTTGGACAAACGTTGCATGAGACACACTTTATACTAAAACATTATTCTTTGTGTATCTGAGATTCAAACATAAATGGATTTTTTCTGGCAACCTTCATCTTAATGTAACTAAGTCATCCAATTAAACCATTCTCCGCTTCCCCTTCTTGCTACTCGCTGATTCTGGACTTCTGAGTGAAGAAAGGGTGCCTTAGAGCATCACGCTGAGAATCCCATAAATTCAGTATTATTAGCATCTGCAAATAGAGGGAGAGGCCTTTAAAAAAAAGAGGCATAAAGAAGGAAATCTGACTTTTTAACTATAGCAATTCACATCTATAATCCTTTCCCAGTTCATCCTAACTCAAGTCATTAGCACATGATATTTTGCAGCTGGCTGGGGCAGCTGCTGTTACCAGGCTTCAGGTGGGGATAGAAGGACATTTATAATATTTATTTCAGAGTGCCTTTGCAAATCCAAATAAATAAATATGTAGCCACAGTGATGCAAAGAACCAAGGAAAAGAGTTGAAACCAGAATCGCATCATTTGGGCAAACGAAAAATGCAAAATCTAGTCTGTGGTATAAAATTCCGGAATGTAGTGCCTGCCATTTGCTTTTCCCCAGGTGGGATATTTTATATCTGTAGTGTGCAGATGTGTGAGGTTTATATTACTTCACAGCATCTTTGTAAATGGGCCATCAGGGCCACTCAGAGGTATAAATTTGTCCACCAAAATGGTCAAATTACTAAGTTATCCTCCTGATTCCATGTTCAGCTCCATTTTTGAAGTCATAAATTAGAAGAACAGAGCCATTATGTTTGAAGTTTCCTCTGTTAATTGTCCAGACCTGAGGGACTCAGGACTGTATGTCCTACTAAAATGCAGCCTATAATTACTTCAGAAACACCACCTAGGTGTGGCTTTTCTTAGAACAGAGGCCTGGAATGTTATTGTGTTTTGCACCTGAAGACTAATGACTCTATCTTCTGGCAGGGCCGCTCAGGACCAATGGCAAGACTAAACCATCATTGTTGTAATACCTCTGGAACTGGATTCGACTTCTAGCATCTGTTTATTGCTGCATTCTTTTTGAAAAGTTGCTCATTTGAAGTCTTTTCCAAAAACAATAAAAATGTCTTTCAATTTCAAGTCAGAGTACAACAATTTTTTTTTTCATTTCAAAATCAAGCTTAATCTTTCCGGAGAGCTTGAGGAAATTCAAGAACTATTCCTATGGTGCTTCGATTTGTTCACACAGGACATCTGGAGCAGGGTGAATACCATGGTGCAAACTTCCAAATGAGTTTTTGGCCAGGATGCTTTGATCTCTGCCTACAATTGAGAAGGATAAGTGAGTAATTCTCTTTTTATGGCCACTCCTACTTGGGTTACCCCTGGGTTGTGGCCAGAACTTCTTGAAGAGGGATAAGAGGTGAAAGCCTTATTTTCCACATATCTTGTCCCTGCTATAAAGCCCTCAGTCACTCTGCATTAGCTACCAAATAGTGTTCTCTCTTTAGCCTGACTTTCAAGACTTCTGAGGATGTTCAATTGGTCCATAATGATATTTCAACAAGACATTGTTGTGGGATTGCCCTGTATTTTGCAGGATGTTTAGCATGCATAATCTTTCTGTCACTGTGACAACCAGATATTTCCAGATGCTTCCCAGGGGTTGGTAATGTTCCTAGTCAGCACCACCCTTCAGAGTATGTCCCAATTTGCCCTTCCATCTATACTTCCATCATTCCATTGGGTGAGTACTATACCGCAGACATAGTATTTGCTATGTGCTGCTGTGAACATTAAATGGGATAAATTAATGAAGCATCTTGTACACTCTTTGCACCTAGTCAAGGCTCTGTGAGTGCAGGATCTCCTCTGCCCTTGTACCTGGCTTGACACAACTTTGCTTTCACCCTCATTCCATTGATTGGGGTGGCATACCCTTTTCTGAATGTCCAAACCCTACCTTCTCTTAGGTACGACTTAAATGACATATGAACTCTCTCTTAACCCCCTTATTTTCTAAGTTCCTTCACTGCTCAGAGTCTATGTTAGGCACTCAAGAACTTAGATGGGAAGACAAATGAAATGGTGTTTACTGTGTGGTATGATAAGTGCCGTGACAAAGAGAAGCCTAGCCTCAGGGGTAGCATAGAAAAGAGTCTTCATGGAAGGTTTCCTACAAAAGTGATGCTTGGGTTGAATTTTGAAGGCAAAGCGTTCATTAGATGCAAAGGATGATGGGAAGCATATTCCAGCTTAAGGGGAAAGTTACGTGCAAAACATGGTGGTAGTAGTTCATTTGGGTGGAAGTAAACAGAGCATATAGAGAAGTGTCAGGAAATAGGCAGGAAAAGTAGCCAGGGGCCAAATCATAAAGGGTTTTATGTGATGAGCTATGGAGCTTAGACTTTATTCTGCAAATTATGAGTCATTGAAAGATGTTATTACTTATCATCTATCTCTACCTTACATTATAATTATACATTTATATGTGTATTTTCCAAACTAGACTCTCTCTTCCTCATGGACCAAGCCTCTATTTCTTTCATCCCTGCGTTCACTACTGAGTTTACCAAAGCATTTTGCAGATAGCAGATTTTCTAGGATTGTTTTGGATGAATGAATGAATGAAATAATGAGCATTTTAGAATTTTTTTCTCATCTAAAGAATGCTTATTCATTTGTTTCATTTTAATAGACAGACATGGGGATTTTGGATTTACTTATAAGCTTATGCATCAGGTAACTTTTTTGTGTGTGTAAGCGTTGGCTTCCAGCTTCTTTGGGCACTGACAGTCAGTTGTGAGTAGAATCATCTAGTCCCTGTTCTATTATTTATTTTCATATTCATAACACAATGTGTTGAGTAGAGAGTGGTCATCTGGTGCAATGATAAATCAAAAATGAAAACAGAGTGATTAAAAATTAGAGACTAAAACCCATATAGCTACTCCATCTTTCTTCTTTGGAAAAAATCTGAACACCAGGTAGTCTTGTCACTCTGTCCTAAAGGCTACCTGACTCCAGCCAAATGGCTTCAAGAAAGGAAGGGAGGCTCAGAAATGTGGCTCCTTCATGGAAAAAGGCTTTGTCTTTGTTCTCGAAATTGTCAACATTCACACCCCGGCTTATCTCAGTTGACAGAAAATTGGAGGAGAAATATTTTCAAATCCTCCTGGGCTCTAAGGCTGGAAAGCAGCTGGACTGCTCCGTTCCAAAGGAGCTGAAACTTTGAGGGATGAATTATCTTTGTAGGACATGAAACAGAGGACGTTTCTGTCATCTGTCCATTTATACTCATTGTCTGCAATGCTCTTTTTCCTCTTCTTTATTAGGAAGGAGGAAATGAAAGTCGTGGGGTTCTGGTTCGAGAGGAAGGTAGTTGAGTGGTTAAATTAGCCTTGTATGCCCCAGGGTTTATGGGCAATCCTGCTGGGAAGAATTTTTGTAGCTCTGATGGTCAAGATTAATTAAGCTGATTTCATGTTTCTATCAAACCCACATAATGAGGTGAAATTTTCCAAGAAGTGCCAAACTGACCAGGCTATAAACTGGTTTTACCAGCTTTTTCATTCACTAATTTAAATGAATAGAGGAAAAACCAAAGTCAGCATTCTTTCTGTCTGCTCAGTGCAAATTGGTCTGCCCGGGTTGAGGAGCTCAGTAGATCTGTGTTGAAGGTGATGCTCCCTCATTGTTTTGCAGTCTGTGATATGCCTGGAGATACCGTCAGAGCAAGAGCAAAAGGGGAAAACACCAAATGATGTAATAGTTGTGTTATGTAATGCCATTTGGGCTATTTAAAATGAATGTCATGCCTTTTTAATGCAGAAGTTTAGAAAAAATTGGTAAGAGTTTGTGTGAGTCCTGCCCCAATCTGATCTCATTACAACAAATTGGTATACCAGGTTGACATATACGATACTGGAACATAGATGGTCTCCCGTGAATATTATAGCCATTATATGTCGACATTACTTTAAGGCAGAGTTTCTCAACCTGGGCACTACTGACATGTGGGGCTGGGTAATTTTTTGTTGTGGGGGGCTGTCTGAGCATTATGGGATGTTTAGCAGCATCCCTAGCCTCTACCACTGGATGGAATAGGAAATCCCCCGGCTCCCTGCGAAGTCTTGACAATCAAAAGTGCCTCCAGATATTGCCAAATCTTCCAGGGTTGAGGGTGGGCACAATCCACTGCTTGAAGGCATAGTGCACTTAACAAGCATTCACTAAATGCAATTACAGACTTAAAAGAGTTAAGAAATCTCCGTCTACAGTTTACGTATCTGTGTGACTAGCCAGCATCCACTGTCTTTCCTTGCACAGCCAACGTTTACCTAGAAGCTAACTCCACCGTCACTGTTCAGGTGCAACAGACCCTGGTGGAGATACTGACCAATAGTTAAATGAATAAACTATTGCATTAAAATTAGAATATAGACTAGCTTCCAATTTGCCACTCACAGATGGACATTTGCCATGAGCTGAAGAGCACATGTCAACAAATATTGAGGCAAAACCCAATGGCCAATCGGGGGCTGGAAACTGCAAGCCTTGGTTTCATGTGCTACTGTCACTCACATTATTTTTTTTTGAGGAAGATTAACCCTGAGCTAACTGCTGCCAATCCTCCTCTTTTTGCTGAGGAAGACTGGCCCTGAGCTAACATCCATGCCCATCTTCCTCTATTTTATATGTGGGACGTCTTCCACAGCATGGCTTTTGCCAAGTGGTGCCATGTCCTCACCCAGGATCTGAACCGGTGAAACCCGGGCCTCGGAGAAGCGGAACGTGGGCACTTAACCACTGTGCCACCGGGCTGGCCCCTGTCACTCACATTTTATCCAAGATAGTCATAACAAATTATGAAGGGGTTAACAGATATTTTGAGAGAGTTTGGCTTCTCCAAAAAGTTAAGGAAAGCCTCATGCTTATTTATTTGTTGGTTTACATTTTGGTCATTTTATTCGTGATGTTTTTCTCTTCCAACTCTCCCTGAGAAAACTCATCTAGGTCTGTAACTTCAACTATCACTTTTGTGTTATGATTGATTATTTTTTTCTGTGTCCAAAATTCTTTTTTTATTGAGATATAATTCACATATCATAAATTGTATGTACATCGTAAGTTGTATACTTTTAAAATGTCTGATTTAGTAGTTTTTGGTATATTTACAAGGTTGTGTAGCCATCACCACTTTCTAATTTCAGAACATTTCATCGCCCCCAAAAGAAACCCTGTATCCATTAGCAATCACTCCTAAATCCTTTCTCCCCAAGTCTTTGGCAACCACGAATCTACTTTCTGTCTCTGTATATTTGCCTGTTCTGGACATTTTACATAAATGGAATCATACAGGATGTGGCTGTTACGGTCTGAATGTTTGTCTTCTCTTAAAATTCGTATGTTGAAACCTAATACCTAAGGTGATGATGCTAAGAGGTGGGACCTTTGGGAGGTGATTAGGTCGTGAGGGTGGAGCCTCAGGAATGGGATTAGTGTCCTTATAAAGGAAACTCCAGAGACCTAGCTTGTGCCTGCTGCCAGGTGAGGTTACAGCAAAGACTGGTGTGAAGTGGGCTCTCACCATGCGCTCAATCTGCCGGCCTTCGTCCTGGCCTTCCCAGGCTCCAGAATTGTGACAAATAAATGTTTGTTGTTTATAAGCTACCCAGTTTATGGTGTTTATGTCATAGCAGCCTGAATGGACTAAAACAGTGGCTTTTTGTGTCTGGCTTAGCACATTAAACACAACATCTTCAAGGTTTATTCTGAGCTCAACACCCATTTCTCCAACCATCTGCTTCAGTGGCTTGCCTGTGCCTCACTCTGCTTGGGTATATATAACTGAACACACCCCTCACCTCCCAACTATTCCTGTTCTCAGCCAGTCGTGTCCAGTTTCCCAAGCCACAAACCTGGAGACCGTCACAGGCATCTCCTTCTTCCTCACTGACAGCATCCAATTGGTCAATGAAACTTGTCCTTCCATGATGCCAGTGCGTTCATTCAGATCCCCACTATTTCATCCCTAGATTGCTCTAACGGCCCCTTAGCAGGTCGTTTTGTCTTCAGGATCACCTCAGCTCCAACCATTCTCTATAAACCTTCTGTAGTGATCTTTTGACTGTCTCTCTCTCCTGCTTGAATTCCTCAGTGGTTGCCCTTTGCCCTCTTGGAGCAAGGCTAGCCCCTTCAGCGTGGCAAATCAGGCCTCTTCTGTTCTGATCCTTTCTTACTTCTCCAAGCTGTTCTCTTGCCTTCCCCTCCCCACTTCTACTCACGCTTTAGCTATAGCTAAACTGTGTACTTTCTCAAATGCCCTGTGTGTTTTAACTGTGTCTTTGTCTCAGCACCTGCAATTCCTTTGGTCTGGAATGCCCAGTAGCTCTTCCTCCTCCAGGAAGCCTTCTCTGATGTCTGCCACCCTCAATCTGAGCAGTGTTTCTCTCTCTCTTGCTTCCTTGTGTCAGAGCATTTACCACACTGTAATTTTCTTTCTTTTTTTTTTCTTGCTGGGAAAGATTCACCCTGAGCTAACATCTGTTGTGAAGCTTCTTCTCTCTCTCTCTGTTTTTCCCTCCCTAAAGCCCCAGTACATGGCTGTATGTTCTAGTTGTAGATCCTTCTAGTTCTATGTGAGCTGCCACCACAGCATGGCTACTGACAGATGAGTAGTGTGGTTCTGTGTCTGGGAAGGGAACCCAGGCCACTGAAGGAGAGCACGCCAAACTTTAACCACCAGGCCATCAGGGCTGGCTCCACACTATAATTTTCTGTTTCTTACCTGCCCTGTCTCTCAATTGTGAGCCCTTTGATATAGGAATTGTGCCTTTGTATTAGTCTGCTATGGCTGCCATGATGAAATACGACAGAGTGGGTAGCTTAAACACAGAAATTTTCTTTCTTAGGATTTTGGAGGCCAGAAGTCCAAGATCAAGGTATTGGCACGTTTAGTTTCTTCTGAGGTCTCTCTCCTTGGCCTGTAGAGAGCCATCTCCTCTCTATGTTCCCACATGGCCATCCGTCTGTCTGTGTCCTACCTCCTCTTCTTATAAGGACACCAGTCATATTGAATTAGGGCCCAGCTGAACGACCCTATTTTAGTTTAATTACCACTTCAAAGGCCTTATTTCCAAATAGAGTCACATTCTGAGGGACTGGGGCTTAGGACTTTGATATATGAATTTTGGGGAGACACAAGTCAACCCATAACAGCTTTCTATTTGCACTTTGCCAACACCTAGTCCTTACGTCGAGACTCAATATATATGAGAATAAATGAGAGAGTACAAGATGAAAGGTCATGGAGAGGAAGGTGATCAGGAAGGAGGACGGAAGGAAAAGAGAAGAAAGGTAGGCATAACAAATCACACCAGAAACCCAAGGTCTTGTATTTGCTAAATCTTTGCACTAAATTTAGTGCTGGGCTCAAGTCTGACTTCCTGGGGACAGGGGGAAAAGGAAACACTAAGAGTTATCCTTTATAAAAGGTTAAGTATAGGGGCTGGCTCTGTGGCCGAGTGGTTGGATTCACACGCTCCGCTGCAGGCGGCCCAGTGTTTCGTTGGTTCGAGTCCTGGGCGCGGACATGGCACTGCTCATCGGACCTTGCTGAGGCAGCGTCCCACATGCCACAACTAGAAGGACCTACAACGAAGAATATACAACTATGTACCGGGGGGCTTTGGGGAGAAAAAGGAAAAAAATAAAATCTTTAAAAAAAAAAAAAGGTTAAGTATAGAGTTAATAAAATTTAGAGAGAGATGTTTTATAATTTTTAATTTCCTCCTTTTCTTTAAGGCTATTCATGTCTACCACTTCCTTTTGGAGTTTTGGAATGTCTTTAAATTTGGAAAGCTAGAAAAAAAATCTGTGTTCCAGGACTTATAAATTTTGTTATAAAACTTAATTTCATTTATTTACTTGGCCAGGTGGGGGAATGAAAATAAGTGGTGTTTCAATATAATTCACTTCTAAAGACAACTTTATAATGCTTAGCATGTGCAGGATTGTCACCACATTTTCTGTTTCTACCCTCTGTGTGATTAAATCTTCCTACCGAGGATTTGACATTGATATTTGAAGGGAATTGATAGAGAACTAGAACCAGATAGGAAACAATTCATTAACCTATGCTTTGTTTTCAGGAAAGAGGACTAATATAAAATTGTGTCTAGTTTAAGAGTTCAGCAAAGGTCTTTGATTTGGGATGCTGTTAACAATGAGGACCACAGACACTTCAAAGTGGTCTCATATGACACCCAATCCAGCTGGTGCTCAGCTTCTTCCTTGAACAGATGAAGAGGTTGGACAAAGATCTCTAAGGACCAGTCTAGCACCATCATTCTGAAGTTTTATGAATCCTGTGAAGTTTGAAAAACTCGTATTTCTGATGTTCTCCCAACAATTTTAACCTGGTAACTGACATCACTATCAATCATATCATTATTGGCAACATTAATTGAATAATTAGCATGTGCGCAGTCTGTGCTGAGTGAGTACTTTGTATGCATTATATCATTTAATCTTCATTACAAATGAAATAAGTACTATTATACTATTATTTTACAGATAAGATGACTGGGGTTTAGAAAGAATTAGTAATTTATGGCTAATAAATAGAGTTACTTCCAACTGAATGCTGGTAAGGTGGTTTTTTGGTGGGTTCTAAGCTCTAACTATTATGTTATGCCAGTGAGCATAAGTATTTGATTCGTACTGAGGTTGCTAGAGCAGAGTTAGCAAAGCATGGTGCCTATAACATGGGGGTAAGACAATCTAAAATGATATTAGAACTATTGAGGTCCAGCTGTCAAAGACCACCAGGAACACATCTGAAGTCAAAGTTAAGATGATTCAACTTGCTGTGGAAGGGAGAGTGCACAGAGGAACCATGGAGCATTCTGCCAGGAAAGAGTTGGGAGCCATCTACTATAGAGTTTGGATTTGTGCTGAAGGATTCTAACAAGGGATAGTTATGGGTTGAATTGTGTCCTCCTCAAAAAGATGTGAACTCCCAACCCCAGTACCTCAGAATGTGACCTTATCTGGAAATAAAGTCTCTACACAGTTAATAAAGTTAAAATGAGGTCATTAGGGTGAATCCCAATCCAATATGACTGGTGTCCTTATAAAAAGGGAAATTTGGACACAGAGACAGACATGTAGAGAGGGAAGATGTCAAGACACACAGGGACAAGATGGTCATGTAGCTGGAGTGAAGCATCTACAAGTGAGGAATGCCAAGAATTACCAGTGAACACTAGAAGCTAGAAGAGGCAAGGGAGAGCATGGCCTTGGTATACCTTGTAGCCTCTAGAATTGGGAGAGAATAAATTCCTGTTCTAAGCCACCCAGTTTGTGGTACTTTGGTACAGCAGCCCTGGGAAACTAATACAGGGGTTGAGGGAGCTGAGCTCAGTTCTGGATTGTTCCTATCAGTTCGGCAAATGGATATCTCAGTGATCTTTGCTCAGAGGACGGGAGGAACGAGGGGGAGCTGGGAATGTTAATCGTAAGAAATCACCTTCATTTAAAAGAAAAATTCTTGGTCATTTAGCAGCTGCTCTGTGGCTTTGCATAGGTTCTGTTAGAAATATTGCCGATCTTCTATTAAGAACATCCCAATTGGACTACCAAGAGGGCTGATTTTCACTTTCTTAGGTTTTACCTTAAGAAGGATTTATTTACTTTAAGTAATTAGCAATTTTTAATTTTTGATTTCAAGTAGTAACATAAAGTTTCCTTTTATTGTAATTTCAACTAAAAAAGCATCAAGGACATGTTAGGCCTGTGGTCTGAGATACAGCAAAAATTGTGAAGGGAATGCCTGAGTGATTGAAATTTCGGAAAATTGTGTGACAGGATCACTACAAGTTTCTACCGATTTGAAATAAAAAGAAAAGCTACATTTTTAGCTCATGGATTCTTTTGCAAGTGTTGAGAACTTTCCTAGGTAAACCCTTCCACTCCTTGTGTAGAGGTTGCAGGGATGGGGCACAAGGAGAGAATAATTACAAAAAGCGATATAACTTGAGACAACAGGAATTAATTCAGTCCAAAACATGAACTTTCTTTACATTTACATACACTGAACGTAAAACCCTTGCTGCTTTTACTTCCTTTTTTTTCTTTGTTATAAATTTATGATTTAATTAGGCTAAAAAGATTCTTATCTTGGGCAAGAAACCTTCTCTTTGGCTGAAGTTTATTTATTTAAAATAAGCTGTGTTAAGCTAAATAAATGACCAGTTTTCCTTGTGACTCAGTAATGCATTTCTTTTTAATTATAAATCCACTCAAAGAATCAAAAGATTCTTCTTGTTCTGTATACTGTAACGTGAAGCAATTTTATGAAGTTATTTCTCTCCTGAAACCCAGTAGATGGGGTTGGTAGGGAGGGCAGACCTGAGCACTCTCCCTCTATTAAGGGCTGATGTCTCTAGAAAATGTACAGCCGTGCGTCATCCCATAGGGACACATTCTGAGAAATAGGTTCTTAGGTGATTTCGTCAATGTGGGAACGTTATAGAGTGTAGTGAAGGGGAACAAAATTTGCCACCCCAAAATGTGTCTCTTTATCATGAGGATTATTTTAGGCTGATTATTTTTAAGAAACAAAAGACTCGGTTTTTCTTGTTACCTCCCCCTTAACTGCCTAAAAGAATTCAGATGAAAAAACCTGTCTCAGGAAGCAAGCTAGCCCCTTAGCATCACATGAACTGGGTGGTAGACGGGGAGGAAACTAGAAAAAGCTGTTTGTTGGGCTCCCCTCTGTGTTCTTCTGTTTCTGTGTGACCAAACACTTCTTTTCCAATTGTTTACTCCTTTTCACCTACCTATGAATTGTCTTCCTTCCCTTTGAAGTCCCTGATTCTCCCCACTCCCAACATCTTCTTTTGTCTTTAGCTGAGGGTGGTATTTAAGGTGAGGGCTTTAGCCATTTTGGCGAGTTACTTGGTTTTCCTGGGTTTCTTTCATTTATACGTTTTACACTTTTGTTTGTTTTCTCCTGTTAATCTGTCTCATGTCAATTCAATTCTTAGACCAGCCAGAAGAACCTAGAAGGATAGAAGAAAATTTCTTCCTCCCCTACAGTACTTACACAAACCTAGATGGTATAGCCTACTACACACGTACTAAACACCTAGGCTGTATGGCTTATGGGACCACCGTCACATATGCGATCCATTGTGATCAAAACATCGTTGTGCAGTGCATTACTGTAGTCACCTAGGACAAGGAGAGTTGTGGAAAGGATGGCAGGCCAAAGACTCAAGTCATCTATTCTAAAGTTTCTCTAGGACTAGCCCTGCAACTAAGAAAGAATGAGTCAATCCAGACCCACCACTCCCTTCTGCATATGCCTTGTGGCCACTTATTTCCATACTCTGGCTAGAACCAACAGTTCAGTTATTGACCTGCATTGTAGGCAGGCAGATTTCAAAGGCCTAGAAGCCCACCTGCCAGTGTCATACTTTTTATGGAGCAATACCTTCCATTTACAACTGCCTTTGGAAGGGGCCTTTGGAGAATGGCCCCTTCATAAGTTTAGATTTACCTGCCCTTATACAAGTTCTATCTTCAGATAACAAGCTATGAGCAGGACTGATGGAGAGCAAACATTGAGGGAGGCAGAAATTGTACTGACTTTATTCTTCTAATTTTTTTCTTAATTTTTCTTACGACCTCTTGAACTCATTAGTCATGCCCTTGAATCTGGACACTTGTAGGCCATCAACCAGACGTAAGTTCAGACTTGGAATGAATCATATTTTTCTTCAGCTTTCACGTGCCCTAATGATTATTTTAAATTTCTAATTTCAAATACAGTTTAGTTATTAATCTTTTTTGTTCCTTTTCTTTTTTGAGGAAGGTTAGCTCTGAGCTAAACTCTGCCACCAATCCTCCTCTTTTTGCTGAGAAAGATTGGCCCTGAGCTAACATCTGTGCCTGTCTTCCTCTATTTTATATGTTGGATGCCTGCCACAGCACGGCTTGATAAGTGGTGCATAGGTCCATGTCCGGAATCTGAACCAGTGAACCCCTGGCCACTGAAGCTGAGCGTGAGAACTTAAACACTATGCCACTGGGCCGGCCCCTCCATTTTTTATTAAGGTACAATTTATGTACAGTTTAATCTCACCCTTTGACAAATCCATCCAGTTTTGTAATCAACACAAAGAGCAGTTCCATTATCCCTCAAATCGTCTCAAGCTCCTTTTTTCCTTTGTAGTCAACCCTTCCCCAGCCTCTGGCAATCGCTGATTTGTGTTCTGTCTCTATAATTTTGCATTTTCCAGAATGTAATGTGAATTGAATTATACAGAATATAGCCTTTTGAGTCTGGCTTCTTTCACGTAGAATAATGCATTTTAGGTTTATCCATGTTTTCACAGGGTTCAGTAATGATAGAAAGGTTACTGCTGAATAGTATCGCATTGTGTGTACCACACAGTTTGTTTATCCACTCAGCAGGTGAAGGACATTTGAGATAGTCCTAGTTTTTGGAAATTATGAATAGAACTTCTGTAAATACTCGTGTGCGGGCTTTTGTGTGAACATAAGTGTTCATTTTATTTATTTGTTTTTAATGTGAAATACACTTAGGTCCACTAAAAGCAGCAGAGAATCTCTAACTTGTTGAAGAATCTATAAAAGCTTAGTTAGGAAAAATGAGAAACAGATAAGTACCTGCCTCGGGGAGCAGGGAGACGAGAGAACCTAATTAATTCAGCCTGTATTTCTCCATTGACAACTGAACCTGAAAGCATTTATTTTGGCAGAACAAATTTTTGGGAGTAGACTCTTAAGTGAAAGCAAAGGGAGGTGTTTGGCCAAGTGAAGGGAGATCTTAGAACAAGATATCTTGTGTAAAGAAGGCAACCACATTGCTTGGTAAAATACATCTTCTGCAATGTATCCTCATCACTGCCTGAGAAGGGATGAGGTCAGCTTCAGCAACATTCTCCATCTATCAGTATCTATCACTATGTAACTCAGAAAAGTTAGAAGTTGATGGGTTGTGAAGAACTATAAGTGAGGACCCCAGGAAGACAGGAGTGAAATGGTTCTAACTAGTTGGTACTGGGGTGAGTTATTTAATGATATCACAGTAAGTGTCATGGAGGCCACGTTTCTATCCAATTGGATCCGTTGTGAACTCTACTGGTCTTATACAGTCATGACTCCAATGCCTAGAGTAAGAAAACAGTGAACAAGATCCCTTACAGGGTGACATATAACAAAGATTTTTTTTAAGATTTTCTTTCACTTTCTTCTTAGGTTTCCATGCAGCCTGCCTCAGCTTCTTTTCATAGATCAGATCCTACATAGGCACTTGGGAGTCATTGAAAGCGGAAGAAAACATTACCCACCAAAGAAAAAGGAAAGCCTACTCTGATTGATGTGGATTGAGTCTTAGCCTTTTGTTCTGACATCAGCTACAAAGCATAGATTTGAGAAACTGCCCTGAGCTCAAACCCTTTGTGGTGGTTACACATTTACTAGGTACCAACACCATAGCTTTCCTTCCCTTTTCAGTGAATGTTTTCCTTCCTGAGAAAATGTGTTACTACTAATTGAATCTTGTGTCTTTAAGTTGCTTTATCAACCAGCCTGCAATTTGTTTTCTTTGCCTCGTCTCCAGGCTTTTGTTTGTTCTCTCTGTTTGCCTCCAAGGAAGCTGAAATGGATGCAGGTTGTCTTGCAATGCCAGGATCTTTTTGAACATCTGTCCAGTCATCTGATCATCCATTTCCTCCTCCCACTCACAAATTCCCACAGAGTCAGAGCTTGCCCAGGTTTGCACATATGGTTGATGTTCACAGCTTGAGAGTGTCCAAGCTATTTAAGTTTGATTTTCGTTTTAATGAAAGCTCATAGTTTTGCCCAGAGATGAAAGCAAGGTGTTAGAAATCCCCAGATTTCCGGGTCGTCAGATCACTGAAACATTAGTTCAACCACAGCTGCTCCATTTTCAGTAGAGGAGTATGCATTAATGGGTAGAATCCCAAGATATCTACCTTACAATTTCAGAGAGTCCAAAATGTACTTTAGGTGGTCAGTTTCAAAAGTTACTTTGAACTTTTAAAATTCAGTTTTAGTGGATTGTATGGTTATCAAATAATTTCTAAAAACCATCAGAAAAGTAGTTCATGGAAATATCCGATTAGGGAAAAAGTGAATGCATTCTTAACTTGCAGCATCCCCAGTTGGATAAAAGCTTTAAGGTATAATTCTTCAGCCAGGATGCTGACCTATTCCATATGTTCTCTCTGGTCACTGGAATTGTGACTGGTCCTTTGGGCTCCACCTGGCTTGTTATGGCAATATTTGGAGGGGGATTTAACTAGGAATTGTAAAAAGATAAAAGGATTTTGAGAATGATTGAACTCATACTTTTTGTATGTCTGGGGCCTATCTAGCACACTTCCTGGTCCATAGAAGGTTTCCAGTAAATTTATTTATTTGAAATAGAATTATACTTACGGAATGAGAACAATAGTTCACCACACAGTTAGCTGAAGCATAATCATGCTGTGAGCCAGACATTGTACATAAGAATGTTCTGATATAAACTTCTAAACTTTTAATTCTTCAATAGAAATTGATGACAACCTCAGCCAAGTAGGGCTGGGGAATTCTCTTATTTCATCATATATGATAAATATTCTGCTGATTCTGTTTGAAGAGTCCTGCCCCAGACTCATCTTGTGTCATTCTGTATTGAAACTGACTGATGTACATGGAGAACTAAAAACTATTTTTAAGCTTTTGGAAAAAATTCAGGAGCTTTAGTCTGTACTTGTGCAAAAAACTCCCCAAAACTTGAAGTTCACCCTAAATACAACGTTTTATCCATTGCTTTTCAAGTGATTTATTCTCTATCCAGCATTCTGCAGACACACCCGCTGCTGTTATTTGTCACCCCAGAAATGGTGTCGCCCCTGATGTGCTAGTATGACAGCTCCTCTCTACCTATCTGGGTCTCTTGCTCAAATGCAGCTTTGATCCACTCACTTAGCAGTGATGGGAGTCGTGCTCTTAATTTTTCTTCTTTCATTGGCAAGAGTAACTTGCACTTTGAGATCAATCTGTAAACATCCTCTGTGGTGCAGGAAGCCATTTTACAGCACTCCCCGTGCCACACTGCCCCATCCTCCTTGGGTAAGCACGCTTCCTACTTTCCCCCATTTCCCACTCACTCTAAGTGAGCAACACCACATACCCAGAAATGACTACAGTTTTCTGCTCTAAATGTGTGAGAGAGAATCTCAATGGGGAAGAATGTGATGGCATGGGGAAGGCGGTATTTGTAGTTGGATTTTTTTGGATGTCTATGTTTTAATAATACCAACTACAGAAAGTAAAGTATGACACAAAGCTTCTAGGCTAGTAGAGAGAAGAAGATATAAGAAGAGCTTTTTTCTTTTTCTTTATTTAAGTCAAGGAACACTGAACATATGGTTAATTTGTCAACACATTCTTTCTCTGTATTCCTTCTCATGGACTGATATTCTAATTGGTTGGTGTAGAGTTTTGATCCTAATGTAATCCTCAGGGTTCTGCTCATTCTCTGTAGAGCCATGCTTCAAGTATGTCTATACTTTCCTCTTAGATATGTTCCCCTTTCCACCCACACCACACTTCAGCTGGGAACATCCCAACAGGCTTTGAGCAGCCTTCGCTTCTCCTTCTCTCTTACTCCCGTGGGCCCTGACAGGGTCCCACACCCTTAGGCAGCTATGAAAGCCCGGTCAGACATGGAGTCCGGTGTTTCCTCACAGGGGAGCTGTGTCCAAGCCCAGTGGGTCAGAAGTGAGAAACATGCACCCATTTTTCAATCAGGAGACATTAAGCCAACTGTTCAACATTCAGCCTCATGAGTAGGGCATCTGTGAAAGATGGTGACAGAATTTATGACGGGAAAGATGAGGAAAACATCAGAGGCCTTGGTGCTAGGAAAGGAGATTCCCTCACCTCGGAGGGAGGGCTATTCAACACTCTTGTCACACTTTTAGAGCTTTGGGTTTAGTGAGGTTGCCATGGAATCACAAGCTTAGTGTTTTGACGAAAGCAAGGGACCAGATGAAATTCAAGACTTTTAGTGTCTTTTCATAGTTTTTCAATAACTTATTTGATCTTCAGGTACTTCCTGTGAGATTCAGTTTTCCCAGAATCGTGACTAGGGTACTTCTCATTAGAAAGGCAAATTGCTTTCTACGGTAGAGAAGTTGGAAGTCTATCATAAGGCTTTTAGACCTTTTTGAAATGGCTGTTTGGTTTTTACACTGGTTTTACTCCTCGTTGGATCATAGCATTGCACCATCTTTTTTCCCAGAGCTGCCTCTTTTTTTCCATTTACACCTCTCCTCCTCTAGGCCAGTCTTTTCTGCAGTCATTTGAACCAAGTTTTAAGGACTCTTGAAGCATATCAATCATATATTCATATCTTTCCTTCTCTTGATAAGGTGAGAATGTTAGCAAATAGGCATTCATTCATGAAATTGATTTTTAAATAATAATGGTGTGAACTCACTAGTTAAAGTGTCCCAGATAATCAGTGTTCTCATGAGTGCTCTTAATTTGATTTGAGTTTCTTGTGACTGACACTGTGCTCATATATGTGTCTCCATTAATGTCAGCTACAGTGAAGAAGAAAGCTATAACCCTTTTTCTTAGGCCCTTCTTTCCTGGGAATAAAATCAGAATGACAAGAAGAATCATAAATAAGTGTATTTCTCAGGCGCCTCCTCCACCATCCTATCCATAGTCCCTCCTCAAATTCCTCCAGAGAAGTTAAGTTGGTTCCTAGAAGATGTTTCATACGTGTTCTGAACACAATTCTCCTTCCCTGCGGCATAATGGTTTTTCCCTCATTGGGGTTTTTGCTTGTCATTCCTGGTGGTGTTGCTGGCTATAGATGCTGCAGAGGCAGCTCCCAGATGCCTTCAATGTGGCTCACCATGTCTATTGTTAGGAGTACTGTCTTCACTGGGGAGTGAGGGCTCTCGTTCTCGACTGCTGCGTCTTGAACCCTCAAGGCTACAGACCCTTCAGTCTTTATTCCTGTGTTTTATACTTTGCCCACAAATCCATGGGTGAGGAGCTAAAGGTTGTGTACATGATAGAACTTCTACTGTGCTCAGAATGGTTCTTCCTTTTAATAACTCTCTCCCAATCTGATTCTCCCTTCTCCCTACTAACCTCAGGAAATGCCTCAGTTCATCTTATAGATGATCTTATGAAGATCCTGCCCCACCAAGTCACCATTCCTGAATCCTAAGGTGAACATAACTTAGGTTGATCTGGAAATCCTACCGCAGAAGCTTCGTCCAAGTTCGTGCATTAATCTCACCCCTCTTTCTATGTGGAATTCTGGTCCATCTGTGTCACTTGCTTTGCCCAGGTGATCTGCCACCTGAACTCTGCCTGTATAGCCTGCAGCTGACTATTCAGGCCTATGGGAAGATGTGTAGTGATTTATACCCAGGCTGAACCTGGCAATCACCTCGGAGTTTCTAACATGCATCCAGGATGGAGAAGCCCTGGGCTAGGCAAAGAGGTACTTCTGAGTTGGGTAAGGTTTTGTTGCGTAAGAAAAACGTATAGTATTGAAAGAAAGGGATCTTGTAATGAACATTGCAGTTCGTAAGGAAGGTAGGTGCTGTGGGGTACTTGCAAGGTGCTTGTATTAGTTTCCTAGGGCTGCTGTGACAAAGTACCACATATTCCCTCGGAAGACTCTAGGGAGGATGTGTTCCAGGATGCCCTCCCAGTTTCTGGTATGTCCTTGGCTTGTGGCAGCATAACTCCCATCTTCACATGGCGTTCTCCCTGTGTGCATGTCTTTACAAGGACACCAGTTATATCAGATGAGGGGCCATCCTACTCCATTTCGACCTCATCTTAACTAATTACATCTGCAATGACCTTCTTTCCAGATAAGGTCACATCTGAGGTAGTGGAGGTTAGGACTTCCACATAATTCATTTCCTAACAGTCCTTTACCTGCTCTACGCCTGGATGTGGCGCCAGTTTAAGCCAGAAGCCAGACCAAGACACAGCTCCTGGCATTGCTGGGACAAAAGTGCCAAAGCTCTAGACATGGCCTAGATGGGCTATTCATTCCGAATTCCTGATATTCTTCTCCCAGACAAATATGGTTCCTGAGTAAATGATAGATCTTTCAGATATATTTGTTGTGCAACTGAGGGACCATCTAAAGGTAACCAGACTCACAGTGGTGGCTAAAAATGAGAGAAGAGCAACACAAAAACAATAAAAAAAAAAGTTTTACTTGTGTTACTAACATTCATGGACCAAATTGTGTTAGGGCAGACACTTCTAATTCAGAACCTCAAAATAAGAGAAGGCTGTTTCTGCTTAGATCAGCACTTATTTTGGCCACCACTTTAGAATTTAGAATATAGGAGGTTATAGATCTCTGTGTTCTACTGCTTGAAAGGAACAAATCTCCATGCACAATTATTTCTTTTAAGTCCCTTCCAACTTAATGATCAGACTTGAAATTGAGCAAGCCCTTCTGATATTAAGTGTGTCAAGGCAAGGACTCCAGAGATGAAGGAAGCTACAGACTTAATTTTTCAACTTGCTACAATTGACAAGGGGGAAAAACCCCATTCTAAAGGTGATTTTGGGAAAACATTTTTAAAATTCGGATCCATTTCTACTAATAAACCAGTCTGGGTATTCAAAGGTGAGACTTTCTTATAATCACTTTGTACCAGGCCCTGCAGCTTGGAGATGGAAAAAGCCTTTATTTCAGGGCTGAATTTGGTGTGGGACAGAGACTGGGCCAGGACTTCCCATGCTGTCACATGGCTGCTGCCCTCCGTGACATGTGCTTTCTCTCACATTTCCTTGGCTTCATGTGTTAAACAATGGACTATAGTGACTAAACTTCCACTTTGTGCATGGGGACTTTCCATAACGCTACATTGGTTCATATGATCAAATCCCTCTCATGTTAATCCCTCTCATGTTAATTAAAACACCAGTAGACAGAGGTTGTAACTTTAATTGTGGTCTCTCTAGCAGATTCAGAATGAAAGATAATGTTTCTCATTTGATGACAAATGTATGGCATGCTGTCCTCTCCTGGTTTTCTTTCTTACACAATTAAAAGTGTCATTGAGAATTGTATTTCAGATACTTCCTCTTCTTATTTATAGCACTGCGTAAAATCAGAATGCTTATCTGTTTGGGGTTTACTGCTGTTAAACCCTTCTTTAACCTAAGGTGGGAAGATGGCACCATGAATTATGTACTACAAAAAAACTCATTAACAGACTGAAATATCTGTGAGAAGGAGGCGGGGAGAGAAATAAGCAGACATTCTTGTTTTCTCCTTTCCCTCTCTCCTGACCTCCAGCGCATTAATAAGTCGTCTTTTCTATCTCTAAAATCTGTGTAAAATCCACCCACTTCTCTCAAACTGCTCCTCCCAGGCTCAGCCATCATCAGCTCTCACCAGGCCTAATACACTACTGCTACCTACTGCTCTTACGCTTTACTTTCCATCCTTCAAACCTAGTCTCCACCTGGAAGCCAGGGTAATCTTTGAAAGCATAAATCTGTCACAGTCTTTCTCACCCTTTGACTAGACCCAAACTCAGCCTGTGAAGTGCCTCATGAGCTGTACTTTGAGTACCACACGGAGCTCATCTTCTCCCTTGCCCCCCGTCCTCCAACCCAACGCACTCTAGGCAAACTGCTCTCCTTTCAGGGTCTCCAAACAGGCTGAGGACTTCCCTGTCTTAGGTCCTGTCTTAGGCCCTCCCCACATACTGCTCCTTCTTCCTGGAATCCTAGGCTCCCACCACCACTTTCTGCCAGCACACACACACACACACGTGTATACGCAGATACTCCCACACATGCATGCATACACACAGACAGACACATGCACACAACTGGCTCCTTCACATCAAGTAGGTCTTGATGTCAATGTCTCCCCTTCAAAGGAGCCTCCTCAGGCCACTATGTTGGAGTGTTTTCCCTTGTGTCATCCTCTGCCACTTCATCTTGTTCCCTTATTTCACATCAGCCATACAGTTTTTTTGAGTGTTTCTTATTTACTGAGCTCTTCCTGTCTAATTTCTCCACTGGGTGGGCATCATGTCAGTTTTCTTCAACAGTATATTTCTGTTCTTGGCACATGCCTGACAAATAATAAGCACTAAATATTTGTTGAATGGGTAAACAAATGAGAAACGTAGAAAGAGAGGGAAAGGGAGAAAAAAATGAGAATAAATGGGTCTCCCCCCACTGATTTTAAAGTTGGAAAACTTTTGAATTTAAAAAGAGTGGTAGAGAATGTAGTAGGTGAATGGTTATTATATAAAACTATGTACTTGGATCATTACATGTAATTTGTCTGGAAATTTCATATTAGGCACTGTGTATTTTGAGTAGAACTCCTCTAGATGGAATTATGCCACAGTAAAAATGGTTGCCTTTTAGTTGGAAAAGAAAAAAAGTAATTATTCTGGGTGAGTCTAGAGTTTTTCGCATATCTGATAAGATAGCAAGCCTATAGTACTCCTCCTGGCTTTCAAGATTTAGACTACTCTTTCTCACACTAAATAAATCTTATTTCTTGAGGTCGTCCAACTAGGCACCCTTAACTACGTTCATTTATTCAATATATATTTTTGAGTGCCTACTATGTTGCAATATTTTCCGGATTTTTGTACTAATTTCCATATTATTTCCTTTTCTATGCTACTTTTCCTGACTGGATAATCACTTCCTCTTCTTTCTTCTACTCACCCTTTAAAATCTAGCTCTGTGCTACCTTCTCCAGAAAGCCACTCCCATTTTAAGTCAACAGTGAGTCCTCCATATTTAAAAGTCCTGTTGTGGTTTTTGTTTTATAGTGCCATTCGTGGTTAAAATTGTTTTTTTGAAGATTGGCACCTGAGCTAACATCTATTACCAACCTTATCTTTTCTTCTTCTTCTTCTCCTCCCTGAAGATACCCAGTACATAGTTGTATATTCTAGTTGTAGGTCCTTCTGGTTGCGCTATGTGGGACACTACCTCAGCATGGCTTGATGAGCAGTGGTAGGTCTGCGCCCAAGATCTGAACTGGTGAAACACTGGACCGCTGAAGGGGAGCGTGCAAACTTAACCACTTGGCCACAGGGCTGGCCCCTTAAAATTTTTTTACATGTGGTAGTTTGCCCTCCACAGACAGATGAAAGCACTTGGGGGCTGGAGTCCATCTGCTGCCTCTCCTGTATACATCATCCTGTCTAGTGGAGTTCCAGGCATATCGTAGGTCCTCATTAAATATCAGATTTATTAACTGACGTGGTTGCTTCTGTGAGTACACAGAAACCACAGCAAGAAAGGTCCAAGCACTCACAGGGCATATATTCAACCATCTCAAGGACTTGGGAGTTGAACACAGTGGGTGGGCTTACTTGCTGTGGTTGTGAACGAATGCAAGCCAAGGTATTATCCATAAATGTATGAGCCAAAGAGGCTGGTCAATAATGAAAGCTGAGACAAAAGAAAGTTCCCCCCATATCAAAGCTGCCACATCCAAATACCATCCAGGAAGGAGGAGACCTGGGTACAATATGTTGACATTAAGGTTTCATTTGCAGAGCTGTTCCTGTGGCTGGTGAGAGCGATTGATGCCCCTTTTGCTGGGAGATTCATTTTAAGATCACCGCGCTCCTGTGTTCTGCTTCTAGGCTCTCCAGGAATCCCTCTAATAACTTGGCTTCCCGTATGCTTGCTTCTCATTATATGATAATAAACAGGCATTCAGTCTCCGTGAACTTGATTAAGCCAAGTTCGCCTCTGAGGGGTGACAGAACTACTTCCACTGCACTCAGGAAAGTCAGGTTTCTTAACCTGCCAGCCTGAGATTAGAGCTTAGGGTGTAGTGAATTCATCAAAGTAAATGTCACCTTGTGGGGACTTCCTGAGCAGCCAGCCATAACATTCGGAACATCTCTCTGTATGGTAATTTTACCTTCATCTTGCTATATTTTATTTGACTAGGGGAAGGAGCATGATCTGCCTGTCTTTGTCTTGGTAGCAATGGAGAAGTCCTCATCTAGACGCCTTTAGAAGGGAGAGAGAACAGAGCGGGCAGATTCTCTTACTCGTACTAGGCTCTCTACGCTTTGCTCTTTTCGGACAGGCTTTCCTGAACTGCAAAATTTCCTTGAAGAGGAAAATGAGGGGGACAAGAAAACTCTTAATCCATGATGCATTTAGAATTCTGTAGAATTCCCAAAAAGTCAACTTACATTCATATCAAATTCTGTCACCTGCTCTTGAAATTCAGAAATAATTTTAAAGTGACTTAGACTAGTTTTCTTACGACAAAATCAAGAGTGCACGTATCCGGAAAGTGGAGTGGCTTTGATGGATGAATTACAGTCAACATTAGCAAAAAAAGATTCTGCTGCTTGTCGCTTCTTGAATGATTCTTTGCACTTACTTCTGTTGCTGCCACCCAAACAAATCTGGAGCTGTGAGTACAGACTCAGCACATTCGAACAGCAGGGGCTCCCAAAAAAAAAAAACATATCTGAGAACTATTATGCTGTTTTGGAAGAAAATTAAAGTGAGATTGACAGTAATGGGCCTCTTTAATTTTGTAAGGAATTTTTAGGAGAAGCATATGTTTTCCCATCGCATAGGCTGTTTAAGTTTCTTCTCCTTTAGAGAAGAAATTTTAAAATATCAATGATATTCCTTTTCTTTACTGAGTTAAAAATTGGAATTCACAACCCTGCATTCAAGAAAATATAGAATGATTGCCTCATTAAGTAATTGGTGAGGAACTTCTGTGAAAAAAGAGGGTAGCTTGAATGCCAGCTCATTTGTGGGGTCTGAAATACAGAAAGATCAGTGGTTCTGAAGCATTTACTCTACAACACATGGCCCTGGGTCTCTGTGAGTTGGCAACAGGGTTGAGAAACAATTGTCGTGTCCTATTGTATAGTATTATTCCAAGATGTGATCAGTAGTCTCTAAGAGTATTAGAGGATATTAAATTTCTTGGATCAAAATTAATTTAAATATACTCGAATTTAAAAAAGACATCTAGGGTATGACTAGAGAAAGATGTAAGGGGCTCCTACCACTAGAGGAGTGTAAATCATGTCACAGATAAGCATTTGCAAAAGCAGGCAAAGAGTGAGGGCTGGGGATGAGTGGGGGGTTTCACAGGCAGAAGACAGGCATCTATGGTGAAGCAGGAAGTGACTCTCCAGAAGTCAGAGGCTTGAGTTTCTCCAATAGACAAGTCTTCAAGTTGTTGAAGATTCAGATAAGCAATTAGACTTGTTCTGAAAGAAAAGTATGAACGTGAAAAGTATGTCTATGAAGATACCATCCTATCTTGGGAGAGAAATAGAAAGGGTCTAATATTTGTTATATTCTTTTCAAAAAAGCAGGTTAAAATGGCCTAACATTGACTGTCTCTGCTGGGTTAGTTCAGGCACAGGACAGGTTGCACGAGGCCCACTCTAGAGAGTGAGACAGAGGTGGAAGGGGAAGTGAAATTAGGCACACTGAGGGAAGTCACTTGGGCCAGCCCAAGGACAGTTGGGAATGAGGGGGGAGTGGGGAGGCAAAAGAATCATATCTAGATTTGATCTGGATCAATGGTGGACTCTAAGAAGATCTGATCCTGGTGTGGGACATTGTGGCTGGTGCTCCAGGGTCTTGGGAAGAGTGTCAGTCAGTGTATGTGTGTAGGAGGGAGCCATGCAATTTATTAGAATTCCTCCCTGAGCACAAATGAGAGGATTCAGTGGCTACAGGGGAGAATAAGGGCAAAGTCAGGGTGACTGGCCTTTGAGATAAGGTCCCCTAAGAATTTAGGCAGAAGCCTTGTCAAATCGACTTGGGCGAAGAGCCAAGGTCACCTGAGGGCCCACGCACAGTGAGCAGGCAGATGACCTGGGCTCACCCCAGCCTCCCTGGATACTGGGTCTATTAGCAATCAGAGTATTATTGGATGGCACCAGCTGGTAGATCAAAGCCTCCTGCTCTCTGGCTCACTTCGGTCAAGATTGATTTAGGAACTTGATGTCTGGACGGGTTAAACTAGCACAGGGGCCAGAGAAGGCAAGAATAAATATTGAATAGAACAGATTCTTTCTGCTGTGATGAAAAAACCAAATATCAAAGCCAGACATCTGACACTTAAGAAAGCACATACGTTAAAATGAGCGAAGACGAAGTTGATTTGTTTCTTTGAGCTCAAAGACTTTGCTCTGCAGAATATGTCTTCACAAGGGCAGACTGGACATCAAGTTCTGAAGTATTTAAGATAGTCTATGCAAAGCAAAGAGAGTGACCTAAGTCCTGTATTCGATGCTTTCACTGTAACAAATCTCAACAGACAGTGTGCTTCCTATGAACCATTTTTCTCCAACAGAAATACCCAGCTTGGTAACTTACCTCAATCACTTGTTTTGGCTCTGAATAAGATTGTGGGTTTGCAACCTGAATACTATGTGCAATCATCTTAGCCTTTGAGACTCAAATAAAATAGACTTATCTCCACCCCACAAGTCCCAAGACCTCCAGTGTTCTTGAAATATCTCTGAATTTTTTTGTAGGGAGGAGGCTGAAGTGAGGGAGGAAGATGTTTTACAAGGTCTCTGCTGGCTCTGAGCTTTGCTTCATTGAAAGATTTCTGAATGATCTTGCCATGTTTTGCACGCTATTTTTGTTTTGCCTTATGTACACGTCACTACATTCACCTCTCCAAAATGCAACAAATAGAAAACTATAAAACTCAGCACAATTTTAATGATGTTTTTCAGCAATGGGGTGGCTATTTATTTTACATTGCTATCCCTAGACACTTTAAGATAGACTTAATCTTCATCTTAAAAGTCTTCTTGCATTTTGTCACTGACAATTTCTCCCTGGCCAGTTTCTCCAGCTTCCAACCTCCCATCATGTTCCTCCGTCTTTGCCTCTCTTTTCCCTCATTTTCTTCACTCTTCTTTTTCATCTCCAGATTCATGTTGATTTTTTATTCACAGTGGATTAGCTTTCTCTGGGTTTTACCTATTCTTTCCAGGCTAGTGCTTTTCAAGTTGCAAGTTGTGACCAAATAGTGGACCGAGAAATCCATTCCATAAGTTGAAACAAGCATTTCAGAAAATGAAACAGAGTCAAATAGAAAGCATCCAGTACATTGCTTATAGTAGAGTGGATTTTGCCGTGGACCCCATCACCTTGTGAAACATGTTCAACTCCACAGTGGCAGGCCGTGCCGTGCAGGCCTTCTTTCCACCCACAAGTGTCCTATCACGGCATTTTCCTAAACAAGTGACATTTTACTGCTACATAGGTTCTCAAAAATCAAACCTACTACTCATGAAAAATTGTGCTCCACCATTGCTGCTGTTGAAAAGAATGCAGCACAAAGGCTTTAAAAGCTGTTCCCAATGAGAAGTTTCAAAAATCTTTGCATGGCAGAAGCAAAGCCTCCTGTGATGACACCTTTCTGGGCAACAACCTTTATTTAGATGTACGTTGAGCTTTGTTTAGGAAAAACTCCAGTTTGATTCATAAATATTCATACTATGCCTCTGTTTCTAAGCAGTGTAAAGAGGGAATGAAGAGTATGCTTAAAGAAACTAAGGGGAATGATTTGACTTTCCCAATTCAGGGATTTCTCATCTAAGATATTGGTGTCACTATTGCCCACTTGGTATCTGCCATGCCAGGATGCTCAGATAAAATGTAAGAGACTCCAGTTTGATAAGCAAGAAAAGCCAAGAGATTTTTTTGATTTGTTTTACAATTTGTTTTTTCTTTCTGGGTCATTGACTGAGAATTTCCATTTAAAAATATGACATCTTTGGAGTGGTATTTCTGCCTGCCATTAATTCCTAGATCAATATCCCTAGGATTCAGAAAATTTTCTTCCCCAAAAATCTAGAACTTTCCTTGAACAAATTCACAAAAATAATTATAAGGAAAATTCATAAAGTATATGTAGGTACCGTGCAAAGAAGTCTTCATCTATAACAACAATAAAAAAATCTCATTTTTCCTTGCTGAGTGAGACCACATAATCGATTGGCCCTAGACACTCCAGGGCAAGAAAGCAGACTCTCAGACTCTTGATGTTTTAACATGTTTATATGTCCCAATCTAGTGTTCTGATACACAGAGAAAACCAGTTCTTTGTAGCTCTATCCAGCTCAGGGGAGGGAGTGCTTTGTTGTAACAGCGGTAAATTACTACAGATGACACTCTCTTGGATGATTATTTCTAAACCATAAAGTAGTCGGATTTATTTGCAAAACAATTTGATAGACTGATAACCGTACTGTATTTGTATTAAAATCCATGATGCTAATGTAAGCTAAGGAAGAACTTTGACCAAGATGGATCATAAAGCTTTAGAGCCTATCCCATTCATTGTATGTCTGTGGTTATTTTCAGTTCACTGACCAAAAATCTTTATGAAAGTTTGATTACAAACAGTTATTGCCTATAACCAACTCCATTTAGAGTAAATGCGATTTTAATACACAACAATAGAGGTCTCTACTTTAGACAGATGATGTGGAATTTCCAATGTCAGCAGCAGCAATGAAGCTATTTTTCAATTACTAGAATGCAACGCAGCATTTATTCTGTTTTATTTTTCATGAAATAGTGCCATACGTCATTTTTTTCCCTTTGAGGTAATGGCTGTTGTTATGAAGTACACTTGGTCATTTTATGACTGCAAGGAGTAAATTGTACATCATCTTCCCTATAGTGAATTTTAATCCATCATTAAGAAGTATGGGTTTCCACTTCTGGTTAAAACATAGGAGTATGTGCATTTTATTCTTGTTGAGACAAGACATTTTAGATGAACCAACAAAGCAAAACAGAACAAAACATACTTTTCTTTAGCCATGGATAAGCTATGGACTCAAAGAAGTCTAAAAGAAGTAAGTTCCCCAAAGATGAGGTCATCCGAGGTGAGCAAGAGACAGAGGACACTTTCATATAGGGAACCAGTTTCTGAGATTGGAGCAGGTTGGACAGAGGAGAGAGCTTGCCAGAAAAGGACAATCTTTACTCAGATTAGGGAAAAGAAACCAGACTTTTGACAAATCTGTATAATGATGAGTTGGACTTGGATTTTGGATTTGGAGAGCTCCAAACTCTGTAAAATGATCAAGTAATTTTTTTATGTATGATTATTTTATGTATGAGTAAGCAGCAGTGGGAGCACGGCTGAAAAGAGGTAGGAAAAATCTATGGAGACAGTAAAAGATCAGTGATTGCAGGGGTGATGGGCGAGGGAGGTATGAACAGGGAGGGCACAGAGGATTTTTAGGGCCATGAAACTACTCTGTATGATACTATGAAGGTGGACTGATGTTATTACACATTTGTCCAAACTCATAGCATGTGCATCAAGCGCGAACCCTCATATAAACTACGGACTTTGGATGATAATGATGTGTCAGGGTAGGTTCATCAATTGTAACAAATGTACTACTCTGGTGGGGGATATTGATAATGGGGGAGGCTGTTTGTGGTGGGTGGATGGGGGATATATGAGAAGTTTCTGTGCCTTCTGTCAATTTTTCTGTGAACATAAAACTGCTTTAAAAAATAAAGTCTAGGGCCAGCACTGGTGGGCTTGTGGTTAAGTTTGGTGCTCTCTGCTTCAGTGGCCTGGGTTCAGTTCCTGGGTGTGGATCTATACCACTTGTCTGTCAGTGGCCATGGTATGGTGGCAGCTCACGCACAAAAAGAGGAAGATTGGCAGTGGATGTTAGTTCAAGGCAAATCTTCCTCAGCAAAAAAAAAAAAAAAAGTCTATTAAAAAAAGGGAAGACGATTCCAAGATCTCATAGCTTCCCAGCTTCAAAATCTCTTGCTCTTGAACACTTGTGATTCCTTATCTTCCTGGTCTGCATTCTCAAAGCCTTGAGATATTAAGTGGTCTTGAAGTTTCACAGTCTTGCAATTTCACAGCCTCGCGGTCTAGCAGACCAGACAGCTTACACATTAGAAATACTGAAGTCCTGCAGTGTTTGGTCCCAGGACCCTACTAGAGGAAGTGGCCTGAAATCATCTTCAAAGCATTTGAAGGTAAATGTGATCTGAGTCTGAAAAAAGCTACAACCAAATCCCCACCCAACTCAACCTGTGACAAGACCAAAGATATCAACCCCTTGATGGGGCAGGAGTTTGAGGGATAGTCTAAAAAACAAAGAGATTCTTCTTAGATTCCTGGAATTCATACTCAGAGGTCTTGCTAGTGGGAATAAAACCACATCCCAGCTCCAAATTTCAGTCTCTACTGAAATTTTAGACATAAAGTCTCTCATCAGATTAAAAAAAAGTCTTGTAATAAAGCAGGAGAAGTCACCCATAGTCAAGAGAAAAATCATTTAATAGAAGTAGAGCCATAGACCATCCAGAAACTGAATTAGCAGATAAGGAATTTAAAATAACTATGACAAATATTTTCAAAGTACATAGAAAAGGACAGCTGTAATGAGCGAAGGTATAGTAAACTCTAGGATGGAATCCGAAACCATAAAAAAGAACCAAATGGAAATCAAGAGGAAATTTAAAGGATTCACTGGATAGACAATAGCAGATTGGACACAACAGAAGAAAGGAGAAATGAATTTGTAAACAAGTCAACAAAAGTCATCCATGAAGTACACAGAGGAAAAAAGAAGGAAAAATATGAAAAGAAGCTCAGCGGCCTGTGGGACAACATGAAGCATTCAAACATATATAATTGGAGTCGAAGGAAAAGTGGAGAAGGAGAATGAGCAGAAGAATATTTGGATAAATATTGACTTAAAAATTTCCAAATTTGATCAAAAATAACCAATGATACAGTAAGCTAAGTGAACTCAAAGCAGGATGATTACGATGTGAAACATACCTGAACATACCAGAACACCAAGACACACCTAGAAACACACCCACACACCAGAGCCAAACTTCTGAAAACCAAAGATAATGAAAAAATACTTAAAAGAAGGTTCTCTCCTTAAAAAAAATAAAGACACCCTAAGAATTATGGCTGACTTTTTGTTATAAACAATGGAGGCCAGAAAACAATAAAACCACATCTTTGATGGAAGAAAAAAATGCTGATCAAACTAGAATTTTACATCCAGAAAAATGCCTCTCAAAAGTAAAGGCACAAGAAAGACATTTTTAAGGAAATTAAAGCAGAACAAATTTGTTGCTGCAGTCTCAAATTATAAGAAGCGCTAAAGAAACTTCTTCAAGATAAGGAGAAATAACACCAGTTATGAGTTGGATCTGCAGAAAGGAATGAAGAGCACCAGAAAGAGTGAATATGTGATAAACATAAAAGATAGTTTCTTTTATGTTTTATATTTAAATATAAAAGATACAACTTGTACCTTTAATATATATTTTGAAGACTATTGTTTAAAGTAAAAGATTGTGGCTTGTTTAAAGTAAAAGTAAAACGTTTTTGTAGGGACTATAGCATATATGGAGAAGTATAATATGTGCCAATTGCTTTCAGGACAGGAGAAGAGGAAATGGAATTTTAATGTAATAATATTCTTCCATTGTTGATAAATTAGTATCTTATTTGAAGATAGATTGACAAGCCAAATTTCTTACTGTTAGAAAAGGAGATAAAAATATGAAAAGGGGAAAATCTAGAATAAAGTCTGTGGTGTTTAATTGGAATTGGAGCTATCAGTATGAATTCAGAGTTTTTTATTTATATTTATGTAAGTAGAAACAGATATATATATATATATTATATATATATTTATATTTATAGGTGTCTGAATGTCTCACTTCAGTAGCAATAAAAATCCTCAGCATCCAGAAATCCCACTTTTGGAATTTCTGAATTCCATTTTATGTTTTTATTTATTTATTTTTTTTTGAGGACGATTAGCCCTGAGCTAACTACTGCCAATCCCCCTCTTTTTACTGAGGAAGACTGGCCCTGAGCTAACATCCATGCCCGTCTTCCACCACTGTATACGAGGGACGCCTACCACAGTTTGGCTTTTGCCAAGCTGTGCCATGTCCACACCCAGGATCCGAACTGGCGAAGCCAAGGCCACCAAGAGGTGGAACGTGAGAACTTAACCATTGTGCCACCGGGCCCGCCCCTGAATTCCATTTTATACCAAAGGAACCAGAGCTCCTTAGATAGAGAGATAGATAGATAGATGGATAGATAGACAGATAGATAGATAGATAGATAGATAGATAGATAGATAGATAGATAGAAGTTAGATAACTCTTGCATCTCAATAATATAAAAACAAACAACCCAATTAAAAATAGGCAATAGACTTGAATAGACACTTAAATAAGATCTCAGATGGCCAATAAGCATGTGAAAAGATGATCAGCATCAATAGTTATCAAGGAAATGCAAATTAAATCCACAATAAGATACCACTTCACCCTCACTTGATTTGCAGTAATTAAAATAACTGACAGTATTAAAAGTTAGTGAGGTTGTCAATCTACTGGAATTCTCATTCATTGCTGGGGGATTCTAAAATGGTACAAACACTTTGGAAACAGTTTGACTATTTCTGATAAAGTTAAATAAACCTTCTCTTCCTAGGTAATTTTCAAAGAGAAATGAAAGTCTATTTGCAGAAAAAGACTTTTATAAGAATGTTCATTTCTGCTTTATTCTTGTTGTGTGTGTGTGTGTGTGTGTGTGTGAGTGAGGAAGATTTACCCTGAGCTAACATCTGTGCCAAGCTTCCTCCATTTTATGTGAGATGCTGCCACAGCATGGCTTGACAAGTGGTGCTAGGTTCAGGCCTGGGATATGAACCTGCGAACCCTGGCTTGCGGAAGTGGAGCATGCGAACTTAAACCACTATGCCACCAGGCCAGCCCAATTTCTGCTTTATTCATAATAGCCTCACACCCGAAACAAACTAAATGTCCACTAACAGGTGAATACTACTCAGCAATTAAAAGGAATAACATATCGATACACATAATAACATGCATGGATCTCAAAACTGTAGGCTGAGTGGGAAAAAAGTCACATACAGAAAAGTATGTAGTGAACTATATAGTTATATGAAGCTCTAGAGCAGGCACACATCAGCTATGGTGACAGAAATCAGATCCATGATCATCCAAGTTTAGGGTTATTGAAGGAATTTTCAGAAGATGGAAATGTTCTGTATCTTGATGGGGGTTATTTATGTAGGGATATACATTTGTCAAAGTGCATCAAAGAGTATACCTAAAATCTGTGCACTTGAGTATATATAATTGGCATTTGATTATATATGTGATACCTTAATAAAGTTGATAAAAAGGAAACAGTGGGTCCAGAATATTAGAGACATACCCAATCATTTGTCTATTGATTGAATACCTACTACATGCAAAGAATGCTGAGGATATATTAACGAATAACACTAACAAAATCTCTGTCTTCATGAAGCTTACGTCTTAGAGGATGATGACAGGCAACAAAAGAACAAACAAATGGATAACATGCCAGGACACACTGCCTAACCCTAGAGATTGGCTGTGAGAGTTCTCGTATACACTCCTGCAGATGGTTTTCTATACCTGCACTTACAGTGTTCTCTGATGCAAATGCCAGAAAGTTAAAGACCCAGGAGCCACCTTGACAATAAGGGCCAAGAGCAGGTGACTGATATTGACATATTTATATCTCAGTTTCCCTACCCCTCTGATGTATATTTCATGAATTTCTCAGAGGGTCCCCAGGGGGATTGTGTCCCGCTTGCCCACAGAGGTAACTGATCCATTAACATATTCTTTAGTGGTCTTTCTTCCTCTCTTACTTCCTCACTCCCTTCCAATACTCCTGAGATCACCTCCGAAATATGCTACTCGTATCCAAATCATTTTCTCAAGATCTACTTTTAAGAGGAACTCAGGCTAAGACCCTGAGTAAGGGGAGTAGAGAGTGGTGAGGATGGCAGGGTTGGGAAGAGGCTATTTGATATAAGATGGTCATAAAAGGCCTCTCTGGGAAGATGACAATTGAGTAAGGAGAAGTTCCAAGATGGATATATATTTGGAAGTTGTCAGAATTTGGCTGGTACATGAAGCCATGAAATGAATGGGATCATCCAGAAGGTGAGGACAAAGAAGTGGCTGTGGACTGACCTCTGAGCACTCCAATATTTAGAGGTTGGAAATTTGACGAGGAAAAAGGAGAGGAGATGAATAGAAACACCCAGTGAGGTAGGGAAAAAAACCAAGAGAGAATGGTGTTCCAACAGCCAAGCACAGAAATTGTTTCAAGAAGAGAGTGATAAACTAGGTACAATGTTGATTATAGGCCAAGAAAGATAACGGCTGGAATTGACTATTGCATTTTGCAATATGGAAGGCATCGTTGGTGACTTTGACAAGAGTTGTTTCACTGGAGAAGTGGGGATATAAGTCTCAGTGGATGGAGTAAGATCAAAAGAATATCGGAGGTTAGAAAGTGGAAAATCTTGTGAGGATTTCCTCTGTAAAGTATTGCTCAGAAATGGGGCAGTAGCTGGAAGGGAATAGTGAGTTCAAAGAATGATTTGTTTTCTGTAAAGGCAGGTATTACAGCATGCACATTTATTTTTTGATGGGAATGATACAGCAGGAGGAAAAAAATGAAGGCTGCAGAAGAGATGTGGGACAGCAGCTAAAACTGTGTCCTGGAGTAGACAAGAGGGGATGGAATCCAATTGCTTAAATGGAGAGATTGATCTAGATTGGGGCAGGGCCTTCTCATCATTTGTAACCTTAGTAACAGGAGAGAAGGCTCACAGTCTGGGTACAGATGTCATAGATTAGTAGAAGTAGTGGTGGAAGGCTGAACATTCTCTTCTAATTCTACTTCTCAGCAAAATAAGTATCAAGGTCATCAGCTGAGATTAAGGAAGAGAGGAGGTTTGGAGATTTGAGGAGAGATGAGAGGTGTGTAATGGACGCCTAAAAGAGAGGTAGAATGAACTGAGTAGGTGAATGTCTGAATTTCAGGCAGCAGGGAAAGTCTACTTGAAGTTAGTGGCCATGACTTTGACTAGAGACCAGTCAGCATGATTTTGTGTTTTTCTTCAGCAACGAGTGCAGCAGGTGTGGAGAAGGCGTAGAATTGGATTTAACCAGGATTGGTGTTTTGCTGATGAAGAAAAATGGAGGAAGAAAGGAGCAAGGTCTCTGAGGAGGAATACAAAGATTATAATAATGGACCACGGATGCTAGGCTGGGTAAGGAGGAAAATGAGGACACTAGGAGACTGGGATGCAGTGAAAAAGTGAAAGTGTCAATGGATTGTATGACCTGTTGGGGTTGAAGAATTGTTGAAGTTGGAGAATCAGAGAGAATAAACTAGAAAAGAAAAAGTGGGATCAGAGAGTAAGATGCTTCCATTTGAGGTAGTGGAAGGCCTGGTATGACTGTGAGGATGAATATTTGAGTAAGGTTGAGGAGAAGGTCATAAGAGAAAAGGGGTTGAGGAGTTGAGAGGCCAGGGTATTGAAGGAGCACCCATATGGATATTCAAATCACCAAGAGATGATGGCACTGAAGACCATAACAATGAGCCAGGAGCTAAACCTTTAAAGACCCAGGGGTGTGATCTAGAGGTGACAGATGACTGTGACATGATGATGAGCAGAAAAACTTCCTGGTGTCTTGGCTGCTTCTTGAACATACCAGGCACACTTTTGCCTTAAGACCTTTGCCCTTTCCATTCCTTCTGCCTGGAATGCTAGTTTCTTCTGACATTAGCATCACTTCCTCCTTCACCTCATTTAGGTCTTTGCTCATATTTCATTTTCTCAACGAGATCATTTCTAATCATCCTATAAAAATGAACCTCCTTACTCGCCCTAACATATTGTTTTCCCCATTTCCTGCTTTATTTCTCTCCATAGGAATTATTGTTCTCTAACACACTGTGTATTTCACTTACTTTATTTAGTATGTTTCCTCTGCACTAGACTATGAGCTCCAAAGGAGCAGATGTATTCTACTCCAGCTTACTGCTAAGTCACGAATACCCAGGACAGTGTCTAATACAGGCACATGCTGGAGAAATATTTATTGATGCTCTTATGACATGAGCTTCAAAGCTTTTGGGTTTTGGTTGTGCTGTGAGTTACAGAGGGCCTGGGGAAAGGTTTCAGGAGATGAGGAGGTGTGGCAGCTTGTAGGGGACAGAGCTGTATGGAGGGAAGTGGGCATCTGTGTGAGTGAGGTAAACCAGGTGGGGCTCTTCCTGATGGCCTTTTAGGAGATGGTGGTGGCAAGGCTTTGAGAATTTGGGTTTAGGAGGTACAGCAGTGTTCCTAGGATCACACAGGTTTCTGGAACTCTCCTTGGGTGTGAATAACCTTGTAAGAAATACACACGGAGGCCATGTCTCCCCACTATTTAACACATGTGATTGATGTCTAATAAATATTTGTTGCCTGACTGAATGAATGAAAAAATTAGCGCTGAAATTGGCTAATTCTGAAGAGGAGAAAAAATATCGAGCGATTCTTTAACTCTTAAGGAGTCACTGATTCGAGAGAGCGCTATGTAAATTCACAGAGGAAATGCCAAAGAAACGTAACACACAGTGTTTGGTCTTGAACAACTTGCCATTCAGATTTAAAAATAAGTCATGTTCTTTGTTACAGGACTCTTCATTGTTTCTTTTTTTTTTTAAAGATTGGCACCTGAGCTAACAACTGTTGCCAATCTTTTTTTTCTTTTTTTTTTTTTCTGCTTTATCTCCCCAAACCCTCCTGTACATAGCTGTATATCTTAGTTGCAGGTCCTTCTAGTTGTGGGATGTGGGACGCCACCTCAACTGGCCTGACGAGCAGTGCCATGTCCGCGCCCAGGATCCCAACCCTGGGCCGCCGCAGTGGAGCGTGCGAACTTACCCACTCGGCCACAGAGCCGGCCCCAGGACTCTGCATTGTTTTAATGAAGTACACAAAAAAGTATAACATAAATAAATGACCTTCTAGTTTTAACACGAAAGACAAATACATTTGACTTACTGAGTCAGGAACGTAGTTTACCTTGCATACAGAGGCACAGGAGACAATTAATTGGACTGTGGGTGATGATGATCAAAGATGACCTTCGTATTATTCTTGTCTAGGTCAATTACTTGTATGCGATCCTGGGAGATTTACTTCCTCCCCATGGCTCAGTTTATTCTTTCTTAAAAATAGGGCTTAGCATTTCTGAGTTACTAGATAAGAAGTGCTAAAAGGTTGCCAAATACAGTTTTGGTTGGCCTTTAGCATGAGTCAGAGTTTGCAAGGCACCAGCAAAAGCAAAGTAGCCTGGCTCCTGATATGCCTGGGGAGTTAGTGTGGGTTCAGTGTGACCCGGGCCAAGAAGAAGAACATGCCTACATGTCCATCAGATGGTGAAGACAAGTCTTCCAGCCCCTGATGACTTGTGTTGGGTTTAATTAATTTACTTGTCCATATCATGGGATGGGGGGGCATGAGGAAGTCATTTGTAACTGTGTTTCCAAGCTACTAAGTTGTTAAAAATCAGTTTTAAGGGCTCAGAGGGGAAGGAAGCAAAACTCTGAAGAACTCTAATCTGGAGAACAATTTGCCTACTGTTTCAAAGTTACCTTTGCCATTTTGGTAGCATATACAAAGTAAGTAGGTCACTCACCTCTCCTTGAAGCTCACTACTACTACAAAGTGTTTTGGTGCGTGTGTATGCTACCATTACTAATCCAGAGGCAACTTCTACAATGGCAGGTATTGTCAAGAACCGTCAAAGTCTTAGCCATTGCCTCTATGGCAGTGGTTCTCAAAGTGTGTTCCAGGGACTACTTGGGGGGGGGGGGAGGGGTGTGCCAGGATCCTCTCAGAGGAACCATGAGGTTAAAACTATTTTCATAGCTATACCAAGACATTCCCTTTTTGTTACTCTTTGTCTTTCAAGAGTGAATAGCAGTAGAGTTATCCAGGGACTACATGTCATGTTAAAAATGTTATTTATATTAACATGTAGTAAATTCATTATTACTATTTTAAAAATAAATGAATAAATAAATATTTAAAAATTCTCTCCTTTAATTTCTAATGTTATAAATATTGACAGGTCACCCTCATAAACAAAAGCACCTGGGATCCCACAAGCCTTGGGCCTTTTCCTGTTGCCTGCTGAGAACTGGTGCTTGCCAGATGCTTTCAATTGATAGGGGCTTTACCAATCATGAGTAAAGAGAGAAGAGAACCAGGTTTTGGGACAGAGGTACTGGTGGAGATGAGGGAAGTTCCGCACTCCGGTGGTCCTCATTTGTCTAGACCTGTCTACTATCTCTGCTTTCAACATCGTGAGGTCTTCTGAGGGCCTAATCAGTCTGTAGGGGAAAGGCTTTGTAGATAGGTTCAGATGCGTATTTTTTTTTGAAGAAGATTAGCCCTGAGCTAACATCTGCTGCCAGTCGTGCTCTTTTTGCTGAAGAAGACCGGCCCTGAACTAATACCTGTACCCATCTTCCTCTACTTTTTATGTGGGATTCCTGCCACAGCATGGCTTGACAAGTGGTGTGTAGGTCCACACCTAGGATCCAAACCGGCGAACCGCGGGGCCACTGAAGCAGAAGGTGCGAACTTAACCGCTGTGCCACTCGGCCAGCCCCTCAGATATGTATTTTTGAATGAATAATATTCAGTCCTCATACACACTGGATCTTTTTGCTGACCTGGAATATCTGCCAAATGCCTCTTTAATTTGGTCCCAACTCTCTGGATCTAATACTTCTTCATGATGTGAGCAAATCACCCATCACGGACTCATTTGAAACTTCTTTGCTGTTTGGTTTGACCTGTAGCTGGTGAGAAAAACCATTTTTGTTGGTGGTGGAGTTCAGAAAGCTCTTTCCATTTTAACCGTGATTTTATTTTTCCTCGCGGCATTTAATTATAAAACTTTTAAACATACAAATGGAAAAAAGTTTATAGTGAACCACCCATTTTTCTACGGCTTAGATTCTACCATTATCTTATTGGATTTATTGCTAATCTATTCACCCTGTATTCAGTCGTTAAATGTAATTTTGCAATTTGAACTTTACCAAACACCTCTACCAAAATGAAGAGAAAGATCTTTGTAGCTAAGCGAGTTCCCATGTGAGAAATAAAATCTAATCTAATAAGTTTTTGTCTGAACCACTTATGCCTTTAGAAGCACAATGTTGATGTCAAAACACACTGTTTGGAAATGTGATGCCAGGATGGTACATTTGGGCATAAACACTCTCTTTTCCTTGGTCCACAGTGAGGATCTTCACCTTTACTGATTTTTTTCTGGAAACTTCCCAGATGTCTTGTTATGGAACCAACATTAAAAAGTTATTAAAAAGTTCAGCTGAATGAAACTTAGGCAAGAGCTGAGGCCACTGGATTTTCCTGAAGAAAATAAAATTGAATCTTTCAAACATTTAAAAAATACATAGATCTGAACTTTGCTTCTGCTGTAGGAAATCAAGTTTATAGGAAAACAAAACAAAACAAAGAAATTTAGCTTGCGTGGGACCTTCTAATTTATCATTTTTTACTGTACTTCCTTTAGAGTTTGGGAAAATAAAAAGTCTCAGGGAAAGACTGAAGCCTATTCAGTCCATTAAGGTTTATCTTCTCATAATATATCAATTTCCCCAGGACTCTGATTATGGTAATTGTTTCTTGAAAGATCTCCCAGTGTTTATGTTTTGCTCTCTTTTCCTGGTAAGCTATTGTATACACAAGCTCATGATTTCTCTATAATGAAAAAAAAGTAAGAGTGAGGGGTGATTTTATGACATCTGTTTCAAATTTATTTCTCTTTATTTTGCAATATGCTTGGAGCTTTCTTATCTGTTTTTTGAAGAAATAGTAACTGTGTTTGGCTGGTTAAGACTCTATATACAAAAATTAAATTTCCTCTGAACTGTCTTTTGTAGGCTATAAATTTCAGTTTTTTTGATTTCTCCTTAAAGTTTTCCTTTGTTCTTGTATCAATAGACCTGTCTTTTTTTTTATAACTTAAAAAAAAATGAGATAAAAACCTAAAGAGATAGTGGCCAGGACTGGCCGTCAATTCCTAACACTGCCTGTTAGGAATGTAAATTACCCTGTACCTTTTATCCCACTTTTGGTTTTTGCACTATTACATTTTCACCTGGGCAGTGACCATTTGAGGGACTCACAACATTTTCTTCATTTCTTTGACATAATTTCAAATGCCAGTGGTCACTGGATCTCTAAAAGCATTGTATTTTTATATTCATTTTTTGCATGAGACAAGCTGAAGTCCATTTTTTACTATTCCATTTCCTATCCATTCCAAACGAAAGTTGTTTAAATGGAAATAAGACATATTATTCATCCTTCAATAATTTTGACCAGGAAGTCATACCAGCAAGAAAGTATTTCCCCATCTAAAGTACTGATTTCCAAGATTCCATTCACATTAAAGTGAGGTTATTGGAGAGAAGAGCTGATTTCAATCTCTCTCCCTTGTTAGGAAACCTCATATTTCTAAATAACCTAGATCTGGCAACATTTAAACAGGAAAGTCACAAGATATTCATTTAGGTGGACTTGTTGTTAAACCTAACATATAAAGCAAAAGAAAATAAACTGCCAAAAGACATGAAAATTAAAGTGGCTATTTAATCATATAATAAACATAGGATATATATTCAGTTGATGTGTCTTAAAAACAAGAGAGCACTTTACCGTTGTCTCCATGTTTTAAAAAGACCAGCATGCATCTGGCTTTCTGATTCTTCCTTCCAAACTGGCATTCAATCTCTGTTGTAAGAGAAGCGATTACCATCAGACCACAGGATATGAGAATTCTCTGACCAGCTCAGATCGCCAAGTAAGCAACCTCTGGTGATAATTTAATAATCTCTATCTGCTACATTATTGCTCATTTACAAAGCAGGATATTTTTATGATATTGTTTGATGAAAAACGAATGCTTTTCCTTCTTAAGAGAGCAGCATAATATGGAAACTCATTGGACATTGAGTGAAGAGACCAGTGGAAAATTTTCATCCCGGTGTGGCACGTAGCTGATGCTTTGTTCTTCATTGGGTGATTCTTGTCTTAATGGCTTCACAAGTTTCAGTTGAAGTAGGTAGAGGGAGAAGCTGTTGACTAGTGGGTCTGTTGAGTTACCCTGCGAAGTGGAAGTAGATGTTCTCTCTCTAATTTTTTTAGCCTTCAGTGGTTTCACTCATAATATGAACAGGATGATGCTAGATTCTAGTTCTAAAAGTCTTTCATTTTTGGTCTTTTCAAAATGGGTTGGTTTATAAACACCACTCAATCTGAGCATATGCATAATGCATTTTATAAAGAAACCATCTTATCTCTTGGCTTTTAATGTGTGTAAAAACATCAACTTTTGCCTGTTTGAAAACACAGAATAGCACCTCTCTATGTTTCCTTTAGCTAGATCTGGTGATTGTCATTGTGGATATATCCCTTCAAGTGACATGTGTCTATCAACTGTGATGTAAGTAACCACCGTTTTCTACATGAGATTTCTAAAGTTAATTTGATTACGTGGTCGATGGACTATAAAGAGAAGTTTCTATTCTTTCAGTTAAGCTACACAAATTGGACCAGACAGACAGCTATGACCTTCAAGAATACATATTTCAGATCATGGTAGAAACAGCACTTGAAGGTATGGGGGCTGGGAACGGGTAGAGCAAATCCTTAATAAGCTTTCAACTTTAATTTTATGTCTGGGTCAAATTTCCAGTTAAAAAAAAAAATCCTGTGGTAATGGATCCTCCTCTTCTATCCTTTATCTGTGTGAATCTACATCTGACAAATTTATTCCTGTCAATTCTAGGAGTTGAACTTCCAGTCTCTTTGAACCTGAACTTGAATGTCTTGATTAAAAGTGATTTATTGATGAAATCGAAAGTGGTAGCTTTTGTGGGCAAGAGTTTTATTGTGTGCACATGGAAAAAAATGGTGTGGGGTGTAGCTGCCACTTGGCTTTTCATTAGATGATTCTTGCCATAATAGCTTCACGTTTCAGCTGAAGTAGGTAAAGGGAGAGGCTGCTTACTGTGGGGTCCGCTGAGTATAGCCTAAAGAGCAGGCGTAGAGCTTCCCTCTGAAGTGAACAGTTGCAGAGGTAGTGAAGTTTTGCGCTTCTGCAGAGCGTTAAAGATGGCCGCAGTAGGAAGCCATATTATATAGGGAGACGGGAGCCTGTGTTATTGAGATGCAAAATGTCCCACTTAAGTAATCAAGTGCTTTGTGTGCTATTTTCCAGAATTATTAATAAACTAACCTAAGAAATGTAAGTAATCATTCCCTACTTTTTCAGAAAAGCACATGACTGAGAAGAAAAGGTTATATCTGACAGATAAGATGGCAACTTTTCCGTAGTTCCTGCTGGGCTGTCAGCTTTTTGGTTGTTTGATTGGATGCTTTCGTGCTGTTGTGTGTCATCCTTTCTTATTTTGGTGCCTGATGAAAGGGGTTACCTGGCACAAGATTCTTGGAAATGACATTAACGTGGATACATAGCACATGTCAATAAAAGTGTCTCCCTTTTCAAACACTGTCTTAAAATCACTATGTTGAGTTTGATTGCTGAAATTTTTCCAGACTACATGCTTTAGCTGAGTAAGCAAAGTGAATAAATAAGTATCCAGCCAAATGTACTGTTATGGATAATGAGCAAAAAATGTTCCATTGCTGGGACAAGGAGGCATGCATTCTGCTCCTAGAATTGCCCTTTAGTGATTTGAGTATGTGTGGTTGAGTGGGTGAGGGGGAAGGGTGAGGAGAGGTGAAAGGATGGTCAGGAAAGAAGAAAAGAGAAACATTGTGAATACAAACTTGGCCTCATTTTGTGGAAAGAGCTTGTAAGTGATGGATGCAATATATGAACCATTTTGAGCAGCCAGTAGCGTTTTTTTTTTTCTTTAATGTCATAGCAGTGACTCAAATGTATTATTCTGTATTTGAACAAAGATATCAAAGAAACTCAGTGGAGGGGCTAAGAGAGAGGCAATTTCTGAGGAAAATAAACAGGTATGAAGGCAATTTAATGAGCTCCTTAGCGTGAGGCAAGGAAGTGGTTAAGCAAAAGAAAAGAAAGTTCAGTCAGCTAGTGTGTCTCATTTGATAAAGTTTCCAGTCCTGAAAAAGCTCATGTTGGAAGGTGAAGTAAAGGGCATCTGAATGCTGTTCAATTCAGCACCAAGGTTTCTATGAGGACTAAGAACCTGTCATTTTAATCTGCATGGTGTTCTCTGTTCTTTTCTATAATTATATTGTTCTTCAGAGAGGAAGCCAAGTATGCTGGGGAGATTTCTCTGAGAAAGAAAACCTGAACAATCTCCACAGGGATGAATCATTTAAAATGAAAGAATCCTTGATCGTGATTTTTCAGATCATTTCACTCCTATCATAGAATATTCTCTTAAGAGGTGACATGAGCTATTTAAGCAGTTCCCCTGAGGTGGTGTGGCTCCCTTCCCAAGAGGTGACTTGTGGTGGTGGGGTTTTGAGAGCTGAGGTGGGAAGTGAAAGGGAGCGGGGGTGGTCTCCAGTTTGAAGGTGGGGCATGGTCCCCCCAAAGGGGCTTCTCTAGGGTCTCAGATGAAGCGACTCTTGAGGATTAAGCAAGTAGCTTCTGAGGGCTTTTTTCATACTCTAAGATGAATATGCACTCTTAGAGTTACCTGGAAGAAGAAAGTATGGAAAGGCAAAAGCGAGGTTGGATTCTGTGTCCCACTTATAACCAGAGTAGCTCTACTTGATTCTGCTTTGAACCATTTGAACTTGTCTATGCAGTTTCATATACCAAAGGCTTGAGAAGTACAGTGGATGACACAGTGCACTGCCAGGTCCTCTTTTAGCGTCAAGGCACTCGTTGCCCCAGCTGCCATGGGTGTTGGCTAAGGACAGCTCACAGCTGAGCCCCTCTCCAGAAGCCCACTCATAGGGGCAGCCCTCATCTAACGACAAAGACTCAGCCTCCAGCCTCAATCCAGGAGATCATTGAAGGGCCAAGCCAGCTTCAGAGCTCCCTGAGGGACTGACTGCGGTCTGTGTCACAACTGCCTCACCACTCATCCTCTTCCTCTGCCCAGGCCCACTTCCCTGACTCCCTTACAGGTGTTACTCCTAAGAGTACCTCCCTAGTAAACCAGCTGTATACATCTCCAGCTGAGAGTCTGTTTCCCAGGAAACCTGACCAAAGAAAAGAAACTAAAAGAGATGTGAAAACAACTGGACTAAATGATCGCTGTTCTTTGACTTTATGTCCATTCATTCAATAAATATTTAATGAGTCCCTGCCATGTGCAAAGGATTGTATGATTTGCTAACTGTGGCTGAAGGTGTCAGAGGACCTTAGCATTTTCAGGGTGCATTGATTAAACTTGAATTTCTACTTGAACCGTTTGGAATCACCTCACATATGTAACCTGAGAATACTGTTTGCACCTTGGTAGCCTGAACATCAAATCTGCCCATAAGTAGTATTTTTTAATGACCCATGGACTGGTTTTAATAATTTTATTTAGTTGCAAATTTAAAAAATAAGGTGATTTCACATAAGATCAAGATTCTGCTTGCTTTTAAAAACAGAAGATCTGGCAACACAAGACCTGCATTCCTGGAAGACAAGAATCAGCTGGAGTGAATTAATGGCTGCCTTTAAAACTAGCATCCATTCTTGTCTGCCACAGTCCTCACTATGCTTTATTGTCTTATGGTTGGCCCACATTACTTAGTTATGTAGTCATGCATCACTTAATGACAGGGATATGTTATGAAAAATATGTTGTTAGGTGATTTCATCATTGAGCGAATATCACAGAATGTACTTACACAAACCTAGATGAGATTGCCTACTACACATCTAGGCCATATGGTTCTAATCTTATGGGACCACCATCATATGTGCAGTCTGTCATTGACTGAAACGTCATCATACAGTGCATGATTGCACTTTCTTCTAGGCCTCTGAATGCATTCAAATTTGTGACCTCTTTCTCAGTTACCAGGTCCATAAGAGTTTCTCTTAATCTCCAGACCATTCGTAATGATCCCAGGTTGGAGGAGATTTGGGGCTTGTCCCTTAAGCCTTCCCTGCCCATGTGAGACAGTCTTGAAAGTATCTGACACTCTTCTTTTGATGTACTGAACAGCACATCAAATTATCTTCATTCCTCTAGTTTCCTTCATTCTTGAAGAGTGCTGTTAGGAAATAGTCATTCAGTGCACCCATCACATTAAGCACAGGGACCATCACAGAATTTGTGAACTGAATCTATTCTCCAAGCTCCATGCTCTCTTTCAATAGCTGAGGAAGCAAGCTGAGAGAGGTATGGGGTTCTCCCAAGAGGCAAAGGTAGGATTGGAGCCCAAGTTTCCTCCCACCCAGGCCAGTGCTATGGCTCCAGGCTTTCCTGACTATAGCATTTTAACTCAGCAGAAATGATGACACGGCAAGAGCTGAGCCTTAGAAAAAGTTGTGCTGAGAGAGACAGATTTGTTCTGGCAAAATTAAGGACATTGACCATTAGCCTGAACATTCACAGAAGTCTTTGGCACCGAGTCCAGGTCAAGTTGGGTTAAGAGACCCAGCTCATGGGCAGAGGAGAAGAAACCTATAGTGCTAGGCAAACGTGGCACTGAGAACTCGAGATGCACCTGAAGTTGAGTGAGCCAAGAGGGAGCGAGGAATTCAAGGTACTCAGGTTTGCTGAGACAGCCCCTCTCTGTGCCTGTATCACTAGAGACAGGACCTGGAACTCTGTGGTCTCCTGTTAAGATCCACCCCCTGCCCCCTGGTATAAATGATGTGAACTGACAGTAGTATAAACTCTTACCTAACAATGTAAATTAACAATGTTAATTATCTGCCTTGAAAACATCAAGACTATTGTCGTTATATCCTTTATCCTTACTCCTGTCAGTTTCCACAAACACAGAATTCTTATCCCCAGACTCTAATCACCCTAAGTGGTCTTTTCCTCTTACTTCGCCTGCCCTCCGACCCCCAGTTCCTGACATCTTCTGGATCTTCTCATCAGTCATCTGCAACATCCCCTCCGTCCTCAACTCCTTTGCCAAAAGCAACTGTTACCTCCTTGTTCTGACTGAAACTGGGCCCAGCCCTAAGACCACGGCATCCTCCCCTGCAGCCCCCTTGGGTCGTGGCCATTTTCTTTCCCACAATCTTCATCCCATGGGGTCTGGAAATGAGAGAACTTTAATCCTTGCTTCTTTTGCCACTTGCAGACCATGCTCTGTCTTCCATAAAGTTCTCTGCCCTGTCTCTCTTCCTAAAAGCCATCGACAGAGTTCTAGGCCCCATCTTGGCTCATGTCTATGGGTGATGTGGAGGCAGGGGAGGGGCCACCTCATTCAATGAGGCCACCATGTCATCAGACTATTCAACCCACTGCCCCCTCTCATATTATTCACCCACCAATCCCCAAGCCACCTCCCACATTCCCTGATTTCAGCTTCTGGTTCACTGTTACTCTGTCCAACTATGTTCTTGTCATAATTATGGTGATGTCAATACCCACATAGATGAACTCTTCAATATATTAGCCTTTGAATTTTTTGTCTGTGCTCCTCCAATGATAATGCCTTGGCCTTGCATACCTTGGAAGTTGCTGTTATCAAGAACTGAAACTCCTCTATAATCTCTGTAATTTAAATAGTGTATTCTCCAACCACCTCCTCCTACTTTTCCAGCTCACTCCCCTTAGGATCCCAATTTCAGCAATTCCTTGACCCCAACAAGACATCCATTGATCTACCATCTTTTTGTTCTCTTTCATCACCCTCATATTCATACCTCCTCTTTTACCCACCTTAAATTTCATGGTTTATCGCTAAAATCACTTCCTGACATGAACTCTCCACTCCTTCCCTCCTCTCTCCCTGCATTGTACTTGCCTGGCGAAGTCCCAGGGTCTGTTTTATTTAAGCTCCTAGCCTGTACAGTCCCTGCAATGGGTCCGCTGATCACGGCTGCAGAAAAACACAACCACGCAGATTGATCACACCTTAAATTCATGACAATTAACTTTAAATGAGTCCTGAGTACTACCTGAAAATCCTATTCAATTTCCTTAGTCTACTCAGTCTTGTATTCTTCTTGACAAGTATTTTGTATCTTTTCTTGGATCTTCAAACCTCTAACACCTCCTCTGTTCTCACCTTTCGCTGGTGACTTTGCTTCCTGTTTCTCTAAGAAAATAGAAGCATTCAGAGAATAACTTTTCTAAGCTCCTACCACCACATCTACTTTCCTTCCTGCACCTGGGTCTTATACCAAGCCCTTTTCCGGGAATATGGGTGACTTTTCCTGGCTCCTATCAAAGGTCAACCCTTCTTTTTGTGCATAGGTCCCATTCCTCTCATTTTTTCAAGGATACTGTTTGTGCAATTCTCTTCTCTCTTTTCTGCATTGTCAATTGTCCCTGTTCAAACTTTCATTCCTATTAGCTTAAAAACATGCTGTTACTTCTCTTATCTTGAAGAATAATCTCTTGACTCTATATCCCCTTCCACCTCCTACTTTTCTCCTTCCCTTCACAACAAAACTCCTGGGCTTGTGTCAATGGTTAATCTTGTGTGTCAACTTGGCTCGGCCACAGTCCCCAGATATTTGGTCCAACATTATTCTGATGTTTCTGTGAAGGTATTTTTTAAAGATGAGATTAAGATTTAAATCAGTAGGTTTTGAGTAAAGCAGATTACCTTCCATAATGTGAATGGGCTTTGTCCGATCAGCTGAAGACCTTACTTGAAAAAGACTGACAGGAATAAGAGGGAATTCTGCCAACAGATGGCCTCCAGACCTGAGCTACAACATCAGCTCTTCCCTGGGTCTCCAGTCTATAGGCTTGCCCTGAAGACTTTGGACTTGCCAGCCTCCACAATTACGTGAGCCAATTCCTTAAAATAAATCTCTCTCTCTCTTGAAATTATATATATATGTATACACACACACACACACACATATATATATATATCCTATTGGTTCTATTTCTCTAGAGAACCCCAACTAATACATTGTCTGTATCCATTATTTCTATATTTTTTCCTCCCATTGTCACTTACTCCTATTCCAGTCACCTTTGGCCCTCATCACTGGATCAAAACTGCTCTCGACTAGGTCTCTAACGATTTCCATATGGCTAAACCTGAAGGTCAATTCTTAGTGTTTATTTTTATTACTGTATTAATAACATATGCTAACTTTTACACTATTCACCTCCATCTTGAATATTTTCCTTACCTAGCCTAGGCCTCCACACACTCTTGATCATCCTTCTACCACACTGGATGCTCCTTCACAGTCTCCTTTGCTGGTTGCTTCTCCTTGCCCTTCTAAGTCCAAGTGCCCCAGGACTTAGTCCATGGACCTTGTCTCTTCTCTATATCACCTCCTTGGTAATCTCACCCAACTCTCATCTGGAGGGATCCCAGATTAATGTTAGCAGCCTGGACATCTCCCCTGGGCTCCAGACTTGTATATCTAACTGCCTACTTGACATCTCTACGTAGAAGTCTAACAGGGATCTTCAAATGAACATGTTCAAGACCAAACTCCTGATACTCCCCTTACACCCAAACCGCTCCTCCTGATATCGCCATCCTTGTACTTGCTGTGGTCCCAAATTTAGATTTAGCCTTGACTTGTCCCCTCTTTTCCTTGAACCTTACATCCAGCTAATTAATAGATTATGTTTTCTCTACGATTAAAATATCTACAGAATCCAGCTATGTCTTACCACCTCTGTTGTCACTGCCCTGGTGCAAGCTTCTACCATCTCTGGTTTATTTCAGTAGCCTCTGAATTGTTCTTTCAGCTTCCACCCTTGTGCCTCTCTAGTTATATTTTCAACAGAGTATACACAATGGGCTCCTACACTACCTGAACTAGATTACGACACCACTCTGCTGAGACCCTCCATGACTTCTCATCTCACTCAGATTAAAGGCAAAATCTTCACCACATCCTGGAAGACTCTACGTGACCTGGACACCCTCTTACTTCTCAAGCCACTTCCTACCTCTTTCCCATTCATTCTCTTCCTCAAACACAATAGGCACTCCTTGCATGTGCTGGCCCTTTGCAAGTGCTGTTCTCTCTGCCTCACTCCACGCACCAGTATGCCTTGCTCCTTGCCTCTTTTGCATCTTTGCTAAAATGTTCTCTCCTTGAGCCCTTCCCCTGCCACACTTCATAAAATAGCATCTCTCTACCAGCCTCCCTTCGTTTACTTTGGATTTGTTACCACCACTTGATGCGTTACAAATTCATTGTTTATTTAATTGCAGATCTTTCTCTACTAGAATATGAGCCCAAAGTCCTGTAGAGATACATACATAACGCATGTCTACAAGCGTATTCATCTTTATTTCATCTTTTTAATGTCAAAGTCAGCTTGTTTTAAGTGATTTGAACCTTCCAGAACAATTACCTGTCTCTCTGTCAACAACAGTCTGTTCTTTATTGACCTCTGTACATTTCTTTCTTTTTAAAGTCATCTTCAAACAATTCCTAGATGGGGCATTCATAATTTTGATCTGTGATCATGTTAGGCCTGAAACAAGGAGTACTTTTCTTTGGACAACCAACAGATGCAATGCTTTAAGACCCTTTGTCTAGGTCATTTGATAAATCTTCAAACTCTCTGAGTAAATAGCAGTTGGGACAAAGGGTCTGCTTGTAACCAAGGTGTAGCCCTGAGAGCATAATGAGAGGAATGGGCCAGGGATCCTGAAAGAATGGGCCTAGCCTTAGACAAATGCCACTAAGACCAAAAGCAAATAGAAACCTCCAAGAGCAAGGATGTTCTCCTTGCTTAGGAGAGTCCTTGGTGAGGCAATTCATCAAGACAGCTCAGTGAAAAGGAGGAGACTCCGTCCTGGCAGAGCTTTGCCAGAGGTCAGCAAACCCAGGATAAATTGCAGACACAGTAAATAGGAGCACTGACAAACAGACACATTTCAACCAGAGATGAGCCTGCAAATTGATGAAGTGTAATGAAACCCATAATAAAAAAAAAAGAATGAATAGGCAAAAATGCCTACTCCCAAAAGGAGAAAATTGCATTTTTTCCCTTAGAAACAGTTATTTAGACATTATTGTCTTCCAGAAATGGGTTTTCTGGAGCCTTGGGCAAAGGCTTTACGTAGCTTGACCTCATAAAGCTAATCCTGAGCTGTGTTCGCTCTCATTGCTGTGCCTGGATGGTAATTTTTATTTTTAAAGCCTGGAAAAAGGGTCTGCCTTGTCAAGGCACCAAATGGCTATCCCAGGTTCCCTTGAAATGAGCACTGACTTATTTAAAGAGACAACTATACAGACATGTATTTAATTACAGAAATTTAAAAAATGAATCCACTCTCGAGGAATGAAGGGGTTTTACCTAGGTTATGGAGTAACTGAATTGAAACTTTCAGTCCTGACCCCTGTTCATTTTCTCCCTTTCAGCCTTTTACTCAGAACCCCCGAAAACAACCACCACACACTCCTTGATCTGTAACCCCCCCCTTACCAATGATCGAATACTTGCTCTCTTTTTTTCATCAAAGCATCTCAGAATCAAAGACTTCACCCCCTGACTTCACTTTCTTACCTGCCATTCATTCCTCAGCTGTTTGGCATCTGACTTCTGCCACCTTCGCTCTACTGAAATCGAAGGCCACCAAGACTTACTCATTGTCACACACAATGGATAATTTTTTCAGTTCTGACCTCACTAAACCCTTTGACTCCTTTAACGTCGTTGATTATTTCCATCTTCATCAAACTCCATGGTCACTGAGAGCTCACTGTCCTGTATGTCTTACCACATCTGTTTGGCCCCTGCTCTTCTCACTCTGCACATTTTCTGTGTGTGCCTTTGTCACCTCTGATGCTAAAATCCACTACTTTTAATCTGAAAGATCCTAAATCTTCAGGCCAGAACTGTCTGAGTCTTAGGCTTTAAAATCGAGTTGCTTTTGGACAACTTGACAGTCCGTTCTTCAAGTACTCAAATTTGAAATGTCCAAAAAGAATCGTTCATTTCCCCAACTAATTTCTAAGTCACGCCAATCAGTTCTCCTTCATCTCTCTTATTAGTGCCTTCCAAGTCTGGTGTCATCTCTCATTTGGGTTTTTATAACAGCCTGCTTAATAGGTTCACTCAGGAAAGTCCCCTTCATTGGCCTCGAGTCATCTGAATACCACCAGATAATGGTTTCTCATGGGAAGTGGATAAGGTTAACAGTTGTGGGTCTTGTCTGTATTATCTTAAGCCACTTCCTGGAGCTAGCCTGCCATTCATAATGAATAGGGAGAACCATAAGTTTTAAAAAATCCCCTTTAAATGTCCCTCCTCTAGAAATTATGCTGCTTACTTTTATGTTTTTAGTAAAGAATAGGAGGCAATTGGCCTAATATCATCTCCAATAAAATAAGACTGCGCATGTCACCGTCACTTACCCTTAATTTCCACCCTCAGTGACAATGGGTCAGGACATGTGCTTTACCCAGACCTGCTTGCAGAAGTTGCCCTCTGAGTGATCTGCGCCTTCTCTGGGACCTTGAAACTCCCTGGAAAGCTGAGGAATACCATCTTCAGACAGAGTGCAGGAGTGGTGTGGGTGTTCCCAGGGTATTTCTCAACACTGACGTGGGTAAGCAATAAAGGGAGAATGGAATGAAGCTCTTTGACAATCTTTTGCCTCTTATTTTATTGATATTTCTGTTTCATGATTATCAAAAGAATCCAAGCACTGGCTTGCCCATAAAAGGAGGCATCCACAATTTTGTCGGATGCTAAGACAAAGAGTCAGAACTGAGTTCTCAGCTAAGAGTTTTGTTTACTTCACATCGGTTTAAAGCAGAAAGGAGAGAGTGTCACTGATTATGGGTTTTCTCCCCACCTCCTCTGTTTCTGCTCTCCAGCCACACTGCCTTTTAGTTAAACCATGGGCTCCCCACCGCAGGGCTTTTGTACTTCCTGTTCTCAACGCTGGAAACACCCCTTCTTCTCTGCTACTCAACCTCCATACCTAATCAATTACCATTCATTCTTCAGATTGCAGTACAAATCCTTCTCCAGATGCCACGTACAACCACCCTCAGGAAGTTCTATTTTCCTATGATCTCTTAGGGCCGCATTTCTTTCCTTCTCTTCATAGCACTTTGCCCAGTTCATAATAAACAAACATTTGGATTACTATTCAGTTAATGTCTCCCCATTGGAGTGTGAGTACCATGAAAGTGTGGGCCGTGATTGCTTTTGATTTTTAACTTTCACCACAATCAATTTTATTTATTTTTATTATTCTTTTAATTTTTTTCTCACTTAACATGAGATCTACGCTCTTAACACATTTTTAAGCACACAATACAATATTGATTACCTATAGGCACGATGTTGTGTAGCAGATCTCTAGAATTTTCTCCTCTTGCTTAAATGGAACTTTATTCCTGTTGAATAGCAACTCTCCATTTCCTTCTCCCCCAACCCCTGGCAACCAGCATTTTACTCTGTTTCTATATGTTGAATAGACATTTCTCCAAAGAAGACAGGCAAATGGCCAACAGGTATAGAAAAAGATGTTCAACATCACTAATCATCAGGGAAATGCAAATCAAAACCACAGTGAGATATCATCTCACACCTGTTAGGAAGGCTATTATCAGAAAAAGAACAGGAAACTAGTGTTGGCCAGGATGTGGAGAAATTAGAACTCTCATGCACTGTTGGTGGGAATGTAAATTGGGGCAGCCACTATGGAAAACAGGATGGAAATTCCTCAAAAAATTAAAGACAGAACTACTATATGATCCAGCAGTTCCACTTCTGGGTCTATATATAAAAGAACTGAAATAAGGATGTTGAAGCGCTATTTGTACTCTCATTATTCACAATAGCCAATCTGTGGAAACAACTGGACCATCTTTGTTTTTGTTCACTGTTGTTTTTTTTCTTAATCCTCTACGTCTTTCACCATGCCTGCACACGGACAGCATTCAATAAATAGTTGTTGACTTAATGCAAAAATGACTGCGCTCAGCACCGCCCTGAAATAGCAACTTTTCTCCCCAGAAAGCTCTCTCTGCCTCATGCTATTTCTCATCAGGGAATAAAAAATGTTGTGCATTAAGTGAGCTCTTGTCTCCAACAGTAGTGCTGGAAAAGAGTTTTTGAGAGGGTCTTTTTTGTGTTGTTGTTGAGGAAGAATGGCCCTGAGCTAACATCTGTGCCCATCTTCCTCTATTTTACATGGGACGCCTGCCACAGCATGGCCTGATAAGTGGTGTGTAGGTCCATGCCCGGGGTCCAAACTGGTGAACGCCAGGCCGCCAAAGTGGAACGCACAAACTTAACTGCTACAGTTCTGGGCCAGCCCCTGAGAAGGTCATTTTTTTTTCCTTAACATTCTCTCGAAATAAATATGAACAGGCCTCAAACCATCCCAGTTTTTCTCTAATAGCCTATTATATATTTCTAGTGCATAAATTAGTCATCTTGAGACATTTCCTCAGCATATTTTTGGTCTATATTTCTGTGGGGTGTGCTTTTAAGAATTGTACTGTGTCCCTTAGTTGATTTTGACCTATATGTTAAATATTTGATGTGTATCTTTATAAAGCAAGACGCCTTTTCTCATTCTTCCAGCTACTATTTTATTTCCCTCCTCTTGCTTTTCTCACACAGAGCTAACACTTCTGAGGATTTATTTTGTGTTAGGCGTTCTGCTGAGGATTTCTTTTTTCTTATTAGTCCGCATGACACACCAAACAATCCTCCAATAAGGATGCTATTATTATTTCCATTTTACAAATCAGGCAACTGAGACTTAGAGTGGTAACTGGCTCAAAGTCAAATATATATTAAGTGGGGGAGCAGATTCTCATTCTCATTCTCATTGACTTTTTGTCAATTGTGCTAATCCAATTGCATTTTGACAGTTTGTTTTTAACAGATGGCTGTCGCTAGAATAACAAACAGATTATGTGCTATTGCACTGTGAAAATTTATTGCTCAAGACAGACAGTGAACCATTTGCTTAAACACTTTTATGTCTTCTCATATCTAAAGATATCATATTTTTGTCAGGAGCTTTTTTCTTTTGGTGAAGAAGATTGTTGCTCAGCTAACATCTGTGCCAATCTTCCTCTGTTTTGTGTGGGATGCCACCACAGCATGGCTTGATAAATGGTGTGTAGGTCCTTGCTAGGGATCCAAACCCATGAACCCTGGGCCGCCCAAATGGAGCATGTGAACCTAACCACTACACCACTGGGCCAGCCCAGGAACTTTTAAAATGTGAGCATGCCATCCCTCTCACTGTAGTTCATTCATTCCCTATACCAGATACCTAGATGGTAATTTCACCACCCAGCCCTGCCAATGCCCCTTGGAGACAAGGGGTAAACAGAGGCCCGGAGCCAATAAGACTTGTTCACCAGTGTTTAGGGTGACTCTGAATCCCTTCCCCTGCTTTCTTCGTCCTGATGACACATTTATCTGTTATTTTCTGGAAGAATTTGCAGCCGATGTATTACTGTAACTTTTATCCTGGTGTGGCAGTCTCCTTACACTGCAGAGGGTTTGGGGAAGGGATGGGAAGAATTTTTTTTTTTTTTAAAGATTTTATTTTTTCCTTTTTCTCCCCAAAGCCCCCCGGTATATAGTTGTATATTCTTAGTTGTAGGTCCTTCTAGTTGTGGCATGTGGGACGCTGCCTCAGCGTGGTTTGATGAGCTGTGCCATGTCTGCGCCCAGGATTCGAACTAATGAAACACTGGGCCGCCTGCAGCGGAGCGCAGGAACTTAACCACTCAGCCACGGGGCCAGCCCCGGGATGGGAAGAATTTTAACAACCAAAAGAACATCTCTACAAAGGGGGAATGATACTTTAGGTTTTGCAAGCAAAACCTAAATCCATTTAAATGGTGCATTTTACTAATTCTTGGTTATTTGTAATGATTGGCTGAAGGAAAATTCAAGTACTAACTTCTACATTCACATTTCCTGACTGGAGCAATGTTTTGCTCTCTGGGGAGAGCAGAAACTCCCTTGGGCAGAAGGAGAAAGAAGACGAAAGAATCGAGTGAAGCGCTTTTATTTATCTCTGTGGGGGAGATCTAACTGATTCTCTGGTCTTTGCCCTCAGATTTGGCCCCAGCGTTACTCTGAACAGGAAGAGTGAAGAGTTTCACTAGCTATGCTGGAATGATGCAAATGAAAACATTATCAAGAAGCAACTGCTGATTTTCATAGTTACAGAGATTTGTTCAGAAATCCCTTAACCAGGAAAGTGGCATGGGGATTCCACAGTCACAACAGAGAAGTCAAAAAGACAGACGTGAATCCAGAGAAATCTTAAGGGGTTGGGGCCAGGGATGGGCGGGGCGGGGTGGGAAGCTCTCTCATGTCACCTGGAACTTATTTTCTAAGATCTTTTCTGAATTTGCCAACGACCTATATAGATGATTTAAAGGAATTTTTTGAGGTGGAATGTAAAATTAGAAGATGAGACATGAACATCAAGGTCATCACAAAGATTAAAATCATTTTGTTATTGAAAAATCCACGTGATACCATGAGAAAGAGTAAGAGGATATTTTAGTCATTTCCAGAATCAAAGCCTAAGTTTAATTCAGTTCCTATCTGGCAAAAGACATTTAGCTAAATGCATAGTGGTGAGACTTGGGGACCATGCCTCACCTTTTCAGGGTTGACAATATCTACTGTTATGGTCTTCCACAACTTGCCCTGCAGTGCCACTAAGAGAGTTGGCGCTTGGATTTCTCTTTGGGACAATTTATAAACCCTCATTTTAGAAGGGTGATACTCTTTCTATTGTCTTCGAGTTCTCTAAGGGGCAGCCACAGATCTGGTATACTGGCCAGAATTCATGAAGGGGTCCTTCTGGGTTTTTATATGGAGGTGGAAGAAAAAGAAACCTTGCCAGTTACTGTCCCATGAGATATTTTCCCAGCTCACAGGCTCATAAATGTACCTAAAAGCACCTTGAAAATAGAGACATAACTTTTTGTTGAGACACAAATTGACTGGAAAACACTTTATATGTCTACAATGTCTCTTTGGACTAATCTATCCAAGAGGGATAAAAATCCCGAAAAAAAAACATTTTCACAGCTAGTTATATCCTTGAAGCTACGTGTAACATAATTATTATCATGTGGTCATACAACCCTCTCTCACACACTCAATCAACAAACTTTTGGGTGTGTGTGTCATGTACATGTATGTATATATGTGTGTGTGTGTGTGTCTGCATTTTCTCTAGTAAAGGTCTAAGTAGACATCTTCTATTTTGGAGATGGCCAGATGTTTTGATGTTTTGCTGGAATTCACTTGTAAATTAAGCTTTGGGATTTTCAGAACCAGTTAGTATGCACCAAATAGTACCTGATAACTAGCAAAGCTTAACAAATATCTGTTGAATGAATGAAGAACTCATGGGAAATGTAGTCTTCTTTGCCTAAGAATTCTGAGAGCGGTGGGTATAGACCTGGCTATTTCCACCTATCACTGTAGCTCTAGTGACCAGGGGAGATTTCTGTTACTCACAGGCATTTCCAGGAAACTTCCTCAAGTCAGAGTCCTGGGCTTAGAGTTTCCATCAGTGAGCATCCTCCTAAATTCTTGTCACTTTGGTATGGCCTTTAACATATATTACAGTCGCCTGGAGCATCCTTAAGGATGTACGTCACTGCATAGTTACATACTTTGCAGGAGGACAAGATGATTTCCTGGAGAATTGGTTGAAACAGTTAAATTATGATGAGGACAAATATCCCGGACCACACCCCCAGTCTGTAAACTGTTGAGGCATCTACAGATAACTGAAATTGGGACAAGGTCTGCAGGTCTTACACTGGCCATAATCTCTTGTGTTGACATGTAAGGTATCTGAAACTGTTTCCTTTCCCTATATAAAGGAATTTACCAATTACTAAAGCCTTATATGCAGGAAGGCAACATTTTGACTAAAAATGTACCTGAGGTGTTAGGAAAGCTTCAAAATCTGCCTTATTTTATTTCAGATATCATGTTACCTCACTTAGAACAAATATAAAACAAAAGCAACAAGCATCTTTCCTCAAATACTAAAGAATAAATTAATAATTGTTCCAGGTATTTTAAAAGATTTTGAGAGAATTTCAGAAAGAGATTAAAACTTGGCTTATTAAATTTGCTTTAACCTATGATCACCCAAATATCCCTTTTTCCCCCAAGATGCTGAAAAACCCTAGTAATATAATTATGAGTGTGAGAAGCAGCTAATAAACATCCCGGCCACTGTTCCTGACAGAGTTTGTATGTGTGCCTCAGATAATTGATTCCAGTTCTTGCCCCATCACAAGACAACATCTTCCCTGGGCTCTCAGGAAAACACACTCACTCCCCCAAATTGCGTTAAATCACATCAAGAATTTTTCCCCTCAGAGATTAACATCTAGGAGAAATGGTAACTCCCTGGAAGTTTTACACTAACCAGCACAGGTATCGGTGCTCAGGATAAAGGAAACCAATGGAAGGTGAAATTAGCAGTCTTCCCTACAGATGAGCAGGGAGGATACGCTTTAAAATAAGCCAGACTGGTTTCACTCATTTGAATAAGCCCAGCCCCATGAAGACAGAAGATGCTCATCCTCTGAGAGGCTGAGGCACAGGTGCCTTGTTAGTCCCATTAAATCTTACTGATCTGACAAAATGGTTAAATAAATTCCTATAGATATTGAAGTGGCTTTAAGTCAAAGTAATGTGTTGCATATATTTTGTTTTGTACCAATGAAGTAGAATTAGCTCTTATCAGAAAACTGTATGTCACATTCAAATAAAATGGAGTCTTGTAACTATCATCAAAAGTTTTTGCTGAAAATTCAACTTTCGTTGAATCAGTCAAGGCATTTAAGAAAATCGTCATAACATGGTTTATTCTGCCTGAATGTGTATTATATTACAATTACATCCCTAATGATAAAGTGACAGTGTGTCAGTCTTACCAAGGCAAAAGGACACCCATAATGAATTACACAAGATGTCTCTATAGCTAAGCTATACCTCCATTGCTAGCATTTATATAAAGGTCAAATTAGGAGTCTTTCAAGCACTAAAAATTTGTCATTGTAGAAATAACCATGAAAAAGTTTGGCAGGTGCTACACTGAGCCATAGTTCCTCCACTCCATCCAGTTCTTGAAGATCTAAATTAATTTAAGAAGACAAATCTTCTTGTAAGATGAGAATAGTTCCAAATTACACTAAAATCTCCTGCCATCTCTCTCTTCTCATTTTAGGGACTGTATCAAATGCTCAAAGAAGTTCCAGCTCTGAGTCTAGTTGGCTATTCCACAGTCTTGGACACTGCCTTCAATCCTCTGGGTCTCAGTTTTTCTCATTTATGGAGTAAGGAGACAGAACTAGTGAAGTGTAAATATTGTTTTCTGACTCAGAAAAACCTAGAACTTTATTTTGTGGCATGTTTCTCTTTTAAATTATTAGAAAAAGTCAACAAATAGGTCTCTTAAGAGAACTTTGTACATTGCAATAAAAGTGTATTGTATAGTCATGAGGTGCACAACGACATTTTGGCCAATGATAGACCACATACGCGATGGTGGTCCCATAAGATTAGTACCATATAGTCTAGGTGTGTAGTAGGCTACACCATCTACGGTTGTGTAAGTATACTCTATGATGTTTGCACAACGACAAAATCACCTAGCGACACATTTATCAGAATGTGTCCCCGTTGTTAAGTGACACATGACTGTAGCTGTGACTTGCCAGACACATTCAGTTCTATAGTTCAGAAATCTCTGTTTTTATTTTTCCTCTCCGAAATGAATTTTTATCTTAAACAGAATGCTATATATAGCTTTGTGCATATTAAGGAAATAACCCAATGGTAGCATTAAAAAAAACTTAGATTGACCAATGCTTAGTTTGGCCATTTTTTATTTTTTCATTTGCTTTGTATTCAGATAATTGAGCATCTAAAAATGAATATATGCATGTTCCTTTCTAGTTATTATGTAATCTGTGTGTGTCCACCTTTTGTTCCTGATGATGATGTACTGGAAAATATATGTTTGTAGAGGAAAAAGACATGGTTCAAATCCTGCTCTGATCCTTAGTCATCAGTTGTAAAAATGGAAATATCGATGTTTATCTCATGGGGTTGTAAATATGTAACGTATGTTCATATAATAACATAAGTAAAACAGCTCAAATAAAGCCTCATACAAAATAGGCATTCCCAAATGTTGTAGTCTGCCAACAAGTTATAATATAAGTGTAAAATACAGTCGAGCAGAGCAGAGTGAAAAGAGGGCTTTCGAATTAAATACTTTAAACTATAATTTAAGAAGATTTCCTTAAATTAAAGAAATCTTGAATCTGCATATTTCAAAAGGCATATATATCATTTTTCAGGAAAAACTGATCCAGTGGAGCCAACACTGTGATAGATCTGATAAAATTATTGGACTTTAAACCCAATGATCTTACAAGACAGCCAGGCAAAAGGACCAAGTCTGTCAGAAGTGGAAGAAAACTCCACTTCAAACAAATTTTATTTAGGCTCTAAGTGGTATGGTGTTCCCAGTTAACACAAGGGTTACGAAGCTCTGTTCTTAATTTTTAATCCTTCCAGAGTTTATTAACCTAAGTACCTTATTTTTTATATGGATGTGACACGGGAAGAAAAGAATAGATCTTCGTAAGTTAATATAGTTCTAAATATTAGACCCAAAGAAAGAAGGGGAACTGATTTAAATAAATTAGAATCAAATATATTGTGATTTCTAAAAGGTTGGAAGGCATTTACAGTCATGCCTCGCTTAATGATGGGAATACATTCTGAGAAATGCGTCGTTAGGCGATTTTATCGTTGTGTGAACATCACAGACATTACACAAACCTAGATGGTATAGCCTACTACACACCTAGGCTATTTGGTGCTAATCTTATGGGACCACTGCCGTATATGTGGTCCATCGTTGACTGAAATGTCGTTATGCTGCCCTTGAATGTATTACATACTTTTATTTGAAATATCTTAGGTTTAATCAAATAACTTAATTAGGTTTTTCTCCTCATATTTCACCCCCAAAACACTAACTGGTCCTCATTCAAGTGCAGCTCTAAAATTTAAAAAGAAATTCGGTATCTAAGTTAAAAGAATTTTTTCCATTTATTCACTTATCTCTATATCTATAATTATAAAACTTAAATAATTAAAAGTAAAATAGATGAAAATAATCCATTAGTGTTAGGAATATTGGTATACATTTCATTCTCTCTCTTTGTTTTTTGAGAAATAAATTGGAAAGCTCAGCAGCAAACGCCCTGATCCACAAACCATCGTCTAACTCCCTGAGGCTTTTGCCCCAAAGATCTCATTTATTTACACAGTTCCACCAAAAACTACTCAAGGACTCTGGATTGCCAAAGATAGGAGTTATCACTACTTACTAAAATATCCTTGCCCCAAATACAGAAAACATGAGTTGGTTTAACAAACATAATTTTCGTACTGAATAGTCTTAATTTTAAATAATAATAATAAATTAAGACTATACACCAGAGTAATGCTGCTAAATATATTGTTCATGGATTGTTTTTCCATGGAAAGTTTTGTGACTTTTTTCCTGAAGAATATGACCTGAGAGAGGGCCAGACTATAAGACAATCGATTAGATTGGATAGCTCCAAATGAGACAATCTTAAATTGCTATCAAGCTCTTTTGGTACCAAGCTGCCATTCTCTTGAGATTGTCAAGGGCTGACCTTGCTTTAGGAAAGGAGATGGATTAGAAAATCTCTTAGGTTCATCCATCCTTAATTTTCATGCTCTTGAAAGCTCTGATATTCTTTGGAATAGTGTTAAGGAGGACCGAAACAGGAATTACAGGAGAAAACGTTTCCCTCTGACATTTTGGTCTGGGAAGTGGATGTTTACAGATGAAAATGTAGAGGGAGCAATCAGATACTAGCCTGGAACCTCTTAGACCCAGCTGTGGGAAGATCGTTTTACTCTGGAACACATGACCTTAAAGTCATTTGAATTCCCAGACCAGCACAGGCATTGCCTCCCATGATTAAAAAATGATGTTAGAATTGCTCAGTACCCACATTTAAAGGGTGAGAATGGGAAAGTGAAGGTCATCAGGAGATACTGTGGAGCTGTAGTTATTAGATACAGATGAGGAATCAGATAAACAATTTTTTTTTTCAAAGAATGGTTGTGTAGCTTCTCTGATTGAGGCGTATGATTTTTCACTTACGGCCTCCCTTTAAATCAAACAGAAAACGTACAACCTCATTCCAAGAATGCACACGGGAAGCTAACAAGAACTAAATAAACAATGCTCTGTTTGTTCAAATATTTAGCAAATAGCTCAGGGATTACTGCATACACCATCGCTGAGATTTTAGCCAATTCTCAAAGATGTTTCTATGCTCCACTAATAAAACAATTCATGTATGTATAATGACACATTGTAATTATTTCCACATGGTTAGCACTTAGACAAAAGCTAAGGGACTAAAGTCAACATTTGATGAGCTTTATCAGAAATCAACATTTATGGCAGCACAGTGAAAACCCAAATCCAAAACAGGATAAAATCAACGGTAGCAACCATCTGATATGTCAGTACACATTTTTTCTCATACTTTTTTCTCCTTATCACTATTTTTTCTGGTCATGACCTAGGTAGATGCATGATAAATTTCCAGGAAATAACACATTGAAGTTTTATAGATAAAATCTTACTAAGTGTGTAGGGGTGGGTCAGTCTACTTTAGCCATAAATACTCAGCAAAGCATTGCCTGTGATGGAAAAATTTGTAGTGGGAGAAACCTCAAAGAGGATTCTTTTGGTTGAGCATCTGGATGATGGGACAATATCCAAGCGATTATGATTTGTGACTCTAATCTCAAGCAAAGACTTCTTCTGGGATTATTCATTGTTGCTTCAGCAATTAACTTATATAGTTGAATTTCTACATGAGGGAATAGCTGAATAGAAGAAAATAAAACCCTTTTCAATTTTACAGAGTGGAATTATTCAGTTTAGAGAGAAGTCACAGATCTCCACAAAAAGATGCCTATTTTTATGCCTATAACTTAAAATTATGTCTGTCTACAATTTGGAACCAGGTAGTAGTGTGAATTGTTTTGAGTGACCTCATGCTTTATCCTGGTGATCAAAGCTCAATCTCTTGAATGAAATTTAGTACTTATTAACATTAAAAACTGATGGATTAGAATGTATTTTCATTTATCACTTTATCCAGCTCAAGGATTAAAGTAAATCTCTTGATCGTTCATTCACTCATTCAGTAAACATTTGTTGAGTGCCTACGAAGGCACTCTAGGCACCAGAGATAGAGAAGTGGGCAGAACAAATTCCCTGATTCATGGGGATTATATTTGGAGGAAAGAGTCAATAAACAAATATATAGTATAATGTTACCACATATAATAGCCCATTATAAAGAAAAATAGAGAAGAATGGAAGAGAAATATTGAAAGCAGGTGAAAGGACTCTTTTATGTAGGATGGTCACGGAAGATTTTGAGGTTCTAACATTTAAGGGGGGACGCAACGAAGGGAGAGAGAGAGCCATGAGAAAGTCTGGAATCTCGAAGAGTCAGAAGGAAGAACAAGAACAAGGGTTCTAATGCACAACTAAGTTTGCCTTATTTGAGGAACCTCTAGAAAGTCAATGTTGCTGGAGTGGAGTGAACAAGTGGAGAGAGGAAAGAAAGAAATTTAGAGCATAGTTAGGGGCCAAACCAAGAAGAGCCTTATGAAGTCAGTTTAGGATTTGTATTTTATTCTAAGTGTGATGGGAATCACTGAAGGACTTTGAGAAGAGCGATGTTACACGATTAAGATTTTTGCAAGTCTCTCCGGCAGTGTTGTGGAAGACAGACTGTAATGAAGAACCGGCGTGGGAGTGAGGAAGCCAGGTGAAAGATTACTGTGTCGGCACTGACCATAGGTGATGGGGGCTTGGATCAGAGCAGTGGCAGTGGAGTGAGAAGTGGTTTAACTCTAGATATACCTCAAAGCCAGGAACGACAAGATTTTTCTGAAGGATTAGGTAGGTGTGAGGGAAAGTGTGGAATTGAAGATGATCCCAATGTACTTGATCTGAGCCCCTGGGAAACAGTTGAGCCCATTATTCTTTTTTGTTTTCCCTCAGGTATTAATTAAATGCAGATTGTGCTAGGCCCTGTATTAGGTGCTTGAGGCATGTCATTGAGAAAAAGAGATAAAGACCCATGGAAGAAAAGGACAATAAAAATGATCATAAATAAATACATTTTAAACTAAGTTAGGAGGTGATGTGTTGTGGAAAAAAGAAAACAACAGAGAAGTTTAAGAGAAGGATGGCAGAACAGGTTCCTTTATTAAATGGGATAATCGAGATGAACCTCATTGAGAAGGTGAAATCTGAGCAAGGACAAGGAGGCCAGTGGGGCTGCAGCCCCATGAGGTGCAGGGAGAATGGTGAGTGATGAAACAAGGCAGACAACCAGGAGACATGACTGTGTAGTCTTGAAGGCCATTGGGATTTGGCTTTTATTCTGCATGAAATATAGAGTCATTTCAGGGTCATTTGAGCAGAGCAGTGACATTATCTGACTTCTGTTTAAAAGTCTCACGCTAGCTGCTCACCTGAGAATATGTTACAGGGCAGCAAAGACAAAGCACGGAGACTGATTTGGAGCTGCTGCAGTAATCCAATTGAGAGCTGATGGAAGCTTAGCTGAGAGAGATAGCAGTGAAAGTGGCAACAAAAGGCCAGTTTCTGGATACATTTAAAAGTAAAGCCCTCTTGAGCCAGCCTCGATGGCCTAGTGCTTAAAGTTCTGTGCTCTCCACTTTGGTGGCAGGTTCGCTTCCCAGTCAAGGAACCACACCACCTGTCTGTCAGTAGCCATGCTGTGGGGATGGCTCACATAGAAGAACTAGAAGGATTTAGAACTAGAATATACAACTATGCTTGGGGCTCTGCAGAGAAGAAAAAAAACAGGTAGAGAGCTTTTGCTTTCCTGATAGATTAGGGAAGTGATTTTTGGCCTGAAAAGCTAGAAGGATGGAGTTGCCATTGACTGAGATGATGAAGCCTCTGATTTGAAAGTGAGGTAGGGAAAGCCAGGAGTTCTGTTTTAGACACTTTAGGTTTGAGATGCCTAGTAGATATTAAAGTGAAGGAATCAGGTTGGTAGCTGGATATTCAAGTCCAGAGCTCAGGAGAAAGTTTTGGGCTGGAGATATGCATTCTTAGATGGAGGTATAAGCATGTTGGTTAGTACCACAGGCCGTGGATGAGGGCGCAGTGAATGGAGGAGTGAATGGAGATAGGAAGGAGGTCCAAGCCAGAGCCCTTGGCAATTCAACATTCAGAAGTAGGGAAAGAGCAAGAACTAGCAAAGGAGCTACTAAGGTAGGGGAAGAACCAAGTGGATGCGTCATCAACTGAAGAGAGAGTATTAAGGAGGAGAGAGTGATCAGCTGTGATAAAAGCTGCTGGGACGTCAAGTAAGATGACTGAGAATTGATCATTGAATGTAGCAATATGGGGGTCATTAGTGACTTTTGAGAGCAGCTTTGGAGGAATAGTGAGGGAGAAAGTTTTGAAGAGATGTTGTAGGGAAGAAAGTCTATCACTAAATCGAGGAAAACTAAGGGAGAAACAGACAGGGTCAGAGGATGAAGGGATCAACCCAAATGATTGGATTGGTGTAACCAATTTTCCTTGTTGGCCATGTCCAGCCAAGTTCTTAGGCAAATCTGAAGGAATGTTGAATCATTTATTTTCTCAGTGATTAGCACTTAATCACTTCATTAAAATATTTGTTGCTTGTATTCAAAATCAATTTTGTACTTCCCTGTTAAGCCTTCTCAAAAATTCATCTTGCCAAAAGAAATATGAATGCCTTATAGGGGTTTTATGACTCAACGACAAAGGATTTCTTTCTTTTTATTGAATTCTTTGGGTTACCGAGGCTGGCTGTGTTCTGAATCTCATATTGTAATAAGTTAATATTTATTGTTGTGCAAACACAATAATGTGGTGCTTGGCATTGAGTTAACTATAAAAATAATTGGATTTTATATATACCTTTCCAAAAGAAAGGCAAAGATTGTGATTATCCACTTTGTAAATAACAATACATTGCTTTGTGATCTCTCCTAACAGTTGTTTTATATTTGTCTTTATTGATGATCTTATTTCTTCCTATTTAGATTGTAGCTATTGAAAGGCAGAGATTGTGTGCCATGCATCTCCCTCATAGCAAAGAGACAGCTTGGTATGAAATCTGATGTCTCTTCTGTTGAATGATTAATACTCTCTTGCTTAAAAGATGGATAGTGACAAAGGCAGAATACCTGTCGTTTCTGGTAGGACAGACCTAGAACATCTTCTAATTTGGGGCTTAGTTTTTCATACTGCTAGCCTTCACTGAAATGAGATCAATATTTTTAGGGACTTTTTCATCCTGCTTGTACTTCCAACTCTCCATAAAACTTTCTTGTTTCTTTTTGTAGGGAATATTCACTCTGAGCTAACATCCGTTGCCAATCCTCCTCTTTTATTTTGCTTTGGAAGATTAGCCCTGAGCTAATCTGTGCAATCTTCCCCTACTTTGTATGTGGGATGCCTCCACAGCATGGCTGATGAGTGGAGTATGTCCGCACCTGGGATCCGAACCTGCAAACTCAGGCTGCCGAAGCAGAGTGTGCGGAACTTTCACCACTTGGCCACAGGACTGACCCCTCTCCATAACACTTTTGATCAGGGGCTGGCCCCGTGCCGAGTGGTTAAGTTTGCACGCTCCGCTGCAGGCAGCCCAGTGTTTTGTCAGTTCGAATCCTGGGCACGGACATGGCACTGCTAATTGAGCCATGCTGAGGTGGCATCCCACATGCCACAACTAGAAGGACCCACAACTAAGAATATACAACTATGTACCCGTGGGCTTTGGGGACAAAAAGGAAAAATAAAATCTTTAAAAAAAAACCAAAAAACTTTTGATCACTGAAAGCAGTTTGACCCTTTGGGAACTGGTACACTTTCATCCTAATTAGAATCTGCAGTTTAGTACAACTGGTTGCATTTAATCATTTCTTTCATAAGTAAAGATATTTAATAGTCCTTGTAAGTCTCGCAATTGATAAATGAGAATTGGCATATGTTTTGATTTCCACTTTATTGACTTTATTACAAATTTCTTTGAAATGAAAATTTTTCAATAGATTTTTGATCTTCCCAAAATATGTATTGACACATTTCTCTGAATATATGCAATTTTATTTGGTGGTCTTGTAATTTCATATAGGCCCTATAACATGAAAACAGGCCATTTGCTATTTTAAAATCTAATTTACTTTCATGTAAAAAAATGTGCTGACTCTCTGCTCATCTTCCCGTTTGAAGTATCTTTAAAAACAAATAGAGGAGGCTGAGTAAATATTACGAACTACGGGGAATTACACAGCTCAGTTACCAAACTAAATAGGTGCTTCTTGAAAGAAAAATCTGAACGTGCAATTTCTGTTTAGTGCTTCAGATGAAGAACATTACAGAGCATTCTTTCCAGAAAATCTCCTTGGCTTGGCTAGTTTGCTTTCTTGTCCAGCTTAGAAGCTGCCACATACTTCTTAAATCCTTGCAAAGCAGTTAAATATCTTTTTGGTTCTTAAGGATCTCCTGAAGATTTGGGACACAAATCAGTACAAACAAGAATTTTTGTAAATTTTGAGAGTAGAAACTTCAGGCCCTAAATTCCTGCCACAGAAGTAAAGGACTCTCTGGGCCTGATATTTTAGCCTGTCATTTAGCACACTTTCTTAAGCTCGCCATATGTCTTTAGATTACATGTTCCTCCCTCTTGTATCTTGTGAAATAGCAGAATAGATCCCTGTGCTCGAAAGTTTATAATGTATGTAGTTAGGTGTTTTGGTGTTAAGACATTGCTACCGACTCTCTTGATATTTTATTTCCCTTTAAACTTATTTTTCTACTTATAGAGTCTGAAACGGAAATATTAGGGATAGGAAGAAACATGAGACAGCTGTTTTCTAGTGGAATATACACTTGTAATCATCAGACATCACTGGGTACCTACCACGTGCCAAATGCTGTGCAATTTACTGGAGATAGAGACAGAAAAGACACAGTTCTCTCCTTAATGGAATTAGAGGCTAGTGGGATCATTTTATTTCAAAAATGTGACCAGACGACAATTATTATTAGGTGATGGTGCCTGGCTTCTTCTCTGATCTTGGACTTTATGGAGTTCTGACTTCTTCCTCATCTCTCACTAAATCTAAAGAAGAGGGCTCAATGAGAGCCAGATGAGGCTTAAGCTTGCGTGCAGAATCAGAAGTGAAGGGAAATCAGGGGCGGCGATGAGGCCCAAGTGCTTGGGCTGGAGGAGATGACAGTCAGTTCTGTTATAATGCTTATTCTAAAAGCATGAATTTGTTCTAGCATGATATTAGGGAACAGATTGGAGCATGAGAATTTTGTGTGTACTTGTGCCGTTTCATCCACAAGAAACACTAGGTGAAAGCATGAAATTGCACCAGCTGAACACAGCCACTTGGTAGCGCCACTGAGTTGATTCCAACTCCTGGCACTCTGAGTACAGCATCGTGGAAACTTTCCAGGTTTTTTCGTACCATCCTCTCACCTTTCAGCACTCTATGAGACAGTGTTCCACTGCTATTCACAGGGTTTTCGTGGCCAATTTTTTTTAAAGTGGGTGGCCAGGCCCTTCTTCCTAGGAAGTCTAGTCTGGAAGCTCTGCTGAAACCTGTCTACCATGGGTCCCTGCTGGTATTGGAAATACTGGCAACACAGCTTTCAGCATCACAGTAACACACAGCCGCCACAGTAAGACAGCTGACAGACTACAGATGGGTGATGTGGTTCCCTGACCGGGAACTGAACCCAGGCTGCAGTGATGAGAGCACCGAATCTTAACCACTAGACCACGAAGGCTGGCTACACAGCCTCTTACAAATACACAAAACACACACACCTCCAGCATCTACCAGGGACCTCAGGTCACCGTGTGTTATAAGTTGCCCTCATCCACAAGCAGTGTTACAACTTTTCTTCCATTTTGACTGACCCTCCTTCAACCTACACAATAGCTTGCAAGCTGCCTCTCTTGCTATGCCCACTAGCTCAAGCAAACTGCAGGTCTTTTCAAGGAAAGGCACCATGGGGGCTGGCCCAGTGGTGTAGTGATTAAGTCAGCATGCTCTACTTTGGTGGCCTGGGGTTCACGGGTTCAGGTCTCACGTGCAGACCTATGCCACTCATCAAAGCCGTGCTGTGGGGGTATCCCACATACAAAGTAGAGGGAGACCGGCACAGATGTTAGCTCAGGGCCAATCTTCCTTATCAAAAAGAGGAAGATTGGCAGTGGATGTTAGCTCAGGGCTAATCTTCGTCAAAAATAAAAAAGGAGGATTGGCAACAGGTGTTAACTCAGAGCCAGTCTTCCTCACTCAAAAAAAAAAAAAAGATATGGCACCAAGTGTGACTGTTGAACATGAAGTCTTGAGTGATCTTGTTGGTGTCCCGGTCTTAGGCTCGGGCTGCTCCTGGTATGATCTAGGTAAGTCAGTTATTTCTTTGCATTTCAGGTATTAGCAGCTAAAGGTCAATCTTTCTCAGGTCTTCCACGGTTCCCTGGGCCTGTTTGAAACCACATGTGTATACTTGAAAATGGAATCAGTCCCACAGCTGGTAGAGTAACAGTTTATTCATGTTGAGAGTAATGAGAAACTTCCCAAAATGATCAGAAAACTAATTCTCTACACTTGCAAAAAGATCGTGTACTAAAAAGTGCAATGAAGTTGAGTGGAAAATGAGTATGTGGTAGCTGTGAATAGCTTTTGAAGACAGGAACAATGAGCCTGATTTAAACCTGATAATTCTCTAACTTTCCTAGTTAACAAAGAAGAAAGTTTAGTAAATATAAGATAAAGATTACTGTCCCTGATGAGTTCTGAAGCAAAATATTAATTGAAAGACTCTCTCTGTTGTTATCTAGATATTATTATTCACTAGATAATGCTACTATAGTTAAAGTTATTTTCAGATGCTGAAACTTGCCTTTTTCAAATTGGTAAGTGTAGAAAGGGTAGATGAATATAAATGTCTTTCCCAGTAAAACTTTGCAGACCTACCTGCTGAGCCTGGGAAGGTGAACTGCACTCTAGGTTAGTTTTCCTTGGTTTTTCAATCCAATTGTAGGGTTGGAAAATGTGATAGGAAGTTATTTGGCAGTTTTTCTTTCTTGCGTTTAGCACAGCTCATCTCAGAAATATGTGGTCACAATTTCCCGTTGCTTAGTCCCAAATCCATTATTATTTATTTTGTTGTTGTGGTTGTTGTTACATGGGAGCCTCTTCACTTGCAGTTTTCCCTTGCTCATGAGACATAGTCCCATTTGCCCTGCTGGCCTTTGGTGATATTGCACCTAATTAGATTATCCAAATGCCTTCAGGCAGAACGAGTAGCAGTCAATTAAAGCCTCATCAATATGTTCCAACTTCTAAAATAGTAATAAAAAAAGTTAAATGTGGAAGATTGAACACATGTGTTAATCACTGCTCCTTTCTCAAGTCCCAATAAGTGACAGTCATGGGACTTTTTAAAAAAAGAGTTCAAGGAAGGAGAGATGGAAGGGAGAAGGAATCATTAAGTTGCAGAATGTAGAAGGCAGGATAGTGGCATTTTATCTGACAAGTCTGAGAAAGCTGATTCCAAAGGCAAACCCCCGAAAGGCTCTGGGACTGGCAGACACATCTTAAAGTAAGGTTAAAGATGGCCAAACGAGTGACGTCAGCAAGATGGTGGAATAGGAGGTCCCCCGTTCATATCCCCCGACAGCAACAATAATTTGGCAGACCCCCAGGGACAAAAGTGCCTTTGTGGGAACTCTGAGATCTGGATAGGAGGTTGTGAAGCCTCAGTGGAACTCAAGACTGAGGAGGGCTGTTTTGAGAAGGCAGGTCTGTGCCTTGCCTTCTCGGCAGGCTTGCCAACCATGGTCCCAGCTGTACCTTGCCCCTATGTAGGCTCAGCTCCAGCCCCATTTGACTTGGACCTGCTACCAGCACCTTCACCAAGGGATCCAGGAGGAATTATGCCCACTTGTGCTTTGAGTTACAGGCCCACCAACCTTGGCCCTGGTTGTGGACCGTGAAAAAGCCCCTGACCTGGCTTCAACATTTAAAGAATTAATACCAATTCTCCTTAGATTCTTCCAAAAACCTGAAGAGGAGGGCACACTTCCAAACTCATTTTACAAGACTAGCATCACTCTGATACCAAAGCCAGATAAAGACACTACAAGAAAAGAAAACTACAGTTCAATACCCCTGATGATCATAGATCCAAACATCCTCAACAAAACACTAGCAAGCTGAATTCAACAATGCATTTAAAGAATTATACACCACAATCAAGTGGGATTTATCCCTGGGATGCAAGGATGGTTCAACATATGCAAATCAATAAACATGATACACCAGATTAACAGAATGAAGGATAAAAATCGTACGATTATCTCAATAGATGCAGAAAAGCATTGGACAAATTTAACTTCCTTTCATGATGAAAACTCTCAACAAATTAAATATAGAAGGAATGCACTTCAACATAACAAAGACGGTTGTCTTAGTCCATTTGAGCTCTTATAACAAAAGATCACAGACTGGGTAGCTTATAAACAACATAAATTTATTTCTCGCAGTTCTGGAGGATTGAAGTCTGAGATCAGAATGCCAGGATGGCCGGGTGAGGTCCCTCTTCCACGTAGCAGACTCTTGTGCTCTTATATGGTAGAAGGGGGCTAGGGAGCTCTGTCAGATATTTTAAACAAGAACTCTAATCACATTCATAAGCATTCCACCTTTATGACCTAATCACTTCCCAAAGGCCCACCTTCTAACATCATCACTTTGAGTGTTAGGATTTCAATGTCTGAATTTTGGAGGGACACAAATATTCAGACCATGGCAGCCATATATGACTAGTTTACAGTTAACATCCTACTCAGTCATCAAAGGCTGAAAACTTTTCCTCTAAGATCAGGAGCAAGAAAAGGATGCCCACAGTCACCACTTTTATTCAAAATAGTACTGGAAGGTCTAGCCAGAACAAGTAGGCAAGAAAAGGAAATAAATTGTATCCAAATCAGAAAGGAAGAAGTTAAATTATCTCTCTTTGTAGACGGCATGATCTTATAAACAGAAAACCCTAAATTCCACTAAAAAACTGTCAAAACTAATAAACGAATTCAGTAAAGTTACAAAATACAGACTCAACATGCAAAACTCAACTGCATTCTGGGGCTGGCCCCGTGGCCGAGTGATTAAGTTTGCACCCTCCGCTGCAGGCGGCCCAGTGTTTCGTTGGTTCGAATCCTGGGCGTGGACATGGCACTGCTCGTTAAGGCATGCTGAGGCAGCATCCCACATGCCACAACTAAAAGGACCCACAATGAAGAATATACAGCTATGTACCTGGGGGCTTTGGGGAGAAAAAGGAAAAAAAATAAAATCTCAAAAAAACCCACAAAGCTCAAATGCATTCTATTCATTAAGAATGAACTATCCAAAAAAGAAATTAAGGAAACAATTTCATTTACAAAAGCATCCAAAAGAATAAAATACTTAGGAATAAACTTAACCAAGGGGTGAGAGGCTCATACACTGAAAATTATAATACATTGATGAAGGAAATTAAAGAAGACATAGATAAATGGAAAGATTTCCCATGTTCATGGGTTAGATGAATTAATATTGTTAAAATATCCATATTATCCAAAATTATCTACAGATTCAATGCAATCCCTGTCAAAAATCTAATGGCATTTTTCACACAAATGGAAAAAACAATCCTAAAATTCATATGGAGCCGTCAAAGACCCTGAATACCCAAAGCAATCTTGAGAAAGGTAAGCAAAAGTAGAGGCATTACATTTCCTGATTTCACAGCATATTACAAAGCTATCGTAATCTAAAGGATACGGCACTGGCATAGAAAGAAACACACACCAAAAAAACTGGAAAACAACAACAACAATAAAAACAGACACGCAGATCAATGGAACAGAATGGAGAGCCCAGAAATAAACCCATATATGATCAACTAGTACATGGTAAGGGTGCCAAGAACACACAATGGAGAAAGGATAGTCTCTTCAATAAATGGTTTTGGGAAAACTGGACATGAATATGCAAAAGAGTGAAATTGGATCCTTATCTTACACCATGCACAAAAATTAACTTGAAATGAATTAAAGACTTAAATGTAGGACCTGAAACCATAAAACTCCTAGAAGAAAACATAGGGAAGAAGCTCGTTGACACTGATCTTGGCAATGATTTATTGGCTTTGAAACCAACAGTACAGGCAGCAAAAGGAATAATAAACAAGTGGGACTACATCAAACTATAAAGCTTCTGCACATCAAAGGAAATTATTTTCTTTTTAATGGAAGAAAATAATTGCAAATCACATATCTGATAAGGTATTGAAATCTAAAATATATATGGAACACATACAACTCAACAGTAAAATAAGAAATAACCCAATTAAAAAATGGGCCAAGGACCTGAATAGACATTTTTGCAAAGAAAGCCTACAAATGGTGAACAGGTGTATGAAGAGGTGCTCAATATCACCAGTCATGAGGCAAATGCACATCAAAACCACAGTGAGCTAGCGCTTCACAACTGTTAGAATGGGTATTATGCAAAAGACAAGAAATAGCAAGTGTTAGTGAGAGTGTGGGAAAAAAGCCTTGTGCACTGTTTATTGGAATGTAAATTGGTGCAGCCATTATGGAAAGCAGTATGATGTTTCCTCAAAAAATTCAAACTAGAACTACCATGTGACCCAGCAATCCTACTTCTGAATATAAACTCAAATTTAATGAAATCAGCAGCTCAAAGAGATATTTTCACGCCTGTGTTTATTACAGTGTTATTCACAATAGCCAAGGTGTTGAAACAACCTAACTATCCATCAGTGGAAGAATGGATAAAGAAAATGTGGTTTATATGTATGATGGAATATTATTCAGCAATAAAAAATAAGGAAATCTTGCCATTTTTTACAGTGTGAGTGAACCTAGAGGACATTATGCTAAGTGAAATAAACCAGGCAGAGAAAGACAAAGACTGTATAATCTCATTTATAGGTGGAACCTAAAAACGTCAAACACACAGAAGCAGAAAGTAGAATGGTGATTGCCAGGGGCTTGGGTGTAGGGGGAAATGGGTATATGTTGGTCAAAGGGTACAAACTTTCACAAGATTAATAAATTCTCCACATATAAGGTACAGCATAATGATTATAGTTAATAATACTGTATTATATATCTGAAATTTACTAAGAGAGTAGATCTTAAGTGTTTTCACCACACACAAAAATTGTAACTATATGAGGTGATGGATGCATTAATAATTTGATTGTGGTAATCGTCTCACCATGTTTGTATATATCAAATCAACGTGTGTACACTTTAAATATATACAATCTTTATTTGCCAATTGTACCCCAATAAAGCTAGAAAAAACATGACCAAAATAGGATGGTTGATGAGAAGTCAGTTTAAGAAGAAATTAGATCCTCAGAATTTCTCCCCTCCTCCACATAACCTGATGGTTGGTATGCCTCACCCCTCTTAATATTGAGGTGTGCTGGATGTCGACAAAAATAATCCATAACCAATCTATAAATGAAAATTTGGGTGAGTTTATTCTGAGCTAAAATCTGAGGACCATGGCCCAGGGCCTTTCTTCCCAAAGGAAGAAAGGGCACCGAAGAAGTGAGGTATACAGAGTGGTTATATACCCCCAAACAGGACGTTTCACATATGATTGAAATGTCCCTCCCACAATAGTCACAAGATTGCCCTGTCGGCACAGCGCTTGATGGACACAGCAGGTAGTGGGTCTGCTATCTCGGAGGGCGTAGCAGGAGGCAAGTCTATTGTCTCGAGCTGGGTGGTCACAGGTGAGCACAGCAATCAGTTCCTAGCCTAAGGAAAGATGCTTAATCCTTAAGGAAATGCCAATGTTGGGAGGGGGGAGGGAAGTTGCACCTTTATCTCAAGGGCCTTTGTTCTTGCCATAGGGAATATCTAAAGCAGATATACAATGCATGCTCAACGGCCGCCTCAGGCCCTTTCGGAAAGACAAGGTCAGGCCGAATTAGGTTTACACCAAATGGTTTCCTCATATACTCCAATATATCCTATTAATTGCCATTTTTATTTGTCATGGATATCTCTCCTGTGTCCCTCTAGATGCATTTTGCCCTTCCTTTGCTTTAGAGGCTAGCCCGCATGGCTTAAATTAATGGACCCCCTTGTCCTTTGGCTTCCCATTGGGTTTGGCCAATGGAGAGTACTGACAGGAGATCATAGGTTGTTAAGAAAGAAGGACATTTATCCTCCAAGTTCCCTCCCCATGAGGTCACCTTGGGATGACTTCCTCTCTCCACTAAAGGTCACAGTTCCTCAGAAGTTGGCCCCTTTAAAGAACTTTCTCCTTCTAGATTCTAACAATCTTCCCCTTCCCTCATCTCTTGGACCTATAGGTGGTAAAAACAAGAGGTTCAGCACTCTCCCTAGAGGTTTCCTTACACACTTCACATGCTACCCATAACTTTGTAAAGAGTCCTTCTATGAAACCATTTTTAAGTTATCCTAATTTGAATTACCATCAATTTTATGCTAGGATCCTGGGGGAAATGGATGATCTTGGGTTGGAAGACTTTAAGAAGAACTGAAGATGGACAGACCATTCTACAAACAAAAGGACTAAGTGAAAGTTTACATCCTGAGTTTGGAGACACCTGAACTCTTTCTCACTTTGGCTCCCCAGACAGAGGGGACATGCTTTAAGCCTTAAGGCAGGAGATTAGAAGAGCCTTCTTTGGACAATTTGATGAGGCAATGAAATAAAAAAGTACTGCTGCAGGGTTTCTAAACAAAAGAGTCCAGCAGATTCCCATGCACTGAAGGTCACAGCTGATAAGGCTCATCAGCATGCATGGGTTTTCCAGTCAGTTTTCGCTTTTTAAATGTAAACTCTTCAAGATCACTGATCATCTGAAAAAATCTTCTAATAAGAAGACAGTGAATAATACAAAGAAGCAGAGAAAAGCGACTTGGGAGAAGCCAAGATTATGCAGGGAGGAAAAAAACACTCTTATTTTAACAGAAAGATAAGAGCAGATATGGTATCTATGTAATAAAAACAGATTCTGTACACACAGAACAATCACTGAACAAGAACAGAAAAAGAAAGCTCCAGAAAATAAGAATATGATAGAAATGAAATATTCAACAGGAGATGCAGGAGCATAAGAGAAAGAAAAAAACACAAAGATTAAAGGTTAGTCTATAAATTTTAACATCTAAATAACAGAAAGAAAAAAGAAAAGAGAGAAGAAATTATTAGAGCAAGAAATTCAAGAAATCACCCAGAATTGTGGAAGATGAGTTTGTAGATGTAAAATGTCCATTGTGTGTACAGCGTAATCTACAAAAATAGAAATATACCAAACACTTAATTGTGAATTTCAGATACTGGGGCAAAGAGAAGTACCCCAAAGCTCCCAGATGGGGGGTTCATATGAAGGATCAGGAATCAGAATGGCTTTAGACTTCTCAAAAACAATATTGGAAGCAAGACGTGAGTGGTAATACCTTAAATATCCTGAGGGAAAATGACTTACTATCAAGAATAAAAATATTTTCAGATCAAGGCTTTATAAAATTTGCTTCCCACACACATGCTTTTTTTAGGATGCTCTTGAGATACTCTACCAAAACAAGAACTATACTAACAATGAGGAAGACATGGGATCCAGGCACCAGATGCCAACCTTATGTTAGTGGTTAAGAAACAGCTGGCTGAAGAGATGGCCCAGGAAGAAACCTGTCCAGACTGGAATTAGTCAGAAGGAGATAGCTCCTGGGAAGTGAACTTGATAAGAATACCTCATGTGCTTGACACTTCAGAGAGGAAGTTTAGACCTGAGGGAAAATTTGCAGACGAATTAGCGATAGGTATGTATACAACTAAGCAAACAAAAATGTGGCAATGATTAACTCCAGGTAAAACAAAGATCTTATGCAACAAGAAAGGATAAGTTATTGTAGATTCACATATGGCCTGGCATTTATATAAAAACTTATAATAAGGTAAGTATTGAATAGTAATTGTGGGGGCCTGGAATTGGCCACCCCAAGACATGTCTCTTTGTCATGAGGATTATTTGGCGCTGGTTACTTTTGATAAACTGGGACAGGGAAGGAGGCTCTCAGGAGTGGAACTTGCTTGCCCTTTGTTAGGAGACATTTACATTTGTAAGGGAAATCTCCATCTATAAAGGTGCCTCCCTCTCTGTACCAGGAAGAAGGGAGATGACTTTATCTCTAGAAACTCTTAATCAATGCCAAAAGCAAGGACTTAAATCTGCATTTGTTTACTACACTTGTGTGGTAATCTCCCAAGATCAACTCCCCCTCCACCCCCAACATCCTCCTTTGTCGGTAGCTGAAGATGATATTTAAGGTGGGGGCTTCAGCCATTTTGGTGAGTTGCTCAGCTTGCCTGAGCCTCTCCCATGTATACATGTTATAAGGCTTTGTTTAATTTTCTCCTGCTATTCTGTCTCATGTGAATTTAATTCGTTCTCCCGCCAGACGAACCCAGACAGGGTAGAGGAAATGTCTTCCTCCCCTACATAATCTAACCAAACTTAGTATGAGATGACACTGGAGGCTAGTTGGGTTGAGTGAGAGTGAAAGAGACTTGAATCTTCATCTTCCCAAGAGAGAAATATGTAGGTTATTCTTAAAACAGAGATATGAAAAGGAGTAATACAAGCTATTTAGAACCGTGGAGGTAACTATGAACAACAATACCAAAAAGTTGTAAATTGAAAATGGTTGCCACCAGAGAGTAGGAAATGCACACATATGTTGGACACTGGTGTCAGGACACCGTTGTTCTTCCTAACGTTTTTAAAAGAACTGTTTGACTCTTTCAATTCTATGCATTTATAACTTTGAGGAAAACAAAAACCAAAGTAAAAAAAAAAAAAAATCAGAATAAAAGAGCCAAAAAAAAAAAAACAAAACAAAGAAAAGCACATGCTCTTCTGTCAGAATTCTGCCCAAGCAATTTTCTTTTTTAAGAAGTCTGACATTAATCTTTTAGCTAATCTGCCAAGATTGTGGATTTATTTTTAATGGATTTCTGTGGAAAAGAAGAACATTGAAGTGAGCATACTACCTAGAATTCAAGTGAGTAAATTGTTTCCCAACAAAAGAGATTTATAATGAAAGAATGATTTGCTGATGTGCTGGGTGAAAACGGTGAGGCCTACTTTGAAAATTGAGTCTTCACAAAGTCTCCTGATCCCAGAGCATCTTCAGATAGTGAATCCCACCATGAAACTGAGCGTTCAGCATCTGCATCTGGTATTTGGTACTTTGGAACATCAACACCTGCATACTTATCAAGTGAAATGATTTTCTGTTCCTAAATATAAATTCATTATCTGATGATTCACAAATAGGAATGTGATCAGTTAATAACAACTAGCCAAAAAAAAGGGTCATGAAACTCAGATGTGGCTTTCTATGTGGGTTGTTTATATGGTGAAGAAAAAACCTGTAATATATTTGTTAGCTTATTTGTATATATCATGCCTAAGTTTATTAAGACCCCTGGAGGGAAGTTGCTGATAGCCATCTGTCCTGTCCTTTCAGATATTTCAAGTGATGCTTGTGCAAACAACACTGAGATGCTCACTTATCTGATTTTTCTCGGTGATGTTACTAAACTTTAAATCTTGTAGACGATCTAGTGTACTAACTCTTGTCTTTGGAATTATGAAGCAGTTTTTCTCGTACAATTTGAAGCCAGTCCTAAGCTGGATGGAGTGAGATAAAAGAGAAGGGTAGATAGAAGGAGAGTGAGGTCAAGGTTGGCATCAGATGCTGGGAGAACTTTTAGGCAGTGAGGTAGAGAAGAGAGGAAGGATGGAGGAGGAAGCAGAAATAGAACTAATTGGTCTGTTGGATTCCTTCAGATTCCCTATTTTTGCATGTAAATCTCTGGCTAGTTTGTGTACTAACAGCATTGCCTCTACTCCATATTTCACCGTTGCGGTAAATAAAGATGCAGGTTCAGGGAATTAGATATTTGGCTTAAGCATGACATAGTTCAGACTAACTAGTGGAGTGGCCTTGGGCAAGTGTGTTTCATCCTCCATTAAATGGTGTTCATGATTGTGTGCTGCTGTGAAGATGAAATGCGATAATGGATGGGAAGTGCTTAGCACGTGGACTGGCATGTAGTAAACATCCAATAAATACTAGAAACGTTATGGGGATAGGAATAGAAGAAATGGTCAATGGGACGAGGAGAGGGAAACCCTGTAAATCAGGGGAAAATTGATATACAGAATTCAAGTTCTTCATTTCCTTTCTGGCTTGTTTTCTAAATTTTGTTTTCTCACATCTGACTGCAATAAAGAACATATTTGAATGAGTTATGTGCTTTGGCAATTAGCTTACAGATCTCTCTAAATGTAAGTCAGGATATTTTCAGCCTTCGTAAAACCAGAGTGGATTATGTGGAGCGAAACAGATTGCTGTCCGTGAAATTCGACAGCCACGCCCTGAGAGTCTTGTGTGGGCTGGTCATTGTGCCAGGACCTCTGGGAGGAAGATGGTTAGGCACCTGCTCTGTCCTTGAGGCATAAAGTAGACTGGAAATTGCATTATTTCAGTTCATCTCAGTTCAGTTCCATTCAATTCAGTTTATTTTAGTTCATTTCATGCTTCAGCCAGTTGTAGAATGAAACTGGATCCTAAAATAGCAGCACAAATTATCAGAGGGTTCTGATCTTAGGTAATTGTGGTTTGAGAGGGAAAAGAAAGAGTCTGCTAATCAGCCCAGGTCTTCTCTGTTCTTGTCTGATTGTTAAAAAAAATAAGAAGAAAAAAAGAAGGAAGCTATCTAGCGAATAAAGGGGCCAAGATGTATCACTCGTGTAATCATAAAAGAGCAATAAAATTATTTTTATGAAGGTGATCAAGAATTCTCTGAAAAAGATATATTCTCTGAAAATGAATTTTCCAAGAGCGGTTCACACATCCACCACATGAATTCTTTATTTCTTCTCTCTATTTAGATCCATTCTTACATATATGTATATTCTCTTTTCTAACGGATTTGTGATTATTGAGTTCATTGTCATAGCAAAATCATCATAATAAATGTATCTATTATATTAAAAGCTAGTGCAAACAACTGAATACTAAAATTAAAGTCAAAAATTAAATATCTAAATCTGTGCTAACCTCAAAAAGAGTTTGTCTTTGAACTGAAGGAATAATTATATATATATATGTAATTTTTTTCCTAGACCACGAAGAACAAACCTGTAGTCTGACAAAGTCAGATTTATAACCCCCAAATCCTGGGAGACGAATAATAAAGCTGACACAGAAGAGCCAAAGAGGTCATCAGACCCCTGGTTTAGTGCAAAACTCATGCATTTGGGGTAGAGAAGCCTGGAGCAGGTAGATTTAAGGGGTCTCGAATGTGCATATTGTTACCTAGTTAGGGTCTTTGTCCATGGTATTGAGAGGATCTCAGCCAAACCTCCAATTTACGAAAGCCTAGTGAGTTACAGATCACTGGGGACAAACCCTAGTGACTGACAAAATCAGATTTATTGACTTGCAGCAAGGGAAGTCCCTTCAGAAGGGTTGGGAACGCTGCTTGACAAGAGGAAGTGTCTTTCACAAGATTTGGGTGGTCACTGAAGGGTTCTGAGGAGAGTCCAGTGGAAGCCCGTGGAGATCAGCTCTGGATTCCTTGCTGTTTCTGAGGTGGTTTAGGTTAAATGAAGATTAACGAAGGATTATGACATGCTGTCACAAGGCAAGAGATGTTTAGCCACTGGGTATCCGCAGTAATGGATGAGTTACACAAAGTGGGTCTTCGAGCATCATTGGCGACAAAGCAGGAGTCATTCAAGAGGAGGGTTGTTATGGCATTTTACAGCTGCTGTGTGGCCTTGGGAGAAACAATGTCTCTTGTGGAGTACACAGCTGGCTTTATGTGTCTGTCCCCACTGCCTGATTAACAGCAGGGTTCCTTGTTTCTTTTTCAGTCTGAGTTGATTTTCACTCTTTCATTTCCGGGCAGGTTTTCTCTCTCATATATACATGTAAAAAAAATATGTAAAATTTGGGAACAAGTTCCCAATTCACTTATTCAAATATTCAAATTCAATGCTAATAGATGTCTGCACATTTCAGGTTAGAAGAAATTCTATTTTTAAGCTGAAGACACCCAGTGAATTGGAACTAAACCTGGAGCTTCTAATCCATTGTTATTTAAAAACATTAGGAAGCAAAATTTTTTTGGACGTGTTGGTGGGGAAAGAGTTGTGATAGACTATAGGGAGGTCCAAGGTTAAACCTTCTTTCTTTTCCAGGAAAGCCTCTTTGCAGACTTTCCTAAAACCATAGAACATTTACAGACAAACATTCCATGGTTAGTCATGAGGGAATTTAGATACTGTTAGTGAAAAAAATATCTACCCACCCCACAGGTGTTGTCCACACACTGAGGGCGGCATTTATGCATAGTTTCACTTCCTGATGCATCAAAACACTGCATGACATGGTAGAGGTATGGTAATTATTTCCCTGTCATTAGATGGGAATCTTGGTGATGGATGGAAACCTCTATTGGCAATTTATAAGTTGTGTGACCAATATGTTTCTCTGGGAATAGATAAATGTCTTGTTTTGTCAAAATCCTATTATTCTGATTTATTTGTTGACTTTTATGTTGTCAAAGAAGTTCTATGATAGATTGGGATGAATTCAATTGTATTTATTATTTATTTATATTCATGTTCCAGAATTAATGTGTCGCCTAAAGTCGCCTGGAGTGAATACGTTAGTACCTCTTCCTCTTGTCGGTACTTTTGAGATGATTTGGGGCCTTTCTGAAAAGTGGCTGCAGTTACCATGAGCTAGTAACATGTTGCCTCAGTGCAACTGTGTTTTAAGCTTGTGGGATGGATTTTTCTTGAGCCTTTTCTGAGAAGCAGCTGCTGGGTGATCATTGTCGTCATCATCTTTATTTGCAATCAAGTGACATTATTTTAGGTACTATAGATTCAGATTAAGCAGACATAGCTCTTGCCCTCTGGGGACCTAAAATGTAAAAAGCAAGCCACCATCATAAAACAGATACTTTAAGACTATAATTTTAAAAATGCATGAAAAGATTAAATTTACATTCATTTAGTGTTGAAATCTTGCAAAATTAACAAGAAAGGGAAAATTAGAGGCTTATATTTTGCCTTCTAAAAAATCTGTTTCACTTTTCAGTATTTAAAATAGACACTGTGTAATCCCTCCGCTACCTCCTCTTACTGTGTTTCAGTTGTTTACATCTCAACGTATGGATTGATTTCCCCTGAGCATAACCGTGCACAGAAATTATCTTCAGTCTCTTAGAATAAAAGTAAAATCAGAGATAACGCATCTTAAGGTTAATCTCTGCTTCATTTCACAACCATATAACAATATTTATCCTTGCATATGAACATATCACATTGACACCTGCTACATATTACCTTTTACGAATTAATGTGAAATATGCATTGTAGGGAATTATCTACACATCCACTCTTTAGTTTCTGAGACTCCTGAAGAGCTGGCTTCACACCTGGATTACTTCAAACCAGGTGTCTAATCTGTGTATCCTGAATAGGAAAATCACTCGGTCCAAATTAGTTCACAAGGGATAGAAAGCAAAACTTTGAGATACGAACAGGGTTCTGCAATTCACACCATTTAAATTCTGTGGACTTTTTTGGTTCATGTTGAAAAGATTTTCTCCTTGACCAAACTCTACTTGGGCTTCCCTGAGTTTTTCAACTAGGCCTCGACTTCTGTGTTTGTTTCTGCATTGTCCAGTTTTTGGAAGAATTCTGTTAAGTTGTGTGAGCAGAATCCCCCATATCTGGGTACCCTCCATTTCTGATCAGGCACCTCATCCTCCACCATTCCCCAGGTCGTGTCCGATCACCCTGGCCTGCCTTCAGCAAGAATCCTGTTAGGTCAGCTTAGCCATAATCCCTCCTATCCTTGATGTTTCCTCTTTGTAATTTCCCATCCACTGACCCCTACCCACCTCCTTGGCTATCCCATTTGCCTATGCTGTATTTGGAGTTGAGTCCAATCTCTCCCCCAATGCAAGACACCATTGCAGTAGTCCCCACACCCATCGCAATGTCCCCACCTTGAAAAAGTCTTCCTTACCATCTTTAACAGTGTCAGTGATTTTTTTCTTTAACAATGTTAAGATTTATTGAGACCTATGTAAAAGGACAGCTGACCTTATCCAAGTCAGAGTTCTGTGGAAATAACCACAAGACACATTTACCTGTGAGTGAAGAGATGCTGCATGTCAGGTACAGAGGTGATCATAAGACTATGGCAATGTGAAAAGGCAAATGAGATTCTGTTATCTCCATAGAGTTATTTACAATGTAATTTTAGTATTTGAATGAGTTTGCATGTCTGATCCATCTAAAACAACACTTTTTCTCAATATAAAATAATTCATACTTACCAAAATGACAATAAAAATAAAGTAAAAATAATTTGTAATTCTATCATTTAGAGAATCAATCTTTCTTTTTGGCTTTTTAAAACCATTATTTATTTGAAATGTACAATGTTTCTTTGTAAAAATGTTGAAATCATATTGTTTTTGTATATATTTTTTTCACTTAATATTGTCAGAAGCATTTCCCTATTTCACTAAGTAATCTTGAAAGTCTCATATTTAATGACTTCCTATTATTCCACCGTATAGAAGCACTGTCTTTTTTCTTTTCCATTTATTTCCCATTGTACATTTAGCTCGTGATTCCTTTTAAGTTTTCTCTTTTAGTTAAGTGTATTGTATAATTGTGAAGATATGTATTTGAGGGGCAACCAAATAGGCTAAGATTGGGGCTAGGTGAAAAAAAAAAACCTTAGTTTTTTTCTTTTTTTGTGAGGAAGATTCTCCCTGAGCTAACATCTGTGCCAACCTTCCTCTATTTTATGTGGGACGCCACCACAGCACAGTTTGATGATTGGTGCTAGGTCCGTGCCCAGGATCCAAACCTGTGAACCTCGGGCTGTCCAAGAGGAGCACACAAACTTAACCCCTACACCACCGGGCTGGCCCACCACTCTACTTTTTATATAAATGTTCTTGCTGGTTTAGGAAAATGCTTTTAAGCAAACCATCCTTTGTGCATTCCTTCTTAAATATGCTTTATAAAATGCATGAGTTTAGAAAGAATTAATACATTGTGGTTGTAGATGTTTTAAGTGTCTTGACATTATGATTTAATTTACTTGACTAACTCTAAATTTGCTCATCATATTCTGCCTATGACCACAGGAAACCTTGGTATTAATGCTTGGGAAGGGGCTGGGTAGAGAATTGGGAGATGATGCTCTAACTTGTCCTCATGGCTCACTATGGATCCTGCATAATTTAGTGCTGCCTTTGGGCGTTGTATCTAGTTCTGCGTTTACAGTGTTTGATAAAACGGAAGATGGTACAGGACGTACTGTACAAGTTAGAACCCAGAGAAAAAAGCGCCTGTGAAATGTTGGGGGAAAACAGCACAGTAACTGACAGTGGTATTTCTGGAATTCTGGACTCAGTTGCAGTTCACTGAACACAAGTCTACTGATCAATTGGATTATCCTTGATGGGATTGATGTCCAGAAAGCAGAAGAGGAAAGAAAGAGAAAACTGTTTTCAGTGTGAATATAGGACTAATAAATGGCATATGAATTCTGAAAAGCATTTGGGTAGACTAAACTTTAGTTCTAAAAACTGTATGTCTCTCTCTCTATATGCATATATGTGTGTGTATATATATAAAGTAAATTATAACCAAAATACTTTATCTGTCACCGTAGAACATAATCAATAAATAGCAAAACATGAGAATTGATTTTTAAAACACAGAGGAAACTTCGTATCCAACCACTAGATTTTGCAAATGAAGAAACGGAGACTCTGGGAATGGAAGTGACCGGATTCAGTGACTGGATTCTGACCACCCTGTCTTGAGCAGTTTCTACTGCACCATATACTTAGAAGACAAGGCGGGCTTTGGCTATTGAACTATCACAACACCATTTCTGTTCTAGAGAGTAGCTGCCATTTATAAAGACACTCATCCTCCTAATACTCCTGGATTTCTAAGATTGCAGACATTTCTCTGGGAGTGTTTCTTTAATGGTCTTTGCATTGCAGACACAGGAAAATAAAAGAAGTTCTATCTCTATGTGTAAGGCCAATTCTCCAGGCTGTTGACTATTCCTATTGCTACTCATTTCATGGATGACCACAGATAGACACAGGGCTTGAAATTCTGCCAACATGCTGATGTCCCCAAAATATAAATATCAAAATCTGACTGCTCCCTTAAACATCTAACTTGTGTATCTAAGTGACTGCTTGATACTCCATTCTAATAAGTAATCCAGTGTGACAAATCCCAAACTGAAGTCTTGATTCCCCACATGCAAACTTGTTCCTCCCCTATATCTGATGAGGATCAAGGCAGCCCCAGGGAGAAAAGCCCAAGGCGTCTTGGCCTACATAGCGATCTATATCATCCTCCAGGAAGGACAGGATGTCCTGACCTGGTCCCATCTGATTCTTATCTAAAGTTATAGGACCACCCAATAACCAGACCCCACCTACAGTAATACCATTTTAACGACTTTTTTACATAATCTTTCCTTGGTCTTGTAAAGAGATAACTCATGTACCTATGCCTTCAAATTTAGCCCTACCCTCAACCCATGTTTACAGCTCTTCCTGCCCATGAGTCTTGTCCCCATGCTACTCCATGTTATTCTCTGAGCACTACTGCCAGATCTTGAGAGTCCAAGAAATCCTTTTAAATCCTCGGGTCGCCAAGCCCATGTCATATCCTCATTTCAGTAAATGGCAACGCCATTTTTCTAATTGTTCTGGCCCCCATATTGGAATCATCCTTGACTCTTATCATAACCCCCTGCCCCAATGTGACCTTTCTGACCACTTCACCGCTATCTTCACCACCACCTTCACCACTATCACTCTGTCCAGCTATCAGCATCTATCACAGGACGATTACAAAAGCCTCGGCCTCATTCTCCAGCTTCCCTCGGGGTCCTGCATGTTCCATTGTCCATACGGAAGCAAAATCACCCTTTTAAACTCAAAATTGGAGCAAGATACTGCCTGTTTGTACTCCTCCAAAACTTTCCATCTTAACCAGAGTAAAAGCAGAATTCTACCACTCTTCCTCCTGTTCCCTTTGGCTGAGCTATGCTGGCCTTTCAGATGCTCTAGGATACCCCATGACGTTCCTACCTCAGCGTCTTGGTCCTCCTGTTCCCTCAGCCTGGAATGCTCTTCCCTCAGACATGCACATGGTTCACTTCTTCACTTCATTCAGGCTTCCTGCAAAGATCTCTTCCTCAAAGAGCCTTCCCTGTCACGTCACCTAAAATAACACATTCTATCACTTTTTACCCCCTTCTCTTCTTTATCTGTCTCTTCAGAATTTTCCATTCTTTGAAATAGGCTTTATATTTATGTGTTAATTTTTTTCTCCTGGTTCCATTAGAAGGTAAGACCCCTGAGGACAGGGACCTTTCTTTTTTATTTTTTTGAGGAAGATTAGCCCTGAGCTAACATCTGCTGCCAAACCTTGTCTTTTTGCTGAGCAAGACTGGCCCTGCGCTAACATCCATGCCCATCTTCCTTTACTTTATATGTGGGATGCCTACCACAGCATGGCTTGCCAAGCGGTGCCATGTCCGCACCTGGGATCCGAACTGGTGAACTCTGGGCCACTGAAGGGGAACGTGAGCACTTAACCGCTGCACCACCTGGCCAGCCCCCAGGGACTTTCCTGCTTGGTTCACTGCCACATCCTCAGTAACTTCAATAGTCTTGGCATATAGTCGGTGCTTAATTATGATTTATTTATTGAATGAATGATGCCATGTCTATTTTCAAGTGCCAAAATTGGAGCAAGGGTTGAATTCTAACAAGAGGTAGGAAACAAAAAGAGTGTCTTCCTCTGGTCTTGAAGAAGAGCCTGGCTCATGTTCATCCTCTTTTTCCTTTATCCTAATTCCGGTCTTTCTCCGCGTCTCACTCACTGCAGTGCTCGGACACCACAGTTGAATCAAGGAAGAGTGGCTTTTGGTCCAGTGGCTTGGTTGTGATGTCTCTCATATAGTTGTACTACATCTTCGACTCTTGAAATTATTAATAGTTTTTGGTTAAGATCCATTAAAGTTAGAAAAACAAGAATGACCCTTCAAAAATCGTAAATAATTGATTAGCTAAACCTGTGGGCAGATTTTGGTGATGTGCTAATTTGCAGATAATATGTATCCATGTACAGAAAAATGTCTGATTTGACATTGTGAGATAATAAATATATACATTGGTCTGCCTCCAGTTCTTGGCACGGAGCTCTTGAAACCTTTGTAATTTCCTGAGTGATAAGAGCACTAGGAGCATCTTTTGTTCTAATGCTTGGACTTTGACCCTGGTTCCCGACACAGGGCTCCTAAATCCCTTGTCATTTCCTAGGTGACAAGAGTATCTTTTGCTCTAATGAGGTGACTCTGGGTAGGCTCTTGGGTGGGGGCTGGTCATCAGAAAGACCAAGCTATCATCAGAAGCTTGGAAATTTCAGCCCCACCCTCCATTCTCCAGAGACGGAGAAGGCTGGAAGTGGAGATAATAACTGATCGTATCTATGTGATGAAGCCTCCACAAAATCCCAGTAGTATGGGGTTCAGAGAGCTTCCAGGTTGGTGAACACTTCCGCGTACCGGGAGGGTGGTACACCCACTCCACAGGGACAGGTCCTTCTGCACTTGGATGCTCCCAGACCTCATCATATGTATTTCTTTATCTGGCTGTCCATCTATATCCTTTATCATATCCTTTAATAAAAACAAGTAAGTATTTCCCTGAGTTCTGTGAGCTGTTCTAGCAAATAATTGGATCCAAGGGGGAGGAGGTCATGGGAACTCTAACCTGTAGCCAAGGCAAACAGAAGTTGTGGGTAACCTGGGGCTCTACTACTGGCAATTGGCATCTTTGGTGGGGAGCAGCCTTGTGGGACTGATCCCTTAACCTGTGGGATCTGGCTCTACCTCTGGGTAGATAGTGTCAGAATTGAGTTAAATCGTGGGACATCCGGCTGCTATTACAGAATTGCTTGCTGAGGGGAACCCCCAGTATCTGCGATCAGAATTGTTGTGAGTGTGGTAGTAGTGTGAGAGTAAGGGAGAAACAAAGGGGGAGGACTGACATTTTCCTACACAGGGGTTCGTAAATGACAAATTAATGGCAAACAATACTGTGATAGCTAAATTAAAAAAGAGAGTTTGAAACAATGTTAAAATATGCTTTGATTAAAGTCAGAGAAATTATTAAAAATGAATTTTACTGTTTTTGAGCTCATCAACTAACGCATGATCAATGTTTCCCTCCTAACTATCTTTGTGTGATTGTTTTATGTAAAGCATTTGATACAACATGAGAAAAAAGTTTTGCTATATCTGAAAGTTCTCTCTGATCTCCTAATTTTTTTCTAAACTTCACTGTAGATGTAGGAAATAAAATCAGCAGCAATTCCCAGGAGGAGGGAGGGGCTGAAAACTAAAATAAAAAAATTGGCTCCAAGAAGATCATGTTCAAGTTTATCTGTGCCTTGGAGAGGCCTCTTTGATGTCCCTTCAGGGTTGCCACTGCATAAGATGAAGCTCCCAGCCTCCTATCTGATAGACAGACAAGCTGGCTAAAATGGGACTTCTCTATTGCTTTCTCTTCCTCTGAAAGGATAATTATCTATATTCTAAATCCTCTGTCTTGTTGCTTAGAAAAAGTTACTGTACTCATGTGATCATCATCATTTTTTTTAAAGGCCATTCTTGAAAAGAAGTTCAACAGATAATTTAAGTTTGTGGTGTGAAACTCATTTCTGCTAATGGGAGACAAGTTGTTATTTCTCTACAGACTGTCTCTTCAGAGTAATAGAATAATTCAATCAAATTAAAAATGTGAAGACATTTTTCATCAAGCCACAGTGAGCAATCAGCCAACACAAAGCACACTGTGCTAGGAAACAGATAATGCAGTGATGAAGCTTTTCTATACAAAGAAAAGGACTTCCATTAAAACATATAAACTAACTTAATGGCCTACATGGTACAAAAAGAAAGAGTAGTTCAAATTTTTGTCTTAATCCACTGGGAGTCAAGTCCTCTGTAATGTTGATCTACTTAATTGTCAAAATAATTATTTTCTTCACTTTATAGATGAAGAAATTTGGCAGTCCTAAGATGATGGAAGCTAGGCAAGGTCACACAGCTACTGAGTGGCTGGGGTTGGATTTGAATTTAGCTCTGATTCGAAATGTCATCTTTTCCCACTTCACTGCACTCTCTCCTCCATGCTGTTAATTTTGCACCAATCCAGAAAGTTTGAGTTTTATTGATCTTTCCCAACCCAAACATTTCATCTCATTTTTTCTTCCCCAGTTTTCCTACAGGCATAATGCTCAAAATGCAAGACATGGAATACCCCAGGCTGGAGTAATTTGGGGACCTCTCTGTGCACTTGGCACTGCTGATCTGCCCTTCTCTTTTATTTAGGCCCACATATCTTATAAGAAGCAAACTCATGTTCTGAATACAATTGTAGCAAACGATTGGAACCTGAGCCTCTCTACCAAGAAAGGAAACTTGAACTTTCTTCAGGAAGACATTCACTCTCCTTCAAGAGAACTTGGTAAAAAGAAACCAGAATTTGATTTGTAACTTAACCTGGGCTTAATGATGGCCTGGCCTCTTTCCTGTCTTCACTTCAGTGTCTTCGTGAATTTAGCACGCTGGGAACTCTTCACTGGGTATTGTGCTTCATCGTTCCTGCCCCTGTTTGACCTTAGGTATAAGACTAGATATATTTAGCCACCTTCTCACTTGCTAGCCATAATTTTTGAAATTCTATCTCAGGAAAATTGAAATTGAAACTGGCAATTTTGCCATCCACATAGTGAGCGTATGATTACTGTGACCTGTCGGGCGGTTGGCCCTCTGTAAGGGACATTAAAACACCTCCCAGGACTGAAACATCACTGAAGATGTGATGAGATGGGTAATTTTTGTAAGGGATACTTGGACAAACCACTTCAAAAGGAAAAGGGAGGGACATTCAGTTTTAGGATAATGAAACCATCTTCTATGATGCTGCAATGATGGATATATGACATTATGCATTTGTCAAAACCCATAGACCCATGCAATGCAAAGAATGAACCATAATATAACTATGGCCTTTAGTTAAAAATAATGCATTAGTATTGGTTCATGAGTTATAACAAATGTACCACACAATGCAAGATGTGAATAATAGGAGAAACTATGGAGGGCAGGGGCCAGAGAGGAGTATATGGAAACTCTCTCTACCTTCTGCTCAATTTTTTCAGTGAACCTACAACCTAAAATATAAAGTCTACTAGTTAAAGAAAAAACGAAGAAGAAATGAAGGGCATACTTTAGCCATAATAGAGGCATGCTTTAGTCATGATAGATGACCATTATTCCTCAAGTACCTTCTCAAGGAGGACAGAGCCATAATTTCAGGGCTTCTATTTTGCAGGGTGTGATGTTAAGTCTGTGGCCAGAGCTAAACTGCTTTGGGCAATTAAGGAAAGAGGATGGTCTGTCTCTTGTCTAAATGAAAGCTGAACACATACTAAAGAGCATTGGTTTGAAGGGGCACCAAATGCGATGCCCAGGTGGCTGCACGTTTGCATCTCTGTGGCTCCTAAGCTCTTAGGCTGATGAGGAAATTAAGTCAGATTCATCATCCAGGCTCTTGGCTCGGCTCCCCCAAGGGCTCCTCTTGCTGGAGCCTGATGGGGTTTCAGCCCTGTGAGCCATCCATCCTTTACTGCTCAGACGGAAGCTGCTGTGAGACAAGGATACACAGAGGAGGGGGAGGGCAGAGCAGCCTCCTTCCCAACCTCCCCGCTCTTCATCATGCGACGCATGGGGGACCCACCTTAGAAAGATTCCATCCTGGGTGTATATTTTGGCCTGGCTTTTGAGAACATGAAGGTCCTACAACGTTTCCATGGAATTTATCGGTGAAAGAGAGACATAAAGCTATCATCGTGACACGTCTCAATCTGAGATTATTTGTTTAATGCTTATTCCTCAATCACAATGAAAAGTTTCACTCAGTCTTGGAATGAGTTAAAGAAATAGCTAGTTCTTTCTTTATTCATTTTTTAAAAAGATTTCCTGAGGAGCTCAAAGTACTTCATGAATATAAAATTATTCAGTAGATGACATTAAAGCGGTCCTATAAAGTAGGCATGTGTTTGTTTTAAAAAACATTATCTGCCTCCAAATCTGTAAAAAAGAACACAAGAAAGGAAAAGATAGCAGTGTTAAATAATGTTAAATGCAAGAAGGGCTATTTATTTTTACATTATTATAGAAAATGGCCTGAATAGATATTGCAAGATTATTTCTCACTTCAAAGTTTAAAATTTTCCATTTTTCATGTAATTTTTTGGTTAATGATACTGGCTTGTATTTTCTGATAGACTTATGAATGGTAGTTTTCCTCTTCTACTTGGATATTGAAAAGGCCAAAAAAGAGAGAGAGAGAGAGATAGAAAACACAAAGCAGGCGGAAATAAATATAAAAAATAGCTAAGAAAATAAAGTCAAATTTGGAAAAGTCTGTTTATGCTAGCAGGGATTACAGAGTATAAAAAAGTTCTAATGGAAGATAAAGAGCATATGGTTTAGTATTTTAATTTAATTTAAATTTTTTTGAGGAAGATTAGCCTTGAGCTAACTTCTACCATCAATCCTCCTCTTTTTGCTGAGGAAGACTGGCCCTGAGCTCGCATCCATGCCCATCTTCCTCTACTTTATATGTGGGACGCCTGCCACAGCATGGCTTATAAGCAGTGCGTAGGTCCACACCTGGGATCCGAACCGGCAAACTCCGGGCTGCCAAAGAGGAACATGTGAACTTAACCACTGTGCCACTGGGCCAGCCCCTAGTATTTTAATTTTAAATGTTTTGCCCCAAATCACAACAGCTAAAGGCAGTGCAAGATTGAGAACCTCCATTATGTTAATTACCAATGCCACCACTCACAGGAAGCAAGGAAAAGGACTTCCTCTTCCTTCCAGTCTCCCTTGAATGCGCTCCCATCAGGCTTTTGTCCCCACCATGTCTCTGAAGTAACTCTTGTCAATGTCCCCAAAGACTTCCATGTTGCCAGAGCCCACAGTCATTTTGTTGTCACCTTGTCTACCTATTAGCAGAATTTTTCACACTTAATCACTCTCTCCTTTTGGCACTTAATTTGCTTGGCTTTTAGCTTGTGCCTCCCTATTACTGACCTCGTTTTCAATCTTCTTACCCAGCTCATCCTCATTAGAGCTCTAAATGTTGGCATACCTTAGAGCTCAGTCAATTTTACCTCTTCTCATCCACTTCTCTCACCATCTCACCTGATGATCATCTGCCTACTATGATCCTCCTCTCGGAGAGAACACCTTAATGTATTTTGAACTCAACATAGCAGAAACTGAACTTTCAATTCCCTGTACTCCTGAAACTCGCTCTCCCTTCCGCAAATGGCAACTGCCTTCTTCCAGTTACTTGAACCCAAATCTTCATCCTCTTACCAAACTTTAAAAAACCAGGAGCTTCTAAAAAGCAAAACCGTGTTGTTGTATAATACTTCACTCATTGCTAATTTTCCAGCATTGTCACAAAGGTTTCAGCTCTCTTTCTTGTCTGTTCCTGGGTTGAATGGCTCTTTCCTGTAGAACCAGAGGATAGGCCAGGAATGTGGATGGAATTCGGATTGTTGCTAGGTTACTTTGTATGTTCTACCCCTGTTTACCGTTTACGGTGAAAACTCATAGATTTTCAACAGGAAAACAAACTCTTTTGAAGCTTACTTATGAAAAATCAAATAACAAGTGAAAAGCACAAATAAAAAAAATCTTTGATGTTCTTCCTCTTTTCTTCTAGAAAATATATTTTTGAGTACATAAAATAGAATTGAAATTGAAAAAAAAATGAGTGCTTTCAGAATCTCAGCGTCAAAGCACGCAGTATGGGTTACAGACTGAACCAGAACAAGAATATGACACTCAGCATAGGCCTTGAGGTACGGCAGATTTCATTTAGACAGAAATGTACATAAAAGAAGGGGGCTGCTATTTTATGATTTTTAGATACTGTCATTTACCATTCAAATAAATGAAAGAGAATAATTATATTACATTCGAGTGTTCAGAAAAGTGTTTTTACTTCATAAAAGAATGCAAGTAGTGCACTTGGATATCAGAGTGCTTTATGTAAGATATTTTCCTGGTCAATCATGCATCATGGAACCCTTTCATACAAATACTCCCTGAAGTTCAGAGTCGTTCTCAGAAGCTCCTCATCTGCTGCATCATTTCAAGGGGTCTACTGGACCAGGTCTCTCCTGAGTAGACCTTGATGACAGTGTTGCAGTGAGCCTCTGGCTCTATTTCTTTCGTAAGTTACGTAACTTCTTGGTTATCAGTCAAATATATCTTTTCTTGATACACTACTTTATCATGACATAGAGAATAAAAAGAGGAAAAAGAGTTTTAACAGGTTAACCAAGAAATACAAAGTCCATTAAAGACATTATATATAGAAATAATAATTGCCTTAAACAATACGCCCAAAGGATACTTCATAACATCTAGTTATTTCAGATTGTTGTATCATTTATGGCCATTGATAAAGCTAGTAGATGTAACCAAATGACAGGCAAAAAATAATATATTTTCGTGTATATTATATCACATGTATAGAGGAATATATATTTTCACATATATATGTTATATATTATATGTTTTATGTGATAAATTATATCATGCATATTATATATCACATATGTAGAAGGAGAGAAATGCCATCTACATGCTCCATCTGGAACATCTCAAAATGAATCTAAGGATCAATGAATGATGTACAAACCTAAATAAATGATCTTCAAATTCACATGGTGGTATATTTTTATTATTTCTAGGGAAAAGTCATTCTGAAATGAATAACTATTTTTCACACATTTTCTACATAGACACACCCAAAATTAAAAGCAATTGAAAACGAAAAGATTTTGCATTATTGGCTATGTGTTTCATCCTCTACTAGTGTCTTTCTTAGTAATATCTAATAGCTGTGGAAAAGAATACAATTTTGAGAAGACCCTCTCTGATTATTTCAAACAAAATGTAGGTATTGGTGTGTGTGTATACTTGTGTGTATATGCGTTTATGTGTATGTGTATGAAGGTGATATTTCATGATGGTTAAGAGGAAAGGAATATAGTTCTTCGAGAACCGTAGTCAGTTCCACCACTAGGGTGGTAGCAGTGGTGAGGTGAGAAGAAGTAAGATTTGTAATATGTTTTGATGGAAGGGCCATCAGGATTTACCGATGGCTTAGTTGTGAGGTGTAAGATAAAGGAGTCAAAGCTGGCTCCAAGGTTTTTACTCTGAGGAGCAGAGTGAATAAAATTGCTTTATTGAGATAAAGAAGACTGGAGGGTTGGGCAAGTTTAGGAGGAAGTGGGGATCAAGAATTTGCTTTGGGGACATTTTAAGTCTTGAGATGCCTATGAGATGTCCAAGTGGAGAGGATGAGTAGGCAGATGGTTCTGATCTAGTTAGACAGAAAAACAGAAAAGAGTAGAAGTGAGGTGAGTTTACAGAACAAATGCAACGAGCATGTCTTTGGGCTGTGTTTTCCTCATCCCAAGAGTGCTTGCAGAGTGTGTGACTGCTGGTGACATGTTTGGTAGAGGTGGGATCTTGCCAGTAGAGAAACAGCCCAGGTTTTGGGATGTCTTTGCCACTTCAGACACAGGCTTCTAACACCGTTCAGGAACAACAGACATTAGTGCACCCAGGAAACTTGCCAGACTTTGAGTTCTCCTAGTTCTTGTGGCAAATGTAACAACACTCAGGTGCCTTCAGCTCAACAGTGTTCCAGAAAGCCCGTCTCCTTGCAATGGGAGACCCAGAAGCTAATGAAAGAAAGAACAGGCACATTGGACTCTATACATATGAAGGCTTTTGTATAGCAAAAATGCCAAACACTCAACATAAAGAAATATATATAAATACTACAAATATAAAAACTTTGATATAACAAAACTAAAAATATTTGCAAAGCAGTTGACAAAAAGGGTTAATATTAGCACTATACAAATAGTGTTTACAACTTGATAAGGAAAAGACAATAAAAATGGTCAAAGGTTATGAAAACATAATTCACAGAAGAGCAAATCTGGTCAATAAACATACAACTGCAATGGTATTGATTTATATCTGGGTGGTAGGAATTCAGGCAAGTTTTATTTTTTCCCCAAATGCTTGCACCTAAGGTGTGAGTTTTGTATAATGAGTGTGCAATATTTAAATAGTCATAGAAAAAAGAGGTATTTTGGTTGTGAACAAGAAGAAGTATTTTAAGGAGATAAAAATATGAAAGCCTGCACAAAGAGACCCAGAAAACCACAACAAAGAACATGAGAAGAACTCACAGTGTGTAAGTCAGTTCTCCTGGTAGTTCTGGAGAATTGTCAGCAGCTGGCAAAGCCCAGGTCAATTTCTTCTATCACTCTTATAACTTTCTGTTCCTGTAATAATTTATCCTGTCATCACACATACTGTTCACCTGCTTCTACACGTTTCCAGATATTTCCTCAATGTAGTTCAAGATACTTTGGAAAACTTAATTTATTATCTTCTATTGATCTCTCCTTAAAATGGGCTCCTTAAATGATTCCAGCAGTTCCCAGGATGTGTGCTTCACACCGGACTGTGGGCAGGGAGAGGAGGGGTGTGTGGTGGCATTTGTGTCTCAGCAACGGATTTCTGAATCTGTGCATAGAATTTTCTCCATCAATGAATTCTAGAAGTAAAATTGCTACGTTGGCACTGAGAGTAGAGTCTGGGGAAGGGTGGGGAGTGGCAGAGGGGAAATCTGTGGGATTTTTTCTAAGTTGAAATATCTTTCCAAATCTACTGTAGTTCAGCAATAACTGTAAATTGAGTTTAATCAATTCAGTTTATTTATCTACTTAGTTTTGCTGAGGGAGATTCGCCCTGAGCTAACATCCACTGCCATTGCTCCTGTTTTTGTATATGAGTCGCTGCCACAGCATGGCCACTGACGGATGAGTGGGGTAGTCCACAACCAGGAACCGAACCTGGGCCACCGAAGCCAAGCACACCAAACTCAACCCCTAGGCCACAGGGGCTGGCCCTCAATTCAGTTTAATTCAATAAGTATTTATTAACAAGCTATGATGTCATTAGGATTGTGTTAAGTATAAACAGGGTTTTATAAGTGGTGTGGGACATAGCCCTACGTTGGGAGATAAGTTCAAGCAACATTTGAAGACAATGTATAATAGTCCCTAACAATTTACATACCAAGAGCTGTGGGCGATATCATTTTATCACTTAATTTTGTAAGGCTAACTCCCCAAGGGGGATTTATTTTCCTTTTGTTTCCTGTATTTGGGATAGATGTTGCTACCAGGGGATATAGATTAATGATTAAAAGGAAAAATGATTTTAAAATTCCAGTCTGGGGCTCTATCCTTAAGTCTTTTCTCTTTACCTCTTCTCTCTAGTTCTTAATTGGAATGTGTGTGTGTGTGTGACAAAATATTTTTCTCTAACAAATGTTATATGTGAAATAAGGACTTGCTTTATAAAACTTACTTGACATTTGAGTTTAGAGAAAATTTGGAAAGTAAACAATTCTAGAGTATAATTGGGTATCTTTTGGGTTTCATAAATATTGTTATCCTCATTTATTCTCTCTTTCCTTGATTTATTCTTTTCCTATTAATCTTGACTTGAAAGATACCAGGATGCTTCTAGTCCGTTTATTGTCTTTGAGATAGAAACTTTTCTATCAGTCTACCCTCAACTCACGTTCAGATTTACCTACATCAAAGGCTAAAAGCTTCTACAAATTTCCCTTTAGGTCTCAGTGGTTCATCTTGGTCCTTTCCCAAGCTGCTGATTTGTATAACCACTTCTGTGGGGCTCAGTTTCCTCACTGATGCTTGTGCTAGATGATCTCTGAGATTAACAGTTCTGTTCTTCTATGATACTTTCTGCAACTTCCCCTCTCTCAGATAGCATGAAGAAAAGTCTGGTAGGAAATAAAATGATTTTCACTCCTCCATTACCAAAATTTTCCAGCCACATGTTTTTCCCAACTCCTCCCCCTCGAAACGATGTATCTGTGTTAAATAATGCAAAATCCTTGAAATTACTGAGTGCTCAAGCATACAGAGCTGTCCTCTTTTGCTTTACATCTGCTTCTGCTCTTTATGAAAGAAGTTCATTTCACTCCTAAACGTTTTTAGTCCAAGAATTGTTGCTCTGATTTAGGCTCAATTCACAGGTCATCCAACTTTTCAGCAAATATCCCTTGAAAACCAACTGAGTAACTAAATTCTTCAAAAATTGTCACAAGTAGAGGTAGTATGATTTATGATGGACTACATTGTAAATGAAAATTTAAAGAAAAGATTTGTATGGATCATCTGAGATTCGAAATGGCATATAAATGATTGGTAAGCTTTGAATAGGAAAGGAGTGGTGGGTGGAGCATCTTGGAGAGGTTTGGAGACCTAAGACTTTTCTCGGTCAGCCACACCGATTGATTTCAGTGGGTAATTGATCACTTTTTCTCCTTCGTCTGTTAGTGCTGATACAGCTTTCATGAATCTTAACTCGTAACTTGTATCACACGAATAGTTCAATGAGTTTAAAAGTCTTTTTAAAAAAGAGAGTAGCATCTAAATACTTTCAGCATACTTTATAAAAGAATTAGAACACAGTCATTATAAAATGATAGATTTTTTTCACCTTTGGAAGACTTTATTTAAATGCACCACCACCACCAGACTCAAATGCCAAGAGAGAAAGACTATTCTAAAGACAAGACGGAATTAAATTGCACTGTGAGAGAGCCCAGTTACTGGAGTCCTCTGCTCCTGGGGACTCGAGAGAATGGGTAGAAAAGCTAAATAGTGTTTAGAATCTGACCCTGGTCAGCAACTGGGAAGTTATAGTAAGAGAGTTTTCTACAAATGTGTTGGGCGGTAGTAAATAACTCTTTCGTAGGTGAGTAAGCACAACGTTAAAAGTAACATGCTCAGTTTAGCTAAACCTAAAACTGTAAACTAGAATGAGTCTGTTGTTTCTGTACAACTGGATGAATAAGCAGCTAGTAACATAGTAAAGTCATACTATGGCAAGTATATAGTGATTTATTATTTCCTGGGTTAATATATGATATGAAAATCTTTCAGTACTTGTGTGCGTATTTTAAATTGCAGATTTAGCAAATGCAGTATCACCTCCCAGAAAGTCAGTGTTATGTTCATTGTGATTTTTCAAAAGGCGGTGTGAAAAAGGCAAACATCTTTGGATCTAATTCATAACATGGTAGTTGGTTTCTGGTATAGAAATTCAACCTGTTACAAAACCATTTGAACAATAATTTTGTTCTTAACCACTGATCTTAACCACTTATCCAAATTCTTCATAATTGGCTTATCTCAAGACTTACTTCCTTCATGAAACTTTTCAGTTCACAATACACTCACTTTTCCCCCTTTCTTTGTTTTACGGCACTGTGGAATTAAGTTTTGAAAGTATACTTTGCCCTTTGGATAAGATTTGGATTATTGTGAATCAATCTGTGTTTGCATCTGTTAAGGGAATAACATTGAAAAAGAGAGGTAAGGGAAATATTCTTCAATTTTAAAAATGGGAAGATCTTAAAGTTGAAAAGAATGACACAATAATCAGTGGGTTAGTGGACTTCTCTTTCCTGAAGGAAATAATACAGTATTTGTGGGAATAGCTAACTTTACACACACAAGTTGACAGGGAGAACGTGAAAATCACAGAACTCTGAGGCAGGCTAAGCATGTGGGAGCTAAAAATAGCCACCCAATGGAAATTTCTACTTACGTTCATTTAAAATCTGCCTCCATGGGGACATTCTGGGAGTTCAGAGAACACTTCAATAGGCTTGAATCTCTCCAACAATCTTCCGATTTCTTTCCCTTTCTCAGTGAAAACAAGCAGGATTAGCAAATTGTGACTCTTGCCTATCACTTATACCAAGGTGCAACTTCCCTAGAATATAGTTATGTGTGTATCACAACCAGCGAAACATGTAATACTTAGAAAATTCAGGCAGAAAATCCTCCTGTCCAGAGTTGTTTATGTTGCTATTAGTGAATACAGTGGTTCTGTCCATTGAAACAACGTAATTATGATTGAATATTACCCATACCCTAAAGAGGCCTCTTTTTTGCTAATCACCTGGCTGTGCCCCTACCCTTTTGGCTAAAGGATGCAAACAATTCCCAATGGGTTTGCTCCCCAAGACACGCAAACTACGCCAGCTCAAAAGTCTTACTCCTGAGACTTCTGGAGTGAAGACACCTTGGTTGTGGCCTATGAAGCAGTCTGTGTAATGTTCGTGTGTTGTCCAGCATTGCCTTAGTTATGTGGCGCAGTGTGGAGGATGACTTTGACTTTCTGTGTCTCATAGCTGAAATGTCCATCTTAAAACCATACCTGGCTCAGATAAGGGAGTCACACTTGATTTTGGCAACGAACTATAATGGTGGTCTTCCTAGGTAACAAATAAGTTAATTCCCTCCCCATCCTCCTTTTCTATATCACAAGTTTAATAGTTATGTGCTGATGAAGACAATACATGTGCACCTTCTTTGGCACACCTCCTGTTTTGTTCCAAATCTGAGGAAGCATGCCCGGGATGCTTTTATTTCCATGAAGCCCCAAAGGAGGAAATCCTAAGTCTTTCTAGGATTAATCCTGAAATCTCAACTTCTTTAACAAGTACTACCATCACCAATCAATTTAATGCTTTAAATTAAAGATTGTTTTGCATTGCTCCTTCATTGTTTCAAATGTACTAGGGTGGTTTCTACAAATTGTTTTCAAGACTATTATAAAACATTATGACAGTTTTTCTAATCGAAACATACAACAAATCAGTGTTGCTCATTCAAAATAGCCACCTTAGGAAATTGCACCCTTATTTGGGTTATGGCACCTACCAAAGTTTAAGACAACAGAAAAGATATGATAGAGGCAGGTAGGACTTTACATTGGTCACCATATTATAAGGCTTGCTCCTTAGAAATCTGATTTTATTTTATGTGAAAATACGGAAGTTTTCGGTCCTTGTTCAATCATAAAAGTGAAAGATGGCTCTTATGGAAAATCTGGAGATTAGGAAGGGAAGTATAAAACTGAACCTAAATGCACTGCCTGGCTCTTCCGGACTCCAGTGTGACTTCATGGAGTGGGTTTAGATGCCATCCACACCAACCACCGCCCCCCCCCCCCCACCCGCAACTGGCTAGCCTCAGCTCACCCATTCCCAGTTCTGCTTCTCCCATTTCTGTGCCAAGACATGTGTGCCAAGTCATACGTGTGGTCAAGATGTGGGAAGGCTAAATACTTGTGTGTCTAATTTAACCAAATAATCGGAAGTGACACATTCAAGAGTATCATTCAACATTGAGTGCTCCCTATTGCCTAGACTCTGTGCTAGGCATGGAGGTGCAACGAGGAATAGCACCATCTTGTATGTTCACATGTTCAATCTGACTGGGGAGTTGGACACTTATTCATATAAACTGGTTACAATGAAGTGAGTGTGAGTCAATAGAAGAAAATGCAAAGCGCTACAGGAATCAAAAGACAAAGCATTTCATCAATGGAGTGACATCTAGGCTGGATCTTGAGAGACGAAAGCAATAAACTTTCCCCTGGTCTAACAGCAGTTCAAATCTCGACTTTAACATAGGGATAAAGATAATGAGATCTTCCCCCACAGTCAGCACCAGAATTATTCATATATCTGCAAAGGGCCAATACAACCTTGTAATGATAGCAATAAAAATTTATGGTTATTTAATTTTTAAAAAATGAAATAATAAAGCAAAAGCTCTGGGTCTTATTACAGACTTCAGTGTACTGACATTTCTTCAGTGGTAAAATGGCCTAAGATTTCTATAACAGATTCTGCCAAATGGTTCCCTGAATCAATTTACCTGGCACACAAATGAAAATGAGTTTATAAGAACTGTGAGCACCTCCAGCACAGGCACACTTTGTAGATAAAGCCACAAAACTTCTGAATTCTGTAATGAGTTATGTGGCTGGCCAGCAATCAGGGAACAAAATGTACTGGCCCTGTCACTTGCTGCCTGGACCTGAATGGAATGGGTATTTCCATCACACATCTGCCTCTCCTACTATATATAGACCTGCACTCAATTGTGGAACTGCCATATCCAGTTTGTCTGAAATTCTTTGAGAACATAAAGAATAATAAAAGCTGGGTTATCGCTCACATTTACCCATTGGAATTCTCCTGCATTCTTGGTGTTCTTATAGAAGCTAGCAATGAGACTTGGAAGGATGTTCAAAATTCATCTTGTGGTACTGACCACCCCCAGATTGAAGCAATTGCCCCTTCCTCTGAATTCTTATAACTATTACTCTCTGGGTGATGCATTTAGTTAATGCTATCCGGTGTACACTTCAATCTATTTTAGTTATTTTAACTCTTAGTTAGGTTCTGTTACTTAAGATTCCTTATGCTTATGCCTCATGTGGCTGACAAAATTATGGTTAACTTGATGCCCAAGATCTCAGTCTTGTGCTTTCTAAAATGCCCTTGGCTTGTGACCTTGCAGTTTAAAACATCTTTGATATTATTTTAATTTTATCTACTGGGAGAATTCTATCTCAGAGACTTTTTAAAACCATGTTAATAGAAATCTAAACCCCAGATGTTATTTGGGCTGCTAGCCCATGTAGGGATTTGAAGTGAGGGAACCCTGAGTCGCATGAGAGCAGGAAGCATCTTGGGTGCTGTGAGCAAAAATAAAGTTGAAAGGCACAAATGTACCTTTGTCTCTCTCATTATTGTGCCCAGGGCAAGCTCTGCCCATTGTCTGGGGGTTGGAAACACTAACCCATGTAGAGATGTTCTCTTCAGGCTAATTGGAGGTGAATGTGTGTGGGGGCACAGCCTCTCTAAATGCCTCCATCTGTCATTCTGCAGTAGTATGATCCCAGGACTAAGCTGTGACTGGGTGAGTTTCGGGTGGCAATGAAAGCAGGCAACACACAGCTGAGAATGTTCTGAGACAGGGCTGAGTGGAGTAGGTTTTCAGGCCTGCAGGGGTTTGCAAACCATATATTTGACTTCTGGTATCAGCTCTGACAAGTAAAGAGCTTAGAAGTCTTTACTCCCATCTTTACAATAAGTCTGAAAGTCAAGGACTTTTCTTGGGTCCATTAGAGAACTGAGTTGTAGGGCAAATTGTCACCCCAAAATCTGGAGAAACAGGTAAATACAGAGAATCAAAGCTGAGATCAGCTTAACTGGAGTAGAAGCCACGGGAGCCATAAACTGAGGGGAACACTTAAATGATTGTTTTGACAATTGCCAAGGCTGAGTGTGGAGTAGTGTGAGAATGATAAATTTCAGGGGGCCACAACCTTGGAGGATCCCACATTTTCATGGGTTTTACCTCCAGGAACCCTAGTAGATGCTCCTAGTGAATAGCCAAGACAATCCCCTCATGTTTCCTGTAAAGAGAGAGGAAAAGTGACTATTTTGAAATATACCCGGAGCATTCTCCATAACAAACACCTACTGTTCAGGTGGAAAGACTTTATCAGAGCCTTATACACACTGAGGGAAGGGAAATTACAGAACTCCACCATCCTCCAGCCTTCCTGTCTCAACTAATACAGAAAAATAAAGTTAAGATGCACTGTGTTTCAGAGACACAAGCCCACTGAAAGACTGAGATTTGATTATAAGATTATAGAATACTTGCTTTTCTTCACACCTTACCACCACATCAAGTAGGCTGGAAAATAGCATCTGGATTACTGCTGAAAGAGCTATGGGTCACAGATTATTTAAAAGAGGGTCAGTAGAGAAACCTAAAGACACCAGGGGAGACAAAAATAGGGACAATAGAGAAGATTGAAGTCTCTGATATTTACAGATATAGCAATCATTAAACACAGCCTAATTCCTAGCCAGATTAGCATAACACCTCACACTACAGATCTACTTACCTCAGTTCCTAATGCCTAACACGTTGTGTTTTAGTTTTCAACAAAATACAACACATACTAAAAAACAAGAAAAAACTCAACATTTTGAGGAAGCAAAACAAGCAACATAACAGACTCAGACATGATGCAAATTTTGGAATTACCAGAGGACTTCAAATAACTATGATTAATATGCTAAGGGCTCTAATGGTAAAAGTGGACAACATGCAAGAACAGATGGATAATGTAAGCAGAAAGATGAAAACTCTAAGAAAGAATCAAGAGGAAATGCTAGAAATCAAAAACACTGTAACAGAAATCAAGAATACCTTTGATGAGGTCAGTAATAGACTGGAAACAGCCAAGGAAAGAATCAGTGAGCTTGAAGGAATGTTAATAGAAACTTCCCAAACTAAAATGCAAAGAGAAAAGAAAGTGGAAAAAAAAGAACAGAATATCCTATAACTTTGGGACAATTTTAAAAGGCATAACATATACATAATTAGAATATCAGAAAGAGAAGAAAGAATAGAGAAGAAAAAATATTTGAAGCAATAATGGCTGAAGATTCTTCAAAAATAATCATATACACAATACCACAAATCCAAGAAGCTCAGAGAAGACCTAGCAAGATAAATACCAAAATACACCTAAACATATAATTTTCGAACTGCAGGAAACCAAAGACAAAGAGAAAATCTTGAAAGAATCCAGAGGAGAAAAAACACTACCTATAGAGAAACCAGAGTAGTAATCACATCAGACTACTCCTCAGAAACAATGCCAGCAAGAAGAAAGTGGAGTAAAATATGTAAAGTGTCAAAATTAAAAAATCACCAACCTAGAGTTCTGCACCCAGTGAAAATATCCTTCAAAAGTGAAGGAGAAATAAGATGTCTTCAGACAAACAAAAACTGAGGGAATTCATTGCCAGAAGATCTACTTTCAAGAAATGTTAAAAGAAATTCTTTAGGGAGAAGGAAAGTGATAGATCAGAGATTTGGATCTACTGAAAGGAAGAGCATTAGGGAAGTGATACATGAAGGTCAATAAAAATCTTCTGTTTTTTTATTGGGTGATCGTAGCACATGGGTAAGTAAAATGAACAACCACAATGGCATGAAAGGGAGGAACTGGAATACTCTGTTGTAAGTTACCTGAACTGCTCATAAGGCAGGATAGTGTCATTTGAAAGTGGACTTAGATTAGTTGTACATGCATATTGCAAACTCTAAGGAAACCACTGGAAATTTTTTTTCAAAAAAGAAACATAACTGATATGCTAAAAGAAGAGAGAAAATGAAGTCATGTAAAATGCTGTTAAAACCAAAAAAAAAAAACCCAGAAAGAGAGTGGAAGAGGAAAAAAGAACTACAAGTTGGAGATTTTCTTTGTTCCTGGCTGGTATACAGATTTCATTAGTGACATTCTGATCCTTTGCTGCCCAGAATGACCTGGTTGGAGTGCTTTAATTTCTTTTCATTTAAAAACTTTTGAGACATAATTGACATATAACATTGCGGAAATTTAAGGTGTACAACATGCTGATTTGATACATTTATATATCGCAGTATGAATACCACCATAGGGTCAGCTAACACATCTATCATGTTACATAATTATTTCTTTTTTGTGGTGAGAACAATTAAGATCCAGTCTCTTGGCAACTTTGAAGTTTATAGTAGATACTATTGACTACAGTCACCATGCTGTATATTAGATCTCCAGGACATATTTATCTACTAGCTGCAAGTTTGTACTTTTAAACAATATCTCTCCTTTTCCCCCACCTCCCAACACTGGTAACTACTATTCTGCTCTATTTTTATGTGTTGGGCTTTTTTAGATTCCACGGTAAGTGATATCATGCAGTATCTGTGTTTGTCTGACATCTCACTTACTATAATGCCCTCAAGTTTTATCCATGTTGTCACAAAAGGTAGGGTTTCTTCTTTCTCATGACTGAATAATATTCCATTATATATATATAACGATATATATATCTTCTTTATCCATTTATCTGTTGACAGGCACTTAGGTTGTTTCTATATCTTGGCTATTGTGAAAAATGCTGCAATAAATGTGGGAATACAGATATCTCTTCAAGCTCCTGTTTTCATGTCCTTTAGGGACATACCCAGTGTGGCATTGCTGGATCACATGGTAGTTCTACTTTTAATTTTTTGAGAAAACACCATATTGTTTTCCACTGTGGTTGAACCAATTTACATTCCCATCAACAGTGTACAAAGGTCTCCTTTCCTCCACATCCTTACCAACACTTGTTATCTCTTGTTTTCTTGATGATAGCCAATCTAACAGGTGACATCTCACTGTGGCTTTGATTGACATTTCACTGATGATTAGTGATGTTGAACATCTTTTCATGTACCTGTTGGCCATTTGAATGTCTTCTTTGGAAAAATGTCATTTAGTTCCTCTGCCCATTGGATTAATTGGATTATTTATTTTTGTTATTGAGTTGTATGAGTATTTTATACATTTTGGATATTAACTCTTTATCCAATATATAGTTTGCAAATATTTTCTCCCTTCCTATAGGTTATCTTTCCATTTGTTGATCATTTCTTTTGCTGTGAAGAAGCTTTTTAGTTTGATATAGTCTCACTTGTTGATTTTGCTTTTGTTGCCTGTGCTTTTGGTGTCAAATAAAAAAAATCATTGCCAGGACCAATGTCAAGGAGATTTTCTCCTATATTTTCTTCTAGGAGTTTTGTGGTATCAGGTCTTATGTTTGAGTTTTTAATCCATTTCAAGTTCATTTTTGTGTGTGGTGTAAGATAAGGGTCCAATTTCATTTTTCTATGCATGGCTTTCCAGTTTTCCCAGCACCATTTGTTGAAGATGCTGTCCTTTCCCCACTGAGTGCTCTTGGCTCCCTTGTCAAATATTAGTGGACTATGTATGCAAGAATTTATTTCTTGGCTCTCTAGTCTGTTCCATTGGTCTACACGTCTATTTTTATGCCAGTACCATACTGTTTTAATTAATATAATTTTTCAGTATAATTTAAAATCAGGAAGTGTGATGCCCTCAGCTTTGTTCTTCTTTCTCAAGATAACTTTGGCTATTCCAGGTATTTGTGATTCCCTGCAAATTTTAGGACTTTTTTTCTATTTCTGTGAAAAATGACATTACAATTTTGATAGAGATTGGGCTGAATCCATAGATGACTTTGGATGGTATTGTAACACTGTTGACTCTTCCAGTACATGAACACAGGATATTTCTATTTGTGTCTTCCTCAATTTCTTTCATCAAAGTCTTGTAGTTTTCATTGTTCAGATCTTTCACTTCCTTGCTTAAATTTATTCTGAAGTATTTTATTGTTTTTGATGATATCATGAATGAAATAGTTTTAATTCTTTTTCAGATGTTTCATTGTTAGTATATAGAAACCAACTGATTTCTGTATGTTGATTTTATATCTTGCAACTTCATTGAATTCGTTGATTAGTTCCAACAGTTTTTTGGTGGAGTCTTTAGGATTTTCTGTATATAAGATCACGTCATCTGCAAATAATGACAATTTTACTTCTTCCTTTCCAGTTTGAATGCCTCTTATTTCTTTGTCTTGTCTAATTGTTTTAGCTAGGAATTCCAGTACTATGTTGAATAGGAGTGGTGAGAGTGAGTATCCTTGTCTTGTTCCTCATCTTGGAGGAAAAGTTTTCAATCTTTCACCCTTGAGTATGATTTAGCTGTGCATTTGTCATATATGGCCTTTGTTACATTGATGTTATGTTCTTTCTATACCCAATTTATTGAGAGTTTTTCTCATGAAAGGATGTTGTATTTTGTCAAACGTTTTTTCTGCATCTACTGAAAGGATTATATGGTTTTTACCTTTCATTTTATTAATGTGGTGTATCATATTTGTTGATTTGCATATGTTGAAACATTCTTGCATCCAGGGATAAATCCGGCTTGGTCATGGTGTATAATCTTTTTAATGTGCTTTTGAATTCAATTTGCTAATATGTCGTTGAGGATTTTAGCATCTATCTTTATCAGGGATAGTGGCTTTTAATTTTCCATTCTTGTACTGTCCTAATCTAACTTTAGTATCAGGGTAATGCTGGCCTTATGAAATGAGTTTGGAAGTGTTCCTTCATCTTCAATTTTTTGGAATAGTTTGAGAAAGATTGGTATTAATTAATCTTTAAATATTTGGTAGAATTCAGCAGCGAAGCCATCTGGTCCTGGGTTTTTCTCTGTTGGGAGGTTTTGCTTACTGAGTCAATCTCCTTGCTCATTATTAGTCTGTTCAGATTTTCTATTTCTTCCTGATTCAGTCTTGGAAGGTCATATGTTTTTAGGAATTTATCCACTTCTAGCTTATTCAGTTTGTTGGCGTATAATTGTTTATAGTAATCTCTTATGATCTTATGTATTTCTGTGGTAAGAATTACAACATCTCCTCTTTCATTTCTGAATCTATTTATTTGAGTTTTCCCTCTTTTTTTCTTAGTTAGTCCAGATAAGGTTTGGAATTTTGTTTATCTTTCTGAAAAACTACCTCTTAGTCTCATTGATCTTTTCTATTGTTTTTCTGGTCTCTATTTCATTTATTTCCACTCTGATCGTTATTTCCTTCCTTCTGCTAACATTGGATTTAGTTTGTTTTTATTTTCCTAGTTTCTTAAGGTGTAAAGTTAGGTTGTTTATTTGAGATTTTTTAAACTTTCTTGTATTCTTATATCTCTTATGTTCTTCTAAATATATGTATTTATTGCTATAATCTTCCCTCTTAGAGCCACTTTTGCAGTATCCTATAGGTTTTGATATGTTGTTTTTCTGTTTTCATTTGTTTCAGGATATTTTTTGATTTCCCTTTTGGTGTCTTCTTTGACTCATTGGTTGCCCGGGAGTGTGTCATTTACTTTTTACATTCTCGTAAACTTTCCAGCTTTTGTCTTCTTATTTCTAGTTTCATACAATTGTGGTTGGAAAAGATACTTGGTATGATTTCAATCTTCTTAAATTTGCTGACTTTTTTGTGTCCTATCATATGATCTATCCTAGAGAATATTCCATGTGTGCCTGAGAAGAATGTGTATTCTGCTGTTCAATGGAATGTTGTATAAATGTCTGTCAGACATATTTGATCTAATGCATGATTGAAGTCTAAGTTTCCTTGTTGATTTTCTGTCTGTATCCATTGCTGAAAGAGGGATATCGAAGTTCCCTACTATTATTGTATTGTTGTCTACTTCTGCCTTCAGATCTGTTAGTTTTCACTTAATATATTTATGTGCTCCAATGTTGAGTGCATATGTATTTACAACCGTTTTTTCTTCTTGAAGAATTAGCTCCTTTATCGTTATATAATGACCTTCTTTGTCTCTTGTACCATTTTTGACTTGAAGTCTGTTTGTCTGATGGAAATATAGCTAACCTAGTTTCTCTTGGTTTCCACTAGCATGAAGTATCTTTTTCCATGCCCTCACTTTGAGCCTGTGTGTGTCCTTAAAACTGAAGTGAGTCTACTATAGGCAGCATAAAGTTGGGTCTTGTTTTTTAATCCATCTAGCCACTCTGTGCCTTTTTACTGGAGAATTCAATCCATTTACATTTAAAGTAATTATTGATACGTAAGGACTTACAAATGCCATTTTTTTCTTTGCTTTCTGTTTGTTTTGTATTTCAATTCTTTCTTTTCTCCTCTGTTTCTCCCTACATTTGTAAATTGGTGATTTTCCAGGGTGTGTGCTCTGTTTCCCCTTTCTTTATCTTTTGTGAGTCTGCTCTAGATTTTTGCTTATGGTTACAATGAAGCCTACATAAAACATCTTACAGATATAACAGTGTATATTAAGCTGATAACTTAACTTCAATCACATACAAAAACTCTACCCTTTTACTCCTCCCCCCACATTTTATGCTTTTGATTTCACAATTTCTTTCTTTTTGTATTGTGTATTCATTAACAAATTACAGTAGCCATAGTTATTTTTACTACTCTTTTCCTTTAACCTTTATGCTATAGTTAAGTGGTTAACACATCATCCTTTTACAGAATTAGAGTTTTCTAAATCTGACTGTATATTCACCTTTACCAATGTGTTGCGTCCTTTTCTATATTTTCATGTCACTGATTAGTATCTTTTCATTTCAGCCTGAAGAACGTCTTTCAGTATTTCTTGCAGGACAGGTCTAGTCATGATGAACACCCTCAAACTTTTTTTTTCTTGTCTAGAAAAATCTTTAATTCTCCTTTGTATCTGAAGGATACCTTTTCTGGATAGAGTATTCTTGGTTGGCAAATTTTTTTTCAATACTTTGAATGTGTCATTCCAGCCTCTTCTAGCCTGTCAGGTTTCTGCTGAGAAATATGCTGATAGCTTAATGGGGGTTCCTTTGTAGGTTACAATTTTTTTTCCTCTGGTCACTCTCTTTATCTTTGATTTTTGACAGTTTCATTATAATGTATCTTGGAGAAGGTCATTTTGCATTAAGATAATAGAGTGATCTATTAGCTTTGTGAACCTAGATTCCAAGTCTCTCTCCAAATTTGGGAAGTTCTCAGCTGTTATTTCTTTAAATAAACTTTCTGTCTCCTTCTGTCTCTCTTCTCCTTCTTGAATCCCAATTATTTAAATATTTGTACATTTAATGGAATCTCATGGATCATGTAGGCTTTCTTTACTCTTTTTCATTCTGTTTTTCTTTGTTCTCTTCAGTTATTTTGAAGTTCTTGTCCTCTAGATCACCTATTCTCTCTTCCATTTGATCTACTCTTCTGTAGAAGCTCTCTATTGCATTTTTCATTTCATTTATTGAATTCTTCAGCTCCAGAATGTGTGTTTGGTTATTTTTTTTTTAAATTTCTATCTCTTTTTTGTTTAAATTCCTCATTTTTTCATGAATTTTTTCCTGATTTCATTGACTTGTCTTTCTGAGTTTTCTTGTAGCTCATTAAATTTTCTCAATAGAGCTATTTTGGTTTCTTTATCAGCTAGATCACAACATTCTGTGTCTTTGAGTTCAATTATTTGAGGATTACTGTTATCTTTTGGTGTTGACATGTTTCCTTGGTTCTTCCCATTTCTTGTAGTTTTGCATTGCTGCTTTCACGTTTGAAACTGCAGACACCTGCTCAAATCTTTACTAGTTGTCTTCAGCTAGGGTATACTGTTCATTGGCTCTGTTATATCTGGGGTTTCCTCTGACCTTGTGTGGATATCTCCACTCCACACTTCTTGCTCCCTCTTTTGGCAGAATTTTTAAGCCTTTAGGTCTTCTCTGTTTCTTACAACTCAGCAGACTGGCTGCTGGAGATCTCTCTTTTGTTTTCCAGAAGTTAGTGCTATAGCTCAAGCTTGTGGTTTCTCCCCTGCCCGCAGATTATTATCTGTTTTTCTGATAGCACTTGGTTTACTGGACTGGCTCTCATCACTGCAATTCTGAGTTCTCACAAATAGCTGGCTTCAGAGTGGGGAGACGTACCTGTTTAGCACCCAGGGCCTTGGGGATGCCTCTGGGCCTGGTGGGGAGATCCTTGGTTAAAGCTCTCCCAAAGGCTTGTAGGGAAACTTCCTGCTGATGTCTTGATAGCAGTGAGCATGAACTATATCCTTTTAAGGTTTTCATGTTCTTATCTGCCTCTTTCCCAATCTCCTTCCTCCCACTAGTCATGGAAGTTCCACCTCAGTACTATGGGTGCTGATGGAAAGAAATGGGTTTTTCCAGCTGTATCCCATACAGATAGGGTAGCCAGGCACTCATTCACAATTTTCCTTTTAGCCATGGAAGAGGTCACTTCCAGATAGTTCAGCCCTGTTCTGTGTCATCTTGGGGGAGGGATGGCACTAGCAAAGTTCCTTTTACCCTCTCCAATGCATCAAAATTCTTATTTTTTTTTTCTCCAATGGCATGCTGGAATCACCCCTCAGGAAGGCTGGACTTCTACAGATTCTCTTGTCTATGGGTATCTGCCCAAGTCAGCATTCCCCAGATTTTCCCCAACCATAGCCAAGAGGGGTTGGGGCACGCTTGCTGCCTCCATTGTTCCACAGCCTATACAAAGCTTTGTCTATCTATCACAGGGTGTGCAGATGGATGAGACTCCTCCCAGGTCCCTTAGCATATGGTGCTGGATTCCACAACTCCCACAGAGGCACTTCTGTTCATGGATGGATGCCTAATTAGTTGTTACAAAATGAAGACCAAAAGGAGGATGTCTTAGCTGTCTATGATGTTGATATAAGTTCTAGGGACTGCTTTAACTCATTAGAAACAATGCATTCTGTAATTAACTTGTGTTTGCTGAAAGGAGGCATTTTAAATACATGCCTTAAAATAGACTTCCAGAACTTTGAAAAGTTTCCCTCATCTTCCTAATTTTGGGGGAGTCACTGGTTCTCTGAAAATGGTGTTAAAGCCCCATAAATGTGTAAATATATAGCCACATAAAATGCTTTATGTGATTTCAAGGGGCTCACACACCTCCTGAATTCCATCTGTGGATGCTCCAGGGACCCATGAACTCCACAGTGAGCAAGCTTGCACTATATTTTGTACTTTTTAAGTAAAAATGCACATATATATTCTTTCTTCAGTCGAGAAACAGAGAAGAACATATAGATGATTTGTACTCCCAGAAGGTTTCATTAGTAAAACATTTTTGTGCATCTGCCCAATAAATATATATTTATTTAAAATTTTTACTTAGATATCCCTGTCAATTTGTTTAACAAATATCAGAAAAGCATAATTTCTGTCTTATTTTTAGATGAAAACAAATATCCAGAGAAGTTCTGATATTTTCTTCACCCAGTGCAATGGATTGTCCTGCATACCCTCAAAGTGCATGGATTCCATTTTGGAAATCATGGCATTAGGTCAAAATGGGAGCCAAGTAGACGTAGGTACGTTAATTAAACAGAGCCCTAGTGATGAGAAGACATCCTACAAGATACCTGTAGTATCCACAGGGAGAAACTAAGTGAAAGTATCATACATAATGTTTCATTTGCTCTCCAAAGAAAGCAGACTATTACTGCAAATTTATTTCATTTCTTCACTTATATTATTTAGCAAGCACATTAGTACTTACTATGTACCCGGCACTATTTTAAACACTTTACGAAGATGGCTCATTTTATGCTTTTAATAATCCCAGGAAGTAAATTCCATTATCGTGCTAATAATATATTAACAATTTAAAATGGCATTCTCAAGTTCCTTGAGTTGAAGGCTTGTTTCTTGGAGCTTGAATATTTGCCTGGAGAAGTGGAGCTGAAGTAGGACAGCTGCAGGTTACTGGATGCAGCTCCTGAGTGTAGGGGCCACGTGGAAACTCGGAACAGGGAAGCCAACCTGCCTGGGGGTTGGCTCCTTGCACCTTGCAGCTCTTTTATGCTTGCTTCATGGGATGCAGCCGTGCACTAACAGCCTGATGACCAGGGCTTGTGGAGATCAACGACCTTTGCAGCTGCTCTTTGACAGCTATTAAGGCAGCGACGTCTGTACCTTCCTGGAAGGAATCTGTGCTAACCTCCTTCTTCGCTTTGAAGTATTTAAGCTTCATCTTCAAACAAGGACCTCCACTACAAGACTTGATTTCATCTTAACTCCTTTTTGCTTTAGTGCAAGAGTCACTGGAAAAATCGTTTTCTTTTTCTTTCCTTTTTTTTTTGTTCAGGAGGCTTTTCTTTAATATAAAAAGATGTCAAGAGAAGAGAAGAGAAGAGAAGAGTAATGAAACTCAGCCAAACAATTCTCATTTTCAGAAACTCTCCCACTGTCATCTCACTTGTGTGCTTGAATAGAGGCTATACATTGTTACTCTTCCTCCATTTCCAAAATGCCTAGAAACATTCATTTCTAACTTCAGTTGATAGAATCGGTGGCGCTAGAAAACTAGATGTCAGTGGAATGAGTTTTACATATTTTTGTACCCTGGGACCATTTTTTCTCTTTGGCATTTACTGACTTAGCAAAATCTGCTCTGTTTGTATATCCTAAGTTTTTAGCATCCCGTGTTAAGTGATGTGCCCAGAGAATTTGCAAACATATCTGAAATCCCTTGATATTTCAGAGGGAATAAATGCCTATTTCCCTTATTTTGCTTTGCTTTTCATAGCATTTATCCCTTCCTGATATATTACATATATATTTTTGTCTGTCCAAGAGAACAAGGAGTTTGTTTTAGTCCCTACTGCATCCACAAAACCTAAAACGGTGCGTGGTACATAATTGCCCTCAACAAATATTTGTCACATGAATGGATGGATAAATAAATTTGATAACTATGAAGGGTGATGATCGCAAACAACATTGTTTTCCCAGATGTCCTTGTGGAAAGGCAGACTCTTGTGCTCAAAGGACTTGGCTAAGATTATGTGAGGAAAATGCTGTTGCCTTCACTATGATGGATGTGATAGGGAACAGGAAATATGAAGAATTGTTATGGTGATTTATTTTCACTGCAAAAAAATATAGGCTTATTGAAAACCTATCAGGAGAGCTTAAGAAATGGCATAAATAAGCAATTATTTTGGCCTTAATTAAGTAGTAATATCTAGATGCTGAGAATCAAAAATTGAAAACTTTATAAAGTCAAATAAAAATGAAGAACAAAGCAGACTAATTTGATTCAAGTCTTCAAAAATGAATTTTAAAGAAATTGCTTGACTGGTTTACATCTTATTGTATATTAATATTGTATATAATTTTAGTCTCTTGTAAAAATCATTTGTTTTCCATTTGTATCAATAGCCTCAACATATAGAGAAATTTCTCTCTGGTACTTTTCAAATAGATTTTCTTTGATTTTTTAAGTGCTTCTTTTGAGCTTTTAATTATATTGATAGAAGATGGACCTCAATACTTTTACTATACAAATCTTTTGTCTTGAGGGAAGAAAACTGATTTTTAAAAAATTTGCAATGAGCTGTTGATGAAAAGTCACTATACAATGAACTTCTGTGTATTAAAGAGTTGAAAGGAAAGTAATACGAGCTGTGTGATCTTGTGATAAATCAGTACCTGTAATTTTCACTATCAAAATTAATAATATAATCCTCTCTTCCATCAAATGTAATACTATTTAACTATTTTTGTTTTTTCAAATATTTTTGCATTCAAATCACAGAACCCTGAACAATGGAGCTATTTTATCAAAAATAAAGAACTTTTTAATGTTTAAAAAAGAATAACAAAGTTATAAAGTGTGTCCAAGTATTAACGGACTTCTTTTCATTTTTATCAAAGCCTGTGATTTGGAGGATTTCCATATTCTAGAAGCCAATGTGACTAGATTTCAGATCTTGGAACAATAGTCAAACAAGTAATTTATTTCTTAAGTTTTTACAAAGATCACAGTCCTACTGTTACTTGAGGCAGAATGTGCATAACATCAAATGATTGAAATGTTTTCCCCACAGAAGCTGGTAGTCAACATAGGACAAAAGGCAATCTAGTTTTTATCATGTTGATTTATTCTCTTGGTTAGTGACTAGGGATCATGTATTAAGTATTACTGCATAACAAACCACCCTGAAACTCAATGGCTGAAACAACCATTTATTAGTAGAACTCGCACATTTATGAGTTGACTGGGGATCAGCTGGTCTAGCGGGGCTTGACTCATCTCAGGCGGGCATGGCTGATGGAGGCTGGGTTCCTTCAAGTCTGTGAGTTGGCGAACAGTTCTGCTCTGGGCCAGGCTTGGGGGCAGCTCTGCCCCATGTGTCTCTCATCCTCCTCCTGGGACCAGTTGGCCAGCTCAGGCTTTTCTTTCTCATGATGCTGTAAGCAGAACTATACAAAGCCTCTTGAGGTGTGGTCTGGGAACTGGCACACTGTCGCTTCTGCCTCACTGTATTGCCAAACTGGGCCACAAGCCCAACCCAGAAGTGAAGCATAAGAAAAATCTATTCTGCTTCTTTCCTAGGGGAAATTCTATAATGTGTGGATACAGGCGGATGTGAAGAACTAGAAGCATTCGTACAATTTATTTTAGGTGGAGAGAGAAGATGGATATTTAAAATAGTAGGAAAGGGGCTTGGTCAGATGGCATAGTGGTTAAGTTTATGTGCTCTCCTGCGGCTGCCCAGGGTTTGCAGGTTCGGATCCTGGGTGCGGACCTAGGCACCACTCGTCAAGCCATGCTCTTGTGGTGCCCCATGTACGTATGCTTCTTCAAGCAGAAAGAGGAAGATTGGCAAGAGATGTTAGCTCAGGGCCGATCTTCCTCACCAAACTAAACTAAACTAAAATAAAATAGTAGGAAAAAATTAGGATATAGTTTTGAAAAAGGAGAGACATCATGGTGTGATATGTTATTGATCATCTATAATCACAGGGAGAGTTATCTGAAGACTTCTATACAGGTGGTTGATAAGAAACCATATAAAAGATATCTACATGTGCCAGTTTCCCCCATTGATTCTCTAGGTCAGTGGCTCTGAAAGTGTGGTCATTAGACCAGCAGAATCATTTGGGAACTTGATAGAAATGTAAATTCTCAGGACCTACCCAACAGCTATGGAATCAGAAACTCTGGAGCAGAGCCCAGGAATCTGTGTTTTAACAAGTCTTCTGTGCAATCCTGGTGCCTACTTAAGTGGAGAACCACTGCATTGGGTCACTCTGATTTATTCTCTTGGTTGACAACAAGCTACAATGTCATTTTCCAGGGACTTGTATAGTTTCCTAACGATGGTGTGATCTTAGGATTTTGTTGTTGACAATGTCAAATGGGAAGATCTCAAGGCCTCCCTGAATTTTTGGCAGATGATTCATAAATTTTTTCTACTTGGGCTATTATTGGGTGTCAGAGAGGAAAACTGGGTTGCTGTGTTCCCTCCACACAAAGCCTTGTTGTTTTCTATTGCTTTCTACTTTTCTAGGTATTCACCTCTGTGTTTAATTACATTCACCCTTGTCATCATATCAGGTGTTGAAATTAAGGTGCATAATTTATAATGACCATCTTTTTTGCCATTTGGCTCTTTTACCACAAATAAGTTTTGTGGCATTTTTGGAAAAAAATGATGAACAAAATAGATTTAACAGGTCAATTCTTTCCCATTCATATTCCTTATTTGCCTAACCAAATTTGTTTGTGTCCTAACCTCTGTCCTTCCCTCTTTTGCCATTGTAGAAGGATATATGACTACTTTTTCCTCTGCATGGCTTTTCCCTTGACAAGTTTCTCATGACACTGGCTGCTATTCAGGATTTCTGAAGGCTAAGTTAGAACAATTGAAAAGTGGTGTGAGCTGTGTTTCATTTAATTCCGTTCTTTCAAAGTAGAGGAAGAATACTCAGCCATTGTTCATAGTCCTACAATTATCAACTAGACTTTTGAGACTCAAAGGGAACCCTTGATGCTGGTAACTACATAGTTCTAAGCCAAATCTTTCTCTTTTAAGCCATTAGGTCTCTGTTGATAAAATATCTGATACAATTACTGTTTTCATTTATTTTAACGAGAAACATTCTATCAAAAAAAAGAAGACCGTCCGGGAGTCAATACTCTTTCAATGAATTAGTGATAGAATAATGCATAAAGTTAGGAAACATTAAAAAATTACTTAGTAAGTTATTTATTCAGTTCTATGAAAGGCATATCTTTTGCCTTTCATATAGAAAATTATTTCTAGGGTCAGTGCACAACTGAGAAGGGAAAAGCACTTAAAAAAATTTTAGATGTGTTATAATAATAAAGGATCACATTTTCAGGTATTAATAATGGTACTTGGGAGCAATTTGATGAGCATAATTTCTGAAACAGTGGCAAAAAAGGGAACAGAGAGAAAATTATATTAATTGATGTTGAAGATAATTCTAAACTCTCAAGAAGAATGCTTATTGCTGCAAATTGCTCATATCATCCCCCAGTTAATTCTCCTAAGACACATCATTACTGAGTTATTTGCTGGATGCATGAAGCCTTCAATTCTTTTTTTCCCCCAGTTATATATTTTGAATTGTTATAGTTATTAGCTTATCATTATTTTTCACTTTTCAATATGCATATTTGGCTTTATTGAACCATAATTCTGAATTGCTTTTGTTCTCTGGTGGAGTCTTTTTTGTAGATATAGCTGGACTATCTGGCATCAGAACTTCCTGGTAACACTGTCTATATGGTTTGATTAAGCCACACAAAATTTGTACCTAGAGCTTCCCTTTCCTCTGGATCACAGTGCTTAATATTTTACCTGCACTAATCAATTAATTCCTTTGGTATGAACCTTCTATTGGTCATCTTTAATATGCTTTAAAGGTGTAACATATCAAATCAGGAACACTGCCTGTTAATTACTTTCAAATAACTTTCCCTCACTACAGTGGAGGAACTATGGGAGGACCCAAGTGTCAAAGAGAATTTCTGGGCAAGTGCGAGCAGGATTAAAAAGGAGGTCTTTGAAAATATATACAACATCTTCTTTATCCATTCATCTGTAGAAGGGCACTTGGGGTGCTTCCATATCTTGGCTATTATGAATAATGCTGTAGTGAACATAGGGGTGCATAAATCTCTTTGGATCATTGATTTCAACTTCTTTGGCTAAATCACAAAATGTTATAAACCATTATGATCTCAATAAAATTACTTGAAAAAAATGAAAAGAAGGCCTTTGAAAAGGATAAAAATGTGGGGCAAAGCTAGCTTACTTTACAGTTTCGCCTACAGGTGAAATCACCTATGATGTGGGAATTAGTGGATTCTCTGTTAACCAATTAGAAACTGTGCCACAAAGCTCTGACGAAGGGTCTTGCCACTCTTGCTCAGCCCAGAGGTCACCTGTGATGAAGTCTCTGCACCAGTTTTATGTCAGCAAAGTTGTACAGATCTAAAGATGTAATGGGCATTAACAGAGTAAATCATTCAAGAGCATTGTCTTTATTCCTGAAGTTGTATTTGGTGAAATGTATTGTTCTCACTGCTCAGATAAATTGTGAACCAAGAGTCTAAATGATTTGTTTTAAATTTAGGCAGCCCAGGTTGTTACATAGGCACTTGCTCTTTAAAAGGATGGTAAATGTAATCCGTAAAATATTTATTTCGTGTGTTGCGTCTATGTGTTTATGAATCTGTTTCCCACACTGGACTGCAAGCTTTTTGGAGGACAGGGGCAATGTTCCTGGTCCTCTTCATAACCCTACCTGGCTCATGGCAGATGCTCAAAATATGATTACTGAATAGAGAATAAAACTTCGAATTAATGATGGTAGCAGGTTCTGGGGGGCTTCTCAGGAGGCACCGTATATTATCTGCATTAGTTTCCTGTTGCTGCTGTAACAAATTAACACAAACTTAAAGGCTTAAAACAACTTAAATTTATTATCATATAGCTCCGGAGGTCAGAAGTCTGACTTGGGTCTCAATGGGCTAAAATCAGATGTTGGAAGAGTTGCATTTCTTCTGGAAGCTCTAGAGAAGAATTCTTTCTCTGCCTTTTCCAGCTTCTAGAGGACTCTTGCATCCATAGCTTATGGTCCTTTCCTCCAACTTCGAAGCCAGCAATGTAACATCTTTAAATTTCTTTCTGACTCTTCTTCTTCTCTCTTCCATTTCTAAGGATGCTTATGATTACCCCACCAGGATAATCTTCTCATCTCATGGTCAGCCGATTGGCAAGCTTAATTCCAACTGCAAGCTTAATTCTCCTTGGCCATGTAGCATATTTACAGGTTCCAAGGCTTAGCACACAGGCATCTTTGTGGGAGCGATTATTCTGCTTCCAAATTGTCCAAACAGCATTTTCTTTAAAAAAGAGTTTTCAACCTGGACTGGATAGCTAATTTTTTTTCCATTTGACTATAAACTATGTAAAAAGTACCCGAATGGCATATAATTATTTTGAGAATAGGAGCCTAAGTGTATAAATGAATCCCATTCAGCTTTCTTTCAGGCAAATTGTTTCCATCTGCTTTATATCTATATGAATCATAAGGACGGCTGGAGGGACTCAGGAATCTGGTACAAATGAGAAAACCCCATTTGAAGCAAGTGTGAGCTTTGAAAATAAACTAACATTATGTTTGGATAATAGCCCATCAACAAAGGTTAATTTTTCTTACATCTCAGCACGTGTTGATTTTCTAAAATGAACTTCAAGCAATTAGAGTCTGTTGGATAAACTTTTAAAACAATATCTGAAAATATTGTTCTGAGCCATAGCATAAAAATACATTTTGTAAAATTATTTTTGTAAAACTATTTTTAAAATTTTAAAAATTCCATAAGAAACCCATTGAAGCAAATAAGAAGCAAATTTATGAACTTAAGCACTTATCAGAACAATTCACAACACTAATTTTTAGCTTATAAACTAATGAGTACTAAATTGAGACCATTTCTGAGTAGAAAGAACTTTGTTTATCTTCTGTGGGAAATGGGAAGGGTGCTAATTAGGAATATGAAACATTACGGCATAATGAAGCTGCTGAATTGCTCCAAATTTGTCCTGAATTTTGTTAGCTCCAGGGCTGTGGTGGTAATTTTATTCTCTATCTTGTGTCCAAGAATCAGCTACCATCTGCCTCAGAGTAAGTTAACCTAAACTGGAACTTTTAATACCAATCTAACTGTTTATTTATTTAACTAATAGATTCTGTCTTCATTAAAGCTTCTATTACATTAAAATTGTGTTTTGAGTCCAAAAAGGAATATATTATATTTTTTAAAATTTAAGGCTATCTGTTGGGTCTTTTAAAATTATTGTCTTTCTATATTCGTATAAACAAAATTAAACAAAAATGAAAGTTGAGGTAAAATCCCAATGTCAACCTATTCTATCCTATTCTGATAAAATAAGAAAGAAACAAAGTTAGTCCACACCTTCCTGGCCAAATCTGGATTCTACAAATAATCTCCCCAAGTAATTCTTGATCCCTACTTGCATTTCCTCTGTACAACTCTGGAAGTATAAAAGGTCTGTCTCTTGAAATTCTCTCCTGAGAGTAAAAGGCAAGATATTAGCTTTATCTCCCCATTAGGGATGTAGAGTTCTCTGCTTCCAAATGGCCTGTGGCTTGGGAGACCTCCTTCTAGAAAAAAACTGTGCATGGAGTTGCATCCTTCCCTTCTGGATTTCATATGTAGGTTTACTTGTTTCTTTTGACTGTGCTTTTGACTTGGTTCTGACATTCTTTCCAGTTTTCTTAGAGAACTGGGTTGATAGAGTGCTGATTCCCCATCTAAGTCCTGATCGCATTCTTCGCCAAGGGACTTCAATCTCTAAAATCTTCTGCTGGAACTTCCAGATTAATCTCTCCCTGGAAACTTAGCGATTTGCCCACCTGACACTGAGCACCAAGATTGCCCAGAGACTCCTATTCCCTTTTCTTGGCTCCCTTCTTGGCTCATATGCAAAAGGGTTCATTCCTGCTGGTGTGGAAAGAGGTGATAGGGCACATGAGTGGGAGAAGACATCACTGGGCATAGTTAAGGTTCACTTCAACTGATTTGCTGCCAGAAATGGTGATTCATGGACTAAATCTTTCCTTGGTATTGGGAGCGGGAGGCAGCAGGGGAGGAGATGCACCAAATTCCAGCTGCAGTCTCCAGGCACACTTTCCATTGCCTACCAGTCCCTCATGAGATTAAATAGGTCAGACACTTCTAGTTCACGGTGTAGGGCTTGAATCTTCTGAGAAGCTGGAGGATTCTCATATCACAGGCAATGATACATTGTATCAACACTATTTAGTACAACAGAATCATCAATTAATTTTATGCATTTTCTGATGTTGGAACTTTCTCTTTAAATGGAATGTCACTGATCCTGTTTAATTACTCCCATTAGTTGTAGGAAAATACTACGAAAATGACATGATTCTGTTGCCCATTGTGTGACAGTTTGCGTTTTGGAACACAAGTGATTAGATTTCTCATTTTGATACTCTCTTTTGCATTATTCATTCATTATTTTATTTTCTTAAATATAATTGCAGCACCAAATATAGAAATGGCGAAAATATATCTTAAATTTCTTTTTTCACAGCATTATTGAGGTGTAAGTGATGAGAAATAAACTGCATATATTTAAAGTGTACAACTTAATACATTTTGACATATGTAGACACCCATAAAACCATATCCAGAGTCAAGATAATCAATATTTTTATCACTCCTAAAAATTTCTTCATGATCTTTTGTAATCTCTGCCTCCCACCCTCACCTCTATCTTCAGGCAACTAGCAATCTGTTTTCTGTTATTGAGATTATTTTGCATTTTCTAGAATGTTATATAAATGGAATCATATACTCTATACTTTTTTGAGGGGAGGGGGAAATCTGGCTTCTTTCATCGGCTATAATTATTTTGAGATTCACCCATGTTGTTGTGCATATCAATGGTTTGCTCATTCTTTTTATATGATATATTGAAATTTGTTTATTCATTCATTTGTTGATGGACATTTGGGTTTTTTCCAGTTTGGGGCTATTGAAAACAAAACTTCTGTGAACATTCAAGTCTTTCTCCTAGGTAAATACCTAAAATTGACATGGTTGGATCATTAGGTAGTTATCTGTTTAACTTTTAAGAAACTGCCGAACTGTTTTCCAAAGTGGTTGTACCATCTTACATTTCCGCCAGCCAAGTATGAGAGTTTCAGTTCCTCACCAACACTTGACATGGTCACTCTTTTTAATTTTAGACAGTCTTGTAGCTTTGTGGTGATATCTCATTATGGTTATAATTTACATTTCCCTAAAGACTAATGATGCTGAGAATCTTCTCATGCACTTAGGTGCCTCAGTATATGTTTTTTGGTAAGATGTCTGTAAAAAGTGGTCCTAAAATTCCCATTCAGAAATGAAAGGACTTGAGAAACTCTTAATGTAATTACAGTCAAGCGCTGCTTAACAACTGGGATACGTTCTGAGAAATGTGTTGTTAGGTGATTTCGTTGTGGTGTGAGCATTGTAGAGTGTATTTATAAACCTAGATGGTATAGCCTACTGCACACCTAGGCTATATGGTACTTATCTTATGGGACCACTATAGTATAGGTGGTCCATCATTGACCGAAATGTTGTTATGCAGTGCACGACTGTCATCACTAGCCGTGGGAGTCTGGCACTCTGGTAACAAACAAACAGGTCTCTCTTGGTGCTCTGCATTCCAGTCTGGTAAATGAGTTTTCTCCTCTGGTTTCACATGGTTTTGTCTTCATTGGTTCAATGAAGAAGAGCATACAAAAGCTTCAATTCTTTTTGAACTTCATCAAACTAATAATTCCTTTCAGAAGGCAGTACTGAGAACAATATTTCAGTTCAGAGTATGTCACAGGTACCTTTCCATATTTCCTGAGTGCCTCCTATACTCTAGGCACTGCCTCGTACCCTGCAGTGCTCATAGATAAGACCCTGTCCTCAAGGGGCTCACAATATTGTAGGAGAAGCTCATTGAAAAGTGCTGCATCCTAAGTGCTGAAGCAGCAACTTCTTTAAGGAAATAAATGAGCATATGAATATATTAATAATTATTGCAATGATAAAAACACTTAAATCCTGGAGCCATGACCAAACAAATCAAGAATTCAGCATCCTGACTTCATGTTGTAGAACCTTGAAAATATATGCATTTGGTGCCACTGCAGTGCCGGTCACAGCAAAATGTCAGGTCAACTGTACCTAAAATACATTGATAATAATATCATATGTGAGTCACACTGACTAAAGCACCATGCAAAGTATTTTACACATATCGTCTGTTATCTTTATGACAACCCACCAAGTCTGGGCTTGTAAGCCCGTTTTACAGATGAAGGAACTCAGTGGTGAAGTAACTCCTTTAAAATCACTCAACCAGCAACTTACAGAACTAAGATTTACCTCAGATCCATCAGAATGCCTGACACTTTGCACCCATCCTTTGTTGGTGCCTAGAAAAACCAAGCTTGCATGTGACCCCTCCCCAGAGAAAGAAACACTTTGTATTCACTGCTTTCGAAATCAGAATAAGCTGGTTGGAGCAATAACAAAAAAGGTCTACACAACAATAAACACTCTGGCAGGTCCGTTTTCAGACATGCACGTAAAACTCCCCTAGAAGACAAATAATGGTATTCCAGTGGGAAGATCCCATTTGATATCCCATTTCCAGATTGGAAGCAGACACGCACCCTATGCATTGATCAAACTGTAAGGTGGTGACAGAATTCACCCTGACAGAATTCAGCAAAGCTTTGGTGGAAAGAGTTTCAGCTGAGGCTTTCTGGAATTCTCTGCTGCAGCTGCTGACCTAGCTCAGTATGCATTGAGTCTTCTGGGCTCCTGGCTCTCTTCAGAAGGCTCAGGGAACATCAGTGAGGAAAATGCTAGGGAGCAGGACTCAGGGTTTCCCAGTGCTGAAGTACAGTTTGAGCTACAACAGAAAGCATTGGCCTGGTGGCCCATGGGGACAGTGTGCACTTTCTGACCTTTTTGGAGGAAGCAACTGAGATGACCTGCTGTAACCAGAATTGGGAGATCTGTTCCCCCAAATCAGCCCAGTTTCATGGGGACCACATCAACTCAGGCAACTAAAATGAAAAATGAACTTAAGCCCACTTTGTATTCTCTTCCTCAGTTGATATATGCATTTATTCCACAGACATGGATTGAGAGCACCTGCTTGGGCACAGACCTGGGTTAGGACTAGAAGCAGATCTGATGAAAGTGTAGTCAGAGTTAGAAGCCCCCACGTTAGTTTTGACTCTTCCCACTCTCTCTCACTAAATTTAGGGTTAACTTCACATGACCTACAGTGAAATCTGGTCTACTCACCTCTCTAGACTCATCTCCTGCCGCTGCCTTCTCTGCTCTCCAGCACACAGCCTCCTGCATTCAGTTTCTGGAATGTGCCAAGCTCTCTCTCACTGCAGCCTCTTCACAATTGCTGTCTCTTCTTGACTGGGCTCACTCCTATTCAGCCTTCAGGTCTCATCTGAAACATTGCATCCTCATTTCTCCATGCTAAATTTAGTTTTGCAATTTTGCTCTCTAGTAACGTCACTGACCTCTCCATACTAGAACCTGCCAGTTTCTACCTATACATTTATGTGAATCTGTGGTCCTCACTCTTTCCTCCTCACCCACCGCCAGTCAGATTTCATGAAGGGTAGGCCAATTTAGTTCACCATCATAAATTTTGCACTCACTTCGGTGTCTGACTCATCATAGGGACTCACCAATGTTAGCTTGCCCCTTCCCCTCTTTCCTACATTCTCTGCCTCTCACCATCCAGTTTCCCCAATGCAACAGAATCTGGTCTCCAAAATATGCAATTGATCTGTCATTTGCTCACTCAAAAGCTTGTGATGACTTCTAACTGACTAAAGGGCATAATCTGAATTATATAGTAGCAGATTATTCAAGCAAAGTGAAAATCCTCTTTACAGTCTGGCCTCAGGATTTTTATTACTACACACCAGGTACTGTGTAGTCCCTAAGAATTCATCAGTGGTCAAGATTCCTGCCCTTTGGTAGGTGGAGACCTATAACGAATAAGAAATTGTTACAGGGTGGTAGAAGGTAATGCATGCCATCTTACCATGGCATGCATTAATAACGTGTTCATTAATAATGTGAATTAAGAAATCTAACTATATATGGAAGGATGGATGAAGGGGAATGAGAAAATAGCAATTTGGAGGTCACTGTTGGTAAGTTTTGTCAGAAAGTGAAAATAGAAAACCTTGTGATAAGCTGAGGAGTTAATGAAATATGAGAGTTTGGAGAAAGCAGGTCTCTAACTGTCTTTCAGGAACTTTGGTGGTGAAGGGAAGAAGATGGATAGAGTGGTAGCCTCAGGAGTAGGATGAAGAGAGAGATTTTTTAGTGAAGGAAGCTTAAAAATGTTTATATGTTGAGGGGCTGGCCTGGTGGCATAGTGTTTAAGTTCACATGCTCTGCTTCTGTGGCCTGGGGTTTGTGGGTTTGGATCCTGGGCATGCACCTATATACTGCTTGTCAAGCCATGCTGTGGCAGTGTCCCACACACAAAATAAAGGAAGACTGGGATAGATGTTAGCTCAGGGACAATCTTCCTCAAGCAAAAAGAGGAAGATTGTCAACAGATGTTAGTTCAGGGCCAAAAAGAAGAAAAAAAGTTTGTAGGTTGAACAGCAGAGAGAAATAGGTTAAAGATGGAAGAGACAGAAGATTTATCTGATAAAATAAAATTTTCTGAGATTTGATCTTATGACATTCACAGCAATTTTCTTTGGTGCCAAACTTATAAGAAATGTTTACGAGATGTGTTGACTGAATGAATGAAATAATTATTGGGATACAGTACATCCCAGAGTGAAGAGGGACACGTCTTCCACTGGGAAAATTTCAAGTTCCCTTTAAGATGTACCCACCTCCCCAGCCATTGCCCACCACTTCCCCCTTACTACTCCAGGCCCAAGAACTCTTCACCCTTCCCAAAACAGGTCATGCCCTCACCATCTCTTTGCACAATGGTTTTGCATATGATTTTACTTCTGTCTGATATGCCCTCTCACCCACTAATCCTTCAAAAGTTATCTCCAATGTCAGCTCCATCATGAGGCCTTTTCTGGGCCAGAATTCATGACTGCCTCCTAAGGGCCATTACAACTTTGTGTTCTTGCGTCTTGTGGACACTTACCAAGTTCACTGCCATCCCACTGTATGCCTGTCTGAATCCCCCTCACTAGACTGGGAACAAGCCTTGTTCTTGCCTAGACCAGGCCTGTGCTTCGGACTTGGTAGCCACCAAAGACTGATTACTGAAGGAATGAGAGGAATAACTATTGAATATTGATTTTCCAAAACTAGAGTTTTTTAAGAAGCTCAGTAAAATCGCCCCATTGGTTAGTCTCAGGAGACATGAAGGCACTTTTGAAGACAGTGGAAATGTCAAAGCCGAGGGCCATCAGATTTATGGTCACTCTATTAACGTTATGAAAGGCCTTTGATGAGCCCTATTCTAACACAAACACTTGACAAAGCAGAGCAACAGCCCAACAGCTCTCAGAGACAGGGATGTGTGACTAGGATAACACAGAGTTTGAACAATTGGAATTTTTATAAATATATTTACTAAAAATAAAACCCTTCTGTTACTGTTGCCTGATACCAAGGCAACTTTGATGGCTGTACAAGATGTGCTGGCCACAAGCAGAATCATGCTGATGCGTGCTTAGTGAAACACTTTGAAACTGAAGGCAGCTCCTGATAGCTTCTCAAATTGTGATATTTCATTATCGCTGACGTATCAGATACAATTGATTGCCTATCCAGCAGCCATTTTCAGTCCCCCGTCCTTGTTAACTGAAAACCTGTTCTTTTTTCAAATAGTTGCCACTTTCTGCTTCAGGAAAGTTGCACGTTACCCCAGCCACAGAGAATGACATTAGTCAGTCATGGAAAGTCCATTATTCTTTTCAGTGGTTGGTCTATGCAAAGTTAGGCAACAAAATTCTGAGAGAGGAAAGGAGACATGAGGAAAGTGTCTTGGGATCCTCCTGAAAGGGTTTTTCTCATTCTTAACAAGGGATCTGAGAAAGAGGTTTGTTTTCTTATACTCTTTGGACATGTGTAAAGATGTGATGTCTGGAGCTGTTGTAGCCATCTTGTGACCAGGAGGTGACTCACCTGAAGAGAAAAGCCAATGCAGTGAGGATGGCAGAAGAGAAAGGTGGAAAGAACTGGATCCTTGGTGGTGGTGTTGACTCACTGAATTAACCAACACTGCAAAGGTCTTACCTCTAGATCTGCTTTTTAATATAAGGTAATAAATAAAGTTCCTATCATTAAGCCAGTTGAATTTTCTCCTCAACAAGCTTCAGCTGAATGCATCCTAAGAGATGCTATTGACTACAAAATTTAAGGACCAGCTTTTCCAGTATTGCAGATTATTTCAATTTCATACTTTGTGACTTCTCAGACCACTGCTAAAACATGGTGTAAACCTGGAGAGGGCCCAGTGGTATAGAGGTTATGTTCACACACTCCACTTTGGTGGCCCAAGGTTTGCAGGTTCGGGTCCCAGGTGCAGACCTAGCACCACTTGTCAAGCCACGCTGTGGTGTCATCCCACATAAAACAGAGAAAGACTGACACACATGTTAGCTCAGGGCCAATCTTCCTCACACAAACACAAAAAACAACAAAAACATGTTGTAAATCTGTTAGTGATTTTAAAAAACGAAAATATCCAGACTAATAGGCAATCATATCAAGTGCAGAGTTCTTTATACAGTATAGGTTTATTTTTTAAAATAAGCAGACAAGTATTTGAGCTGGTTAATATCACCTCTCAAAAACACCAACCAGGTTTTATAGATTTCAGCTTCCAGACTCTAGCCGTTCCCATGATTGATGACAGGATTTGCCTACCATGCTTACTTTATGGGGAACATAGCTGAAGAGATTTCCACATCAGCTTACGTCTTGAAATATATTCCAGGAAGACTGTGGCAAGTTTTTTGGGTTATTCTGATTTGCATATGCTTAAGACCAATTTTAGAAAAGTATACTTAGTAATCCAAACTGATTTGTGATGGAAAGAATGGTGATAACAAGAATAATCATTTTGATTTTAGTAAACATCTATTGAAGTCCAGTAACATACAAAGGATTCCAGGGAAGCAATACGGCATAACGATGGGGAATAAGGGCTTTTGTCTGAAGCGGATGTGGATTGTGGCCTTGAAAGGTATTCGTGCATTTTCTTGGGAGGAAAACCAAATGAGAGTACATGTTCCCCATCTGATTCCAAGGGCCAAGGTCAGAGTCCTCAGGAAGGTGTGTAGCTGGGACCTCCCTTCCTTTTGCCTTGAGTTTCTATGTGGAGGAAATTCTGTTAGTGAAAAGCTCTGTGCCCCACACCCTTTCCTCTCCAGGTGAGTGATTTCCCTGGCCTTGGGAGATGAACTAGGCCGTGGTTGAGTCAGCCCCTTCCACTCTCCTTTTGTTTGGGAATATGCTTCTCCAGTTTATTGAGTGCATAAGTCTGTACGATTCAGCCTGGCTTTTGTTAGTAATCAAGCTGATTTCAGTCTCCACGTATCTGACTCCTGGGTCACTCTCTCCATTGGATCTGGACTCCTGGGAGGAGAGAGCTGCTATACCAGAGGCTCCATGAGACTCTGGATCACCAGCTATGCTGCTTTGCTGCTCACGGCATGAGACGCTGGTGGCGGGCATATATTTCAAAAATTTTCTCCCAAAGTGTGTACAAAATCTTTTGGTTCACTCTCTTTTAGCCGAAAGTTCTTATACAGATTGGCTCTTGGAAGTCCTGCTTTTCTGTTCATCAGACAGGCTCAGAAAACAGGAGTTGCCACTGTTTATTGCAATCTTACTAAATGTTAGGTAGGGAGCTTCTCACAACTGGATGAAACGTAGTGATGTGTCCAAGTCAGGCTGAGTTCTCCAAAGTCCTCACCGCACAAGCTCCAGCCAGTTCTGCCAGTTTTCTTAAAGCTGCACAGGCGGAAGAGTGTTGCTCCATGGAACCAGCCACAAGCAAAAGTATTGAAGTGCTGACCTCAGTAAGGATAGCAGCAGGGACATTAACAAGTGGGCAAAGAGCGGGAGAAAATATAAAAGGACTGCTGGTGAATACGTATGAAACACTCCAATTACATTCAGAAATACTTAGGGGAAAAATTTCAGGAGGTGAGTTTATATGTTATGCAATTGAAGAACTAGAATCAGTACAATTTAGATTATTATTAATGTGATCCCAATTTGATTCACGGATTGATGACGAAGGAGGAAAGATGAATTGCGGTAAAAATTGCCACATCAGTGTTTTGGTGTCATAATTCTGTGTATGAATTCCATTTTGGAACATTATTATGAGTTTTTGTGCTTAGATTTGAACATAACTTTGACTTCCTTTGTATTTTTATAGTTTACCTTAAATCGTAGCACTAGAGTGTCAGGGACCACGCCTCTTGCCTGCAGCTGAGTCTTGTAGAAGGAGTTATTTGGATGCTGGATCTTGAGAATGGTTCTTACCCAGTTTGTGGGCTCTGACTGCCATACTTTTTGGAGAGAATGCCTGGCTTGCCAGCTAACACAAGCATAGATGTCATCATATCCACCATCTTGCCCCCATCAGGTCCCTTGTCATACTCACCATGACAGCTGCCATTATACCCGCCATCACGCACCACCACCAGAAGGAAGGAAGGGGGATTATAAGCTAAGATCCAAGAGGCTTAAAATTTGGAGGAGAGAGGTGGGCATATAAACCAGCATATCCAGTAAAGTGTTGTAGGTGCGTACAGGGTACAGAGAAAGGGTGAGGATGTGTCTCAAAAAAGAGAGCAAGTCTGTGGTCCAAATAGTAGTACCCCTGTTCAGTTTCAAAACCGTTATTTATTTGGATGATAAATTGTATGGCCACCCTAGTCTAGAAAGGGTGACCTATTCTTCCTGAAACTTGAAAAAAACATCAACAGCATCTTAAGGGTGAAGCTTACATCATTAGTGTAAAAATGACTATTCATGAGTTATCTGCAGTCTGGGGCTGTGACTTATGGACTGTTTATCTTCAATGTCAAACACTGATGTATGTGTGTGTATGTGTATGTGTGTATGTGTATGTGTATATCTGTGTGTGTATGTGTGTGAGAGAGAGTGAAAACAATAAATATGCAAGTTGAATGAATGTTATCAACTAACTAAATTACTAAAATAACTAAAATTATTAAATAACTAAAGTAATTTTCTTAAAAAACCTCTCTGAAATGACAGTAAGGTTATCAGGAAGTCTAAGGTAAACTGATTTAAGAGAAAATAAAGAGATTTTACAAACAACCTTAAGAGACAATTGGTCATAGAAAAATCGCTTGAGTACTCATGTCCTCATCCACTACAGGATAATGACGTGAGGATTCATTAGATGAAAATCTCCAAGAAGTTTCTGGGAAAGAGATACGCTATAAATGCAAAGTCATGGTACTCTGGCCCCAGTGCAGAGGGGACTTGAGAAAGAAAGTAAAAGACTTATTTGTAAATTGTAGATGGAGCTGGGAGATAGGGCTTAGAGCAAGAAGGAAGCAACCATGTTTCTAGCTTTGTATGACTTGATGACTAATAAAAAACCCCACATATTTTAGTTTAAGTTGGTAACAAAGACAATTAGTTGGTTCAGACTTTTTTCTCCCCAAGCTTTCAGGAAGTCTTCACAGATGGAAGCCATTGGTAACATGGTGCCGTCACCTTTCCTGCAGCGTGGCATCATCCACTAAGAGACTTTCACCTTCTTCCTCAGGACAGCCTTGCACACTCGTGTACAAGTTGGATTGTTTCGTGAAACTTTTGGCAGCCCCTGAAGGTCCCTCACCCTCCTTCCTTGTACTTGGAATTCCTTCATCAGAGAAAATTTCCACTCTATGTATAGAGAGACAGGTGACCGACTTAAAATACAGACAGCTCGTAGAAGAGCTAACATTCTAATTCAAACAATTTCAAGGGCTGGCCCCATGGCCAAGTGGTTAAGTTTGTGAGCTCTGCTTTGGCAGCCCAGGGTTTTGCCCGTTTGGATGCTGGGTGCGGACCTAGTACCGCTGATCGTACATCCAGCCATGCTGAGGTGGTCGCCCATATAGCAGAACTAGAAAGAGTTACAGCTAGAATATACAACTATGTGCTGGGGGACTTTGGGGACAAGAAAAAAAAAGGGAAGATTGGCAACAGATGTTAGCTCAGGGCCAACCTTTAAAAAAAGCAATTTCAAATGCTTGTAAAATCGGCACATCCAACCTTTAAAGTGAATAGATTTTGATGAGTTTAAAGCAGGGGAATGCAAAGGTACTGGAAAATCTAGGAAAGAGATGGTTGAGGAAAGGAAGGATAGGTCTTTTACTCGACAGTTTTGCTCAGAACTAGCTCTGTTTGTTGTTTTCCCACAGTATTGCCTCCAGCTATTCCGGAAAAGATAATGGGAAATGAAGGCATAATTATTCATATAATTATGTTTTACTGAACAAAAATATTACTAACTAAAGCATTACTGGGTTAGTAAAACATTGCATCTTGAACTTTAATGGAGGTGAGGAGTGCGTGTGCCTCCCACGAGCTGGTATATACGATGTTTCTTTATTTGTTATAACGGCCTCCATTCCCCTCATCTTTCTACCAACTCACAACAAAGATACTTATTCTCTACCTTTTTCAAGGGCATAATTCCTTTTGACAAAAAGAAACGTATGATTACAAATTCTGTGTGAAAGTCCAGCACAGATTTAGAAACAAATGGGAGGTTAAAAAATTAAAATCCAAATTTTGTTGAAAGGATTTCTAGCTTTAGTATTAAGATGCTTATTTCACTTTTAGAAATAAGATGTAACTAATAAAATACACTGGCCCTTTCTCTTAGAAAGCAATTCAAAATTTAAAAAATTTAGTTCCACAGTTAATTTCTTACCCAAAATTATGGCTACACCCTTGGCTACAGAGGATTTGCGTTTTGATCAACGAGGATTTCGTTTTCTTTAGAGAATAGCTAACACACTTCACTGCCCCAATGACCTTCCCATGACATTCTCCCACACCAAAGACTGTAGATGAAACAGCTTCGACTGACTGAAGCCCATGTGTAACTCCTTCAGAATTGAAAATGGGAAGATTAACCAGTTCCTCATTCATGACACGGGGGAAAGGCAAAGGCAGAAACTTTTGTGATCAAAATAAGGTCCCTTTTACTACTTTCAATTCCTGTTTCTATATATAGAACATGAATAATTTTCTCACATGTGGTTGTTGAAACAATCCGCTATAAATAGAAGTTGTGCATTTTTCTCAGCTCCTTCTGGTGTGCCTCGATAAAGAGGATGGGGATGACTTCTAGTTTTTGTACCTGAACAGTGTTTGGAAGACAACATAGGGAAGACGCTTGAAATGCAACCAGAGGCTTTCTACTCTTACTTGCTAGCACAGATGGAAGTGCCCACAGCTGGGGCAGAGACTGGCTTGCTGCTTACCAAACTCATTTCTTCTTCTTGGGAAAATAAGAAACTGCACTAGCCAATAGGGTGGCGGCTATCCACATGTGGTTAATTAAATTTAAATTACTTGCAATTCAATAAAATTAAAACTTCAATTTTTCAGGGGTAGTCGTCAGATTTCAAGTGCTCCATAGCCACATGTGGCAAATGTCTACTATTTTGTATAGTGCGGAAACAGAATATTTGCATCATTGCAGAAACTACTGGGCCATACTGAGCGAGACTGCGTTCCTCAGTCTCCTTTCTGGCTATGGAGCTCTAGTCAACGAAATGTGAGAAGTAATGTGTATCCAGCCTTAAAACTTCCCAATCACAATTATTCACCCCCACCCCTTTCTATGGCAAATTTGGAAGTCACATGTTGCAAACGGAAGAGCCACAAATTAGTAAGAGCCTCAATAAGTGACAAAGGCCAGTAAAACAGTACAGGTGAACTTGACTCAGCTTTCAGCAAATATCAGATTAAGAGAATGGCCTTTCCACTTATGATTTCAGATGGCCTCCAAGTAAGTGTCATTAAGTTAACAGAGAGAAGCATGGGGCTGGGGCACGGAGAAAAAAAAAATCAAGAATATTACATCTAGGAAGAAATTTGGGAATGTTTCTATGCAAAAATAGATGAAAAAGTGTAGTAAATTTTTAGAAAACTGTATTGCCAAGAAATGAGAATTCTGGGCTAAAAATTCAGTTTGAAACACCCCTGAATTTCCACACTTGCACTAGCAGAAAACTGTGTCCTCTGTTGGGGCATGCTCCCAAGTCCCAATTTTAGCTGTGGCAGTGGTGGTTAAAGCACCAGCAACATCGTCCCAGAGGGCAGGCCAGAGTCACAGGGAGCAATGGATGAGTGAGTTCGTTTCAGAAAATGAGAATGACGGTCTAATCAAGAAATTTCCCCCATTGCTCTGGGAGGGCCATCTCACAGTGCATGGCTGGCAGTATTCCATCTTTGCTATGGACCAGTGGCTGCTCCCCACCTCCCATTCCTTCCTTTTGCAAATGGGAGTGTTTATCAGTGGCACCCTAGCCCAAATGCGCTATTGAATTTTGAACATGTGTCGGGGATCAGGGGGAAGTGGAGGCAGATAACTTGTCTTTTAGGTCATAGGTCACCAGATAACATAGAGTCACTTCCAGAGCTGATTGAAAGGACTAACCATTCCCTGGAGATGCTGAACTTTAAGCCAGATTGAGTAATAGGATGGGATTTTGAATTGTCTCTCTTAAAAATCTCGGCTCCATTTAGTTGAATGCCCTCATTTTATCAACAAGGAAAACAGGGCACTTAGAGGATAAAGGTGATGGGTGTAAAATCACAGGCCAGAGTCAGAAATAGAGGCCAGGTTCCTGGACATCCAGGCCTGTATGCTTTTCACAATGCTATGTGTCAACTTATTCCAACCTTACTGACAAAGGAGTCCAGTATATATGGGTGGTATTGGCACTAAAGAAACTAACTTACAAATTGATGCAACATTTTCTAAAAGCATTCCTTTAAAATAGTAAACTATTTCCACATTAAGATAAATTAACTACAGTTGATATTTTAAACATGCATAGGATATTTGGTGTCATTACAAATTACAATTATTGATCGTTTTAAAACTACATAGAAGTGATTTAAGGAATTTTTAATATCTGTATTCTACACTCTCAGGACGAGTCCCTCAAATAGTCGTCTTCCAAGAAATACTTTCTATCACTTAGCTTAATGTTAATATTTGTGTTTTATATTTTTTCTCTTTTCTGTCAACTTCCTCTGTGCACCGTTAGGATCTACTATTGAAGATACCTTTGGTAAATTCATCATATTTTAGTGCTGTTCTGTTCTGAGATACAGAAGATAAGAAATCAATTACATTTTAGACAAAAATTCTTAGAGTTGGAAGGCATTTAGGAATCATTTAGTCCCCCCAACTCACTTTACAGATACAGAAGTTGAACAGTAGCCAATAGTGCCTGTTACCTAATAAAAGATCAATAAAGTTTTGCTGAAAAGAATGAAAAACATTTCTTTTCACTTCAAATCATATAACCTGTTAATGAAAACATTGCAAGACTCTGACGCCCAAATTGATACTCTTTCTACTATATCATGAACATCCATTTGATGTATTTGATCGATTGATTATATCATTTTATATTAAACATATTTTACTTGGGAAAGTCAATCCATTACTACTGCTGGTCATATCTCTCTTGGAATAATCTCTCTCACATTTTGTTCTGGCCCCTAAAATGTGTAATTGCAGCTTTGAGTGTTATCTCCCTCCATTGGAGTCTCTTCTGTCCGTTTTGTTGTATTTAGGGGCAAATATAAGTGAGGCCTCATAAAGTAGAGTTAGAATTGGATTTGTTACTCTCTTAACCGAGTTTTGCATATTTCATCCTGTTTTTTATCTTTGTCAACATATTCATCTCGATTCTATCCACCATGAATGATTATCTTTGAATCCAGTCTAGAAAAGTCAGGCCCCCTGGATCCTGAGAAGCTACCCTGAAGTCTTGTTTGTTGACTGATAGATGGATTTTTCTGGGTATACAACTCTCAATTTATGTTTGCATTTTTTGTCATCATAATACTTTATGTCAGTTTTAATGAGTCATCCCTTGAAATTCATTGTCCCAACTTATTATTATGACTTCTCAAGTTTCTCTCTCTTAGAAGAAGATGAATCTCCTTTATATTTTGTCATTTCTCATGTGCTTTTCTAATTAGCCATTACTTCATATTTTACTTCTTTATTAGAGTTTGTATTGTTCTCTGTCATCTAAATTAAATCCATTTTATTTTATTCTTGATGTCCTAGCTCATTAGAATCACATAATCGTGGAATTCTGGAGCTCAGAGGGGCCTCACAGAGTTCAGAATCTCAACCTTTCGGCTACTACAGATTCCTTTTATTATTTCTCGTTCTCCTTTGGGTTCCATATTTTGAAAGATTTTGGTCTAAAGACAACCAATTTACTTCAGTAATCTTTAAATTGTTTTTCCATCTTTTATGGCCAATGACATATATATTGCTCTTCGGAACTTCTCATCAGCACAAGACAACCAGTGTCAACTGCTCCAAGGTGATAAAATTCCTGCCAATAGGAAAAAAAAGGATACCAACCAGACTATGAAACTTAATGTTTCCATAAGCCCCACAATGTTATCTTGAGCAAGTGCAGATTTTCCACTAGGCCTTTTGAAATGTTGAGAATAGTTCACAGAATACTTCTTAAGAAAAAACCCTTCAGAATCAGGAAACCGTAGGCTGTAGTTCACAGACTTAATCCAATCCTCTTGTTTTCACAAGTAAGCAAACTGAGACCCTTCTGGTAAGAAATAGGTCTGATCATGGTTTTATTTTGATGCTGAATTCACGTCCTGAATGCATGTCTTTCCCTTATTGCACACTTCCTGACTTCAAGAAGATATTGACTAAGGCACCACTGTATTCATATACCTTCTCTTAGGTCCCTGAAGCTCAATATTGATGTATGGAAATTCTGCAAACCTAGGAGACCAGCTGCCAGAGTACCTGGGGGTTAAGACGGTACCAAGTCAGAATATAGAACTTTTGCTTGGGCAATCTCAAAGTGCCAGATGACTTTGACATTCTCTAGAAATATCCTACAAAAGTATGACTAAGTCTAATTCTGTATTCTAGACTGGTTTGAAAATTTCCTGAATCTGACCCAATTTCACACAATACAGGGTAATTCTGAAATTGTGGATATCGCTTTCCCCCAGGAGGCTTTATATTGGGCTTCTATCTATTTGTTTTAATACTTTTAAAAATGTCTGTTATCATCCATACATGCCTACTCATTTAATCCTCCAAACAACCCCACGAGGCAAGTAGAATTATTATTTCTACTTCACAGTTTGGGAAACTGAGTCCTACAGTAGTTAAGAGTGTTCCTGGAAATCACACAGCTAGTTAGTAGCAGAGTTAGGTAATGAACCCAGGCAGTCTGGCCAGAGTTTATACTTTTTACCGTTAAAGAGAAAAACCACAGCCTCCCAAATGGCATCACTTGTGCTAAAGCCAATGATACCAAACTTAGATTTAATACTTAACCTAATTGCAGTTTTGACGTTCCCTAGAAATGTGATCTTCACCAGCCAGTCTGGAATTTTCTGGTCAGTAACAATGACGTAATCTATCACGTGGGCCCTCTCGCTCCCCAGAGGAAGAGGAAATCCATAAAATCCTTGTCTTCCCTTCTCCCCAAAAGATGTCCTGGCTTGGAACAATCTTTTCTTCTGGAAATAACTGCCTTGCCCCCCCCCCCCCCCCCGCTTATAAAAGACTTCCATTTTGTACAACTCTTCAGAGTATCTTTCTACTTGCTAGATGAGATGCTGCCCAATTCGTGAATCACCTATTAAAGCCAAGTGGATCTTCAAATTTGCTCAGCTGAATTTTGTTTTTTAACATTACCAACACACCATCGTGTCTGGCTTCTTGCAGACCAACTAAATACCCTATAGTTAAAGGAGTGAGGGAAAAAGGGACACCCCACAACTTCATCTTTGGCTTCATCTTTGAGTTTGATTACTGAAGCCTTGGGGATTATAAAGGTCATGACCTGGCCAGTTGTATTTGTGCTTCTGGCCACTTATTTCTTGGGGCCAATGCAGTGGAACTGTTATCAGGAGGATAATTTTGGGATCTTCTACAAGAATTTGAAACCACTGGGGGAACATCAATGTGGTACATATTTGCTGATTATTGTATTATTGTTTTAAGGGATTTTGGTGGGTTTAGGGGGCTACTCATACATTAGCCACGGACAAGGAACACCTCTCTCCCTCCTCTTACCCAAGCAAGATGCAATTTCTATTCATTCATCTTAACTCTTGCTTGACAATCTCTATTCATGGAAAAACATTATAAAGTGTTGATTCCTTATCATTGTAAAGCAAACAAGGCAATATTTCCCCTCCTTCAACAATAGATAACAGAGAAGTAACGTGAGCATCCAAATTGCTCCAGCACCAGAGTATGCAATCATGAAACTATGGAAACACAGCATTCATCTTCTGTGAACTAGCAGGACTGCTGTGCTGATGGGGAAATCATCTATGATTAAAGAGAGGAGCGTTCAGACTGGAATAACCTGCTGAGGATGGAAATGTTGACCTCACTTTGGATTTTATTATTCGCAGGGAATTTTTATTTGCTTTTACTTTCCCCAGGTGGCCTGCATGTTAGAGGAAAGCAAAATATATTATTGATGCTCTGGTCGAAAAAGAAGTGTATTCCTCTAAGAGTGTTCCTTTAAGGTAGAGTATGTAAATGTGACATCCATCTTCAGCAACCCCTAGGGGCTGCTGTAGATACATTTGCTTGAAGACTATTCCAGCTGCCCAGTCTTTAATAAAACGACTGGTGGACAATTATTTCATTTACCCCCCATTGCTCAGTGATATTGATTCCTGTGGCTTACAGGCTCAAATGCACCAAATTGGAGGAGACTGTGGCAGTGCATAATGTGGTCACAAGGAAGTACATTGTTTGTTCTGTAAAGTGCATTGGGGATGACAGCTTCCTTCCATTAGAATGTCTGTTTAGCTGCAGAAATAGGATAAAGGAGAGGCTAGTTCCCTTGGGTCTGTGTTTCAAGGAGGAAGAAAAAGAAATAATTGAAAAACATTATAAGGAAATGTTTTCTTCTTTCCCTGCTGCATATCCTTTAGGATCTATTCGTTTGTAAATATCAATCACCTTCAAAATATTATATAAGTGACTTCTTGTGGCTGTCAGTTAATGTATTTAAATCCCATAATGCAATGCACTTTAAATTTAATAACTGTTGAGGGACCGACAAGGAAAATATTCTCCATTTTTATCTGTTTAAGATCATCATAATTCCATCCCAAGTTCAGTCAATTTAGAGGATAAATGATTTCCTACAAATTCCAAAAGGGCCCAAATCAACCCAATTGGTCCTTATCATCTTGCAGCATCTAACAAGCAACACACAGATATTTCCAGTGGGAAAACAGAATTTGCAAAGAGTATGAAATGAGCGACTATTAACTGCCTGAGAAAGGTTTTCCATTTTGGCAATTAGAAAGTTTTTGCATAATAAATGAATAATAATTATTATAATCAAGTTTCATTTCTTTGAATAATCAGTTACCAACTTAATTAGTAAAAATTTGCTCCAGCCTGCAATCTGCAGAAAATTGTGTACAAATTATGCAAGTCTCTGAACGTTTTCATCCATTTTGTCATATACACAATTACTTAAAATTGCCTTAATCTTAGTTCTTTATTATCTTGGGAGTTATTTAACTCCAGAAGCTCTTTCCCTGGACAGAAAATGCAAGTTCTTCTCATTAAAAGGCAGAAATAATTGTATTTTTCTTTGATAGTATAATTTTGTTTTGACAAATGAGCACTTCAGCCATTATCTGGGCCAAGGTTAGTGTAAGAAAAGATACCACAGGAAATTATTCTTTCTGGAACCCTGCTTACCAAGGCTCACTGGCTGCTTCCTCTGTTCTCTCTCTGATATCTCAGTTTGGATTTCAATGGAAAATAGGAAATGAAGAGAAAAAAATGAAAGGTTGCCAGATTCCATAATGATGATGACATCAATAGGACATGAACTTAGTGTTAATTCTCATGGTTCGACTAAGGGAATGAGTTTATAACTCACTTTGCCAAATTGAGGGCTGAAAATAAAAAAAAATATTTTAGGTGGTTGTGGATCTTACTATGTGGTATAGAAATAGTGAGATGATAATTGGGAGAACGGCTTCAAACCCTGTCTATCTCAAAATCACCAGGGGAGCAGTTTGAGTTGAGATATTTTTGGTTCATTTTCAGAGACCCATCCCACAATAACTTCAGCAATAAGGAACACTCTGGTGTCTAATGGTCTCCAAGGCACGTTGGGCCTTTCGTGCCCGGAATAGTCAGATCTCTGTGCTTTTCTCTGGTCTTCTCTGAACATCTTCTTACAGTTTCTTCACATGGCTTTCTCTACTTCTCAGATCCCATGTCCTCCTCACCCCCATTTCACAAACTTTCCAAGTCTTTTCTGTGAGCACCTAGTTAGGTTCCTGGAGAAACAGACTGCAGGAGGGTGTGAGCCCCCGTCTCTAGCCCCCTCCCGAGGGCCTCACTCTCTCTTGCCAGTGTACACTCAGCCAGCCTCAGTCAAATTCACCCATAACCCTATCTGAACTCTGCTTACTGGTGTCCCACTGCATCTTGCCCAGGTAAGTCAGAAAACCCAGCAAAAGTTTAGTCTGAGAGCAAGAAAGAGAAAAGGAGGGAGGTAGGAGAGAGGGATAGAGAGAGAAAGAGAATAATATTAATTTCTTTCTCCTAACCCCAGTTCTAACATTTCTGGAGAATGAACTGATTGGCTCTTTCAAGTCAACTATTCACCTTTAGACAAATCAACCTCGTGGGAGCAGAAATGACTTTAGGTTATGAAATGGTTGTTCCCATAACAGCCATGTGAGTGGAAGGGGGTGGGATATGGGCACAGTTCGCAGAAAAGCGGCTAGCAGCTGGGCAGATACAACAGTAGGGAATAGTGTAGGAGCTTTCAAAGTATGTTCAAATACTTTCGGTTTCCACTCAGATGCAGAGAGCTGGAAAGAGCTTCAATCCTAAATGTCAATGAAAAAAAAAAGCCAAACAGACAGTAACTTCAAGCTTTTCTTGAACTTTGCCTTTCCTACCCATTGGCGTGGTGGCAAGGCAGCCAACAGGTCCAGAATCTAGGGAGAGATAGGAGACTTTGGGGAGAGATGCAATGTGAGCACTGACTTTCTTAGGCAAGGCGCAGCAGGAGAGCAATAAGCGGAGTTCAGCTAGGGTTATGGATGAATTTGACAGAGGCTGGCTGAATGTGCACTGGCAGAGGGTGAGGCCCCCAGGGGAGGGCGCTACAAATAGAGAGGAATTCAGACCCTCCTGCAGGCTTTTTCTCCATGAACCCCACCAGGCGCTCACAGAAAAGACTGGGAAAGACCTAAGAGAGTCTGCAGAATGGGGATGAGAGGTCAGGAGCAAGAAACTCAGAGTAGATCTTTCTCCACTTTCTCCCTATGAAACAAAATACTTAATTTGTGGCGAGAAGAATGAGAAAACAATCACCCTCAAAGTACTGGTGAAATTCTATTGCAGTTGAGAGAAAGGAAATGAAAAAAAAATGTTGAGTCCCGAGGGAGAAACAGGAATCTGTGATGGGTTCAGAACCACACCAGGATTGTCCAGCAGTGGGAAATATACCTGTGCCCTGAGCTTAGCCACATCCATCTGGACTGCCCCATGGGAGCATCCAGGATGCTGGCAAGGATCTTCATACCCAGAGGTCATGGGTGGTATGGATAAAAAGCCCCAGCCTGCTAGTATTTGAGTGGGATCAGAGAGTGGTGAAATCCTTCTCTGCTACATACATATTTCTTGACCTCGAACCCAGAATATTTTGTTTTGGTGGACGTGGAGCAGGCCTTAGGAATCTGGGTTTAAAAAAAAAAATCACATGGGGTTTCCAGTGAGAAAATACAAATTGTATGGGTATTATAGTATGATTGGATTTTGCAATTAATATTAACTATTCAATGTTCCAGGTAAGGATATCTCAGTTCCACCGTTGGATGGCTGGTGATTAATTATATTGTGAGAGTTTAAGATCAAAAAGGAAGACAAATGAGCAGCTTGAGATCAGAGCCTGGATCTGTCTTGTACCCCAATTGGTGTTGCCAGATTCAGCAAACAAGAATATAGAACACCCAGTTAAACTTGAATTTCAGGTAAACAATGAAGAATCTTTTAGGATAAATCTATCCAATGCAGTATTTGAATATTTATCTGAAATTTAAATTTAACTGGCTTTCCTGTAATTTTATTGTCAACGCTAACACCGTGTCTCTAGCCCAAGGTCTAGCGCATAGTGGGTGCTTAACAACTGTATGTGGAATGATTGCATTGAAAGATACACTTTAATCCTTTGAATATTAATTAAATTACACTTATTGGTTTGAAATGAAAGAATCAACATTTAGATACAGTCATGCATCACTTGACGACGGGGATATGTTCTGAGAAATATGTCCTTAGGTGATTTCCTCATTGTGTGAATATCACACAAACCTAGATGGTATAGCCTACTACACACTTAGGCTATGTGGTACTCACCTTATGGGACCACTGTCATATATGTGGTCGATCATTGACTGAAACGTTGTTTTGGGGAGCATGACTGTCTGTACATTGCCAGTTAAACAGTCCTGGAGTATTTAATCCCCAAAGATTTTTAGCACCAATCAGGGGCTCAAATTTGTCCATCTCTTTGTTCTATGGCATCTGAGGAGATCTTTGGGAATCCTCACCATGAGGAACCATGGCCTCCTGAACTAATTTTCAACAAATCTAAGGACTCATAACTGCTGATCTCTAGAGAAATGGATGATAGATACTGATCAGAATTATAGAAGTGAAAATAGGTTCGGATAAAGAAATACCTTCCTTAGAAAAAAGCCCTGCTTTCAAGGGGTCTTTAAAGTCTGTTTTCTTTCATTCTAATGCTTCTTTCTGCCTTCTTCTTTTTCCCTTCTACCTCTCTGGAAATTGATGGGTGTTGACCATTTTACTTATGACATACAGACAACAAAAGGGGACAACTGGACGGATATTTTCCATAAGGACCAATTACATGAAATGGGCTCAATTAACTTAGCGCATGACATTTCAAGGTCTCAGGTACCTGCTAATATTTTCAACCTTCTAACAGAAAGTGATATGGGCATCTCATTCCCCCTTGATAATCTAACAAAGACTCTATTAGCAATAGGCTATAGTCACTTAAATACTACTTCCTGGATTCAATTTCGATTTACTTTATGGTAGTACAAAAGGCAAAAGTAATGAAGATACCTAGAGAGACTTAAACTTTTATTTTTACGTAAAAAACCACTGTCATTTATGGTGGTAGACAAATCAACTTAGCTTTGGAAATGATTTTTTCTCTTTTTATTTCAGAAAGAGCTACCTGAATGGCTATTTTTAGTTTGCAAACGAAAAATCAAATATGCACTCTGTCTTTTGGGGAGAATTTGTAACTGGACCTTTTGGCTGACTCAAGCATGAGCTCTGTTCTGAATGCAGGAGTCCTATCTGTTCCCTCCCATACCCACTGGTGTCTGGCATTTGGGGTTGCTGGTAAGGTGTTCAGCATATTTGCATAGGAGTACTGTGGTTTCGTAGAGTTTGAAGTCATCATATTGAAGGACATGTGACCTTATTTCCTAGTCCCAGTCACATGGAGTCTAAAGACACAGAGGGTTTTGGACACATGTGTTTCAACCAGCAACCCTGCCTCAGAAATGGATATATATTGCCTATGTACCTATGTACCTGGCTGCCATTCCTTCACCAAAGCTAATTGCATAAGATTGCACAGACTTTCTTGGGAATATGGAATAGGGACAGTGCAACCATTGCATTCTTTGTAAGTTTTTTTTTTCAAAGACAGCTGCCCCTAGTTGGGACTCATCAAAATCAGAACAGACTTATCCAGCTTATAACTGGAAAATTCTCCTCGCTTCTTTTGGCAAGTAGGTATGTGCTTAATTTCAACTAGAAGCTAGAGCCCACAAAAGTGTGTATTATGTAGGTTTTCCAACTAATTCCCATCTCTGAGTGTAGGAATGTAAGCATCACATCACTTAGGTGCTTCCTTTGAAGAAGAAAAAGATACAGTTACACTATAACTTTCTTCCCTCTGTCTGATGGAACTTTCCCCGTGTTTTCTGGGGCCCTGTGTTAGACAGCTTGGGCTGTCTTAACAAAATAACATAGACAGTGTGGCTTAAACAGGAGGAATTTATTTCCTCACAGTTCTGGAGGCTGAAAGACTGAGCTCAGGGTTCTGGTGAGAGTTCCTACTAGAAACGGTCACCTTCTTTCTCGCTGTGTCCTTACATGGTAGAGAGGGAGGGAAAGAGGGAGAGAGAGAGAGAAGCAAGCTCTCTGGAGTCTCTTCTTATAAGGGCACTAATTCCATCATGAAGGCTCTACCTGTATAACCTCATCTAAACTTGCCAAAGACCATGACACTGAGGGTTAGGGCTTCAACATACAATTTTAGGGGACACAATCCAGTCCATAGCAGGTCCTAAGAGAAAAATAATCATGCCTGGGAATACCAAATCATGTTGGAAGAGTCCAGGAACCTAGATTTGTTTGTTATAAGTAGCTTTTTAGAATAGTTTTCCTTTAGATTTGCAAATATCTTTTGCGTCCTCTTTTCTCTATTCTATTTCCAGTTCCACACTCCCAAAAGCTTGCCAACATTTCAGTTGGATTGTGATTATTTCTGGGTTTGCTTGGGTTGCCTGGTGTGTTAGTGATTATTACCTTTTACTCTGCTAAAAATCAATTGCATTCTTTCTTTTGAGGAGGAGTAGTGTGTGTGTGTGTGTGTTTTTTAATGTATTGAATAAATCAGTGTTGAGGTCCTAAAGAAGTTGCATTCATAACAAGAACTTCAAGGCTTTCATAGAGGTCTTCAATTGTAGTTCAAAAGTGCTCTGCAGAGGCTGAAAAACATATTTCTCACATTCCATTTATTTTCATTTATTGGGGCTTGACCCTGTAGTGTCACTGCCATTTGCTTATTGATCACAGTCGCCTACAACCACAGCTTGAGAATTGTCAGCTTTTTCGTCTTTTCTTCATTTTCCTGGAGAATTACAGCTTCCATTTTATCATCATTGAAATTTCTATACCAACCACTTTCCAGGGAGCTTACAGTTTCTAAATCTGAATAATTTTATCGTCATGAAAATCGTTAGAACAATCAGCTCCTCAAATTGTTTCAGGGGTCTGAAACTTTGATGTGCTGATGAACACCAAAAAGTTCAAGTTGCCAGATTGGTAGGGCCTGTTGACCTTATGACCATTCCTTGACCATAGAGCAAACAGATATTTATTGAGCACCATCGATGTGCTAGGAAACGGTCGGAATCTGAGACTGGCCCAGTGAACAAAACAGCTGGACCTTCATCCCACCACGGAGAGACAGGCAATACACAAATCCATAGGCAATCATGTCTGTGGATAAAATAAGCCAGGGAAGGAGAAAGAAAGCTACAAAGTGATATTTCATCAGAATCCCAAAGGGAGAGAGGAAGCATGAGACCCTCTACTAAAAGAGCATCCCAAGTGTAAGGAGCAGCGAGTGCAACGACCTTCAGGTTGGAACATACTTCACATGTTTGAAGCATTGTAAGGAGGCTAGAGTAGCTGAATCAGAGAGAGCAAGGGGAGCAGTGGGGAAGATGAAGGCTAGTGAGTAAGGGACTGGGTAGGCCACAGTAGGATTTTGGCTCCAGCCACACCAGTCTTCTTGCTGTTACTCAAACCTCATTCCCAACTCTGGGCCCTGGCCTTAGATCTCTTCTGGAAAACTGTTTTCCCAGATTTTCAGGTGACTCATTCCTTCGTTTCTTTCAGGTCTTAGCTCAAATGCCGCCTCCTCAGTGAGGCCTCCCCCACTTGCCTTCTAATCACTTTCTTCCTTGCTTCATTATTATTATTATTGGTATTATTGTTTAGCATTCATTTATTGCTTATAGTCTGCCTTCTCCATCGAATGTAAGAGCTTTCACGGTTTTGTTGTTTTGTTCATAGCTTTTTCCACAGAGCCTTGAAAATAGTAAGCACCCTCACCACATTTATTGAATAAATGCTATCATCATGTAAACAAAAACAAACACAGAAAATTGATCTAATGCATAAGTAGTCACAAGAAGGGGAATTAATGTAAAATATTTAGAAAAATTTTTTTGAGGTTTTTTTTTTTTGATTAGCTCTGAGCTAACTACTGCCAATCCTCCTCCCTTTGCTGAGGAAGCCTGGCCCTGAGCTAACATCCATGCCTATCTTCCTCTACTTTATACATGGGACGCCTACCACAGCATGGTGTGCCAAGCGGTGTCACGTCCGTACCCGGGATCCGAACTGGCGGACCCTGGGCTGCCAAAGTGGAACGTGCGAACTTAACCAACGCACCACCGGGCGAGGCCCCTTTTTGAGTTTTGAAGTAAGTAATAGATATAAATCAATTGTAAAGGAAAGAGAGGACATTACAAACTGGGAAAGGAATAGAAACAAGCTCCTGTTGAAATCTTGAAAAATTACATTTTGTAAGCAAGTTCTTTAGGCTGGCTACTTAAAAGGGACTGTGAGGGATAATTAAAGATGAGCTGGGAAGATATTAGAAACTCAGTCTTCGGAGGTCTTACATTCTACAACGGGAAGTCTAGATTGTTAGGCTCAGCAGTGAAGAACCCCTCTGGTTTCTGGAGCAGAGTACTCAGAAATGAAAGTGGTGTTTGGAACAGAATCTTGTGGCATCGCGTGTTAGTGAACTGAAGCAGGGAGGGGATAAGAGGTGAGGAAACTTTTGGGGAAAGCCCTTGCAATGGTTCCAATGAGATCTAATTGTAGAAATTTAAAGCTGGACAGACCTTTAAGCCTTGTCTCGTCTAAACCTTTCATTTTACAGATGAGGAAAGCGGGCCTGTTAGGTGATCCTCAGATATTTACAGTGGGGAGATCGCGGGAAATGGGAAGGACAGGAAGGTGATCAGGGGAGTAAGAGAATGACAATTGGAGCCAGCTGAGAGAATGCTCACTATGCACTAGCTAGCAAGAATGTCTGGTATTTAAAATAAGTACATCTCTCAGGAGAGTAATGTATATTGGAAATAAAATTATGTTGATTAGGAAGAATTGTTCTTAAGGATCCTGTGCCAGAGTTGCCCAGAAAATTTGCTTTGTGAATAAGCGATAGAAGTACATCATCGGATTTCATGAGGCTAATTCACTGATTCAGAGCTCTCTGGTATATAGCACAAAATATTGTGATATATACGGAGGAATGCTATGTTTGCTGTTTCTGTTAGACTAAGAATCATAATCTTCTGATGGGAGGTGAGCTCAGAAACTTATAACTCATGAACCTTGGCCATATAATTACCATGTTTCTTTTTTAACACTTCTCTTTGAGCATAAGGAAAAATTTAAGAGAAGTGTGCTAGTCAATGAGTATTTTCTCCAGTAATAAGCATAAAAATGAATTTTTCCTCGGCCCATCAGTATTGTTCCTGATTTTATAGCAAATTTTCAAAGTAGTCATACTAGGTGTCTATAAATCTTACAGCAGGGTAGTTCATAACTTAAAGAGGTCCTACCGTCATTTTTATTGTGTGTGAAATTTACTTGTTGGTAGGGTGACCATACACCCGAGTTTCTCTGGGGCGGTTCCAGTTTATGCTGATTGTCCTGCTATAATTATTAGTAGCTCCTTAAGCTTTCATTCTCAAAAGTGTTCTAGTTTGGATGATGAGTTATATGATTGTTAGAGACTAGAGAAGAAGCTCCAACTGTAGCTGCAACTCACCAGCAGATGAGTTAACTTTTAATTACAGGCCATTCATCTCTCCTAGTCCTTGCCTCTCACACATAAGAATCTATATAACCTGTAATTATACAATTAATTCTTTTCCAATAAAAGAAATTAGAAAAGACTCTAATTAACTGAAGGGATATATTTTTCTGGCATAAAATTGTTCCCAAGAGTGGCTAAAATGGAAAGCAAATGATCTTTATCATGTGTATACTGAGAATGGGAAATCACTGGACTCAGCCAGACTTGAAAAAGTAATCTTCACGGTGGTTTTGAACACTTCAGGCTTTTCCTAATAAGTGGGCACCCAGAACTGTTGAGGTCAGTTGTATTCTTCTGGCTGGTAATTTAGGGTATCCATCAAGAAGCATTGTAGCTGAAAGAAGGAAAGACAGTATGATGTATTATCAGTGGGCACGGAGTAAACCATGTCCCTGAAGATTTTCAAGTAAAGGGCGAATAGCTATTTTCAGCCATCTTTGAACCGTCTGTCTGAGAGGGATAACATAGGAAGATTCTTTGAAGTTTTCTTTCAACTTTATAATCATATGTGACATACTTTCAATGTGGATGAACGTTGAAAAACTCTGTCTGACAGTGACTGATGGTTTTTTCCTCAAAGACTTCCTGCATGGAAAATCTGGAAAGTTCCTCAGAACCCCTTGTCCTTTAAGACCTCTCCAGAAGATCTATCTTCCTTTGTTTCATCAGTGATCTCTCTGTCTTTTGGTCAATTTTGTCATTTACACCTGATGTTGGTAATCAACAATCTTTCATTGATTTTCTCCTTGAAATCATTTATATATATATATATCACTTATATATATATATATGTATTTGTGTATGTATTTTTTATTTTATGAGGAAGACTCGCCCTGAGTTAACATCTGTGCCAATCTTCCTCTATTTTGTATGTGGGTTGCCGTCTCAGCACGGCCACTGATGAGCAGAACTGAGCCCAGGCCACTGAAGTGGAGCATGCCAAACTGAACCACCAGGGCACAGGGCCAGCACAGATTACCTTATATTTTGAAGTCAATTATTCTTTATTCCTTAGCCATCTCTTTTCTAACTAATCTATAAAATTCCTTTATTTTCTCCTATCATTTTCCTTTGTAAGATGTAGAATCCTTTGGTAAGAAGTTTGGACCCCATTTTCTCTTAAGGAGTCATTGCTTAAGCTGGACACAATATTAGATTTACCAGTAGAAGATGTTTCTCATGTGTTTAGTTCACTGAAGGTGCTTATTGCCTGCAATTCACTCTTGAATGAAAGCTAAGACCTTGTAAGTATCTATCTTAAGGTAAAACACTATATGATGACATCTTGCAGTTTACCTCTTAATAAAATTTTGACTTCATTTTCCAATGACTGTAGTACTGGCTTATAGTTAACTCATGGTTAAATTAGGCCACACAAAGCTTTCCTCGTTAATTTTGCCCTTGTAACCAGCAAGTCTTCTTCCTTCCTGAATTGAAAGCTTGCCAATTTTGAGAAGAACATAAACTTACTCTAACATCATCACTATAATTAGCAAATTATGTTTCAATACACTAAATGTAAGAAAACCTATGTTGTAAGTTTAACAGACTCAATTTACATCATAGCTTTTATTTATTCATTCTCTAAATGACTCATTTGTTGAATGAATAAGTGGGTGAAAGAAATATCTAATAGTATTTGAAGTAGCTCCATGGAGAGATATAAATAGGATGCAGAACCAAATAAAAACACCTTTCTCCAGATTCCACATCCTTTTGGAGGCAGGGTGGCCATACTCTGTGGATTTCTCACTTCAGAAGGGTAGAAAGGAGTAGAAGGCGGAGGGAGAATGAATAATAGCTACCATTCTTTTTATGCTTGCTGTTTACATGAGTCTCTGAATTCTCATAGTGCTTCCAATAGCTGAGTATTACTACCCTCATTTTACAGGTGAGAAAACAGAGGCTGCGGAGTTAATTAGTCCCTCAAGTAAGCAGTGCTTTGTTTAAGCTTATGTTCTCTGACTTTGCCTTGCAGCCCCGTAAATTGAGAAAGCCCAAAGTTGTTATAAAAGCAGAAGCACTTTGCTTTACAACTTGGACAGCAATTTGAACTATGGACAGAAGCAATCAGAGCCTAGAATGGACCGACACAACAAAGACTTAAAGGATCCATGGACGTGGTTAAGGAAGGGCACGAATCAAAGCATAAAAAGTTTTTTGTTTCAACACATAGATATTTCTAAATTTGAAATTGACATTTCTGAGAATGACACCAAAACAATACGCCATCATGATGTGTAAATAATATGGATTTAGTTTGCAACTTTTTGATACTATAATTGAATACAGATTTTTTTCCAGTATAACATCAAAGTGTCAATATCCCAAATAAGATGATGAAGGCAGCTTATAAACAAGTAACTCAGAAAAAGCTTCCCGAACAATTCCATGTACCAGTCGTTTTCCAAGGCCCACTGTGTACAGAAGAATGTGTCAATCTGACCATGTAGAGTAAACCTTGAGTCTAAATTCCTGTATTTTCATCTATATTTGTTGATTGTGCCTTACTTGAATTGGAGTCCAGGTGGAAAAATTTTGGGTGACTTTCTGCCGAATAGCAAAAAATGTAGGGAAGTAAAAATAAACAAAAAAGAACTTATTGGATAAACAGATGATGATCTTTATGTACCTAGAACTTGGAAAAGAAGCTCTGATATGAGTACTTTGTTCATTCACCAAATTCAGCATGTTCTGAGTTAAGAAAAACAGTACAAGGCAAAAATCCTTTCAGTATATGGCCATTGTTCTCCAAGAACTTAGAAGAAAAGTGATCAAACAGCAGTTTAAATCAGCCCGTAAATAAGAGCTACAGAAAGGAAAGAATGAAAGCACAAGAGGATGGATCCAGAAGTAGATGAGCTCATGGGGCAGTGGAATAGCTCCAGATATTTGCCACCAATGAGCGACACTTGAGTTGCATCTTCCTGATTTGCAAAGATCAGAGCTGTTTATTAGAGGCCAGGGGTTCAGTCTAGCCTGCAGGTATGTTTTCTTTGGCTCATCCAATTTTTAAACATTTTTAAATAGTTGTAAATATTTAAACATTGGGAAATTTTACATCAAATTCCAAAGTTCTGGTTTCTCTTGAAAAACTCTAAGACCTGGTCATCTGGGTCTGCATTTCCTTATGGCCTGGAGCTATGGCATTTGAATGTGTCATCTTGGCATGGAAACAAGGAAGCGAGCAGAATGACAGGCAGAAAGGCAATTAGCCAGGGGCCTTCAGACTAATCTGGCTAAGACAGAGGGTTTCCAGGGATAAAACTTTGAAAAGACAAGTTGGAACCAAATTGAGGGCATCTTGAAGGTCAGGATAAGCAATTTGGGTTTTATCTGATAGGTTCTTCACAACACACTCCCACGGAATGTTTTTATTTTGTGACTTGTGCTGAGGTGTTCTGAGGTTAGAATCAAATAACATCAGACTTTTTCAATTTGTTAAAAACCTAATTAATGAGTAGGGATTTTTTTTCTCCCAATTTTTTGCCATTTTTCTATCCAAAATGTTTCTTTGAACATTTGGCACCCACTTTTACTGCTCATCTGCTAGCCATTGTTGGTCGATGTCAATTGAAAAGGCAGCAAAGGATTATTTACCCCGAAATGTTGAATTAGCTAATTGGTTTCAGTGTGATAGCTTTGCCTTTCCTAAGAAGGCAGAGTTTCTTGTTGTCATAGTTTATATTTTGTTTTATGTTGTCACATAGTTTGCTACAAATATTGCTCCAGTTTGAATGATCGTTGTTTCATGATTTTCTATAAAGAGTGTGGTATTTGACTAAAGGAGAGAGAGAATTAAAATTTTTGAGCTCCCACCAAGTGCTAGGTGCTGTGCTAAATATTTTACACGTAATCTTTCATTTTATCCTCTCAATAAATGCTGCAGATCAGGAGACAAAGTCTCACAGAGGACATGAATTCTTCCCAAGGGTGCACAGCTACTAAGTAGAACCTCAGAATTGAACCCCAGTTCTAACTGGGGCTGAAGCCCTTTCTTTTTTTGTTTATGACATTCGTAGAGCAGCATGACTCCCAGTTACTCCTCAACTTAAATTTGAGACTCATGACTGTAGGCAACTGGGAGCCATTGACTGTTTTGTTCTTTTTTATGATTTTTTAAAAAATAAGCCAGTGTCCTCTATTTTAAAAGGGTGGATTTGGTATTACAGTGTGGGATTGATGACAGAGGAGAGCAACCGAAGCAAGTATGCTGATGCTGGGAGGAAAAAAATGGTACCCCAAATCCATGCAGAATGTTTGAGCCCTCAATCCCTCTCCGGTGCTGATATTTGTCTAGAAATGAATAAGCGCATAAGCAAAACTTGGGAACACTTTCATGCGTTCCATGCGCAAATATGAAGTTAGTAACTCAGTACGAAATTGACATAAAAACATTCTCTGGCATCTTTTGACACCCCCATAAATTGTGCCTAGGCGATATGCCTACTTCTCGATCCCAGCTTTGCCTCACCTCTGAGAAGGCAGGCCAATGAGAAGGTAATTACAATGTATTCGAAGTGGAAGATAACTAGCTTAGGATGCTAGCAGTAATGTAAAAGAATATACAAAAGGATGAGAATTTGGTAGGCTGAATAATGGGCCCCCAGATATGTCCACGTCCCTAGTCTCTGGACCCTGTGAGTGTTTCCTTACCTGCCTAAAGAGACTTTACAGATGTGGGTAAGTTAAGGATCTTGAAATGAGGGACAGTATCCTGGATTGTCCAGGTGGGCTGGATGTAATCACAGTGGAGGACACGTGAGGACACAGAGGAGAAGGCGGTAGGAAGATGGAAGCAGTGACTGGAGCAATGTGCTCAGAGGCTGGAGGAAGGGACCACAAACCAAGACATACAGGTGGTCACTAGAAGCTGAAAAAAAGGCAAGGAAGTGGATTCTCCCCTCAGAGTCTCCAGAAAGAACCAGCCCTGTCGACACGTGACCTCATGCCCAGGGAAGCTGATTTCAGAGTTCTGAACTGTCAACTGTCAGAGAATACATATGTGTTGTTCTAGGCTGCTAAGTTGGTGGTCATTTGTTATAGCAGCAACAGGAAAGTAATACGGAGAGTGAGACTTCTCAATGGAGACAAATGAGATTTGTGAGGGATCATCTTCGAGTAGGGAGGAGAGGGCCGAGGGCGATTTTAACATGTCAGGTCTGAAGAGCATGCCCTGCAACCCAGCAACTGTGCTCCAGGGTAGGGGTGCAATCGGACAGAGGTATGCGGGGATGGGGGGCCAAGCCACTGGCATTGTTCTTCATCTTAAGCTGGGTGGCAGGTACATGAGTATTGATTTTACTGTTTTTTATTTTATGTATATAAACAATTAGATAGGTAGATATAAACAATTCTTAAAAATCAAGTTTGGGTGATTGAGAAAATGATGTTGTTGGTAATAGAAGCATGGAACTTCTCTGGGGGGAGATTGGGGGACACGTAAATGGCTTAAGACACATGTTCTTCATCAGATATGTAATACTTAGTAAACTCGGTTATAATGGAGACTTGATCATTCCCAGGAGTTTTGTATAGATGACAGTTAGAGGTAACAGTTTTAAGCACCTACTATGTGAGTATATCAACAGAAGACCCAACATAGCCATCAGAAGCCAGGACCCATGAGCGCCTACGTGGATTCAAGCTTTGCTCTCCCGCATATTAACGCTGGGACCGCAGACAAATTGCCTAATCTCTCTGGGTCTCTGTCTCCTCATCTGAGAAACTGGAATGGTAATAACAGTAGCTTTACTATTACAGTAACCACTCATTACTATTATCACTCTACTTTATAGAATTGTTATAAGTAATAAACAAATTAACTCATGCCAAACCCTTTGAAGAATATCCAACATACTGTAAAAAAATCAATTAATGGTAACTTATTACTAACACTTAGAAAACCCGAGACTTAGACAGTGAACTTAACCAAGGCCATACAGATAATGAAAGGTAGAGCTTGAATTCCAACTCCGGCAAGATGTGTGAGCACCAGCGTACACAGCTAATTCAATTCAACAAACAGTAAACAGTGAACAAATCAGCCAAACCAGAACTTTTCTCAACCTCCTTTGGACTAAAATTATTCTTCTGGTTTGTTGACATTAAAAATCTTTTTGTTTTTCCCTAAATAGTTGTGTTTGATCAGTTAGATACAAAATTATTCTCTTGATTCTTTCAGAAGAACAGAATAATGGTAACCCACAGGTCTAGCGCTCCATTATTGCTGAATTGTTTGCGTTCTATTCCTCAACTATTGAATAAAAAATTTGAAGAATCCTTAAATACTTCTCTAAGAGGCAGAAAAAAATGAGTTCATGCTATTTTGGCCTCTCCTTTAGCAGCCAATAATAGTTAAAATTAACATTGGAACCAATTTGTTATTTTTATTAAAAATAGTATCTAGTCCTGAGTTCTGTCTGCTTTTCCCACGTAACATGAAGAATTAGCCAAGGCCACATAGCATGTGCAAAAAAATTTTTTCAATCTTAGTAATTCTCTAATAATAAAGACTGACATCAAATTCTTACTTAACTTGTGTCATTTTCTAAAAATTTCAAATCACTATGTGAGTTTTAATTGAACCAGTTATGTTCGAGTAAAACTACCCTTTCTATTTGAAAAAAAGCATGACTAGAGTTTCAATTCACAGAGCTCATTATTATCAGCTACTTTTTAGTTTGTAAAAATTTTCAGTTTTATGAAGGAATCTAGATGCCATTTTAAACTTACTTCAAATAGCACACATTAAATTATGTGTTTTTTTAAAATGAATTGGAGAGATTTTTGTATTTCCCTCCCTATGTCTCCCAGCATAGACACAAACATGCATATCAAACCAGGTGGTTAACTAGCTGTTGGCTGTTGCAGAGACTTGAAAAATAATATAAAGCCAAGTAGGTTGAAATGAAAAATCATAGCTCTGAGGGTACTTATTCCGACTTGTCTCCAATCAACTATAATTTGACCTTTTTCTTGTTATAGTAGTTTTCAAGGCAAAATAGTATCAGTTCCTTTTCATTCTTCAAAGCTCTCCAGGTGAATTTACCAAGTTTAGTTTGTGATTGACAGCTTTAAGAACATCCAAGGATTTACCACTCGAATGAGTCAAGCCCTCACCTTCTTGCCTCTAGGGCCATAATGTGAAATTGATTCGGTAGCCTTTGGTCATATCCTTTTTCACCTAATTTCCACCAAGTCTGGTGCTGTTATAGCCTTAGGAACAAGCTGCCCCAAAGAAGGAGAAGACCAAAATAATAGCTCTTGATTTGCAGGTTGGAGGATTTTTGGATTCCTTTGTACGTGAGAAACACTTAGGGGAGTTTTGTACTATTAAGAAGTGAATCATCAGACATCATCAAGAGCTAAAATAGACCAGCAGGGGGGTGGAGGGCAGAGGAGGACAAATGTGCTTTTACTTGGGAGTTTCATTTTGGTGCCAGCGTTGGGAACTTACTGAGGATGCTTATCTGCTCCTGCTCACTCAGTTGTCTCTCGTGGGGGAGGGTATTGTACGTACTCTTCATTAAGAGAAGCTGCAGTAAAGAGGTTTTTATTGCTAAGGGAATGCTTCTTAAACGATAAGCACTGAATATTCAGCTGCTGATTACTGAGAGCAACGATAAGTTGAAGACTTTGTTTTTATTTACCACTGTAGTAATGGAACCAGTGCTGTGGAAACTATCTCCAATAACCTCCCTCTTTTCCTTGAACTCTCCCTGTAAAAAAAGCTCCAAAGAACTTTGCTAACAAGTATAAAACACACTAATATTTCAGATGAAGGGAGACACATTACCAATATGACTTATCTTGTGCTAAACAGAATATTTGCTAATAAAGTCAGTACTATGACAATCTAAAACGATGTCCTATATTAAATCTTATTTCCATTTCTTTTCTCCAATTCATCTGTCTCTTCCTTTCGTCCTTCTATATCTTCATATGTTGGGGGGCAATTCATCAAAGTGTTTCCATATCTGTGGTAGCGTTTGTTCCGGACTATCTTTTGAAGGATATTTATATAGCAAACAGCCTCGGAAACTAGAGATGGTATCTCATTCTGGGGCAGAGGGCAGATTTGTTTCATGACTAGCATAATAAAGATAATGTCTCCCTCTGGGGCAGAGGTTGGACAGGTTTGCTTGCAGACCCTCTTTGTAAGATTGGGGGTTTTCTGATCTTGAGGATCCTCAGTTGGGACACAGAGCCCCTGTATGCACAGCAGTTAACTGAGCCTGTCTTGCTACCCCTGCAAAACTTGGGGGACAAGGGGAACCACTGTGAACATGAAGCTAATGCTGCCTGTTGCCGTGAATCATGACCACCTTTATCTCTGACCTAGGAGTCTCATGTCTCCTGCCAGCATCTATGAAACTGTGGAAGCTCAACTTGTTTGCTCGAAAATAGGGCAAAATTTCAGATCCTTTTCTATTTTGTTCTCTTCATTCTCATTATATGTTATTCCACCTCTGCTAATTTTAGAACAGAGGTGTCCACCACTTTTCTCAGAATCCCTCTGCCCCAAGACATGTTGACAACACCTTGCTTGTGTTAATTAACTCAATGGAGGGAATCCTTTTACAAAGTATACATATATCAAATTATCACATTTACGCTTTAAATATCTTACAATTTTACTTGTGAATTATATCTCAATAAAGCTGCAAAAAATAAAGGACGCAAGGTTCATGGGTCATTTAGAATGAAGGGTGACACCTAGAGGAGAATGGTGGGATAAACTGAAAGCCTCAAACCTGATTACATTAGAACTAAATGGAACCAGCTAGAGATCTCTCAACAATCCAGGGAGGTGGGGGAGCCCACATTTCCAGTTACAAAATATGTGGTGATTCTCTCTTATACGCGGACCATTGAAATGTTGTAATACACTAAATAGAATTTAGTTTAAATAAAGGGATAATCTCTTCTTATAGGAGCAAAAACATAATATTTGTTCCTCATTTAACTAGTGGGCTGGGGATGGGGAAGAAGCTATGATTTTTAGCCATACTACACGTTATTCGTTTATCATAGGCATCACCTGGAAGATTGTTAGAAATGCACAATCTCAGCGCCAATCTATAGTTACTGAATCCCAATCTGCCGTTTAACCAGATTCCCAGGTGATTCACATGAAAATGAAAGTTCGATAGGTCTGCTCTGGAGGAGCTGGACTGGCTGTAGTTTGGCTAATCCGATATTCATTCCCAACTCTCTTTTGCCTTGCCCCTGGTGAAACCTCGGCTTAGTAAGTGAGGATTTACTGAACTGTTTTTACCCTGGAGGTAAAAGAGATTATAAAGTGACAAGCAATCAGACCAAGGGAACAGAACACATGCTCCCCAGAAAACAGACCGGAAGCAACAGAAAAGCTGTCTGATGGTAAACTTGTGACCCTGGGTGGTCTACAACTCAGCTGTCAACTAATCTTCTAGACTCAACTAGTCTGGAAGCTCAACTAAAGTTTCACACCTGGTTTGGACTCTGAGGCAATTTTCAGTTTTTAAAACCCTACGCTAGCTCCTTTCTCCAAAACCTCATTCCACAGGGCTTAGCACCTCTCTGTTAGATCATGATTTTTCCTGCCTGGCCTGGCAGGAAACTCTGCCTACCTTTCACTACGTCTCAAAGTCTTAACTGTTCCTCCATCACCCTCTCATGCCCTAAAGACTGGAGTAGCTAAAACACTACTTTTCCAGCCTCTTTTATATCTTTAGGATGGCCACGTTACATGGTTCTGACCAATGAGAGACAAGTACGGTTTTCTGGTGCTGCCCTCTTCACTTTCATGTGTCTTCTGGACTAGAATGCAAACTCGATGGATGGAGCATGAGCAACCATCTTGTGACCAGGGGGTGATACTCATGAAATAAATATGAGGAGATGTGAAGAAGCATTTCAAAAAATAACCCACTCTGGTCTTTTTGTTATGAGGGAAAGAAAATCCTGTTCAACCAAATCAGCTAAATGAAATCTATTAGTTGTGGCCAAATGCAATTCTAACTGATAGAGCCAGCATGTCCTGGAGTAAGAAAATAATTTCATTTCAATTCCTGATTTCAACACTTACCAGCTATATAATTCAGCCTCAAATTTGTTACCTATGAAATTGAAGTTATGGTAGTATTTGCCTCATAGGGTTGCTGTAAGTTTAAACAAGATAAGGTACATAAATCTCTTACTACTGTGACTGGCATAGAGAAAATACCCTAAAATACAATCAGTATTGTAATTATTGCACTTGCTACTAAAAACACTTCTGTGCCTGCTATGTATTTGCTAGGTGCCGTTATAAACATTTAAGAACAGTAATCTGCATCACATGGGGTATATGTTTATCCATTTGAAATGAGTGAATTAGGGCATTTCCATTCTAGGTGTGCTAGGCTGGGCATGCATGGGCCAGTTTTCCACCACAGGACTTCATAGACTCAGGGCCTGGAATTTTGTAGCTTACCCGAGCCTTCAAATATTGCCAACACAGCCTGCACTCCCCCAAGTTTGGTCTACAAGCGTTCCCATTTAGTGAAGTGGAACTTTTTCAGAAATCCAAAGCTGATGTGTATGATCAGCCTGGGACCAGACTGAACTTTCTGGGATCAGGTTGGCTTAACAGAGGGGTTATTTGTCTTCAGAGAGAAAAGGAAAACCTAAATTACTACTGAAACTTCACTGGACAGAGAAATTTTTCTAGATGAAATCCTTTATTTTCCAATTTCCTCTTTTTTTGTGAGGGAGATGAAGGCTGGCTGGTCACTATCTTTTGTCTATGACTCATATTTATAAGCCTCTAATCACCACTGTGGGTTTCCCCTGGGTTGATTCCAAAGTCTCGTCTTTCTTCTCTAACTGAGAGCTCATAATTGGGCATTTGCTCTTCCCTAAGCCTGGGACTCTCTTCTCTGGTCTCTTCCCAGGCTTTGCTCATTCACATCCTTCAGGGCTTAGCTTAAACCAAACTACCCAGAAAGGCCTTCCCTGCCTCCTCTCTAACAGACCCCTAGTTGAGGACCCCACAGGCTACACCACCACGGCTGCCGAAAGAGGGCGCCATGCTCACCTAATTGCTCCCGTCATGTCCTTCAGAATCAAAGACATAGGTGGCAGAACCTAGATCCCATGCCTGCACCCTGTCAGCAAGGGAATCTGGGAGAAACAGGAGTTTCTACTCTAGGGAGCAGAATTCATAATGTGGCTACTCTCCATCAGAGAAAGGCTGTCCAAAATGTTAAGGAACTACGCACGTGATAATTTTCCTCTCTAGGTGGGTGCAAGTTCTATAAGAAAAGACGGAGGACAGTAATTTCAAACAGAAGAACTAGCATGAATAATGGTTCAAATGACATACTGCCCAGTGGATGGTATAGAGAACTCATTGAGTCCATGTACACGAAGATAAAATCATAAAGATAAATCTGGACCAGACGACAGAAAATCTTGAATGATAGTATTAGTAGAATGCATGACTTCAAACTTTATTCCTGCGATTTTGGGGGACCTTGCCAATAGGAGCTGGAAAAACAGTCGTGAAAAACCTATGTGAAGTTTCCTCCCTGCATGAGAGTGGAGACTTCAATCTACCTGTGGGGCACAGACTCTTCCTTTAGTCCGGAGAGACAAATGAGCTACACCAGGGTAACGAGTTTGAGTTTAATCCTGTAGGTGATCGTGAATCTTTGAAAGGGTTTGAACAGAAAAATGGCATCACTTGCAACAGCTCACTAAAATTAAACTAGGGAGATGAAGGATGGATAAGAGTGAGGGATGGGATCAAGGAGCGAAGCAGCACAATACTTGAGATTTCTAATTTCCTCTGAAATACCTGTGTTTATGAGAAAAATATCAAAATACAAATTCAGGCAATCATATCCTGATTATTTTATCAGCTGACTGTGTTAATGCTAATGGAGTATTTTCCTTTATGTGAAAAGGCATGTCACGTGTTTAACTTAGTGTAGGGAAACCTCATCATGGTATGAGTCAAATATATGTTGAGTCCGACTCAAGTGCTAGGGTTATGAAATACAGCACACAAGGACAACTAGTGAAAGTGAAAAGTTAATTTTTCCTTCTGGTCTAAACCTTCCCTATTTAGTGCAACAGGTCATGTTCTGTGAGGATTGATGGTGTTTTCTCCAGACTGTATCAACATGACAGGGTTGTCCTCTTGTTGGTCTTGGCTCACTCCCTGTCTCTGTCCTTTCCAAGGAGGGATGAAAAAAGGCAGTGAAGAGATCAACAGAACAGAGTGACTAGGTGTCTGCATCTGCTCTTTAACGGTCTCTCTGAGCTCAGGACCAAACACACAGAGGCATTCAATACTGTTAGCATTATTTTGTTGTGGGGCAAAGAGGGGAAGGAAAGTTCTATCCCAATTCTCTCTTTCTGTTTTTCCACCTCAATGTTTGTTCATGAAAATCTTATTATCTCATATTATGACTGTCAACTGCCATATCATGTCCACTGCCAGGAAGGACAAGGATTTTATTAAGGTCTATTATATTTTTTATTTCCTCTTTGAAACTGTTTTATAAATGACATAGTATGCATCTCTCCAAAAGATCACCCCAAAGGAGGTGAGAGTCTAATAAGACAGGGGAGTACATCAGCTATTAATCACTCTTTTAGGACTTGCTCAGTCATATTGTCTCTCTGAGCCTGGAAGTCAAGGTTTCTGGATGGGAAAGGGAGAGACACTGTGTTCTCTCTTTCATTCTATCTTTGGTTTACATAGGAAGGGGGCAAATGATCTCCAGCCACAAAATACGCTCCTGTCTGCCTTCAGTACTCTACTGGGCCTTCAAGTGTTATAATGGTAAAATAATAGGCTGCTGCCCTTGGAGAGGATGTTAAGATGCATGGGGGATCTGCTCGATATGGGATACTCAATGGGGAATGTGAAAAAATCTCATAGATTGGATACTTCTCAGCAGTTAGTGCAACAGAAGGTACGTTCCTGAAGGTACAGATGTAACTATAGCTCATAATTTACTCCATTAGATCGAGTAAAGGATGATGAGTGTCACTGCCTTTGAATTGAAGCATCTAGAACAGCAAAGCCTCATGGAGATGTAGATGCTGAGCAGGTTGAGCTTAGTGGGTGCCTTCTTCAAACTTATACCTCAGAAAGACTTCAGTTTTACATATGTATTGATTTTTGAGATCATGCAAATAGTCCAAACCTCAGATGCCAATGAGATCATATAATGATGGTCTTGAAATAAGAGGAGGACAAAGAGCTAATGCAACAGAAGAGAGTGGCCAAACAAGCTTTGACAAACAAAAAGAGGATATGGAAATAACAAATCTCCTCAACCACATCGAGACAAAAATTTACCCCAGTTTGCTAGTGAAAAGGAATTGAACAGGATTGACAAAAATCTCTCTCTTTTCCTCTCTCTGTGTATACACATTAGTGCACACACACACTACATATATGTCTGTATGTATGAATATATATGAATATATACATACATATCCATGTTTAGATTGATGGCTAATTAAAAGATACGTTGCTCCCATTTCACAGAATATTTGTAAGTGATCTCAGTTTATCTCTATAAAGACTGAAGTAAAGGAACTGTACTAGGTCTTATGAGTATTATTCAAGTCCAGTCCTCAGCTGATAATTAGAGCAAAATTTCTAGTTACTAGAAGCACTTAGTAGGTAAACAACACCTCTTCCTAATCCTATTCTTGTTTGAGACTCTTGAAGTTTGGTTTCCCTGTGAGTATGTGCTGTCTGTGTACAACCATGTGTGTTTATATTGGAGAGGAGCTATGGCATTAAGAGGTAGGTTATAGGGGCCAGCCCTGTGATCTAGTGGTTAAGTTTGGCACCCTCCTCTTCGGTGGTCCAGATTCAGTTCCAAGGTGTGGACCTACACCACTTGTCAGTGGCCATGCTGTGGCAGTGACCCATGTACAAAATAGAGGAAGACTGGCACAGACGTTAACTCAAGGCAAACCTTTGTCAAGCAAAAGGAGGAAGATTGGCAGTGGATGCTAGCTCAGGGTGAATCTTCCTCAGGAAAAAAAAATTAAGAGGTAGGTTATATCAAATTCTCCTTTCTGTGTTCACCACAGCTTTCATGGGAATATAGAGGGTACACTTCATGACTTGAGCAATGATTGTTAATGGTTAGCCAAGAAGTCCCAATTTGAAATGACAAGAGGGAGCAGTTCTTTTACATAAGACACTGAAAGTTTTAAGCAGTAACAGTTTTCAGTCATTGCCAATATCGTCAGATTCACAACAGCAGCTAAATCATGATTGCTTTTGGTCTCTAACAATAGATGAGTTCTCAGAGAGCAGCCTTCCTAAAGAAAAGACCGCCATGTTGAATTTTGGTCTAGGAGACCTCAGAGACAAAGGGACACTTATTCATGGAAGACCATGAGAGACTAGAGTGGAGATATGATCACAAAGACTGCATGACCTGTGATGAATAGGACCTCAGTGGAAGGTTTTGTTGGGTGGTGATTACAAAGCATTTGGCATCAAAACCTTTGGGGGAAGCTCCTGATCTCTAGGGTCCCTCCATTTCCACGCAGATTCAACTGGCATTTTGATTTTCTGCCCCGATGGTTGTGAAGGATCTGGTGGAATCCTTCTGTTTCAGGGGACCAGGGAAGTAGGCCATTTTTTAAGTAGCTCATTTGTGATGATAACTTCTGCCTAATTACAACTGGAAAGAGATAACAAATCCTGGTTAACAAAAATTAACGCACACAAAAACTCATTTTTTAGTCAATGCCAAGACAATCAGATTAAGACTGGTGGCTACATCAAAATGACTTTTCATCCTCTAGGCCAGTTATATCCCAAAACGTTTTTTGTGGAACATTAGTCCGGAAAAATAGTCTATGAAAGTCTATGTAGCTATCTTACACACTAACCAACACCTTCCGCAACCCCAGTCTTAGAGATTTAAGACCTCCATGAGCATATTAGGAATCTGAGATATCCTCTGGTAGTGAAACCTAGTTAACTTTGTTTAAACAAGTATTTCCCACAATTATTTGACAACAGACCCTTTTGTATGTAATGCCTATTAACACCCTTCAGTACTAGGGTTCTAGGATCTATACTTTGGGAAAGATTGTTCTAGTGAAAAACAACTACCAGGCAACAAAATTAGAAAAAAACAAGATTCTACAAAGCAAAAGCCTAACTGTATTTCCCTCAGATTTTCATAAGTTGCATATTTTTATGAAGTTGCATATTCTGAGTTCTTTTAATTTTGCTGTAATAATAGTTTTTTTAGAGAGTTTCCAAAAGAGTGAAATTTGTCCAATTTTGAAAGTCTGTTTTAAATTTTTTTTGGCACATTTAAGTTTTAGATGAATTCAGTAGAGTTGTAGGAAGATATTTAAAAGTTGTATTTACTCAACTCTCAAATGAGTTATCGAACACAGTGGCCATATATGTTACTTTCTTATAAGGGACTAGTACATTTTTCCATCTGATACGTGCTGGTTCTTCTTTTTGTAAGAAATGTCTTACTGAATATTGGATACATATAAATACATATTTCTAAAATATGTGAAATGTCTAAAGACTAGGAATGAAACACATACCCATATGTTTCTCCTCCAGCTTAAGAGAGAGAACAATAGAAATCACCCAGAAGCCCCCGTGTGCTCCTGCCCAGTGCTCCTCCCATCCCATCCCATCCTCCACCACCCCCAAAGGTGACACTGTTCTGAACTTTGGAGCTACCAATTCTTTCTTTTCTTTATAGTTTTCTGAGACGTGCATCCATCAATCCATGGACATTTTGGATTTTTCCAAAAGAAATAGAAACATCTGTTGTAATTTAACCATCATTTTTTAACTTCACTATCAAAAAGCAAAGCCGATTGATTTTGTAAGCATCTTATAGAAGCCTCATGAAAAATTTATTATTAATCTGCATCTAAAATGAAACCTGATTAGAGAAGCTAGCGTGAAACTATCAAGAACTAAAATTAAAAGAATATTATAATTAAAAGAGAAAGTTAAAGAAGTTTCAAGGAAAAAAACCTAAATAGACATATACACACATATATTTGCCAAATGTAGAATTTCTGATGAAAATGTGAGAAGCTTAATAATGTTTTCTTCTTACACAGTACTGGAACCATGTGAAAACTTTTGAAATTAAAAGAGCCCAACTATGAAGCAATTATGAAGATTCTTGCATAAATGTTCTTAAGTTATTAGGGCAGTTAAATGAAGCACAAATAATGAAATAAAACATTGGCAATTAATGTTCTAAAAGAAGTGTGATCTACTGCAAATGAGGAGCAAGAAAGGCATTAAAATTTCTTTTAATAAGAGAGCATGTTTCTTAGAAATTAAATTTAAAAAGCAGTTCTCTTTGAAAATAATTTCAAGTGTTTGCCCAGAATCGAAACCACTTTGGCTCTGGTCTGCAAAAAGCTCGAAGTGAACAGAACTCAAGTAAATTTCTTAACTTGAAATTTGATTCTCAACAAGAGAACTTGTGATTATCTTGGAAATGAAATGCTGTACATTTTTCTAAACGTGAGTACATATTTATATCATATTCATTTCCCTTTGATAATGTTGCTGGTTTTTGACAACATGAAATTTTAAGCATTTGAGTGTAACAATTTGAATGCAACTGGAACTTTCATTATGCAGCTGGTGAATGCTAGGCATTTATGCCAGTAATAAGGGAGGTAGGAATACAATCATTTTATGAGCCTCTTGTCGATTATGGGTTCGTATAAGCAGCTGATCAGAAAATACAGACCTGCATTTGGAATAGTTAAATACAAGGTAGTAACTTGGGAATCATCGACTTATTTCATAGTTTACATCAATTGATATTAATTGTTTAAACTATTTGATATTAATACCCTTATTCAACATTTGATTCTGTCAGAATAAAGTATAATTTCAATCACTGGCATTTGCCCATAAATTTAAAGTCAAAAAGGATAATTATTATCTAAATTTACTTAGAATATGTTGATGGGTCTAAGGAAAACAAGATTGAGAGTTATAAGCAGATGTGGGAGGAAATTCTCAGCTCAAATGATAACGCACCAGTGGGCTTTGCCTATATCTTCCAAGCAGAACTATTCACAAAGCCAGCGGCCATTCTCCAGGACTCCCAGCAACCGTTACTGCCCATGTCATCAGTTTCTTTTCACTCGAGTCCATCTTTCCTTTGATTTCTAAAGTCACAAACCCCCAAAGGATTCAGATCATGTCACTTTGCTGAAAATTCTCTGATTCCATTACCTACAGGGGAAAGTCAAGATTCTTTCCAGTCTGGAACCAACACCACTCCAGCCTTATCTCCCCGTGACGGCAGTACTGCTGATCCTCCCAGCTAGATGGAGGGTCTCACCTCTCCGACTGTGTCGTGCACTTAAGGCTCCGTGCTACGTGCCCTTTATGGCATATGTCCTCTGAGTTGTGGCCCCCAAATATTTCTACCCAGAATCTCAGAATGCCACCTGCTTTGGAATAAGGTTCTTTGGAGATGTAATTAAACAAAGGTTCTTGAGGTCTTCCTGGATTAGGCTGGGCCCTAAATCCACAGGTGGGTGTCCCAGAAGAGACAGAAAACACAGAAATCCAACAGAAGGAGAAGGCCGTCTGAAGATGGAGGCAGAGATTGAAATAATGCGTTTACAAGCCAAGGATCCCCAAGGATTGCCGGTAGCCATCAGAAGCTAGGAGGGAAAGAATTCTCTCTCAGAGCCTCCAGAAGGAACCAACCCTACCAATATCTTGATTTTAGATTGCTGGCTTTCAGAATTGTGAAAAAATGAATTTCCATTGTTTCAAGCCACCAAGTTTGTGGTAATGTGTTATGTATGGCAACCCTGGGAAACTAAAACATCCTCCCACACCTTGGGATGCCCGCTCTTTCTCCCATGAGGCAAATGCCTTCCTCAAGACCCATCTCAAATGTCTTAATTCATGGCAGAGGAATAAGAGGTAATGGTTAAAACCCGTGTCTATCTGGACTCAAATCTCACCTCTGCCACTTAATGTTTAAAAATTCTAAGTGTAAAAATTGGGATAATAGAATTTTTAGTAAATATGCTGGAACATATAAAGCACTTGGAATAGTTCTTTTTTTCTGCTTTTTCTCCCCAAATCACCCCAGTACATAGTTGTATATTTGAGTTGTGGGTCCTTCGAGTTGTGGAATGTGGGACGCCACCTCAGTGTGGCCTAACGAGCAGTGACAAGTCCGCGCCCAGGATCCAAACCAGTGAAACCCTGGGCCACCATAGCGGAGCGAGCGAACTCAACCACTGGCCACGGGGCCAGCCCAGAATAGTTCTTGACATATAAAAATCCCTCAAAAGATGTCAACTATTATTCTTATGTGGAAACTTCCCTAATTTCTTCAGGAAAATATTTATCACCCACTCTTTAATGGGAATAATAATATAACAATAAAATATTTAATAAACGAGCTAGTGTACTTGAAGGTCTTAAAGGAAGGTCTGGTATGTGGTAAGAGGGCAGTAAATGTTCGTTACTATGATTATGTGTAACTGTCTCTGAATTCTTTCAGTTGAGATCATTCCATTTTTTGGGCTCATTGTAACTGGTCTGTGTCTCTGTCCCCACTGGGATGAGAGCTCTGCACCTATAGGATCTAGCTCATGGCATGAAGCTTAGTAAGTAGGCAATCAATGTTGAATCAATGACTGCATGGATGAGCATGCCCATGAATAAGTTGGTACTGCTCTCTATAGCAGGTTGAATATGCTTCTATTAATACTAAATCCATTTATTTTGATGTGCAGTGATTGATTACTTGACTGTCTCACTACAGTCCAGCAAGCTTCTGGAGGATGGAGATTCTTGAAACTCCCCAGGTTCCCAGCATCAGGCTTTGCATGCAGCAAGCCCTCTGTGAGCGCGTCTTGCTGTTCTGACAGATGTCTGTGTGACAAGCAAAGACTTTCTTGGTTCTGGTCACTTCTCATGATTGGATCGATTCCTTCTCTCGTGTCTTTGGTTTCTCTTGTAGAGACCAGCTCAGAGAAGCCTAACTGCACATAGAAATTTATGGTTTAATTGACAGTTTATAGTTTTGCATCAGCTGAATAAACGATATGAGAAAGTTGGTATGTTTCCTTGATAAAAGCAGTATTTCTGCGTGTATCTGCCCAAGTACCAGTGTAGGGATGGCATTTCCCAACCGCCTGCTAAGACTCAACTCTTATGCCAGGGGAATATGGATTTTCTAGTGGCTGAGGCCATTGTTCAGTGGTCTTTTTCCGTTCAAATAGAATACTCAACTAATATTTATTGAGCAGGTACTGTGTTCCTGGCACTATCTGATGTATTTTCTAGTCTACTGAAGGCTATCCTGGAGGTTAGCTAGAGGAGAATAGGAAAAGAAAGGGATGAGGAATTCACACAAATTGTGCAGCACTTATGTGCCAAAAAACCCTGTGAGACGCTTTTATAAGATCAGTGCTCAAAGTACTTCTGCATGTGAACTCTGTCAGTTAAGCAGCAGAAACTTAAATTCTTTATCTTCAACAGAACAAAACAAAAAGAAAGAAAGAGAAAAGAAATATGCTGGGGAAATAAAAGGAAAAGCTAAACAACCAATTGGATTTAGGGAACGATAGGAACCAGGGCAACTCCAAGGATTTAGGTAAAATTTATTTATTCGGTCATTCAATAAATATATTTTTTATTATCTACTATGTGCATGGCAAGCACTCTCCTCAATAAATAAGACAGAAGGTACGTGCCCTCTCCCATTAAAGAGAGAGAGAAGGAGAACAGGCAAAAAAACAAACATACACAGAATTTCCATGTACTGAAAATAGCAATGAGCAAAAATTAAGACAAGAGAAAATGACAGGACAGGGACATGGACCTATTTTAAATGACATTGTCAAGAAGGTTCTCTCTGAGGAGGTGACTTTTCAGCAAATACTGGAATAAGTAGGGAGAGGAGACCACAGAGTGTCTTGGGGGAGAACATTCTGGTTGGGGAGACAGACAATAGCAAAGGCACTGAGGCAAGACTCAAATTGAGAAACCTGAGAAGGCCAGTATTGATGGACTGGGGTGTGAATAGATAATAAGAGCAGTTGTTTTCAAATGTGTCTCTTGGCTCAGATGAACATCCCTGGGAGGGGCAGTGTGATTGACTCACCACCCCTTGGCCAGGAGAGAAGAGAGCATTTGGAATGACTGTCCTATCCAGAGTGCATGCAACGGGAGCAGACCAGTTCTCAGTAGACAGTGTAGGCGCTCTCACCAGAAAAAGGTTGACTACGGCAGAAGCTGCCACTAACCACTTTGGGAGAGTCAAATCCTTTTTGTTTCTCCTCTCCAGTTTCATACCATAAATAGTTATTAAGCACCTACTTTGTACAAAGCACTGGGTCTATGTTGTGGGGAAATCAAAGGTGAAAACTCAGCCTGAATAGTCAGGGAATAAGGAGGAGTCCCATGGAACTGGAGCATTTTCTACAGGGATGCAAAACATAGAGTGGAAGACAATGTTCGACAAGGAGGCTGGCCTAGCACATGAGGCTCGTTTGAGGGTTTTCAAGTGGGAGGGTGTTGAATATTCTATATACAGTGTTTTGCTTGTAAGTTCTTAATAAGCACTGTAGTAAAATGCCCATCCATTTTATTCTAAAAATGATGCAGAAATTCTTGCCGTGCCAGACTATAAAATATATTAGTTATCAAATACTCCCTAAAAACAAATTAGAAAACACATATAAAAATTGAGTAAAATTTCATAAAACTTCAGCATTCTGTCTTTTCCTGACAACTGAGAGAAGTCGAATTGCAGGATGACCCACAATGAAGAAAATTAACAAAAGGTGAAGAAATATTTGTGTTTTATTTAAATATCAATAATAATAATGCTGTATGTTGCAAATAATTGAATAAGATAGTGGTTTAAATTTGCTTCATTTCAGGCAGCTTATAGGCCCTGCTTAAGAAGTATTTTTACCAGCTCCCTAAACATTATATTTTGGGCTTTGGAGATAATGAACTTGTTTATGAATCTGTTTCTTTGAGACTCCTATAAGGGAGTTCTGTAACTTCAATTCAAATTGTAAATATTCATTTGGAGTTTTCATAGTAACCACTGTCTTATCCATGAGGCCAGTTCCACAAGAGAATTTCTCTAAGATGAGTTTAAAATAAAGAAATGTGGTAACAAATGCATTAACGGCATAAGACTAGTATAGAGTCTGGGAAGAAAGACGGTGCAGGTGGTTGAGAAATAAATTCCAACAGGGTAAATGTGGGATTTAATTATAAGTTATAAAGCCCGGGAATTGCATACCATAAAAGTTTATTGGAAGTGGCTTTCTTAGAAGCACTAATATGTGTACAATAAATTAAAGTGGGGATGATAAAGACAGATGCTTTATTCTAAATAAATAAAGGCAGGTGACACATTATTGCCAACATTCCAAATGTATCCTCTTAAGATTATTTCAATAGCTAACAAACATTTTTTCATCACCTAGCAAACATTATATGTTTGTCATTAAAGGTTTGTCGTTAATATTCCATTTTGACCATGCTTACTCCATAAAACGAAGAGCATAATATGAAAGTCTGCTGAATTCAATCAGCAATCATCCCAGAGTGTATCTCACATTCAATAAATTGATCTAATACCAAGCATCTTTAGTCAGATATAATCTTCCACAAATTTCCCAGTTGGAGTTCAGCATTTATTTCTTTTATAATAAGGGCAGTTTCTTTAAGGAAGCCTCATTTTTCTCCAATCTTACTGACTCTTTCCTTGGCCATGTCCAGTCTATTGATGGGCCCATTAAGGCATTCTTCACTTCTGCTACAGTAGTTTTTGATTTCTAGCATTTCTTCTTCATTCTTTCTCAGAATTTTCCTTTCTCATCTGTGCTCGCATGTTGGCCACTTTTTCCATTTGAGCCCTTAGCATATTAATCAAAGTTGTTTCAAATTCCTGGTGTGAAAATTCCAGCATCTCTGCCATATCTGAGTCTACTTCTGATACTTGCTCTCTCCCTTAAAACTCCTTTTTCTTTTAGAGCACGTTGTAATTTTTTTTGTTGAAAATCTGGACATTTTGTACTAGGTGAAAGTAAATTAGGCCAATAGATCTTTAGAGTGAGGTGTTATATTTATCTGGCTAGGAATTAGGCTCTGGTTACTGTGTGATGAAGTTGTAAGTGTCAGAGGCTAAAATTTCCTCTAGTGGCCTTGTTTTTGTCTCTCCTGTTGTCTTTGGGTTTCCCTAGAAAATTGTTCTTAAATAAAGTCTGGCCCATGCAGCTGTTTTCGTTGTTTTCCCCGTAGTACTGGTTCTAGCAGCAATTTCTGCTCCTGGGTTTCTGCTTCACTAACTTGTGATTCTCTGTATCTGCCTGTCTGTCTCCATAATTTTGGGAGCAGTGGCTCACCGAGTAGTTTCAATTCCCTGATAGACTTAAGAAGAGTTGTTGATTTTCAGTTTGTTCAGCTTTTTTCTTGTTGTGAGGATGGAACTTATGACGTCCAAGCCCCTTACATGCCAGATTGGAAAATCAGGAAGTCTAGGCAGCCTCCTTTTTAACTTTGAAGAGTCTAGGGAAAACATTGAAAAGTAATTATATAATTTCTACATTGTGTGCTCAACTTCATCATCAGCCCACATCTCTGGGCCAGTCTTAAATCTTAGATCCTGAAGAATGGGATCTTGACATATCTTACAAGTGGAATGAGACTTCAAGTGTCTTATGAATCAATTTGCTTCCAACTATTTTTTGAAAACGAATATGTCAGAACCCAGGATGGTTTGATTTTCTGAATTTGTTCTGTATGCTAGAGTAACACCAATTACTGATGCCTAACCCTGAGGAGTTGCAGATTATGCCTTGCTGGGGAGACAGAGTGCATATTCCCTTACAAAAACTTCACCCTTTAATGCTGAAGTGATGAAAATTCTTAAAAAATGACTATTCACAATTTACCAGCCTAATTTGTGCCCAGCCATTTGCAGGCATGTTTTATATGAAATATGTCATTCATTCTCCGTAATTCTATAGATGAGAAAAGTGAGAGCCAGAGAGGTGAATTGGCTTTTCTGAGGTCCCATTGCTAGTCAGTGATGCAGCAGGATTCAAGCTCAGGTCAGTCACCAGAGATGGTGCTCTTAACCACTAAGCTATAATTCTGTCTCCAAGGGGAAGCATACGAGGGGCAGAATATTTTTAACACTTATCCATCAATTCTAAAGTTTATTCAACAAATGTTTATTAATAACCTACGTATGCCAACCTCGATTCTAGGCACTAGAAATCCTTGTCTCATAGAACTCACATTCTAGGGAGGGGGGATGGGAAATAAGACAATAATTAAGTAAATTTTGTAGTAGATTAATAGATCGCATGTACTATGGAGGAAAATAAAGCAGGGAAGGGGGAGAGGGGCTGCAAATTTAAATAGAGGTCAGGGCTGTCCTCACTGAAAAGGTGACATTTCAACAAAGACTGGAAGGAGCTAAGGAATGAGTCATGAGTCAGGTTAAGGGCAGAGAAGCAGGAAGACTGACCTGGCAAATGTCCAGGGAGGGAGCTCACTGGAAGTTTTGAGGAACAGCAAGGAGACCACAGGCTTTGTGTGATTGGATATATGGAACGGTAAGCCATCTTGCATTAGGGTCTTTGTGTATTTCAATATTTGATTCACAAAGAGGTTTGAGAACAGTAGACAGAATGTTTCTTGGGAAGATCCTAGTCTTCTTACAGAGGTAGATCTCAGTAGAGAGATGCTGGAGCTCTCAACCAACATTTTAAAAAAGCATAGAGATTCCTCAGTTTTCCCCTTAGCTAATCTAGTATCAGAAGTGGGTGAAGAGACAAGAGGGCAGGATTTGGTGGTGTGGAGGTGAGGTATAATGGTATATAGGGAAGACTGCTAGGATAAGAGTCACAATACTTGAGTTTTCCCCTGACTCGGTCACTAATTGACTGTGTGGCCAAGGGTAAATACCTCTCTCAGTCACAGTTACTTTATATGAAAAGTAGCCTTTTGGATCAAATTATTAGTATTTCTTTCCCGCAAAGTTACCATGCTTCCTTTTCTCTCTACTGTGTCTTCTTTCTCACCCTCCTTGTATCAGCCCCATAGTCATAGAGTCATAGCTAATATTTATGGAGTACTTGTTATGCCTGAAGTACTGTTCTAAGAACATTATGTGTATTAAATCACTAATTCTCAAGAACACCCTAGGAAGTATATACTGTTATAACCATCTCTAGTTTACAGATGGAGAGCCAGACACCTGAAGATTGCAGACTTGCCCTGACTATCCAACTGTTAAGACAGAGCAGGATCCCGGAGACGGAGGAGACAAGAGTCTGCACAGGACTTCCTGGTCTTGGATCAGGATCTGCTCGTATGCGCTGCTTCCACAGCCTGCCTGTTCTGGTTCTAAAGCAGCTGTCTGATAGAAATATTATGTAAGCCACATATGTAATCTTAAATTTTCTAGTAGCTACATTAAGAAAAAATAACAGGTGAATTTAATTTTAGTAATATATTTCACATAATATATCCAAGATGTTATCATTGAAGCAAGTAGTCAACATAAAAAATTATCAGTGAGATGTTCTACAGTCTTGTTTGTACTGTTTTTGAAAGCCCATAAACAGTTTACACTAACAGCTCATCTCAGGCCAGACTAGTGACATTTCAAGTGCTCAAGAGCCACGTGGGGCTAGTGGCTGCCATTTTGGACATTGCAGATCTAAAGAGTGTGCAACATATGGGATAAATAAGTGTATTTGCAAGAAAATGCCTTTTATGTTTAGATATGTTTAGATAGTAATAACATAAACCGACACATACAAAGAATTTATCACATACCAGGCAATGTTCTAAGTGCTTTATTTGTCTTATGTTGTGAAGACTCATGACAGTCCCATGAGCAAGCTACTTTGACTATCCTCGGATCCTCATATTGATGATAAGTAAACTGAAGAATGAAGAAGTTGTACAAATCGTCCATGGTCACATGGCCAGGGACTCCAATACGAGATTCAAATGCTGACAGTTTGGCTACAGGGTCTACATTTCAAGTGCTTTGCTGTTCTCCTTATGTGATAATAGTTGGGCTTCACTTTTTTTTTCTTTTGAAGAAGATTAGCCCTGAGCTAACATCCACTGCAAATCCTCCTCTTTTTGCTGAGGAAGAGAGGCCCTGAACTAACATCTATGCCCACCTTCCTCTATTTTATATGTGGGACGCTTGCCACAGCATGGCTTGATAAGTGGTGCATAGGTCTGCCCCCGAGATTCAAAGCAGCGAACCCTGGGCTGCAGAAGTGAAGCACACGAACTTAACCACTGCACCACCGGGCTGGCCCCAGGCTTCACATTTTTCGCTGTGTCATTTTTAAGTTACCAGGAGAGTATGTGTACCACTGGCTGGAGTGAAGGAGGATAAATTCATTTGAAGTTGAAATTGCCAACTGTGTTTCTATCTGGATTTCTTTTAATCTCCCATTGATCCATGCATTTAAATCAGAGGATTGAATTTTGGATTGGCAGGGCACATTCATGAACTTGAGAGTAAGGTCTGGCATATATTTCAGCCACACCAACAGGAAGCCAAAATGCCCTTTGGGGGTAATTAGTGCCCTCACCTCTTTATGTGTTCTCACTAAGTCCTGTTATCCCAGGGCTCAGACTACTTCCAGGAGATAATTAGGGGCTGCTGAAAGCTGCCTTAACTCTGCCAGGCCACAGGGGCATTGTAAATGACTACTTCTCAAAAAGACTCATCAGCTTTCAGCAACTCGAAACACCTCAACCCCAAATGCCCAGAAGGGTTGAACATGGATTGTTCCGATTATTACATTCTCATTTGGAGGTTTTGGATCTCTTTTTACAGAAACTGATGTCATTCCCATGTCTTAAAGGTAACTTTGGGGCCAGGAAGGGTTAATGCCACACACCTGGAGAAGCTTAGATAAAAGACGAAGACTTAGTTTAAGGCCTAGGAAAGAGCATCCATCAAGGCTTTTTTGAGTCTTGACTATTTGCAGTCAACTTTCCTCTCTGTTTGCCTTTCTCAAATTGTCAAATACTCTTTCTTGGGGCTGAATAGCTATTGCTTATAAAATCCCTATTAAGTGCCACACATTTTTCAAATATTATTTCCAATCCTACAATAACTGTATTATAATCAGCATAGTGGCAAACACATAGTGGACGCGAAGAGTGTACCAGGCGTGATTTTGAACGCCTTACATATATTAACCCTTTGAGCACTCCAACAACTTATGAGGTAGGTGCTGCCATAATCCTCTTCCTATAGACAGGGAAAGTCAAGAGCAGAGATGGTGAGTGACGTCTTCCCTGAATCATAGAGTAGCTCGTGAGAAATAGATGTTTTACTTCCCCCCAGCCTTTTCTCATTTTCCACTTAATTAGCAAGTATGATATCATGGCAAAAGTTAATGCCTTTTAAGTTTTGTATGAGACAGAAGTGCTTCTCAAACAAGGTTAGTTTTAGATATACGAATGTAAACAATAGAGTAAAAACAGAATGAAAAATCTCTGATGACTAGAATGTTCCTAAAGTTCTCTTTTTCAGGACACTTTTACGAATTTGTTTAAATCACTTGTGGTATGCTGAAAAAAAAGCCCCTGTATGTTTGATATCTCCTCACGAATTTCTGGAGTACTCTTATCTGACACCAATTAAAAGATTCTTTTTCTCTTTCTGGGACTATCTTGATTTTGAGAATAAAAACTACACAGAAACTCAAAGAATAATTAATGAATACTCATATAACCACTGCCTAGAATGACAAGTATTAATATTTTTATACATTTAAAGACCTTTCTATGTCACTTTTAATATACCAGGTAAGCTCAAATCCCCATTTGTCCCCCACACCCAGAGGCATTTCCTTTTATCTTCAGAGGCAATTCTGCACAGTATAGAAAAACCACATTGTAAATTTATATCAGTTTATAAATATGCCATATTTGCATGTATTTTAAATTCACACAAATGGTTTCAGACTTTACATATTATTCTTCACATTTTTTCACTTAAATGGTTTTTGAGGTGTATCCATATTAATACATAAAGATCAAGCTCATTCTCTTTAACATCTGTATGGTTCCATCATATCAATATACCACACTACTCTTTCTCTTATAGATGGTTATTGAGTTTGGTTCTAATGGTTCACTATTACTAATAATGTGATTATGTGTCTCTTTGTAAGTATCTGTATTAATTTGCTAAGGAAATCAAAACAAAATACCATAGCTAGGTGGTTTAAATAACAGAAATATATTTTCTCACAGTTTCTGGAGGCTGGAAGTCCAAGATTGGAATGTCAGCAGGGTTGGTTTCTCCTGAAGTCTGTCTCCTTGCCTTAAAGATGTCGGTCTTCTCTCTGTGTCTTCATATGGCCTTTCCTCTGTGTACATGCATCCTCAGTGTCTCCTTTTTCTTATAAAGACACCAGCCACATTGGACCAGGACCCCACCCATATGACATCATTTAACCTTACTGATCTCTTTAAAGACCTTATCTCCAAATACAGTCACATTGTGAGGTGTACTGGGGTTAGGACTTCAACATATGAATATTGAGGGGACACAATTCAGTACCAATAATGATACCCTTGGAGGCAGGCTGCATTAGGGTTCAGAGCAAGGGCTCTGAAGTCAGCCTTCCTGGCTTAGATCCTGACTCTCCACATGCCAACCATTTGCCTTTAGCGTGCTACTCAACCTTGCAGCAACGCATCTACAGTAAAATCCATCTGTCTTTCGGGTTCTTTGTGATTTTTAAAAGAGCTACATGTAACAACTGTTTCTCACTCACCATTACCTATTATTCATCTACTTGTGTATATTAAGAAGAGTTTATCTAGAAATGTACCTGGTCATGAAATTTCCAAGGCAAAAGGGACACATTTTCAATTTTCTGGATACTGCAAATTGTCTTCCATGGTAGATAAATCAACCAACACATCCATCAGCCAAGTACATGAGCTCCTTTTTCCTCATTTCCTGGCCAAGAATTGATTTTTCCATACTCTAACATTCCTATCCGTCTGATGTTGGAGGGAAAGTATGGCATCATTTAGTACATTCTTTGATATACATCTGTTTCAGGTGGTGTACAGACCGTGAGGGAAAATGTCTACAGATGGCTCTATATACTTCCCATAGCCACTCTCTTAGTAGAGCCGAAAGCACAGCAATACACAATACAAATGAAAACTCTCTTTGGATAGAGTGGCTGAAAGTCAGAAGTCAGTCAGGTTCTCTCATCATCTTTCTCTGGTCTCCAGTTCTCTTTCTGTACTTTTAGAAATCTTGACTGCTGTTTCAGGAGGTACAGAGCCTTTCAACTGGACACTCTCCAAAGTTTAAGAAAATGAAGTACCCTTTACGGGTGATGATTTTCCTTTGGCTGAAGCGTTGCTTCTCAAATTTCATTTTGCCCAAGAGCCATCTGAAGAGTTTGTTAGTAATGCTGATTTCTGGGTTAGACCCTAGTGTAAGGACAAGAATCTGAATTTTTAACAAGCAGGTCTTGTGACCAATTTCAGGTAATATGGGGCCTCCCCTGTGAGGAGCACAGCTTTAAAAATAAAATATTCTCTGGATATGTTCCTAAGTATTATGCTGTTATTTAAACTCTTAGTTGTTTCTTAACCTAAATAAACATCCAGCCTGCAAATAAACTTTGTCATGGTCTTTGAAAATGTGTCTTCCTGAGCCTTTGGTTCCCACTGTTCAAGCCAATGCGAAAGGCATTGACCAGGGAATTTCTAAGGTCTTTCTGGTTCCAATGTTCTGTGTTCTGGTTCTGCTATCTGTCTGTTCCATTTACTGCCGAGACTTCAGTACTCCATGCAACAACACACCATTCATGTTCTATAGATCATTTAGTGACAATAGTGCATTTCTCTTAGAAACTTGAAACTCAGGGAAATAGGCTACCCACTGAAAGTTAAATATTTAATTTTAAATATTTTATTTTTCCTTTTTCTTCCAAAGCCCCCCGGTACATAGGTGAATATATGTATATTTTTTAGTTGTGGGTCCCTCTAGTTGTGGCATGTGCGATGCCGCCCCAGCATGGCCTGATGAGCAGCACCATGTCAGCCCTCAGGACCTGAACCAGTGAAACCCTGGGCCGCCAAAGTGGAGCACGTGAACTTAACCACTCGGCCATGGGGCAGGCCCCTTAGTTTAACTTTATAATTTGACATAACAGATAAGATCATTACATTTGTAAATATCTCCTTAGAAGGTAGAAAATCTCCCAAATAAGAAACTGGAGGCACAAGATCTAAATGTAATCGACGTCTAACAATGTGATACAAAGCTATAGCTATCAGTGTAATACGATATCTGGAGGAAATAATGTGGAGACTGAGAAGATATCAGAGAATATCAAATATCAAAGAAAGATAGTCTAAAGACGAGCATGCTATCGGCCCCTGTCCACAGGGGAGGTTGCTCCCAAATTTCAACTCTAGTTTATCCTCATAGTAAAGGTGATGCATTAATTGAAAATAATAATGGAGGGCCAGCCTGGTGGTGTAGCAGTTAAGTCTGCATGCTCTGATTTGGTGGCCTGGGGTTTGCAGGTTCGGATCCCGGGCACAGACCTACACACTGCTCACCAAGCTGTCCTGTGGTGGCATCCCACATACAAATAGAGGAATATTGACACAGATGTTAGCTCAGGGGCAATCTTCCTCATCAAAACAAACAAACAAACAATAATGGGATGCCACTTTAATGCTAATTTTATTTTGTTTACAATACAATTTTCAGCCCACTCATTTGACAAGAAAAAAGCTTATATCTGGTGCTTGAAGATTTATTCACCATCATACACTGCCAACAGGACTGTAAATTAACACAACCTTTCTGAGAAGCAGTTGGCTCATATTATCAAGAGCCTCAAAAATGCATATTCCACTGAATTTATTAATTTTGAATTTAAGAATGTAATTAGGGAAAGAACTGACCTGTGCAAAGAGTTTTTTTCTATAAGGGTGTTTATTACACTGTTTCTTTCACTATAAATATATAACAAAAGGGAATCAATTATATACATTTTGGTATATCCTCCAAATAAAATCCTATTTATCCTTGAATAATTATGAGAACTATAAATGTTCTTTTCACATGGAAAGCTAAAAAATATATATATTTTCAAGTAAAATAATCACTTTATAACACAACAACACAGTATAATACACTTTTTAATTTTGAAATATATATATATATATATCCATACATGTAGAAAAAGAGTTAATGTAATATAAACATATATTAAAAAGTTCCATAGAGGTGGGGGTGGCCTGGTGGCTCAGTGGTTAAGTTCACATGTTCCACTTCAGTGGCCCAGGGTTCACAAGTTCAGATCCCAGGCACGGACCTACACACTGCTCATCAAGGCGTTTTATATGTGGAGGTGTCCCACATACAAAACAGAAGAAGATTGGCACAGATGTTAGCTCAGGGACAATCTTCTTCAAGCAAAAAGAGGAATATTGGCAATAGATGTTAGCTCAGGGACAATCTTCCTCACCAAAAAAAAAGAAAGTTCCATAATGGTTATATCTGCATAATGGGATTATTGGATATTTTAAAATCTTCTTTTCATTTATGTCTATTTCCTCATTTTCCATAATGAATGCACTCTTTTTGTCACATGATAAAGTAAAAGTATTCCTAATTTTTAACACTAGAATTTTAGTTTCTGTAATTGGTCCCTTTTGAGTTTAAAGTCAGTCAGTCATTCGGCAAACATTATTTGAGTATGTACCATGTGCTTTGGAATGCTTTAGTAAAAAAATAGACAGAGATTCCTACCTTTGTGAAGTTTACCTTCCAGCTTACCTTCCAGCTAGTTCCTGTGAGCAAGAATCACAGTACACAATGACCTATCCACTAGCTTGCCACCCACCTCCCCAAACCTGCAGCCCCCTTCAAGAACCTGAGCCACCAAGAGGGCCCTGGAGCCAAGCTCTCTTTAGGGCACCCCAAACAGTCACTGTGATGGTTTTGTATTCCAGTATGAGTATGGGCCACTCTGCCCAAATCTAAGCTGCCGGGCTCCCTCTCCAGCTCACGGCCTGAGCTTTGCACTTTCTGACATAATCCGTGATATTGTGATATAATAAATGTATATTTGGTCTTTGTCCTGGAACCCTAAAATCTCCTAAAACCCTTCGAATTTCTGAGTGATGGGGTAAGAAGAATGTCTTCCGCTATTCAATACAAGCTCCTTGCAAACATACTTGAATTTACGCTAGCGAAGTGACTCTTGCTGGGCCCCCAGATAGCTTCAGGATGGGGGCTGGTTACCAGGAAGAACAGGGCTTGATTAGAGGGTTGGAACCTTCAGCCAGATCCTCAGCCTACAGGGAGGAGAGAGGGGCTGGAGATAGATTAATCACCAATGCCAGTTATGTAATCAATAATGTCTATATGATGGAACCTCTATAAAAATCCCACGTGATGAGAATGCCTGGGTTGGTAGACACATATAGGTGCCAGGAGGGTGGTGCATCCAGAGAGGGCACAGAAGCTCCATGTTCCTCCCCAATACCTTGCCCTATGCACCTCTTCAATTCAGCTGTTCTTGAGTTGTGTCCTTTATAATAAGCCAGTAATAGGAAGTAAACTATGTTCCTGAGTTCTGTGTGAGCGTTTTAGCAAATTATCAAACCTGAGGAGAGGGTCCTGGGAAACCCCGACTTCATCGCCAGTCAGTCAGCAGTCCAGGAGGCCCAGACTTGGGATAGGTGTCTGCAGTGGGGGCAATCCTGTGGGACTGAGCTCTTTAACCTGAGGGGTCTGATGAGAACTCCAGGGGGTAGTTAGTGTCAGACTTGAACAGAATTTTTAGCTACTCCGTTGGTGCCTGGAGAGTTGGAGAATTGATTGTTGGCATGGAAAAGACACACACCTTTGGGGTCAGAAGTGTTCTGAGGGTAGAAGCAGATCACTGTAGTAGAACCACAGCTGGAGTCTGAGGGACGTGTGAGCCCACAGGAGCACGTGGGCATGCAGATCTACGCCTGAGGGTGGGTGAACAGAGCTCCTCCAAAAAACAAACAAATTCCATCTTGAACCTACCCTCTACCAAGATAATGTTACTGGATTGTCCCTGGCCCCTTGGATGGGATGGCTGCTCTGTTTCTTTTTCTACCCCTCCTTCTCTCCTACTGACATTATCTCAGGTCACTAAGTCTAATGAAACGTCCCAAAGAAATTTTGTGACTATTTCTATAACATAACAAAAAGCTTTTTTTTTTAAAATTTGTCACTGTTAGGTATAAGGACAAAGAAGGAAAGTAAAACATTCGATTAAAACTTATTTTGATGCACTTCCATGCTTGATTACTAGGTGCAATTGTGTTTTTCATAAAAAGTTGATATTTTATCAAATGGCAATGTATAGGGTTTAAGAGTGACAGATCTCCAATCTTTTCATCATTATCCACACTGGTCAGATTAAATAATCACTAATAGTTCTGTTGACAGATGGAGTTGTGTGATTTTGGTAATGGTGGAAAGAATAAGGAAATGGGAATAAATCTTATATCTTAGTAATAGATGAGATTCACCAAAACACACAGAAAGTAAAGTAGGTGAAAAAAAAAATCTCATACAACATTGTGTAAATATGAGAAAGTGAATCCTTTCTCTGAATCAGAAGTATATTCTTAGTCAAATATTTATATTTATGAATTTAAATTTTTTCCTGCAGACGGTGAGAACTTTATTTTAATAGAAAGGTTCACTTTTTAAGCTGATCCCTTCCCCCACCACTAAAAAGAGCTTTATCACTAAAAAGTAATGCATTTATTTAGACATACGTAGCCTTCTTAGGCAACTTTAAGTTTTTCCGCATAGCACATTTGGACGACGCATATTGCATTAACTGAGCTTATCACTGTGTCTTGGGTTCTAGGTCATTTTTATTTTATTCTTTGTCTATAGTTGCGTTTTCCAAAATTTTCACAAAGGACCTATATACTTTTGTAAGAAAAACGAAAAGATAAATGTTATTAAGTAAAAGAGCATATGTATTTTCAACATTCTGTCACCACAGGCCCATTTAGAGCCAGTTTGAACAGATCTCATCTCTTATCAACAAAGTAATTAAGAATTGTCTTTCAGAAAACTTAAAAAGTCACATAGCCAAAGCATTTGCAGAAGAAGAAATCTTGACCTGAAATGACCACGGAACCAAAGATTCTCCTCCCCATGGAAGATCTTTGGGAGCCTGGGGTTCGTGGGTTCAGATCTAAGGCATGGGCCTACATGCTTGCTCATCAAGCCATGCTGTGGCGGTGTCCCACATACAAAAATAGAAGAAGATTGGCACAGATGTTAGCTCAGGACCAATCTTCCTCACAACACACACAAAAATGTCGGACTCTTATCAGAAGCAAGGGGCCCATCATTCAGGAAGATCTGTTATTAAAATTTCTCCCCCACCTTACTCGAATCTTTAGATCATCATCCTAAATGTTTAGAACCTCGTCATAAATGTTCAGAACCTTGTCATAAATGTTTAGAACCTTACCAGAAATGCTTGAAGCCCACCAATCAAAATCTGTCCTGCCAGCATTTCTGCATGCCAACCTGTTCTCCCTAACCTCTTAAATTTTGCCCCAAATCTTGAAGTGGGGAAACAGATCTGAGGGCACATGCCCCCTGTCTCCCTGCAGATTGGTTTCTCAGGATAAAACTGATCTCTCTGCCAAAAGCTGGTGCCATCATTAATTGGCTTTTTTGTGCATACTGGGTAGGAGAACCCCATTTTTGTGCAGTAGCAATTCCACATTAAAACTTGGCGAGCCTCATTGAGTTCAAACTCCACTCATAATAATTTTATTTATAATACGGTCGGGACTGTTTTGCTGCTCCAAGTCAGAAAAAAATAGATCATGTATTGCTTACATAGCATTTCATTCACTGATGAAATTCCCCGGTGCTCCTAAGTTCGTTGGTCTCTTTGCCCAGTGCTGAACAGTGGTTAACAGCTGATGACTCAGCTTAGGTCTCCCACGTGATCACACTGGCAAAAAATCCTTTGCTACTTAGTGAAAAAGTACCCCAGGTAAACCCCTCAGAGGCAGGGAAGTTGTATTCACTTCCAGACTGTGAAGTTTTAAGTGCCTCTTCAGCATTCATAATGAAAGCCCCATAGCTTGAGAACACGCTCATTTCCATAGCTTTCCTTCAGTGTTATTTCCCCTCTTTGCTTCATAGTCTGGAGATTAGCTACTGGAATATTTTAATTAGCAGCTGAAACAATGGTGAATCAGGGGAGAATGGATCTGTATACACCTCTAGGCTAAAAAGCTCTCATTAGGAATAAAAGTCTGGAGTTCCATTTCTGTTTCTTAATTCTTCCTGGGGAATATCCTCCACCCTCACTGGCTCATTATTTTCTAGTTATACGTCTCACACTTGGTCTTGTCTCCAGCTCTGTCACTTGTATTTGATATATTTCAGCAGGTTGTCAAATGGTCAGACCTCAGGTATAATTAAGCCACCAAAATTAAATTGGATTTTAAAAATTCTAATTGATATTTATTGTTCACCTAAGACCTTTCCTCTCTCCCCACCCCTGCCCTCATCTATTTCTCCTGGATTAGAGGAACATAAGCATCTCCCTATACTGAGGTTATATAAAAACAAGCCCCAAATTTGAGAATCATTAGAAGGAAGTCTCATTGGCTGACTCTCTTTTAACTCACAATAAATTCTATTGGTCTTCTCTAACAATCTGCATTTTCTTACCAATAAGAAATAATTTAAAACATAGATTTAAAACAGCATAGATTCATGGAAAGGCAGGAGTTTTCACAGATTTTGAACTGCTTAGTTTTAGTCCTAGAATGGGAGGACAATATGGATGGGAGGTCCAGTGAGGTATTAGGGGTGGGACTTTCCTAGAAAACTCCAGAATGTACTAACAAGTCTCCGAGATGTTAGGGTCCCCCTGAGAGGACACTCAATTTTCCTCACCTTGCCCTACCTGTGGTGGGCAGGAATGATTTATTGTGCCTCAAGCCCACGTTGAGGAGTCCCAAAGCCACTCTGATAACAAGGGTCACAATGACTTAGAATAATGGATAGTTCTATTAGAATAAACTGAGTTGCTGAGGGTGGCCAGAGATGCTGAGAGTGCTCTGAACAACAGAATTATAAATTTCAGAGGTGGAAATGACAATACCTAGTGTTTTCTTTAAGAATTTAATGTTCTAAGTACTTTACTTGGTTAACAACTCTGTAAGGCTGGCAGCAGCTTGTTCAGGCCTTGGATTTTAAGCATGAGGATAATGAAGTAAAGAAGTTACATAACTTTGCTGAAGTGGCTCAGGGATCTAGGAGCAGAGGCTGAACTGTGCACCAGGTTTCCTAAGTTTTACCCCAGTGCTTTCTCACTACACCATCCATGCAATGATGACATTTTGAATCCCCTGTAACAGGAAGACATTTTGCAATGTCCAGATAAGTGACATTTTTTAGGTCTTTATTTTATTTAGGTGCTTATAATGGATTATGACATTTTCCAGAGGCAAGATGTACCCAACCTAATAAAAACAGGGGAAAAAATATAATCCAGTGAACTAGGTTGACCACTTTGGGTTAATGCTTTTGAGTGTTTTTCTCCTATCACACACACATTCTTCAGTTAGCCAGCCTAACCCCATTTCTTTAGGTTCTCTAGGCATGTTGGTTTGTTAATCAGACCATCCAAAGATTTTGACTGAACTATGTATTGCCTTTCACAAAAAATCTCAGCTGTATCGATTTTACGACATAGAGATTTTATGTCTGTTCTCATTTATCTCAGAAAACTTCTTGAAACTCTTCAGACTATAAACTGTACCTTGTAATAAATGTCTAAGAAAGTGGCACATCCAAGCATATTTATTTTAGGCACCCTGTCGTTGTTCTGCATAATGTATTACTGGAAAGGAAGTAGCAGGCTGTCTGGTTCTAGTAGCGAGCAGAACTCCAAGAGAGCATCATGCACTAAATGTTTTATATATTCACGATTTGGGGCTTATGTTATGACTTTAAATCTCACAAACGAACATCTAGCAATCGTGTAACTTTTTCTTTTTTGCGTGAAATAATAAGAGACCTTTTGCAGAAGATATTCAGACTATACTTATCAAATATATATTTTACAACTGGCTTTCCTAGTAGATAGAGCTGACTCAGGCTGGCTTATAACTAAACGACTAATGTGGATTGAAATTGGTTTTCTAATTACATGGCCAGATGCAGGAGCTTTTATTAGGGGGGTTGGGGAAACAATGCTTGGAAAATGAGGTAACCTCAACAATTAAAATTATGAGTCATAAATATGAAAATGATGTTAGAGATATAAGAAGTTCCCCTGATAATTTTGTCAAAAGGACTCACCTGCAACTAGTTAATACAGAGCTAAAAAGAGTAAATTAATGTGGTGTTAATATAAAAACAAGAGATGAAATTTAATATTCTATAATGTAGACCTCACAAATCAGTGAGAGAGTTAAAGATTATGAAGCAAATAATACCTGGGCAATTAGTTAAATGTCTAGGTCCACACTTCAGAGCATGCGCTAAAATAAACTTTCACATCATGAAAAAGTGAAATATATTAGTAATAATCAGTATATAAAAATTAAGCATAATTTTTCATGAAAAATGTCTCAATGGGGGGACTAGAGACACAACTTAAAGTCAATCAACAAATCCATAAAGAAAATAATAAAGATAACTTGATTTTACTATACAAAACGTATAAACCTTGCACATGACAATAATAATGAGCTAATAATTATGGAGCACTTGCTACATGTCAGGTAATTGCTCTGAAGATATTACATAAATTAACTCTTTTAATCCTCAGAACACCCCAATGAAATCGATACCATTATTATCTCATTTACAGATCGGTAACCTGAGGCACAGAGAAATTGAATCACTAGCTCAAAGTAACATGATTAGATCTTGTCGAAAGGAAGATCTTAATCTTAATGTGTTTAAATTCATCATTCTCTTTTCATTGGTGTCCTATATCTAGCTAATACCTTTTGAGTCTTGTTTCAAAAATCTTTGGTCTTCCCAAAGTCAGCAGGATATTTGCCGATAAAACTAAAGTTTCAAAGTTTTATATTTGTCACGTAAGTCCAAATCCATTTGGAATTGATTTTTTTGTTTGTTTGGGAAGATGTAGGATCCTACTTTATTTTTTAAACATATGTAATTATTTATCGAGCTGCATTTATTTAAAAGTTCTCCTTTTCTCACTGATCTGCCCTGCATCCCTATCATGAATCAAATTTCTGTGTATTAATGCGTCTGTTTCTAAGCTGCCTGTTCCGTTGCTCAATTTGTCTAGCTCTGCACTACTCCCTCGTTGTCTTAATTACTTGAGCTTCAAAGCAAGTGCTGATATCAAATAAAGAGGGATTCACCTCTGTTCTTTTTTGTCTTCTGAAATATTTAGGCTCTTCTTTACCCTTTGCTCTTCCATGTACATTTAAGAATGTTTCTCAAGTGCCATGGAAAACTCTGTTGGGACTTCTACTGAATTGCTTTGAAGCCATACAGCAATTTTCAGAGAACAGTTATCTTTTGGATAGATATGCTTTTCATTCATCAGATCAGCAAATATTTTAAAAAATGACATGACCCAAAGTAGGTGGTGGAAAGTGAAGTGTTTATTTTCATGCCCAGCTTGAGAGAGTTTTAAATTGTAGGTGTAATTTTTCTGAAAGGCAACTTGAGAAAATGTGTGAAGAGCTTTAAAGATCGTAACTTTAATCCAGTAATTAAAATTTTGCAAAGCTGTATATCATAAAGAAATAATTTGAGAATCTGTCGTGGTTTTATATCCAAAGATGTTTACTAAAGATTATTAATAATTGAGAAAATTATAAGTAATCTGAATGTCCAAAAATAGGAATGCGATTAATGAATTATGATGCATCCATTTATGGGATAACATGTAGCCTTTTTGAAGGATTTTTCATTGATATGAATAAACAGATGATATAATGTTATGTGCAAGGAAGCATGATAGAAAACCGTATATGCTGCATAATCTTAACCTTTTAAAAGTTCATAGGAAAAAGACTGATAGCCTTTGGATAACAAATTTATGGGTAATTATTTTTCTGTTTCTTCTATTTTCCTATACTTAAAACAGTTACCTTTGAAAAGTATCACAGATGATTTTTCGTTCAAGAAAAGCAAAGGAAAATGTTTCTCAGTGGCTGCTTTTACTTGTGACAATATAATATTCTAAATGGAATGATGAAAACTGTGCTTCTAACAGCACAGCTAATATCTGGTACCAGCCAACCCAGAAGAGTAGTGGTTCAAAGTTAACTGTGTCCATGATAGGTGCCTGGCCTTTCCTTTTGATGTGCCTCTGGAATATCTCAGAAGGAAACTCATTTCCATGAAGGTGCCTTTGTGTGCTTCATCAATATTCCACTGCCCCATTTCTCCCAAGATTAAATTCCTCAGGGTAAAAAAGTCCAAGGCTTTGAATGGCACAAGAGTGTCAGAATGTTTCATTTAGAAATCAGACTGGTGGATCTCAGGCTGCAGAAGCTCAGATATACGATGAATTTTTAAGCTATGTGAGGATCCCAAGAGAGCAGGGTGCGTGTATCTTTGAAGTTTCTATGCCCAAGTGTCATTATGTGGGTAATCAATAACGCATGCTTAAGAAGCTCAGCTCACCTAATCTTGCTGTTGCTATGCAGACATTTATATTTGTTATCCAGGGAAGTCATTGCTACACATTGCCTTATAATAAAGCCACTCAGTTGAGCTGAGTTAGTCATAGGATGAAAACTGGATAGATAAAAATCCTGATGAAGTTGCTTTACAAACAACGGAAGCAACACCATTTACATGTGTCAGGCGCATAAAACCATTCTAGGAATCTCAAAGTACAAAATGATATGTTGTGATGTCCACATGCACGAGGTCTGCTAGTGCAGGATGTGTGTGCTACCTGAGAAGAAAGGCCATAGAAATGAAAAACCCTGAACGATTCCCTCTCTATATTGCTGGAAGAATGGTGTGAAAGCAATGATTGCATTGGTTTAACCTCATTTAAAAAATAGTTCCTTATTTAATGAATAAAGGGTGGAATCACCTTTGTTAATCATCATAATAATGTGCTCTTTTAGCTTTAGCCCTGCTAATCACAGTGATACTGGAACTCTGTGCTGAACAGTAGTGTTTGTAATGTCAGTAAGCAGATCCAAGTAACGCCATCATGACGTAGAGCTTTAGTGCATCTGACACACGCATAACTCACCACCCCCTATTTTATATACCAAACAGTATAGGAGGCACAAAGGAAAACTGAAAGCAAAGGGACCCTGCAATACATGACAGGCTTCCTTCCTTTGAGGGAATACTATTTAAAATAATACTTTCATTGGCAAAAGGATATAGAGCTGCCGGGTTGTCTTAATAGCTTCAGGATCCCTACTTGGGCAGTTGTGGCATCTCAAAGCTAGGACAATTTGTGCTCTCTTCACTTTGCACATCTGGTGTTTCCTTAAGAGGAGCAACTATAACCCAGGTGGGATTCACAAGCATTTTGTTTCTGTAAAATGACTTCCAGGCTGTCTGATCGAATTTGGGTCAAATTTATCTATAGAGTAACCATTCAACCATCCATAATAAGAGTGTTCGCCGGATGTGTGGCCAGCAGGTTATGGCCAGTGAACATTTCCTGTGTTGAGCCAGTACTGAACTTTCTTTTTATTCTTGACAGGGCTCCTCACAGGAGATGCTGTGTGTGGTTGGAAGAGCAGTAAGTGTAAGAGCTAAGCAGCTTCCAAGCCAGAACCTTATTTCTTCTCAGAATTATATAATTAATCACACGTCCTCTCTTTCTAGGACACAAATACAAAAAATCTAAGAGGAAAGTCAAAAGAAAAAGAACTACAGTGAGAAACTGGGGATACCACCAACAATACTTCCTGGGACCCAGCAGAGGACAATTTTACTATTTATTTGTGCCCTGCCTTATTTCTAGAAAGAATTTATGTGGAAGAGCTTTCTTCTACCTTTCTGCTCTGCCACATTGAGTCTCATTTCTGAGTTAAAAAATATCACTGTCTTACACATCTCTAGCCTTACTACAGCCAAAATCAGAGGTTCTGTCCCTGAGTGAAGCAATAATTTTTGGTCCGTCTCATATGTCTACCATAGGCAGCCACCATACATGCGCATGTGGCGGATCCTAAGCACAACCACGTATGAGAGAATGGGTACCTCAGCACATTCTATCACACGTATCTATTGCCAAACCTCTCAAAGATGATTTCATCTAGTGCAGACGACACATCAGTGACACTTTTTTCGTCTCTACAAAAATAGGGAACTCTCAGAGATTCCTTTGAGAATTTTTTTGATAAGAAATGAAGATTAATCTCTTAGGCAAATCACTGAATTTCACTGTGGCAGACAATATTGCAAGACTTCTGACATGACTTATTAGTAAATACGAGCGTCAAATCCCAATATACCTGCAAAAATGGCAGTCCATCATCATATTTTATTCTTTCTTATGGTTTAGAAAGGGAACCGTAAGTTGACAAGAAAGAAATAAGAAACCATGTAAATAAAGTTAAACTGGTGAAGAAAGCATTGTCATTATCATCATCCCCATCATCATCATAATTACTGATATTTATGGGTACTCTTTTAAGTGGTATATATGCCAGGCACTCTTTCAAGAGATGTACAAGTATTAAATCACTTAATCCATGCAACAAACCTATGAGATGGGAGATATTATTATTCAAATTTTATAAATGAGGAATCTGAGGCCCAGAGTGGATAAATCATTGGCCCAAGCTTGCACAGGTAGAAATGGCGCATCCAGAATTTAAGCCAATTCTCTTCATCACTTTGCTTTACTGCTACCAGAGAACCAAGCAGGTCTGCTGCAACTACAGGTGATTTCCAAGATCCAGGATTCCAACCTTAAAAAAAGAAACGCTTTCATGGGTATAATCAATGTAAAAGAAACTGCATATCTTTGCAAGTTTTGCATATGTATAAATCATCGCTAATCAGATAGCAAACATGCACGTCACCCCCAACGTATCCTCTTGCCAGACTGTAATCCCTCTCTCTTTTGTCTCCCACTGCCCACAGTCCCAAGGCAGACACTGATCAGCTTTCTGTCACTATAGATTCCCTAGAATTTTATACAGATGGATTAATATAGCACATACTCCTTTCTCTTTTTGCCTGACTTTTTTCTCTACATAATTATTTAAAAATTCATCCACATTGTGGTATGTATCAATAGTTCATTCCTTCCTATTGCTGAGTAGTATTCCATTGTTTGGATATACTATCATTTCTTTATCCTTTCATCTGCTGAAGGACATTTGGGTTTTAGACAGCTTTTGACCATCAAAAATGGAGACACTCTAGTTATTTGTGTACAAATCTTTGGATGGACATATGCCTCCGTTTCTCTTACGTAAATATCTGAAAATGGAATGGCTGGATCATTAGGAAGGTTGGTGTATATTTAACTTCTTAAGGAATTGCCCAGCTGTTTCTCATAGTTGTGCCATTTTATATTCTCCTCAGCTGTGTATGAGAGTTTCAGTTTCTCCATGCCCTAACCAATGCCTGGTATGGTCAGTTTTCTTAATTTAGCTACTCTAATAGATGTGTAGTGGTGTGTTGTGGTTTTGTTCTACTTTTCTCTAATGACTAATGATGCTGGGCATCCTTACATGTGCTTTTTTGGTGTACATAGATCTTCTTTGGTGAAGTACCTGCTCAAATATTGTGCTCATAATTTATTGGGCTGATTTCTTATTGTTGAGAAATGAGAGTTATTAAAATATTCTGGAAATAACTTCTTATCAATAGATAAATTATTTGCAGATATTTTCTCCAAGACTGTAGCTTGCTTTTTCATTCTCTTTAATAGTGACTTTTAAAAAGTCTTTTAAAGAACAGAGGTTTTAAATTTAGATGAAGTCCAATCTATCTTTTTTTTCATTTATGGATCATGTTTTTGGTGTTGTATCCAAGAAATTGTCTAACTTGAGGTCATAAAGATTTTCTCCTACGTTTTCTTTAAGAAGATTTATATTTTTAGGTTTACATTTATGATGATGCATTTGAGCTAATTTTTGTATGTGGTATAATGTATGAATTGAAGCTCATTATTTTCTGTATGTCTATCCAATGTTTTCTTCTATTATTTGTTAAAAATAGTATTGGATTTGTACCTTTGTAAGAAAACATCAATTGACCATGTATGTATAGATCTATTTCTGGATTCTCTATTCTCCAACTTTGTTCCTCTTCTGCAAAGTTTTTTTTTTTGTTTTTGGCTTTCTTATGTCCTTTGAGTTCCATATAGATTTTAGAATCACATGTAAATTTCTACAAAAAGCCCTGCTGGGATTTTAATTGGATTTCTTTGAATCTATACATCAATTTAGGGAGGATCGTATCTTAAGAATAATGCATCTTCTAATCAATGAATACATTGTACCACTACTTTTCCAGATATCTTAAAAACTTTTAATGAGCAATGTTTTACAATTTTAAAAGTGTGGGTCTTATATAACTTTTGTGAGATTCATCACTAAGTATTTAATATTTTTGATACTATTATAAATTATGTTGTTTTAACATTTCTGGTTGTTCATTGTAGTATATAAAATCCAACTGATTTTTGTATAATTGATTGTATTCTGAAGCTTCTAAACTCACTTATTAGCTCTAGCAGCTTTTTTTGTAAATCCCAAAGGTTTTTCTACATGGATGATTATGTCACCTATTAACTGAGATTTGCTTCTTCTGTTTCCATCTGAATGCCTTTCATTTTTTATTCTTCACCTATTACACTGGCCACAATCTCCAGTACGATGTTGAAAGGGAGTGGTGATAGCAGACATTCTTGTCTTCTTTCTGATTTTAGGGAGATGCAATTCATATCTTACCATTAAGTATAATGTTAGCTATAGTTTTCTCATAGATGCCCTTTATTAGAGTAAGGAAGTTTCCTTCTGTTTGTAGTTGGCTGAGAGTTGTTATCAGAATGCACGTTGGATTTTATGAAATGCTTATTCTACATCTACTGAAATGATCATGTTAAGAAGTATGAGATGTAATCATACAAAAATCAGTGTGGGGTATGACTTCTGAAACAGACCTCAGTCTGTACTTGTCACCTAACTTCAAGGAGATGGTTGGAGGGACATTTTTTGGATTTATGCAGATGATTATCTCTTTGTGTTCTGTTAATGCTTTCAAATTCCTACATTTTGGGATATTGGATTTCTAGACTGATAAGACAGCTAATTACCTTTTCATGGAACTGTACAAATATGTTTAAGTCCACTGATGCAATAAGTCACTGTTACTAAAAAGGGATGAGTCACAAAAAGTAATTTTATGAGGGGCCAGCTCTAAGGCGTAGTGGTTAAGTTCAGGACATTCCGCTTCTGTGGCCCAGGTTAGTGGGTTCAGATTGCAGGTGGGGACCCACAGTACTCAAACCATGCTGTGGCGGCAACCCACATACAAAACAGAGGAAGATTGCCACAGATGTTAGCTCAGGCTAATCTTCCTCAGCAAAAAAAATAAATAAATAAAGTAATATCATGGATTATTTAGAAGGCATAAGATAAGAAAGTCTAGGAATACATTTTAAAATGTGTGATACAAGATAAGTGCATCACGAGTTAAAAGAAAGTAACAGGTGAGAAGTCATAGATGTTCTTCAGAGTCTTTCTCCTTTTGTAAAGCAATAAAATTTTACATGTCAGGGTGTAGTTTGTGTTAACAAGTATCACAGTTAGAACTATATCACCCTCTGAGAAATATCCCATACATGGAGTCAAGCAAAGAGAAGTATTTTTCTCCTAAGATGAATAAAACTATTTTCTGGAGACACATTGTTTGTGATCTACCAGTTATATTCCACAGAATACATTTCCTATTTCAGACAGTCCAGTGGAATTCGTCTGGTGCTATGTCATTTGGGAAATCTCATTTGAATGAGACACTTCTCACATCAGTCCTCAGCCTGGTTTTGGGCTGTTTTCCTGCTGGCCTTTATGGGGATCTCAGTGATAAGTCTTTGCTTGGATGCTGCACCACACAGCACAACAGGAGCAAGAATTTCAAGCAGTCAGAGAATCATAGTAAGATGTTAGTAAGAACCCATTGCTCTAGGATGAAAAAACAAAGCAAACAAACAAAAAATCTCGGACTTTCAGAACTAGAGGACATTCCATGACTTAAAAAAACTATATTTGTCTGTGTAAGAAAAGATTATAATAAATATCATCATGAAACTTCAGATGACTAGTTGCGCAAGAATGATTATATTGAATAATCATTTTCTTCTTTTAGTCTAATATTTATATGGTGTTCTTCAGTGAAGAATGATGAGAATAAAGTTCATGATACTTATGTAGTAATTTTGCTTTTTCCTGTCTAATGTGATAAATTCAGGTGAGATTGGACTAAAATGTTGTACAAATGATGAACTCAGTCACCTAATATTTACTTGACAAGATTCTTGCAGAAGTCATATTTCTAGAAAGAGGTCTTCAAAAATTTACATCACTGTGTCACTTTTCAAAATTATAATATAGAGACTTATTTTTGCTCTTTCAGTTTTGTATATTTGTGGGGTATTAATAAATTAGCTGCCTCTGAGGATGTGTTTCGGGTTAGTTTATTATCTTATCCTATATATTCTTCCCTCTCTCATCAAACTGGAAATGAACATTATTTTTCAAAAGACAAGGAAGGAAATGTATAAAAATAAGCTAATTTGCTAAAATAGCAATTATTATTCTGTTCTTTTACTGTGAGTTTCTTAGCTATTACTTTTAAAGGTACAGCATTCCATGCACAAACCTGGACAGTCTGCCTTTTGCACAGTTGTGATCCCAGTTCTAATAGATGTGTTAGTGGCACAAAAAGTGTGAGGCTATACAGGCAGTCAGATCATAATTACTCAGATGTAGATAACAAAATTCCCACTCTCTGATGGAATTAAGTAGAAAGCAGGATTAAATTGGATCTTAGCCATATGATTTTCTAAATGAAAACGTCAAATAGTCCTCAATATTACAATCTCTTATAATGTAGCACTGCATCAAGGTAACTAAGCATATTTAGATAATTATGTTACAATGTTCAGGTGCCCGGCTCCCATTTGGGGTTTTTCAGAATGGTAGCACTTTATGTCTGTGCTTCTCTCATTTGGTGTTGGCACATGGAAGATATTAATGAAATGCATTTTAACAGGCTTTCACAGTGGTGGTGACCTCCATGATCCCAAAGTATTTCTTTTCCCCTTTGATCTCACGTCTTTACATTACTCTAATGATAATTTTCTGTTTTGAAGAATTGAAATAAACTATCATATGGAAAATATTAGTGGAATGACGGTAACTTCCCTCTATTGGATCTTTTCATCAAAATTGATGAATTAATCGTATTTAATGTTTGGTCATTAGCCATGAGCAGTTGTGTCTTGACATTGATAGTGATTTATAGACCCTTCCTTTACTAGTCTGCATTATGTTTCGAAATTCCTAGATGTTTAATTGCTTCTCAGTTTTATGTAATGACTTTATATATATTGGGATGACACTGCATCTCACTCGAATGGGTGAGATTGAATAAGGATGTAAATGTCTTAGCACTGTATCATCACATATCCTTGGCATTGCCAAAACCCTATTTTCCTCTCCACTGAAAAAGAAGGAGGTTTTATAGGCTTCTAATCACAAAATGAAGATGCAAAGATTTGTAAACCGAGATCACAAGCACAACAGTCTTAGATAAGTGTCCATGTCTTTATAATTTCTCATCCTTAATTATTCAGCTACAATTAACAGTGGTTGCAATTGAAAGAACTAGTAACCTCTGCTTCTGCTTCTGAGTTCTGAAACTCAGAAGAGCTTCATTTTAAGTCCTGGCTTGCTTCTGTTTAAATTTGAGTTATTTTGAGCATCCACAGTAGTCCGCTGTTAGAGAGAACTATTTGGTGTATTCCATTATTGTACTTTAATTCAACAAGCTTTTAGAGCAATTGATTGTATTCAACAAATGTAGCTGCATCTTGCAACAAAAAAAAAAAAGAAAGAAAAAGAAAAAAGGGCTTTCTGTGTGAGGCCAGCACATTTTAAGTGAAATATCCCCTATATCCTCTATTCAAAATGATTTTCCTCGCAAGCCTTAGGCTTACTACTGTGACCTTAGCAACGGGCAACTTGAATGTTCCAGAGAGTGACTTGACAATGAGCTTCCATTGGCATTTTGATCCTTTTCTGCACTGGGTTTCTTTTCCCATTATTTAGTGAAATTACAGGGATGCAGAGAGAAGCATGGAGCCTTGCTTCTCATTGGTGGGTTACAGATGAAGCTGATTGACCTCTACTATTTGGTCTTGAGGATTTCACAGCAGGCATCTTGGCAGCTCATATATTGAAGGTGGGGGAGGGGGCACAAAGTGGGTAATACGTGGAAAATTTCAATCCAGAATTAGTGCTATTTAGATCGGCTTCGTTTAGATATGTTCATTTGCTTTAAAAGATTATTTCAGGCTTGAGTGGGTGTTGGGATGGGGAGGTGAGAGGATGGGAGGGTGGACAGGAAACAGGAAAAGTGCTTCGAACCTGGAAGTCACATCCAGATGGAACATATCTCACTAGATACCGTCAAAATGCTGTGACAGGCTCATGCTTTCCTTGTGGAGCATGTGCCCTTTAGCAAGAATGCAGCCTACTAGGAATCGAAACATGGGCTTATTTTTTATCAACTGTTCTGATTTTGAGCAATTTGGTGGGTCTTGAGTAGCAAAAAATAGACTTTAATGTTAGCACCTTACAATGATTAATGAAGCATGTTTAATTGGAAACTGTGTTTTGTTTCTATTTTCATGCACCTTTGAACCGAAAAATGATGGATTTCTAAAAATTTTAGTACATTTATTGTCCTTTGTCAACACATATTGGAGTAAAACCTAAGAACAATGGTACAATAAAACATGCCTGTTACTGTGTTTGTTATTAAGAATATAAACGTTTTCAACAATGACATCCAAATCCACAAAGTGTTTTCAGATACAGGCCTATGAATGAGTTACAACCATATCGTAAAACTCAATAAAAGATACAGTAACATGATTTTGAAACGACAAAGAACACCATCTGGAAAAGAAGACGTTTCTCCAGAAACTCGCTGTGAGGCTTTCCATGAAAATGGACGGTGGAATTTAGTAGTTTAAATAGTAGGTTGAGGACTGATGAACTTGGCCTGTATGCTGGCTTACTCTGTGACTTTGAGTAGGGTGTCTGCATAAACTTGGTTTCATTTCTCTGACTGCACATAAATTCCAGTATGAACTCCTTCTCCTCCTGTTCCACTAGGCTGATGTGAGCCTTATCAGTTCTGTTTCTATCGTTGTTTAAAGGCAATATGTCACATAATTTTATACAATGTCCTTGCAGCCATGATTGTGCCTGTGGGTGAATGGCCAGGTGCCTCTTAAGCAAGAGTAAAGCAATTCTGCTATAAAGGGACCCGTATTGAGCAAGCGGTACTGCCATGCACATTTCATCACCTCATTTCAGTTACTCCTCCTTATGTTACTTGAAACGGATATTGCTCTTCTCAGTTCACTTATCGAGTCCAGAGAAGTTAGGAGGGAAGCAAGAGTTCTTTCTTCCCAACCTCCTCCAGCAAATATCATGTCAGTGAACACCTGGGAAAGAACAATGTGAGACTATTCTAAAAGTTAGCGCTGTTTGAAATTGACTGAAATAACTCTATGTCTTTTGGGAAAAATGAGATTGGAGAAAATGTGTCAGATTTGGATTAAAGCTAATAGATTGACTTACTTGGCTATTAATTGTATCTATACTATAGCATAAGCCTAGTGAATTTTCTTTACTTGAAGATAATTGCCCATTTACAAGTATTAAATGTATGTTATTACAGGGATAAATTATTCTGAAGAAATTTTTTCTGCAGTCTTCCTATGTTGGATCAAATAAAAATATTCACTCTGTGTAAACTCTATGAGGCAAAGTTCTTGGCCTGTATAAAAACTTAGTAAATATCAATTGACTGTCTGAATACATGAATAAAACTGTATCTGCTCAGACTATATGCAGTTTAACACTGTGCTATTATCTAGGTAATTTGGTCGGTGTTGGCCATTGTACAGGATAATTTAGTGTTAATCTCTTTCATTACTTTAATAATTATCTGGTGCTACCTGGAAAATTACCACAAGTTTGTAATTCTCTTGGCTGCCGTAGACGGCCTTGAAATGAAATGATCTTGACAGTTGCCTTGATGGCCCCAAGTCTTTGCCATCAAAACATCATAATCAGTTATACACAATTTGTGGCTGTAGGCACTCTATTTATGGCCAATTTCAACATTTATTGTCTAGAGCTGGTGTTGCCATATTTGAATTGAATGCATTTTTGCTTTGTGAGGTAGCTGGGGGGTGGGGCTGGAAAATTAGATAGGCTTTTTTTTTTTTTTTTTAATGAAGCAGGTAAACAGAGAATTTGGGAGAAACACATTCTATTCCACACCCAGTCAACATAGATCAAGAAAAACAGCACGTGTTTGTTTTTTCCTTATCACAGTTTCCTTTATTATCATTTATGGGGATAATTATCATTGTGGCAAACAACTTTGCTTGATTACTTCTTTGAATCTGTTTTTAATTTTCCTTAACGGAAGGCATTCTTACTAGAAGCAGCCAAATCCTTCAGTATTCCTCAACAGTTTATTCTTTTTTCAATTATTTTTAAGGCAGAATCCAAACACTTCAGCTTTTTAAGTATTTTAAGAATTCATACATCAAATATTTTTATTTTCAGAGGCAAATATAGATAGCACAAAAATAGCTTACTATTATTTCTGGTAATACCCCTGAAATAGCTATAACACTATCCCTCAATTTTAAGATAAAAAGAATGGAACCTATACTTAAAAGACATAACATTTTTTAACATGGTAATTAAGAAAATTATTAATAAGCTTTGAACTCAAATATGCTGACTATTAATGATCATTACATCTTCTATAAGTCCTTCCTTAAATTTCTTTCAGCTTTTCAAATTCTAAACATATTCTCTACAAAGAAAATTGGATTGTAGTGATGGTTGCACAACTTTACAAATTACTAAAGATCTTTGAATTGTACACTTAAAATGAATGAATTTGTGATGTGTAAACTGTACCTCAATAAAGCTGTTAAAAATATAATAAAGTTACCAATATACAAGTGTTCTTTGTGTGCTGGCGTTTTTTGCACACTAGAATTGATAATTGGATTGCTAATTAATGCTACTTTGGATTTGAAATGATTAGTTTGGTGTGAAGGCTTCTAAAGCACTATTTCTGCCCTTACAGTGATTAAAGCAAAGGTTCCACACCACCCTCCCTCCCCCGCCCACATTCCGGTGTTCTGTAATCATCCATTAACAGAACGTTATTAAAGGGACCAATGCTGGTGAAGATTGAGCGCTGAGATGCATTCTGTTTCACTACATTGACATTTGGCTTCTTAATACTGTCCTTTGAGCACCTTGTGAGTCTTGCATGCCCTAACGAGATGACCTTGAACTTCTTCACTTAGTTCTCCTGGCTTTGTAAGCTTCCTCCTTGCTGATGAGGACCATTGCCCTTGGGTAGATAAAAAGAAAATCAGATTTGGCTTATCTTAGTAGGTTTTCAGGGAAAGTTAAAAAGACTGGATAGGACTGACCAGGTTTTTCTCATTATGTTTCTTGTTTGTTTGTGAATTCCACAAGGAATAAAAATCTAAAACATTTCCTGCAGTGTCTCACAAAGACCCAACAACTGTGTTGTACAGTATGTCAAAGATTTTCATTTATTTATGGTTGTTTTAAAAAAGAAGAAAACAACTTAACTTGTTCTGAAGGAAAAATAAGTCTGGAGACAGCCTTTCAAGGTGAGCATTCCAACATCACTCTCACCTCAACGAATTATTTCAAAGAAAACTCAGTGAAATATTTTCCGGCTAAAGATAACATACTCCTCTATACTCATGTCCTGGTGAGACAGAGACTTTGTACATAAAATTTTATACACAAGGCCCTTTGGTTACATACCTAGTCCAGAATTCTCTTGTGACCATGGTCTTGACATCTTGCTGGTGTCTGTGCACATTGGTAATGTAGGAGAGGAAGACATTTCCTCTACCCGCTGTGGGTTTTTCTGACCAGAGAACAAATTAAATTCACATGAGACAGAATAGCAGGAGAAAATTAAACAAAGCTTTATAACATGTATACATGGGAGAGGTCAGGCAAGCTGAGCAACTCGCCAAAATGGCTGAAGCCCCCACCTTAAGTATCGTCTCAGCTAATGACAAAGGAGGATTTTGGGGGTGGAGGGAGAGTCCATCATGGGAGATTACCACACAAGTATAGTAAACAAAATGCAGGTTTAAGTCCTTGCCTTTGGTATTGATTAAGAGTTTCTAGAGATAAAGTCATCCCCTTTCTTCTTCCTGGTACAGAGAGGGAGGGACCTTTACAGATGGAGAGTTCCTCTACAATGTAAATGTCTCTTAACAAAAGGCAAGCAAGTTCCACTCCTCAGAGCCTCCTTCCCTGTCCCAGCCCCAAATAATCCTCATGCCAAAGAGACATATTTTGGGGTGGCCAGTGCCAGTCCCCCACAGTAACCTCAACATATTTATTAACAGCTTTATTGAGGCATTATTTACATCTCATAAAATTCATTCATTTTACGCATATAATTTGATGATTTCTAGTAAATTTATAAACTTACCTACCACCACCACAATCTAAGTTAGAAAATTTTCATCACCCCAGAAAGAAACCCTTTACCAATTAGCAGTCACTCTCCATTTCTCCCCATTTACCCCCAAGCCTCACTCCCCAGGAAATTAATGTATTTTCTGTCTCTATACATTCACCTATTCTGGACATTTCCTATAAGTGGGAAATGTGGGCTTTGGTGACTGGCTTCTTTCACTTGGCGTATTGTGCTCAAGGTTCCCCTATGTTCCAGCGTGTATCAGCTCTTCATCCTTTTTATTGATGAATTGTATTCCATTGTAAAGACACACAACGTTACATTTATTCATTCACCAGCTGACGGAAATTCAGGCTGTTTCCCCTTGGGCTGTTATGAATAATGCAGCTATGAACATTCATATACAAGTGTTTGTGTGAACATATGTTTTCACTTCTCTTGGGGACATGGCTAGGAGTGGAATTGCTGGCTCATACAGTAAATCTACATTTAGCATTTTAAGAAACTGTCAGACTATTTTCCAAAAATGACTGCACCATTTACAGCCCCAGCTGCAGTGTATGAAGGTTCCAGTTCTCCACATCCTTGTCAAATTGTCTGTCTTTTGAATTACAGTCATGTGTTGCTCAAAAATGAGGATACATTCTAAGAAATGTATTAGGCAATGTCTTTGTTGTGTGAATATCACAGAGTGCACTTACACAAACCTAGATGGTATGGCCTACTACACACCTAGGCTGTATGGTACTTATCTTATGGGACCACCGTCTTATATGTGGTCCGTCATTGACCCAAAAGTCATTATGTGGCACATGACTGTATATTCATTCTATCAGGTGTGAAGTGATACTTTATTGTCATTTTAATTTGTATTTCCCTATTCATGACTTCAGCATGTTTTAAATCTTCACATATAAGAATATATATATATTATGAATTTGTGTATATAATGTGTCCAAAATAATCCAAAAACACTTTTAAAATCAAGAGAAGAGTGAAGTATATACCCCATAGCCCTTCATGACTAAACTAGTCTAGTTTCTCCTACAGTGTGTTCAGTCCATCAAAGCTGTAACCAAAATAAGGAGGTCTATTTAAACAATGGTATTTTTCCACTACTGGGGAGCCAACTCAGGACTAAAACTTATATAACTGTCACCTAAGTAAAGCCATCTTTGAAATATATTGAGATATATTTCAACTGCTGAAATTTAGTATAGCAAAAGCCATAAACAATTGCAGGGTAATAAACTCCAGGATTTAGGTGAAATATTTCTTGTTTCCCAATGAGAAGCCAAATAAAATGTTAGAAAATATTAATAAACTTTGCCCTTACCTCCTATAGGCAAAGCTTATGCGTAATAGACAGATGAGGGAGAGAAGCAATTGTGCTGTGTTCTCTCTGGCCTGAGTCTCTCCCACGATTCATATATTTTCCACTATTCACTCTTCCTAAGCATTTTGCTTTTTCATTTAGGCAAACTTAGGCTCTACCTGTTACTGTCTGGTATGCCATCAATTGCCCAGGTATCAAAGACTATGGGGAAACTATAGGAATTGGGAATTATGAGCATGGCTTTCTTAATCCAAGTATTGCATGATTTTTAAATTGGAGAATTTCTGTCTATTTCCTACATCAGGGATTCCTGAATCCCTATATCGTTTGACTCTTGTTGGCGTGAACTGAACTGTGAAGTTAATTAGTATTTTCAGTCCATTTCAAAAATGGCCACTTAGAAGGCAGCAGGTCAGGGCAGATTGTAGCTGTATTGGGTACCCCTTCAGATCTCTTTTTGTATATAAATAAATGTGCGTGTGTATAAAATGTATATATATATATATATATATATATATATATATACACACACACATACATATATACGTGCTTGTATGTATATTATATATTTAATTAATGGGTGGATACTATACACTACACTGAACAACTAGCTTTTTTTTCATTAAACCTATTTTAGATAACATTTCATATCAATACATCCTTTTAAAAAAGAGCTGTATAATATCCATTCTTTGAATGCCGTATGTTTTTTAAATCAGTCCCTTGTTGTTGGACATTTAGAACATACATGTACTCACACACATCACGCTTGTTGGATAAAATCAGAGAAGCGCAGAGTCAAAAGGTAAGTGCATTTTTAATTTTGACGCACAATGCCATATCACCCTTCTCAAAGCATGCACTCTCACCTTCTGTGTATGGAGGCTCACATTTCTCCATGCTCTTACTAATGTGAGCTTTGTCAAACTCATTCTGTGCTGATTTGATGGTATTCTGTCTTTATGTTGTACAGGACTAACTTTGCCAATCTATCAAGATTACTAGTGTTTACCGGAAATGAGAGGAACAAAGGAAATAATCATTAATGCTTCATCTCTCTTATTTCAGCCACTCTTCTGCCTATGAGGGAGGTACCAGATTTCCTGTTTTATAGCTGAGAGTATAGACTCAAAGAGGGTAAGTTACTCACCTAAAGTCCCAGAGCTCTCAAGAGTTGATCACAGACAAAGATCACCTTGACCATGATAACATGATTATGATTCTACATCATATTCTAACATCACTTCAGTAGGGAGAAGTGCTTCCTCTTCTGCGTCATTGCAGTCTACAGAGTTGGGGGCTGTCACTAAGTGGACCATTTTCAGTCTCATAGGTAAAGATTCTCTGTACCAGCCTTGCTATTGGGACCAAGGCAGAATAGCACTTGTTTTAATCATCTTGGCAGGCAGGGCTGTCTTTTCACTGGTACTACGACTGGAAATATTGTGGGTGCACTCAGCTTTCCTACCATCAACTTAACCTCCCACAAGGGAGTGACTGACTCTGTGAGATTAAACATGGACACAGGAAGATAAGAGCTTCTTTAACAGACCACAGAGAGGAGAAGAACATCACATGATCCTTTTCTCTAAGAATGATCAGCCTAATGACAACGAAGCCTGTGTTTACATTAGAGAGTATTTTAATCAGTCACTCCCCAAGTTTATTTTGTCAAAAGTGGCCTCATCTTGAATAAGGGGTTTTCCTCCTATGCCATTCTCTGAGGAAATGTGAGCTCACACAACAAATGGATCTCACTCCTTTGGGGATTAACCCTGAGCTCAACTCCGTGGGTTCAGATATGCTCGAATCTTAGATGTGCGGCTCATTGGCTATGTGGCCTTGGGCAGGTCACTCCAGCTTCCTGAGCCTCAGAATTCTCTTATCAAATAGACATCACAACATCTCCTCAGAGTACTGTGTGTACTGGGATAACACGTGCAGTGCACTTGGCCCAGACCATGAGAAGCATACAACAACAACTTCATAATTCTCTGCTCCCTTTTCTTCCTGCCTCTTGTGGAGGGAGCCCCAGACTCAGGGAAAGAAAATGAAAGTCATTTATGTGGCTCAAGGGAACTGGCAGAGATTTCTAGAATGTGGTTTTAGGAACTATTTGGCAGTAATGGTGGTTTGGTTGGTGAAAGTGGAAGTGGAGTGTGTGTGTGTGTGTGTGTGTGTGTGTGTGTGTAGGTGATAGATTTCAGATAAAAAGATAGTAGATAGGTTTTAAAAGCATCTTTGACCGTAGAGAATTTTTTTTTAGTTTGTTTTAGAGAATAGAGGCTTTCAGGTTCCAGAAAACATAAACCCAGAATAGATCCCGTGTGAAAGAAAGCAGAATAGACATCCAAGATCTTAAAAGATGATAAAGAAACATGATTTCAGGTCCTGATGTGCCTTCATCCCCAGACTGGGTGCCAGCGGTCCAGGGCAGGGGAGGACCACCGCAGGCAGACCAGTGTGCTAATCTGATGGGGTCGGACATCAGAGGTGCAGCCAGGAAAGACCAGGATGTCAGGAAATCCAAGAATAGGGAGTGAGGATGCCTCAACCTAAGCCGAGATTTCGAGTTAGAAGAGACCAGAATCCAGGGAGGCCTGGGCTTTGAAAGGCCCAGTGCACTGTCAGCAAGGATGTGGCTTGATAACATGCCAGATGCTCATCCAGGGCCAGAGTCGATCACGGTGATTTGAAGAGTTGGGGGAGGGGAGAGGCAGACTGGGTGAAATAGTGTAAAAAGTGGGGAAGGAGAAGATAAAAGAAATAAGAAAATGTGCTGTTTGAGCTTTGGAAGATTAAAATCTGGTAGAGGAGACCAAATCTAGATTACTGTATCTATCTATCTATCTAAAAATCTTTCTCCAAAAGCAGAGAGAACAGAGTAAAGTGATAACGAAAAGCATAATGGGGTAAATCAGAGAACTTTCTGGAAGAATTTGACTCTTGAAATGTCTGTCCTAAAGGAAATAGGGAATGGGAGAGGGAGGCATAGAAGTGAACGGCACATCATCACAGCATCCTTTCCTTTCTCTGAAGAATTTATGTCTGATGTGGTCTGCCATCAATGGTACCACCAGCAGTGCCAAAGGCTGCAGCTCTGAAGCGCTCTAGGACTTTGTTTCTTTTTCCATAAGATGATATGTGGCCTCATGATCAACAGGTGACTTTCAATTCCAACATTCTTCGATCTGAGACAGTTGACACAGAGGCTGGAAAAGTGGCTCTTGGGAGTGTCAAAATTGAGGGAGGTCTGACTGCCTGAGAAAGGAAGGAAGACTCAGCAGCAAGATGCTTGTCCATGGCCAGGGACACTTGTCCAGGAGGAAGGGGGGATGGATGTTGGAGTGGGGGTGGGCTGCGGTGCTTTTAAAATCCTCAGTTCTTCAGAGAAGACACATTTTCTGAGGTTTTCAAAAAAGAGAATCAACTTACAAGAATCTTAAGAAACCTTTAGTAATAGAGATAGACTATTTCATTAACCCACTGGGCTGTAAGTTCTGTGTGTCCCCAGAACCCAGGCCAAATGCGTCTCTGCTGGTTTGGATAAATGCATTGTTTGTTGGTGCCATCAACATAGATTGAGTTTCTTATCCATCAGGATGTATATATGTACACCATGCTGAAACCACCATACATTTGCCCTTTTTTTTGTTGCTAAATCAACCAGCATCGTCTACTTAATAGGAACATTCTCATGAAAAGCCTATGAGCTATGTGTTTTGTGCTAACAAAACTACACTGAATTCTTTCCTGAAAGTTCTGGCAGCAGACTTCTCAAAAATTCTAAGCCCATATATTTGAAAATAAAAAATACAGCATAGGTGAGAGAGAGTGTGTGTTTTTGTGTGTGTTGTGATAAAATACTACAAAATTCTGCATATCCAGAGTGGTCTTATTATCAAGTGTTCATTATCTAAGTTCTTGCCAACTTGCAGTTATGTAGAGAAACAAAAGACATCAACATATTATTAACTAATGAGCTAAACAATTATAAAACTAGCACTCATTCCAATTTTCCTTCGTGCCTAACTCTTAAACATCCAATTATTCAGTGCATATAGATTGCAAAATGAAGTTGAAAATCTTGTTAAAAAATATAGGCTTTATGAATTTGATGAAAAGGAAGGTTGGTGAGCTGTTTCAACTACATGCCAAATCATTGACGAATGAGAATCTGGCACAACTCGCCAATTAAATTAAAGAAGAAAAAAATACACAAAGCTGACTACAGAATAGTTATTTCAAAAGGGAATAATTTGATTACATAAAGATTAAGCAAAACTCCTGGGAAAATTGGTGAAGCTTTCAAATATTTTTGCAAACACAACCCTGTCTATAATTATGCTACAGAAGATAAATATGAAGTGAAGGATCTTTTCAAGTAATCATAAAAATTTTTCTGAGAAATAAAGAAAAACCAAAATTACTACTACTTTCATTTTCTAGAATCTGTACTAAGAATATGGTTCTTACAACATAGCTGCATTTGAAATCTAAATTTAGTAATAATATATAAAGTGAAAGAAACATTTTATAACTCATGTCCTACTTTTTATGATAAAGATTCAACCCGAAGTGGATTTTAAAATAAACTATTTACTATGAAGTTTTGGTTCCCATTCAGGCACCAATAATTGTCACATAGTAAAATCCTTCTGTAATATATGATTCTTGTAAGAAGTTATAACAAATAAACAACAGCAAAACAGAAAGAGAATGACCACTCAGAGAATCCACCATTCACATTTTGCCTTATAAATTCTCAATTTTTTTCTTCCATGCAAATATGTTCGTCTAATTATGTAAGCAGCATTCCATCATCAGTGCTTTTAATCTTTCTTTTTCATATATGCTATTTTGTTTCCCCAAATATTTTCCCTGTGGAACGTTTTCTTAGTTCTTCATATTTAAGAATAGCTCTGTGCTAATTTTCTGATCTTCTCCAGAGAAAGCAACAGATCCTGGGGCAATAAAATTTACTTATTCTAACGTTGGTTATGCTCCCCATTTATGAAACATGAGCAGAAAACTGGTTTGCCACCTTCCAGGGCAATGCCCCTCAATTTTTGTTTTAATTATTGCCCCTTAACGAGCATTTTAAGATATTTTTCCCATAATTTTCCACCAATGACTTTTAATCCTACAGATACACTACATATCTACTTATATACTATGGCTCTGGGGAGGGTGTATTAGTTTTCCATTGCTGATGTAACAAATGACCACAAATTTAGCAGCTTAAACACACAGATCTGTTCTCATAGAGTTCTGTGGAAATAGAAGTCTGACTCGGGTCTCACTGTGTTCAAAGGATGTGGTTGTCAGGGCTACATCCCCTATTGAAATCTAGGGTAGAATCTGTTCCAGCTGTTAGATGCTACCTCATTTCCTCGCTCATGGTCGCCTTCTTCCATCTGCCAAGCAAGTGTTGCATCTCTCTGTGCCTTTCTTCCATAATCACATCTTCCTCTTCCACTTTTTAAGGATCCTTGTGACTGCGTTGGGCCCACCCAGATAATCCAGGATAATCTCCCCATTTAGAGGTCAGCTAATTAGCAACCTTAATTCCATCTACAACTTTAATTCACCTTTGCCATGTAACATAATGTGTTCACAGGTTCCAGAGATTAGGGCATGGACTTCTTTGATGGGACAAGGCTGAGGGTAGGGGGATCATTATTCTGCCTACACAGAAGATCACAGACCATTGTAATATCTAAAAGTTTCTTGTCCCCCCCAAGAATCAATTTTCAACCCCTTGGGGGCAGTATCACCGCCGCTGAGAATAGATGCCCTAAGAATCAGCTCTTCTATCATCTCCTCTCTTCATCTGTGGGCTTCCAGGCCAGTGTTCAATATGCCTCCAGACAAGAAATTCTAAGTAAAGTATAAAAACTTTTCTAAATACGCATGTGCATCTTAATGCACAAATATTTTTCAAAATAAAATGAACAACACCCATATTTTTTTCAATATAGAAAAACTCTTTGTTGACCAAATACATCATTGCCCACGTTAACAGCCTTTTATTTATCCAGTGAGCCTAAGAGGCACATAAAAATGTCAAAAAAAGATTTCTGTATGTCATCATTAGAAATCCTAGAAGCCAAAATTTAGGTTGGGAAAAAGCGATACATATTGAAAAGTTTTTTCTAGATTGTTCAGTGTTTCTGTCTCTTAAATCCACTTTCGCTATAAATAAGGTAACAGTGGGACTTCTGAAATATAGAAACCACAGTGAAAAATATGCAGTCTCCAGGGAAATGATCAACCGAGTTGTTTCCTTTTTTTGACTGCAGGTATTGCTGTGGAAGCAGCAAGAAAGCTGACGTTTTAGGCCTGAAGGCTTTCCCCACTGAAGTCTTTTTCTTTTACAAAAGGGCCGTGAGTCAAATCATCAGGTTTCTGTTCCCTCTGTTCCATCAATTAGTGGTACCTGAAAATCCGATTCAGTTAAGTTTTCTTGAAATGGAAACCTAGGGAAAACCCCTTCTCTTTTCAAAGGAAACCTATCTGAGCCCACTATCAAAGATGCTTGCACTCTGGGCTTCACGAGAGCAGAAACAGACTCACAGTGACGGTGTCTGGAAAATGAGACTCTCATAAAGCACATTTATATCTATTTAAATAATTTACATGGGAAGGAAGGCACTGATTCTCTGTATTGAAACTAAAATCACTTCCGATAGTCAGAGAGAGTTCTCCCAATAATGAAGCTCCTCCATTTTTGTCTCCACCATTTTAAAGTCAAAGGATTTGGTGATTCCCCACGCCCCAGCTTTAAGATGAAATTATGGAAAAGCCACAACTTCAGCAAGTAAGAAGCCATTTCTTAATTAAATTGTGTGATAGATCAAGTAGGTGTTCAATAAGCTTGGCTCATCAACCCCCTTAAGCCTTAAGCCCAATCTTATATCTTTTTAACATGGAGCCGTACCTAGGCTGTACTGATGCCATGGGTACCAGGAAACTGCTTTTTATAGTCCAATTATCCCCTCAGACCACCCAAAAAATGAACAACCCTTTGCTCATCTACTAAAGAATAATATGTTTTCTGAACTAAGTAGCCAAAATGACCCATTAAACCCTTTTACTTGTTCAAATAGGAATAGTCCTCAGGTCCAAAACATCAGACAACTTCTCGTCGCCTCCATTGCCAGTCCTACTCCTGGTCAAAGTTGCCGCTCCTCTGGACTTTTCCCAAAGACTCCCAGCTCCAAACCCAGCTTCCCCACTCCTGCCCTTCACAGTTCTCCATGGCAACCAGAGGCATCCTTTTGAAGTGAGATAATGTCATTCCTTCTAATAGCTTCTCAACTAACTCAGAATAAAAATCCAAAATTCTCACCTTGCCTGCCATGTCCCTCTGAGCTGCCAACCAGCCTCCTCCCCGACATCATCTCTAATCACTCTTAGCTCCCTCGTGGTGTTCCAGCCACACAGACATTCTCACTTTCCCTAAAACATATCAAGCATGGTCCTGCCCCTGGCCCTTTGCACTTACTATTTCCTCTGCCTGGAATGGTCTTCCCCCAGATATCTGAATGGCTCATTCCTCCACTTCACTTAGACTTCTGCTTAATGCCACCATTTTAAAGAAGCTTTCTCTGACCCCCTTATTTACATTAGCACTTCTCTATCTCTCTCTCCCTTTACCCAGCTTCATTTTTCTTCCAGGCTTCTATCTCCCTCTAATATATCATTATTTGTTCATAAGCTTCACATCTCCTCTCACTATAATGTAAATTCCATGAGATTAGGATTTCGCTTCATTCATTGCTATATGTCAAGTACCTAGACCTGTGCCTAACACATGCAGCTCAGTATATATTCTTTATTAAGAAAACATTTAATGAGCATCTCCTATGTGCTCAACACAAGGATGGCTCTGCTATGAGGAGGCCACATACAAATAGCAACACCACAAAGGAATGAATGCATGGGGTGTGCACACGATGGGAGAATGCTGACTGAATCAGAAATCACACAACCTGGGTTCAAGTCCAGCTACGCAGCTTAATAGGTTTGGAACTTTAGGTAGGCTCATCTGTAAAAATGAAATAAATAATTTTTGCCACACCAAATCATTGCAAATATTAGATAAGGTAATGTCTATGAAAGTGCTTAGCATGGTGCCTAGGAAAAAGAGGAAGATCAAAATATGCTTGCCTAGCAAAGGAAGAAACAAAGTAAGCAGCATGGAGATTCTAGTTGGAACAGTGGCTTTGCTACAGGCCACTTTTAATGTCCTTTTATTGTAGGGCCATAGTCAACGTATTCTTGTGGGGTGGGGTATGGTACACATTTGAGGCTGAATTACATTTTCTTTTTTCTCAATTTGTTTTTTTCATTTCAATCTTTTTATAGACTCTGGCTGAATTCTTCATTTGGAATTCCACTGTAGTACACTTAGAAATGGAAAAAAAAATTCTGCAAATGAATAACTGAATTAGTCCTTATTGAAAGAAGGGAAATGATTTAAACATATCTAAAATTTTCACATCAAGCTCCAGTTCTCCTTGGAAATGCTTGAATAATGCAATAAAGATTTAGTCAGATTTAAGGGAATCTGAATTCTTCATACTTACAAGTCTATAATTCTCCTTTCTAGGTATCGAGCATGTTGGTTGCCCAAAAGACAGTGGGGGCTAGAAGGGAAAATTACTGTGTGTTTGGAAGTATCAATGCTCGTGATGCAGACTGCTAATGGGGTGGAAATCTTGGTTTCCAGCATGCGGGTAAAGATGAGATGACTAAGTGAGAAAAAAAATAATAGCTGAATTCCAGACATAAAGGGGAAAAAAGTTAAAACCCAAGTGTTTCAAATTTCCAAACAGTATTATGATGCGGGAACTTAGGTTGAATTTTCCTAAAAGAAATTGAGCATTTACCAAAGGACCTGGTATAATTTTTGAGGGTGTGGGCATACAGAGGATTAAGGGTTGAGCAGGGTAGAGATAAAGCAGGAAGGGGTAGAAGTGTCAACAGTGAAGGAAAATAGAAGCAAGAGGATACAAATAGAACATTTGTCACATAAATTCCAATTTAGTGCCCAAATCACAAGGATTTGAGAATTGAATAATGTATAAGTCAATTTGGGCTGCTGTAACAAGATACTATAGACTAGATGGCTTAAGCAACAAACTTTTATTTCTCACATGTATTTCTCTCCTGTGGAGGCTGGAAGTCCAAGATGAGGATACGAACATGGTCGAGTTCTTGGTGAGGGGCCTCTTCCTGGTTTATAGATGGTAGACTTCTCGCTGTGTCTTCACGTGGCAGAGAGAAAGATCATGTCTCTCTATTTCTGCTTAGAACGACACTAATCCCATTCATGAGGGCTCCACCTTCATGCTCTAATTATCTCTCAAAGGCCCTACCTCCAAATGACACTGGAGATTTGGGCCTCAACATATGACCTCTGGGTGGACACAAGCATTCAGAGCAAGTAACTATCAAGATGAGGAATCCTTGCTCCATTCTCAGACTCTGTGACTTCTTGAGTTGGTAGCCTCAGTACATTAAGTGTGTGGAGTGTTTGACCATTAAAACAGACTCAGGCAACAGCCTTGCTAGAAAAACCTCAAGCTGACGAAAAGTGGTATTGTCTGGGCTTGAACCCATGGTTTTTGATTTTAAATCCAGGGCTGTTATGATGCCTACAGGTGTTTAGGAGAATCAGACAAGTAGGTCTGCTGAGAAACAGTTGAGGCCAAAACACATTTATACTCAAAATGGTGATCTCTGTTGTTGAGACAGACTGAGGGGATGGGTGGAAGCTGCTGGTTTCATCCTTTTAAAGTAGTTGCTGGTTTTGAACAGCAAATCCTTCTCTATTAGTAGAAAAACAGATGTAGACTACTAACAGCATTTCCCTCCTGGCATTGCCCTAACTAACATCCCACCACCATCACTACCGGCCGTAACCTTTTATTTCAGCCATGATTATTGGTTAAGTGCAAGGTACCTTCCAATGTGTGCCTACTCCCAACTGTCCTCATGTCCTCAGTGCTCCACAGCATGAAGCCTACTTTCCAAATCCTTTAGCATCAACTCCTTCTGCTACCGTTTGCAGCTCAGAACCTAAGGGGTTCAAAATTCATGCCTTTTGACAGTTAACATCTTGAGGTACTAACTGTTGCATATTCTCTCTTTTATTACTAACTTCTTTCAGAAGACAGAAATCCCCGTATTATTTTGAAAGATCTAGTTGTCTGATCATGACTAAAAGTGGAGAGTCCAATGTAAAGAGGACATTTTATTTTTTATTGGAAATAATTTGAAAATAGCCTTAGAAAACCCTTTATGTAAACTGAATGAAGTGTCTTATTAGAAGGATACATTTATTTTCTATCTTTATTAACACAGCTGACCTATAGTTTCTTAGCAGTAGTGTGTGTGTGTTAACAATTCATGCTAAGAATATATTTCTTGCTTTATTATTTCCTGACGTGGGCAATCAGATAAGACTTCCAGAATTTGTACTATGTAAGTAACATATATTACTTATCTTGATGAAAATTTCATTTCTGATTGTATTACATTCATATGGAAGAGTTTTATGCACTTATGGTTTTAAAGTTACTTCTTGAAATGTTCTCTGGCTTTTATGCTAGATTATAGTAACAAATAATAGCTACATCTGCATTAAAATGTACCAATTAAACTATTATGCTACAAATGGATTCTTCTGAGTAGAACAATACAAAATACATGGTATCTAATTTTCATATGGGCTGTTAGAACTTTTTAAACTTGCTAATATTCACAAATGACTATTTCCTTCTTTTCAAACAAATAAAACATAATAGGCAGAATCAAGAACATCAGTTACATTTAATGGTATCATAAAAGCATAATTTCTGTTTTGAGCTGTAATAACCACAAAAAAAAAAAGAGAAAAATAGAACACGCTCAACAAACAAACAGCTCCTATTTATAATTTATTACTTTAGGGGCCGGCCCGGTGGCGCAGCGGTTAAGTTCGCACGTTCCGCTTCTCGGCGGCCCGGGGTTCGCTGGTTCGGATCCCGGGTGCGGACATGGCACTGCTTGGCAGCCATGCTGTGGTAGGCGTCCCACGTATAAACTAGAGGAAGATGGGCACGGATGTTAGCTCAGAGCCAGGCTTCCTCAGCAAAAAGAGGAGGACTGGCAGTAGTTAGCTGAGGGCTAATCTTCCTCCAAAAAAAAAAAAAAACAAACAAAAAAAATAATTTATTACTTTAATCCATTTTATTATAGGTTCATAAAATAATGAATTGTTCCTTCCACAGCCATAGAAAGAGTTGTCATGTAAAATTATTCTAGAAAATTTCAAAGTGCAGCTCAGTATCTTAGTTTGGAATGGTACATGACTCTAAGTTAATAAATTGCGTTCATTTTACATTTATGCCTTCGTGGTTGTAAGGGATCATAAGGATTCTTTTATCTTGTTTGCTTTTTTCTTTTAAAAAAGTCCAGTCACTTAAGAATTGTGGTACTTTCATCAAACATGTATATAACTCTTACCAGTTGGTAATAAATGTATATGCTTTGAGCAGCAGTCTAATCTCAATCGTCTGCGTTTGGCTTCTCATAGAGTTTTGGCTGAAAGAAATACTAAAAAATACTAAAGAAATACTAAAATACTAAATACTAAAGACATACTAAAAACACCCCTTTATTTAATCAGGTTTACTAGCAGTCTCTGCAGTGCCTCTTCAGGGCAATATACATGTAACAGTAAATCCCTATTTTCTTTGAAATGTGCTCTGAATGGTTGTGTCTGAGGACACTTCCCCTTTGGGAAATATAAAGCACATTCACAAAGATAAAGGGGGAAAAAATCTGGTGGAATGCTGAAGATTTTGAATTTGTTCCAAGACTGTACCAACTCAATTTTGATTATTTTCGATACTCTTTGTTGCCCTCTAGTTCATTTTGAAACTACACTTTTATCTTGGTAATGCCCTCCAGGCAGTTCCAAAGAGGAATTAGGGTCATCTGCAATCATGCAGTTGAGGGAATTCTCTTCTCAACCCATCCTATGCTTTCTCATCCATTGCAATTTTCTCAATTAGACATCACAGTAGAAAATTCTGGAATTCAGATTAGTCTGGCTGAAGCTACAATTTTATTGGTTATGAATTGCCTTGAAACTCTGAAGAATAATATAATGGAAAGATTTTGTGTGCCAATTTACTGCCACAATGCCACATAACACTTTGGGGTCACAGGGATCTTGACATTAGTTTCTGGAATCATTAGTCTGAATCTTTTGATCTCATGGCTCCAGCTTTGTTTGGGTTTGTCTTATTCTGGCTTTATGGGTGCTGTTAAGATGAAGTTAAACTATATCATTTAAAGTTTTCAATTGTCATATTTCTCCCGTATTATGATGTGAAATCAACAAGTAGGCAAGAGAGCAACATACAAAGAAAAGACTAAAAGGAAATGTAAGAAAATAGTCACAATTTTTCACTAAGGGAAGGTAATGATTTTTCCCTATCTTCTACTATTCTGTCTTTTCCCAATTTTCTATTAAAAGAAGTAATCAATTTTATAATAGTAAAACAAATACTGATTTTGAAAATCATACTGTTTATGAAAAGGAATGCTTTTAGTCTTTAGAGATACATACTGAGGTATTTGTGGGTGATCTCTGCAAATTCCTCTCAGAATTGTTTAGAAAAAAAAATAAAAATTTAAAACAAGTGAACTATTCTAGATTAAAGTAGATAAGGATACAACAGCTAAATTCAATGTATAATCCTTTATCAAATCCTTGATTAAAAAATGTTATAAAGGACATCACTGGGAAAATTTGGGAATTTTGTATATGGACTGAATATTAGAAGATAGAATTGTATCAATGTTAAATTTCTGGAGTGGGATTATTGAATTATGGTATGTAGGAAAACATCTTTGTTCTTAGGTGATAAAGGCTGAAGTATTTAGAGGTGGAATGTCAAGATATCCACTGAGTTTTAAATAGGCACGAAAATAAAAACGAGAGAGAAGTAAATTCAACGTGGCAAAATGTTAATTAATGAATCTGGGTAAATGACATGTCATTGTCTTATTCTTGCAACTTTTCTGTGGGGTTAAAAATTTTCAAAATACAAAATCGGGGGCAAAGGACACACTGATATGTGTTTTTAATTTAAGATATCTTTGCTGCTAAGAAGAAAAGAAGTAGCTTGTTTTGCTTAAATTTGTAAGACTGGCTTTCCATATTAATTGAGGTGGATTAATCCATTAATCTATATTAATCCAGGTGGAGGTAGTTCATTACCTTTACTTATTAGCTTTATTACTTTCAATTTCTTTCTGTGACAGGATAGTCAAATAGAGCTATTAGTTCAAGTCACTGAATTTGAATATTTATGAAGGGTTGCTCTTTGAGCACTTTCAATTAGACAAAATAGTTTTGGGAGTGCCAGATCTGATTTTTGCTAATGGACAGGTAATTTAGGGTACTTTAGATTCAAATTACACGCCCCCTACAATGTAGTTTAAATGTATATTTTCTGAAGTCGTGTCTTACTTCTTAACTGCCTAGAGGAAGATTGAGAAATAAGAAATGAAAATGGGGGACATACTGTTTTCAAAGACTCCATTTAAAATAATGTGCTTGTTTTTCCTTTGAGCTCACATTTTGGACCCTGATGCAACATCCCAGAAATACCTGGGCCATCTGTTACAGCTCAGGGACAGGCACAGCAATTCCAAAGATCGGTAGGACCATCTTCCTGGTCATAAACTAGACTGGTTGGGATTTTTCACATTATAAATCACATACCACATGAAATAAGTAGTCTATAAAATTGTTAAGTAGCTTTTAAAAAGTGCTGATGGGAAAGTAAGCTTTCAGAACTTTGAAAACTTTTGCAATGCTCAGAACAAGCGAGAGCAGAATACTTGTAGCCTACATTCTCCAGGGTGCCACAGGAATGGGATGGAAACTCCAGTGAAAGGAAAATAGTCGTCTCTCTGTCGATCTCTGGGCTCCCAAATCACTCAACTTCCCTTCCCTTTGCAAGAACATCTGTGTCCTTCACCGAAGTTTTCCTATTTCTGGCGCCGCACTTCATCATACTTTTGGCATGGCTAGTATAGCCCCCTCTTGGTTTTTATTGCAACATCCATTCTGATGCTCACACTGGGGGCTGTGGATGGCTTGAACCGAGTGGTTCCTCTCATATTACCATCACTCACAGGCTTGCTGGTGGTCACCATTATTTGTCCCTGGTGTCATTTCTCCTTCTTTGACTGTTCATGTTGATGGAGTTTGTTCCTCACTCCCAGTGTTATAAACTGTTTATTGCATTTCCCAACAAGGTGATCTTACTCTGCTAGTTGATGTTGTTTTTTTTAATATTGCTGTAGTTTTTGTTGTTTTATCCTCCCTTCAGCTGATGACTTTTCTTTATTTTCCTCTTCAGGTTGAGAAAATTCACACCGGGTCCTATGATCAAGGACGTAGGACCCAGCATGATCGCTCAAAGCACTTGTCCCTGCTAATAATGAATCCACAGTCTAGGAGGGCTCAAATGTTTAACTCCCTGCTTCCTCAGAATGAGTGACTTTCCCACCCCATACTTTCAAAAGTTTTCTTCTTGGGCCTCAATAATTATTTCCCTTATTCTCTTATTTCCCTGAGGAGACTTATCAGGAACTCTGTGAACAAAGAGCTCCAGGAAGTCTGCGAGTTGCATTTATGAAATGGATAACCTTTTCAGAACTCTCAAGAGCGGCCCAGTAAAATTGCTCCGATAATTGTTCTTTCAAAAGGACAGAACTCTCAGGTATATATAAAATAATGGACTTAACAAGGTGAATGTTTTTAAGAGATAAGAAAATTTGCTTTGTTGAGGATGCTGTCTGCAATGAGCTAGAAGTTAAAGTTGGTTGTTTAGTTTCTGTTTTGTGACTTGAGGAAAATATGTAAGTTTGTATACTTCCATGAATGCTCTTCCTTTCATTCATCATTTCTTTGGATGGATATCATGCTGACCATGAGGATCTTGTCATATAGAATCACAATTTACCCTAAGAGGAATGAATGGGCCATCAGAGTCAAAATTACCTTGGACTGTTAGAATTTTAAGAACACTGATAGCCATTAAAATATAATAAAATTAAACACGAAACTTCACTGGTAATGCGGCCAGTTGGCCAGTCTGTTTAATCTCTAAATAACAAATAAAATCATGACTATGGAAAATTAAGATTAGTAGCCATTTTTATTTCACTGCTTCCTCTTTTCTATGCAAAATTAGTTTTGTGATGCAAATTAAAATCTGTCTGGCTCCAAAGCCTATATTTTCCACCACCCTATTTTAATTTTTTTTAGAGGACAAGGAACTCCGCCCCTTCTTCCCCACAGTGTCTTAGTCTGGTCTTAGAAAAAACTCTTTAAATGTACTATGTCCACGAGCACCAACAGAGGAAAAGAAGACTGAAGGTACACACTTCTATGTTCACATCTTTTTCCCCTTGGACTGTTTGTCTTTTTCTTCTTCTTCTTTTTTTTTTTTTTGAGGAAGATCAGCCCTGAGCTAACATCTGCCAATCCTCCTCTTTTTTGCTGAGGAAGACTGGCCCTGAGCTAACATCCGTGCTCATCTTCCTCTACTTTATATGTGGGACGCCTGCCACAGAATGGCTTGCCAAGCAATGCCATGTCTACGCCTGGGATCCGAACCGGTGGACCCCAGGCGACCAAAACGGAACGTGCGTGCTTAACCGCTGCCCCACCTGACAGCCCCTGTTTATCTTTTTCTTATTGATTTATAAACATTCATTTATTCTAGACCTGTGCTGTCCACTATAGTAGTCATGTCACTATTGAGCACTTGAAACGTGGCTTGGTTGAACTGAGACGTTTTGTAAATGTCACATAAAAACTGAATTTTGAGGACAGTATGAAAAAATGTAAACTATCCCATTACTAATCTTATATTGATTACTCATTGAAATGATAATATTTTTGATACATTGGGATAAATAAAATACATTGCTAAAGTTATTTTTAGTCATTTCTTTTATCTTTTTATATGTGGTTTGCATTATATTCCTATTGGGGACCACTGCTCTAGCCTTATACCAATCTTTGGTGGGTAGCAAGTCTGTGTGTGTGTGTGTGTGTGTGTGTGTATGTGTGTGTAATTTGCCTTTTATTCTCCTTGTGGTGTATTTTTATGAGAAGAAGAGATGGCTCTGGTTGCAGAGTAGAGATTGTGGGGAGCCAAGGATTGAATGAATCCCAGAAAATCTTTGGAAAAACCACTGGTGGATAGGATATGGTGAGCAACGGCATAGAACTGTCAAAGATGACTTCCTGTGTTTCTAGCTGGATCATGGTGCCATTTATTGTGATGAGGAAACTGAGGGAGGAATAGGTTTAGGGGGAAAACAGAATGTTCCATTTTTGACCTATTAAGCTGGATGCATCCAAGTGGAGTTATAAATTGGGTAAATGACTCTCGAGTGCTCATATTCTCAATTCCTCTTGAGCAAGAGAATGAGGCTTGTCTCCATTAGCTACTGAGCTGTAAATTACCATCATACAATGGCCTATAAGCATAAGTATTGATTCCTCATCCATTGTGGAACAATTGAGGTTCAGCTGAACTGGGCTGAGCTTGGCTTCTCCGTGCAGGTTGCGCCCTGGTCTATTCCATGTGTGTTTATTGTAGGGTTCAGGCTGAAGATGCAAGAAACCACAGAGGAAACTTTTTGTATAGCAATGGTAGGTAGAGAATATCTTTTTTTACAACTATGTCCAGGAAATTCTGAATAAAGTAGATACTCCATGATTTCCTATATGTTAGCTAATTTTCTTGCCTTTTAAAAAGTAATGGACCTGAGGTTCAGTGAGATTAAGATATTGTCTACAATAGAAACTGGCAGAGTGAAATGTGAGCCCAGATCTTTCATACATCAAAGACTATGTGCTATATTAAGGAGCTCTTATATTTAAAGCAGAATGTTAAAAGATATGGCTAGCTGTGGCCATTCCTAGACTTCAGTACTTGGACTGTGATGAATGCATTTTTTTCAAGATAGTCCTTACTTTTATCAAAATTTTAGTCCCATATCAGTAACTTTCTGGAATCTCAGCAGCGACTGGTACATATGAACTGATTTGCATTGATGTATGACTGATCCCACACAGACTGTGGGACATAGACAAATCACAGTGACATCAAAGGAGATCCTAAAATTTCTATGGAAATACAAAGAACCTAGAATAGTCAAAATAATTTTGTAAAACAAAAAATAAAGCATAGGGCTTACACCACCCAATTTAAAAGCTTACCATAAAGCTGAAGTATCAAGACAATGTGATATTGGTGTAAGGTTAGAAATACAGATCAATGGAACCAACTAGAGAGTCCAGGAATAAATCCACACATGTATGCTCAATTGACTTTTGATGAAGGTGTCAAAGTACCTCCATGGGGAAAGGATAGTGTTTTCAGTAAATGGTGCTGGGACAACTAGTTATCCTGATGTAAAAAGATGAACCTACACCTTTATGTCACACCATTCACAGAACTTAACTCAGTATGGATCACAGATCTAAATGTAAGAGTTAATGCTATAACACGTCTAGAGGAAAACATAAGAGAAGATATCTGTCATCTTGAATTAGCCAAAAATTTCATAGATATGGCACCAAAAATATGATATATCAAAGAAAAAAATGGTAAATGGCACTTTATGAAGAAAAATATGCCTTTCAATAGGAGTCCATAGACTGGGAGAAAAATATCTGTAAACACATATGTGTAAAAGACTCTTTCACTCAGTAATAAAAAGACCTACTTCTCAATAAGAAAATGAGCAAAGATAGGAAATAAGCACATGAAAGATGCTCGACATCATTAGTCCTTAGGGAGATGAGACACCATTACACACCATTTAGAGTGGTTAAAATAAAAAAGACTGACAATACCAAGTGTTGACAACGATGTGGAGAACTTGCAACTCTCACACATAGCTGTTGGGAAATATAAAGTGGTACATTCACTTAGGAAAGCAGTTGGCAGTTTATTTAAAAGTTAAATTATCACTTACCACATGATCCAGTAATATTCTTATACATCCACCTGTATTAATCTTTTTAGGGCCGCCATAACAAATTATCATAAACTTAGTGGCTTAAAATAACAGAAATGTATTCTGCTACAGTTTTGGAATCCCAAAGTCCAAAATCAATGTGTTGGTAGGACAATACTCTGGCTGAGGGGTGTAGGGGAGAGTTCTTCCTTGCCTCTTCCAGCTTCTGGTGCCTCCAAGCATTTCTTGGTTTGTAGCAGCATAATTCCCATCTCTGTCTCTACCTTCACATGGCCTCCTTTTTGCCTGTGCCTTCTCCTCCTCTGTCTCTTATAAGGGCGTGGTCATCAGATTTAGGGCCTACCCTGATAATCCAGGATGATCTTACCTCAAAATCTTTACCTTAACTACATCTGCAAAGACACTTTTTCCTAGTATGGCCACATTCAAGGGTTCTGAGTGGAGATATCTTTTGGGGGGCTATCATTCAATCCACTACACTATCCAACAGAAATGAAAACATATGTGTCCACAAAGACTTAGATGCAACATTATTCATAATATCTCAAAATGGAAACATAAATGTTCATTCAGAGATGAATGGATAAACAATGTGGGACATCCATAAAACGAACTCTCATTAAACAGGAGTGAACTACTGAAACACACAAAGCTATGGATAAATCTCAAAACGTTATGCTAAATGACAGAAGACAGATCGTATCTCCGCATATTATGTGATTCCATTTATATGACATTTCTAGAAAAGCCAAAACTATGGAGGCAGAAACATATCAGTGGTTTCCCTGAGGCTAGTGCTGAAAGCAGAGATTGACTACAAAAAGGCACTAAAGTAATTTTAGGGTGATGGAAGTGCTATAAAACTGGATTGTGGTGATGACTGCACAACTCTTATAAATTTGCTAAAACTCATTGAACTGTTCACTTATAATGGGTGAATTTTATCATTTGTGACTTATAAGGCTGTTAAACTGAGAACAGGTTGTGGGCTAACACACCAGTACCCGTTCTCTTTCATAGCCATGGCTCCTCAGTCCCGGATAACAGAAAACAAGACAGATATTTGGCTAAGTCTTAGGAGAGTTTATTGTGCACGTGCTGTATGTCACTCTACGCTGTACATCACCCCACAAGAATCAGGAGAATATAATTTCATACACTGAACCATCATTTCCACCACCCATTATTTAATCTTGTCAATATTTGGTCATATTTGCGCCCATCTTTGCTCCTCATATTTATGTTCAGAATCATTAGACAGGGCCAGCCCTGTGACTAAGTGGTAAGTTTGCGTGCTCCGGTTGGGTGGCCCAGGGTTTCACTAGTTTGGATCCCAGGAGCAGACCAAGCATTGCTCATCAAGCCATGCTGAGGTGGCATCCCACATAGCACAACTAGAAGGACCTACAACTAGAACATACAACAATGTACTGGGGGGCCTTGAGGAGAAAGAAAAAGAAAAAGAAGATGGGCAACAGATGTTAGCTGAGGTGCTAATCTAAAAAAATATATCATTACACAAGTAATATATTGCATCATTTTTCTTAAGATGTAACGTATTATAGCCGAATAAAGCCCTTCTTGACTTCAAACCTGGTCCTACTTTCTCCCTCCCATTCCTTGAGATCATGAGCTTAGTGTTATACTTTATATTTATATAAATATATTTACATATAAATGTTGATTTATATTATTTTATTATATTAAATATAATAATAAATGTAAACATAAATTATATAATATATAAATATTTATCAATAAATATGAATAATATCCATGCATAAATATATATGTAAATAATGAATATATTGAATATAATTTATGTATAACATAAATATCTTATATATAGTGAATAGATAATATATAATTTATGTATAATATAAATATATTTATATAAATACAAAGGTTTTTTGTATATTTTTATATTCATCTTTATATTTTTACATTCACATTTAATAAGCTAAAAATATTCTTTTGTGTGTGCTTGTGTTTTTAGTAAATAGTGTCATAGTTAACTATCCTTTTTTGCAACTTGCTAATTTTTTCCCACAAAAGCTTAAGGTTCAGAGCTCTATCCAGGATAGTACATAATTATTCCAAAGTGGAATAGGTATAGTTCACCTCTTTTAACTGTTGTCTACTATTCCATCATGTGAAAATATTACATTTTGTTTCTTCATCCCATTATTGATCAACATTTAGGTGGTTCTAATATTTTGCTGCTACAAACAATGCTGCGGTGGGCACCCTCTTGTGCATGGTGCCAATGTTTCTCCAGGAAACATACCCAGAAGTGAAATTGCTGGATGGTAGAGTCTGTCTACTTTCAGTTTTTCTAGATCTGGTCAAATTATTCTCCAAATTATCTGTTAGTTTGGTAGGTTAAGCTGTTTAGACCCAAAGACAATGATGGTCCTTTACAATTGTTCCTGGTCTGAGGTTCACTATTCTTAATGCAATAAATCGGAAATCTAGACTCTTGATAACTTGTGGTTCTGCTACCCATTGCATCCAGTTGGCAGCAGGGGAAGGTGAATCTGCAGGAGGCACATCTACTTCTTAAAGGTTTTGTCTTGGAAGTGGTACTCTTTGACTTCAACTGGTAGGAACTATTTTCAAGGCCACGTCCAGCTGCAAGAAAGGCTGGAAATACAGTCAGTCACTGGCTTGTTAACCACTTCTCAGCTAATATCGTGTGTTCTGGGAGAGAGTGAAGGAGTTTCATCAACAGCTGGCCATATCTATCACAGTTTTATACCAAATTTTAATCCCATCAACATCCTCACCAGCACTGAGCATTGGCAGAATGTAGTTTTCCCATTCTGCAAGTAAAATATAGTATCTCATTGTATTTCACTGATTTTTACTGAGTTGAGAAAGAGATATATTTTTTCTCAAAAACTGGAAGAGGAAGAGAAGCGGTAAAGATGATGTTAAGGACTGAAGGTCTGTGTCCCCCCAAAATTCATGTACTAAAATTTAATCTCAATGTCATAGCATTTGGAGTTAGGGCCTTTGCAACGTAATTAGGTTGTGAGGATGGAGCCCTCATGATGGGATTATTGCCCTTATAAAAGAGGCCAGAGGTAGCTCTTTTGCTACATGATCAACAGATGAAGATGTCCACATCAAATGGCATTGCTTGCTCAATGAAACTATGACGGAGTGTCTCTGTCCTATAGACTCAGGAACATTTTTTTTGTCTATGTCATGGTAGAAAGAAAGCTTCTCAGGTATGTGAAACTGAGGAAGTAAAATGGTTGACATAACATATTTGAATTTGCTGCCACTACTGTCTTTTGAAGGACAAAGTATTCCTGGTCCCAAAGATGAAGGGCACATTTGACACTACGATTTTACTTGAGAGTCAGTTTGCACCATCCAGAGTTTAACTTTGAAAAAACACTCATCTTAAGAGATAGAAAAGAACTCATCACAAACAAAAATCAAGTAACAATCAGGCCTTTGAAAAGAGAGTTTTGAATTGCCAGAAACTAATACCACCCTAAATCATAGCAACAAATGCCCACGGAAACTTCCAAAAACAAAACTGTAACTACAGTACTTCTTGGCATTCAAGGCCAACCCAGTTTTCCCCTATGGTGCTACACTCATTCACAAGGACTGTATTTGGCTACTTAAATACTATGCCATTTGCCGATGTCTTTAAACAACCGTTTACTCTTGAGTCTTTAGACCACCATCAGTAATTCTACAGCATTTCCCCCTTTCGTTTTCCAATATGCCAGGTAGCAGGAAAATGACACCTCTTCAAATTCCGCGAAGACATCAGGAATCATGACAACATGGAATTGTGGCTCTGTTATTTTACTTGTGTAGTGTATAACATTAAATATTAATTCATGATGATGATTCCCTGAGAAACTTTAATTAAATTAGGTTGGCCCATCTCCTGAACTGTTAATTACTATACTATCAACTAGTGTTGAATATGATACTGCATATGCCAGAATAGACCAATGCATTTTTGGAATATAGAGTATACACATGCAATTTTGAGGCCCTGATGTGATGTTGGCAATGAAAGCAATGTGGGATTGAATCTCCCTGAGCTTTTGATCTTAGGTTTGCTGTTTCTGTTTCTACATTTTAAAAAATCATAGTGCTTTTGAAAAATGTTTAAGTTCTATTGACAATTTGACTTCACCTTTAGTTTCTTGTCCTGCAATGTCTTCTAAAGGGTAGGCTTTTGCTTCTATTTTTCTTTTTACTTTTTTGTATTTTTATGTGATTTTTGTTTCAGAAATAGTTTTACTTTCTCTCCTTTTTGGAAAAAAATTAATATACTTTATTTTTTAGAACAATCTTAGATGTACAGAAAAATCAAGTAGAAATTACAGGGCCAGCCCTGGTGGCCTATTGGTTAAGTTCAGCACTCTCCACTTCTGCAGCCCGGGTTCAGTTCCCGGGCATGGACCTACACTACTCTGTTAGCAGCCATACCGTTCTGGTGGCCCACAGACTAAAAAACAGAGGAAGATTGGCAAGGAGTTAGCTCAGGGCTAATCTTTCTCAGCAAGAAAAAAAAAAATTGCAGAGAACTCCCTCATACCCCCTCCCTCCTGCCAGGTTATTTTCCAAAGTGGCTGTACCATTTTGCATCCCCACCAGCAATGAATGAGAGCTTCTGTTACTCAATGTTCTCACCAGTATTTGGTGTTGTCAGTGTTTTGGGTTTTGACCATTCTAATAGATGTGTGGTATTATCCAATGTTGTTTTAATTCATAATTCCCTAATGACATACTATGTTGAGCATTGTTTCATTTGCTTATTAGCCATTTGTATATCTTCTTTGGTAAGGTGTCTGTTGAGATGTTTAGCCCATTTAAAATTTTTGTTGCTGTTGTTTTGTTTTCCTATTGTTGACTTTCAAGAGTTCTTTGAATATTTTGGATATAAACCCTTTACATACTTTGCAAATATTTTCTCCAGCTCTGTGGCTTGTCTTCTCATGCTCTTAACAGTGTCTTTCACAGGGCAGGGATATTTAGTTCTACTGAAGTCCAACATCAATTTCTTTCTTTCACGAATCTTGCTTTTGGTGTTGTACCTAAAAAGTCATCACTAAACCCAAGATCACCTGGATTTTCTCGTATGTTTTCATCCAGGAGTTTTATAGTTTTGCATTTTACATTAATGTCTATGATCCATTTTGAGTTAATTTTTGTGAAGGGCACAGGGTCTCTGTCTAGATCCATTTTTTGTGTGTGAATGTTCAGTTGTTCTGGTACCATTTGTTGAAAGACTATCCTTTCTCCATTGAATCGCCTTTGCTCCTGTGTCAAAACGTTACATTTGTGTGAGTCTATTTCTGGTCTCTCTATCTGTTCCATTGATCTAATTGTCTTTTCTTTAGTCAATATACACTGTCTTGATTATTCTAGCTTTGTAGTAAGTCAGTCAACTGGGTAATGTCAGTCCTCTGATTTTGTCCTTCTTCTTAAGTATTGTGTTGGCTATTCTGAGTCTTTGGCCTTCCATATAAACTATAGAATCAGTTTGTTGCTATCCACAAAATAACTTGCTGGAATTTTGATTGGGTGCTCTCTTTTTAGCTTCTAGTCCTTGTGATTCAAGTTTCTTCTTCCTTTCACTCCTACTCTCACGATGAGTCCGAAACTTTTTTCTTTCTTTTGTTGCTCCATTGAAAGATGAAATTAGCAAACATACCTTTTTCTAAGATATTTGCATCTCATTTTAAAGAGGCTTGAGCTTTTCATAGTTCCAAAATGTGTTTCGGAAGCTCCTCCTTACCTTGTTCAAGCAGACCTTGAACTCTTTTCAGACTTACTCTTCATTCTCCATCAATGACTCATTCATTCCAAACAGCAAAGGAATCTGTAAACTTGACAGGAGTCAAAAGTAGCTGCTTATCAATGTGAGAAAATATTGACAAGTTTCCGTTATAATGTTATCTCATCAAGGCATTTCTGTTGAAAACTCTTACACACAGATTTCTCTTTGCCTATATGGTACCCATGTCCCTGTATGAAGCATCATCGTAGGCCTAATACACAGCTAAATGCGGAGGTTTGGGGTCCTCCCAGGAACAGTTGACACTGCAGGACATCTTTTTCAAAGTGTCCCGCTTGCCTGCATAAGCAGATGCAGGTAGAGTGGTGGTCAGTAAAATATTCACCAGAAAGTGTTCTAAATTGCAAATACAGGGCTTATATTGAGCCTGATTCACAGGGCACATTCACAGCATGGCATGAAGCAGCATTCACAAATCTTATCGGCTGTGCGTGTGATGGTAAGATCAAACATGTCCTTTAAAAATAAAACTCTTGTTAAGTCAGTACAACCTCTGCCTGTGGTGTTTGTGTCTGTGTGTGTGCATGCTCACAGGCATGCAGGTACATATGGGCAATTTTTGTTCAGCTCCCAGCTGCCAAGGGCGGAGACTTTACCTTTCCTGTCCATCATATATGAATGAATGAATGAAAATGAAGAGCTCGTGTATGAATGAACAATTGCATAAATTAAGAGTTCTACCCTTTTCTGTTGTAATACTAGTCACCAGGTGCCCATTGGGAAAATATTGGGTTTCTCTATTATTCTGTGAGTCTCTTGAGCAAGGACCTTGTCGTCCCAATCTCTATGCCTACAGCTCCTGGTATTGTCCCCAGAACATAGCACTCAATAAATCCTTTTAAAATTAATAAATAAATAAACTAGAGGGTGGCTTCAAAGGGAAATTCATTTATCTCTGACTACTTAAAACTAATTTGCAGCTAAAAGTTGAAAGACTAAAAGAGACCAGGAACAAAGCTATGTTCTTAAAGAGCCACCTGTATGTCTCTGTGTCTGAGCCTGTCTCGATTCATCTATCCTCAGTGTAGATAAAATATTGGGAAAGCCTTTCATTAAACTTTATATTTTATGATACTGAAGTAAGAGAAGTAGAGGCAGAAAGATATTTGGGCCACAGGAGAGGCCAATGGAGGAATAGAGAGAGGATGTAAGATAGAAAAGAGAATGGAGTCAACAAGAGGATGCCTTCCTTGAATTAAGATATGAATATTGAAATTGTACTGCAAAGTCATTTTCACGGTGTTTTTGTTTAAAAAAGATGTGATCCTGGAAAAAAGGCCAAGGAATAGGGAGCCCAGAGGAATCAGGAGTCATCCCCTAGTTAACCTAAATGAACCTAAATCAGGTTATGTGTGTGTACTCTGGTCAGTGGCTATGAAGAGAAGAGCGGCCAGAGCTGATAATACCACCTGGTTGAAAAGATCTAAAAATTCTTTCAAGGTGATTGTTTAATGGAGACTCTTCCACAAATATTTCCAGTGTTTCATTGAATTTCATAATAGAGCTTTGAAAACTGTTTTTAACTTTAGTAAAATCATTATTAAGCATTATTAATCCTCTTCCTCCCAACAACGATAGCAATAAAAGTAATCTTCAATTTGCACTAATGGAATCTTGGCATAACAAAGGAAATCCCCTGAGTTAAACCATCAGCCAAGGCCAAAACAACCAAAAGTGAGTTCTATGAACATTTGGAGATATATATCTTCAAGTATAAAACATGACGTTGCCAATCACCTGTTATCTAATATGACCACCATTTCAATTTTTACAGTGGAAGAGACCCTTTTAAAGATATATTGTATTAAGGGCATTTCCTTTGTATGTTCATTGCCAAATCTAATTAGAGATAATTGTTTCCTGGGGATATGAGCCATGAGGCATTGTGTATGTGTTTGTAACTAGTTAGTACTCTTTTTGGGATTATCTCCATCATGCCTATTACCATATTTAATCCTTTCTTTCTATTACTGTCCAAATTATAATTTTTCTTCTATCATTTCTCTACCTATTATACTTTTAGCAGTATCATTATGTTGAGATAGCAATTTCTCTAGCCACAGAGATCTTTGATTTTAGCTTTAAAATCTAGTTCTGAGGTAGTTATAAAGAATGTTGGTATATTTTTCCATTATTTTAAACTTCCTACTACTGAATATTATTTGTCACCACCACTCATTGTATCTATGCACCTGTATTATTCAATATGAACAGAACAAATACATAATGCTATTTCCTTCCAAATTAATAAACCAATTCAATAAAATAAAAATGACTGTACTATGAAATCATGCAAATTGTTTTTCTACTTATAGAAGCATTTTATCCTCAATAAAATCAGATAGTTTAATATCTACAATTAATACATTTGTTTCCAATTTTGAATAGATTCTGTTAAATCAGTATAATATGTATTTAACTGCTTCAACTCCTTCAGCCTTGCCTATCTATCAATTTTTATCTTTCTGTAGTCTTTTCACTAAGTATCGAATTTGGGAATTTTAATATAAAAAAATTATAGCCATAAAATTTTGCGATTTGAATATGAAAGCAGATATGAGGTTTCAATATTTAATCCACCTGCATCTTTGCATGTTATGCCTGAGGATACTCACCTACTTTTCTTCCATCCTCCCTTAACTGTTCCCTATTTCTTAGGTTTTCTACTTAAAATTTGTTATTTGATTAGAATTTCAACTACATGCATCTTTTGAGAAATATGTAATTAACTTTAGTATAATAACTTTAATTTATTAAATTATTTATATTTCCAATTTACTTTGTTCATACATTCTTTTATGTACTATGTCCTCTAACATTCTTTTTGCTTCTTACAGTTTGGTCTGAACCCTTCTATAGACTGTGGCAATGGCCCTAATCAGCTAGCTAGCATGTTACAATCTCTTCCAGCTAGAAACTTACCTGAGAAAAACTGCAATGCTTGAGATAAGTCTCTGCAACAGTGGATATTTCATTTCAAATTCCAAGCAGCTCAAGACTCCGCAGAAACGGTGATGAAACCCTTCAGCTGTAGAAACCCAAGGCAAATCTCTTGACCTTTAAGAGTGTAGTCACTGTCACTCCCTTTGATAAGAAGTTGTTGAAAGTAGAAAACAACTTTCCCTCTTTATATGAAAACATATTGAAACAAAAAATGATTTGTTTTTACTCGCAGATATTTCTCTATATTTGGGTGATCTTACTTGGTTTATACATGGCCCTTCAAAGGTGTGGTCTGATTTTGTGAATTTAAGATAGAGACCACATGCTGAATGATCCAGGCAGAGTTAGAAACAGTTCCTGCGTGGAGATATGGAAATTTTCAGAACATCAAAGTGTAGAATTTCAGTGGCACTCAGAATATCTTTAGAATACACACAAGTGTTATGATTGATAGGTTGGATAACAGTTGCTTAACTCTGCTATGCAAAGTGTGGTCCTCAGACCACCAGGCTCAGTATGTCCCCAGAGCTTGTCAGAAATGCAGAATGTCAAGATTGACGCCAGACCTACTGAATTAGCTTTACTTTTCACCAATATCCTCAGGTTTTTTATATGCACATAAATTTCAAGAAGCACTGGCTTAATCAACTTCCTGACTCAAAAGATGAAAATTCAGGCAAATCAAATGGTGGATTTTATGTGGGGATAAAAATGGGCAGTTTATAAAAATGGATGAAAACCACAGTTTGTTAGTGAAATCAAACCAGTTTACCTAGTTAAACTCTTTTGTAGCAGAAAATAGGAAAGTTTGATCTTACATAAGAATTTTCAGAAGCAAGTGCAATTTAAGACACATATTGGTCTACCCAATGCCAGGACATCCAGATGAAAAAGGAAAGAATTTGACAAGTCATGCAGAGGTGCTCAATTTTAGACATCTGGTCTACTTCCAGAGCATCCTGGTGATTTAATTTTAAAATAATAAATTTCATCATGAATTCTGGCCTCCTGTTGATGCAGCCTAAAATAGGTCATACAGAACTCTCCAGATGACATAACATTTGCATATCAGCTACTGTATGTGCATGGGGGCGAAAATGGGGCTGTTTTCCTGTGTCACTGTAGGTTTCCCGATGCTTTGGCATTTAGCCTGTGAGGAGACAGCGCTCCTGAATGATTCTGGTGGTAAGCTATTGAATAATGGATCTTGTGCTGGTGCTTTCTAATACAGCACTTCAACTGAAGCGTGTTTAACATTTTTCACCAATGCCTTATTTCCAGAAGAAGTACGTGAAAGTTGCGCTTAGAGAAGAGAGACAACGATTTCACTTTTAAATTTTCTTACTGGAGGGAAGAATGAATTCTGATCCTAGTTACATAATTGGAAGCACCTAGTGCATCTGTTCCTAAGCAGATAAAGGGCAATCGTTTCTGAATTGAATTAAGCCAACCATTATTTTATCATTAAATTACTGGCGTCGTCTGTTTATCATTCTAGCTCAAGCTGGAACATTTTAGAATCAGAGGTGACTGACTTCCTGATAAAGTAAAGAATTATCTTCATTTTACTGATCTAATTTGTTTATGGTCCTGATAAGATCCTGACTTATTTCCCCTGTTTTAGATACAGTTATTGGAACTTTCATGAAACCAGGTGAATCCTGATCCAAATTATGAATGAACTGATAACTGTTTTTGCCAGGGACCAGGATCACTACAAATTAGCCTATTTTTATTGAGACTATATTTCTTCAACTTGGATTTAGCTTGAATTTTGAAAAAGCAACTTAGAAATAGTGAGATCTACAGTCCAACTCATTTGACATGCAGGCAAAAGTATGAAAACATTTTACAAATTTATGATTATAACAATGATACTTTGATAATAAATATAAATTTTGAGATTCGTTAATTACTTCCTTTCCAAAAAAAGATACCCCTGAAAAAGTTACATTCTTTTCTAGCCATTTTAAGAGTGTGATGATATCACATAAATCTATTTTCAGAATCTGTGTGATTTCAAAATCTTCTCCCTATCTTTCCTCTAAAATGCGTAGATTTCTTTAGCTGTTCTTTTGGAATTCATGATTAAAGAAAATGTAGTTTAGTAGCTTTCTGTATAGTTAGTCACTCAAAATCTATTGTCAGGTACGGTGCTAGGCTCTGGAGAAGGAAGCATTCTCTGCCCTTTTTAAAAATTTATTTATTTTTATTTTTTTTGCTGAGGAAGATTTGCTCTGAGTTCACATCTGTTGCCAATCTTCCTCTTTTTGCTTGAGGAAGATTCACCCTGAGCTAACATCTGTGTCCAGTCTTTCTCTATTTTGTATGTGGGTCACTGCCACAGCATGGCTGATAAGTGGTGTAGCTAACTTTAAAAATGTGTCATTTTTAAGTATTGCGATACATTTTAAATTCTCTTTTAGTTTAGTTATATTTTTGTATTATTTTATATTACTATTTCTGCAGTTAGGTACCTCAGACTTCGCCACCTGTTGTAAGATGTTGACATTGAAAATAGCATTTGCTAAAAGCTAAACAATTATTTCTGATCATTCTATTAATTTTAACGTTTTTATGATTTTTCACATGATATCTGTAAAACATACTTTAAACAAAATGTTTTAATAGTTCATACCACAGTATTGTTCACTTCTTGAATAAAATGTGAATCTAGGAACTGTTTTTCTTTAAAAAGAAATCTGTTCTGATGCTTTTAGTAGTGAGATTTTTGTTGTCTTATAAAGTTAATGTTTTCAATGAAATGGACTTTGTGAGACTGCAAGATTATATACATCCCCTAAGTCCATAATTTTTTTTTTAAAGATTTTATTTTTCCCTTTTTTCTCCGCAAAGCCCCCCAGTACATAGTTGTATATTCTTCATTGTGGGTCCTTCTAGTTGTGGCATGTGGGACACCAGCTCAGCGAGGCCAGATGAGCAGTGCCACATCCACGCCCAGGACTCGACCCAACGAAACACTGGGCCGCCTGCAGCAGAGCGCGAGAACTTAACCACTCAGCCCCGGGGCCAGCCCCCCTAAGTCCATAATTTTAAACATTTAATTCCAGGACTAGATATGACTGTTCCAAGATTATGATTAAGTTAGGTGATATTTTCTGGCCTATGTTCCTAAATCGTCTTCCTAATATTGTCTTATACCATTGTCTTTTTAAAAAAATCATGAATGTCCAATGCAATAATTTTGGTGTAGGGAAAACATTGTCACTTATCCTGAGTCATATTTGATGGAGCATAACTGATAATTTAAAATCTACTCTTCAGAATGCATTTGTATTGTGTGATTAGTTCATTGGCTTTTATTAATGCTCACTTTGAATTTATCAGTCATTTTGTAGCTGTTATTCTTCATTCCCAAAGCATTAATTCATGTGCGGTTTTCCTTCCTGGAAGAAGTCATTGACATATATAAACTTGGGGATTTCGTCATATATGTTCTCCAACACTTTACTTAAAGTATATATTAAAATAGAGGTGATCTTGGATCTGATTCTCCAGGGAATTCCATTATTTACGTAGTTTTTCTTGTAAAAGTGTGACCCTTTATGTCCTATACATTTTATTTTATTCTTTGTGCTTCTTTTCCTGTTGGGTTGTGGATTTGGGCAACTGTATCTTCCTTCGCATTTTCCATAGTTCCTAACCAAGCATGTGATAAATATTCATCAAATTAAATGTCAATTTTCTGTGACGCTAACAGTTTGCTCTTATTTCCGATTGTATGGTGATTTAATTAAAACATAATAGCTTTGGTGTAAAACTTTCTCCACGACATTTTGAAAGTTTAAACAACCATATTCACAGTGTCTTTTTTTTCTACATAAATATGTGTCACCTCAAAGAAGTCTCAGGCATGATTTATGCTTAGGAGAACCACGTTACCTTTTTCCAAAGAGATTCTATCAGGGAACGTGTTCAGTGATTCTGCCCTTTATTTTATACACATGCAATTCATTCCAACTGACCTCCATTGATGCTGGACACTGGGAGGCCCATCATGGGACGAGATATCTGTCCTCAGAACATTTGCAAATGCAAGGTATTCATAATATATGTGCTGCTGACGGCAAAGTGCATCTGGACTCACATTGTCCCCTTTGAAATGTTTTCTTATTCACAAAAATCCGTTGGACACAATATCCAAAAGGTGTAAAAAACCCAAATGTCCACCACCAGATAAATGGATTAACATATATATAAATACTATTCTGCCATGAAAAGGAGTGAAGTTCTGACACGTGGATGAACTTGGAAAACATTATGCTAAGTGAAATAAGCCACACACAAAAGGGCAAATATTGTATGATTTCACCTACATGAACTATCTAAAATAGGCAAATCATGGACATAGAAAGTAGGCTGGAGGTTACCAGAGGCTTGTGAGAGGGAGGAATGGGGAATTCTTGCTTCATGGTTACACACTTTCTGGTCAGGGTGTTAAACAGGTTTTGGAAATGGATTATTGGTGATGGTTACATAATATTGTGAACGTATTTAATGACACTGAGTTGTACATGTAAAAATAGTCAAAAATGGGGGCCGGCCCTGTGGCCACAGCGGTTAAGTTTGCACGTTCTGCTTCGGCGGCTTGGGGTTTGCCAGTTCGGATCCTGGGTGCGGACCTACGCACAGATTAGCAAGACATGCTGTGGCAGGCATCCCACCTATAAAGTGGAGGAAGATGGGCACGAATGTTAGCTCAGGGCCAGTCTTCCTCAGCAAAAAGAGGAGGATTGGTGGTGGATGTTAGCTCAAGGCTAGTCTTCCTGGAAAAAAAAAAAAGAAGAAAAAAATAATCAAAATGGTGAATTGTGTTATATATATCTTACCACAATTTAAAGAAATTAATAATGTAATATACTGAAAACAATGATTATATACTACGCGGGTGAGTTGTATGGTACATGAATTGTATCTCAATAAAACAGTTTAAAAAAGTCAATTAAATATGGGGGGATGAACACAGATAACCTTTTAGTGCCCTTATTATCCTTTTCTTAGAAGAAAATATAGAAATAATAATAGTTATAAAATGACAAGAAACATTTCTGGCTTCATTAGGAAAACCCATGGGGTCTGGCCTGACTCTGGGAAATGTGTGGAAATCGATACACAGATGGCATTCTATAATGCCCAGTCATTGTTTATGCAATTTAAAACTTTCAAAGTAAGTTTTCTATCGGAAAGATTTGTTAAATACCTTCTGTTCCACTCTCTATCTTGGCAGAGCCGGTCATATTTCGAGAATGCCTCCAGATTCCTGAGATAGATTGTTTCTTTTTTTTTTCCTTTCATCTAGGAACTTTACAAACTGCAAGAATTGCTTTGTAGTCTGAAGGGCCCCTGAGTCTGTGAGCTGCTTGCCTTTGCCAAGATTGCCAGCCTGCCAAATCGTCAGCTGCCAAAAGACTAGCCAGGGCTTCTTCATATAATGAAAGTACAAAAAAGGCCATGTGCTTGGCGGACTTGCCCAATTCCCTCTGCTTCATAGAGAAAATAAATCTCTAAAGAAGTCCAAGAGAGAGCTACCATCTGGTCAGACTCCTGGCTTTCTCAATATGGCTCCCAACACCTATCGCCAAGTGTCAGGAGGGCTTCCTGTGTTGGACGAAGGCAGACTGCAGGGTTCAGGGCCAATATGCTGAAATCAGATGGGAGCCTAATGAGGTGGGACTTGGCAGATGGGTTTTGACCTGCAGTCTCATCATTGCTTCTGGCACATTCACAGAGGGTCAACATTTCAGCAATAAAAATTGGAGCAATTTAATATCTGGCCCTGTAATTGCTGACTATCTGTTAATTTCTTGAAGAATCCACAATGCATCCAAGTAAAAAGCTACCCAACAACCACAACACTGTGAATCTCAGATGACTTGAAAGCAACACCATTGGAAAAGCTGCAGAACTGTTTTTACAGTGTTGACACTTTTCAGCTCTTTTGGCCCATTTTCTACACACTTAGATCTTCAGTTCTAAAAGCCAAGGCCAATTTTTCTTTTATACAAGGTAGTTCATGCTACAAAAGTTCACATCATATAAGAAACCCTTCTTTTGTGGTAAATGATAGTAGGAAACTCACGCACTCATTGTGCCATTACACAGGCCTTGATGATCTTCTTGGTTTAAACATTAATCACATTTACTCACTGGATTTTTGCCTTTAACATCTGAAGTTGGTAGCGATTAATCAGGTAAAAAATAGTAAACTATATTCATATTTCAGATTTTTTATGAAGGTTGGAAATCACTGATGGGCATGCAAATTTTGAACCAGAAAGTTCAGCATCACTTTTGGAAACTCCATGAGAGAATTAAATTCCCCTATTGTTGTCTTTTTAATTTATAAGCAAAGCCAACACATTGACATTTTTCATCTTCCAGTAAAGACTTTCTTCTGCAAGTTCTCCAGGCTAGCAAAGCATCTGCATGCAATTGTTTTCTGAACCAAATGCTTCAGCAGAAGCTGAGCCTCAAGACCACATTGTATGCAAGATGTTTCTCCCAACTAGGCTGTGCTGTGGTCCCGTCACACTCAACATATTCAACCTTCCTTGGTTCTTTCTCATTCTCTTTGACATATCCCTACTGTTCTCCACATCCCTTCAAAATCTGGGCGTCCTCTAAGACACTCCCCTCTCCTTCGCCTTCTCTATCTAGTCAGGCTTCAGGTCCTGTTGGTCTTATCCCTGTCTGTTCCTTCCCACCGAAGCTGTTCAGAACAAGCCAACCGAAAATATGCCACTTTGGCATATGGATTATTTTGAGTATAAGCCACTTGAGAAATCGCAGATGCAGGAAAAGCTCTCTCTGTCTTCCCACTTTCTCCCTAAAAGCAGGTCACAACATTTCCCATGAGAAAAGGTGCCTTCCATGCACTTGGAAGAGAAAAGCGTTCTTATCACTGAAGACTGGGAGTCAACACCAAAATGGACCTGTACAAACAAACCCACCAAAACAACCCTTATCTTCCGCTAGTTTCCCCTGTATATTTCCTAGTCAGTGTCCCACAATTTACTGCCCTAGCTCAAGCCTCTTTGTCTTATCTCTTCACAAATGTGTTGTTTATTTGTTTTAAAAGTATAGGGGGCCAGACACACAGCCTAGTGGTTAAGTTCCGCACTCTCCACTTCTGCGGCCCAGGTTCGCGGGTTCACCAACACCACTCATCAGAGGCCATGCTGTGTGGTGATTCACATACAAAATAGAGGAAGATTGGCATAGATGTTAGCTCAGGGAGAATCTTCCTCAGCAAAAAAAAAAAAAAAAAAGTATATAAGCTCTTGGTCCTACCTGCTTCTTCAGATCTTCATTTTCCTTATGAAGACTAGTGTGCACATAAAAATATTAAATAAAACCTGTGTGCTTTTCCCCTGTTAATCTGTCTTCTGGCAGTTTAATTCGTAGGCCCAGTCACAAAATCTAAGAAGATAGAAAAAAGTTTTTCCTCCTCTACGTGCTGTTACTGTTACCCTCATTATGTCACATGGATGACTACAAAAATGGACTCTTTCCCTTTACATTTTTCACCTTTACATATTCTCATGTTAAATGTTCCCAAAGGTTGCTTTTACTTCATGTGGTAAAAAAAAAAAAAAAAAAAAGAGAGAGCGAGAGAGAGAGAGAAAAAAATCCCCTATGGCCCTTGATATCTTATGGAACAAAATGAAAACGTACCGACGTGACTGTAGAATTTGTTACGCATGAGACTCCTCACTTTGGCTCACACTTTCTCTCCTGTCAAGAAGACGGCCTCTCCGCTCAGCTGACAAAGTTGCTTCCTTCCTCTGGTTGTTCCCTTTTTTTTTTTACAAAACCTTGCTTGGCCATCCCAAGCCACAGTCGTCACTCCCCTAAGTCTTTGTAGACTTCACTAAAAACATAGCATTTAAAAAATTTATTATACTTTTGATTCTTCTTTATTTTATTCTAATATTGTTTCTATTTATATTTGTATATCCTGCATGCCCAACAAGACGATGAGCTCCCTGAGATGGCTTCTAGAGCGTGGCCTCCTCAGGGGCAGTGCACTGCCCTGTATTTATTCATGCTTACCAAAATGTTTATTGGGTCTGAGATGTACCAGCTATTGTGCTGGGCCTGAGGATGCGGCTAGTGACCAAGGCATTCTCTACCCCGCTGGAAGTTATAGTTTACTGAGGAAGAAAGAAATAGGTTATTAAAGCTGCAGGATGTGGATTAAGAGAAGTTGACAGGGCTGTGCACGTGTATGTTACCAGGTGACCAAACCTGGTTAGGGTTGTCCAGGAAAGTTTTAGGGAAAAGTGATATTTAAGCTGAGACCTGAAGAGTGAGCAGTAAAGGCTTAATAACCAACAATTCTCTAATAACTAAACTGCAGAACTGACTTTACTCTGAAAAGCAGACTGGAGGTCATAGGGGGATTTAGAAATTCAACTAATACAGTTATGGTCACCTTAATACAGGTGAAGGGCACTTAGCACAAAAAATGGCATTTGATTTGATTCCCAACTACTCTAAAATCTTCCTCAAGAAGGATAATTGTATGTTGGTTTTTGGTTTAGATTTTTCTTTTTTTTAATTATTCTCTACACTACAATGAGCAGTTTCAATTCAGGTTACAATTGGAAACGGGGTTGGAATCCTGAGTCAGACAGAGAAACTAGAATGGAAGTAATGGGATGAGGAAATTAAAGCAGAAGGCCAAGGTTAACACCAGAGTCAACAGACAAATGGTAGGAAGGTCCCACGGCTGAGCTCACAGTTGGGGTCCTTGGAACGAGGCTGGCCTGTGACACAGATAGCTAACCAACTGATGGTTAAAAGACAGAATTGATGATTCTTGGAGTTATCTGATTTAAGAACCAGTTCTTTTCACAATTTAACCATTTCAGTTGCTTTAGGAGCATGAATTTTCATACCAAAGCATTTGTGAATAGTACATGAATTAACAAACACGAAAGGTCTTTGAGAATTCAAAGTCTCCAAAGATAAAAGATACTCTTACTTATCACCTTCCTTTGTATAATACGATAGAGAGGGTTTTCTCTTTACAGAGTATATTAAAGAGCAATGATTAAACATGTCCTCAAACATCATCAGTGTGTATAAATAACTACTAAAATTATGCAAAGGTTCATAAAGATTTCAGTAAGAGGAAGAAAAGGCATTTGCAGAATCTTTCCCTAAACCTATGTGAGATGCCCGTGACCATTCGAGGCAATGTTGTTCTCTTGGTGCTTATCAAAAGTGCGAAAAGAATGAGAGGAGAACCTGTGGGCAGACACTAGTTCAAGATGAAATACTGTGATCTCTTTGATAACCAGTTAACCCCTTACAAAATTTCTGCAATTGATTAATTTGACTCTAGAGACACACAAATTTAGTGACTGCGGACACATCACCGAGCACCCTCAAAGTACGTGTATATATATACTTTGACAAGTACAACAAAAGTTGAAAATGGAGGATTGTGAGTAGATGTACACAGATACATCCAGAAAGTGGGCCTTCCAACCAAGTACTCAATGAAAAGCACACCAGAGAATGCTCTCATGTCTCCTATCTTCTAAGCTGCTTATAAGACAGTACTTTTCAAAAGGAATTTAAAAATGGGAGAACTCCATTTTCAAATGGGATGGTACATGGAACTCTCACATAAACACAGATAAAATTAGAGGTGCTCTGATTGAAGCTGGTGATTAAAGCTCGTGATTAAAGCCAACAAGTGGCTCTCTCCTTGGCCAGTCTCTGTGATGATGAAATTACTCCTAGAGTTCCCTCTCAGCAAACCTGGACCTTCTTGGGATGGTTAAACCCAGGTCAGTCTATATCTTCCTGGAAACCAGGGTACCCTGCAAGATCTGGAGTTGCGTGTTCACAGTCTTCAGTGGATAAACTAAGAAAGTACAAAAAGAAACACTGTCTCTGGAAGGCAAAATTGGAAGAGTGATCCTACAATAACTGTGAATCCAAAGTGGTTAAAACAGACAACAAGATTCAGTGTAGTGGACAGTGGACAGTGTAAGGTGAGGCTTGGTGTACATGTCAGCTCTAATCAGCAAGCATAGTTTTTGAACCTGGAGAAAACTTGAATTAAAATTTACTGAGGTTAAAAATTAAAAATAGAAATACTGTATGACCCAGCCATCCCACTACTGGGTATCTATCCAAAGAACTTGAAATTAGCAATTCCAAAAGTCCCATGCACCCCTATGTTCACTGCAGCATTATTCACAATAGCCAAGACGTGGAAGCAACTTAAGTGCTCATCGACTGATGATTGGATAAAGAAGATATGGTGTATATATATATATATATATATGATGGAATACTACTCAGCCATAAAAAGCATAAAATCGTCCCATTCACAACAACATGGATGGACCTTGAGGGTATTACGTTAAGTGAAATAAGCCGGATAGAGAAAGACAATCTCTGTATGACTCCACTCGTATGTGGAAGTTAAACATGTAGACAAAGAGAACTGATTGGTGGCTACCAGGGGAAAGGGGAGGTAGGGGGTGGACACAAAGGGTGAAAGGGTGCACCTACAACATGGCTGACAAACAATAACGTACAACTGAAATTTCACAAGGTTGTAAACTATAATAATCTTAATAAAAAGTCAAAAGAAAAACAATTTACTGAGGTTTACTAGGGTATTTGCATTTCCATGTTTTCTTGTTAGGCATCTGAAATAGCTTCATTTTATATTTCAGTTTTTTGTTCATGTCACAATACTCTCAGGCATAGGATATTTTGGTAGTCAGAGTTTAGTAAAAAGACATAAAAATATATCAGAATTCAAAATTAGACATTGTGGCAATGTTTAGCCAATGACTATTAAGAACTCAACATGGAAAAAGATAAAACTTTCATGTGCTTGGAATTTATTTTTAATGAAGAGCATTTTCTGTCTGCTTAAATGAAGTAGGGTAAATCAGTTGATCATAAATTATGAATGCTGATATTTGAAACATGCAAGAGTAAACTCAGACCACTAGAGGAGTTGCTATCCTTTCATTATGCAAAAAAAACATAACCACAGCAGAATACTTCAATGAGGAAAAAAACTCACTAACATTCATTTTTGTCTCTGTCATTCTAATCACTTTGGAAATAGGTTCCAAATTGACAATATTTTATTCATTAATTTTTTTCTCTCTTCTGTACATGGCTCAGATGCTCATGACTTCCTCCATGCAAATTAGAATTTTAGGGTAAACAAAGGAGAGCACAATCCTTTATTCTCATGGTTTTGCGATTTGTCACAGGTTTGGGGTCAGCTCTGGATCTGGTGTAACCATATGTGTAACACTCCATCCGCAAACCTATCTGTAATTCAGCCATGTGCTGTGTAGCCATTCCATTCCACAGTCTGAAAGTGTGTTTTAGCTTGAGGATGGTGGACGGAGCAATCTATTGGCCACAGGAACATTGCATTCCCCCTCCATTTTCCAGTCCCACCCAACAGAAAGTTGGTATGGTTTAGGCACTGTTACAGATGTTTTTATCTTAGGTGCTTATGTCCCTCAAAACCCTGCTAGAGGAATCCAAGAGAATGCTCTCTGCAGAATCCTTTTAGACCCCGCGTGGTAACATTTGAAACACTAAAACCTGGTTTAACTGCTCTCTAAAGGACCTTCTAATCTTAGGGATTGACTGCCGCACTTCAGCCCTGGCTCCAGAGTAAACATACCTGGTATAGACCTGATCCTAACCCTTCAAGACTGACCTGGTACCAAGATTGGTCAAGCCACAGCCTGTAGAAGAGCTGCTCAGCTGAGCCTATCTTGAATCAACAGCACCACAGCCAATCTGCAGACTTAGGAGCATGAGAATAAAAGTGTGTTGCTGTAATTCACTTTGTTTTGGAGTGGTTGGTTTCCAGCATTGTTGTGGCAACAACTGATCAACATAGAACTTTAACCCTACGTGCTCCATTTCTCCCTTCAAAGCAGGTCTGAAAGAGAATATTCAATCAAAAAGTATTTGGCTTCAAACATGTGGAAAAATAGGTTGTAGCTCCATCACTGAAGAGTGCTTCCATCATCCTGATGGTTTATAGAAAGGAATTCATCACGGGCATCTAACAGGGCTTTGTTGCTCCTAAAATACAGGCTCAAGATTTTCACAGAAAATACATAGATGAAGTAACTAATGAAATCTATACTTAGGATAGGATGTAACTCAACTCCTGATGGTGACCAGAGTTTGCCCCTTTAGAGGGAGAGATTAATCCCATGTCCTGGTAGGATTATTAACATCCTGACTATGTTCTGCATGCCTCATTATTCTCCTTGTTCAGTTGGTAGAAAATATACAGCTTTCACTGCCACACAAAGACATTTCACTGATGAAATGAGAAATTGCAGATAATGTGTCATGGATTAAAAGGAAAAAAAAAAGAAAGGCGTGAATCCTAGGTTCGTGCGCCCTCTCCACTGTTTTCCAAGTCTGTGGCCTTGGGTGAGGTACTCCGCCTATCTGCTCTTTGTGCTCTTAGGTATAGGATAGAAGTGATGTCTTCTCCACCTACATGGCAGTGCTGGTGTGAGAATCCACATGATGATGCTATGAAGCTGCAACTAGACCTGTGTGTTGCCATGTGAAACAGATGTTAAGAGCCAACGTATCCTAACACTGAAGGGCACCGACTTTGAAGTCACATGGACCTAGGTTTGGATTCCAATTCTGGCATTTCCTAGAGGTGTGATCTCAAGCAAGTTACTTTATCACCCTGAGCCTGAGGTTCCCCTGGAAAAAGTTGGGTAGCAGCACCGGCTGGGTTGTAGAGTTGTGAGTACTAAATGAGATAAGGAACTGAAGCATTTAACATGATGCTTGGCATGGAGTAAGGGCTCAAAAACGTGGCAGATGGCTTTATTTCCATGCATTGTTATCTCAGCACTTGCTGATGAGTGGCAGTGGGTACAGGCATTGACCCTCTGCTGTCCTTCCGTCCTTGGCCTCAGGGAGAAAGTCCAGAAATCTGCCGATCTCCTTGGCCTTTGGTTGCAGAGTTGCTGAGGACTCATCCTAGTTTTCCTCACTTCTGCTACTGCTGATAGTTGCTGCTTTCTGGACTAGAGTTTTTACCAGCTATGCTTTTCCCGTGTCTCCTCCACCAGTTCAGATCTCCAGCGCCTCACTTTAAGTGATAACATTTGGGTTAGCCTGAGTCCGGGAAGATCAGCCTGGCCTCTCCTCTGACAACTGTCCCAGATCTAACCCTCCATAATTCATCACCCCACAATTTGGTATCTTTAAATGTGGCAGCCAGAATGTGCCAGGGCATAGCTACTGTTGATTCATATTAGAGAAAACAAATCACTAACTCTGGACCCTGTTTTCAACTTGAAAGAAAAAAAAATCATGTAATTGATTGGTGTATGAAAATAGAGAAAGTTCAAACTCCACAAATATTGGAGATCAGGAGGCCATATTTTCCTCTGTTCTCTGTCAATAAATAAACATTTCAAGGAGGAGGAGAGAATTCAAAAATTCACTTATAAATTCTAGCCACTTATTAAGTTACATGTTTACTTTATAAAGAGCTGGCGTCTCATTAGATGTGAGGTATCATTTAATTAGAACATTTTAAACAATTTAATTTCGTCTCAGCTTAACACCGTTCCATTCCCATTGTAGGAAACTTAGCAAAAGGAAGAGAGTTGGAAGAATCATAAGTCACATGTAGTCTTCCCACCTCCAAATGATGACTGTTTACATTTTGATGTATTTTCTTCCAGTCATTTTTGCTGTGGACTGTTTTAACTATATCATTTCCAAGTGAAATATTTTGATACTCTTCTCAGAGAAGGCTGGATTTCAGTAAAGAAATGCCAGTGTCACAAAGCGAGGCCTCTTTTAGAGTCACACTGGATATTTAGCATCGTTAGCTTTGGACTACTGAGTCCAAAAAATCTGAGCTAGCCTTCCAAGGCATCTAGAAAGATTGCTTAAAGCATGATGCTGACAAACACTTGCTGTCCGAAAAATTTGTGTCCAAACCTCAACTATTTATCTAAAAAATTAAGAGACAAGTTTCAGCAAATTGAATTGTATAGGGTTATTCTCAGTTCTGCGGAAAGCATAATAATAAATTGCAATTGACAGGGGCACCTTATTTGGATTTGTTTTTCTGAGTATCTTCCATATGGGATTTACAAAATCTACACAAACTCCGAAAAAGCTGCAATTTCCTGTCTATTAAGCCCAAAATGGAAAAATAACAAATACAATGAAAAACAGCAACCTAGCTGACAGACTAATATATATTAATCCCATCGCCATGGTTGAGAGATGGAAAATTATTATTGAATAAGACTCTTTCATCAAACTAAATATTTCCTAATGCTCCAAAGTACATATCTGGCATTGCTTCTGCTTTATACATCTGCTCCTCTCTTTGAACTCTGATATTAATCTGAAGGTTGCACGCAGCTGCACAGTTCTAAGATAATTAGTTCTTTCCATTATATATTACCATTGATAGGGCAGACCTCAAAAACGTTCAGAACTTGGATTTGCATAAACTCTGGGCAGTTAGAAGACTTTTCCAAAATTCAAATCAATCTTCTGGAAAAACTTGTACAGCTTCCCAGTGCCTTCCTGGAATCTTTAACATTTCACCTCTCTCTGAGTATTTTCCTTTGAGCTTGTTTCTCTGCATTTTTATACTTAACTGCTAGCAGGACTTTATGATCCTTCTTGGAATATTTGAGAGATAACCAACCTAAAGGAGGTGACACCTGCCCTGATAGGTATGCCAGCAAAACATTGGGTTGGCTTTTTATATTGGATTTTGATGGCATTTCCTTCAGAGCTTTAGGAATTTGGAAATACCTATATAAAAGTGGTTTTATAGTTACCTCCCCACAGCAAATGAAACCCACACCGCTAAGGATACTGACAAAGTTGTGCATGTCAGGTATTATAATTTCCTTCCACAGCAGGGCTATCATCCACAAGGAGGTTTCCAGGGCCTCTCAAAGAACAAAGATGCTAGACGTTCTTGTTTTGTGTCCAATGTATTGTGCCCAGTGAAGAAGAGAGGAAGCCAGGAAGGAGGTGAGGTGAAATCCTGACACCCTGAGTGCAAAGGAGCTGGACTGAAGGTGCATAGACATACGGGGATGGAAGAATATTTTAAGCAAATTACAACGTTTCCTTCCAGTAAATCCAAGCCAGCTTGTGCTTCTCCGGAAATACCACCCAGGCGGCCATCACTTACAAAACTCAGTTTCACGAACATAGTCTGAAAAGGAAATTTCTACTTGTCAACAGCATTCTTAACTTGATTTATACTTAGTGAAAAGATATATAATATCTGGCTTATTAATTTTCCCGGAAGACTCTTCTCCTTCAAAACAAGTGGAAGAAATGGCAAAATGTCTAACTCTTGTGTACAAGGACAGTTTGCAGGCATGCTGTTGGTTTAACAGTCCTTTCCTCTTTCCTGCAGATTGTTCCTGATGGGAATCTCTCTGCCCAGCCTATAAGTATCATGGCTGCCAAATTTATTGGATTTTTACCTTTTCCCCCCCCTAGAAATTCATATCATTTAAATATTTTCTTACTTTTTCAAAAACAAATTTCACAGTCTGGCTAAAACCCTGTTGGTAATTTTAACCCAGAAGGAAAGTATGTTGTTTTTACTTGTTCTAGAATTGGCTAGCAGGAAGCCTGATGGGACGAGCACACGTGTCCTTTGACCACCCTTTCTTTCTGAACTTGTTCTCTTCTTTGACTTCCATAACACCTCACTGGCCTGGTGTTCTTCCTGCTTTTCTGACTGCTCTTCTTCTGTCTACCTTGCCAGCTGCTCCACTATCTGAATTGGAATTTCTCAAGCATTAGCATTCTCTTCTTACTCTATGCTCTCTTTAGAGGCGATAATATTCATTTTCATGCCTCCCATATTTATCCTTCAAGCTCAGAGCTCTCTTTAGAATCCAGAGTCATATCCAAATGCCTATTTGAAATATTAACTTATCTCTCTCAGTTTCAGTATGCTGAATTGAACTTGCATCTTCAACCCTGTGCCTCCTTCATTCTTACCCATCTGTGGTAGATTAAAGATGCTTCCAATTTATTTGACCCTGCTCTCATCAAGAAGCGGTACATATGCGTCCTCCTCTTGAATCTGGGCAAGCTTGATCAGAGTGATGTTGTAAAGTTTCTGGGTCCAGACTGAAAGACGCTGGTAGTTCCCACAATCTACCCCTTGAAGTACTTGCAATGTTTCTGGAAAGGAACGTGTTACCTGGAAGTAGGATGCTGCTGTAACCAAATACCAAAACATGTAGCATCAGCTTTGGGACCAGGCAGCAGGTGGAAGCTGGAAATGCCTCGGGAGGCAGTTGGTGAGGACTTGAAGGACAGTGAGGAAAATGCTGGAGAAAATATGACTTGTATTATGTAATGGTGAAAAACATAGCAAAACTATCACCTGTGGAATGTGGAAAATAGAACATGTATTTAATTTCATAGTCTGGCCAAAACTCTGCTGGTAATTTTAACCCAGTAGGAAAGTATGTTGTTTTTATTTGTTATTTGTGGATCTGGATAAAGAGATTTCCAGATAGAATGTCACAAGGGCCAACTAGTTTCTTTTATGTACATATCATAAAATATGAGAAGAGAAATGAGCTTTAAAAAAAAAAAATCCTGTTAAATTCCAACCCGGATTTAGAGGAACTGTAAAGGAGCCAGGACTCTCTGAGTTCAAAAATAAACTGTTTCTCATTCCCATTTTCATCCAGAAAAAAATTCTCAAAGTAAGAGATGGCTTTAGGGCAAGAGACAATCCAGGGCTCTGCCAGGAAAACGGGGTCTTGGAGCAAAGGTCCCAAGTGTGTGGCTTTAAGATCTAGATCTTTTGTTACGACTTCAGAAAGATTGAAGGGTGTGCTTAGTAGAACTGCTGAGGACCAAAAGGCCTGTGCTTAAGAATCATAGATCCTTCAGGTAAATAGCAAGGATTTCAGGTGTTAAGGGTCATGTTCCACGGTAGCCTCACTGACCACCTAAGGCACTGAAGGGTCTTGTAAAGAAGGGTGAGTGTGACTTTTGTGTAATTATAAATTGATAAATAAGAAACCCACAACATTTTAGAAGAAGTGTATCAGCTAAGTATTTGGATCCCTCAATCTTCCATGGGAAGGAAGCAGACTGAGAAGAGTACTCAACTGCGGTATGGGTTACTTCTTACGGAAGAGGAAGGAGGACCCGGAGGGTAGAACTAGTTGCTTAGAGAACAGAGCCAATGGCTCTGCAAGGGCATTCCCAGGGAGTAGGAATCACTCTAATCCAGAAACTGGCCATGTGTGCCGGCATGAATTGTAAACTCACAAAGGCCCAGTGACTGCTATGTGACCGTGCTCTGCATCTTTGGGACGGGACTATTGCAGTTATCCTATGCCTAGCCCACTGTTGTATGTTGGGCACTTGTCTTCAGATTGAGAGGAGCCACACCCAATTAGCCTCATCCACACCTGAACCTGATTCCAATGTTGAGGAGATCCTGGACTTAAAGTCAATGTCATAATGGGATTAGACTTTTGGGGGCCTTGGGAAGGGATAGGTGTATTTTTCACATGGGAGGAGTGTAAATCATTTGTAGCCAAAGGATAGACTTGATGGATAAATGATATCCACAAATTCTTTGACTATCCTCCCAGTGCATCTGCATAGGCTTGACAAATAAAACATGGCAGAAGTAATCCTATGCCAAGTTCTAGGCCCAGATTTTAAGAGACTGAAGCTTCTACTTCCTGTTCCCTGGAATACAAAGTTTTGCAACCTAGCTGCCATTTTGTAAGGAAGCCCAGGCCACATGGAGAGGCCCACATGTAAAGAAACTGAGGTTCCTGGCCAACCAACCTGGCTTGCTCTGGTTGACAGCCAGAACCAACTTGCCAACCATATAAGGGGGTCATCTTGGAGGTAGACTGAGCTGAACCAGCTGATGCACATGGGGCAGAAATGAATCATCTCCTTTAAGATTTCAAGCTCAAATTGCAAATTTGTGAGCAAAATGAATGATTGTTGTTGTCTTAAGCTACTAAATGTGGGGGTATTTTGCTATGGAGCAATAGATTACCAAAAGAACATCACAATTATTGGTGCCATAATCAACTCTGTAACTCAAGACTTTAGAAATTTTCTTTGAGTGACTAACAAGCACTCCCTCCTTAGTCTGCCTGACTATGGACAATAAGCCAGAAAATTTAAAGGCTATGTTTTATAACAGAAGGAGTCAGATTCAACCATGCAGTAGACGTAAAACTTTGGGCAAATGCTTAAAATCACTGAACTTTAGTTTCTTCATCTATAAAATGGAAAACAATATTGCACTTACAGAAATGTGGTAGACATTAAATGAGATCATGTATTAAAATGTTTAATATACTGCCTGGAGTATAGACTACTAAGCACTTCATATCCAGCAGCTTAATAAGAAAGACCCTCGCCCAAGCTCAGCAGGAGGAGACCAACCTGTCTATAAAAGCAGCTGCCCTCCACATCTGCAAACTTCATCCTTGTCTGAGTCCTGAGTCATCTGCCAGCACCCAGTGCTCTTGTGTCCCATGCTGGGCTCAGTTCACACAACCCTCTTGTCTCCAACACACCACTCGTTTTCCTGGTTCACCCTTGGCCTGTGCACTCCTGCCTTTCCATGTTTTCCATTGCTTGGTTAGCTACCTGGTGTTTGGCCTGTCTCCTGAGCTGCAGTCACTGTAAGACCAACGGCATATAGCCCAATCCTTCCAGAGCCTGCCTAACTCCCTGCACTTGACCCTGATGTGTTTAGTGGTGGATCAAAGTCACATGACTATAAAATGGAGATGTGCATTGTAGATTTTCCAAGAATATGGAAGATTTCTCTTTATGATAAGTATCTTGGCTACTTGGAATAGCTCATCAGAATTCAAGATATCTCAGTGATAGTATTCCAACTTCACAATATCTTCTAATAAATTTGAGTGTCAACTGAATCCAGGAAATCGAAGATTAGCTTAATAAAGTGAAGGAACTTGCTTCTTATCAAAATGAAGACATCTGTAAGTTATTTTATTAGTAGGTCATGGTGATACACGTAAATGGATCAAGATAACACATGGGGGAAAGGAAGAAAGCTTGCATGAGCTCCTGTGCTCCTCTTCCTACCTCCCCATTTCTCTACTCCCTTTTTCAGTAAAACTCTGAGATAGAGCTGTCTATACACACTCTATCCACTGCCTCTCTTCTCACCCTCTTTTGAACCCCCTCCAACAGGCTCACACTTCATAATTTTATCAAAAATACTCTGGTCAAGGTCTCCAATGAACTCCCTGTTGCCAAATCCAAGGGCTAATTCCCGGTTTTCGTCTTATTTATCTTTCACTCCCTCCTTTCTTGAAAACACCTGCTTCACTTGGCCTCCTCATGGCCATTCTGTCTGGACTCTCCTCTAAGTTCCCTGGCCACAGGCCCATAGTTTCCTTTCCTGGTTTCAGAGTTCCCCAGAGCTCAGTCCTGCTCTTCTTCTTTTCTCTCTTTGTAATCCCCTCTCTGGGTGATCTCATCCTGTCTCATATCTTTAAGTGACATCCAAATGCTGATAATTCCCGACTTTTAATCTGCAGCCCAAAATTCTTTCCTGAACTCCAGGATGATTATTCTTACTGCGTGCTTGAAACTTCGACCTGGATGTCTAACAGACACCAGAAAACGGAAAAGATGTTTAACATCACTAATTATTAGGGAAATGCAAATCAGAAATATAGTGAGATATCAAAACTACACCACTCACACCCATCAGAATGGCTATAATTAACAAGACAAGAAATAACAAGTGTTGGAGAGAATGTGAAGAAAACGGAACCCTCGTACAATGGTAGTGGGAATGTGAACTGGTGCAGCCACTGTGGAAAACAGTATGGAGATTTCTCAAAAAATTAAAAGTAGAACTACCATATGATCCAGCTATTCCACTACTGAGTATTTATCCAAAGAACATGAAATGAACAATTCATGCTCCCCTATGTTCACCAAAGCATTATTCACAATAGCCAAGACATGGAAGCAACCCAAGTGCCCATCAACAGATGAATAGATAAAGAAGATGTGGTAAATATATACAATGGAGTGCTACTCAGCCATAAAAAAGACAAAATCATGCCATTTGTGACAACACGAATGGACCTTGAGGGTATTATACTAAGTGAAGTAAGTCAGACAGAGAAAGACAAATACTGTATGATTTCACTCATATATGGAAGATAAACAAACACATGGATAAAGAGAACAAATTAGTGGTTACCAGAGGGGAAGAGGGGAGGGAAAGAGAAAGGGGTAAAGGGGCAAATATGTATGCTAACAAATAAAAACTAGACTACTGGTGGTGAACACAATGCAATCTCCACAGAACCTGGTATATCATAATGCACACTAGACATTTACACAACGTTATAAGCCAATATGACCACAATAAAATGATTTTTTTAAAAAACTTAACACATCTAAAATCAACCTCCTGAATTTCCCCTACTCCACCTTTCGAATCTGGTTTTCTTAATATTCCCCATCTCAGTAAATGGCAGCTTCGTTATGCCAGCTGCTCAAGCGAACAGTCTTGGAGGAATCCTTGATGGCTCTTTTATCCCTCTCTCATCTCACCTCCAATCCATCAGCTAGCTCCATTGGATTTCCTTCAAAATCAGTCTGGAATCTGACCACTTCTCGTCTCTAATAGTATCACCATGGTCTCAGCCACCAATAGCTCTTGCCTGGTTTAATGCAAATGGCTTCCAAACTGGTCTGTCTACCTCGGTCTTTGTCTTACCGTAGTCTCATGTCCTTCCATAGTGGCCCTCAGCTTCCTCTCTGGTTTCATTTGCTTCTACTTTCTCCTTCACATTCACTACATGAATCACCTTGGCCTCTTTGCTCTTCCTCAAACAAGCCAAGCATATTTCTGCCTCACGGCCTTTGCAGTTACTTTTCTGTTTTCTTGGAATGTTCCTTTTCCAGATTATTAACACGGCTCCCTCTCTCACTTTATTCAGGTTCTGCTTAAATATTGCCTTATCAATAATACTTTCACTCACCAAGCAAAATATAGCAAGCCTCCCACTGTGAGCTCTCAAACTCCCTTTCCCTATATTATTTTACTCAAGTTTTACTCAAATTTTACTATTATCTGCTGTAATATTTATTTATTGTTCCTCTATTTATTGTCTAGAATGGAAACTCCATGAGAACAAGGACTTGGGTTTTACTCTATGCTGTATCCCTGGTTCTAAGAAGAGCATCCGTCTTGTGGCAGATGTTCAATAGATAGAAATGAATGAAGAAATGAATGAATGAAGATAGACTCAAAAAACAATTGGGGAGATTCACTTGTCAGGAGCCATTCTGAATTAGTTGATGTTGGAAGAGGAGAGTGTTTGTTTTAAGACAGCATCCTAGGAGATTAAACAGAAAATAGAACATGTTATAGGAAACTGTATGTGAAACAAAAAAACTTATAACAAGTAAGTAATATTGACTGGTCTTTCTCTTCCTGATTTGAAAGGGGAAGGAGAGTAAGTGGGGAGGAAGCTGCTAGCTGTTCACATCCTGAAGAACGACAGCTAACAGCAAGAGATGATTCAGCAGTCTTTGCCGTTTATCATCTTCAGTCACCATCATCAACAACAAATGGCTTCTTGCTACACTTTGAGTCTGATCAGGAAATGGAAAACTTAGAAGATATGACCACTGACCCTAAGGCATTCTTCATCCAATGATGGAAGCATGCTTCAATGATAACAACGTTTTAGAAGCATAACCACTTTTCCTCTTGCTGGTTTGATATCTCGGTGCCCTGGGCACTACCAGAAGCAATCGCTGCAATAGTGCTCAGCGCTCTCTGTAACTTTTCTTAGAGCAGTTAGCTTACTTGGATGGCTTTAAAAATTTAGTAGCCATCTTTGCTTTGAGCCCCATTTTCATTTTGAGTGGTGTTACCACTGGTGAGATTTTAGGGTTACCAGCTTCATAATTGGATTAACAGCGCCATTATTGGATTAAGAGTTTTATAGTTGGATTCTTAATTCCTTTAGTAGCAAGAGACTTCCCTGCTTCCTCAATGTCCTAATATGCAATCTATGTGCCAGCCAGATTCTTTTTTTTTTTTTTCACTATTCCTTAGAGACAGATTAATCCTTATTTTCGTTTCTATGACTTTGTCATTCTTTTTTGTCTCAGGCTATTCAATGCTGACCCATCCTTAAGCTGTTTATTATTGACGAAGCCGCTGAGACACTTTCAGGTCAACATAGAATTTTCCTTCTCACAGCACATTTTAATATTACAATCACTTTCACACACTTTAACGCTGTCTTGTCCTCTGTTTCATGGGAGTTAACTTTTGTAATGTCCTTGAGGGGGGCACCAAATCTTATGCATCTTCCTATGACCTACAGAGCTGAGTACACTGACAAGAACACCTAGGTGCTGAATAACTTTGTTCAGTAAAGTGTGACTGGAGCAGAGTGGCAAGCCATTCAAACCTTTATACTTGGCAACATTGAGGAATAAATTGGAAACGGGAGGGTTTCTTTAAATTTTAGTGATTCCGTTTTAGGACTTGAATGCCAGTAGTGGGCATGTGTGGAAAATAGAACATGTGCTTCATTTTGAATGGTAGGTAGTATCAGCAGAAAATACTTCCAAGAAAAAGAGTCAGGGGGCTGGCCCAGTGGCATAGTGGTTAAGTTCACGTGCTCTGCTTCAGAGGCCCAGGGTTTGCCCATTTGGATCCTGGGCATGGACCTACCCACCACTTGTCAAGCCATGCTGTGGTAGCATCCTGCATACGAAATAGAGGAATACAGGCACAGAAGTTAGCTCAGGGCCAATCTTCCTCAGCAAAAAGAGGAGGATTGGCAGCACATATTAGCTCAGGACTAATCTTACTCAAAAAAAAAAAAAAAGAATAAAGACTGGGTCTGACAGTAGGAATAAGATGTGAGGCAGAGTCTGGGCAGTAATGACTGCACTTCACGGGTAGTTCAAAGTTAATGCAGCCTTTATCCTCCTAGAGGCCCAGAGCTGCACCAGGAGCACACAGCCCAGGCTGCATTAGCGCTTCCCAGATTAATCTGTATTTGAGCCCTGTAGCTTTCCTTTTTATCTTCTAGGCCACCAACTACACCCCAGACAAAAAGCTTGTCATCCCTGAGGAGATTTAGAAGAAAAACCCAAAAGCAATATAAGTGACAACCATCAGATATTCGTGTACAAAGCCCCGTTTCTCCACACGCTCTTGGAAGTCTGGGCTCCCACGTGGCTTGTCCAGCATGACAGTTACACCGCATCCCTGCAATCACCATAGCTTTCAAGGATGGTTACAGTTTTATCATAGACTTGAGTCATTGAAGAAAAAAAAAGATTTAAAAGAGACAATCCTGAAAAACAAAATACTCCAGAATGACATCAATTCAATTAGCAGCTTTTCAAACAGGCCTGGAAATGAATGGAATATGGCCAGCAGAACAAAGAAAGAGAGAGTGCTGTTCAGTTGATAATGTAAGTGATGGCACCTCCCCACACAGTTAGATTGGCAAGAGCAGTAAGCTCTTAATGAGTGTTTTTAAGTATCCTTGAAGTGAATATACCTTAAGGAAAAGAATGGAAAACATGTTATCTTCTTCTGAAGCAAATGGGCCTGAGTGGTTTCTGTTCAAATCACCTGCAAGTTAATGACTTGCCTCAGGGACACACACACACACACACACACACACACACACATACACACACACGCCAGAACACCTGTATTGCTTAGTGTCCGTCTCAGGCATCAAATATCAGACACATATTAGCTTACCTGAGAAGATGAAGATTTAAAGAAGGCCACGAAAGTTTAAAAAGGGACCAAGATATCAAAAATTAAACTTAATTTAAGATCCCTTTCTATAAAAACGAATTCCCTCAGAGACCAAAGTTAGAAGTTGTTGACCCCTCTTTATCCTTAACCATCACTTCTAACCACACATTCCCATCAAATTTCTGCATATTGTAATGATTTCATTACCAATCTCCCTGGGTCCAGTCTTTCTACATTCTCATCTATCGTGTGTCAATCCTCTAGAATAATATTTCTAAAGTATTACCTTGATTAATAATGCAAAAGATTTTTGAGTACCTATTATGTGTGGTCCTTAAACTTGACACTGAAGAGACAATAAGAGCAAGACAAACAATATATATTTAAAGAACTCCCTGTGTTGTGGGTAAGAGAAGTGTGCCAACAGTAATTACAATAAAATATACTATAAATAGGGGTAATAATAGGTACTATGAAGTGTTTGAATCTATGCCAAGGGGCTTAAGCACATTATTTTATTTAAACTTTTCAATAAGCCTATGAAGTAAATATTACCACCGGACTAGAAACATTATTTTAATCGCAAAGATACTATACAGACTAGGAAACTAAATCTCAAAGGGCTTTGGTGACAGCAAGATGTGGCAAAACTCGAATGTGAACCTAAGTCACTTTAATGATAAAGTTTGGGACTATAATTATGATGCTTTCCAGCTTCTCACTCATAAAGTGCTCCTTTGTCTTCACGGAAGGTTCCGGAGATTATAACCATTAGAAGGCTGAGGATGAGAGCCAGGGTTCCAAGCTCCTCCTTCAGATCACATGCCCCTGAGATATTGTTTCTGTCACTGATTTTGGAATTCTGGAGCATTTCCCAGACATTACTTAGCTCTGATGGTGCAGGCACCGTTTTCCGTCCTCGGAGCCTCTGCATCTGTGTCCATGCATTTGTGAGGAGAGGAAATCTTTCAAGCTAATGCACTGGGACTTGAGCATCTATCTTTGTAGCCCTGGAATCCAGGCCACACATCCATTTAAATTAATTACAGAGTCACTAAGAGAGTAGATCTTAAAAGTTGTCATCACAAGAAAAAAAAATTGTTACTATGTAAGGTGATGCATGTTAACTAAAATTACTGGGGTAATCATTTTGCAATATATACCTATATCAAATTGTTATATTGTACACATTAAACTAACACAATGTTATATATCAATTAGATCCTATAAAACTGGATGCAAAAAGTATGAGCATACTACCAAAAACAGGCCCACTGTGGAAAATCATGACACACAGAATGTTATGGAGGAGGGACCACGCAGATTATGAAGGTTACGTTTTACAATCAAAGAAAAGGTGGCAAAGAGAAGTCGCGTGACTTGCCCAAGGCAACACAGCTAATAAATGACGGAACTGTGATTCGAACTCATTGTATCTGGCAAATCTGGTACTAGGTAGAAATTAAGCTAGAGTTGGCAAAAAAAACAAAAAAAATGGAGTTCACGATGGAATTTAAAAGAAAGAGAACTTGACTTTTATTTCTGTTCACATGACGTACACCAGAAATGTAAAAATTCCAAAATCCTACATTTCATGCATTAAAAAAAGAACCTTTAGCACTGATCCTCATAAAGGAAGGAAGGAGAATTTTATAGCCATCAGATTGGCAAAGTTTAAAACTCTTTAATACCAAGGGAGCATCAGATTGTGAGGGATTGGGAATTCTTGTACAGTACTGGAAAGAATGTCAACATTATTAAACCACTGTCAAGAGTAGAAAGACTGAGTAAAACCAAGGGTGCTGGTGGCCCTGGGACCTAGCCATTCCATTTTTGGAATATACCACAGAGAGGCCCTCATCCACGGCACAATGGATATTTGTAATAGAGAAAAAGTAGAAATAAACTACCAAAGATAGGAGTATGGATAAGTATATTGCCGTCTATCGCATAAAGAAATACTGTATAGGAGGTAAATGAATGAATTAAATATGCACATATCAGTTTAGATAAGTCTTAAAAACTTAATATTTAGCCAGATCAAAGCATGTTGAAATATTATAACATTTAGATGAAAAAAATTCCATATCTTGTTAATGGCTATCTACATACATATTTAAATTGCAAAAATATTTACCGTAACAATAAATACAAATGCAGGGCAGTAGTTACCTCTAGGAAGGGAAGATGGAGAGTGGGATTATAGTGGGATATACAGAGGGCTTTAAAATACCTCATAATATTTTATTGCTTAAAATAATCTGAGATAAATATCATAAAACATCAAGAATTTTTAAAATAAAGTGTCATGTGTAGGAGCCTTTATTAAATTAGCCTCTATAATGCATGCTCATGTATCTGAAATATTTAAATTTTTTTTAAAAGTTACAAGAGAAATCAACTGTGATCTTACTTTGCAGCTACAGATTACAAAGATCTGGATTCTGAGTTCCTAGTAAATACAATTTAGAAATTATGAAAATTAGCTAGTTTATCTTATTTTCTTTTTAAATTAGTGACAAACCTTAGTGCAAACAATTTAGCTCTCATATTTGAGCTCGTCTCTGATCAAGGTCAGGTGGTCATCTATAAAAGCTTTAGGGGAAAAAACCTGAATTAAATAATTTAAAGCTTTAAAACTAATCCAGATTACTGGATGAGAAGGTGAATAATTATGCTTTATTAATCCTGGAAGTATCCTACCCCATCCGATCCTACTTAAGATGCAGAAATTATTTTTCTTTGGATAATTCAATAGCTTCTTTGGATAAGCATTTTTTTATATAGAAGGTAAGGGTACCATGACCCTTTTTAAAAAAATGCATGAGCAGGAAAATGAAAAATGTTAATAGTTATGTGCCGCCCCACACAACTCCCACCTCCCATATGAAATCTAAGAGATTTAGACAGTTTTCTCCTCATTGACGTGAGAAAAGCTGGTCACCATTTCCTACAAAATAATAGCAATTTAAAAAATCCTACATAGTTAACAAATACAGTTCTCCTCAAGCTCTTCTTTACTCTCTGGTTATTACTTTTGATCTTTCATTATCTCCAGAACTTGAACCAACAGACAGCAAATATGTTATGCTATCATGTTAGCTACAAACTTTAGCCAGCATTCTTGCAAACAATACTCAATAACCAATCTGGTGTGTGTGTTCTTTTCCTACAGAAATATATCTATAGGAAATATTGCATATCTCCTTCAGGGTCTGTAATAACCTTCCCAGTATCTCTAGTTGGCTAAGGTATGCAAATAAGTTACTCTTACATCCTTCTAGAATTAAATGTTATTATTATTTTTATCATTGCTTTGGCTAAAGATCTAATTGGAAAACATCTAATCAAGCCTAATCACATAGGATTGTAAGCTTTGTTCTTCCTGATTGGCTACAAAGACGACTACAGCCAACATTTATTGAGTATCTACAGCGTTGCAGAGGTTGTATTATCGTGTTATGTACCTCTTACAACAAAAACTCTCTAAAGGATTTATTCTTCCAGTTTGCCAGATGAACACACTGGGGCTTGGAAAGGTTAAACTTCCATTTGCAGCCCTGATGGATATCCAAATGACTTGGAAAGCTGTTAAAAGACACCAATTCCTGAAATGGAGCTTTGCAAGCAGGAGAATTTTTTAGGCAGTGCCTCTGGGAATAATCCAGTAAGAAGATGGGAAAGCAGGATAGAATGAGGAGAGAGCGTGAACTGTGATGCCGTTGCAAAAGGGGCCTCTGCCCATCCCACAGAGGCCTCCAGCTGGAAGATTCTTCAAAGTTATCCCCAGTGGAGGCACGGACTCGACCTTTGTCCTCTTACATCAGCTATCTTTGGAAGCAGGTTGTTCCAGGCAAGGCAGTCTCCTGCTGCTGCAGGCAATTTCTGGAGAGGGACTCACTGTGAGCTGCCGGCAGCCACCCCTCACTGCAGCTGGGGGAGTGAGTGCCAGGGTTCTGAACGCGCCATCTGCGTGGCACCCCATACAGTGGTATTTCTTTTTCTTCCTTGGCTGATTGCAAACTAGTTGAACTTCTATATCCTGGCTTGCCTATTGGGCATTGCTATCGAACAAGGACCCAGAGAACCACGCCTACATGTGCATTCTCTGCTAAGAGAACTGGAGTGAAATGCTGACCTCGCAACAGAATGACCTTACCTTTCCACAGTACATCACAGTTTAAAAAAATTCTTTCATTTTCGTTATTTCATTCGAGACTCCAAACAACCCTCCAAGGGGCTCCAGATTCGCAGGATAAGGCAGTGAGACTCAAAGACTGTGCACAAGTCACACATGTAGAAGCTTTTGGGCCTGATTCTGCAGGCAGTTCTCAGTTCATCTGGACCCGGTCGCCTGTGTGTTTCAGCCTTGGTCCAAAACGCCAGGAGGTTAATAAAACCTCCACTTCCCTTCCTCTCTAATTTCTGACAAACTTTTAAGCTTCTCCACAAAGTACAAGCCCAGCACATCCAATGACTTTAAATGTCGAAGGAAATACAGAAACAGTGCGTCACAGCATAAATGTCTGCGGTATAAGTCACCCTTAATAAGGGAGCCTATTAAATTATGCATTTTAGCACAAAATAAACCGATTAGTCTTGACAACCGCTACATCTTACTTACCCACATGCTGTATTGAAAACAGATGAAATGTCATAGATACGAATGAACATATCTAAGGCAAGTTTTTATGCTTAGCATCTCAAGATAAAGTGTAATAGGCCACTTTAAAGCAATGCAATGTGTCAATGGGGGAAAAGCAGAGGAAAACAAACTCTGGCCATTTTAATTTTCTTCTACCCATGCACATTTTTGTTAAACTCTGAAGACTCTGCACCGAGTTGGCACTGGGAAAGTTCAGGAAACGATGTCATTTTTGTTGGGGGAACCAGAACAAGCACAATGTTTAAGAGATTTTGTAGAGAGATGCGGTACATATTGGGCCTTCCTTCTGTAAAGACGAAAAATAACTATGTCCGAATTCTTTATAACACTGTGGCTATTTCTTTACCTGAGTGGCAGGAACACTAGTCAAGCAATAATTTTATAGGGGAAATACTGAAATGCAGCTCTGTTTTCTGAGTTAGGTCACAGGGTGTGGCTACTCTATGGCAGTACTTTTACTTGGTAGAAGTCAAGACAGATAGTTTAATTCTGACAGTTCTATAGTGAGAAGTCCTCGCTTTGGAAATTTTGGGGGGAATCAGAAATAAAATGTATAGCCTTTTATTGGAGGAGGCAACTTGATTCTGTGGGAAAGGCCATGACAGGTGAGACTAGGCTGTGAGGAGGAGCACTGGGAGACACTTTCTGGAATAGGACATAGTCTTTACACAGGGAATGTCGTCTGGAGGGTTTCCACTTGCTGACATCTGCAGCCCTGAGTTCACCTGAAGGCTATAAAGATGAGTTTTCAGCCTTGACAAGGGACTGGGAGGGAGAGGATATTGTTAACCAAAGGTCAAGGAAAAGAGGGGCAGAGTTGAGGGCTCATGGACACCCCACTGGCCTTTTCAGAGGATGTCAGAAACTGTAGATCAGGAAACTCCACTGTAAGAGCCAGCAAACTTTGAACCTCAGTTTGTTGTGTCTGCTTCCCTGTAAAAATTAGAGAGAAAATCTTAAAACCAGAGCCCAGAGGAAGCAAGTGAGGATGGCTGGAGCCTGGGTCCACTCCTCAGTAGGCTACAGAGTGGGAATGGAAAGTATGAGGAAGAAAGGAAAGCACTGTATGTGAAAGAAAGTGGGGTTCTCTCTAGAAGCACACGAGGAGTGGAGGCTGAATCCTCGGGGATTACTCACAGAAGAAAGGAAGACTGAGTATGAATCCGAGTCAGAGAAGGGCTCCTGGCACTGAGCAGTAGAAAATCCCACGTGTGGATCAATAACTCCCAAACCTCAATTTCCACCTTGTCTGCTTCCCCTTTTCTCCCCACCACCTCCAGGTTTGTGTCCCACGTGTCTGCCAGACCTGTTCCCCTATATGACTCACCAGGATCTCCATCTCCGTCAACATGAGACAGACCGTCCCCTCCTGACTTAAATAGTCCTGACAATGGCATCACCATTTGCCTTTCTCTTCCTACATTCACCATTCTCACTGGTGTCTCTTTATTTCCTTTCACTTGGGTTATTGAAACAGCCTGTACTAGTACGTTTTTGCTGCCCTCTTTTATGTAAATTCTGTCCTCATAATACTGTGAGTGGCTGTCTATTGTCAACCTGACAATTCGTGAATGCTTAGGTGGTGACCTCAAATCCTTTCCAGCCGGGTCTTTATCTCCACAGCCTGTTCCAAGCTAGACCATACCCATTCCTTAATGGACGGCCCATCTAGTCTTGCTCAGTGCCTTTTCTTGTATTACGTTCTCTTTTCTGGAAAATCATTCCATCTCTGCCTGTCCAAATGTAACCTTTCTCCAAAGCATCTCAAATATTTCATTCGCTAGGGAATCTCTCTTGAACTCCCTCCTTTTAATCCCCAGGGAACTTTAAAAAATTAAACTGACAGTTTATTAAGTCAAATCACAACCCCTACTTTCCAGTTAGAAATATGTGCAGATCCGTATTGAAGGCCATTGCTTTCCCAAGACCCTGGTACTGAGGAAACTGAATTGGAAATCATGATGCTGTTTGTGCAGGCAGGTGTGTGGTGCTGATGGCTGTTTCTCCCAGGCTGGAGTGAGGCCTAATTAAATATTGCTCCCTCAGAAAAAGAATGTTGCTTATGACCAGATGTCTTTTTTTACTCCTGACAGGGTCTCTCTGATCTATCCGGAAGCACAAATCTACTCCAAAGGACTGGAAGGGGCAAAAATTATACCACGACTATCATTCCATCCTTCTCCATTTCACACCAATTTTTTCTTTGTCCTCCCAGTTTCTTATCAAAAACACATTGAAGTACAAATAAATGAAAATAGATAAAGGTCCTGGCGTGGGGAGGTGAGGTGAGCAGTCTGCACTAACAGTATACGGGCTCAGCTATTTAAAAGAAACAAATTAACAAATAACACTAAATTATAATGTTAATGGAATCTATTTCTCTCTTTGCCATGTAGAGTGATTATATTACCTTAATAAAAAGCATATAAAAACCATAATAAAGAGTTTCCAAACCAGATCTTTGTCTTTAGGGACTGAAATCCAAGGGTGTTAAGTAAGCCGCAAAAAGTAAGAATTCTGCTCATTGCGTTAAAACTTTCTGAAGGTATCTCCCTTTGATGTTGTGTCACGTGGCTCGGCATTTTGATGAGATCATGGGTTGGTCTGCTCTAGAAATAGAACTTATCCCTAATAGCTGTATCTGCATGAAGAAATGTGCTGCATGCAAGACTTTCTAAAAGTACGCTTTTTGCTGGTTTTTGGAAGGTTTATGCATTTTTTGGTGACATTGAGTGTTCACATGTCTGAGTGTTCTCCTATTCCAAGTGCATAAAAATAGCAAGAATACTCGGCAATTTTTGATAAAGGAATTACCATAGGAACCATCGATCTTTAATGTCTCCAACAGAATAGCAGGAATGTTCCCACCAGCAGCAGAGGGAGACATCAGCAGTACCCTGTTGCTGCTTACTGTATTGACCTAAACACTAAAACAGCATGTTTTGAGCACAAGCGTGTGTCAGAATAACCTGGAGAACTCATTTAAAATGCATCCTCCTCGACCACGTTGGCAGAGAGCTTCATGTCTCTGATCTGTGGGGGACCATTCGTTGGCATCCCAGGTTATTCTGAGGAAAGTGGTGTTCTCTTAGAGCAAATGGCTCCAAAGAGTTAAGTGAAGCAGTGGTATCAATTGTAATTTTTAAAGAAAAGAATTACTCCATAAAGTAATTACACATACAATAATAGCATAACTAAGGCAAAGTCAGGTGGTAAGGAGAGAAATACTATTTATCTAGAACCTTTTATCATTAGGTACTGTTATGATATGTGAATGTACTCTGAAAGCACCTTGTAAAGAACTATACAAATGAATGTTATTATTGTTATTTTGGGGAGGGAGGGAGATTGGCCCTGAGCTAACAGCTGTTGCCAAGCTTCCTCTTTTTGCTTGAGGAAGATTGTGCCTGAGTTAACATCTGTGCCAATCTTCCTCTATTTTGATGTGGGACCCCGGCACAGCATGGCTTGATGAGCAGTGTGTAGGTCCGCACCTTGGACCCAAACCCACAAACCATGGGCCACCAAAGCAGAGCGTGTGAGCTTAATGACTCTGCCACTGGGCCAGCCACTAAATGAATGTTATTTTTATAAGTAAACTGACCTTTTACTATTTACTGGAAACTTCTAATATAAAGAACTGGGTTATTTTCAAGGGTGTTGATATAAAGGAAGAATTTCATATTGTGAAATCCTATAACACCTTCAAATTGTGTCTTATGGAGTTTAAGAAATGCAACTTGCACAAGTTTTGTCAAAAGAAAATTTTATATCTTTTTGTTTTTCAAAGGAAGCCAAAAAAGACAAACATGTTTTGAGTGCCTTTTACAGGCTAAGCTTTCATAGTTTACTGAATTCTTAGAGAAACAATGTGAGATGATTATTAGTTAATATTTAATTTTTGTATCCCACTTTCTAATAATATGTAAGGAAAATAATCATGAATACATTTAAAATAGATAGAAGAGATAAAGAGATAAATGTGAATTCTCTCTAATATCCTAATTTCAGAGATGAGAGGAAATGAAGTTCAGAAATATTTAGACATTTATTGAGTTCATACAACATAAAGCAGCAAAATTTGAACTCACACTGAGGCTGCTCTACAATCTGTGCTCCTGCCTGGTTTAAGCAGGACTATAACTGGTTTTGTTAGGGGAAAATATTTTGTATATATGTTAGTAAAGTTTTGAATAATAGGACTATGAAATAAATAGAAGAGATTATGGGTAAAAGCATTAGCCCTTACCACGTCTGTGCATTTCACTTTCAGAAATATTAGTATTTAGATCTTTGGATTGATATTGTCATGCTTTTTCTCAGCCTAAAGGTGATTTTTGTCTTCTAGAACATAAGATTGAGAACGATGCACAAATAGAAAGCTAGTTGTTTCCATTTTAACCACAGTTTTTGGCTATCGTTGTATTCGGGTAACTGGAAGGGCCAACTTTAAGAGCTGACACGTTCCATGTGTTCAGTTTTACTTAGGAGACTGTTGCATATGTATAACGGAAAAGCTAAATACCATGGTTGACAAACAATTGAAAAAAAATAGCCTCTGAATGTGAACAACACGCAATCTTGTGTTGTAGAAGCATTGACTTGTATGTAGCTGTGGTTTGTCTCTAGCATTTCTTTGTAGAATTGGATTGCAGGGTAATTAAATTTCCCTTATTTGCCTTTTCCTTGATTATGTTTACAGTTTTATTAAAAATATATTAAATTACTTTCAATAGTTGTTTGTGATTTTAAACATTCAGCCAAGGGGAATTGTTATTCTCCTCTTGCCTTCTCTTCATAACTGCTGTGTTCTCTCTTCAATTACCCCGCTTCAGACGTAGCTTTCTTAAAGCTATACAATGCCTTTTGTGAAAAGATTTGATTGAAGTGTTAATTACATACTGAAAAATTGGAAACAATCTAAATTTTCATATATAGGAGAAAGGTTTAATTGTCACCCAATGAAATCCTAAGAAAAACTTGAGATGTGTTAAGATTACTTAGTGTTATAGAAAAAATGATACAATATATTATTAAATGAAAATTTGGGAAGTAAAATTATCTCAGTTTTTATTCTGAAATATATATATCAACATATTCTGTGTAGAAAGCAACATATTAACTATTTCAAATAATTCTATTAAATCTAAACTTAATGCTCCATCTTTGTAAGATTTTTAAACACAGAAACAAAATTTCAAATATGACTGAGGCTCTCAGTAGAGTCTTCTTGAATTCATGGTCTTCCCTCAATTCTCAAAGTTAATCATTAATAAGAAGTCTGGGTTTATCATTCTCATCCATGGTTTCATAATTATAATACATATTTTTATATATGTAATCGTTACATAGTATTTTCGTGCAGCGTTTTAAATTTTATGCAAATTTGGTAAATGTGTATATTCTACCACTTGCCTTCCCCCCACCCAAATTTATATTTCAGATTTACCTATGCCAATAGTTAGATTTGATTTATTCAAAATAAAATCGTGATTAATACAGATATGATGAATTAAGCTGCCGTAAACATATGCATACAGGATTTTTGTGGAAGCATATTTTTATTTCTCTTGAGTAAATATCTGGGGATACAACTGGTAGGTTGTATGATAAGAGATGTTAAACTTATAGGAAGCTGTCAAACTTTTTTCAAAGTGGTTGTAACATTTTGCATTCCCACCAGCAAGGCATCAGAGTAACCATTGTTCTTCATCAGGCCAACTCTCGGAATTGCCTATTTCTTTTTTAAGTTTTAGTCGTTTAAGAAGTATAGTGATATATCATTATGTTTTTAACACATATTTCCCTAATAACTAATGATATTAACCATCTTTTCATGAGCTTATTTTTCACTTGTATATCTTTTTCACTTAAGTATCTGTTAAAATTTACCTTTTTTTTTTTTGAGGAAGATTAGCCCTGAGCTAACATCTGCTGTCAATCCTCCTCTTTTTGCTGAGGAAGACTTGCCCTGAGTTGACATGTGTGCCCATCTCCCTCTACTTTATATTGGGATGCCTGCCACAGCATGGCTTGATAAGCACTGTGTAGGTCCATGCCCAGGATCTGAACCAGTGAACCCTGGGCCACCGAAGCGGAGTGTGTGAATTTAGCCTCTATGCCACTGGGCCAGCCCCCAAGTTTACCTATTTTTCAACTGGGTTGTCTTCGTTTATTAAATTATAAATAGTTCTTGAAGTACTCTCTATACAAGTCCTCTATAAGATACGTGATTGGCAAATACTTTCATCTTTTTCAATTATTAATGAATGCTGAGTTTTATTAAATGCTTTTCCTTAATCTTTTGAGATCATCATTTGACTTTCTCCTTAATCTGTTACTATGGCTGATTATATAAAAATATTTCCTAAAATTTGAACTATCCTTAAATTTCTGGTGTAAATATTAATTAGTAATGCTTTTTTTTTTTTCTGAGGAAGATTAGCCCTGAGCTAACATCTGCCGCCAATGCTCCTCTTTTTGCTGAGGAAGACTGGCTCTGAGCTAACATCCATGCCCATCATCCCTTACTTTATATGTGGGATGCTGCCACAGCATGGCTTGACAAGCAGTGCGTAGGTCTGCACCTGGCATCCGAATTGGTGAACCCTGGGCTACTGAAGTAGAATGTGAGAACTTAACTGCTATGCCACTGGGTGGGCCCCAAGGTCATGCTATTTTTAATATTTTCTTGAATTTATTCACCAATATGTTCTCTCAAATATTTGCAACTATATTCATAGATGATATTAATCTACGAGTATGTTTTTTTCTTGTCCTTGTACATTCTTTATATTGATGTTACTCTAGCAAGATGATATGAGTTAGTTGATTTCTCTTCATAGTAATTTTCTGAAATAGATTGTATAAGAGTAGCTACCTCTCACACAATCAAACACATCATGTCATAAGTCAGTTCTCTTTAATATTATTACTATTTCTTTTTTTTTTAGTGAGGAAGATTGGCCCTGAGCTAACATCTGTTGCCAATGTTCTTCTTTTTGCTTGAGGACAATAGTCTCTGTGCTAACATCTGTGCCCAGCTTCCTCTGTTGTGTATGTGGGACTCTGACTCAGCGTGGCTTGATGAGTGGTGTGTAGGTCCACGCCTGGGATCTGAATCCACAAACTATAGAGTTGCTGAAGTGGAACATTTGAATCCAGCCACTACGCCACTGGGCCGGCCCCTATTATTACTTTTTTAGACCTGCAGACATATCTCTGAGTGCTAATTCCTCTTTTTCCAGTCTAGATTGGGTGCACCCTTAGCCTTCTGTGCTGTTTTTCTTCAACATTGTCATGGGAATTCTTTTCCTTCTTTTCTGCTCTCTCTCTCCTTCTTTACTTCCTCATTTTGGTAAATATATCTTCCAAAAATCTGACAAAGGTTCCACAGGGAATACATTGTTTTAAGAACTGGCATGTCTGAAAATATCTAGTCCACACTTACACTTGATTTATTATTTGACTGGAAATAGAATTCCAGATTGTAAATCATTTCTTACTCATTTTGAAGGCAATGTTCCATTCTCTTCCACCTTCTAGGGCAGTTGTTGAGAAACTTGATGCCATTCTGATCCCTTTGGAATGTGACCCATCCCTGACCCTCTCTCCCCTCTTCTTATTCCTGCAAATCTCTGAAATGTCACAACGATGATTTTAATATACCTGTCAACTTGTTAGACAAAATGTGGTATCTCATTATTCATGGAAATCTTGGGTAAATTTCAACGGAAAGGCCAGGTGTCACCTTCTGGGTTCTTTTCTATATACTGAAGCAAGAAAAGCTGCAAACACTAGTGTTCTTACCAAGTGGAGAAATCCACCAGATGCAGGACACTAGTTAAATTAGACCTATTTGTCAAATAGATTGAATTCTGTTCACCTTTACTCCATTTATCAAATAAGACAATTCCTCTCACTTAGGCGTGATTTTACTCCCCACTTTCATTACTTCATGCCATAGAGAAAAGTAGATGATTTGGGGTGAATGCCAGGAAAAGAAAGTGTTTAGCACAGATTCCTATCATATTACGCCAAAATATAAAACTCGGTTAAGGCAAATAATGGAATGGAAAATTAGAAACTATTGCTGGCCAAATTGATATAACCCTAAAGGAATATATATTAGTTTTGAGTTTTCTCATAAATTAAAAACACGTTCTTAAAGTAAATTTAAAAATTATGTTGAAATGAGATTCGCGATAGTGTACATGATTTGGTTCAGCAATTCATCTTAAATGGGATAAAGATGTCAAAACATGAAAAAAAATGGGGCTAATAAAGATTTCAAGCAGAGATCATTACAAATCCAAAGGCCAAACAAGCTAGAGTTGCAAAATATAGAATTACCAACTGAGAAATACCTATACTTGTTCCCCCCACCCACGCCTCACATCCATCCTCTCCCCTTCTCACCCTGGGCTCTGCGTTCAGGAAGACTGGCCTGTTTGGACTTCAGGCTTCCTTGCTCTCCACATTCTGGTTGGTTGTGTCTAACAAGAAGCACTGGTAGGAGATCAGATGGTAGGACATGAGAGAGGGGGTAACTTTAGTCTTCACCTCATTGTCCCTCTACTGCTCGCCACACCTAGCCTAGATGTGGTGACATGCCTCTCTACACAGCTCCCAGCTCCACCAACACAGCTGCCACTGTCCCTGGCTCCAGTCACATCATTCTTCTCCCTCACTCCTCCTGGCCAGCAGAGGTGTTGATGGCTTCCTGCCCTTGTTAGACCTCAGTGCAGCACCATTCATTTTCCACTTTTATAGTCCCCTTGTTACATTCCACTCACTTAGTCCTTTGTGTGTGCCCAACTCTTCCTCCTGTGACGACGACGCTAACTGCCACAGCCTACTCTCTCGACTCCTCTCTCATCTTCTCGCACCCTTTACTCCACCTAAAGATACCTCAAAGCCTCTGAGCTTTAAGATACTATTTCTTCTCATTTCTCTTTATATCCATCTTATATTTGTCCTTGAAAACTCACCTCCAAGCTCACCTTCCCTGGAGACCCTTGTCTGTCTCTTGAATGTGACTTAGATGTCTGGAGTCTATGCATTTTTTTTTTCACCCAGTTATTACCTTTTAAATTGTGTAGAAAATTTTTAATTTACTTTTCTACCCCTCCCCACCCCCTCTCCCTGCACTGGACTGAAAGCATCTTCAGAGCAGATGGCATGTGTTAGTCTTCCTGGATTCTTCAGCATTCAGAAAGTTGGCTCAGATCAATTAATGGAGAGAGACTATAGGCACTGAAGCCAACTGGGAGATTATTGCAGAAGGTTGAACATAGAACAAAAAGAGAAAGATCTTGGTGAATATGAATCAAGAAGAGGGAGGAGGTAACCATAAGAGGTTAACAAGAATAATTTGTGAATTTGCGTGCCATTTCTAGTTAGGATGTGCAGACAGGAAAATGGCTTAGAAGGAAGCGGAAGTTAAAGGCATCTTCCAGGGATGCAGGTACAGGGAGGGATGGAAGCCTGGGAGACAGAGTGAGCTTGCATACAAAGCTGGGCAATTTTTTTCTTTTGGGTGTTGAGGCCAATAGACTGGCTGAAACTTCAGAAGCAAATAATCTGCTGTGAGTTGCGTGAGAGCAAGGGATGTTGGAAAAGGAGTCAAGGAAGCAGAACCAATGAAGGAAAGAGACACGTGGAGAGAGAGCGTGGTTTCTCAGGGCCATGAGAAGTGGATGGAGGGGTCTCCAGGAAAAGGAGATTATGGACAAAACTTCTAAGTCAGGGGAAAGAGAAGGTCAGCAAGATTAGTGTTATAAACATGCTGCGTATCTTGGAGGCAGAAGAAGTCAAACTGGGGGGTTTGAAGAAGGAATGGGGGAGGATATGGCAGGGGTGATCATGTGAGCAGGAAGTAACCTTTTGAAATGGCTAGGAAAGTAGTTGACGAAAGTCTACCTAGATTTCTTTGAAATTATTTCCCAAAGCATCCAGGAAACATCATTTTCAATTTCTATGCTCTGCCTTACAGTATTTGCCCTTATTGTCCTTTGGGGGACAGGTCGTGAGGTGATGGTTGGCAGCATCTGCATTCCAGAGTGCACATCTGTGTGGCATTCTGTTATTTTCATCATCAGCTCTGGCATATTTAAACTTTGCCTTATCGTGTTGTCTTCGTCATCTGTAGATGATGCTCTTAAGGCTTCCGTGCATCCATTTTTGATCTCTTCAGGGGACTGACCTGTCTACTCCCTTCACATATTTTTGTGCCCCTGCGCAGTTTGCATTTAGCTTTTTAAAGTAGAGGTTTAGCAAAACCCCCAAGACAAGTCTTAGCATTTGCTGGTCCATTCAAATTTTAAGATTTGGCCATTATGTTTTTTCTATTAGAAAACAGAAAATACCCACCAAAGAAAGCATTATTAACTGGAAGAGAAAGAGTCCTATTTCCTAGGTTCAAAGAAGAGAGAAGGAAATGCTTATTTCTTCCTAAGGCAGCATTTTGCCAAGCTAAGGACACTAGGTTTGCATTACAATAGTCGTAAACTCCCAAGATTACTTTACAGGACTGAGTAATCATCTGTTAATTCCCTGCTGGAAAAGCTGGAAAAAATGGACATAGATATCATAGCGATGTGGTGCTTCCTCAGAAAGCAGAAAGTGAGGAGCAAGTTGATGAGACACAGGATAAAATAAACGGACTAGACACATGTGTCAGACATAGCCCCAAAGGCAGAAAATGTGGTGCGAGTGTTATTTTAGTTAGAAAAAGGAAAGAAAATGGATTCTGAAATACTAAAAAAAAATGGTGGGAGATTACTAGTAGCTGCTGAAATTGAAGACTTTGGCATCTTGCAAAAGATGTGTAGAAAGAACAGACCCAGGAGGGGAAGGTAAGAAAAGATCTGGGTGTGTGTGGTGGTTGGGGGTTGGGGGAGGGCACTTTTTCTTTTTTCTCATCTTTGCCTTTAAAGATCCATTCTGAGCAGGGAGCGCAGAATCGTTGGTTTTCCTACTGTGGAGATAACTATCCATATTGCACCTTAGCTTGTGCCATCCAAAGGACACAAACCATGGAAATTCTGTTGTCATAGTCCCTGATTTGGTGATAGTGATGAAATGAAGAACGCAACATGTATTGTTGATAGAGTGAGTAGATTCCTAAATCTTGGTAGACACCATATATTTTTGAGCCAAGAGATGTGAGTTTTAAAGTATGATATTTTGATATTTGTATGTAGGTCTGTAAATGATTATGGCCACTTTCTATCCTTCAAAAACTGAAGAGGGGTGGAGGAGATTGAAGCAGTGGGTTCTCTGTAGAATTTGCAAAAAAGGAATCTGGATTTTTGCTCCCCAGCAATGCTGGAGGTAACGGAGAATGAGAAAGCAAACTGCAGTATTGTGAAAAAGGATCTTCCAACATATCTTTACTTGATTTCTTCTTTATTTTTAAAAAGCATTTCTACCTGGCACTCTGTACTCTAATTTTCTGATTCTGAATATTTCAATTTTGCATGCATTCACTCCTAAACAGCAAAGACTCTTGACTCATAAAACAGGAAAGATTTTTCTGCCAGATCTTATACTATATTTATTGTCAATGCCTGGAGCTCTCAGACATCATTTCCCCTTGAACAGTAAAAGTCACGCTCCTTGCTGCTAGGCATTTTATAACTGTTTAACGTTAAGGAGGGTTCATTGAAATGAAGATATAAGCTCCCCGATTAAATAAATTCATCAGGGCTTTCGGAAATGATGGAAATTAATACTGGGACAGATTGGTCCACCATAAAATATAGACATTCATGTATAATGCCACTTTCTTTCTACATGAAACTTAACCAAAGGACTTTGGTAGAAGCCTGTAATGTAAACCTTTGGAACTAAGGCGGCATCCGAGATAAAGAGTGGATTTGCTGTTGGCAGCGGGAGTGTGCAGAGGCGATCTGCAGAGTCAGTGTGTCTAGCGTCACCCTTGAATTACACATCTCTGGGAGGATGTGAAAGGAGCTCAGCTATTCCAAGTGCCCCTCAGGATGGCAGATCCAGCCTCTTCCTTTCATTTCAGGAAAGGCAACTCTGTCCAAGTGTTCTTGACACCAACTAATTGTGGTAGAGATTATTGTCTTTGTTGCTAGTATCCATTTCTACCCCCATTTTCCTTTGGGGAGCCATCCTACCATCAATCTCAGTCCGTGTGCTTTGGGAATTGTTGATATCAGCCTTAGCTACAGAGATGTGCATGTGACTCACGCCTGGCTGATTGGAAAATTCCATTCTGTCAGCCACAGTGATTAGTTCAAGGATGGGCGAAGGTCTCCATCAGGGTCAACATGATGGAATCTTTGGACAATTGCAGGGCCTGTTGAGAGAAAGATGTGCTATCTTATTCTTTGTGCCTTGAATGTGTGGGAGTGCAAGCCTAGAGTTGGCAGCCACTTTGTCATCACGAGGGGTGACTGACTGAGCATGGCATCAACACCTGGGAATCCAGTAGCATAAGTTCTCATGAAGAACTGAAACAATTTTCAGAATAAAGTGGTAATGCTAGTATGCTAACACAGATCTACTAAACTGGTTCTTAGGTTTTCATTGTCTCTGCTTCTGCTGCCACTATTGAGAGCTTACTCTCTTTTTCTATTCTTTATGGCTTCTGCTTACTCATGGATTTAATTACTGCTTTCTTGCTCTGTGTGTCTTGGCTTCTGTGCTACTCTACTGTCTGGGTCCTGTTATGTGTTTATCATGTTCAAAATAATCAAGTCAGAAGCCTCACTGGGCAGGGGTTCACTACCAGTACACACTGCTCCTGTTAGGAAAATATAAGCTTTTAATATAATATAACTTTTATATTATATATAACATATATATAATATATAATATAATATAAATATAAACTTTTAATATAATATAATATAAGTTTTCCCTCCTCTACAGTATGTGTACCCTCTTAGGTTCTGTGGCTGGGCCTGAGAATTAAACCAACATAAGACAAATTAACAGGAGAAAAGCATATAAGTTTTATTTACTGTTTTTATTTGCACGCAGGGGTCTTCATAAGGAAAATGAAGATCCAAAGAAGCTGTTTAGGCCAAAAGCTTACATATTTTTTTAAACAAACAATAATAAGTTGTGGGGATGTGACAAGACAAAGAGGCTTGGGCTAGGAGCAATAAATTGTGGGACAGTGACTAGGAAATATATGGGGGGAACTAATGGAAGATAAGGATTATTTTAGTAAGTTTGTTTGTGCAGATCCATTTTGTTGTCATCTCCCCGTTTCCAGTGATAACATGGTCTTCTCTTCTGGGAAAATGTTGTGACCTGCTCTTAGGTACAAAGGGGGAGGGCAGAGAGAGCCCTTGCTGCAGCAATGGATTCTCAGGTGCCTTCCGCTCAAAATAATCAATATGCCAGAGCCACAATATTTTGGAGTGGTGTATTCTGAACCCCTTCAACACTTTTTTATAAGATATACTTTTTATAGTATATACTTTTAAATTTATTGTGTACCTACTATGTGGTAGGCATTATTCTATGCACATTAACACATATTCACCCATTTTATTCTCACAAAAACCCACTGGGTAAGAACTATTATTCTTTTTATTTTATTGAGAGGAAACGGTAAAATTTAAATAATTTGCCTGAGGTCACATAGTTAGTATGCAGAGGAGCAGTATTCAAATCTCTAGACGGTGAACTATCAACCTTTTCTCTACAATGGTCCTGGCTTACTCGGCCGCGTCCTGTCATAGGCCACTGACTTCCTTCAACGTGATCTATGCACAAGGCCTCCATTGTGTCAGGGCAAAACTTTGCCCACTGTGACATGGTGGTCAACAGGTAGGAAAGGACTTCTGTCCTCTTGGGGCTCTTCCCCAGTATTCATGAAAAAAATACGTAACTTCAAGTAATTTGTTTTCTCTTTCAACAGGAATACTTGGTTAAACAATTGCTTCCTCACATAGGGTTGGGGGCACATTGCAAGTTGCATCCCTTCCCCTTTCCCCACCCCCACCACAGCCACAGCCACCCTACTCGTATTCCTCTTTCCACTTTTATCATATCCATCTTCTTCACAGCACTTAATCACAATGCTTACTTATATCTACTTACCTGTGTGTTCATCTCTCTGTTTATCTCCTCCATTTCCACAAGGGCAGGAAATGTAGTCTATTTCAGTGAAACTGGCAGCCAACTTGATTTAACTATACTCAGTTAGTTATCTGTTTTCAAAAGTAGTTAGATAACACAGTACTAAAGCCCACCCTGTAGGTAACATCTCTGATGCTTGGGTTGCCATGGTAATGGGTGGAGTGCTTAAGTTTTTCAGGAACTGAGGGTCCACTCTTTTTTCAGTTCAGACCAGTTGAGACCACCCACTCATCAACTGGGCCTGCACAGAGGACTGATAAGTGACCCTTTCATGTCAAGGAGCTGAAAATTCCACCTGCAGATCATGGTAACGCCACCATTCTTTGAACTTACGTTCCATCAAGAGCCATGAAGCTTGACACTTCTTGTGCAAGTCATCACTTACCTCACTTCTCCTCACCTCCAATCATCAATCCCCACTTCAGACCATCCTACCCCCTTATCCAGCATCCCCAATTTTCGAGGAGGTGGATTTGAAATTAGTTTTCCTGCCTCCTTGCTAGGCTACCTTGTGATTAAAATCCCTTATCTTTGCAAACTCATCGTCTTGGTGATCGGCATAATCATGCAGTGGGCAAAATGAACCTGGTTCAGTAACAATAGGCCACCCATAAATATTTTTACAAGAATAAATGAGCACAGAAATGAATGAATGAATCCCTTATTTGGATTTCTCCTTTAAGGAAAGGAAAGTTTAAAATAAAGGTGAAAAGGGCAATGCTTAAGAACCAAAACAAGTGATTTAAGAGGACCAAGAAAAGGACCAATTAGAGTGATGTATAAGCAACGGCAGCCCCATAAAGCTGGATATTATCTTTGGTTAATATTGCATAAGATAGCTGTTCTATAGATAAAGTAACCGTATGTCCCAGTTTGCTTGGGACAGTCCTGGTTTGCCCCTCTTGACCTGGCATCCTGTCTGGTTTAGCATGAGTTAATGTGATTAAATCTAAATGACAATCATGGATGACCTGTCTCCCTTTCACTGACTCCTTCCAGACATAAGGTCACTTCTTTTCAAGGGTAACATGGCTGGTGCTTGCTGATAACACCAGGTGTGCTCAGCAACAGCCCTGGTCCGCTGACTCTCCATCTCAGGTGGTTGTGGGAGAAGCACTCCATATTGTCACTGATGATGACGCCTTGGCGTGCCAGCCAAATGTGCCCTAGACTCTGCCGTTTGCTTCAACCTGTACAAAGTTGTGGCTGCAAGTGGGGGAACTGGAGGGAAATAGGGAAAATTACAGGTGAAGTGGGTGTGAAATACCTGTGAGAAATAGTGCCTCCTTTCATGCTCAAATGTATAAATTGAATGGGTATCTGACCTAGAAATCTCCTTCTTTTCTATTTTTAAGCTCATTTTCCCCTTATATCTTTGGTAAATATTTGTGGTTCTGAAGTTTTTGTTTATAAATTGCCTGTTAAATATCCAGATTCCAGGACTCTCCTATGGATATTGAGCCTCAATAGGCCTGAGGTGGGACCCAGGAAGCTGCATTTTTAGCAAGTTTGCTCCAGGATTCTGACAACAGGTGGTCTACAGAACACCCTTGGAGAAAAGCATGCGTTTCCACGTAGGGGCAGCATTTTCCCCTTGTCTAGGTGGGGAGGGAGCAAGAATCCTGGGCCTGAGTGAGGATCGAGGTATCTCAGGGAGAGGAAAGGAAGGAGCTAGAACCAGCTGCTCAAACTCCTGCTAATCCTGCCTTGGGTTTGCAGGGCCTCTGAACAGGATGCTGACATCATGTATCTGATCCGTGGCATGTCTATTACTTTACCTGATCCATGGCATACCTATTACTTTACTTACCACCAAGTGTCTCTAAATATCAATGGCACGCCCAATAGCAAGCATATCCAGTGACATTTCTTCCTAAAGTTCAGGCCCCGATATCTAGTCTGCTACTACCCATGTTCCTGACCACTGGGGAGAACGGTGCTTTCTTCAAGCTGGTGGGGATCTCACTAAATGTTTAATAGTAGAAGTGTGTCATATATGTATGGTTTGTGTGTGTGGTATCTATCTGCAGGCACACACTCAATGACACTTGAGAAGAATAATAATGCCCAAAAAACCAAGGAATAATACTGACAAAAATTCTTTGCTTAACTAAACTTTAGTCAGGCTCTGGAAACTTCTCCTGGACCTATCTTCCTTGTAAAATCCAATTTTAGCAAGAACCTTGCTAACTCAGTGTAGGAAGAGTCCTCCATCCTCCATTACTCATCAGCCTTGACGTCTAATGGAGTTCCTCTTCCTTCACCGTCTCCCAGGCCTGTCTTCAGCAGAGATGCTGTGAGCTCAGTTTAGCCAGGATACCCCCTAACTCTGATGCCTCCTCTTAAGAATTCTTCATCCTCTGACTTGCGTTCCACTCCTTGGCTATAAATTCCCACTTGCCTGGGTTACATTCAGAGTTGAGCCTGGTTCTATACTGAGGTCTCTTTTCTCCTATTGCAACAGTCCTGAATAAAATCTTCCTTGACTGCTTTAACTTCTGTTCAGCTCTCTTTTTTCTTGGACAGTACTGATATTTACATCGAGATAATATGGACAAGATGCAAATGTTTAATCTCAACAGGTTGGAAATAAAAAAACTTGGTTGTATATTTAAAGACGTAAATATGTATTACAGATTTTCGTTTAGAAGGTGCATTTTTCTCTGAGATCTGAGAACATTCTGTGTTTTAAAAAAATCAATCCATCTGCTGTATTTGCCACTACAAGAGAAAATGTTCCTAGTTGGGTTGATTTTTGCTAGTTTAAAGTCATTGTCCTGAATTGGTTTTCAATAATAACAGCTACAAAAGTCTACTTTGTTCCTTTCCCAAAAGGCTGGTTTAGAATATTCCTTGAATGTTGTGGTGCCCAGATGGTGCAAAAGTGAAGCAAGATGCACAGTCCTGGAGCTGTGTGTCACAGTTTCTCCACGTGCTCTGGCGTGTGCTGTCGGCATGGCCTGCCACACGGAAACAAGACAGGCACACACCGCCAGTGTTTGAGAACCCTGCGACATAGTTTTGCATCAATAGAAAAACAAAGCAAACCTACCAGTGGTATTTGTTAAATGTCAGCATTTGAAAAGAACAAAAGCAGATGCCAGTGAAATTCACAAAGTTCTGGAAGTAGCAGCAAGATGCAGTGGATAGAACCCTTGACTGGATCGGAGAACGTTGAGGTTCGTGTTCTTTCTCCTCCACTTACTGGGTGTGGAAAAACATCAATTCTTGGAGGGGAAAAGGGGAAGAGTAAAATTATTTGCTTTGCTTAATTGTCTAATTTTTCAGAATTTTGTCTATCATTGAGGATGACAATAGCTATGGAATATCGTTGTCCCAGAGGAACAACCTCACGATGGACCATTTGCAAAAGCAGCTGATCCTTGCACAAAACTTTGGGTTTGAGGTCCCTGCGTTCCCCAGGTGGAAGTGGGTGGAGAGAGGGGAAAAATCACTTCCGTGTTGAAGATGCCAAGGACCTTCTGGGTATGTATCTTGGGGTCTGAATTCTTGGGTTTGTATTCCTGGCCCCACTCATTGCTTGCTGGGTAATCCTAGGCAAGAAACTGAGAAACTTTGACTCTAAATCTCAGTGTCTATAAAATGGAGTGAATCATAATATTTACTTCTCCAGATTGTCGTTAGGATTTAGAAATAGCATCTAAACAGGCTAGACGAGTGTCTGGTGTGCATTAGCACTCAGCACATGCTAAATGTTATTATTATGATTCCTCTCCATGAGACACAAGAAGAAATCAACAGCATTATATGCATTTCATTAACTAGGAACTCTTCGCTTGGCATATTCTGGAATTTTCTCTTGATTTCTGAGACTTTTAGAATTATGATTGAAATGCACACTGGTGACCTCTTGTAAACCTTCTCTTTTTAATCCTCTGTTAAGAGTGGATTCAATGAACTTCTCTCTATGGCAGATTTTCTAAAGAAAGTTTTGAAACAGTTTTCCCAGCAAAAGTTATTATGAAGAGAAAAAGAAAAGAGTGGAATGGAGTTAGGTGGGGCAGGGGTTCCCATGGGCAAAGAAAGTTTGGGAAACTCTAGAATAATTAATTAAATTGGTTAATCAAAAATTTTTTAATTGAAAATTTATAATTTAAATTAATTAAAAAATTAATTTTTTTGAAGACTCAGAGAGCTCAGTTACTTAATAAACACTTATTTAGCACTTGTTGTGTGCCAGCCACTGTTGTAAGTGCTTTATAAGTATTAACATACTAATCCTACAAGGTAATAAATATCCTCATTTTAGCAACAAGAAAACAGAGAGGTTAAGTATATGGCCTAAGGTCTCACAGCTAAGAAAGGGAGAGCTGAGGCTCTGGTCCCTGGACCCCACTTTGAACACCTTGCACATGCTAATAGGCAGTTTGAAGCTCCAAGAGGGAGCCTGGCTCTCTGACTCTGTCATTCCTTACACTTATTTGACCGCAGAACCTACTTTTTTGCAGAACTTCTAGGAGACTATTTACGTCCATAATTCACAAATTCATTGACCTCAATAAGGGAAGAAAATTTACGTTTATTGAACAGCTGCTATATGCCAGGTGGAGCACTGGGGTTTTCCTCCTCCCAGTGATAGGTAGTCAGCACACAAGCAAAGCTTTCACCTAAAAATGATGGACTGTCTCTGGATTTGATTAATAAAGCCTATCGATGTGCTATGGCCAGGTAGCTCATCCTAGCTGCTGGATTTTCCTGTCTACTGTACACAACTATTTATGCTATCGGCCAGAAGGAAATAAACTAGGTATTGGAATCATAAACAACAATCTCAAATTAGATCACAAATCATTTTCAAAAGAGCCGAGCTCACCACTGAGCTGAAGGTATTTGCATTAATATACAGCCCAGGGTTCCGACCTTCTCCAGAAATAATTCATCTCTGTGTCCTGGCCCCGCTCAGTCACCTCAGGTCTCTTTCCTCTGAACCCTCTGCTACTTGACAAAGCAATGCTGATCGTTCTAGAAGCCACCTCCGTCTTTTTAAAGAGAACTTGTTATCTGTTAGTTGGGAATTTTAATCCAAAGGATAAGACAGGGTAAAATCAAAAGACAGAAATAAACATACCATAGTTACCAAATTCTTCAGAAAGTTAAAGGAAGAGGCACATATAGTTTAAATTTAATGGAATATTCTTTTATAGCCTTCTTGGCAGCTCTAAAATATGAAGGCATCTCTGATCTGCAGTGTTTGGTTGATTTAAGATAACCCAGGCCGAACACAGAAGCAGAAAAATGGAAAAATGATCGGTGCCTCTAGTCTTTCTTATTCCTCCAAACCTAAATGACAACAAAGCCATCATCTTTCTCTAAGCAAATAAATTGTTTTTATAACTAATTTGTGTTTTGTGACTTCTGCTTCATTCAAATGTGGCCGCGAAGGATGATGAACAAATATGTCTTCAACTATTCCTAAATACATGGGCTAAATATATGTTTTGCTGTGTATCATTTATTTACCTCTTTAAAACCAAAAATAATTCAAAGAGAGTTTTGTTTGCACTGTTTTTATATAAAAGGAAGTGGGGTGTAGTTATTTTAAGTGCGATTGGATTGAACTATAATTTTTATCCAACAATAGCTGGTGTTATTATATTGGCTTTTAAGGTATCCCTAAGAGAATGGTAAAAAACAAACAAACAAATCAATAACAGCAACAAGCCCTGAGGATTTCAAAACAAAACAGAAAGCTAAAGTGTCCTAGAATGTTCACTTTCTTGGAAAATCTTTCCCTTTAAGAAACACTTTGCAATGCTAATATGTCAAGAATGAGTAGAAGCAAATTTTCCATAAAGCTGTATAATTCCAGGAAAATGTTTTTATAAGGAAAAAATTAGTTATGCAAAACCACAAGGCTTTAATATTTAATATCAAACTTTGTTCACACACATTTAGTTAAAACAGGCTCATTTCTCCCTTTCTTTGGAAACTCAAGGCCATGCACCAAGTGATTTTTTTCCGGCTGTAGTATATTAGAACAGAGGTGAACATCTGACTGAGCTAGTAATGTACGTGTATTTTGCGAATTCATCTATTTTTTTTTTTCTTGCTGTACTGTCTCTTGCTTTCCCCTCATCCACCCAGGGTTCTGCTCTACGCTCATTGCCTTATGTCATGGATGTGGAGAGCAGAGAATTAAAGTTAAGATGTGAAATGCTTCCCTCTCCAACATCTTTCTTTCAGAAACCTAAGAACTTAGGGGTATTTAGATGATTTTCACAGTGAGATAAAAAAAGAACAGAATTCCTGATTGCAGTCAACCAAAGAATCTTGGCCAGAAACACTGGGAAAGCTTTCCCCCAACCTAGAAAGAGATTTCCCTTGGCTGAGTAGTGGACGAGAGTGGGAGATCCAGAGCTTGCCAGAGTCAGGAAGACCAGGTAAAACGACTGCACGTTACATCCAGGAAAACGTTGACCATCCCCAAGCTTACCAGTTTGGGGACCATTATCGGCCTGGCTAAATGAAACTAGATCAAGTATGTCAAGGGAATAGACCATCGTGAGGCACACTGGGGAGTGTCCAGGGCTATGAGGTCATAGTTGACAGAACTGTCTTGTCACCTGACCCTAGCGTTCCCTTGAGCAGTCCTACCCATGGCCGCTGCCCAGAGGGCATGCCAAATGTCCATCCTGTCAGAGCCAGTGATGACATCTCACAGCACCCAGCAGCTTACCCAGTGACTGCCAAGCAGTACATTCATTCATTCATTCATTTTAATGAATTCGTCAAATATGTATTGAATACCTCCTGTTTCTGGGCACTCCTGTAGGCATGAGGCAGAGAGAAAAATGAGTCCCTCCCCTCATGGCTCCTCCATTCCCTCATGCAGACCAACAATAAACAAATAAACAATATAAAACATGCCAGGTAGCAGTAAGTACTATGATGAAAAATAAAGTTTGGGGGATTAGAGAGAGAAGGGAGATGGTTCTAGATGTGGGCTAGTCAGGGAAGGCAGCTGTGAGGAGATGACGTTGCAGCAGAGACCTGACTGGAGGGAGGGATTGTGCCAGCAGGGAAGCCTGGAGGAGGAGGAAGAGCATTCCTGGCAGACAGGATATCAAGTGCTGTGTAAAGACCCTCAGCCTGAGCACAGTGGCCTGTGGGAGGACAGTGAGGAGGCCAGTGTGCTGGGGAGGAGAGCTGCATGTGGCTAGATTGTGAAGAGAAGCCACTGGAGGGTCAAGAGAATAGAGAAGACGTTTAATAGGCCACTGTGGACGTGAATCTCCAGGACAAGAACGTCACAGGCAGTGTTTACAACATACTGAAGTGACCAGGTAAAAGGCATAGAGTTGATCTTGAGTCCCACGGAGCTCAGGCTGAGGCATGCTGAGCGGGGCATGCTGCTTGAAGGCACCTAGTGTAAATTCTGTGCCTGCATGTTTCAAAGTGAGATATTTTAAAGGTCAACTCTGTGGTACAAATTATTGGGGAGCTTATGTGCTAAAATGTCCAAAAAAATTTTTACTACTAATATTTTAAAGTCTCTAAATTGGGAGACCCAAAAATGTGGAAGTAAGGGCTTTCAGTATGATTTTTTACCTTTGAATAAATCTTCCAGGCCTGTGGAAGAGACTAAAGACACAGTTACTCCTTTCTTTATTGACCTCCTCTGTTGTTTGAATCACGTAGTAGAATCAATAGTCTCATTCTTTTCAAGGCCACTGAATAGTGGTTAATTTCTGACACAGAAAATGCGGTATCTGTGTGTGCATATCGAATGTTGAGAGTCATTGATAGAACTCTTGGAGTATCAGGTTCTTGCTTCCTTCCTGACATCTAGATTAGGGTGCGATCCCATTAAATGCTGGTTTACAACCGTGTACTTTTCCTTCATAGATCTTATCAGTGCTCATAGTTCTTATCAGACTTTGGTTCACATATTTATGTGTATGATGCCTTGTTTAATTGCTGCCCCCTGCATCTAGCCTGTAACGTCCTCTAGGGCGGGGGCTGGTTCTGTTTGGTTATCATTTTGTCTTCAGGACGTAGCTCAGTAACAGGCACATAGTGTGCAGTCAGTAAAATGACAGGATTCTGTTATTAACAATTGGATGTATATGTGCATTGTGGGGAGGAGGTGATGGGTATTGAAAAACAGAGAGGAGGAGCCACAATGGTTCCCACATTATCCTCCTGATTAGGTGACGCCATTCCTGACACAGAAATACCTCCTTCGCCATGTCTGATGCTAGTTAAAGAGCAGATCATGGGGACCCACAGGAGTGTCTCCACATCTACTTAAGTGACGCCATTTTGTGAGGCAGAAATATTTGTCTTGTCAAACAAACTAAACAAATTAGCAGCAGTGTTGCTGAGAGAAGTGAAATGGCAGTGCGAGCTTATGGCTAGAAAAGGGTTCCTGCTTAGTTCAGCTGTGGAGGTTGACCCAGGTCAGTGTGCCCAGGAACCCTGACAACAAATACTCTTGAAATTATAGCTGATTGATGGCAAATGTGGAAAGTAGGCCAATTCGCAGCTTTGAGCCTTTTAAAGTTGGTTTAGGAGTCTCACATCAAAATGAATTTCCTCTGCTCTAGTTCAGAGTAGGTATGGATCCAGGTTCCTGATTGTGCTTTATAAATAAATAATTCTGTGATGAATGAAAATCTGTACCAGTATCTACTCCAACCAGTATGAATCAGTGTGTCCATTTTCTCACATCCTTCTCTAAACTGGACATTATTATTTAATTATTTTATTATTATTATTTACCAACTTGATAAGCAGGTCCTCTGCAAGGTTTTGTTTGTTTCGTGTGGAGAGTGTCCATTCTCTCATAAACCTTGTCCTTTGGACATTTAGTAGCCAGCTCTACCATCCTCTGCCTGCCCACATTGCTGTCATCCTCTGATCAACTGATGAAGCTCCCGCCACCAAACCCACCACCAGCACCCACACATTGAAGACTTTGGTACAAGATTGAGTCTCCCTTTCTCCTCAACACTACTCTGGCCTGATGGTTTCAGCACCTGGGTGATCCAGTCAATGCCCTAGGCTCTCTGTTCTTGACCTTCTGACCTTCAGTGATCTACTTGTCCACCTACTTCACTCTCTTCCACGACTCTACCCTGATCGTGTTGTGACCTGAAACTCGTCCACCTGGGAAAGATAAGTCCATACCGTCTTCTTGCTAGTATACTACCTATCCTTCTGGCTCTGTCATCCAGTTACTCTCTTGGCATTTGTTCTTGATCTTGGGGAGTATTCTGCTCCTTGCCACACTTCCGGCTTTCTTCTTATTGTTACCTCCTGTCTTAGCTTTTATTTTTATTCATTTTCATTCAGTTTACATGGTTCATCACTTCAATCACTCTTGGCCCATTTTTCTTCTGTTCCACCTACCTGGACAAAGAAAACAACTCTGGAATAATCCACTTCCTACCTCCTCAGTATCAATATCTTGGCTCCTCATTTCTGGGGAGAAAATTGCACAGCCATGCATACTGGTGTCTCTCTACTGCATGACATTCAGTGTCAACTGAACTTCCAACGATGCCTGACAGTCCTTCATGATTCCCTGCTCCACATTCCCTCCTGTTTCCACCACAGCTATGTCAAACCTGTGCTTAGACCCCCAACTGAACCACTTCCCCTCTTAGTCTTAGAATATGCCTTCACTCTCAACTTCTCTGAGGAAGTAGAAGCCATCCAATGGGAACCCCATGAGGCTCCTCCCACCAAACCAGCAAACATCTCAGTATTTGTCCATATTTTCTTTAGTGGCTTCTCTATCACATTTCCTTCTGCCTTCTCAGGCTCAACTATCTCTTCTTTCCTGAGGTTTCAAACTTTCACTCTCTCCTCACTCCATATTGATCAGTATTAAATATGCTTATACTACCCCCTAAAAAAATAAAATAAAAAATAAACAAATAAATAAAAATTCCACATCGTCTCCAGATACTGTGCTATTTTTAGCCTGTCTGAAGTCACCAAACTATTTACCATCAGGTCTACAGTTGCTCATTGCACTTCCTCATTTCCTGCTTGCTGTTCAATTCACTAAAACCTGACTTCGGCCCTTGGCAAAACCACTAAATCCAAAGGTTACTTCCTAATTTTCATTTTTCTCATCTCGTCAGCAGTTTCCCTTCTCCATGTTCACGTTCTGCCTTGCTCATGGCCTTTTCTCAGTTCCCCTTGTGCACTCTCTTCCTCTATCCAATCTTAACAATTGATGTTCATAAAGTTTTGCCCTGAATCTTCTTTTCTTCTCTCCTTTGATGGGCCTATCCACATCAAGATCCCATTATTGTTTCTTTATAGCAATAACTTCTTAATCAGTATCACTAATATAGATCTTCATCCTGAGCTTCAGATTCTGTGACAGATTGCAAAAATGCCCACTATTCTTTACTTCTCTTTGGATCCTTGTTTTTTGCAACGAGAATTTTTCGTTCCTTCCATCAAGTGGTAGACTCTATTTTCCCTTCCTTTGAACCTGCGCTGGCTTTATGATTTGCTTTGGTCCACAGAATGTGGCAGAAGTGATGGTGTACAGTTTTAAAGCCAGATTAAAGATGTCTTGGGGACCTAAGGCCCATCTCTTGGAACAGTGCCACCTCTGTGAGAACAAGCCTTGGCTTGCACGCTGGAGGTTGAGAGATCCTGTGGAACAGTTGACTAGGCAGCTGACTTCAGACCTACAAACAAACCTAGCTAGTCTGGACCAGACAAACCACCCAGCTGAGCCCAGACTAAATTGCTGACCTGCAGAATCATTAGCCACACAAATGATTGTTTTAAACTGCCAAGTTTTGGAGGGGATTGTTAACACAACAATAGCTAATTGCTACAGATCTATAAGTACTTTAAAAATAGCTAATATTTATTGAGTGCATTCTCTGTGTCTGTTTGTCTTAGTCTATTTGGGCTGCTATAACAAAATTCTGAGACTGGATGGATTATAAACAACAGAAATTTGTCTCTCACTCTTAGGGAGGCTGGCAAGTCCAAGATCATGATGTCAGCAGGTGGGTGTCTGGTGAGGATGCATTTTCTGGCTCACAGATTGTGCTTTCTATGGCAGAAGGGGTGAGGGAGCTCTCTGGGGCCTCTTTTCTAAGTGCACTAAAGCCATTCATGAGGGCTCCACCCTCATGACCTAACCACCTCCCATGAGCCCACCTCCTAATACCATCATCTTGGGAGTTAGAATTTCAAGATATAAACTTTGGACAGACAAACTTTCAGTACATACCACTGCTGTAAGTACTTTAAACCTATTTTAGATTTAATCCTTACAGCAATATTAGGAGGTAAACACTAATATTATCATCAGCCCTCATTTTCTAAATGAGCAAATGGAGGCCCAAAGATATTAAGCATCTTGTCCAAAGTCACTCAACCAGCAGGACTTGGAGTAGATAGTCTGTGCTCCTGACACTAAGTTACCTGTTGTGCCACGCTATGTGCTGTATACCAGTGGCACAGGCACTCAGATAAAACGGGACTTTGCTGATATTTCCCCATATAAAAGCTTTTAGTAGTTCCCACATTGTCAGGCATAAAAAGGGTTTAAGCATCTTTAATCATCTTACTCCTTACCAGTTGTTTTAGCTCTGTTTTATATGACTCTATTCCAGCCACACTGAACTACTTGTTATTTCCTGCCCACTCTGTGGCTTTCGTGATTACGTGTTGTTTTATATTCTGGTGTTCTCTGCTTGGGATGCTTTCTCCTTTTCTTCGCTGATAATCCTCAGGACACAGTTGATGCCACGTTCTCTATGAAGTATCCCTCCGCACCTCCTCTTCAAACATTGCTCCATTGTTCTTGTTATACGTACCTTCATTTATGGCCCTTATCATAACCGTGTTTCGTGTACGTGTGATATGCTTGCCTTCTCCTCTAGATAGCGAGCTTATCTGGAACGGGAGCCATGACTTCGGTTTTAATTTGACCTTCTCAAGTGTCTCCTCCAACCATCCCAAGAACTAGCAGAAGGCCTGGCACATCCTCGAAGCACCATCAGCTGCATTAACGAATGTATTAGAATGTAAAGGAACCAATTTTCATCCCATGGGGAGCTCAGTAAAGGAACGAAGCTCTTAAAGAATCTGTTTGAGGGGCTGGCCTGGTAGTGGAGCGGTTAAGTTCACACTTTCTACCTGGGCCAACCAAGGTTCGCTGGCTCAGATCCTGGGTGTGGACCTAAGCACCACTTGTCAAGCCATGCTGTGACAGGTGTCCCACATATAAAGCAGAGGAAGATAGGCACGGATGTTAGCTCAGGGCCAATCTTCCTCAGCAAAAAGAGGAGGATTGGTGGCAGATGTTAGCTCAGGGCTAATCTTCCTCAATAAAAGAAAAAAAAGAATCTGTTGAAAAATATAGGTTACATAATGAAAGGTGAAAAGATTGTGTTCAAAAATTAACCCTGATCTTCTTCAAAATAAATTTTCCAAAAATGTTTAGCTCTTTTACTCTTTTACTTTATAACTCATCAGCTTCGCTGCCAAAGGAGTAAGAAAGTATCTGGTAGTTCCAGGGATTTCTGAAGTCATCCTTATCTTTATAAGTGAATAATTAGATTTATGAAATGATGAGAAAATGAATTCTATATAAATGAGGAAACCAGTGCTTACTTCTTTATTTTGTTGTCATTCTTAGAATCTTCCTTTGGGAAAAAAATCACAAACTCAAAGTTTTCACTGTATTCCGTAGGTAGCTGAAGCTTCTTCAATGAGGATAGAAACTAACAGGACAGATAATTAGTGCGCATGTACATGCACACACCATCTTCAGTTTTCAAATGAGTTAATATAATCAAATAAAATATGGTCAAGTCAATTAACTTTTTGAGCTGCTGCATTCTCATGATGCTTGCTTTATAGAATTAGAAACAATATATATAAACTATTGGCACAGTGCCTTGCGCATAGTAGGTACTCAAAGAATGGTAATTATTAGTTTTATTATTACTATGAGAAGGAAGTTTATCTTGTTTTCCTCAATTAATGCAGTATCATGAGGGCTTTTACGTGTCATTACATATACTTTTGAATCATCATTTTCCTGGGCTACAATATTCACTTTGTATTAAGCTCGTAATTTTTTGAATAATTTTCCTTGTTCGAAATGCAATTTTTCTCCAGTTGTTCACTATATAAATAACCCTATATATAAAACATTGTTGAAGTTTCTGCTTATTTCTTTAGGATGGATTCCTAGAAGAGCAAATACTGACTTTAAGTATACAGACTTTGTAGAAACTCCTTTTATAGAAGGTTAAATTGCTTTCCAGAATGTTCAACGCAGTTATTTTCTCAGTTGTGGTGTAAATTGGTACAACCGCTTCACAGCACTCTTGACAATGTGAAGTGTCTGTTTTTATTTATTTTATTTTATTTTTTTGGTGAGGAAGGTTGGCCCAGAGCTAACATCTGTGCCAATTTTCCTCTATTTTATATGTGGGATGCTGCCACAGCATGGCTTGATAAGCAGTGTGTAGGTCCACACCCAGGATCCAAACCTGTGAATCCCAGGCTGCCAAAGCAGAGCACACAAACTTAACCACTATGCCACTGGGCTGGCCTTGAAGTGTCTGTTTTTAAACTACTTCCTAATCTAATAGTCAAACTAGTACCTCATTGTCATTTTAATATGCATATTGGATTGCCAGTGATTTGGAGCCTTTTTGTATCCTTGAAACACTTTGTTCTCCTGGCTCCCTAATAACCTGCTCCTTTTCCTTCTGCTCCACTGTTTGTTTCTTTCAATCTCCTTTGCTGTTTGCTCTTCCTCAGCTCCTCAGCTTCTTCATGTTGGAATGTCCCAAGAGTCAGTCATTAGGCCACCTTTTTTCTTCCTCTACATTCACTTCTTGAATGATCTCATTGATCCCATGGCCTTAAATACTATGTTTGTGTCAAACATTCCCAAATTTATATCTCCAGTCCAGACATCTCTCTTGAACTTCAGACTCATAAATTCATTTTCTGTTCAACATCTTCACTTAGATGTTTTATAAAAATAAAATTAAAAAAAAAATTCAAACACAAGATGTGCTACACTAAGCTTCTAATGTTTCCTTACAAACTGATTCATTTTTCAGTCTTGTTCATCTTCGGTAATGGCAACTCCATTCTTCCTGACTCAGGCCCCAGACCCTGGACTTCAGTGGACTCCTCTTTCTCTCACATCCCATACGTAGCCTGTTAGGAAGTCCTATTAGTTCTCCCTTCAAATATAGCCATGATCTGACCAGTTTTCAACATCTTCAGTGTTTCATTGCATTCCACCTGGTTTTTTTAATGCTATCTTGACCCAGTTTTGAGACCCATGGCTACAGGCTGGTCTGTTTCCCTTCTCAAGCAGCTGATGGAGTTCCCACCTCAACCCTTCCCTTTATGGGCTCTCTCACTCACTGACCACTATCCATTTGCTCTCATTGCCCCAGGGCCAGGTACCAGACAATCAGGAACATCCCCAATTCTCTGGAGCCAGCAATATTATTCAAATTATCCCATCCACAGTGACTTTACAGAAACTTAGCTAACCCCACCCTGCATGTCATACTTAAGCTGTCCCCTCCAGCTCTGGCTTGCTGTTTCCTTGTCCCCAGTTGCAACCCCCTGTGTGACCCTGCCTGGCAGGGCCCCTTTTAGAGATGTAAGTAACAGAATTCACCTTTCACCATAACATCACTGTGTTATGTCCCACCATCACAAAACCTTCAAATCTTACAAAACATCCATTCCAGGCCCAGCCACGTTACCTCTCACCTGGATGGTTGCATGTGCCTCCTATCTGTTCTCTCTTCTTCTGCCCTTGTCCCATCCAGAAACCAGAATAATCCTTTTCAGTTGGAAGTCAGATCTTGTCACTCAACTGTTCAGGACTCTCCATTGGTTTTCATCTCACTCGGGATCACACTTGGCTTGGTTTTCTCTCTGACCTCCACCTGTGACTCTCCCTCTAATCACTCCTCACCAGCGACACTGACATCCTTGCTGTTTCTTGAACACGCTGGGAATGTCCCCTCCGTGTGGCCTTTGTACTTCCTCTTCCCTTTGAAATGTTCTAGGTCATGACTCAATGGTCACCTTCCCTGATGACCTCCTTAAAACTAGAAATCCACTTCTCTAACATTCCTGATCTCTCCTCTCTGTTTTATTTTTCTACTTAGCATTTGTTTTCTAACTAATTATGTATAGATATTGGTCACTTAACTGTTTATTTGTCTGTCTTGCTCCACTAGACTATAAACACATAAGGGCAAGGGATTTCTGCTGCTTTCTTCACTGTTTTGTCTGAAAGGTAGCCCAGAGTAGTGGCCCAGGGCACGGAACCCAGAAGTGTGTCTGGTCTCTGCCTCTTACGTGCGGGGTGACTGTGGACCAGTTGCTCAGTTCTCCCCTTCCTCTTCTGTAAGATGGTATCTTAGTTTGTTCCAGCTGCTATGACAAAATGGGTGGTCTATAACAACAGGCATTTATTTCTCGTAGCTCTGGAGGCTGGGAAGTCCAAGATTAAGGTGCCGGTAGATTTGGTGTCTGGCGAGAGCCCCTTCTGGTTTGTAGACAGCCATCTTCTCACTGTGACCACATATGGCAGAAGGGGTGAGGGAGCTCTGTGGGGTCCCTTATATAAGGGCACTAATCCCATTCACATGGGCTCCGCCCCCATGACCTAATCACCTCCTAAAGGTTTCACCTCCTAATATCATCACACTGGGGATTAGGTTTCAATCTATGAACTTTAGAGGGACACAATATTCAGTCTATGTCACATGAGGATAGTAAGAGCATCTGCCTAAGCAGTAAAATGAGAGAATTCAATACTTTAATTGATATCTATAATGTGCTTAGATCAGTGCCTGGCACAAGAAAAATAGTATGTAAGTATTTGAGAAACAAATAAATTGCTAAATTTCCAGCACACAAAATAGTACTTGGCCCTTGGGTGCTCAGCAAACATTCATTGAATCAGTCTTCAAAATAAAATACACAACAAATGAAAATCCAGTTCTTGAGCTAAGGGGTGGGCTGATGACTGTGTTTCGTTTGCTGTACCAAGGTGAGCCTACCATCCCGTCACCGAGAGATATTTGCTTTGAGTTGCTTCCTGAACAGTGGGGATCTTTGCACAGATGCATTCTTATTGTGGCAAGCAGGAGACATATGTCACAGAAGAGGGAAGGGGAGGATTGGTAAAAGTCTCTGACTCACCAGGGCTGGGGGGCACTATAAGAAGTATGTACTTGATCTTTCTCCCCTGTTCCTGACATAGAGCTCCTAAATCCCTTGGAATTTCTTGAGTGATAACAGTGATAGGAGTGTCTTTTATTCTAATGAGGAGACTCTTGGTGGGACCCTGGATAGCTTCAGGATGGGGGCTGGTCACCAGAAAGACCAAGGCGTGATTAGATGATTGGAACTTTCAGCCACACGCCTGATCTTCAGGGGAGGAGAGGGACTGAAGATTGAGTTAATCACCAATGGCCAATGATTTGATCAATCATTCCTCTGTAATGGAATTTCCATTAAAAGCCTTAAATGATGGGTTTCATGAGCTTCCAGGTTGGTGAAAACATCCAGGTGCTGGGAGGGTGGCACACCCTGAGAGGACATGGAAGCTCCATGCCCCTCCCCCATACCTTGCCCTAGGCATCTCTTCCATTGACTGTTCCTGAGTTGTATCCTTCACAATAAATTGGCAATTGTAAGTAAATTGTTTCTCTGAGTTCTGTGAGCGTTCTAGCAAATGATCAAACCCAAGGAAGGTATCATAGGAACCTCTGATCCATAGCCACTCGGTCAGATGTACGGATGGTCCAGGACTTGCAATTGGTCTCTAAAGTGGGAGGTAGTCTTGTAGGCCCTTAACTTGTGGGGTCTGTGCAAACTCCAAGTAGTTAGTGTCAGAATTGAATTGACCTATTGGACGCCCAGCCGGTGTCCAGAGAGTTCCTGAATGGGTTGGTTTTGGGAAGAAACCCCACACATTTGGTGTCAGAGGTGTTCAGTGGATAGAACCAGTCCAGAGACTGGAATCTGTGACTCATGCTGTCAGTAGAAAGTGTGTTTACACAAACCTAAAGCGTTTTACATCTTATGAATTACATGTCCGACTACTTGAGATATGTTGGAAATATTTTTCTCATTTTGCAAACCAAGAAATTAGATACAGACATACAAAAATATGTGATTTTTGTGTAAAACCATAAAAAATCAAATGAATAAAGTTAAAAAAAAAGCAGGTATCTCTTTTTCTTTCTTTCTTTATTTTTTTTTTTTGAGGAAGATTAGCCCTGAGCTAACTACTGCCGGTCCTCCTCTTTTTGCTGAGGAAGCCTGGCCCTGAGCTAACATCCGTGCCCATCTTCCTCTACTTTATATGTGGGATGCCTAGCACAGCATGGCATGCCAAGCAGTGCCATGTCCACATCCAGGATCCGTCTGAACCGGCAAATCCCGGGCCTCCGAGAAGCGGAACGTGAGAACTTAACCGCTGCGCCACTGGGCCGGCCCCCAGGTATCTCTTTTTCTGTCAAAAAATTCTGTAACCAAATGTTCTTAATATAGGCTTATTATTTGGTTTTGGTATTTACTTCTTTATTTTTCAGTGCTTAGATTTAAGATTTCCTTTGTTTTCACTCTGATAAATCTCTTAGAATCGGGAAAGGCTAAGAATGACATAGATGGTGGAGAGAAACGAAACTTGCAGGGAGATTGAGTAAGAAGAATATAAAGGAAGTAGCTTTTCTTCCGTGCAATTTCTAGTTTGAACTGCTTATTTCCCAAACTGTTCTTCCAGTTAATTGCTCCTCTCTACATTTTTGCCTTAAATTTATCTACTTAAGGACTAAGCATTTTTGCTACCAAAACCAACTCATCTTTCATAGGCAGCAATAATGACAACATAACTAACTTTTATTGAATGTTATGGCAGAACACAAAACTAAACATTTCAGGTCATTTATTTGTCACAATGATCCTAGGAGGCAAGGACTATTTTAATGCTCATTTTGTAGATGAAGAAATGGGCTTTGACAGGTCAGCTGTACTGTGTCACAGAGCTTGTCCCCTTAATTGCTCTGTGGGAGTGTCAGATGGCCTGATACCTCATATTATTGGCAGAGAGGGAGGACTTGTCTCAGGAAACAGACATATGTAACATGGAGAGTGGATACTCTTCAGGAAGCTCTTGACATGGGGATCCTGGTTTGACATTTATCAGAAGGGCAGAAAGCAATCACCATTGGACTTCCTTCCTGTGTTAGAGGGAACTGGATGTCTTCACGTCTCTGAGCTGTGACTGCCGGGTCACTTATCAGTTGTGGTTTTATGTCAAGGAAATCAAACTGACTGCAGAGATCTGTCTGAAGTCAGTGAACTCCCACCCCAGTGCCTCAAAAAAGCTTCATGTTGGGGCATAAAGTAAAACAATAGAAAATCCACATGATTCCCCTCCCCCTACACGCACACCTCCCTCTGCCACAGTTTGTTGTCGTCTGTGTGACTGAGGAGTCTCCTGTAATATCGAAGACCTCATTTTCATTTCTCTAACAGTACTGTTCCTTTTTTTGCCCTACTACTGTTTAACCCACTGAGACCTAGTCTTGTTCAAATAGCACATTTCCTCAAAAATATGACATCCAATTAAATTCCAAATGACACCATTTTACAAAAGAGATGCTTCATTTTTTGCAAGTCACTGTTTCTGGTGATGTGCTCTTGCTTGTTCAGTATCTCACTTCAGATTTAAAACATTCTAGAAAGAAATAACATGCAAGATTCTATGGCATTTAGAATAATTTATGCATCTCATCCTCTTAGGCTTGCAGCCAAACTGCAGCAGAAGAAATTTGCTTCACATTCTATCAGGGCTCACACCAAGATGAATTCTTTCAGAAGGAAATCTAAATTGCAATGCTAGAAAGAAATCTGGGGAGAAAAATAGCCCAGTGTTACTCTGAAACTGCAAAATGTTTGTAAAGTTCACCGACAAAAATGTCAGGAGAATATCTGGTAGAAGTTCAAAGGCTCTAAGTAAAGTTTGTTGCAGCTGTTAAGAGTAATGCTCATTAAAAAGGGGTCAATGAACATTTATCAAGAGATGTGGGCATCTCTGAAGTGTATTTACTCTGGCAGGCCAAGTACATTTCTCCGTGTCTTCAAGGCGAAAGCAACTCACACGAAATAATAAGCCCATCAAAAGGTGGATCTTGGGGTTCCTACATGGCCTAGAGTTGCAAACACAATGGGACTGTCATTGGTTTTCACTCATTGATGCATTTTTTGAAATTTCCAAAAACTATAATTGCCCTACATTCAGATCAGAGAAGCAGATGTGTCAATGACATTTCTTAACATGCCCACTGCTACCTTTTCTCTATTTCTGTGCTCTCGTCTGCCTTGCCTTTATGCCTGCTACACCCCAGGTCATGGGATGCAGGTATGAAATCTGGCTACCTGTAAATGGGAGGCTTAAAAGAGTCTTACAAAACTGTTGGTTTCTGTTCTTCTATATGCTCCTTACATCTCCAAGGGACAAGCCACACTCCCGTGTAATGAGAATGCACTTGAACTGCAAGGCTACATTCTTTAAAAGCAGAGTCGGGTTCATGGGAGTCAACTAGCCTCATGACTGACTTCTTCAGTTTCCCTGAAGACTAAATCGGGTGTTTATCTGCTTCCTTGGAGAGCTCTGAAATACTTCAGTAGCTTCTCAAATTATCCAGAGGCGGTTTGCATTGAAATCTTCTCACTGTGGTGTGACTTTGCCTTCAGTTTCTGTCAATCTTGACCTTCCTTGCCTCCCTGCTGGATCTGAGATTTAGTTCTGCCCTTTACCGACACTCAACTGTACCCATGGTGCGGGCTTCATCACGCTGCGGGTCCCCACTTGAATGTGAAACTATTTGATCTTTCTGATTCCTTTCTTTAACTCAGACTTGTGGAGTTTGTAATAACCATAGAAACTGAGCATTTACTAATTCATGAATTCTGAGGACAACTCGATGGGTTAAGTATTAACATTACACAAAAAAAATCATTGGATCATTTACTTCAGGGACAACACCTTAAATTAAAGTCTCAAATAGTTTAATTAATAAAGTCTATATGGACAGGAAGAAAGTTGATGATACATGTTGTTTTCCCGTTTTATCCTTATCGTAGAGGAAAGTTAACCTCTGTCTCAGGCAGTCTTGATTGTCCGGGTTGCCTTGCGATTTTTAGAAGATAAAAAAGAGAATTCTTGTTCTATACAGAGATGGGTAAACCTGGGCAGGTGTAGCTGATTTCAGATGAAAATCTGTCAAGTTGTGCGGTGCTGTTACTTTGGGGGGAAGGGAATGTATAATTTGCTGGAAAGGATGGTTGTAGGAGAGTGAGGCATTTTGTACATGTTGATGGGCTTGGATTTTATTAGCAGAGGACTGAATGTGGGGAGGCTAAGATCTGAGAACTAAGAAGGAATAGAAGTCATGGAGCGGTAGCCAGACTTGAGTAGTTGTCTCCAGAATGGTCTCCCAGCTTTCTCCCCTGCAATTCACCCATTACTTTGCCTATTGGGTGATCCTTCTAAAATGGTTTGGATTATATGGCCTCTGTGCTTCAAAACTTTCAAGTGAATTTACTGTTTTGAAGATACACTCTGAATGTCTTCAAGGGCTTTAACTTTCTGGCCTCAGCCTACTCTCTAGCCATCCTCTTCTTGCTCCCTCTGCCCCAGCCAGTCCACTTGCTCACAGCCACTCCATCCCTGGAATGCTGTCCTCTGGCGAAGACCTACTTACCCCTCAACACAAAGTTCAAGTATCACTCGCTCTGTGAAAGCTTCCCTGATGCCTTCCATGCAGAATTAACTCGTCCCTCCTCTGTGACTTCACGGTACCATCTAAATATCTCTATCTTGGGATCTATAATCCTCAATTTGCTGCATTTGCTTAAATGTTTGTTTCCCCCACTACACTGTAGGCTTATTGAAAGCAAGAACCTAGTCTTGTTTTGTAGCCGTGGTGTCAAGCACACTGCATAGCACAGGTTAGACATTTAATAAATGTTTCTTAAAATAAACTGAGGGGGAAACATTCCCAATTGCATGTTGGAAGGCTCTGATGCTAAAAATAGTGGTTTGGAGTAGAGGATCGGTGAGGAGAAGACCTGGTCTCCATATGTATAAGAGATATATCTACAGCTAACTTAAAAGTTGTGTGATTGTCATTGGCATTCCTTTTTTTAACATTTCCACTGCATTATTTAAGGAAATGGCACACCTTAAATGATTTTTAAAAGCACTGGCCTTAATGTCGTTCCCTTGTTGGGGAAAGTTGCATGATTTACATTAATAATTGTTCCCTTTTGGCATCATAAAGACAATTCACACCATTTAAAATTGCAGTTCTGAATTTACTCCATGATATCAAAGTTGAATCAGTACAGTCCAAAAGATCCATACAGAGGTAAGATTTTAAAAAGCATTATTGAGTTGCACAGAGCAATTTCTTGACCACTGTCACTGACTGGAATTTCCAGCAGCTTGTGGCGCTTGCTTCCTGGCCCTGGGTTCAGGCCTGTGTGTGCTTGGTGTTGTTGAAAGGGTAGTCCAAGAGTGGTGGATGAGGGAACAGGGAGAGAATATTTGGAATTCAAAACATCTCACTTCAGACATTCTATGTAAATCAGCTGAGGTGCACATCCCGAAGCCCCTGAGAAATAGGTACAATCATTTCCAGTTTGGGAAAAGGGATGAAATAATAGGGAACCTTCAGTAACTCATTTGGAAAGCCATTGGAGTTCATAAACCAAGACTAGTGACAGAGGCAAGAAATGAACTGAATTACCTTGACTTATTCCAGGATTAGGATTTAAAGTGGCAGCTGAAATCCCACCTGTCTGATCTGGAACAACTCAACACTGGGCTCTGTGTGCTGTGGATGGAGACCATGTCTCCACCCAGTTGCACACTATGATATTCTAGGTCCTCTGTTTTCTACAGTCCTCTCTTGTTGGTATCAGTCCCCAAGTTGGGACAGGTTTAGAAGCAAAAGGATTTTCTATCCTATCATTAACCTGTGGCTCTGGACACTGAGCAAAGATTTTCTTTCATAATAGGTAGAATTTTTCCAAAACTAATGATGGAAAGGAAATGAAAATATGTTGAAAGACAACGGTAAAAAGTATTTAAGAAATTAAAACAAAATGATCATTTATTGTTTTTAATATGTAGTCAAATATGACAGCAGTATTACACAAATTGCTCCCTTCTCCCCCTTGAAAATCCCAAATTTGTTGAGTCAAACTGAAAATGAAGAAACAAGATTTAATTCCAAAAAAGAGCAACCAACAGAGAGAACATAGGTAACATTTGGTCACCACCAGCTTCTAGACCTTTAAAGATAAATTGTGTTGCCATGGCAGTCAATACACTGGCTTTCTTACAAAATTATTACTAGGAAAAAAAAAAAACATTTCCCACATACTGTACGGAGAACCAGAAGAATTGCAGAAAAACTTGATTTAAGAAGCTGTGTGAGGAAACCTTTAATGAATGATTGCAATCATAATGATGCCCAGGTAAAAGATAGATGGCAAATTAACGAACTGTAAGGAAATACATTCAAACTTAGGTAATTAATCTTACAGTGAAAATCTAGTTGCAGAAGGATGTAGCATCTGAATGACTGAATTTAAACAGCAGATTTCAATAAAGGTCATGCTTCTTCTGCTATCCAACACCATTAGTGCAAATTCAGATACAATCCTTTTTACATTTGCAGGATCAGGTATGTCAAGCACGAGGTCGTCATGAAGTATGTGTACATTAATTCAACGTGAAAGAATGCAGCCTCAGAATGTCTCATTGACATGGCAGAGGAAACAGAATGATGCCCGGGGGACTGGAATAAATTCAAAATACTCTTCCAAGCCCTGTATTAAATGAGGTTTTGGAAAACTTCCGCAAAATTAACCTTCACCTGAGAGACCTGTCCTTGATTTGACATACAAGGCTTTAGAAAACTCAGAAACTAGCTGGCAATGTGCTGTGCTCACCCACAGTCTTTCCTTTTGCTTGGGGGTGACTGGGTTTACAGGGTCAGATTTACCCCAGTGTTCTCTTTCAGCAGCACCCCAGTGAGCTTTGTGATTCTGACAAAGGGTACAATTATACCCACTTTGAAATGCATTTACAAATATTCTGTGTGCTGGTGCAACTGGCATAAAACACAGACAGACCCCCGGGTGCCCAACTTCTTCTCCTTTCACACTTGAACATTTCAAATGACTACAAGCAGAATTACCAGAAACAGCAGTAAATTCCTGGCATTGGACGTTCCCATGATCCCAGCTGGCATGCAAAAAAGGCTGTCTCTTTTTTTTGCCCTGAAAATAATGTACTTCCCAGGCACTCTCCCAATGCCTCAAATGGGGCAAATGAGAGATTTGTTTTGACCAACCCATGAAAAGACTTTCCCCTTCTCAGCAAGGGCCCTAAGATCTACTTATACTCAGAATGTCTGTGTCTAATGAAATTTAATTCATTTCCCTAAAATGATTTTAACATTTCTTAGCAAGGGAAGCTCTGATTTCACTTAATGGTATTTTCAGAGTAGCCTGGTAGAGGACATTTAATTTGAGATTTTATTTCTCTGCTAAAAATATGGCAATCTGAGTATGATTTTGTTCAAACTATCTCTAAAATGGTTGCTTAGACTTGACCACAATGTCTAGACAATAGTACTTGAGTCTAAGTCCTGAGAAGGTCAAAATTCCCAGAGATCCAGGTATGGGTCTACCGTTCAAAAAGCCCTCTCTTATTCTTTCCTCAGGAAATTTTTTTTTAAATTGTATTTTATTGCCTATATGTGGTTGGCTGTCTCATGATCTCTGGTATTAGGGAAGCAAAGAACAGGCCTTGCAAGTCAAAAGGAGATAAATGGAAAGTCTCTTTTGGGTCATCATCTGACCGTAGGCAACCCAATCCCCAAGAGCAAGGGCCTTGCTGATCTTAGGACTAGTGCCATAGGAGGGGTACAGGTGGATGAGGGCTGAGTTTTAAGATTAATTGGGGACATCCTTGACTTTCTCTATGTCACATGTTTCTTAGCATCATTGCTGGATCTGTGCCCCAGTGTCTGAATGTCTGATTGACCTAAATCAGAGCTGATCCTCACTGAATATTTATTTGCACATTGCTCTGAAGAAATTGAAAACCCTGCTTGATAACATATTTTGATCTTTCTGTTTTCCATGAATCGTCCCCATTTTCCCACTGTGTTTCTACCTCTCCCTACGTAACAAACTTCTAAAATTAGTTTCATGCTATGTATCTATTCGATAGGCACAAAAGGTTTATAGCTGCATGATTAGTAAGTGAAATGTTGGTCACGAATATATATTTTTTGTAATGCTAAGGAAAAGAGAGACTGTTTTTAAAAATCAGCACTCCAGTGGGAATGAGAGAAGTCACTGAGATTTTTCAGCTGAAATCAAAATGAATATATCACTGTTTGCCAAGTTAAAATTTTTTACTTTCTTCCATCAGGAGTCGATTTTTTTTTTTCCACTAATTCTCAAATGTTAATAAATCTTAGAAATTACAAAACGATGTGTACCAGTGTATGATTTGCATGAATTTTTTTCCAGCCTTTTATTCTGGATTTAAAGTAACACAATCTTTCAGTGTGAACAGTGATCTGGAAATTCATTTACAATGAGTTTTGAGCAATTTATTTCTCTAGACATAATTTGGTCATTTATAATAAATGTATTATTGAGAAGTCAGTGATGATGTTTTCCATAAACTTGTTATAGAGAAGTGATCCAAGAAATTATATGATTTTACTGGAATAATTATCATCTTACCACTTTGCAATAATCATTGTGAGAGCAGTGGGCACTGGATAGTTTAAAAGTTATGTCAGGCAATAATTAGGCAGCTGTGTTACAATTTAAGCTGAAATTAGAAGATCAACTTAATCAAAATGTTAAGTAACACCATATTGTCTGATATGACAGTGGTATAGTAGAAAATTATATGCACGCTTGAGGGTCTCCTGGGTTGGGGTGTTCTGATTTCCATGATTGTCTTATGAGAATTCACTCTGAGTGTGCTTGTCAATATTCCATAGCCTTAGAGTTTGCCATCAAGGTTTTCAACTGTATATCCATAGAAGCAACTTGTAGAAAATAATTATGAGTGCTTTCAAATCTAGGTTGGTCTTCCAGCAAAGGAATAAAAGGAGGCCTGATACTCTCCCTGGGGGTTTGTTATTTCTAGGAATTTTCTTAAGGGTTTGTCTTTGTATAACTTCACCAAGTTTTCCAATTGGTACAGAATAGACACAAGTACAAACTGATTGGGTTCAAAGTTAATCATAGGAAATCATAGACCTTACAGGAAAACTGACATAAGGCACATCAAATCAGTAGGAACTTTGGCTTGACAGATTTAGACATTCTAACTTAGAAATTTTCAATTTTCAATTACTGAGGATAGTCAAAAAAATTTTTTTCCCCAAAGAGGGACAATAAAAAATCAGTATCAGATCAAAAGCTCATCCAGATATGCTTAAAATTAGATGTACCAAACTTTAACTTCTACGCACATTTTAAAGGTAAAGAGACGAAAGAACAAAATTTGTAGATGTGTGAAATGACCAAAAGAAAACTCCTCAAAGCAAAGTCTGAGATACAGAAGTTGTGTGACCCCAAGTCCCCACCTGGAAGCAAAAACCACTGCAGCAGCTATTACAGCAGCAAAGCGTAATTACTGAGCAGCCTTATCTCCAGCTCTGAAAAAGTCAATTCCCAAGTTCCCAGAGATAACCAATCTTCCGATCTTCTCTCAATACGTTTGTAAAACCAAGAGATGGAGAGATAGATAAGGATGATGTTGGGTTGTGGCTGAGCTGGTGACTTTCATAGCCCCTTCTAATTCAGAGTTTATGGTTCTAAGTCTTATTGTGAATGAAAACTTATCTATGATGAAGATTAAGTGACAAGAGAAAGAGAAATGTGTGCTTTTTTCTCCTGATATATTTTGCTCACTAGCTAATCCAGTAGTTTTCCCAATCCTACCCCAGGAGACGTTTGGCTATGTCTGGAGACATATTTAGTTGTCACAACTGGGCAGAGGGCTGTATGTGAGCTACTTGCATATTCTCAATAGAAGCACGGAAGCTGCCAAACACTGTGCGATGCACGGGACCACTCCCATTCCCCTAACAAAGAATTATGGAGCCTAAAATGGCAATAGTGCCGAGGCTGAGAAAACTGGAGACAGCCTAATAAATGGCAAACAGCCACACAGATCTAAAGTGCAAATGCGTCTTTGATACACTGGGTTTCCTGGACTATTTCATGATCTTGATACTTCAAAAAGTCACAAAAGAAACATTGGTGTGGGAAAGTGAACTGCATCTGGTCAGAAAGAATTCAAGTGACCTAGAAGGTCCTCCTGGGTCTAAACTTCGGATGAGTAACTTTTCTTCTCATAAGTAAAATTAACAGATCCTTTGAAATAGAGCAAACAGCACAGATGTATCATTCAGAAGCATTCTTCAGGCAGAATCTGGATTGTTCCCTATCTAAGTAGAATAGAAAATTGGAATTGGAAATTGAATAGAGTAATGTTGATCCCACCTCCTTGTGAAGTTGTGTTTGAGGATTTCACCATATTATCGTTATCAGTGGACAAGCTTGATCTCTCACTATTTGTATTTGTCACTATAAACCACTAGATCTTGCACAGGAACTTGGCTCCAGTAAGTGCTTAATAAATATTTAAGTGAACTGAGTGATTGAATGAACAAACAAAGGGATGCATCAAAGTGCTCTGTAAAAGGCAAAGTGCTTCACAAACACAAGGTAAATACGGGTAGATAATAGGCAATTCCACAGACCTTGTAATATTTGCTCAAAAAATCTTTTTTAGGGAAAAATGCTCAAATAGTTTAAAAAGCAAATAAGAATTGTGATCATATATGTCATAAGAAAATATGCTATGAAGATGATTAGCATTCAGGTACGTTTGGGAAGAAAAGAAACAAAGGGAGAATAATTTTAAATCGACAAAGATAAATAGTATTGCTAATTTAGATGGAGACAGGTAGGAGAAGGGGGAAGGAATATTTGAAGCCAACTAAAGACCCTGTGATATTAGGCTAGAACTTGGAATCGCTGGTTGCTATACAAATGGCACCTTTCTTAAGACAGCAACATGACAGAGGAAGCTTGGCCCAATGTTCCATAATAGAGGACAGAGCAGACAGTCAATGTGGCAAATAAAGTTAGCCTTTAGATGGACTGTGCCTTCTAAGCTGCTTGGTTGGTCTTAAATGCCAACAAAGGGGTGTAGGCAAAGAGAACTGGAACAAAAATAACCAGTCAGGAGTTTTAAGCTCAAGACCCAGTGCCGATACTGGGAAAATTATTCTCTCTCTCTGGGCCTCAATTTTCTGATCTGTGAAATGAAGAGGTTGGATTAGATATCTCCCATGATTCTGGCATATGGATGCTGATGTCCATAGTGCGCCGTGAGCTGTGGTGGGAAAGAAAAAGCAAGAGCAACCTTTTGGAATGAGCAGGGCACATCGTAATAAAACATGTGAAAAAGCCCTGAAGAAATACAAAACAAAATAACATGTCACAGGAAGGAGAAACCATAGCCATAGGATCTATTTTTAAGTTAGTGTTATTTAAATATTAATTTCTTATCATGGAATGGAAGTGTCTTGAACCAAGATGTGTGTTCCAGCAAAACTTTATCTCAAATGGACAATAGACACTTGGGGCATTACCAAATTTATACTCCTTCAGAATGAGGAAACAACATAAGAAATTTTTTTTGCCAAAAACTAATAAAAAATACTAATCTGAGAATATATATCTGCGTATTAGCATAATTTAACTTAATTTGATTCCTTTTGTAGAGTCTGCATTTGCAAATTTTTACATTTAAAATTGTTTCACATATTTATAGTTTAATGTGATAGCCCCTTGTATTCATGCTACCAGGGATAAACTAATATTTGAAATTATTTGTACTTGAGGTATTTCCTTCTAAAGAGAACACTGCTGGTTAGCTCTCGGGCCTCCCTTTGCTGTGATGAGTAGACTGGGAAATCAGAAGACACCAGAGAGGCTAAGGGACTCCATTGGAAAGAACTGAGCCAGTTGAAGGATGCACACAGGACGCTGTGGCCTGGGAGAGGAGAGACATTGGGAGAGATGTCATGTAGAGGAAACATTAAGAGAAAATATTAAGATGGGAAAAAAGAAACTTAAGCAATTTGCTGTGTGTTTTGAATGTATTCTCCTTTGGCATTTTCTCAAGAAACAAATCAATTTGATTGTCTTTGAATGCTTTCTGGACTGATGGACCTTTCTTCCTCTGAATGCAAATTTGTGCTGGTTGGACCAATAGATGTGCTTTATATGGGTTACTTTGACATAAGGTTTTAAAAGTCTGTACACCTGTACATTTAGTCAATCTGCATAATAATAATCTTGCAAGGAAGATAGGACAAAAATATTTTTATTTCCCCAAATCACAAACTGAGTCTCCTGGAGGTTAAAAGTGATTTTCCAAAATAACAAGAATGGAGACTCAAAGCTGGGTCAGCCAGTATTCTTTTCCTTACTCCACATTGCTCTCTGAGATAAAAAATGCTTAGATATGCCCAGGAACTACCAAATCTCCTCTTTTTTCCTTCTCCTCCTTTTTTTTAAAGGAGAGGGAAGTAAAAGGAAAGACCTCTACAGCACTATGTAATCCAATTTTCTACATGATGGTAATGTTCTGCGTTGTTCAATATGGTAGCCACAAGCCACTTGTGGCTACTGGGCACTTGAAATGTGGCTAGTGTGACTCAGAACAGAATTTTTATTTAATTTTAATTAATCTAAATTTAAATAAATAACCACATTCGGCTCCTGGATATAATATTGTGCAGCATAGTTCTAGAAGCCACATGCGAGAGATTAGCAAATCCCTAGGTATCTCAAACTAAAATAATAATTGGGGGTAAATTGTATGTTATCATTTATCTTTTGTTTTATATTTGTTAGTATATCTTGAAGTCCAAACCCTTCATAAACAAAGCAACATTGTGGTCAGTGCCATCTGGCTGGCTTAAGATATTTTTCTTGACTTTTAATAACTTTAATTACTGAATATCATTTTTACAAATAATTAAGATGAAATAACTAATTTCCTCAGTAGCTCCATTTACCTGATTTCACCAGAGGTTTGTGTGTTCCTTTGCTGTTCTTAATCTTTTAATTATTATTGTTATTCTCTAACATGTTCAAAAGATATTAAGCAATGTACAGAAGCGCCCTTTGTAATACCTAATATACGTAAAGTCTAAAGCAGCAGCATCCATTCTGGATTTCTAGAAGCTCTTTGCATTTGCTCTTCCTTTGGAGAAAATGGGCACCAAGAATAAACCAGAAACAAAATAGGATGAAGTTTTCACGAAAAAAGGGGATTCAGTCAGCTTTTCTCTTACCACCAAAAGTTCACATACAATGGAAACTTCTCACCACCTTTAACTCTGAGTTCTATGAAGAGGTTTTCCTGCACATCAGCAGCCTTTTTACCTGCAACATGTTGTCTTTCTTCCTTAGTGCTTTAGTTCACAGAACAATTCAGAGGGTTTTACATTTTTCTAGAGAATTGTCAATTCTTCTGAACAAAAATGGAAAATGAAAGGGTATAAAGATAACATTACTACTTCAAAGAATTGTGTAAGGAGTTGGATATATATGCGGGATTTATACAACTGTCAATCAACTGCTGTTGGAAGCCACACCTACCACAAAAGCTAGTGAAAGAAGCATCTTCTTATCCTAAAAGGAATCGTCTGTGTGCTCCTTATGTCTTTGTAGAATACCAGTTGCACCAGTTACATTGGCAAGTCATTTGCTTATTGCTATCTGATCAAACCTAATCCACAAGAAATAAGGGTGGGATATTTCATATAAACAGAAAGCAGCTACAGCAGACAGACTGTCATCACATCCTTCAATCACCTTGCTTGTCAATTTTTTTGCAATTATTAACTAAGTAGGTTAGGTTGCCACCCTCATCAGGTACTTACAAGTGTAAAGCAATATAGAATGATGGAAAATGGCACTAGTTTGCATCAGACAATTGTGACGATAAATACGATACTTGGTTAGTGGACTGATGTCATTCAATGTAGACACCGCGTACAGATGCTAAGCCATTGATAAAGTGCTGTGTAAGAGACTTCTCTGCTTCTTTATACCCGAATCTGCAAATGTTGGACACTGTACCCTACAAGAACCAACAGCTTCTTGGCACAGGATGTAAGTTTCACGGGTCGAGATGTTGATGAACTGTACACACAGTACCTGAATTTAAACTTCAGGAGCTCAGTATATATATTAACCGCTTTCCTGCTCAACGGATGCCTTTCTTTTCTTCATTCAGGGGAACTTTGGAAATCTGGATTGTGATTCCAGGGCAAATGACAGATCCATCTAAGGAGCTTTTGCATCTGTTTTCTCTAACCAGGGAGGGAAGAGGTTGATAGGAATGAAGGAGTGGCTCAAATCGGCAGGATAATGATCGGCACTGCAATTAATTGAACCACTTTTGCTAAGTGACATAAAAATATTCTAATATTAAGGATTATTTTACAACTCTATGGAAGTATGCAGTAATGCATCTTGCATTCTTGTCTTGATGACAAAATGCACTCTTAGAGTCACAAGAGCCTGCCTTGTGTTAGTTATAAACAAAAATATATTTATATATATATTTATGTAACTACTATGTGCTTTAAAGAAAATTACTGTATGATTCAGCAGGGTTCTCTCGATCTTTTTCTCGCCAGGGATATGCTGATTTGAATGGCTTCTCAGGAATCGACAATAAAATGGGCCTTTAGTACTGAAATGGCAAAAAGTAAAAAAAAAAAAACCAAAAAAACAAAACCCTATGATTAGAATCCCTTAACATTTTTGCTTCAAACAACAACTAAGGAACTCTCTGTATTGTTTCCTTTCGTTTCCTTCAGCCAAGAGCAACTGTGTCTTCATAGGACTTCACAGTTGGGAAATGGAGGCAACGCTTCATAAAACAAATCAGATCTTTTATTCTGAGGTGGGAGAATGGAAGGCCTCATTTGCCACTCCCTCTTTCCTAATCCTTAGCTAAAAGCTTGTAAGTTCTGTCACAGCTCAGAGAAAGGGCCTTCATTAACAAGGAAGAGGGAGGCATCGTCTGAACCTCCAGTACAGATAAAAGATTCATCCTGTAAAATAATGAACTTTTTGGAACAGGTGGAGCTGGACCAGAAAAACAAAATCCTTTTGCCGCCCGTCTGGTGAAAAGATAGAAAATCTCTTAGTCTCTGTATGTTTTTGCTCCTGCAGGAGCTATTTTTCTCAGCCATCTTGCAACATTCATTATTGCTCTTTTGAGCGAAACGGTTCCGGCTTTGGAACAGTGTTGTCTTTGAGACATCAGAGAAGAAAATTTGAACCAAAGTGTAGGTCCCTCGTGAACTAAAGCTTTCTTGTTATTCTTTTTTCTCGATCCCTTTGCAACCCTGCACCTAAGCCAACAGCATTGTAATCTTGTCAAACTTCTGATAAGCCCACAGGAGATGTTCTGAGTGAACTATTGATGTCATTCCACTAGGGAATTCTATGTTCAGTGGTAAATGGTATCTTGTTTAAGTTTTAGTTTTTCTTTCTCCCTTCCTGGGCTGGGCTTGTCCAGAAATCTTGGCTCCTTCAGGCTACAGCAGCTTAGGATTCCTTTGTGTGTGTGTGTGTGTGTGTGTGTGTTTGTTTATTTGTCTTAAAGGTATAGGCAAAATTTTAGTCTTAACACCTGTAAGCCAGCACTGGTGCTGTTCTGTCCTAGAAATTTTAGCATTGCTCTGATACAATGAAACCTTCTTTCTCTCCCACTGGTTCAACCTCAGCATAGGCAGGATGGCCAGAACCTCTTCGAAACTTCATTGCAGGCCATCTGCTGGGGCGTCTCTAAAAGAGAAAATGAAAAAGTAATGAACACCTGGGCGATGATCACATCACAAGAAAAAGATATTTGCCAAATACTTTAGATTAACTTCTAAACTAAATTTAGTAACCCATGAAATTATCTCTCATCACCACCATGGTCAGAATTATATACCCGCAAAAGTCCCGTGTTTCGTCTCCATTATGGTATGATCAGCACCTTTCAGGTGGCCCCGTAGGATTGAGAGCTTCGTAAAGGCAGGATTTATGCCTCATGCATATTTATGTCTAAAAGATTCTAGAAGTGCCAAAATATAACTCGGCAAAAATGAGCTGCAATAAAAACAAGTCTTCTTAATATATAGCCACTGACACTTTCTCTTCTCCAGAAGTCAATAATGATATCACTTCATTTTCCTTATTAATTCACTCAAAAACATAAGCCCATAAAATTCTGCACAGTTCTTAGAAGTGTACTTCAAATTAGGGACTAGACTTCCTGGTAAATAAACTAAAATAAAAATCACTTAGTATCTTAAGAAATTATTTATTAAGCTGAGACGTCTCATATATAACTTTTTCGGCTTGAAAATTAACAGATGTCATGCCCTGAAAACTGAACCCAACATCACAGGGTGTGGACAATCTCGAGCCTATGAACTCAGTAACTGTACATGTGGACATTTTTTTTTTGCACACAGTCCTAAAATACAAGTTATTTGTATTGACAAAAAGAGCGCATTTCTTCCCAGCACTCTGTCCGTCAAACCTTTTGCGATTTACACGTAGAAGTGCTGAAATGAATTATTAAGTTATAGTAGCAGAAGACACTCAAATGCATTTCCCAGCCACAGTGACACTAGAAACTATTACTCCATTTATCAGACTGCCTGCAATTTTACAGTAAATAAGACAAGAAATATTGAAGGAAGTTTATTTCTATCTAAAGAATTTTAATGTGAAAAATGTTAAATATCAGTGTAGATATACCAGCATTTGGCAGCTTTCTAGATTTGCCAATTATATTTCCCTGTCAATGATTAATGGCCATAGAAGAGTTTTTACATCAAGTAGGAATGAGTATCTACTCTACTTTCTGGAAAAATACCAATCAAGGTAACTGCGTTCTGCCTACTAATTATATTACGTGCTGTCTATATAACGTTATGTGGTCAGAATGCTTTACTTTTATTAGCTGAATAAGTCCCATGAGGTAAGTGAAATGGAACTGTCCTTATTTTCCAAAAGAAGAAGTTAAAACTAAGAGAGGGCTAAATAGAAAAATAGTGTGTCCTTTTTGGAACTAAAAATCACCATCAATGGAAATGTAGTAAGCATCTCCAGGGAGATAGATACTCTTACTCATGGTCACTCCTGTTTGTGGGACAACACCAATATGCTGCTGTACTCATTATTTATGACTTCCACTCTGGTTTCAGAGACTTCACAACTGGACTTCCGGATCCATAACTGCCCTAGTCCTTCTCTGAGTCAAGTAGCACCACTAAGTCTTTGCTCTGAATCTCCACGTTTATAAGGTCTGGCTGGCAAGTATAGCCTTGTGAACTAGCACTAATTTACGACCCAGCATGTAAAGATATTGTGGGATAGGTGACTTTTCATTAAAAAGGAATGCAGATGATGAGAATGTTGATGATGATGCTTGTGAAGGTTATATTTTATTAAGCTTTGAATCGTATTTCATGCTTTGTACTAAGTGATTTACATATATGATCTCATTTAATATGCACAACTCAATCATTTATATTTTGCACAAAGCTGTAAAGCTAGCAACTGGCAGAGCCAAGATTTAAAATGAGGTCTAACTACTTCCAAAGTTAATTGTCCGTGATATAGAAATTAGTTCTTAAAAATTTAGTGGTTTGCGTATAAGTCACCCGAAATTTGTGAACATGGTTCTATTTTTATTTCAGTCTTAAAAATATAACATTACCAACAACATCAGTATCCTATTAATAAATCAGAAATACTAAGTCAATAATTCTCTGTCTTAGGTGAAAAGATTGCAGGATTATTGGTAATGTTTACCATGTCCTCTGCAGGCTCATCACAGAGGTCCTCAAAAATGACGGAAGTGAAGCCTCTTCTGTTAACACAATACTAACTTATTTTCTGAATTAATTACATAACCTTAAAGAAAATTTCTCTTGATTTTGTTACTATTCTTTGTAGGAAAAAAATAGAAGTACCCCAACAACATATAAAATTACTAGAGATCTCACCACTACATCACTTACATGCATTTCTAGAAACATTAAATCATCGCACATACTGTTTTATGAATTCCCTTTTTCTCCACTTAAGTAAACACTGAGTAACAAAAATTCATGAACTATTCCTCTACAAAATTATTTTAAAAGTCTCTAGAGTAAACTACTTATAACTAACTCATGATTTATATAGTCAATTTGTTTTTGAGACTTTTTCCAATTTTTTTGACAATATAAATAGTGTTACAATAAATATCTGTCCTGCTAACCTGATGGGTATATATCTCTGATTAGTTCCTTTTATAAATCCTCAGAAGTGGAATTATTGGGTCATATGTTGAAGGACATACGACCAAAGAAAGGTATAGAACATGGTTTCTCATTCATATGGGAGAAAAAAACATTTCAGGGGAAAGAGATTGTCAGTGTAGGTTGGAAAGGTGAGGAAAATACATGGAGGTAAGATTTAATATAGATTTCAAATAAACTTTCTAAAGATGAACAAAATAGAATAGGTATAATCCAGCTACGAAATTATTCAAGAAAACTATCTTATTTGTGCAAAACTAAAAAATTTATGCCTACCCCTACAGTTTTTGACTAGATTAAAAGAAAAGACATTTTCCATAATAATATCTGAAAACTTATAATGAGATCTAACAAATACCATGCAACTGGGGTTTAGAAAATTTGATCTGATTTCACATTCGTTTACAATTTGTTGATATCTCAATGTTAGCCCTGAAAATGTTGAACAAGAGTAACAGCTTTACCAATTACTTTCTTCTAGTTAGTACCAATCTGCTTCCTTTCTAGAACACTTTCACATATCACAAATCAATGATATGATCTTAAATACATCAGTTGCTTTCTCTGGGCCTTAGTTTCCTCATTTGTAAAATGATAGCTAAGGGTTTGTCTTCTAAAACTGTAGAATCCTTGTACTTGACTGCGTAAAATAATTGACTTTAACACTGGGGGAAAAAAAAGAATGATTTTAAAAACTCCTCCGTTTTGTGGTTCTTCTCATCATCGTCCCTCCTGTCTTTCTCCACTAACTTTTAGGATTCCTAAGTTTAAGGGAAATCTATGTAAATCAGTTCTAACTGAAATTGCTTTTGTATGTCAACCAGCAGTTGCTCAAAGATTTCCTTACAAATGAAAATAATGGGGCAGTACTATGACTGTAACAGAATGGTTGAATATTTAGTTCTCGTGGGAAAATCTTTCATGCTGGTGCTCTAACATGAGGCATCTATCTAGTGGACAAAGGGATCTAGAAACCTGGTCATCATGTCTGGCTCTGCCATGAAGCGTGATGGGTCACAATCCAGTGTGTACACTTCTTTCTCGAGGCTCAGATATTTTCAAATCTGTGTTCTTTTCAGAATGACTCATTCAAACTGTTACAGAAACTGATAGGGGCCACAGGGTCACTTGCTAACAGAGCAGGATGGCTGCTGAAAATTGAAAAATTCAAACCAGACTGTCGTGTTAATTCATTACACAGATTCAGGCAGTAATGCCTTAAAACATTACCGGGTGTGATGCGTGGGTGATCTCTAATTTCATTTCTGAGAATTATTTATGTAATTAATCACATTCAGAAGGAAATGCTCACACTGATGTGTCAGCACTGGGGGGGCCGTGCGTGCGGGTATTCTCCCTAATTACTTCTTCGGCACTATTAATTGCACAGTCATCCAGATCTGTCTCAATGGTCTGTGGCAAGATAATTAGCTGAAATATCCACAAACAAACCTGCAGGGTACTCTCAGTTAGCAGCGTACACAACCTGCAGCTGGAGACCTCTTCAAGCTCGGAGAGCAAAGCAAATAGCGCTTTCTGTGGATTGGATGAGCCCTTGAAGGAAGTTACGAGGCATGAGCACGAAAGGAGTTGATTTTGAAATTCAAGGCCCAGCTAGAAGACACCTGTGGTGCTTGATGGCACTTGACAAGCAGTTGTTCCGAAATATCTGGTGTTTGGTGCTGTGTTCTTCAGTGCACAGCAGCGAAGTGGAAAGATGCTGGGATTATGAGGCTTGGACAGCATCACAGTCCTGTCATTTCCCACCACAGGACTCAGGCAAAGTCACGTGTTTTCTTTGTTACTCACTCTTCCCATTTGGAAAATGAAATGAACTGGATTATTGTTTTTCAAGCTTCTTTTCTTTTCTTTTTCAATTAAAAAAATTTTAAGTCACAAACCTTTTGTTCCAACGAGATCTTACCTGGAAGCCTAAACAGGATCACACAGAGTAGGTCTCCCTTCATTGTGATGAAGGGACCCCTGCGTACCCACTCTGAGCCCTGAGGGAGCCCATGGGTACTATACCTTCCCAGAGTATGTGTTTAGAAACTAAACAGAACTCGATTTGCATTTCTCAAACTTGATTTGCATGGAGATCCCAGGGGGCCTTGTTAAGACGCAGATTCTGATTCACTGGGTCTGGGGGAGGGCCTGGTTTCTGCATCCTATCAGGTGCCTGGGTGGTGCTGATGCTGCTGGTCCACACAACACACTTTGAATAGTGAAGGCTATGATTCTCTAAGGTCTCTTCATACAGGAGCATTCTTTAAAAGTGAGTGGAAGAAAAAATACTGAACTTTGACCTTCCTTGGGTCTCCAGCGGACCTTTGTGGGAATTGAACGTACATTCAGCAGGGGCAGCCTTCCTATATTTAGCTTTGATAAAGTTTGACTGTTCAGTGGAAGAGAGTTTTCTTCCTTTTCATACTTCCAAATACAAATTATTCTCTATTCTCCTTATTTTGTGTTGAATGTTATTTCAGTCTTAACAGTTGTAAGTCTGGGTTGCAAGATTTAGCAAATAGATAGACAGGGCACTAGTTAAGTTTGAATTTCAGGTAAACAACAAGTAATTTTTTTAAAACTCCTTCATGAGACACACTTATAGTAAAAAATTACTCATTTTTTTAATTTGAAATTCAAATTTACCTGGGTGTCCTGAATTTTATTTGGCAACCCTACCTATAGTGGAACACTATGGCTTTAGGCCCTGGCCAGTAAAACTTGCAATCTAATTAAAATAAACCACTCCTGTTTGTGGCTGTGCCTCTTTGCTTCATGAATTTTAGGCCACTTTTTCCTTAAAAAGAGTAACTCAAATTGATTTGTCCATCTTCTGGTGGCCAAGATTCCAAGAAATAACTGTTGTGTGAAGCAAGGCCTGGGTGTTCTTTCACACATTCTCTGCTCATCCGATTTCGGTTGCTCTTCCTCCTGTGGCAGCTGTCCAAGTGTCCCGCAGCCACCTCTTCTCCAACCTACACTACCTACTTGCCATTGGCACGTTACCTCCATTCTAGAACTGTCTGATGGGTGATCCTGAAGAATTAGTTAATATAACATAGTTGGTACGTGTCCAAGATGAATGTTGCCCCAAAGCATATAGAGAACAGCTATATAGCGAGATTAACAAAACCATCACATTATTCCTATGATCTTCTGAAAACTAAAGTACTCTTAAAATAAAAGTGAAGTGATTCTCCATTGGCTGCTAAATAAGTACAAACTCTTTAATATGGGAAGAAATATCTCATGTTTCATTTCAATACATTTCAAACACTTAATGTCCATTATTTTCTTTCACAGCCTGGTGGTTCTCAGACCTGACTAAAAATAAAATCACCTGAAGAGACTAAAAACAAAGTATTGACGTCGAGGCCTCCCTCAGTCCACCGAGCAGAATCTCTGGCTGGGGTCCAGGCAAGCGTATTTTTAAAAAGCTCTTCAGGGCAGTCAGATGCCCAGTGAGGGCTGAGAACCACTGTCAAACCGTACTTCTCTCAGTTCCTTCTCCATCCCATAGTTTTTGCCTGTGGTATTCCCCCAACCTGAGATGCCACTTTATCATCCTGACTTATACAAACACTATCCATTTCAAATTATTTCCAAGAAAGCTTTCTGGAGTCCCAGTTATAGGTGAGAAGTCACTCTTCACCCTCCTGTGTTGTCTCAGACATATCCTTTTATTTATCTATATCTCTCATTACACTGTGGCACACATTGTGGCTGTGTATATGGTTGCATACGTATGGTGTATGTATATGTCCTGCTCTATGTATATGTCCTTGGGGTCAAGTGTCATATCCTGTTCAACTCTGAAACAGCCACAGCAGTGGTGTACCAAAGATATCTGACATCTGGAGTAGATCCTTTTTATAACATCCGCCTCCTCCATAAGACAACATTATTTTCGGTAATAATCATGAAAAGAAATGAATAATAATAATGGCCAGAAAAGAAATGCAGATGGTGAAAATCTTCCTGTTTGGAGCTTGATAGATGTAACTATGTCAGTAAAAAAAAAGAAAAATTGCCAATAAATATTCCCATACAAAAAGGGGAAATAGAATGAATTAACGAAGTTTTGAAAAAAGGGAAAAAAGACACATGAAGGAATACTGCCAAATGAGTGAGCTCCACAAGGCTCAGAGAATGATTTGCACTTTGCAATAATAGAATTGAAGTAGTTCAAGGTCTGTTTCTTTGTCTTTACAACCACAATGCTATCACCCTTTGTTCTGAATCTACTGCTTTAACACGGATCTACGTAGTATTATACAGGTTGGTGACCCGCTGAACCCACACAAGTACAAAGGACTCCAGACTCTTATGAACTCAGTCTCTAAACGCATGCATGCAGCTGAGTCTGCTGTCAGGGGCCAAGTGTGTAACTGGGAGTTCTCTGAATTAATCTCCAGGAAGAAGACAATGTTTACAAAAGGATAAGTAATAAAACTGTGCAAAGTTGAAGTTTACATATATATTATGTTGGTAACACTCAACAGTAACTGAATCAACTCTTTAGAACTTAGATCAGCAAAAGCTTTTAACACCATTTAGAATTTCTGGCACATAGTGATAATAAAAATTTAATTTAGTCGGTTTTATTATAATTTTACCATTTTCTACAAACGACACATGCCCTTATGACCAGCAGCTGGACAGACTGCTCCCAATGCCCTGCCCTTGGTCCCCCATTGATCTACCATGTCTAGCAAAATGGCATAAGCAAGGAGACTCACAGTAAGTGTTTGCGTTGACTTACATAGATCTTACTCTATAGTTTATGCCCCACATGGAGCACAGCAACCAGATTCTTGAGTGACAAGCTATCTTCTTGGCTTTCTTTTTTCCCCTTTTGACTTGAGTCCATTATTGGCTACTTTGCTACCCAAAATGAGAATGACTGGTGATAGTGATTATTAGCACATTCATGCAGCGATAACTGCATTCAGTAAGACAATAATGTTACTCTTAAAGAGTCTATACATAAAACACAGTGCTGAAGATAAGGCATTTTAGGTATGTTTAGGGAAAATAAGATATTTGCATACAGACACTTGAACAGGAACTAACCAATAATACAAGTAAAAATGCACAGACAAGAGATTTCATTGCTCAGTATAAAATCAAGTATCCGCTGAAAGTATTTGACAATAAATGCTATGAGTTTCGAGGAAAGAGACTCCATTCGGATTTGAGTCATCAGAGATGATTTCTTGGGCAGATTGAATATAAAGACGAAGGACAGAATGAAATTCCTCATCATTGTAGCCCTGATGCTCTTCGCAGGACTTATTCTAGGTCTTTAGAAAACCTCAGCCACTGGTTTTGTGAGCTTTAGTTTTTTTCCTCCTCTACTTTATCCCCTCTAGCAACTTCACCGACTTCAACATGCTCTTCCTCAAGGTTCCTCCTGGATCATTTTGAAGATATCTACTTCCATCTCTTCTATATTGCTCATTCTACCATCTCAAAACAGCCATCTCCAAGGCCTGGCCATCTCGTGGCACTATACAGCCTCTAAATCCTTTAGATTATGGAGCATTGCCTCTCATTAATCTCCACAATTCACACAGACTTCACTTAACTTCCTGTCAGCCTGAATTCCATGGTGGGCCACTTCTCTCAACTTAGTTTCTCTTCCCTCATCTATATGACAATAAATCCCAGATAAGCTCTCCCATCCTCGTCATAAATCCTCATCTTCTAAATTTTCAATTCTAGGCCCTAAGCAGTCCCAACCACTGCAGAAAAAGTCACATATTCAAGTTAACCCAGCACCACAGAATCACTCTTTCAACTGGGAAGTCAGTGATTCATTCACTCTTCTCTTATTAAATCCTTAGGATACACCAAAACTCATCCAGTCCCATGCTGCCCTCCCTCAATCTTGAATTTCATCATCCATTTTTACTGAGAAGATTCAGCCATTAAGAAGATTCCAATCCTTCCCCTACTGTCTTCATTGATGCCTTTATATCTACTCATCCTTTCGTCTCTGAAATAAAAAGATCTTCTTCTGTTGCACAGTTAACTGCTTCTCCTACTCAATCCTGTCTCTGCTATGAAGTTACTTCATTCCTTCCTCCTTCTCACGCACCTTAAAAAACTCCTTTCATGTTTCTTTTCCTTATACCTGCACTCAACATCAGAAAAACCCTTTATTTGATGTTTCTTTGTATCCTCAGTACTAAATCTCTCTTGAATGTCTGACTGAATCTGTTGCCTTGACATTACAAAACCATTTTTTACCCTCTTCAATCTGGTGCCTCTTCCCTCCCTTGAAACTGCATTCTCACAGGTTACAAATGTTCTCATTGTCAAGTTAGTACCATTTTTCTCTTTTTCTGGGACTTCTCTAGAGCACTTGACACTGCTGCCTCCCCTTCATCCCTGAGCCTCTCCTTTTTTCTGGCTTCCTATGATGGCATATTCCCTTGCATCTCTATTTTATTTTCCTCTTAAGCTTGTCTCTTTTCCAGGTTTATAAACACTAAATGTTAGCATGTTCTAAGGTTTAGTCATGAGTGCTCTAATCTCTCTCTTCTCCATAACATTCTTCTTTATTCTCTTGGGTTTCCACTTTCATTATTGTAACTTCCATTATTTTCTCATCCGACTGCTTAAACTTAATCCATTCCTTTTCTTCAGTTGCTTTTTTGGAGAGGCCCAATTGAGATTCGACCATTAGCTCCAATCCCTTGCAGGACGCTTGGTTTTGTCCAAAATTGCCCATAAGACATTTGGTCCACGTCAAAAGGTCCTTGCTATTTGGTCCAGTCCAAAACATCCATTAGACATCTGGTCCATAAGACATTTGGTCTACACCAAAAAGGTCCTTGACATTTGGTCCTGTCCAAAACATCCATCAGACAATTGGTCCATAAGACATTTGGTCTACACCAAAAGGTCCTTGACATTTGGTCCTGTCCAAAACATCCATCAGACATTTGGTCTATACCAAAAAAGTCCTTGACATTTGGTCCTGTCCAAAACATCCATCAAACATTTGGTCCATAAGACATTTGGTCCACACCAAAAGCTCCTTGATATCTGGTCATATTTGGTCCTGTCCAAAATGTCCGTGGAGACATTGGGTCCACACCAAAAGGTCTTTGATATTTAGTCCTGTCCAAAACCATTTGGCATGGGCCAAATATGCTCATGGACATTTTGGAAGGACCAAATGTCAAGGATCTTTTGGCATGGACCAAATGTCTTATGACCAAATGTCTTGTTTTGGACAGGACCAAATATCAAGCACCTTTTGATGTGGACCAAATGTTTTACGGATGTCTTGAATAGAACCAAATGTTTGTTAATTGCTCAAAACAAACCTGCTTAAAATCCACCCCTTCATTTTCCTTCTTAAACTAACTTTGCTTTCTGATGTTGATAATTCTGTCACTAGAAAATTTAATTTCCAAGTTGCTCAGATTTTGTACTTTGGAATTACCTTTGCATCTTTCCTCTTCATTCCACATATTCAGTGCAAAGAACCAGGGCATCCTCCCCACCTTTACCACTAATTAGCTATAGGACTTTTGGAAATTGCTTAATTTCCTGGAATCTCAGTTATCTTATCTGTAAAACAGGAATAAAATAATGCCCACATTTATGGACCTCACTGGTGAGTAGCGAGAATCAAAGATAATTAATTGAAAGCAATTCCAGATGCAAAGCTTTAAGCACACAAAACTGCTAAGTTCTATCTTCTTCCTTCATGTGGCTCTTGAATTAGCCCCATTCCACTCCTTCTATCAATACCCAAATTCAGCTCTCAGCTATCACCTCACACATGAATTACTGATAGAGCCTTATAACTCTCTTCTGGGGGTTCTTTTACTCTTCTTCCAGCTTTCTCCAGCCCACATCCCCACCACTATTGTCAACTTCTACTTCTTTATAACATCATGGATTCTCACTGCCTACAGAATGAAGCCCAGACTTCAAAGTTAGTTCTTCAAAGCCCATCACATCTAACCTCCAACTACGTTAAAGTCACTCCTAATACTTGTCCATAGATAGCAATATATAGTTGAATTCATCTTGCCCTTTCTTGATTCAGTGCTTCTGTAAAATCATAATACCTCTTTTCCATGTGAAATGTCATGTCCTCTTCCTCTTTGCTTAGGCACAGCATAGCACTCTTTCAAGACTCTGCTCAAACACTACCTTTTTAATGAAATTCCCCCTGATTAATCTCTCTTTCTTAAGAATTTTACTGTACCCAACTGCACCCTTTATTCAGCATTGATCATAACTTTGATGCTCATTTTATGATTATTGAATTCATATGTGGCTATTTGGACTTTAAAATTTTTATTTTCTTTATTTCCACATATATGATAAGCTGGCAAATATGATTATACATAGGGTGACCATATGACATTAGCCAAATTAGGACACTTTTGAGAGTGAATGAGAGAACCATTAACCATTATATCAGACAACAGACATGAACTAGGACGGCAGAGGGCAACCTGGGATGGGTGTTTATCCTCTGTGATATTAAGAGCATCTAACAGATTGCATTGCACAAATAGGAGCTTTAGTTTTGTCTGATTTTCCATGATACAACCTGAGAAGATTCCAGTCATCTTTAGCATTAGCCTTAGTTCACAATATCATGTTGATACTACATTTGGCACTATCTCTTGATTTTTTGAACCACATTGCCACAACTCATGTTTTCTACAAACATAGAGTAATAATTTGCCATTAGACAGGCAATTTACTCCAGGGAAAAGTAATTTTGCAGTGAGGGTGCCAACAGGCCAGCTTGCTGTTGCGCAGTGACTTGGTTAAAAGACAAGATAATGCTGCTCTGGTCATAAATGTTCTAATAAAAGTCAAATGTGAGTTAGTGCAGCTCTGTACAACAGTAAGACTGGCTGTGTTCCTTGAGAGGTTGTTCTCACCAAGTTACTTGTATCTGAAGCATCAATGTGTTTCTAAGTGAGGTCAAAGAAAAGTTGGCAAGTTGAGCTCTAATTAGCCATGACCTTAGGAGTGGTGAATAGGGAGCTATTTTCTACCCTGAAGGGATTGTGTGCTTGAATCCGCATTTAATCACAAGGTTAGAAAACAACCCAATACAATGATTTATGCCATCTAATCCACGAGTGGACACTATTCATCCAACGATTTAGAGTAACGTTTATCAATCGAATCATGGCAAAAACAGACCTGTAATGTTTGACTGGTATTTCATGATATGTTAATTTTTGTAGGTTTAAATTAAAAGTTTTAGAAAAAAATTTAAAAGGAAGATAGCAAACTTTTTACTTATTTAAGGTACTATGTTGAAAAATGGATATCCATAATGGTGTATCTTTTTCATATTTGAGAAACTTGATCCATTTATTTTGGAATTTATGATACATACTATCTCTTGTCAAATCAATTCAGAAATTGCAATAGAAAACATAATTATGATCCTGAGAAGGGGAACAATTTAGCATCAATATGGCAGGAAAATAAAAGGTAAAGAATATTTGCTATAGAAAATCAATTGTAGCGGTATTACAGATGCAATTATAATTATGTTTTCATACAATGTTATAATTGACCAATATCAGTGTTTAATCATCCTTACTTAGAGCCTCTAGTAATGTTCATTACTGTCCTTTACAAGATTCTTGCAATTTCTACAAAAGCTTAGTTGAGAGTGCCAGACATTCATCCCGTGATACAGAAGTACTGATAACCATTTTACTGATATTATGTGAGCCAGGTTATAGTCCTGGTGGGAACTCCAATGTTTACAACATTTTACAAATGAGAAAAAGAAATAAAAAAGCAAGATGTCTGAGATAGACCAATTAGAACCTATAAAGATGACTGTTTTTATTGCACAATCGATGGTATTATATCCAGGGCTGGATAACATGGTTTATGAATTATTTAGATCACTTGTTTTTCCCGTCCTCTTTCAATTTAGATAACTCACCAACACTTGCTTAAGAAAAGAGAGTAGGGATGGGGGATAAATGAACCCCTCCAATAAATACAAGAAGGTAGGGGTGGGAGATTGAATACTTCCAATAAATCTTGTTATTTATATAATTTTTGGCTGACATTAATGACTATTTTTAAAAATAGTGCTTTTAACATTGAGCAGATAAAGGTCGTTTGGGAGTCAGCAAATTCAGTTTCAATTCCTGATTGAAAGTTTGAGGAATTGACCAAAAGTCACAAAGTTAGTAAGTTAAAAGCTAGAATTTACACAAGGTCTGCCCATTTGCCCTGTACTCTTTCTGCTGCATTTTACTGGTTCCTGGTTCTGTTACCATCAAATACCAAGGTCTTAAGCAAATCACTTCCTATCTCTTGTTATCCACGTTTTCATGTATAAAATGAGAAAGTGGACAAACACCGATTCTTTACCTAGTATGAGCCTATAACCTCCAGCCAGCCTTAACTGATAAATATATGCCAATAACTTTTTAAGGGCAATATTCTTTTATCAATGCCATTATTTTAATTTTATGCATTTAAAACACACTGTGAATGACTCAACCATAATATTGCAATAAAATTTACATTAAAAATGTCTGAATACATCAAATCCTATAACATCAATGTTGCAATTTAAAGAATTGTTTATATTTTCAAGCATACAAATGTTTTTTCAGGAAAATGGGCTTTTATTTCTCTTTTGGTGAGACACACAATGCAAAAAGTTGTGAACCACTGCATTTGATTTTTCCTTAAGTTTCCTGCTAACTTCACCTTTCTAGCATTTCATGCTTTCGTTTATTGAAGTTCCACTTGGATTATTTGAGATGAGACTCTTTATTCGACAATATTTATGAAGCATTGTGTGTGTCCTTGGGGATAAAAACAATGAATGAGACAGATGTGTTGTCCCCTGGAGCTCCCATATTCTCATTAAAGTTCACCAAGAAGTCACAACGAGGAAAGTCCTTCTGATTTTGTTTTAAGCTCACTCCCTTAAAAGCACTGATAGTCAATTCCACCTATTAACCAGACTTAATGGAAACAAATTTCTCTCTCATAATCTCTGGCTACTTATTTGTCCCACTGAAACACCATATATCATTTCATCTTAAAAATAGATATACACTAAATTTTCAATTACCCTAAATATATTCTGCTAAATAGATTTTAGAATTGGTAAACAAAAAAAAATTAAATCCCAAAATATGATTGTTTAGTTTTTTAAAATGTTTTATTTTGGGGCTGGCCCCGTGGCCGAGTGGTTAAGTTCGCGTGCTCCGCTGCAGGCGGCCCAGTGTTTCGTCGGTTCGAATCCTGGGTGCGGACATGGCACTGCTCGTCAGACAACGCTGAGGCAGCGTCCCACATGCCACAACTAGAGGAACCCACAATGAAGAATACACAACTATGTACCGGGGGGCTTTGGGGAGAAAAAGGAAAAAATAAAATCTTTAAAAAAAAAAAAGTTTTATTTTGCTTTTTCCTTCTTGTACTTCTATAATTTCTTATAAACAATATTTCTCTTGCATAATTTTCTGTCATTACAAGCTGTTTTTTCCCCCAACAATCTCTTTACTTTTACATTTGGATTAGTCACTATAAACATATTTATAACCTCAGCTTTCTTTTGATTTGGTTTTGCCAACATCCTCAATAATTTTTAGTCCATCTGGTTCCTTTTGTTTATACCTTTCCTAAACAAATTCTAATGCGACTATACTGTTTGCCAAAACACACCCAGCCCAACAATTTTTCCCTGATTTTTCATTATTCTAATGAATTTCTTATGTGGCTTTACATCCACTAGATGATAACTATTTTCTCTATTAAGAATCCTTCTTTTTAAATTTTCTCAATGGGTTAATAAATTGGAATGTATTTCTTGCTCACATTATGGTCCAAGACAAGTGTTCTCATAGGCCGGCAACTTCCTCCCAAGCCTGGCTCAGGCTTCCTCCATCTTGGCCTCTCCATTCCCTGGGGACTGTGTGCAGCCAGTTGGTGGAACAGGAGGGAAGGTATGTAAAAGGCACATCCAGTTCTTAAAAGCCTTGGCTTAAAAGGCACCTATCACTTTCTATTGTGACTAGTAGTCATATGGCCACACTCAGATGCAAGAGAGCATGGAAAAGGTAATCCTAAACTGTGCAATTACTTACCAGTCACAAACCTCTTCTATGGAGCTGGGAACATGAATTATGGTGAATAGTCAGCCATCTGTGCTATAACACTCATCTCTCTCTTTTTTTAAAGATTTTATTTATTTTTTTCCTTTTTCTTCCCAAAGCTCCCCAGTACATAGTTGTATATTCTTCGTTGTGGGTCCTTCTAGTTGTGGCATGTGGGACACCGCCTCAGCGTGGTTTGATGAGCAGTGCCATGGCAGCGCCCAGGATTCGAACCAACGAAACACTGGGCCGTCTGCAGCGGAGCGCGCGAACTCAACCACTCGGTCACGGGGCCAGCCCCAGCACTCATCTCTTTTTAATGGTTTATATGAGGCTTAGAGATTTATAAATATAAGACCCTTAGCATAATATATGCAATAATAAGTAATATCTAGTATTATTACTTGTAACATTATTATAATTTTACCACAATAAATGGGAGCTTAGACTGTACATAAATAAATTATGCACATTATTATATAATATATTATATAAATTACAATGTGCATATTAAATAACAATTGCATTTTTAATTAATTTTTAATTGAGGTATAACTGGCATCTAATATTATATTGGTTGTATATTAGCGATTACATGTAAAAAATAAGTGGAGCAACATATAGAAACATATAGAAAAAATATTGTAAACATTTTCCAAGCATTTCCAAAATTTTTGTTGCCAGAGGAAGCAAGTTGAAACATGAGATGCATGTGACAGCAATAATAGCCACTTTCAAATGCACAAAGGGCAGTCATATGGGTTTAAGTGCCCAATTTTTTCTTTCTTTTTAAAAAAGTCATCCAGTGATTTCACTAGGATGTCTTAATGTCGGTTGTTTTCAGCCAATAATACGCAGTGTTTTCTTTCAATGTTTAGATTCTTTTTTTTAAGGTTTCAGGAACTTTAAAAATAATATAGTTTGTAGTATTCATTTTTTTCTTCTTTTGCTTTTGTTTTCTTCTTTAGGGATTCCAATTACTCATACACTGGATCTTCTTTGCAAACCTTCAATATTTGTCATTATCTCTCAAATCCTTTTTATCTCCTTCTTCAGCTCTTTTCAGCTTTAAAAATGCTCTTTCCTTTAACTTAAGGTTAAATTTAAGATTTCCTCAAAGGCTTTAAGACTTGTGTTTATTTGCTCTTCTGTTATTTTAGTTTTTTCCTCATTTCCAACATGATTTTTTTCTTTTACTTCTAATTCTCAAGGATTTTCACCACATTTTTTAGTTTATCTGATACTAATTTGTGTTGTTCCTTAATGTTTTGCATCATTTTCTTATTGCTTTTTAGCTAACTTTGAAATAGTACTTTGGAGTTTTCAAGAGGTTTTTTTAAGCATGTGCTTCTGATATGCTTTCATGTCTGTGGGGATATTATTCTGCTCTTTAGTTTCTTTACATTATAGTATCATTGCCTGGGATTTCACTTCCAAATTTTCTTTTGCTCATTTCTGTGTGAATTTCGTTTCTCTAAATTTTTAGAAGGAGGGTTGCTTCAACTAACATTTATAGCTTCAGAGTTCTCTCTTCTGTGGTTCTTTTTTGTATTAAAAACATGCAATTTTTTGCTTTCTGATATTTCCTGACTCTGTTCCCTTCTCCAACTTTTTTTTTTTAATGAGAAAGATCAGCCCTGAGCTAACATCTGTTGCCAATCTTCCTCTTTTTGCTTGAGGAAGGCTGTCCCTGAGCTAACATCTGTGCCAATCTACCTCTATCTTGTACATGGGATGCCACCATATCATGGCTTGATGAGTGGTGTGTAGGTCAGTGCCCGAGATCCAAACCAGCGAACAGTGGGCTGTTGAAGCTGAGCAGGTGAACCTAACCACTATGACACTGGGCTGGCGTCCCCAACTTTTATATGAACCTTTTTATTTTTTTCATCTCTGTTGTCCCTATCCTACTCAATTTCATTCCACTTCCAGGGTTTTCTCCTAGCGTGTACACTATCATGGACAATGGCTCTGGTAGGTCAGTTTTGAGAATTCCTTGGGCTATACCGCTCCAGACTCTTCAGAAATTCTTACACAAGTCCCACGCACTCACCTGCAATTGATGTTGGTACCTGCCCTTCCTTCTTTCTGCTACCATTCTCACGTTAGCCTGCTGTATTTTCTAGCTAATGCTCATTGGCTATTTTGTGGTTCTTCCGTTTTCAGGCCTGCTGGACACCTTGCTGCTGCCTTTTGCCTTCTCTCACACAGATGCTGACAACATTCAGGTCTTGTGGATATTGGTGGTTTGTTATCATCTGCTGTATTTGAGGGTTCATAATTATATTTGGACAGAAGCTGTCAACTAGTTTTGTTATAAATGTTATAAATGTTGTAAATGCTGTCCTTAGGTTTCTGGCTTTGATATCCAGTTGTTTTCTCTGTTTTCACCTGGTGATTTCGGAATAAAAAAAACTTATGCTGCTACCACCACTACCAACTCCCTAGGATCTTCCATTACTTACTAGCTTTTGATATCTGAAGGATTCTTTGTGCATTTACTGTTAAATCACATCATTCACTACTATAAAATTTTTCACCAAATTGATTTGAATGAAAACATTACTGAAAACATTCATAGTAATGAAAATATACTCGACTATTGTACCTACTTTTCATTGAAAAAGAGAACAATATAAGCAGTTGTTAGACTATGTGCTGAGATGAATGAATATATGTATAATACATACAATATACATTATATGTGTTAGGCTTATAAGACAGTAAAGCAAGGCAGATAGTCACCTGTCTCTTTATTACTTGGTGGTCAGTAAGAGATAATGCTGTATTTCCTTACCTGGAGATTCGTGGAGGAAAACTGACTAAGTAGTTGCAACTCTCCTTTTAGCTCCTCCTGATCAAGGTGGGGGATCTACACTCTCTGTCAGGGAAACAAGTCTGTGCCTGTCTGGAATGTGACTAAGCTGCATCCTTTATTGGCACGTGGGAGTTTCGACGCGAATGAAGTCTGCTATAGTCATGAGGACCAGCAAGAAGCAAAAAGGCACTTTGTTCATCAGCAGCAATTATAACATAAAGACATTACTGATCACTGATTAGAATAAAATAGGAACACGGAAAATGCCAACTTAAATTTCAGAAAAAAATTTAAAGTGTAAATATTTAAAAATTCTCTAAGGCCACTGAAGAATGCGAGAGGGAAGGAAACAAGATAACAGAAGTGATTTGGAATGGCCAGAGCTTACACGTCAAAAGCCAAAAGCTCTTGGAATAGTCTGAGTCCTAGAAGAAAGAAAAAGATGGAGATAGAAAGAAAAACAAGGAAGAGTTTGTTTCTAAGTGGAAAATGCCAAGTATATTTTGCCTCTTATACCTATTTAAAGAAAGCATGCATATTTAACTGTCATCTTCTCTTGGTAAAATTTAAGAAATTGTTTGAGGAGAGGACTATGGGAGAAAGCAAAATATAGTACTTTGTATCTCTGCCTCTATGTTACTTTCTTATGTTTCAAGTAATGCCTTATTGGGAAAGAGTTGTTTAAGGCACTTTACATCAGTTGTTGCTTTCCTGATAAATACCTTTGTTTTTATGCAGACTTTTTACTAAAACCAAACTGGAGCCTTGTTTGCCCTACAGCGACATGAACATGAAATCTATGCATTACCCAATACTACCAACTTCCTTAAAAGGTGAGAAGTTGGTAGGTCACCCCTCCTCTCAGATTATTACCTCATAAATAGTGATATTCTCTGGATAGGAGAGCTATAGTCTTCCTCATTGTGTGGGTATGTGTTTTACTTCTTCACATTTGGTTTCTCAAAACATAAGATGTCTTCAAAAACTGTAAGTATGTACAACATGCCTTCTAGTTTACTTTGCTATTTTTGTATCTTTCTGAAACATATACAAGTTTGGGGGGGGGGGCACCAGGATATCCTAGCTTGCAGGGACAGAGTGAACCTTAAATTCACTCTACCTCAACCACTTAGATGATGCTTAAAAGAGCTCTAGGAAGTTCTTGGTAAGGGGACTTCTTGCATGCTTAAGTAACCCTGGTGATGAAGAGCTCATCACTCGAGCCTCTGAGTACTATCTCTGAGTCCCTCTGATTATTAGAAAGTCTTTACATTGAGCCCATATTCGTATCTTCATAGCTTCTTCCCAGAGAGCCTCATGTCCAACCCTCAGATCCATCCAGAACAAGTCAGATACCTCATTCATAGGACAGTCCATTAACACTGGTGGGGAGCTATCGTGCTCCTCCTTCTATACTTTCTCTGCTAGAACGTCTCCTTTCTTTCATCTGTTCTTGGCATAAGTCAGAATTCTTTAACATTCTTACTCACTCTCCTCTGAACACATTGTAGGTTCAGCATGTTCCTCTACAAGGATGAGATGCAGAATGAACCCTATTACTTTTGGTGAGATGCCTTCCCGCACCTCATGAAACACGTCGAATATTTTTAAATTGACAGCCACATGCTATAAACTATAAATTTTGAGATTATTTTTCACTAAAATTGAATATTCTTTACCTATCCTCATGACACATCAAATTTTCTCCATATTAAACTTGTACATATTCAAGATTCAAGCCCAATTACAAGCTACTAATACAAATATTTTAAGATACAAACACAAATATTTCAAGGGGAACGTGAAAAACTAAGAAAAAAAGTGATATGTGACATAAACATCAGATATAAAACAAAAAAAAATCTGATATACAATTAAGAAAACATTAGTCCTGGGGCTGGCCTGTTGGCATAGTGGTTAAGTTCATGCATTCTGTTTCAGTGGCCCAGGGTTCACGGGCTCAGAACCCAGGCACAGACCTACACACTACTCATCAAGCCACGCTGTGGTGGCATCCCACATACAAAATAGAGGAAGATGGACATAGATATTAGCTCGGCAAGTCTTCCTCAAGCAAAAGGAGGAAGATTGGCAATGGATGTTAGCTTAGGGCCAACCTTCCTCAAAAAAAAGAGAAGAAAAGAAAAAGAAAAGATTAGATCTTACTAGAACCCTAGAATTTTACATTGCAGTGAGATTTTGAATAATTGTTACAAATTTATTTTCTTTTTAGAGAAGAAAATGTTTTCTCCTTTTAACAAAACAAGTATCATTTCTCCTTCAAAGTCTTTGCCAAGGATAACACTTGGCACAGTCAGTGTTCAAAAAAAAATTTTTTTTGAACAGATGAATGGTTTTTCCATTAAAATATAAATATTGTAGTTAGCTGAAAGTTGAGAAGGTAGAAACTAATAATTCTGACTCTGTATTCCCTTACTATGTGATGTAAGAAAAATTGTTTTAATTTTGAATTGAAAATTATTTTGTTTATATTAAGAAAGTTTTTATAGAGGCATCACTTCAAGAAAATAGAGCAAAATAATCTTAATCTACTCGCAAATTAGAAATACCTTTGGCTAAACGCTTCTAATAGAATTACAAAGAGCATGATTACTTGTTTCATTTGAAATACAATTTTTTTACATTTCTATTCTCTAAATTTTTTAACCTCCTTAACTCAAACTTAAAGTTTTAATTTTCTTACAATCACAAATCATTCTAGTATTATTTATAAACCAAACCATGTCAAAATAATCAACTTATTTAGCTCAGTTGTTTCGTATTTCTGCCAGAAAAAAATTACACTATGTGGAATTATGGGAAAAATAATCTTATAATTGAATACATTCATTATTATTGTGAAGCAATAATTACTGCTAAAATTAAAGTTTCCATTCTTTCTTTCCAGAAACAAAAAGACTTAAGTATTTATTTTAACAAAGAGCAGTTACCAGAGTCACAAGGAAGAAATTACTCAACACTTGGTACTGTAAGTGGAATAATCTTCTTTTAAAGAGGTAACAGGAGAAAAGGATCAGAATGCCTAAAACATACATCATGTACTTAAAATGACATAATTCAGGTTTACAGATGACCAAGTAAATTGTAGCTCTGCAGGTTTTTATTTATTTATTTGACTCTTTCATCCACTATGAGCTTCCCTGTGGATATTTTCTATACAAAATACATATATTATATATACATATACAAGTATATATACATATATAATATATTTCATGGCCCTATACACTATTAAAAATAAGGTTAAGGAATGGTAATTAAGAAGGAATTAGAGCAGAGAACTCAGTCAAGTATTAAATATTTTATTCAATATTTTTGATAATTCTTCTCAATGAAGAGAAGAAAATATTTCATTAAATTAGAAACACTATTTTAGTTTTAGAAATTTAAATGAAAATACGTTAGCCAAAAAAGTAAATTAAAGATGACATCAATAAAAGGAATCTTATTTTGGTGATTATATATATAAGGGAATTACCATGAACTTGAACTGAAGTCTCAAAACCTGTCAGTGATGTATACGAATAAAAATCCAGCATCTTAGAATAGAAAGTGAGGAAAGAAAACCACAGAAGTACAAAGAGTGTCTTTCTTTGTTTAAAAGCAAACCATTTTCACCTATTTTTCCCTGTATTTTGCTATGTTTCTGGAAAGCTGCCATCTCATAAAACGGCTTTTCTAATAAGGGTGTCAAACCATTTCAGTTAGATTTCACCTAATCTTTCCTTCCTTGCAGCAGTCCATCAAAAGTGAATGCCATCTTTTGCCTCTTCTAAGAAAATGAAAATAAGAAATATTTTCTTTCTATAAATCATCTTTTCCTTGTGTTTTCTTGAAGACTGAAATAAGACTAAGAAATACCATAAGAGCAAAACTCAGTTACAAAAAAAACATGTGACTTCAAGATAAAAAAAGCTTCATGGGTCTATGAAACGATTTCTCTATTTACTATACAGGTTACTCAACGGATCGTGTCTTGCCGACTCACAAGTGCTATTCATCTAGCAGCTGCAAAGCAAGACGCCAAACTTTCAGTCAACACTTTTTCTCCCAGCAACAGCTTTGACTCCCTGCCTGGCTCCTTTCCTCTGGCTTCTTTCCTGGTGGCACTATTGATTGCCAGGAAAAGTTGAGGACCACAGCTCCCTGTCTTTCCTTAATCATATTCTCCATGGGTCCTTGTTATCCACAAATATTTCTTGGGAGGGGCATCCCTTGAGTGGCAAACCGCTCAAGACTGTTGTGATGCTGCTGCCATAGCACGCAACCTACAGGGCCAAGATGAGGCGTCTTGAGTTCAAATCTCGACTCTGAAATGCGGTGTTACATGACCCAAGCGAACTGTCTCACCATGTGGGCTTTCTATTTTTACTTTGGAGCTGACTCCAACAAAGGTGTAGAAAGGACACTTCCCACTTAGGTTCCAGGAAAAGAGAGCTCTCGTGGTTTGGATTTATCTGGATTTTACAGCATCGAGAGCCATGCAACTGGGGTGCCAGAGATGCATAAAGCACCAGAAGAAATAAGAATTGTCTTCTAGAATGTTGGTTGAAGTTTGGGTGGAATCATTTTTTATATCAAGCAAATGTTTCTATGTTATAGAGTACGGTCATGCATTGCTTGATGATTGATCTGAGAAATGTGTTGTTAGGTGATTTTGTCATTCTGCGATCATCATAAAGTGTACTTACACAAACCTAGATGATATAGCTTACTATACACCTAGGCTTTATGGTACTAATCTTATGGGACCACTGGCATATATGCGGTCTGTCATTGACCAAAATGTCATTATGTGGTGCATGCAAAATTCATGCAAGTTTTTAAGATAAAACATAAAACCCCCTTGGGCTGGCCAGTGACGCAGTGGTTGAGTTCATGTGCTCAGCTTCCATGGCCCGGGGTTCACAGGTTCGGATCCTGGGTGCAGACCTATGCGCTACTTATCAAGCCATGCTGTAGTGGCATCACTCTTACAAAAAACAGAGGAGGGTTGGCACAGATGTTAGCTCAGGGTCAATCTTCCTCACCGAAAAAAAAAAAAACCCACAAAAAGCCAAGGAAATGTATTTGAAGTAGATACTTTTGGAATTCATAAACTTTGTTCTGGAAAAGTTACAGAATCCCTTGGTTGCACGCATGCTGAGGTTTCGTTTTGAAATTCTATGATTTTGATGATAAAAAATACTGCACACTGCCACTATAGGCACATATTTTGGTTCCCTGGAAATAATAAGAATTTTAAAGCATGATATGAACAATGACTGGTATTGAGACATTTACATCCAAATTTTATTGTGAAAACCATTGTGTAACTTTTAAGTCAAATCCGTATGCACAATTTAAGAATGGTGAGACTGTTTTGTCCTTCAAGAAAGTTAACTGTTTTGGAAAGCAGTCTTATTTATTTATTTTAATTGTTTTTACACATATATACCTAGAACTCTATAAAGTCTTAAATTATAAAATGCTGATGATAATCACGATCATAATCATCATCCAACTTATTACCAAACTACAGGTTCAGGCACAAAGATCATGAGAAACTCTTATATCCTTGGTTATTTGACTAATAATATCTTATTGCTCAAAAAAGGTAACAATTTCTCCAAGCATTTTGGGAAGACTGCCTCTTTTGTAAAACTAAACATTCAACTTGAAATCTATACCTTGCTTAAAACATGTTTATCATCTGTCTCCACCCCTAGAATGTAAGCTGCATGAAGGCAAGGATCGTCTCTTGTCCATTTTGCTTACGTCTGTATCTTGGGTACCTGACACATAATTGGAGCTGAACAAATTTGAATAAATGACTGAATGAATGGTCAACATATCAGACAGCTTTGTCAGCCATCCCAGGGAGATGGCTCCTCCTCAAGCTTCTAATTGCCCTCTCCTGTCCCCTGTGCTGAAAATCCCTCGATTGCCTACTTTCAAAAAACGTGGAGAGAATCAGACTTTCTTTCTAATCCCCTCTTCTCTGCAAGATTTTCTCTAAAACCAGCATTGTCCAATAGAAGTACAGTGTGAGCCATAGTCACAATTTTAAGTGTCGTAGCCACAGTAAAAAAATTAATTTTAGTAATATATCTTATTTAAACCAACATACTCAAGATATTTCCATTTCAATATATAATTAATATAAACATTACTAATGATCTATTACACATTCTTTTTTTTACTCAAACTTCAAAAACTGGTGTGGATTTGACATGCACCACATTCCAGATTAGCCATATTGCAAGTACTCAATAGCCGTGTATGGCTAGTGGCTACCTCATTGACAGCATGCTTTCTGCCTGTCTTTTCTCCAATCCTCAGAGAAAGAATTATAACCTATTTAAAGGCAAACTCCATTGCCATTGCACTATCTCAGCACCCTCTTGAAATGCGAGGGGTATTGTGCCTTAAATTGTTGCCTTATTCCCCACCATCTTTAAATGGCTCCTCTGTACCAATTTCTTTCTCTCTGAGGATGTTTTCAGTAACACTTTACAGCACGAGCAGCAGGATGAGCTATTCTTAGTTTTTACATTCCTATTATTTAAAAAAACCCTCTAATATTTTACTCATAGAATCTATTTTCCAAGATATTGATCATCTTTATCATTAGGGTCATATCCACTTCTCTTCATTTTTATTAATATAGAACAGTCAAATCTGCACATAAATGTCTAAATACCAGCCAGTATTTAAAATCCTAAGAAAAATCATGGGCAGTGTTCAACATGAATTTTTTTGATTAAGATTGCTAGTCTAAATTATCCTATTATAGTCCACATAGAATCCTTTTATAGGACCTTTTTTTATATGACTACCACTTCATAATATTATTTCTCGATCGTCAATTAGATTACATTTTATATATCTTACTTAAAAATCTTAAATAGTGATATGTGATAGTATTCAATGGTGCAAACATTTATCTCTGTAGCCCATGTTCATGCAACAATGAAATTTATTAAGAATCACAGAATCTATGCCTAGAAACATTCAGCAAACACTAAATTTAATGTAGAACTTAAAGGCGTAGGTCATTCTTCCAAAGAGAGAGTAGTTTTATCAAAATATATTAAAAATGAAGGAACGTGCTTATTTGAATACTTGTTCTCTGCTATTTTGTTTCAAGATAATGAAGGTAATTTTTAAAAAGATTTTAAAGCACATTAGTCATTCTTGCATAATATGATGGATGTTGGTCAAAATCAGGTATCGTTTTGAAAATTACTGAGAAAAGCCAGACCGGTAAACACAAAATGAAAGCCATCTAGCAAAAAGTCAAAGAAAATGCTCAGTGGGAAATCTGAAGAGGATGATGGAGAAATACAGAAGTTAAGTTCATGAAAGTAGATTACTCTGCCCGAGTGAGTAAAGGCTGAATGTCTTAGGAGAATGGAACTCTTGTACCTGATGCTGTATATGAAGACACGGGGTGTAAACAGTCCATTCAATTATTGTTTAATTACACGTATATGGGGTGATTTGCTTTATCACCAAAGCCTCCTGACTCTCATCTACTTTTCTCTTGATTTTAGTAATTTTATTGCCTTTATTGCCTTACTCCGTATAAGGATGTATTTCTAGATTTTAATTCCCATTTTATCTTATTTTCTTCCCACAAACAAGAAGTTTGAAAGCTAACACCTATGTAAATACTTTGTACGAGGAAGAGTTTGTGTCCACAAAATGTATAATAACTGGTGTATATTTTCTGTAAGAACAAAACACACAGATAATAACCACTCTCATTATCTTCACTAAAAACGCCAACAGCAACAATAGCTACATCAATTGGTGTACATCTCTGGGCAATGATTTTGCCAATATTTCTTAAGAGTCTTTAAACTGTTTCTTTCCTTTGGTTCTACTGTCGGGAATCTGTTTTAAAGACACCATGTACATCCTTAGATATACATCTTCTTATATTTCTATATACAGTGAAAGAAGAAAACCCTTCACACACAGAGCGGCAGCATGGCCTAGTGGTTAAGGGTATGGTCTCTGGAGATTCTGGGCTCAAATCCTGACTTCTCCACTGACTAAATGCACGTTGTTGAGAGAGTTAATTAAATTCTGTGCCTCAGCTTCCTCATCTATGAGATAGAGATAATCTTAGTACCTCACGGGGTCTTCATGAGGACTAAATGAGGCAATAAGTATAAATCATTTCCACTAGTGAATTTAATAAATGTTTGCTGTAATCATTATTATGTCCATAGTGGGATTAACTGTAAGAGCAAAAAAATGGGAAGAGCCCCAATGCTCCACAATATGCGATTGCCTGCATGAACTCTGATCTATCCACTCAAGGACAAAGTCATTAAATTTCATCACAGTGTACACAGTGTAGAGCACAAGAACAAATTCCTACATGTGTTTAATGCAGTCTGGATTTCATTGTGAAATACACAAGATACTCACTGGGTCACATTTTAATATCACAGAAATTGGGATGTGTTTTATGGTCAAGGGCATGTTACAGTGTAATGGGTACTGTGTGATGCATCTTACATTTGACGCAGTCTGTGGCAGACAGAATAATGGCCTCCCCAAGATGTCTATGTCCTAATCACCAAAACCTGTCGATGTCACCTTACATGGCAAAACAGACTTTGTAGATGTGGTTAAATTAAGGACCTTGAGATGGGGAGATTATTCTGTATTATCCATGTGGGCTCAAAGTAACCACAAGAGGCCTTACAAGAAGGAGGCAGGGGGGTCAGAGTTAGTGGTAGAAGATGCGATGACGGAGCAGAAGTTGGGATGATGAGAAGGGACAGCGAGCCAAGAAATGCATGAGGCCTCTAGCAGCTAAAAATGGCAAACCATTCTCCCCTGAAGCCTCCAGAAGGAAGCAGCTCTGCTGACACCTTAACTTTAGCCCAGTGAGACTAATTTTGGACTTCTGACCTCCAAAGCTGTAAGATAACGTGTGTGTTGTTTTAAGCTACTAGGTTTGTAGAAGTTTGTTACAGCAGCAATAGGAAACTAACACACAGTCAAACTGGGTGAAATAAGGTTATTTTTTCACTTCTAGGCAGTGTTAGACCCTCAGTGAATTCTGAACACCACTTGACAGCGGAAGAGGCGATCGATATAAAGCTATTGAATGAATGTTCAAATCAAAATAATGTTTACAAAGAGTTCATAATAAAACAGAAAAATGTTATTTGATTAAAAAAATTAATTTGCATTTCAGTGAAGTCACTACTATACTAAATGGGCAAACATAATATTATGCATATGAAAATTCCAGAAGAAAATAAATTAAAATAGTAATACTGATTGTGTCTGCATGTTGGGACTGTAAATGACTTTGCTTTTTCTTCCTTTACATTTCTGCAAATGTTCTCTATTGAACAAGTAGTGCTTTCATCATGGAAAAAAGCACATCGATTTAATTTTTTAATTTTTCATTAAAAAGTAATATGGAATATAAAAAGCAATTTACATGATGTGGGTAAACTCAATCTTTTTATGCACCAATAACACTGACTTAATTAGTAATTTACAACCTTCAACTTCAGTCTTCAACTGCAGTCATCACGGATCTATGTTTTGATTTTGCCAACATGGGGCAGCTTTAATAATAGTAAAGTTATGATTATCATCTTCAAAAGTCATCTGGCAAGCAGCCCCTGTGAGCTGCCTGAGGAGAGCAGGGTGTCAGAGAGGTAGTGATTGAAGCAGAAATTGGCAATTGATTCCACAGCAAGGAAAAAGGCGAAGAGGAGGAAAGTTGAGGAACCTGCCGAATGATTCTGCTTCACCCGAGTGTGGAAAGATGAGAGAGTCCTTCCTGAAATTTTGGCCTTTCACCTTGGAGAAATGATTCCACCACTCTGAGCCTCAATCTTTTCCTTTGTGTTATGAGGGTATAAAACTAAATTATCTCTGAGATTCCTTCTAGCTTTAAACATTCTATAAAGACATGTGTGCGTATACACATACAAACACCTGCCTCCACATCCCCCCATACACACAACACACACACGGACATATAGACTCTGATTACAAAACAATGAGACCAGGGGCCAGCCCCGTGGCTGAGTGGTTAGGTACGTGCACTCTACTTCAGCAGCCCAGGGTTTCGCCACTTCAGATCCTGGGCACGGACATGGCACCGCTCATCAGGCCATGCTGAGGCCGCGTCCCACATGCCACAACTAGAAGGACTTACAACTAGAATATACAACTCTGTACTGGGGGGCTTTGGGGAGAAGAAGGAAAAAAAAGAAAGGCTGGCAACAGATGTTAGCTCAGGGCCAATCTTTTAAAATAAGTAAATAAATAAATAAAACAATGAGACTGAATCAAAAAGGCAAACGTCAAAAAAAATACTTCCATTACTCTAGTCTCACTTTGTATTCCTACAGGGGCTGCCGAGAATTGGTGTGAACTAGGTCCTTTGCCTGTGTAATCTACTACTAATACCATCATCATCAGATATTTCACAGGATCTTCTTTTTCACAATGTCAGAAAATAAACCATACAGTGTATTAAAAGGCTTAAATATGTGAGGGGTTTCAGCAGTGGCCTGCTGTCTGGTTTTCGCTGAAGCTTTACAGCTTGTCATTTGTTAGCTCTTGGAGAAATGCATCCATGACCTCAGGAAAATTTTCTTTCTTCCATGAAAATCAAGCACATTAACAAAACTTAATAACAGCTTTCCAACCAAAGGCAGTGCCTGACAATTTCTCAGTTATGATTTTAAATGAGGACATCATTTCTGAAATACGTCATATGTGAAATTTTAGTGGAAGTCTGAAATATCCTAGGACACTTATTAGTTTTTTAAAGAAAACACTGATAAAATCTCTCATATTTGAAAGAAGCTTAAGTTATTTAATTCAAATCTTAAGGAACTTATATGTCTGCAGGTGGTATAAATCACGTACATAGTTAACTCTAATGCAAAACAGAAAAGAAAATGCCAGAGAAAGGTATGGATGTATTACTATGGATAGAATTTCAGAGGAGAAAGAGATTATGACCAGCTGTCCAAACAGCGAGATGGCCCAGGGAAGCTTATGGGGTACCTGGCCTTGACGGCTGTTTGGATCCCGAATTTAAGCATTGAGGTGGAAGTGGAGGGCTTTCTTGGTGGAGGAAACAGAGTGAGCAATGTCTTGGTGGCATGGAGAATTTGGGGTGTGTATGGAGGAGAGCAAAGAGTTAAAATTGATGGTAGTGCCAGCTCCAGGTTGGGAAGCAATGAGATAAAGCTTGAAACGATAGCCAATATCCAGATGGCCAAGGCCTTAAATACTGACCCAAGGAGACTGTGCTATTTTCTACAGACTGTAGAAAGACAGGTAGCCTTTCGAGCAATTATTTAATTGATTTGCATTCGTCTTTCCCTATTACAAGGGACAAAGTTGATTTTAACTTTGTAGTTCAAATAGTGTTATCATTCTCACTCAGCAAGTGAACAAAATTCTAAGCAACCTTTCAATACATCACCCAGTGAATTGGAAAAGATTTAAACTTTACATGTTTGAAACTTTGAGGGGGAAGACTTCCTTTATTGCTCTAGTGTTATTTTGGTGTTGGCAGAGCGGTGGCCCCATTAGGATGTTGGAGTGAAAGCTGCACACTCAGGAGGCCCAGGAAGCCCAATCGCCTGGGGAATAGAAGGTGACTTGTTACAGGACTTTATCCTGTGGCCCACAGCTTCCCAGTTTCAGGCTTGCTGGGCACCAGGGCTTGGCTCTGGCCCCTTATACACAGCCGCTAGTCCTCCATCTGATTGCTCCTGGGCCTTGGCACTTAAGTCTATATTCTGAACGTGGAAACACAACGCCGGTGCAGCACTGTACTCTCTCTGTGTTATGAGTGTGTGTGCATTTCATCTAAATGTATAGATATAGCCATGTTACACACAATACTGATGGCACATACCACTACTTTATCATGTACTATACTTTATTTTATGTATTTCCATTTAGTAGTGAAAGTTATATTTTTCCTAAATAGTTTGTGAGCATTTTGAGAGCAAGCCCACCATATTGTATCATGCATCCAGTCAATATCCAATTAGTATTTATTGATTAATTGACTTAAGCTAAGTCCTTCAGCCTCCAGCATATGCTGCATTTCCTTCTAAGATCAGGAGAACAGCTGGTTAACATGCTTGGTATAATACGACAAAAAAGTATGGTTTCTATTTTCCTTTAGACATACAAAAGGAAACATAGCTCATTTCTTTAGAAGCTCTTGAGATAAGGTAACCCAATTCATCATATGAAAGCAATGTGTCAATATGTGCGTGTGTTTGTGCATGTGTCAAATCAGCCAGCTTGCAAATGCAAAATAGAGAAATCATGTGCTAAATATTAAATACAGGTGGTGTTAGCAAAAGGATATGGTTCATCAACGAGCATGGTTTTTATGTGTTAGACTTGACACTTACCTCAATAAAGAAGATGCTGGCTGCTGATGTTGGATGGTGGTACATATAGACTGTCACAAGAATGGCTGCTGCTATAATGAGGACCAGGATGAGAATTCCAACAATGAGGCCAGCATGAAGGGTTCCCCCTTTCTTCTCGGCTGCACTGTCATCTGTAGAAGCTGAAACAACAGCACAGCTGTCAGGACATTTGCATGTGCACCCTTACGTGTGCATTTTCATTAGAGAGGATATTTACATTTTTAATAAAGTACTCTTGGATCTTCTTTATTTCCTGTGCAACTTTTCTCTTCCACAATACCAACTTTAGAAGTTAGCTGCCTTTTATTTGGGCAATGAAATATCCATACTATTAATGATTAAAAATACATTTATAATTGTGTTTTAATTTATAGTTCAATAAACAAAATTAATAGCCTTTATTTTAAAAGTACTGTGGAAAATCTAAAACTCTAATTAACTATATAATAAATTTAACTTGATTTTTCTCATTAAACCACTAGCACTGTTCCCTTTGGAAAAATTGATTACTTTGTGAAAGCTCCTCTCTCATTTTCTTTTGGAAATTTTAAATTGAAGTGTACCAGGCATCTTTTGGTGGGCAACACAGGCATTTTAGAAAGTCTGTGCATGAGTTCAAAGGATAATTTTCAAAATCTGTTTTAAACCAAAATGCTCTTTAAAAATGTAACAGATGGATGCTAAATGACCCCCAAATAGTTTTATCACCATCTAAAGGGAACACACAGCGTAGAAAAATATTCCACTATGCCACAGACCAATATCATCTTCTCTAACTTTTACTGAGATGTTTTCTACTGTAATACCCATTTTCAGAGATATAGGAAATGGAGGAATTAAATTTCTAAACTAATAACTATTTCAACCCAGAGTCAATCAACCAAATAAAACTAATCTCTAAAATCTTCTCTTGTTCTAAAATTCTGTAATCTTTGATGACTACTCAGGCATTCAGAGGAGATCTTAAATTATGTGCAGCAGGTAACTGGATCTTAGTGTATAATACGATTGGTATTTTTGAATCATTAGAAAATTCTTCAAGACTCATAGAAATTCTGAACAATGATTCTTAATCCTTTCATTACCAATTTACGTATTTGTTATTTTCACCCTTTGCCTCTATGTTTTAAACATTATTTTTGTCTATTAAGCCTCACTTAATAAGCACTGATTTATATCTTTTATTTTAAATTTTTGTTATAAAAAACAAACATTACTGCCTATCAGAATGCGTGGTCAATACTAAATAACAGAATTCCAGATAAAGCAAAGAAACATGACCTCCTAATTCTTCCGACCCATCTTTTAAATATTGTTGCTATTGTTTGTTTGCTCTTTGTCTGAGAGCCATAGCTGGTGTTCAGTAATCCTTCTCCAAATCTAATAAAGGAGAAAATCCTAAAGCTTTCCCTTACATAACAGAAATTCATTAGTGAAAAAATATAAAATTTAAAGAGCAATTCATTGCACAAAAATTCATTTACAGAGACGATTCTGGGAAGATGGCGAAGAAGGAAGTATCAGGAAACTGCGTCTCCACCTAAACAACAGTTGCGCTGGCAGAACCTTTCTAATTTAGTTTGGAACTCTGGAGTCTATTGAAGGCTTGCACCTTTCAGGGGAAGGCTTGGTCTGTAAATTTTGGATAATTTCAGTCAATTTCAGCTCTTAATACAGTAGGAGCTGCTCATCCTCCACCCCTCGGCCCCGTGCCAGGCAGTCGTGCATATGTTTCAGAAGCAGTTTGCAGGAGACAGGGTAGGCAAAAAGCACCCTGTCCTCCCAATATTGGGAATCTGTGTTCTGATCACTGATTGGTGCTTCTGATCCCAGAGGTACAGACAAAGAGGCAGCCAGCCATTGTTGTTGCACCTCCCCCCATTGTTGCAAGCCCCTCTCCCAGTGGCTGAAGTGACTTCCAAGGGTTTTCAGGGGCCAGAACCTTTCTTATCCCTCCCTTCTTCACTATTCTTTTTTTTTCCCTTTTGGGAGTCAGATATTAAAGACTAGGATATTCAAAAACAACTACATGTGTGAGGAAACTTAGAAAGTGACAGCACATGCTCAGGGAAAGGCTCAGAAAAGACTTAAGAAGACCTTAAATTTACACTTCAGGCTGAACCTCAACACAGAGGCAGCCTGCAACAATCAAAAATATGAAAACAATAAAAAAAAAGGCAATAACCGAAACCAGCAAACCTTGGCAGAGAAGAAGAATCTGATTTCCAGAGTTACTACATTATTAGATTCAAATGTCTAGTTTTGAACAAAAATTCACAAGGCATACAAAGAAAGAGAAAAGTATGGCCCATTCAAAGGAAAAAAAATCAACAAACTAGCCCCCAAAAAGACCTGATAGCAGATATCCTAGACAAAGACTTTAAAATTGCTGTCTTAAAGATGCTTAAAGAACTAAAGGAAGATGTGTAGAAAGTCAGGAAAACAATGTGTGACAAAATGAAAGTATAAATAAAGAGATATAAAACCTGAAAACAAACCAGGAAGAAATAATGGAACTGAAAAGTACAATAATGAAATGAAAAATGAAATGAAAAATTCACTAGAGAGATTCAGAGCATATTTGAGCAGACAGAAGAATAAGCAAACTTGAAGGAAAAGAGAAATTACTGAATCTGAGAAACAGAAGGAAAAAAGATCAAAGAAAAGTGAACAGAGTATAAGAGACCTGTGGGACACCATCAAGCAGACCAGCCTATGCACCGCTGGAGTACTAGAAGGAGAAGAGGGAGAGAATATTTGAAGAAATAATGGCTGAAAACTTCCTGAATTTGATGAAAGACATGAATACAAACATTTGAGAATCTCAAAGAATTTCAAGTAGGTGGCTGGCCCCATGGCTGAGTGGCTAAGTTCGTGCACTCTGCTTGGGTGGCCTAGGGTTTTGTCAGTTCAGATCCTGGGCATGGACATGGCACCGCTCATCAGGTCATGCTAAGCTGGCATCCCGTATAGCACAACCAGAAGGACCTACAACTAGAATACCCAACTATGTACTGGGGGGCTTTGGGGAGAACAAGAAGAAGAAAAGAAGATTGGCAACAGATGTTACCTCAGGTGTCAATCTTTAAAAAAAAATAAATAATTTCAAGTAGGATGAAATCAAGGAGAACAACAGAGAGACAAATCATAAACAAACTTTCAAAAAACAAAGACAAAGAGAGAATCTTGAAAGCAGTAAGAGAGAAGCAACTCAGCACATATAGTGGATCCTCAATAAGAGTATTAGAAAATTTCTCAACAGAAACTTTGCAGGATAGAAGGCAGTGGGCCAATATATTCAAAATGCAAAAAAACCTCCAAATATTTGGTATAAAGTATAATTTTGTGACATCAACAAAAAAAAGGATTAAGGATCAAGACGTGAGGAACAAATTTTGTGTGTGTGTGTGTGTGTGAGGAAGATTGGCCCTGAGTTAACATCTGTTGCCAATCTTCTTCTTTTTGCTTGAGGAAGACTGTTGCTGAGCTAACACTGATGCCAGTACTCCTCTATTTTGTATGTGGGACACCACCACAGCTTGACTTAAGGAGCAGTGTGTAGGTCCACCCCCAGGATCAAAACCCATGAACCTCAGGCTGCCAAATTGGAGCACATGAACTTAACCACTGTGCCACTGGGCCAGCCCCACAAATTTTTTTATATTCTTGAAGTTAAGCTGGTATAAATTCAAATTAGAGTGTTATAACCTTAGGATGTTAAATGTAATTCTTATGATAACCACAAGGAAAACAGCTATAAAATATAAACAAAAGAAAATGAGAAAGAAATTGAAATATTCCACTACAAAAAATCAACTAAACACAAAAGAAGACAGCAATGCAGGAAATGAGGGACAAAAAAAGCTATAAGGAAAATAGGAAAATGAGAGAAGCAAGTCCTTCTTTATCAGTAATTGCTTTAAATGTAAATGGATTAAACTCTCCAATCAAAAGACCTAAACTAGCAGAATGGATAAGAATGCATGATCCATTTATATGCTGTCTACAAGACACTGGCTTCAGATCCAAAGACACAAGTAGATTAAAAGTGAAAGCATGGGAAAAGATATTCCATGTAAATAGTAACTAAAAGAGAGCAGTGTGGCTATACTAATATCAGACAAAATAGACATTAAATCAAAAAACATTGCAAGAGACATAAAAGGATATTATATATTAATGAGATTCAAGACAGCAAGAAGAGATAAAAATCATAAACATCTATGCACCCAATGACAAAATATTGAAACATATGAAGCAAAAACTAAAAGAATTGAAGGGAGAACAGAAGTTTTACAATAATAGTTGGAGATTTCAATATCCCACTCTCAATATTGGGTAGAACAACCAGACAGATGACAATAAGGAGATACAGAACTTAACACCATAAGCCACATATATCTAATGGACATATATGAAACACTCTACCCAACAACAATACCATACACATTCTTTTCAAGTGCACAAGGAACATTTTCTAGGACAGTGCATATATTAGGCCACAAATCAACTCTCTATAGATTTAAAAAGATAAATATGATTAAAAGTATCTTCTCCAACCACAATGAGATGGAGTTAGAAATCAATAATAGAAAATTGGAAATTCACAAATTAGTGGAAATTAAACAATATACTTTTAAACAACCAACGGATCAAAGAAGAAATCAAAAAGAAAATTAGAAAATACTTAGAGATGAAAGAAAACAAAAACACAACATACCAAAACTTACAGAATGCAGCAAAAGCAGTTCCAAGGGAAAATTTATAGCTGTACTTAGATTAAAAAAAAACAAGAAAGATATCCAAGCAATAACCTTACTTTACAACTTAAGGAACTAGAAAAAGAAGAACAAACTAAACTCAAAGTAAGCAGAAGGAAGAAAATAAGAAAGATTAGAGCAGAGATAAACGAAATAGAGAAAAAAAAAACAATAGGAAAATTAATGAAACCAAAAATTGCTTCTTTGAAGAGATCAACAAAATTGACAAACTTTTAGCTAGATGAGCTAAGAAAAAAAAAGACTCCAATTGCTATAATTAGAAATGAAAACGGGACATAACTAACAATTCTATAAAAACAAAAAAGGATTATAAGAGAGTACTATGAACAACTGTATGCCGACAAATAAATAATCTAGATGAAATGGAAAAATTCCTAGAAACACAAAACTCATGAAGACTAAAGAAGAAATAGAAAACCAGAAAACACATAACCAGTAATCAAAAATCTCCTGACAAAGAAAGTCCCTGGAACTGATGGCTTCACTTGTAAATTCTTCCAAACAGTTAAAGATGAATTAATACCAATGCTCTCAAACTTTTGCAAAAATCGAGAAGGGACCACTTCCTAAGTTCTATGAGGTTAGCATCATCCTATCCTAAAGCCAAACGAAGACGCTACAAGAAAAGAAAACTACAGACCAACATCTCTTATGAACACTGATGCAAAAATCCTCAACAAAATGCTAGCAAACTGAAATCTGCTGATATTAAATACCATATCCAAGTGGGATTTATTCCTGGAATGTAAGGATATTTGCACACATGAAAATCAATGTAATATACCACACTAACAGAATGAAGGGGAGAAACCACGTGATCACCTCAATTGATACAGAAAACAAATTTGACAAAATTCAACACCCTTTCAAGACAAAATAAATCTCAAGAAACTAAGAAAAGAAGGAAAGTACCTCAACAAAATAAAAATCATATACAAAAAACCCACAGCGAATGTCATATTCAATGGTGAAAGACTGAAAATTTTTCCTTTAAGATTAGGAACAAGAGAAGGATGCCCACTGTTGCCGCTCCTATTCTACATATACTGGAAGTTCTAGCTATAGCAATGAGGCAAGAAAAATTAGTAAAAAGCATCCAAATTACAAAAGAAGAAGTAAATTTATCTCTGTTCACAGATGATATGATCTTATTTGTAGAAAACCCTAAAGATTACACACACACACACACACACACAAAACTGTTAGAACTAATAAGTGAATTCAGCAAAGTAGCAGGATACAAAATCAACACAGAAAAATTAGTTCCATTTCTATGCAGTAATATTGAACAATCTGAAAAGGAAATTACAAAAACCATGCTATTTACAGTAGCATCAAAAAGAACCAAACGTTAGGAATTAACCAAGGTGGTGAAAAATTGCTAAAGGAATTAAAGAAGGCAGATATAAATGGAAACACATCTCATGTTCATGCATTAGAAGACTTAATATTGTTAAAATATCCATACTACCCAGAGTGATCCACAGATTCAATGCAATCCCTGTAAAAATCCTAATGACGTTTCCTGCAGAAATAGAAACACCCACCTCAAAAGTGATATGAAATATCAAGAGACTCCAAATAGCCAAAACAGTCTCGAAAAAGAAAAACAAAGCTGAAGAACTCACACTTCCTTATTTTAAAACTTACTACAAAGCTGTAGTAATCAAGAGTGTGTACTGGCATAAAGGCAGACTTAGAGAACAATGGACTAGAATAGAGAGCCCAGAAATAAACCTTTGCTTATACAGTCAAATGACTTTTTTTTTTTTTTAAAGATTTTATTTTTTCCTTTTTCTCCCTAAAGCCCCCCGGTACATAGTTGTATATTCTTCGTTGTGGGTCCTTCTAGCTGTGGCACGTGGGACGCTGCCCCAGTGTGGCCCGACGAGCAGTGCCATGTCCGCGCCCAGGACTCGAACCAACGAAACACTGGGCTGCCTGCAGCGGAGCACGCGAACTTAACCACTCGGCCACGGGGCCAGCCCCGGCAGTCAAATGACTTTTGACAAGGATACCAAGACTATTCATTGGGGAAAGGACAATCTTTTCAGTAAATGATGCTGGGAAAACTGGATATCCATATGCAAAATAATAAAGTTGAATTCGTACCTAATACCATAAACAAAAATTAACTCAAAATGTATCAAAGACATAACCACAAAACCTAAAACTATAAAATTCTTAGAAGAAAATATAGGACAAAAGCTACACCAAAGTAGATTTGGCAATGATTTCCTGGATATGACACCAAAAGCACAGGCAACAAAAGAAAAATAGACATGTTAGACTTCATGAAAATCAAAACATTTTGTGCATCAGAACACAATACCACCAGAGTAAAAAGGTAACCCACAGAATGAGAGAAAACATTTGCAAATCATATATCTGATAAGGCATTAATATCCAGACTATATAGAGAACTCCTAAAACTCAATAACCAAAAGGAAACAATCTGATTTAAACAATCTGATTCAAAAATCAAGACGTGAACAGACATTTCTCCAAATGCATACAAATAGCCAATAAACAAATGAAAACATATTAAACATCACTGATCATTAGGGAAGTACAAATGCAAACCACAATGAAATACCTCCTCAAACGATTAGGATGGCTACTATCAAAAAAATAGAAAATAGCTAGTGTTGACAAGGATGTGGATAAATTGGAACCCTGTGCAATGTTGGTGGTAATGTAAAAAACTGTACGGCTGCTATGGAAAACAGTGTAGTGTTTCTCAAAATATTAAAAATAAAATTACCATATGATCCAGTAATTCCACTTCTGGACATATACGCAAAATAATTGAAAGTAGGGTCTTGAAAAGATATTTGTACACCCATGTTCATAACAGCATTATTCACAAGAGCTAAAATGTGGAAGCAATCCAATGTCTGTCAACAGATGAATAGATAAGCAAAATCTTGTATAAATATACAATTGAATATTATTTAGCCTTAAAAAAAAAGGAAATTCTAACATACGTTATAACATGGATGAAACTTGAGGACATTGCATTAATAAGCCAGTCACAATGAGACAAACACTGTATGATTCCACTTAGATGGGATATTTAAGTAGTCAAAATCATAGAGACGGAATGTAGAATGGTGGCTGCTAGGGACTGGGAGGAGGAAGGACAGAGGAATTATTGCTTAGCGGGTATAGAGATTCAGTTTTGCAAGACGAAAGGAGTTATGGAGATGGATGGTGGTGATAGTTGCACAATAGTATGAACGCATTTAATAGTGCTGGACTGTACACTTAAAAATGGTTAAGATGGTAAATTTCACGTTATGGGTATTTTACTATGATATAAAAAAAATCACTTACAGTGTGCCAGGCATATTTTTATTGCCTTACAAGTATCGAATCAATGGCCATAAGAGGTAGGAAATATTATTATTCTCACTGCATAGATGAGGAAACTGAGACATAGGGAAACTCAGAAATGGGCTAAGGTTGTAGAGCTGTTAAGATGGAACTGGGGCTCAAAGACAAGCAGTTTGGCCTCAGGGTCTACACTCTGAATCTGATCAATACCTTCTCAATTAACGCTGAGCTATATGTACCGCTATTTCCTTTTATTTCAAGTCTCGAGTTTCTCTGGCAAGGAGTTCTTAAGAGAATCTGGTAATTTCAAATAAAGGGAAATTAACTTAGATAATGGCTAAAGAATTGACATTGTGCCTCCAAATAGGCAGAGGCTGCAGCTGTCTTGTCATTTCTCTGGGACTAGGGCTTAGGTTAGTGTCTGCCATCAGATGCACTTAAATCCATGTTTGGTGGAAAAGATGGAGGGAGAGAAAGGGAGGAGGAAAAAAGAAAGAGGCTGTTGAAAATGGGTTGCAGATATTGGAATGAACACCTCTCCAATAACAATCAAATGAGGTTATAGTAAATTAATCGATCTGGTCACCAGTTACCTTATCTCCACAATGTGGCCAATAGTGGTAAGTACCCCATAGAAGTGCTGTGAGAATTAAACGTTTAATACATACTAAGTGCCTAAGAGGGTATCTGGTACACAATAACCACTTAATTAAAGTAGCTATATTATTACATTTTTTATATGAGGTAGATTGAGGCAAATCATATTGTCAGATTCATGATACCATATAAACTATGTTTTTCTCCTTGACGTTTGTTGCTTTAAAAGTTTGGCTTCCTTCTTAAGTATGCTTGTGTTATTGCAGTTTGTGCACTTGGCATTTTTTTCTTATTTATAAAAGCGTATGACACATCACTTTCATAGGAAAATAGTATTAATTTTAAATGTTGCTTTGGAGAAAATGTGGCAAAAATATTTACTTGAGTCAAGAAGGGAAGTCTTGAATGTTTCTGAAATTCCATGTGTAATTCGAACCATCCATCCATGCATCCATCCACCCATCCATCCATCATTTGCTCCCTTCCTCCCTCCCTCCCTCTGTCTTTCCCTCCATTCATCCAAGAAGCATCCAGTTATATTTCTGGGATTAGTAGTTTTTTATAAGCGGAAAGCTGAGGTTCAGCCTCACATTTTGTGTGTGCCACAGGGAAGAGAAGGACAAGGCAGTAGTGACTTGGCTTCAGGCTGACACTTCCCAAGTTCTCTGGTCAACCTATTGAGGAGGCAGCAGGCAAGAGACAGCCCTTCTCAGTAAGCAAAAAGAGAGCCAAGGCATGTTTTATTCAACAAGAGCCCTTGTCAATAAAATTATCTGTGAGTTGTAGTACATAAATTGCCAATCTCAACAATATAAAATCATAGCAGGATTTATAACTTGAAACCTCACTCACTCCCTTTATTTAGGCATAAATGTTTACTTCCACAATTATTACTTATATATTTCCAATAATGGTTTAGTTATATTACCTCTTTTTTAAAACTTTCCTTTTACAGGGCTGGTGTAGCTACCATTTCAAGTCTAATGAAATTTGTACAGAGTCTAGTTTGTTACTAGCCAAACAAACATTTTATAACACTCTTGGATGATGATCATTTTAATAAAATAAACAATCTTCCTGGATTCTCAAAATATTACTAACCAGTAGATTAAATAAATAAATATTCAGGGATCTATGACTGTGCATATGACTTTATGATGTGTTGTAATTAGGGCAAACCAGTTAAGGAGAAATACAGCAAATTCAATTCCAAAATATTACAGAAGTACCCTTGTGTCCCAGGCTAGTGCTATTTCCAAATGCTTTGGAATGATCATCTGAATAGAGTGGCCAAAATTACACACATATATCTGGAGAACACATTTTTTAATTTTCCTACTATTTAAGCAAGTTCTCTGCATCTCTATCCTAGCTGCTTTCTCTACTATCAGGTATTTTGATGGTATATTAAAGATTGTTGAATCTGGAGGCAAAGTGATCACTCCATTGGTGTGCTTCAATTTTAAATTCTTTCCCTATTTGGTTTCCAGTTTAACATCACTGCTCAATTAAATGGTACACAATTATGGGTACCCATAAACTGAAATCAGGAGATCCTCTGTGTTAAAAACGATGAGCACCTCCAATGCAAAATTGAAATTTAAAAAGTGTAAGCAAGTGTTAGTAATTTCTATAATTGAAATTTAGTTCATTCACCTCAAGGGCAGACTGCTCAAATAAATTGATTTCAATCCTTCAGCAAAGGCAATAAACAAAGATGTCAACTTTGGAAATAGTTACTCATTCCTGTGGCTTGACTGATTGTTTTGGAAATTGGAATACAGAAGTGGGTCAAAGAAAACTCTGAACGTGTTTCAGGCACAAACTTCTTAAGCTCATCAGAGTCTATCAGGAGTCGGGGGGAATATTCAAAAAGATCAGGAGGAATCTAGTCTGAAGGCCCCGACTCTTATGCTCTTCTTAAAAATATCTTATGCTTTTTCATTCATGTCCAAGACCAAACAACCATCCCTCTCTCACACACACACAGTATCACATACAGGACAATTGAAATCTTTAGCTTTTTTAGCTTTATATTGTGTATTCAAATAAGAGGAATTAATGATAAAGACAAAGAGGTACCATGAAACAGAGCCTCAAAGCCAAAAAAGGAAGCATATAAATATATTTGAGATTCCTATCAAATCAAGGCCTTTTTTGTACTCTGTTGAAGACATATTTTAAAACATAAATGAAGCACAGAAAATCAATAGCATCAAAGATAATATACTCTCATTTGATCCACCGAGTAACCTATGAGTTCCTAGCTTTTAGTACTTTATAAAATGCAGATCAATATTTAGACACAGAGAGGACCATGAGAATTGTCAAAGCCATCAACATAACATGCTATTTTGGGATAAATTTTAGCTACCATGGTAGCAAAGACAATACATTTTTAAAAGACGTTAAGTACATATCAGAAAATATTCAAGACCTCATGTAAATGTGTTTAATTTGCTGCACTCCAACAAAAGTTTATGACATTGCTAAGAGGAAGGATGAAAAAAAGAAGAAAGTACAAAGAAGACAGAAGGAAAGAAGGAAGAAAATTTGTTAAGCTGTTCTTTCAAAGTGTAGCATTTAATTTTAAAACTCTACGTCTCCTTGCTTTTTTTATGACAGATTTTTTTTGGGGATTTACGTGCATGTAGCATTGATACTCTGTATTCAGAAGTACAATTCTTCAATATCTTAAAAAGATTTTAATACTTCGCTTAAATGATCTGTACCCACTATTAAATCTTGCCAATAATTAAAGTCCAAGAATAAAGTAAAATTAAAATAGAAATACTCCTTGTCTGAAGTTTTATTCACTTTACAACTAACTCTTTTCCTGGCTTTAAAATGAAACACTACAGCCCATAAATTCCACAATGCATTAACGTCCTTTGGGGGACCTGGAGGCTCATGGGTTGAACAAAGTCTTACGCAAATTTGTCCAAAATTCATAAAACTTATTTAAATGTTGTCAAAATGTTCTTTTTTAAAGCTTCAGAATGAAGTTAAACTATGAATGCTTAAAATTTTAGTGTTCCACTTTTGGATTAAAAACACACAAACACATGACTTTCTCTGTGGAATACTAACTCATTTATAGCTAAATCATGTAACGGAAGAAAATCAAGTGATAAAATTTTTAATGAATTGACTTTCCTTTGGAAGTTTCCCTTGTAACTGATCTCATTTTGTAGCTCATATATTTTTCCTCGTAGCTTTTTTAACTTTCTAAAGTCATGATCATGACCTTGACTTTCTCTTGGTGTTTTATGTATTTCCTTATTTGTCATCATTTTCTTAGTTCTTTCCTTTTCTTAATCATGGTGTTACTAGTTTTTGGATGCTTACCAATCTGTCACTATGATTCAGGTATAAAGAACCCTTGAAACTATTATGCAACTATGCCTAATCCATAATATGGATCACTGTGACAATACATTATGGTATCTCCATGGGAGGGATTTGGGTAAGTACTGTGAAAAGATATTAAAATGGGTGCACAAAACACAGCTAAGTGCATTAAGTATGGTGAGAACAATATCTGGCAGGGGAAGCTGGCTCAGCTTCTCTTTTGCAGCCTGTTAGGCTACCACAGGGCAGCTGTGAAATTTCATTCAGGGAAACATATAAAACATTCTGGGCTAAAAGAGCTTAGGGTATGACAATCCTTTTTGAACAATAATCCGTTACCTTTTATCTTAGAAAAACGAAGCTAAATAAAATTTCCATGAAATCATATTCAAAGAAATGCTTGATTCCATCAAAATGAGGGATTTGGGATAGCAACCACCATCCAGCCTGCTGCTAGCCTCATTATGGGACTGGTGCTTTTGTGCATGTGTATGTGTGAGCATCTGAAAGAGGGAATTTACAGTATTTATAGCTACCATAAGGCCAAAAACAAATCTTCGGAATAATCCATTATCATTTTTCATTTCTTATGTGTATGTACTACTTTTTAAAAATAATATACCTATGCCACTAATATTTTTAGCAATCAAGATCTTTTTTCTTTTTCCTGCTTTATTTCCCCAAACCCCCCTGTACACAGTTGTATATCTTAGTTGCCGGTCCTTCTAGTTGTGAGATGTGGGACGCCGCCTCAACGTGGCCTGATGAGCGGTGCCATGTCCGCGCCCAGGATCCGAACCCTGGGCCACGGCAGCAGAGCGCGCGAACCTAACCACTCGGCCACGGAGCCGGCCCTGCCACCAAGATCTTTATATGACCTAATTTTTAAATTTTTCTAACATCAGCTTTCTATACCAAGTTGTCTTGTTTCTCCACTTAAAAATACATTTAAAAATGATTTTTGAAAAATAATGTGTCTCTACTTCTACAAAATAATCCACAGAAAAGAAACCTTAGTTCCTAAATTCTCCAGCTAAATATTAAACTGAAAGCTTTCATGGAAATGGTTTCTCTATTACCTCCGTGCCAAGACCTTGCAATGGTTAAGAAATTAAGGTGTTAAATTACAAAAAAAATTTAGAGAGTTTTCCTACTGGGTTTATTCACAGTGTCTACAGAATACCAAAAATACGGCTGACAGAGTAGTTTCAAGATCTAGGGGTACAGAATGGAGTGACCCTTCAAGCCATTTCATCTCATCCATTCCAGAACTAAGTCAGTTATGTTAAAGCAGGCCATTTATATATAAACCTGCAATGATCACAGTGAGTGTTTACTTCCCCATCAAATCCATCAGGTTTTCTGAACACGGAGGAAGAATCCTCTTCAGCCTGCTCCTATCCTTGTGGAAGGACAGATGTGTGTCCACACCACTCAGCTCCTGCCGAACCTTAGTACCTCCCTTCCTCTTAATCATGGCTGCACTACCAGATCAGTGTGAGGCCTTCTTGAAATTATTCCTGGAAATGGGATCTCTTCTTTCACTGATGGTTAAATGTATGCCGAATGAAAGCAAGGACATTTATGAATAGCTGTCCTAGTAGGAAGACCAAGATCAACCTCACATTCACCTATACTATATACCCACCCCTAGGAAAACAGGCCACCATGGATTTAGGTCTCTCTCTCCTGACCCCACCAGTAGCTGGGATATGGAACATGAGAGAGAGAATCTGCAGCCGCTATTTGCAAAACAACAGCCCATTTGCTGAGGTTCAGTAAGTTATCTAAACAAAATCAACCTTTCGGTGATCATCCATAAGCAGCTTCTTTCGAAAACTGCTGAATACTAAGCCAGTCTCAAGTTCTTTGGCATTGAAGTTTATGCTCAAAATTCATGAAAAGCTTTGGGCTTCCTAAGAAAGTACAGATTAATTTAGCTGCTAGAGATTTCAATTTGGCCTGTGTGTGTGCGTCTCAGGATTGAAACCTTATCCTTGATGTTCTTAACAACCACACAATCCTCTTGTTATTTGTTGTGGTTTGACGTGTACAATTCCCCAGGAGGGCAGGACTACACGTATGTGCTATGAATCTCAAGGAGACAGAATCAGAAACCGGAAAAAAACATTGAGCAGAGTCTGGAATTTCATTTTAATTTGTGTTACTAGAACTAACAAAATGTGCACATATATCAAGGGTAGAAAGAAAAGTTGAGAAGCAGTCTTGCGGGGTATTTACATTTCACTGCTTAGCATCAATACTGGCAAACATGGCTCAGATAATGCCCCTAAGAGGGAGGGGATGAGCTAGCCCACTTGGGAAGAAAGATGCTATAAAATTGTGTTTACTACACCTGTCTGCCCCTGGAATATCAACTTTCCTGAAATCGAAAGTTCCACATGTTGAATGTGGGATACAATATGGCTGGTCCAGTAGGCAAGCGCTAGTTTCAGCCTAACCTTTTGCACCAAATCAGCTTTGGAAAACGGCCCCACACGGGTATGCTGTGAGTTTTACAGTTGCAAAGGCTTTGCTCTCAAAGTGTTGGGGGATGGCATAAGAGGAGCCACAAGGCTCATTCTGACTATGGTTTGGCAGTCGGTGCTGCTTCTGTTTGCTGAGATCCTAGATAAATTCCACAGCAGAAAGAGTGGCAGACAAATGGTTACACAGTTGACGGGGCAACTTCTAGAACAATCCTCTATGGAGAACAGGACGGAAGTGGGGAGCACAGCACAGGCTCTGACACCAGAGCATTTAATGGTCTAGCCCAGCTGCATCCCTTACAAACCAGGTGACCCCAGACAAATTACTTAAATCCTTGCTTTTGACACTTCATGTGTAAAATGAGATTATAATAGTACTTTGTTGATAGGGTGCTGTAAGGATTAAATGAGATAAGCATGCAAAGCTCTGAGAAGAGTGTCTGGAATATAGTGACAGCCCAATAATTGCTAGATAATTTTATTATTAGCATCCCATTATTAGCAACTCCACGGGAAGGTTCTAAGAATAATTTAAGGCAAAACACGAATCAAATAATCAGAAGTGTTAAATTTTATGCCTACTAATTAGAGAAGCTGTTTTACTAAGGATGAGCCTTTTTCTTTTCTTTAGTTGAGAATTCAAGAAGCTTGGAAGAATTTATTCATGAGAATTTTAAAATAATTATATCTAGTTTACAAGAAGCACATCAAAATTTCTTTTCTTTCTTTTCTTTTCTTTTTTTTTTTTACTGAGGTAAAATGCGTATCCTTGAAATGCACAGATCCCAAGCGTACAATTCAAAAAATTTTGATAATTGTGTATAACAAAGAAACATCAGCCAAATCAAGATATAGAACATTTCCACGACCCTGGAAAGTTTCCTTTTCACCCTTCCAGTCACTCCTTACCACACCCCCTGACACACACCCCACCACCATAGTCAACCACTGTGCTGGTTTACTGTAGATTAGTTTCACCCATACTGAATATAAATTGAATCAGATTGTGTGTACTCTGCTGTGCCTGGCTTCTTTTTCCTAACATAATGCTTTTAAGATGTATCTGTGGCATTGCATGTATTAGTAGTTTGTTCTTATTTTCTGCTAAATAGTAGTCCAATGTATGAATATACTCAATTTGTTTATTCATCTCTTGCTGAACATCTGGATTGTTTTCAGCTATTGGCAGCTATGAATACAGTTGCCATGAATATTCTTGTACAACATTTTTGTGGATATGTTTTCTCTTGGATAAATACACAGAAATGGAATTCCTGGCTCAAAAGAAAGATAGATGTTTAACTTTATAAAACTGCCAAAGTGGTTGTACCACATCACACTCCGATCAGCAGTGTAGACGAGTTCCTGTGCACTGTACCCTCGTTGGTATTAGTAGTATGTCATTTTAGTTTTAGTCATTATTATTATTATGAAATGGTATCTCATTGAGGTTGTTTGTTTATTATTAATTTGCAGGAATTCTTGATACTTTCCGGACACAAGTCCTTTGTAACATACCTATATTATAAATATTTTCTCCTGTATATGACCCGCCTATTTTTTCTTTTTGGTGAGGAAGATTGGCCCTGAGATAACATCTGTTGCCAATCTTCCTCTTTTTTTTTTCTCCCCAAAGCCCCAGTACATAGTTGTATACCCTAGTTGTGAGTCATTCTAGTTCTTCTACGTGGGACACCACCACAGCATGGCTTGATGGCTTGATGAGTGGTGTGTAGGTCCATACCAGGATCCCAACTGGCGAACCCTGGGCTGCCGAAGCAGAGTGCACAAACTTAACCATTCGGCCATGGGGCTGGCCCCTCATTTTCTTAACAGAGCTTTTGATGAACAAAAGTTTTCAATTTTTATTGTCTAATTTATCAAATTTTTAATCAGTTTTCTTAAAGGCTATCAAATTTATTAAACTTTTCAAAGAACCAACTTTTGACTGTGTTAATATTCTCTATTGTTTATCTGCTATTTTATTTTTTTTTTACTCTTATTTCATCCTTTCTAAGTATTTTTGGCTTATTTTACTCATCTTAAACTTCTTAAATTAATGGCTTAGATCATTAATTTTAAACCTTCTTTCTTTCTCATAGCATTTGGAACTATAAATTTCCTCCTTAGTACTTTTTAGTAGCATCCCACAAATTTTGTTATGTTGTATCCATTATCATTCCATGGAAATATTTTCTAGTTTTCCTATGATTTTCAACTTAGATCCCTACATTATTTAGAAGTCGTTTTACTTTTCACAGATTTGGGGATTTGCTAGATATCATATTTTTACTGATCTCCATTTCATTCTCTTGGAGACAGAGAACATAGTCCAAAAGACTTCAATGTTTTGAAATTTAAGACTCTTTTATGGTTCAACATATGGTCTATCTTGGTGATCATTTTATATTTACTTGGAAAAAAGCTATTATAGTTTGGAACAGTGTTCTATAAATGTCAACAAGATCAAGGTGGTTAATAGTTTGGTTTAAATCTATATCCTTTCTAATTTTTTTTCTATTGTTTCGTGTGATTATTAAAAATTGTAATGTCCTCCTGATGAACGGGCCCTCTTCCCATTTTGATATTTTCCTCTTTACCTGTGTTAATACTCCTTGTCTTTAAGTCTACTTAGCCTGATATTTATATAGCCACTCCAGCTTTCTTATGGTTACTTTTGCAGGGTATATATTTTTCTATTATTTTACCTTAAATCATTTTATATCATTATGTTTTTATGTTTCATGTACATCTCCTATACAACTATCTTACTTGGATCTTGCTTTTTAAAAAGTTAGTCTGATAATCTATGCTTTCAACTAGATTGTTTATTCTCTTTACATTTAATATAATTATTGACATGGCTGGATTTTGTCTGCTATTTTGCTATTTGTTTTCTTTGTTTCTGTCCATTATGTGGCCCATTTTTCCTCCTCTTTTGTCTTCTTTAGGTTAAGCAAATATTACTTAGAATTCCAATTAAATTTAGCTCTACATTTTCTGTATTTTTTCTTTAGTGATTGCTGAGCAAAATGTTAACACATGTTAAAATCACTTATGGTTGAAATTTTATCCAAGAAGTTGTTAATTCATTACTGTAACTGAAATACTAACATTTGGTCACAGTAGCTTACAGTACTGTCATGAATTAGTGTTAAATAATTAACTCCTGTCCTTACTACCCAAGATACATTTTAAATCTTGCATGGTATTATTTGAACACAGCAGAATAAAACTAAAGCAAAAATTAGTCTTAATGGAAAAGTAAGCGGTTGAAAACCTAGCTATTGAAAAAGATAACTAAAGTTACCAACTAATGGATTAATCTACTCTCTTTAAAGCTACATGCCTTTTTAAAAATAACATATCTTTTCTCGCCAACAAAATTTACTCTGATTTTTCTTTTTGGTTTAAAGTGGATCACCATATTACATGGGCAATAAGCATTGGTGATTCAAGCACATACGAAAAAATTTAGCAGGCTCCAAATACATGTTGGCATGTGTGCCCCTTCTACAATAGTAGGATGCTCCATGTTCCATTCCCTTAGGAAATGTTTTATGTGTTCTCTCAACAACTAGACACCAAACTCTGACTTCTCCCACTCATTCTTACCATACTGTCTCCTACTATACTGAGGAAACAGCAAGTTCAGAAGAAACTCCCTCAACTTCTGCCTCCCACCTGGCTCCTCTTGTCCACACTGACTGAGCCACCCATGCTTGCAGATATATCACTTCTCTCTCAGTCACCTTTTAACTCTTTCTTTATGTCTTCTTTCTCCTCAACACCTATAACAGGTAAATATGCTCCTAAAATAAAACAACATGGTCAACAACAGAAATCCCTACTTCTCTTTTCACTAAGCTTCTTGAAAATGTAGCCTGTCCTTGTTAACTTCAATTTCCTTATTGCCCATAGACTTCTCAAATTCTGTCTGGGGATTGTGCAAACGTAGAACTGTCCAGTCAAGGTCAACAAATGTTAACAGATTACTGGATCTAATGGCTTCTTTTCCAGGTTTTTTGGTTTTTTTTTTCCTGTGGAAGATTTGCCCTGAGCTAACATCTGTGGCCAATCTTCCTCTGTTTTGTATATGAGCTGCTGTTACAGCATGGCCACTGATAGACGAGTGTAGGTCCATGCCCAGGAACTGAACCTGGGCCCCCAACGTGGAGCATGTCGAACTTAACCACTAGGCCACTGGGGCTGGCCTCTCTGGTCTTTTTTTTAACTTGACTTGTGTGCAGCATTGACATCGTTTACTACTTCCTCCTTGAAATTTTCTTCTCCTTTGGTTTCTGTGATACCAAACTCTTCTGGTTTTCTTGCTGTCTCTTTGACTCTCTTTTCAGTTTTCCTCACAAAACCTCCAATGTTGTGTTATCCTTTTCATCCTCTGCCTTTTTCATTTTTATACTATCCATCTGCAATCTCACTCACTCTCCTAACTTCAACTATTGTTTATACACTGATGATGCTTAAATTTGTATCTTTTGTTTGTATTTCTCAAGTTGAATTTCAGAATTGCATGGAAAAATGTCTACTGGACATCTTCATCTGGATGTCCTACAGACACTTCAAAGTTGATATGCTCAAACTAAATTCATTGTCTTCCCCCCAAACTGTTCCTCTTCCTGTACCCACTATTAAACAGTGCCATCATCTACCCAGGTGACACTTTCCTATCACGTAAATCATGAATCCAATCAGATATTAGTTATGTAACTTCTACTTCATTAAATATACTTCTCATGTCCATTCTCTCTTCTTTATTCCCATTGTCAATCAATACTTTAGTTTAGCTACTCACCATTTCTTCTATGGATTACTAGTATAGTTTCTTAACTAGTTTTCCTGGCCTCAGTCTCACTCCTTTCCCATCTGTTCCCCATAATCCCTTAAGAATGACCTACGAAACATGTAAAAGATTTCCTGGCACTCCTTGTCTAAGTGATGTCAATGGCTCCCACTGTCTTCAGGATAAAGTTTAAACTCCGTTGCTTGGCATAAAAGGCTATGAGCACTGAAGCCTATGCTTATCTTTCAACCTCATCATCCATCACTACCTGTGTACACTTTTACATCAGCTAAATAAGCTGTAGCAACTCTTTAGAGCTACTCAAATAGACCTTGATGTTTCACGCTACTGAACCTCTGTTTTTGCAGATTCCTCTGCTAGAACGTCATTCTCCTGCCCCTTTTTCTATACAAATCCCACCTATACTTCAAAACTTGGATCAAGTCTTGTCTCTTCTGGGAAACTTTCCCATAATTCCAGTTTTATTTATTTCCTCTTCTCTGCCCTCATAGTTTTTCCTGAGTCTATCTTTGTACTTTTCACCCATAATCATTTATTGATTGAATTCTCTATCTCATCCCATGAGGCTATTTGCTTCTTCAGAGCAGGCACAGCCCTTGTTTACCTTTGTATCTCCATCGCCTACCAATGGGCTTGGCACAGAGTAGTTTAAGAAATGTTTCTTGAACAAATCAACATCAAAGTTAATCTAATTTTCTAGTGACATACACATTATTTTAGCAGCACAAGACAATTAGCCATGATCACTAGACACTTCATTTAAAAAAAAAAAAAAGAAAACAACTAATAACTTTACACATGTTTATGGCCCCAGGAAGGGTTACAAGAAATATTGGGTAACACAAAAACTACTCTTGGAGACCCTCGTAAATCTTAGTTTCCAAAATCTAATGGGATATGGAAGTTTCTTTTCTCCAACAGGAGATTCCCAAGCCTGGGTTTCTGGCAAGAAGAGTGAAGATAGAAAATTATATAGGAGGTGAGCACAGAAAGGAAGGTAGGTATTGATCAGGGAGAAGGATGTAGAAAAACATTCTGCTGATGGCAAATGGAAGGTGTGTTTACAGCCACCTCTTGGAAGCCATGTGTGTATTTCCTGAGAGGTTCTGCTGTACCATTTTGTCTGTATTCTATCAGCAGCATCAACTCAACAAATCTTATCTACAAATCAACGTAAGGGGGAAAAAGTTTATTCCAAAGTGATTTCTTTTTCTTTTCCTGTGCTAGATGACAATTTTTAAATGATTAGGTTAAACAATGAAACTGCAATTTTTGTAGATCAAAACAGTAAAAAAAAAAAAAAAAAATCTGAAACTTCATGTGCTTTAACAAAATAAAGAAAACGTAACTGTCATCACTAAAATAAATAAATTTGCACCAGCTAAAATGTACTAATTTTCTCACTATATTTAAATGAGTTATGAGATACAGCAGACATGAGAGTCCCTCGCCTCTGCTGAGCAAGACATATCCTCTGCCTGTAGACAGAAGGAATTTCTTGTTGTCACCAATGAAAATGTTGCTTTAGGAGAGTCAGGAGGTACAGGTGAGGACCAATGGGTGGATTTAGAGTAAGATATATCATTCTCATTTTGGGGATTCCGGCAGAAAGAAACCAAGAATTCACTCCACTCTTGATGCTCAAAGTGCGGTGTGTGAACTGGCGGTGTCTGCATTGTCTGAGAGCTTGCTTGAAATACGCTGCAAAGGTGTGGGCTCCACCCTAGAACTACTATAACAGAAAACGCCTTTTATCAAGACTCTCTTGTCCCCCATTGATTCCGGTGCTCCTTAATATTTATGAAGCACTGTGTCAGAACACTCGTTTTCAACTTAACTTTACATGGCAATCATCTGGGGATTTAAAAAATATTGATGCCCGAGCCCCAGTTCCAGAGGTTTACATTTAATTGGTATGGAGAGCAGTCTGAGCACTGGAGTTTCTATAAGCCAGAATAATAAAATTAGATGAGAATAACCAAATGATTCCAATGCAAAGAGAAAGGTGAGAACCACTACTTTGGACACAATTTAGGAAAGAAATTTGTAATGCCAAGGAACATTCGAAAGAACATTCTGAATTATAAGAAATTTTCACTATTATGGCACATATATACTTAGAGTTAGTACTATCATGAAAAGTAGCCAAAGCAAATGATAAAACCAAATGCCAAGGTCCTTTCCAGTTTTAGAAACAGAAAGTGATAGATATTCAATAGTCTGTCAAGAGGAAATAACAGTTTCCCTTTGCTTACAAGACTGTGTGATCTGTGTGAAAGAAGTGGATGAAAAAAATAGCCAGGGAAGGTAGGAAGAAAAAAAGTGAAAGATACCTTACTTTGATGATTTATGTACTAAAGTCAAAAAGTAATTTGACTGAATGATAAATGAAACACTAGACACTTGGTCTGTCACTACACTAGGTAATAAAAATATAACCTTAGAAGTATTCTGGTGAAAAAGTCAGAATAATATTCTAATATTTTATCTTTGGATGAAAAATCTTAAGATGTGTTCAGAAATAGAAAACTAAACACAACAGAATCAGAATTCAGACCAGCTATTCCGTAGTAGTTCATTCAAAGTATTTCTGTATTAGCTCTCTGAAATCAATCATTTGCAGATTTATACCTCAGAATTAACTTAATCATGCTCTGCAAACTGCTTAATATGACTATTTCAGCATCTTTTTGATGGAGACACCATCTGACTCAAGAATGCACCCTTTCAGAATGCAGGTTTTGTAAAATTCATAGCAATAAGAAGAAATGAGAAACACAGTATCACCTGCATAATACATCAATGCTGTCTAGAGTGTTGACACTTTAAATATTAGTAGCAATTAAGAACTTATACTCAAATATTTTTTTTTTTTTTACAAGAAGCAATGTTATAAAAGGGAAGGACCTTCAGAAGAACCAAGAGAGAATACAGTTTTCAGTACTTTGATAAATCTCACTCAACACATTTTAAATAATCAAATCAAATCACAGGATTTTGGAGCTTGAAATAATTTTAACATCTGCAGTGTGGCAGAATGGCACAATTCAATTTGCTAAATTGAGTTGAATCTGCTTGAAGACTTTACTTCTCAACTAAAAGACCTTGCCATTGATTCCATTCTTTTTAGCTCTGGATATAATTTTATCCAGCTAGCATCCTGAAGGCATTTACATTTATACTTAGATGGATAGTGCCTTTTGGAGGCAATCTGACGAAATGCCAAAGAAGACATTTAATAGTTAGACCTGCTAAAATATACAGCTAGGTCATTCCCTAAAAATGTAACTCTTCTAATAAGCTTTTGTGAGTATCTGAAAACCCAAAGATGTGGTTTTAAGTGCATATTACCTTTATCCACAGAAATATATATAAATATTTAAAGAATACATGCTAGCTACCCCTTAATGGTGAATTAAATTTGAATTTCCAGAGAAACCAAGGAGGCTGAAGGACATTTAGATTAAATGTTGAACAAAAACAGAGCAGCCCTGTAGTTTGGAGACCACATGCCAATGATTCAGACACTCAATCACACAGGAGAATCAATGCATTGTGATTTTCATAGAAAGGAGAAAATGGAACCTAACACATAATTACATGGGAAAAGGACATTTCATTTTCAAACACTTATAAGTATAATCCGTTGTTGTAGAAAAGGAAAAAAGAATATAACAGATGTAAGTAAAATATCTTACAGTAGCATTTCCCATCCCAATTGACATTTGGCTGTAGGAGACCTGTACTGCGTCCAAGCAGCAATACTGTGAGGAGGTCAAGGACTTGGAATCTGCATCAAGGCTAAACAGATTCACATCCCAGCTCTGCCACATCCCAGCTGGTAACCTAACCTTTCTGTACCTTGGTTTCCTCAGCTATAAAGTGGAAATAAGAATAGGACCAACTCACAGGGGAGTTACGTGAATAAAACAGCTTGAAATACGTAGAACATTTAGAATGCTGCCTGGAAAACAGTAAACACTCAACAAATGCTTCTTTTTCCTTTTCTTTTTCTTCTCCTTCTCCAACTCCTCCTCCCACTCCTGTTCCTTCTCCACTTCCTCCTCCTTTTCTGTTTTTCACATAAATAAGGGACAGGTATGGTATTTGTTTAGACTTACGTATTACTCTAAACTTAATATTATAAACATGCAACCAGTAATATTTCAGTTGGAGATAAAATGCTGTCTTTATATTGGTTTGTCTGAGTTTGGTAGTCGGTCAATTACAACGGTCAATCAATGCTGTACCTTCCTAAGGAGTCTGTGCACAGTAGATGCCATTCTCTTTGTTTAGATTTTTTCACGTTCTTTTCTCCAAATTATTTAGAGAGCTTAGAATTTCCTCTCAACCCTGAAGGCTAATAAAACTTCTCCAAACAACGAGCCTGAAACTTCCAGAGGCTCTGCCTAAACCTAATCTAAATATAGCATGAAACTCAATGTACAATTGAAGATTCATCAAGAGTGATTTAGCAGACTGTAGCTCAGTTTGGGTCCTGTGAATGAGAAACCCTGTTGTGTGCCTTTCGTGTGCAGCTGCTCAAAGGTATTTTCTGCTTTCATATCAAAGACGAAGGAAAATCTCCTGGAAAGTGAATGTGTAATCATGGCAGCTGTGGACTCCACTAAGAAAATTGACTACCTTAACCCACAGAAATGTCCCAGAAAGACTCAGAGCCATGGTAATCCAATATCTAAGGGAGATGATGTTGTAAAGGCAGAGTCTGGTTTCTAGCTACATATTGACTGCTTTGAAAAATGCCACCCTCTTTTCCAGAAAAGGACAGACCTCTAAATTAAACTGCTTTTAAGAATAGCCAATTAAGTCAAGAAATAAAACGTGCTGAATTTCTTTGCAGCAACACATAGCAATTTGTAAAAATGTATTAGCTTGCATTTTTTAAAATAATTATTCTCAGTAAATGTGAGAAAATCTTCAAATTAGGCACCCTTTTTCATTATTACCTTGACTTTGCAAAAATGTTAAGCTGGAGGGGGATAGGGAGGACAATTCGGAATTCTGTTTTCAACATGCTTGAGTAATTAATGAGGTTAGATTTCAATTGGCAATCCTTCTTGCATCTCCATATTCCATAAAATAAAAAGCAATGAGAGCATGCTGTCTTAATGATGGTACTATAAACAGTAATGTGAGATTTCCCTTAAGTACTGTTTTGAAGGAACATTTATCTCAATACTGGTCAGGTTGCTCTGTTCTAACTGCACTTGAACGATTTTAGGAAAAGTGCTTCTATAAACAACTCTAGACATGAAAAGAATTCCACAGTATAGATACATTTGAAATCGTATTGTGATATTTTGGAATTCTGATGGATACTTGCTGCATATCAATGACTTAAATATTGCCTGAAAATCCAGAAGTCAACTTTTCTGGTACAAGAAAAAAGCAAAAAAGTCTTCCCCTTAAATCTTGGAATTTCCTTGACTCGTTTTCTCAGAGTCATAAGGCAGTTCTAATGCACGGCATTAAGAAAATCTTCAAAGTTTTATGATTCCTTTCTGCATTAGAGAAAACTAAGGATTTTTCTTGGGATAATTGGCAATATTCTAGAAAACTATTTCCCAAAGTGTACTCCACAAAACATAAAGTCCATGAAATGGTATTTACAAAAAAGCTTTATGACCAAATAGTGGAGAAATGCCAGCTACTAAATCTTTATTATCATCTTGAAGTTTCTTTAGAATACATGCTCTCTGAAAGCAGGGAAATTTGTCCAAGCCTTGAACATTACCATAGCTCCAAGCCTGTAACAATGCCTTGCAATTAGCAGGCATTCGGCTGGAATAAATGAATGAACGAACAAACGAACATTAAAAGCTTTGAACAGTTCTCCAGCAAAGAAACTTCTTTCATTTTCTTTCACTCAGAATATCTCATACCTATTTGATCACAGGAATCTTTCTTTGTTTCTGTTAGCATTATAGAATATTTTAGGCATACTGTTTTTTTTTAAAGAGAAGACAGCATAGATAAGAATATTATGAACACACATGTAACCCCTATTCATATTAAGAATTAAATGTAACAAATACAACAGAAGTCTCTTGGGGACCCTTCCTGCAGTTCATTTGTCTCATCCTTACAAATCCTCCCTCAAAATGAGGTAATCTCAACATTAGGATTTATGTTCATTTACTAAGATGCTGCTCTGAGAAATTCTGAACTGAATGATTACTGAAGGCCCTTCAAGGGCTAAGATTTTAATTCATTTCTAGATAATATGTATGTTGCAAATGGTCTTCTGTAAAACGATCCACTTATTGCTTTAATACAATAACGAGTAAGAAATTAATGAAATGAAACACAACGTTACAGAAATAAGACGATGGACATGATGTAATAATGATATCTATGAAGAGGTTAGGCAGTTTCTTTTTCAAAAGGATTGATCCAAATTTTAAAAATATATATCTATATATAGATATAGGTACAGATATCTATAATATCTATACCTATATCTAAAGACAAAGTGACCTAAGAAAACATAGAAGCATTTACTTAACCTAGACTGAGCAATTTAGGAACTATTCCCTACAATTACAGAGGAAAACATCCCTAACAATGTGTATAATGGATTATGACTTACTCACAAAACTATCTGGGACTGCAAAAGAAAAATTGTGTCTAGATCAATGTCACAGTGTGCACACATTTGCATAATGGATGCTGCTAAGAACAGGAGACCCCCTTCCTGAGCCAAATAAACGATTACTAATGAAAAACAATCTCTTTTATCAAAATCCAGCATACTATGGTAGAGAAACACATATGAGCTAACATAGTCTAATATGAAGAGAACTAGTTTTAAAAATTTAGTCAATATCTTTCACGACCTTGTTTTGATATAACCTTTCTTCCAAAAATTTTCAAATACCATTATAGATATTTCTAAATTGTCTTAGAAAACCTTTGTATGCTGCTAACTAAATTTTTTTGTATGTTTAATTTTTGTCCCTTGCTTCATATAAAAGATAAAAATGCCTAGTCAAGTATATTCTCATGTTGCTCTATTTCCTAATTTTATTTATGAAGGATGTTGAATAGTCAATTTAGTGAAAAAAAATAGTTGAACTCAATACCTGTGCTGTGTAGATAATCCCATATGCAATTAAACCAAGGACTAGATTGACAAAGAATAGCAAGATGTGTGGATAAACTGTCACTTTATCATTTATCATTGGTGTCATGTAGTCTTATAGGTAGATACAAAGATTAGAAATTCGTTCCACTATTGAAACCATTTCACTTTTCAGGCCACCTCACTGAATTCTTCCTATGCTACATACCAACGGGGAGTGAAAAATAACCTCACTCTATATTTAGGGGCCCAAGTCCTTTCTCACAGTTAAATGAATGCAATGGGTTAGTAAGTAAAAATATTTATGAGAGAAAAGTATCAGTTCCTACCTCCGTTATCTTTTAGATGTAGTGCTATCTTGGTATCATCTGGAAGAGAAATTCAAAGTTACTACAATAGAAAAAACTTCAAAGGTGCATACATCTCATGACCAGTAATTGTCTACTAATGACTTAACAGTAACATGAATAGATTTGAGATTTTAATGAGCTAATTTCCACTGCAATGGGAGCGAGTCCTAGCCTTACATGATATAGTACTAAAATTTCTTACTGAGATTGTAAGATCAAGACTTTAGTAAACTATTATAGGATTCTTAAGATCTGTGGAAAAGTACAGCTATAATTTAACTTAAAATACATTTATTTTTATTATTATATTTTTGTTTTTACCTTTTTCTTTTTTGAGGAAGATTAGCCCTGAGCTAACATCCACTGCCCAATCCTCCTCTTTTTGCTGAGGAAGACTGGCCTTGAGCTAATAGCTGTGCCTGTCCTCTATTTTATATATGGTATGCCTGCCGCAGCATGGCTTGATAAGCAGTGTGTAGGTCCACTCCTGGGAGCTGAACTGATGCTGAAGTGGAATGCACAAACTTAACTGCTATGCCACTGGGCTGGCCCCAAAATACCTTTACTTTTAATTTTCCAAAATGACTTATTGTAATTAGACTCTATAGTTATGGCCTTTGTTATTCATTTTAAAAATCAAGATCAAGGAAATTCCAAATTAACTGGAACAGTAAAGATTTGTCAATATTTAAAAATTTAATTTTAAAAGTTATACGCTTATTCATTGCTAAAAAATACAACCAAAATCATGTGTGAAAAGGTCTTGTCCTTAATGAACAAAATGTGGGACATGCTTTTTTAATTTCAGTGGTTATATTTCATTTTAAAGACTAGGATTCAAATTGCAGAAATATTTTAGGCTATATAAAAATCCAAAATAATATGGATTAAAATATTAAATTAGTTTTAAAAGCAATAAAATGTATTTAGCAGCTGTCTTACACCTCATTTTATCACTTTATTCCAGTTAACTTCTAATATCCAATTAAATTTCAATCAAAAGCAAAAGTTTCCAATTTAATTTAATTTCTTATTCAAATGAAAGCAAAGTTTATGACAATAAACAAAACCATTGTTTTCCCCTTAGAGCTTACAGTTGGCTGACCAGTCTCACATTTCTCCTTAGCGGTATCATTCAGAATAGAAGGTTAATAAAGGTTGGCTAATATACTTTCTTCTCCTAATGAGTTGACCCATGCATTAATGTTCTGTCATATTTTTGCCTTTCCTAGCAGAGCAAATGTTTTTCAAGAACAATTTCTCTGACACAGACATCTAGACGTGTATATGTCTATAGGTTACAGACCAACATACTTTATCGACTGTATTCAAGCAAATATTAAAATTGCATGTGAGTAGAATTGTATATTGTTCAGAATCCAAAATCAATGGATATTTCATATACATTTTGCCTTTCTATCCTGTGACTGAAATGTCGAATTCAGTTACTACAAAGTTTAGCCATACGAAAAGAAGTCTCTATTTCTTTTCGAGGGAGGACATTTAGCTAGGATCACTATTAAAAGCTAAGTCTTAAGAAAAGGCACAGCATATTGAAAGAATCCCAGCACATATTTTTCCTCCATAATAATTGTATCTTTTCCCCTTTAGAAATCCAGTTAGCTGAAGAATAACTTTCCCTCTAGAGAGCTAGTCCAGGACATGTCAACACAGTGACTTTTCTATCTTTCAGGGAAAAAGCAAGAACATCTCTGGGGCACCTTCTGTGGGCAGGCTGGTGGGCAGCTGGGATGTCGCCGCTCTTCTGGTGGTCGTTAAGACCCTGAATTGTGTGGTTGTCATTCGTATGGTTGTGGTTGTTTGAGAAGAACTTTCCGCTGGCTCTGTGTTCTCACACATCTTCTCTTTTGACTAATAAGAAAAACAAAAGGGAAAACAATGTAAGAGTGATCATACATGTATTTTTAAAAGTTCCATCAAAGAAATTGTCATTTTAAAGCTGTAAAGCACAAAAAGTTCTCAAATCAAGATGAGGAATAAATTATTTTTGTACAACATTATATTTGTAGGTTTTACTAATTTACAAAGTATATAAAATAGACCAGAGAAAAAAATTGGATGTGATAAAGCATTTCCATTTATAGATATTTGCATGTCATCATTTTCTGCTGTTAATCTTTCATATTTTTGTTTATACCTTGCTCTAAATTTTCTATCAATATATTTATAAAAGATAGGATGTCAAAAGGGAAAAGCTCATACTACAAGAAAAAATGTGCATAAAGATAAGGTTTCAAAAAGCTTGCTTACGTGAAGAAAGAACGCATTCCCTTCATATCAAATTGATAATGCTAAATTCTAAAAATCTCACTCATGTAATCACTTAGCCTGTCTTTTCCCTCGCAGACTTATACTAAAGACACCTGGAAAAGGTTCATATCATATTTTTTATTTATAGCCCACAAACATAAATCCTATGACCTTCACCAGTAACAACCTCCAACATCCAAACTTTTCTGGTTTAGAAGCTTCTCTCCACCTCTTTATGCTTCAATGGACTCCATCCCTCTGGTAGGCCTTGAATAGATGGTACTCATCCAACTTTCGAAAATTATTATAAAATAAATAACTTTCTTAACCTTCTCATCATTAGTGAAGTACAATGCCCCTTATCACTGGTTCAGGAGGCATTCCTGAGACAGCTTCCTTTTTACTAGCTGGATATGACACAAGTTTATTCTCCACTTCAACTCCCATCATTCTAGGGGCCCATTCAATTCCTCCAATTTCAGTTCCTGCACCTTGTCAGCCCCAGTGATCTCATGATCCTCTCCTTGGTTCGTTCCACTTTAGTTATCTTCCCCACAGCCTGGACCTTATCTGCAGTTGGAAATGCTTTAGTTCAGAAATCATAAATTCATTATTCTATTTTCCGTCTTTCCATGAACCTGTTCACTCAAATTCTCTTATCTTTTGACCACATAGAAAACCCAAGCACAATGATTTTCTTCTTTACTCTCCTTTTTCCATCACTTCAATTTCTCTTTTCAATAACTTCAAGCATCTTGCCTTGTTTTGGTTTTTTTCCACAACACCTTTACAGAAAATCCCCAATATTGAATGTAGTACAGATATCTGCCTCTTCCCTGCCTGCAGCAAAGCCAGGCACAGCTGAAAAACAATCACACACTGAGAGCTCTACAAACTCACCTCTTGCATCCTCACTGGGGGGCCTTCCATATTGCTTGGCAATACTGCCCCACTTTGCTAATCTCTCCCATAATCCTCAGTATCAATTTCAACCCCTCTCCACTCTACTTAAAACTACAATCCCATAATTCCTCTCACAATTTTACTCCATGGGCTCACCTTTAATTTCTTTGTGGAAGAGTCATCATCAAAAATTCTTTAAATTTCTTTGCAAATCAGCATTCTTGCTTGAATCTGGACTGACCTATCCTTTCCTTCTGTCATCACGGATGGAGTCCATTATTTATAGCTAGCTATTCTCCATATCTCTACTTGGCCCAACCCAGCCCACCTTCTCGGGTGTTGTGAACTTGCTCACCTGATTCCACCCCTTCTCTACCATGTTTTCAATCTCTATTTTTCCATTGCCTTGTCACCATCAGCACATGAACATACTCAAGCATGTTCAATCTTATTTTAAAAGCCCAGTCCTCCCTGTTTTCCACAACGCATCCTGACACTATCCTACTCGCCTTCCATTCAGTCATAATTCCAGAGAGGTTGGTCTGCCCTGGTCTTCTCAGACTCCCACATCCCCACTTACGGCAATTCTGTTTTTACCCGATCCAACTTACTTGAAATTTCTCATATCAGTGTTTCTAAATATCTCCTTGTTTACTAAATCTTCCATGGTATGCTCTTGATATCTCATCAACATTTGGCACAGTTGTCCACTTTCTAATCTCGCTGCCACACTCTCATCATTTTTATGATACCTCTCTAACAACTCCTTCATTTCCTTGTGATTGTGTCTATCCTTTAAATGTTGGTATGTCTTACATATCTTTCTTGACTCCTCTTTTTGCTGTATGCATTCTCACTAGCAGTTTTCACCACACTCATGATTTCAATTAACATCTTTATGTTGATTATTCATAAATCTGTATCTCCAGTCCTCATCTATTTCTTGACTTTTAGGCCCAAATGTTCATCTATTTGACTCATGCATATGGATATCACAGACATCTCAAATACAATAAGTCTAAAATGACTTATTATTCTCCTCAAATGTTTCTATTCTCAAAAAATAGTTTCATCACACACCTAATGTTTAAGGGAAAATCCTAGACTTATTTTGCTTATGGCAGTAAAGGCAGACTAAAGACTGTAAATGCCCCTCCTGCTACAATACAAGTAGGTTCTGGATAAAATATGAGTTTTAAAGCATTACTAGGATTTTCAGGAAGCAAAGAAAATCTCCAAAGGTGCCTTTCCTTTGTCTCTCCTTCAAAACAAAACAAAGCAAAAGCTGCGTGCTGTGAAGAGAGTAGGAGCGGTACACATTAAGCAAAGTAAAAAAATCAGGGTTTGCTCTAAGGGGAAAAATGTCAAAAGTCAATACTGCTCTGTGGAGATGAAGCCTTGCACCAGCAGTGGATGGGGGCGATAAATCTCAACCTCTGCTCCCCATATTAAGGCAGGGACATACGGTAGCCCCAAAAACCCTCAGCTTCCCATAATCAAACACTCTTTAGTGGAAAGCATCACCTACCAAAGTCCTAGGGAGTAAGATCAGACAAACATGCACTTTTAATTGAAGAACACGAGGTAACACACACACAAAAAGAGGACTCTCACAAGGCCAGCAAAAGCAATGAGCAACATATTTAGACTACCAAAAACTTTAGATATTGGGGTCATCCAATATAAAATATATAAAAATCATATATGAAATATTTAAGGAAATGAAATAGTAGCATAGACTATAAACATGACTTGGCAGATTTAATTAAATTTAACCAATTAACACATTTAACTTAATTTAAATTTAGAGTGTCAAATTTAAATTTTAGAAATGAAAAATATATTTGTTAAAAATTGTTACCTCAATGGATAGGTTAAGTAGCAGATTAAACAAGATGAAGGAAGAATTAATGAGCTGGCAAATAGATTTAAAGAAATTCCCCAGGATGTGGTACAAAGAAATAAGAAGATAGATAATATAAAACAGAGGTTAAGAGAGACAAGGAAGTGATGAGAAGGTCAAGCCTATCTCCAAAGGGCTCAGAAGGTGAAATGAGAGAGAATGGAGAAAGTCTGACTGAATAGTACATTTATCAAACTTGACACCCAATCAATTAGAAAACACACATTCTTCTTGGGCACATATAGATCATTTGTACAAATTATCCATGTGCTACTCCATAAAACAATTTCAACCAATTTTAAAGAATCAGTATCATATAGAATATGCTCTCTGATAAGAATTCAATTATGTTAGAAGTTAATAATAAAAAGATAAATTTTAGGAATTTCCGTAATTTGGAAATGCGAAATAATTCAAAATTCAATGTAATTCCAATAAAAATATTAACAAGATTGATTGATTGATTTCAGATCTGATTTAGTTGAGTCTACAATTTATATGAAGAACAAAGGCACCCAAACTGTCAAAACACTTGTAAAGAAGAAAAGTAAGGAGACTTGTCCTATAGATAGCAAGATTCCTTCTAAAACTATAATAATTAAGACAGTGTGACATTGGTTAAGGTATTGACAAACTGAGCATTAGAAGAGGACAGCGCAGAAACTGTCTCCCTGTCTATATGGAAACTATATAAAGGAGTGCTGACACTGAAAGAAATTGCCAAAAGAAAAGATTATTTAATAAATCGTGAAATTATCCATAAGGAGGAAACCTCCCACGAATAGGATTCCTATCTTATATCACACATAGATGCCAACTGCAAATGGAATAAAGACTTTAATCTGAAAGACAAAGCTTTAAAATATTTAGAAGAGGACAATCTAGAAAAATGGGTAAACTGCTAGATACATACAAGCTGCTAAGATTGAACCATGAAGAAATACAAAATCTGAATAGATCAATTACTGGTAAGGAGATTGAATCAGTTATTAAAAACCTCCCAACAAACAAAAATCCAGAACTAGGATTTTTGATAGAACTAGATGCCTTAACTGGCGAATTCTACCATATATTCAAAGAATTAATGCCACTCCTTCCTGAACTCTTCCAAAAAACAGGAGGAAACATACTCAAACTTATTTTATGAGGCCAGCATTACCTTGATACTAGGCAAGGACACCACAAAAAAGAAGACTATAGTCTAATACCCCTGATTAACAAAGATGCAAAAATCCTCAAAAAAAATTAGCAAATTGAATTCAACAATACATTAAAAGGATCATATACCATGATCGAGTGTGATGCATTCCAGGGATGTAAGGATAGTTCAACATTCACAAATCAATCAATGTGATATACCACATTACAGAATGAAAGACAAAAATCACATGATCATCTGAATAGTTGCAGGGAAAGCATTTGACAAAATCCAACATCCATTTATAATAAAAAACTCTCAACAACGTTAAGTATAGAGGGAAAGATATTCTGTGCTCATACATTGGAAGTATTAGTCGATTAGTTCAAGGTGTATGACATAATGATTTGATATTTGTATATATTGCAAAATGATCACCACAGTAAGCCTAGTTAACATCTATCACCATACATAGCTACTAAATTTTTTTCTTGTAATAAGAACTTTTAAGATCTACTCTCTTCACAACTTTCAAATATGCAACACAGTATTATTAACTACAGTCACCATGCTGCATATTATATCCCCTGACTTATTTATTTTATAACTGGAAATTTGTACCTTTTCACCATCTTCACTCATTTTGCCCACTCCCCAACCACTGCCTCTAGCAACTAACAATCTGTTCTCTGAATCTATGAGCTCATTTTTTGTTGCTGCTGTTGCTTTAGATTCCACATGTGAGATCATACGGTATTTGTCTATCTCTGTCTGACTTATTTCACTTGGTATAATGCCCTCAAAGCCCATCCACGCTGTCACAAGTGACAAGATTTACCTTCTTTTTCTTATGGCTGAATAATATTGCACTGTATATATGGATCACATTTTCTGCATCCATTCATCCATCTACGGACACTTAGGTTGTTTCCATACCACAGCTATTGTCAATAATGCTGCAATGAACATGGGGGTGCATATATCTTTTTGAGCTAGTGTTTCCATTTCCTTTGTATAAATACCCAGAAGTGGCATTGCTGGATCATGTTAGTTCTATTTTTAATTTTTCGAGGAATCTCCATACTTCCGTTGCCTTTAAGATAAAGCCCAAACTCCTTCAATTTGTCACACTTAGGGCCCTGTTTACATCTCCAATCTCATCGCTCACCATTCCTCTTAGCTTCAGTCGCCCTCCCAGCGTCATCTTAAATATCACCTCCTCAAGCAAAGCTTCCCTCACCCTACTTTATAAGGCTGCAACTTGTAGTTACTGTCTTCGCCCCCGTCATTCTCTAAGTGCAGACCTTTGTTCAGTGGTCTATCTACCCTGCTGGACACACTTCTTACACACTTACGTTATCAGTGCTTAGAAAAGTGCATAGTAAATGCTCCTATTAGGAATGTACTTATAGAATGAATTTCATCTCACAGGATCAGAAAGGAAATTTAACTCTAGTTTTAGGCATGGAAAATGGGCTGGAATTGGTGACCTTGTTTACTTACCTGTAAAAGAAGGATAAAATTGCTCCCCATAAGGCTAGTCATGTTGATAATTTAATTACAGAATAAAAAGGAAACATTGAATATTAAAGAATGTACTAAACTCGGGGCTTCTTGGGAACAGGGGGTAATTTTTTTTTATCTTAGTAATTTTAGCACTGAGCACAGGCTACAGAACATGGTAAATTCTCCACAAATACAGTTAGGAGGGCTTAAAATATGATGGCTTCTTCTATCTCCTAGGGTTCACAGTAGACCCACACTGAAGCAAGGAAATTAAAATGTCTGAATTACCCCCTTAATCCTTACACAAATATAGATATGCAATTTCCATCATTTTTTTTTATTGAGGTAACTGTGATTACATGAAAAAAAAATCAACCTGAAAACAAAACCATGGCTCCATCGCTATATATTTTTTTGACTTATGTTGTTAAGGAAATGAAATGAAACAGATGGATTAGTATATATCACTGTAATTTCCCAAATGATTGTCAAAAAGTTGATTAAAGCTGCATAGGCAATACTATATTTGAAAGTTTAAGAATATTCTCAAAGATGTATTTCTCAAGAAATTTATGAGACATCATAAATAAAAACTTAATTTTAAAAAAAGGCTCTGGTAACCACTGATCTCCTAATCGTTTTTAAAACAGCACTTTGACATGATCTGCTTTACCGAATGGGAAAGCTTGTATAATTCTTCACGGTTGTTATTCAAAATTCATACCCTAAAACTGAACAAAGGGAGAAGAAACAAGCACTTTTTTTTTGTGAACCTAATAGGATATCTTTATGTGACCTTGAAATGACAGTGTGAATGCAATTCACTGGAGAATTCTAAACAGGTTAAAATTGCTTCTGCAATCGTATACACTTGGTTGAATCACTCCATTGCATCATTGTCTCTATAACCTTTTCCTGAGAGTTACTGTCTCCATGTTAAACCATTTTTAACTTCTTTATATCACCCCAGTTTGCTGTAATGAATCTTTTCCTTCATACCATTGGTTTTGCTATTTGAGTGAAAAAGGTGAACAATGGCTTCCTAGATCTTAGAAAAGCTGCAACTGTTTAAGAGAACTGCCCTTTGCTCATGGAAATTCAAATCCTGCCTCTACTACTCACTAGTCACATATCTAACTCTGGATAACCTCACCGCAACCCTCTCTCCAACAGCTCCCCTCTCCTTCCCTCTTCTCTTGATAATACGAAGGCAGTAACAGCTCCTACCTCATAGGGTGGGTATGAGAATAAATTGAAATAATACACGTAGAGTGAAACCCAACATCTGGTACATTTTAAGGGCTCAATAACTGATGGCTATTTTTGTTAAATTAGATACCATTTTCATTAAGTTGTAGCAACTATATACGACAGCTTGGTCCCAGGAATCTTGTCATAAAAGCTCATGTGTACCTCTTCAGGGCATCCACTGTCCACCCAGTCCTGCCGATGGCGATCAAATCCACTGGAACATCTTCAGAGAAGAGCACATTGCAGTTCAGAAAAGAAAGTATGGGGTGCAGAGTGGAGGGGCAGAAATTAAAAGAAAAAGGTCAGTAAGTGGTTAATTCTCAAATTTTCAGTTTAGCACAACATAAACTCTCTCCTGGAGAACTGTTAACCGGGGCAACTGTGAAGCACTGACAGTGTTCCGAGTAACGACTCACGCCTTCGGTAGTCCCGCTATGAGAATCACACCTGGCAACAAATTAGTCCACCGAGGCCCACGATGCTGTGCAGAACACCTGGATCCCCGTGCAAAGGGAAGACTGATCGCTACTATATGAAGTTGGTTTTCTTTTTCCTCATACTTTTTTTCCTTATCAAAACAAATGGATACAAACAAATCTTTTGCAGGTATCATTTTTCAGGATTTTAGATCTTTTTATTGTTTTTCTTCTTATTATTTTTTTAAATTTAAGACCCATAGTTACACAAACTCTTTCTTTATTGTGCAGTAAAGGGTGAACTCAGCAAGTTGGGGTGTTCAAACCCTCACATTCCAAAGAAAGAACTGGCCCTTCTCCAGCTCCTGGGAGATGACCTCTAAGCTCTTGGGATATGCTGCCTGATAAGGATGGCTTTCTATATCTTTGGCCTTGGGCTATGCAAGATAGTTTAAACTAACAACAGGATTTATGGTGAATGTCTCTTTTTATTTGCCTGGAGCTCTGGGCCAGGCTGTAACAATTTGACCTCTTGTAGGGGCTGGAGAATAGACATAAGGTTAGTCACAGGGCATTTCATACCTACGTGACTGACCCTCAATAAAAACCCTGGACACCAAGGCCTGCGTGAGCTTCCTAGGTTGGCAGTGCTTGGTGTGCGTTTTCAGAAATTGTTGCTGGGGGCATTAAGTTCTGTGTGTACGACTCCATTGGGAAAGGACAACTGGAAGCACATGCCCAGTCTCTCCTGGACTCTGCCCTGTGTGCCTTTCACCTTTGCTGATTTTAATCTGTATGGTTTTGCTGTAATAAATGGTAACCTTGAGTATAAAAGCTTTTCTAAGTTCTGAGTCCTTCTCGTGAATCAGTGACCCTGAGTGTGTTCTTGCACAACCTAACAACACTATGATCAGGTCATATCTAAAAGGTTTAATTCAGCAAGCACTGGGTTACTAAGATTTCATTCACTCCTACTCTCTTCCTTGACTGGAATAATTTTCTCCCCTCTCTATCTATCCAGCTACAGACCATTCACTTTTCAAGACCCAGAAATTACTATGCAGAAGAGCTCATTCTGATAAAGCTTCGTAATTGCTGTGATCACATCTTACTTTACTAAACATTTCTTCTTTGTATAAAATTTCATTTGCTTATGTCTTATTTATAAAATTTGATTGTAAACATTTTAAAGTAAGGGCCAGTGTTATACCTATTATATCTGACATATGATTTGTTATTCATATTAGAAATTCAAAATATTTTTGATAGTCTAGTAAAATTAAGGATTTACATTGCCCCCAAATTTTAATATTTAGGTATGTATTTATATATATTATATATGAATCCATATCAACAAATATTAACATAGATATTTATATATTTTTCAAAATAAATGAAGATCATTCAACTTTTGTCTTATATTTTCTTATAGTGCTACTTTCCAACTTTTTAACACTTAGTCCACATGATGACTTTTTCTAAGAATCCTTGCCAGAGATTATGTACCATGGCATGAATGAACATAATTTCACTCAAGTGGAATGTGAAAACAACTCTACTGTCAACAAAAAAGACCGTATCTATCATTCTGCCTGGACATGATCCATTAGAGCTCAACTATTTTATGCCTACAATCTGTGTTGAATAAGCTTAAGTGTGGAATAAACATCAGTGTGTGATCTGGCATCGAAGTTTGAGAATCCCCAGTTGGTCAAGGCTATCTCTGGTCACCCAAAGAGACTAATGTTTGGAGTCTATTTAATTCCAGATAAGTTAGATGGTTGTCCCCACTTCTCCTTTTTTCCTTTCAAGTTTCTTTAAATATTGAAAAATGTACTGACATTCTCTTTTGCCATGGGGATATATCGATCTTCTACAGAAAATATATTTTGGGAGCAGCCACCTGACCACAAGTAAATAAATGGAACAGATAATTTTTAGAATGCAGTTTGTCTTCACTTACTTAATTCCAGATGTATTCAAAGCCAGTGGGAAATAATAACTTTTACCATATATTATAACAAGACAGTACCCTATCTTAAATTTATGGGTCAACTGAAATTTTATCTTAAGTAATTAGTCCTTTAAATTGTTAAATTAATCCCAGGGAAAAGTATGGAAACACTGCATTTTGCTTGATTTATTAAGCAATCCCCCAGTTGTGCTACGTGAAATTAGCTTCTACTGAAAATATGTGACTCAAGCAGGTAATTTATTCATTTATTTGCAATTGATTTCCTATTAATTGACCTGTAGTTTCCTAATTGCTGGGGTGGGAAGGATTTGAAGTGGCAAAACACAAATAAGATTTGATTTGAAAAGCTCGCGCATTTTTGTAGCTTACACTGCCTTGAAAATCAACACAACTGGATGCCACTGTCTTTTCAGTGTTTTTTTTTATAACTTGGTAATCTAAATAGCATCCAAAGAAATTATAACCAAGAGTGTGTATGTGTGTGTTATAAATCATTAAGAAAAAAACACCTTTCTATTATTTCTGAATTCTAAATAAACCAAAAAATTACTTTTGAGAACACTTTCCTCTTTCCACTGAGCTGCATTGCATTTTGAGCTAAAACGCAATGACATTAACCGTGACATGCTCCAGCACATTGATTTCCCGACACTGTTAACAGTGTTTGCAAAGAGGCTCTCCTACATTGGAATCACGGAGAATCCTGTTGAAATGCAAATCTTGGGGTCTAGCTGAATATGATTCTCTGGCAATTTGGGTCCAGCAGTTTTCATTGTAAACAAGCACCCCAGATGATTGTTACCACACTGAAATCTGAAAACTACTGACTTTCTGTACAATATGTCAATGTGATGGGGCCCCTTCCCACTCATCTCGTCCATCGTCTACAAGCTTTTCTTATGCTCCTTGGTGCTCCTCCCTGAATGTGCTGTCCTGTTTCATGTCTCTGCCTTTGAATCTGCTATTACTTATGTCTGGAATACCTTCCTGGTCTCTAATTAGCAAACCCAATTCAACTCAAGCCTAAATCTTCTCCAAGAACCATCTCCTTCTCCTCCCACCCAGAAGAATTAGCAACCCTTTCTCAGTGCCCACCAATATCAAGTGCTAGAGTCTATTATTATACTACAATTGGTTGTTTTTGAGCTGATTTTACTCTTAAGACTTTGGGGAGAACATGCTTCAAAGAGGGGTTCTGAAGTCCAACTGCTTGAGTTAGAATTTTGGCTTGGGCACAAAAATAGGTATGTGATTTTAGGCAAGCTACTTTTTCTATATAAGCTTGTTTCCTCATCTATAAAATGAAGTAAGAGAGGTTATGTAAGAATTAAAAGTAGAGTATTTGATACATAGTCAACATTTAGTAAATATCAGCTGTTTTTAACACCTAAATAATGTCTTTGTAGTATGCATGTAACAAGGTTGACGATTATTGAAAATGACTAAGTGAGATTTTCATTTTATTGACAGTATTTTGTAAAATATTTAATTAATTCTGTGTACCATATAAATGTGAGATGTGTTTTATACCTAAAGTCCTTTATCATCATATTTGGGAACTAGTATTATAGAATTTTATGAGAGAAAATCCAAGTTGCTCTCAAATGTGGCCCAAATCTTCATTCAATATTTATAAACAGACAGAGATTATGCGGTTTTGTAAATATTCCTCAAAAGTTGATTTCAATAAAGTCTGAGCTCCTGACTGTAGTAGGTTCTGACGTTTTTATTTTCACGTTATTCCCTTTTCACTATTACCTAATTCCCAAACAAATTGATAGAGAGTTATATTTCAAATTAATTGTAGTATTCTCCACTCAGTTTCAATGGGATGTTGATTTCAATGCCCCTAGGAACCATGTTAAGTGAACCCCATTAAACAAGGCAGCCTAGAAAACAAACAATATCCTCCTAGCTTGCAGCATCTATTCAATTACGAGATTAAAGTGTAAATTTCATCAAACCTCTAATTTATCTCAAATTGTAGAACGGGTTTCAGAAATATGACTTATTTTGCAAGGGTAGTATATTCAGGTGAAGGAAATAAAGTAAATGCTAAAATATATACATAAGCAATACATGAGGATTAAAAATTAAGTGCACGTCTTACTGCACAATTGAACATGTGTCATTGTACCAGTGAGACGAAACACGTACAAAAGAGAAGTTAGGGAAGAAACTTCACTGAGTCTTAGACCCAGTAGGAATTTTCTAGATCAGTTTCTAGACCAAGATCAGCAGAAGTTTTCTGTAAAGGATCCGATCATAAATATTTTAGGCTTTGTCTGTCATACAGTTTCTGTCTTAACTACTCACCCTTGCCCTTGTAGCTCAGAAGCAGCCACAGACAAAGGCATAAAGAAATGGACGTGGCTATGTTCCAGTAAAACTTTATTTACAAAAAGAGGAAGTGGGTCAAATTTGGCCCAATTGCTGTAGTTTGCTGATGTCTGTTCTAGATTATTACCTGAAAATTAAGATCTGTAAAATTCTGAAGACTTTAGGACAAATATCTCATCAAGGTGTCTAATGATTTAAATGGTCCCTACAGCCTTAGACATATTTATCAGAATGGGCTATATTAATGGAACAATCAATTGTCCATTTAGTAAATTTTCTTGCCATAGTCTGCAAAAATGTGAAAAATGGTCCTCCAGCATCAAAAAAATGGAAAAATGAATTAAAAAGAAGCAAATATTTTAGATGAGAAACAGGGATAATGATAAACAGCCATGATTATAACTAAAAACATAGTTTATCATGAGATAAAATAGGTAACATGTAGTAGGGAGCTGTAAGATATGGGGAAATAATTTTGTTTTGAAAGAGTGAAAAACCTTAATTGGAAAGGTAGATTATAAAATTTAAATGTTGATTATAATCATCATTATTGCCAATAAAAAAATTAGTAAAATATCATATCTCATTTCCCGGATGGGGCATGCTTGCTGTTCCTAATTGGCCTTAAGCATGAGATGGATGATTTCACTTATAAAAACATTTCTCCTAAAAATCAAGAAACTCATGCTTGAGGTTTATCAGACTTTTCTCCCCTGAACCACACACCACACAGGGCTCTGGGAATGATAGGTGAACCTAAGGACACAGTAACCCATTACAGAGACAACATTGTAAGATCAAAAAAGAAATTTTACATCATTATAATACGCAAGGCTATGGAGTATGTTTGCTTTTAATAAAAGCTCTTGATGTTAGTTGAAGCTCAGAATCATAATCCAATGCCAATAAGAATAGTTATGTGCAAAATTCAGGAAGTTTGCTGTGGAGACGAGTTTCAGATGTAAAAGGGGAATCAAGTCATCTAATATTTGAAATCCAGAATCTTGTCATTTACACATGTGGCATCTTATAGAGAGGCAGGTTTTATAAAATAGAGGCTTAATCTTTCTTTAGATTTCTAGAAGCTAAAGTAGCCCTATTATGTGTTTAAAAGCACAACAACATCAGGGACTTTTATCCTTCCAGTTCTTTTATCTCACTAAAAAATTTCACATTTTGGGGCTGGCCCCATGGCCTGGTGGTTAAGTTTGGTGTGCTCTGCTTCAGCGGCCCAGGTTTGGTTCCCAGGCATGGACCTACACCACTTGTCAATAGCCTTGCTGTGCCGGTGACCCACATATAAAATAGAGGAGGATTGGCAGAGATGTCAGCTAAGGGCAAATCTTCCTCAAGCAAAAAGAGGAAGATTGGCAACAGATGTTAGCTCAGGGCGAATCTTCCTCAGCAGAAAAAAAAAAAATCACATCTTATTTCTCTTTCCTCCCAAATTATTGGTATAAAAGACATTTCTGTTACTTTTTGGCTTTTATTCCCCTACTTTTGCTAAAAAATATTTTCAAAAAGGGAAACAATTTTTGTGACTGGCTTTTCATGCTGGAGCTCTTTCTTCTTGAGTGTCATCTCCACTTGCCTGTTTCCAGTTTTGGAGTGCGTATGGTAGGAAAGATTTGATGCTGGGAGTGAAACTACAACATTTAGACTTATCTGGAAATAAGCTAATCCTTTCAGAAATCATTCTGATTAAAAGCCACTGCTGATGTTGGCAAAATATCCTCATTTGTGAGGCCAGACAGAGAAAGACAAACACTGTATGACTTCACTCATATGCAGAATACAAACAAACTTACAAAGAGAACAATTTAGTGGTTACCAAGGGGAAGCGGGGTGGATGGCGGGCGCAAGGGGTGAAGGGGCACACTTATACGGTGTCTGACAAATATTAACGTACAACTCAAATTTCACAATGTTACAAACTATTATGACTAGGAATAAAAAAACCCCCTCATTTGTGCATCATCAATGCTTTAAGGGAACGAGGGACATATAAAAGTAGACTGACATATGTGTTGAAATTGTGATGCATAAAAACAAAGTCAATTATACACTGGACTATTCAGTAAACTCATATTAGGGCAAAGAACTTATTAATAGCCCAGAACTTTCAGCATGTTTTAATCAGGGAGATGCCAACTCTACCTAGATTATAAGTACTTAATTTTATACTTATATGAAAAACATTCCTTAAAATATTACTTAGAAGGGGCAAGAGAATGAAGTATTCACCTTTATGGAAGTCGTTAAAAGCTATTTTACTCAAAAGACTTGGACTGACTCGCTTGCAGTACTAATCTCACAGGAAAATTGAATTTTTATCTTTGCTCCCCATCTAACTTTTAAGTGCTCCTAGTGCATATTGAAATATGCTGGCTAAGGGAATTTTAAAGGATGCAAGTTTGCCTGTATATTTACTTAAATAATCCTTCATTACAGAGTATCATATATTCTAAATTTTCACAAATTTAAGACCTTTGGGAATTAGTTTGTTAAATTTTTTTTTTAAACCAGCAGTTGCTGAAATAGTTAAATCTGAATTCCTCAATGACTTCCAGCTTTGTGCTGTTTCCCCTGCAGGAAGTAGATGTGAATGTATTAGCGATGTGAAGTATGCAATTTCAGAAATCTTCAGTTCTATCAAAAAACAGATTAATCCAATATAGTCTTTCAAATTTTTTGAAATAAACCGTAGTAAGAAATATAGTTAACATCAAGTGTTTAGACATTTATATATCTGGATATGTGTGTGTGGTTGTGTGTGTGTGTGTGTGTGTGTATACTAAAACTAAATATTTGTTGTGATGCTTCTTTGTTACCTTTCCTTTATTGAAACATCCACATAAAGCACAGAGATATTTTGTATTCCATTCTACTTCATTTATAAAAATGCTGGTTGCAACCCACTGGGTAATCGATGCCATGACCCTTCTGAATCACAACCCTCAATTTGAATAATTCTATCCCAACACATAGTTTAAAATGTTAATCACATTTATGTTTAAATAACATTGCCTAGTTTATAAAATAACCACTTTAATAGAAAATTATAGAAAAATATGAAAACAGAAATTAAAGGAAGTGTTATCCCAATGCTAGGATATTGTTAGTTTTATTTTCCACTCAGTCTTTATTTAATGTATATTTACACCTATTTATTAACCAAATTGGAATCATAATATGTGCTGACTTTCTTTTTCATAGTTAATATTATAGTCTGGCCATTTTTCCATGTCCATAAATATCCCTTAAGAGTTACTTTTTAATGACAGCAGATACTCTATTATATGGCTTTATAAAAATTTATCCAACCTATATATGAGAATACCCATGTCATTTTAACCCTTCTAAAAATACATATTATCATCCTTTTTGAAATTTGACAAATTAAAAATGAAGTATCATGTTTTAATCAGCATTTCTTCTATTACAGGTGAGGTTAAACTTTTAAAACATGTTTATTGACTATTGGTATTTCCACATTTTTTAATCATATACTCATTTATTCTCTTCATTTTATTCGATTGAGTTATTATTTCCTTTATATGATTTCTATGAGCTAAGAGCATTGTATCTCTCTTCAATATATCCTCTGTCTGTAACTTGCTATTCAATTCTAAATATGAATTTTTTTGCCATATGATTGTTTGTATTTTTCCATTGTTGAAGTTTTTCAACCTTGTCTTTCAAGATTTTTTTCTTTGCTTTTTTGCTCAGAAAGGCTTCCATTACTTTGGCATTAAGTAAATATTTGCAACAGTCTCTTTTAGCTATTGCATTTCTCACTTTAAATTCTCTAATCTATTTTAAATTTATTTTGGTATCTGGTGTAAAGTAAGAACCAATCTAAATAGACAAATTTTATTCCAATAGGTGGCTAAGAGCCCCAGGATCATTTGTCAAATAAGAGATCTTTATCCATTGTTTGGAATTGCATATTTCATCACACAATAAACTCATAGGCTAAAGTCTATTTCTGAAATTGTGTATTCTTCCATGGATTGCTTTGTTCCTTCTTGTACAATTTCTATAATGATTTCTTTATTATAGTTTTATATCATGATTTAATACCTAGTAGTTGAAGTCTTGCATCATTGACCTAATTTTTAAATTTTTCTTGAGTAGTCTCACTCTTTTATTATTCTCTGTAGTTTTTATAATCACATTCTGATGTTCCAAGTAATAATGCTATTGAGATCTTGACAGAATCGATGTGGAAATAATTGATGTCTTAATACAGTCCAGCTTTCCATCCGTTAAAATGTTTATTCAGGTGTTCTTTTAAGTGTCTCACCAAATTTTCATTGTTTTCCTTATATGTGGCCCACACATTAAGTTTGTTAGTAACTATTTTATCTGCTTTTGCTCTTATTAAGGAACGTTAATCATTGTGTTTTCTAAATGGTTACTTCGGACATACAAAGCTATTGATTTCTATGTAGTTATTTTGTTACTGGTTCCTTTATTTACAAATAATAACTTTCCTTCTCCTTTCCAATAGTCGTATCTCCTATTTATATTTCTTTTCTCTGTTCATTAACCAGAATTACAGGACTCTGTTACATGACAGTAGTAAGCATGTTCTTCCCTCTTCCTTATGTTAATGGGAATGTTTCTAGGGCTTCAATGTTCAGTATATTTTTTTCATTGTTGTCAAATAATATTTATCTTTGTATTAATAGGTATCTTTTGATCTCAGTCTCCTAACATTTTTACTTAGGAAAAAATGTTGGATTTTATCTAATATTTTTCCCATCTATCAACATAACCAAATGATTTTCATTATTAGTGCTATTAATTGCGTTAATAGATTTCTTTAAACTAGACCACAGTTGTCTTCATGGAACAAATTCATTATCTGACTACTTTTTGATTATTTGAACTGTGTTGGATTTGATTCTTTTTTTTTTTTTTAAAGATTTTATTTTTTTCCTTTTTCTCCCCAAAGCCCCCCCCGGTACATAGTTGTATATTCTTCATTGTGGGTCCTTCTACTTGTGGCATGTGGGACGCTGCCTCAGCGTGGTTTGATGAGCAGTGCCATGTCTGTGCCCAGGATTCGAACCAACGAAACACTGGGCCGCCTGCAGTGGAGCACACGAACTTAACCACTCGGCCACGGGGCCAGCCCCTGGATTTGATTCTTAACTATTGGAGTTTTAAAATTCTACACTCATAAATAACCCAGGATATCTATAAGTAATCTACAGCTGACACCATATATAATGATGAAAGAGTGAATGCTTTCCTCCCAAGATCAGAAACAAGGCAAAATGGTTATTCTCACCACTTCTAATCATCATTGTGGTGCACAGCTTGAAGAGCCAAGGAGAAGGTAGAATCCGAGAAAGTGAAGCTTTAGGAGAAAAATCAAATCGTTAACCGCTTCCTGCCTTCTGTCTTTCTCATATGAGTGCAAAATAAAATGAGAAGTCAAGCCATAGTTCAATTAAGTGGCAAAAACAAGGCAGCCATAGCAGGTTATAGAAGAATTATTAAACAGCTGAAACTCACAACCCTCATGAGAGATACAAAGTAACATTCATTATGATGTTGGAAAGTTGAAAAGCTAATGATTTCACTACTGCAAAGACAAAATCAGCTATAGCCCAAAGGATACCTTAGGGTTAAATGTTCAGAGCAAATGGGTAAACTTTTTGAGTAGAGTGGAAATTGTAGGCTACTAAAAGCACAAAAGTTGCAGATATTTGTCTTTTTAAACCACTAGGGTTAGTATATATTCCCAAATGAAGCCAGACATCTACGGTCACAGGGCAATCTCTCAATGTAGTCAGTTTAAGAAATGATCAGCTCTAGGGTTCCCAGAGGAGGGCGGCCACTGGGACTTAGATGAGGCAAACACGAATGACAATAAAGACTTAACATTTTCATTGACACCTTCTCTGTGTTTTCCACAAACTGCTTTTCCAACCATTTCCCTCTAATTTCTAACACAGTTTGCTCGCCTTCTGTTTTATTGCCTCATGTCTTCATTGAAACTGAACCCAAGCTGCTCTCCCAGGGAAGTATCCCCTTGATCCGTGATTATTATTCTCCCAAGTGCACCCCCCAATCAAGGTTACCATACCCGGCTTGAGGACAAGACATTTATTATCTAATAAAAGTTATATGGTTAGAGATGGATACAAAGTCTTCCATTTACCAAGGGCTATTAACATGTAATATCAAACTTGTTATGCCAACATTTTGAAGAAAATATTTTTTCATTGATTAATCTTAAATATGGCTTTGGTAACTAGCCAGAATTTGGCTGAAATCATGTTTTAACAATTTATTGTTAATAATTCACTGCTCTTTATTTATGAAAGATTTTAAACTCCTTTAGAAATACCATAACTCTTCAAAGAGGATAAATGATAATCAGAGGATGATAATCATGGTAAATGAAGGAAGAGTATGATTACAATTAAATAGATAGTTTTATTTTGTTTCTTCAAATTGTATACACATAAATAAAATGTTGCATATTTTTTTATTTTAGAAAAGGAAGATTATATTTAGTGGTGATTATTTCTAAGAGTAAAATTAATCTTTTTTGTAGCTTTTAGAATATTTGTTTATAAAGTGAGTATTCCATTTAAAAGACAAAGCTATTTTTCCACTTAAATAAATGTGCATACTTTGGAGTCCTGTGTCTAGGTAGCATACTAGTACATTCTGAAGAATTTGGGAGCATAGTTCATTGTACCACATTAGAAAAGAGAACTCTACCTTGCCACACTTGACTCCCTGTCCAAATTCAGGCACTAAGAGCAACGGCGTCTTTAGCCTTGAATTAATAATTAACAATTTGATTAATAATTTCAACATGATACTGGGGCACTGCTAGAAAAAAAAAAAAAGACCATCTCATTTAATATGGTTATAATGGGAAAAAGAAAGAGAATGAAGTGGAGGTTACTGATAGTGTTCAAGCATGTAATAGTTGACATGTGTTCAATAACTGTCAATTATATAATTCTCACTCTAATCTGGCAATATTCCTCCCAGTTATTCCCATTTGACCATTGCAAAAATTTGAGGGCATATTAGTTTTGGAAAGGGCGAGAGCTTTGGAATTACATACTTAAAACAGGTCTCAGGTCTTGACTGTCACTACTTATGTCACTTCTTATGACCATGAGAAGTTATCATTGGAAATTATTGGGTGGGTTCTAAGGCAAGTCAGTATTGGAGATTCAGTTTCTGTAAAATGGAGGATTGTAAAACCTACCTCTGTTGGGATTTGGTGAGGATTAAATGAGATAATATAGATGAAGCACTTTTTTGATTTTGACATAGTAGGTACTCAATAAATGTTAGTTATTTTATACTTTTTTACCCTCCATAGCACCTAACACAGGTCAAAAAGTGCTCTTTTTTTAAAAAAAAGACATTTTAACCTGATCTATAACTATCTATAACTGAAAATCTATATAATAGCTTCTAAGTCCTGACCCAACTTTAGCCACAAAAGTTAGGGTTATAAAATAAACAGGAGAAATCTTCCCTTTTTGATGAATGAATTCTTTCAGAATCTAAAAATTCCTTTCCAGGCATTCAATGTTGCTATCTTGGGAGAACAGAAGTGAGAGTTGAGTCTTCAGGGAAAGGAAAAAAAAGAGAAAGATTTCCTCCTCATGGCTGTGAGCCATTGAAGCAAACAGTCAATCACAGATAAACCTACCGGACGTTTCAGGATTCCAATTTTTGACAACCTTTCTTAAAATTTCTTGACTTCATACCAAATGTTATACTTAAATATAGCACCTTCAAATGCATAAAAGTAGACAGAAAGACCAGTGGCTTTTACTTTGTTGTTGGCTCAGAAAAGGGAACGTCAAGTCTTGGGGGTTTAGGTGTGCTGTGTCTCTGTAAAACGCTATCCTTTCACCAGTAAATTTTTATTCCATGATGCTCAGATTAATAGCTCCCAGTCTTTCAGAGTTGTCTGTCTTCCTCGGAACATCAGTGATGCATGAATCAACTAACCTCTGTTCTGCCAAGAGAGCAAAGTTGGACTCTGGTGAGGAACCAGAAATTCCTTTCATGAGACAATTGTCCCATCAAAGAAAGGTCCTTATCCTAATTTACATTTTTACTATAAAAAGTTTCAGAATTCTTCTTGGAATGTTGAGATTTACAGAGAAACGGATCAAGATGGTATTTCTTGTTTCTCAGAGAACCATAGCATGAACTTTTCTTACTCCTGTTTTGAACCATAAATATTTAGGAAAGGACTATAGGGGAAGACAAGAGGCCATTACATTTGTCCCCACCTCTTCAGGAAGAGTAATCGATAAAACATCCCAGACAAATAAATGTCTCTCTCTGTCTTTCTCCTTTTTTCCTCTCTGGTTCTCTCATTGCTTAAAAGACAAAGTGTTTCTAATCACAGTGGATTTGGGTCCTTGCAAATGATTTGTAGAAACAATGGGTGGATTAGGAAGCCTAGCACTTTTAGCTAGGAGAACCTGCAGTAATCACAGGTTTTCAAGCTCTGTCCAGAGTTGAGGGTTTAGTTTTGCAGATGCCCTCGACTACTGCTGTAGAGGTTGAGGAGGAGATGGGAGAGGTTGGCTGTGAAATCCATGCCATAAACTGTACCCAAGGAGATCCGATTTTATCTGTTCTGTATCTGCAGTTTCACTTCTCAAAAATGTTTCTCCTGCTTAGGAAGAAAAAGTTTGAAAATCATTTGTAAACCTCACCCCACTAATTAATCTAGGCTTGTTATCATTATATTTTACAATGTAATTAAATCTTCCAGACAAGTACTATGAGCTCATTTAAAATATGATAATACAACATTGACAGGGCACTCTAAGAAGAGAAGCAACTTTTCTCTTGGATGGCCCTAGAAAATGCAATTCAAGGCGTTATAATGCCAGATAATTGTACCTGAGTGAATCTTATAATGACCAGCAGAACACTATGTCTTCAAAGATATTTGTTTAATAATTTTTTGCTAATGTGCTTCTATATCCTTCAAGAGATATCTTATTTGTGAGATAAGTTTTCTAAGATCCAGGTTAAATTAGAATATCTTTTTATACCTATGTGGTGGTCCATATTCTCTTACATTAATCATTCAAACTTGAAAATAGTCATTGTTCCATTTCATCAATTTATTTTGATCAAAGAACATTATGTTTCTCCATTCACATCTTTAGCTTATTGTGAGTTCAGCTTCATCTCCTAAAGTTTCAAGAGTGATTATTCCAAGTAGAGGCAAACTGCTTTTGGTGGACACACTTCTAAGACTTCCAGAGTTTGCTAAAATGTTACAGAAGATAATTTCCTTATTATCTAAAAAGTGCATGTTTGAGAATTTTGAAATATATATAGCTATGTATTTTGAAATTCTCAAACTTGCAGTACATATGTATATAACTATATAGATATTTCAGTTCAATTTGCCTCTTAAAGTCTAACTTGTAATATCATTGCCTATAAAAATAATATGTGTAATTTTAGTAGTGGCTTTTAGTATATATAAAGTTTTCTTTTGTTTTCTCTCTCTCCCTTTTTTTTGGTGAAGAAGATTGGCCCTGAGCTAACATCTGTGACAATATTCCTCTATTTTGTATGTGAGATGCCATCACAGCCTAGCTGGATGAGTGGTGCATGGGTCTGTGCCCAGGATCTGAACTGGGAAACCCCAGGCCACAGAAGTGGAGCATGCAAACTTAACCAGTACATCACCGGTCAGACCTCATAGCTTTGTTTTCTGTTTACATTTTTGTTATTCTCTCTACATTGTAAATCTGTGACCTCTCCTGGAAGGATCTGTATCTAAGACTGCATCAGGTACAGGTCCTCACGGAGTTTATCAACAATGCATTAGTAAATTCATTCCACTTTAAGAAATGATTCTGGTCATAAACAGTGTTCTGCTTCCTTATTTCCTTGCTTTATTCTACATCAGATTTGTCAGGCATATAAAATATCAAATTACCAAATGCTAATTCTGTAAGAATTTTATGCAGCTCCTGCGTACAAATGTTCTATGTCTTATTAAAGAGGACAAAAAAGAAAGATTTTAAGAATTTGGGTGTGAAGCAATTTTCTGCTTCATGAAATACAGTCAGTGTCACCTTATGTTAACAGAAGCATTCTTGGATATGTCGTTTTTTTTTCAGATTTGCCTTAATGAAACTGACAGTATTTCAGAGCACATCCCTGTAACCAGACACAAAAATATTTATAGTAAAAGCTATATAAGCATAGGTGGAATGGATATTTAGACCTGTATCTTCACATTATTCTCTCTCACCCCACAAGACCCAGTAGTTCAACACCCTCGAAATTTTTTTATTACTCATTTTCAAACACTATTATATTGGTTTGACCTGGTCTTTCATTTACCGTCTGCCTCCTTAGGTGAGACTCAGAATTGTCTCATTTATCCCAGTGTCGCTGATTACTTCACTAAACCCCTCATAACCAGATAGTCAATATCTTCTTCCAAAATAATTTATTGTGAAGACATATTTTACTTTTTTTCATTAATCAAGATATTTTTTATATGTCCTCCATTTATCTGGCAAACTTCCCCTGTAAAGGATCAGACAGTAAGCACTTCAGGCTGGTGGGCCATATGGTGTCTGTCACGGGAATCCCATTATGGAGAATAATTGAACTCACCTAGAAATTCCAGCTCTGCCTTAGGCTCTGAGTACACAAATGTGGTTAAAACTTAGATGATAGCAGGGATTCCAAGAATGGTGTTAGTTGGGGTGATCATATAAATTATGGGGCAAACCACTACACTTTGAGATAGAAATGACTGGAACACTGGGACAACAGGCCTAAAGCAAGCCTGTCTTGAGAAAACTGGGCATAAGGAGAGGAATCTGATTCTCACACTTCATACTCCTTTCTATTTACAAATTCTGTGCTCAACTTTAGCAAGTCTTTTAGTCAAGTTTTCTCGTATATTCATCTCCTACCATATATGTATTCTTGTTCACTTTGTTATTTTAGACAATCTAGGTTTGTGGTTGCATACTAAAATTTAAGCGTCTGAAGTATTTTATGCACATTCCTGTGAAATAGGGCACCAAGGATTATTCTCTCTTTTCATAAACTGAGTGCATGGTCTGAGGGTGACGCAGAGGTCCCTTTGTGCTCCATCTTCTGATATATGAGTATAAACCTTAACACAGAAAAAAGTAATGCAAGACTAATTCTATACGAAATAAGAACATCTTCATATACCATTTTTGCTGCATGCTGTTTTAATAGATTATTCACAAATCTCTTTTTTTCCCATGGGAACTCTACCTCCATGCTATTTTTTATCATTTCCTCCAAATCATGGTTTTAATTCTTTTCATGAGGACTCTATCTTGCCAATCATGTACTTTGCACAACTAAGACCTCAATTATTGTTAAAGGAAACTTTACATGTATCTTTTACAACAAACCATTCACATAAGTTTTGAATAGAGGTTAGTGTAAATAAGCTCATGAAACCCCTTTAGTAGGCGAGGGAGGGACCTCCTCCTCCTTTCTGAGGGACATCTACTGCTTTGAATTGCTCCTCCAGCATATGCACATACTTGGTAAAGCTACGTGTGCTAAGACTAGGTCTAGAAGCCTAATGGAGAGAGTTCAACCTTAGCGTTTATTTTTTTTCTTCATCTCTCCAACCATCCATCCTTCAAAATATTTTAATTTTAAATCCTCACCCCAACCAGTTACTAGTTCCATGACCTTGGCTAAGCTTCTCAACCTTCTTAATTCTCATTTACTTAATCTATGAAACAGTGATCCTAACACTTACCTCTTAATGTGATTGCAAGGATTGAATGAGATAATAGAATTAAAAAGACTTTAGTGGAAGTAAAGGGTTTCCTGGGATGCCTGGCACATAGAAAGTAGAGAATAAAAGGTAGCTATTATAATTATTTTAAGTATTTCCACATGTAAGACATTCTTACCCTTAAAACAACCCCCGTCCTTTCTTTCAAAGCTCATGCAATTTAGCAGCAGCAGCAGGAAATCTGGACAAGGATCAAATAAACCTATGGGTTAGTGCAGTGCAGAGGAGGGATAGATTAATGCTGGATCAGGCCATAGATCAACACAGAGGTCTTCTCTGGCAGTCAACAGACATTATTTTAAGAATATAAAAATCTACGTCCTTTTATGAGAGCCTATCATTAGAAATCATTGCAGCCAAGGTCATGATATATGGAGAGAATAATTCCCCCTTGACTATGAATTGCCATTGAAGGGAAAATTCTAGAGCTGAGGTACAAGAGAAAAAAATGGCTCCATAGGAAGGAGAAAGACAATGAGTCTCACTAATCCAGAATCAGCCAATCCATTTCTAAAATACTCCAGAAAAGGAAAATTTGAATGCTGATCTTTGTTTAACCAATAAATCTTATTTTTATCCTGAAATATCTTTTTTTTGGTCTTCCCTAATAATGTATACCAGCTTGGTGAGATTGCCCTAAAGTTATATAAAAAGATACACCTTTAGAATAGCACTACCTAGATGTTCTTAGAACTAAAGAAATAACAGGATGATTACACACATTGCTGAGTTACCAGACCTCCTGCACTTTTTCACAAACTACAAAAGTCCTATCATAAAATTTCCCTCAAAACCCAGGGCATGGTAAGATTGTATCTCTACTCAGAACTTGAAAGAAAATAAACTCCTTAGTATCTAGAAAATTTCATAAAAATCTTAAGTACTATGTTCACGTCAAGAAATATAAGATAGTCATATTCCAAGTTTCCTTGGAGATACATTTTAGCAGAAAGCAAAAAATCAGAAATTATCCCAATGATATTTTTTATCATTTTCTTACATAAGGATTGAAAGAACTGGCTTGAGTATGAACATATTGTATTTTGAATGTCTTTCTGTATTTTGACTTTAGATTTCCAGCAAAACAAATACTTAAACTGTAAGCTACTTTTATTGAATGTTCTCTTTTATCATGGCAGTCTTTTCGATTAAGATTGTTAATCTAAGGTTCTCCCAATAATCACATCAGATTTTTTCTCTTACAGAAGCCAGCTATGAACTTTGTTTTTTCGTTTGTAAATTTTTATTTCCTTGCCCTTTAAGGATCATATTTTTTTCCATAATAACTTAGCACCTACTGTTTTTAAATTGAACAAATTTAATTTCATTCTCGGACAATTAACTTTTAATTATTTCAAGGGGAACTCAATACTGTTTTAGTGCAAGCAAGCTAAGGAAATAAAATATGTAATTTAGCACTAAAATGCTCCATTTTTAGATACTCCTTACATGTTTGTTACACTGTATTTGTTGAAGTTTAGTTTTCTAAATTATAACCATATAAAATGCAGTTGCCACAGTTGGTTAACACATAAGCAAAACTTAAAAATCACTTGGATCATCTTGAAAAAGCAGCTACAAACAGATGTGATGCTAAATAATTCCACAGATTTTATCTCTAGTTTGCCAAATGGTGCTCAGATGGAACATAAACACAGCATTCACTGACTGGAAAATCAAAGACAACTTAAACAAATGCCTTGATATTTTGGGTGGGACTCAGTTATCAGGAGACTTGGCTCCAGCACCTGTTGTTTAGAGTTTGGAAAAAAGAAGGTTGGTTTCTATTCTGCATTCACAACCATCCTTAGAGACTGGCAGATGGCCAGTGACCAAAAGGAGATAGAGACCAAAATGCAAAGTAGAGGATGGATAGATAGATGATAGATAAAGACCAAAATACACAGTTCAACACTATGTTTTTGAAAAAAGAAAAGAATTACATGCATTTTATATCCAAAAGGCTAGTAAATACAATGCCGTGTTTCCGGAGGAAAGAAATGCAGTCTATCCATCCAGTATTGATAATTTTCTGCTTCTGAAAGATTCTTTAACTGCAGAATTTTCCGAGTGTCCAAATTTTCCTAATATAATTTAACATATATTTCCTTGCTTTCTTTTAAAAATATTTATTTGCTCATTAATTAATTCACTGTAGATAATATGTGCATATGATAAAAATTCAAACTCTACCAAAGGAAATATACTGAAATAGTAATATTCTCTCTTTATGCCAATTTCCAGGTCACTGCAGTTTCCCTAAATGTGAACCCTGTTACTAGTACCTTACTTAACTTAAAAACAAAATTCTCTATGTCAGAATACACTTCGAAACGTTTTCATGTAATGGATAAAATAACATCATACCTCATTATAGTGTTATAATTAATTCACACAAAAAGCTAGGCTTGGAATTTTGGTTAAAGCTAGGCTTGGAATGCTCAAAAAGAAGAAAAAATAGACTTTAATTTTGTATTCGTCAAAGATCATTTTGTTTATGCTATATTTCAGGACAAGGTAATTAATAGAAATGCTAAGATTATTTAAATTTTAAAGGATTATAAAGGGTCTTGCACTTGGAAAAGTTCAAAATGCAATTCACCTCTTACAAGCATTGCACATCAGAAACAGTTATCTTGGCTGTATAGTATTTCTAGAAGCACCTTAGTTTCTTTAGAATAGTGAATTTCCACTTTGGTAGCAGTAGTTTAATAAAAATTCGGAAATCAAAAATATTCCAATGATTTTAAGTGGCTAAGAACTTTCTAAAATCTTCTGATTTGTTTATTAAATATACAAAAGCTTCTTGCTTTATGGGGCTGGCCTGGTGGCATAGCCGTTAGGTTCGCACGCTCTGCTTCAGTGGCCCAGGGTTTGCAGGTTTGGATCCCAGGCGCAGACCTACATACCACCTCTCAAGCCACGCTGTGGCAGCATCCCACATATAAAATAGAAGAAGGATGGGCACAGATGTTAGCTCAGGGCTAATCTTGCTCAAAAACAAAAAGGCTTCTTGCTTTCTTTTATTGGGACCTATTTCATTAAGTCCTAAGAGATTTTAAACAAACATCTTTATCTTCAGAACCTTTTTTCTATAATATTTCTCTACTTCAAATTAAGAATAAGCATTTCCACACAACTTTGGCATAACCATTGCAGGCTTACGGGACTCTTAGCCCATACGTGCAAGGTCAGCATTTCCACTGTGTCATCTCAGATCATAGGATCCCCAGAAGGGGTTTATTAAAAACTTAAATTCCTGGGCTCCACTCTGGACCTACTGAATATTAATTCCTTGGTGAGCTACAGATTTCTCTGTAGTTCCTGCGGCAATTCTTAACCGTACTAATATTTGAGAACCACTGAACTTGGGGCTACTCAGATTTAAAGAATGTAAGAATCAAATATATGTGGATGACATACGTATTTCACATTTTAAGATACAAGGTCAAAGAGCTTTATTGATTTGTCCAACATTAGTCAGGCAATTGTTGGCTGTGCCACTAGGCATTCAGTCTAAACCACCTCAGAAGGCTAAACATGGTCTGCTCTCTAGTATCAATTTTGGGAATTTCGATTCCTTTTGAATAACTGAGGAATGCTTCCTCAATTCTGGGTTCCTCTTGAACCATGGCTGGCTATTACTCCCAGACACTGAAAGCCCAATACACTTAAGAAGAACAGACTAAAGAGAAAGAATCTCATTTAGTCTACACTTGGACTAGTGTGGTCACCAGTTTCAGACCTATGGGCAATTTACCCATTGTTGCTGAGTGTATATAATTAAAGCTTAATGGTTCTCTGATGCTTTCAATCAGAAATACCAGCGATTCTCTTCTTCCCTTCTATCATGACTAGGCAGTGTGACAATAAACCATTCCAATTAATTTTTCTTCAATTAAATAATTTTGTTGGATCTCATATTTCGGCAAGGACATACTTTCTACTAAAGACACAAAAATCGATTTTGTTAGAGTTACAAATACCTTCATATTTTGCACTGAAACCTGACATTCGATTTACATACTGAAAATGGCAACATCTTTGGTATCAAAATATTACTAATTAGTAATTCTGATAAGCAGATGGAGGTGATTGCAATTTGAATGTAAGTCAGCATACTGGAACATAAATCAATAAAAGTTTATTTAAAATTCTTAAAGCTTAGTGAGTTCTAAATGTCCATCTGAAATTAGGTGTACTTCCAAGCAGAACTATATCTTACCCCAATCCATTGAAATAAGCCTAAGGTTATAATTAATATTGGATCAGGGCTCCTGGATTTCCTAAATGGCTTCTATTTGTTTATTAGGTCTGAACTTCACATCTTATTACCAAAGCCAATGGGGTTTCCTTATGTGAAAGGGTCACATAAATGTGTACTCTATTAGCAGCTTTAAATGTGAACTTAGACCGTAATGTCAAAAGGGTTACACGCTATGGCTTTGTCCAGGATATTAAGGTACATTTAAACCAGTGCAATTATACTGACTCTAACTACTGATTGATCTTAATTTCACAAATTTCAGACTTGGCCATATATTCCAAGAGTATATGGCTTGTCATTCAACAATCGTGAGTTTCAGATTCTCTCCCCTCTTTTTTTAAATTTTGGTTTTATTGAGGTCATCTTGGCTTATAACATTGTGTAATTTCAGGTGTACATTATTATATATCAGTTTCTGTACACAATGCATTGTGTTCGCCACAAATAGTCTGGGTTTTAGCTATCACCATACATATGAGCCCATTTATCTCTTTTTGATCCTTTCCTTTCAATCTTGAAATCTTGGACTAAATTAAACCCTATAGTTAAACCAGACAACAGAATGCTTTACATGGCCCTCTAAGCATTACAGTGGAGTTGCACCTTAGTTGAGGGCTACATGTTGAGGTGAGTGAGCAGGCAAAAGTCATAATGTGTCAAAATATGCTTGGAATTCCCTTAGTACAGTCTTCTCAGGAGCCTGAAACTCTGTCTCTCAATAAAACCAGTTCTTTCTTCAATATCAGAACGGCCTGTGGGGTTTTTGGCTGACCCTAGATAAAGCTGTTGGCTTGTTTTGGGGACCAGGTGGTATGAAAAGTACCCACTGTTTCTTTAAACACTAGAGTCACGCTCAATGCTGCAAATGTGCCTGTGTTAAGGGGTCCATAGCAACAAGACCAAAGGGGAAGGGTATATTCAAGTCTTCCTGGTGCTCTTATTCAGAAGCATGAGATTACTGATTGGGGAAAGGTTGGATTGGCTGCACTATTTAAATTTGTTCTCTCCAGCTCTTTCCTCCCAAACTTAGGTAGTTTCATTTCCGTACGCTAAAGCAGCATATGATAATATGAATACATTCTATTTTCAAAAATTAGCTGTGCCTATATAAAAAGTTTTTCATCCTTAATCAATCTAGGTTGATAATACATTTCATATCGTTAATGAATTATTAGCCAGTATTTCTGACTTAATATATTTTCAAAATTTTTGAAATATATTACATGTGATCATTTCTTTCTATTTCCTTTTTGCTACTGCAAGGAAGTGCAATTCATTCAGTGGAAAATAACAGCTAGTGAAGAAGAGCATGCTCAGGGAAATAGAATAGAAATAATAGGTTGAAAAAAATATAGAGCAGTTGTTAAGAAACATCTCTCCCTCATCTCATATTTCTTCTGAAGTAAATATGTTACACTACTATTCTGTATATACAGTCTTTACTATTGGTAAGAGTTTGCCTATTCTATTTATTCTTTTGATGCGTGGAATCATGGAATGTATTTATACCCACATTTTTACCAGTACCAGTCTTGATTGGAGCTAAGTAAGTACAAGGTGGAAAATTCTTTAAAAGTGAGGCACCAAGAAACTAACTCCTCAGTGTTCAATATGCATAATTATAAATGTTGACATTTTATTCCAAGCATCAGGTTAGTTCTTTCTATAGCCATTTGGTTGAAACTAACAAAGCCAATGGATGGTAACGGCCAAGGTGAGCAATTAGAATTCTCAGGAAAGAGAATTCTGGCCTCACTTATCTGCATAATTCGGTCTAACTGTATATGTTGGATTGCCTGTGTTGAGTGCTGTGGAAGACACTAAAATAAGTAAGATTGGGTTCCTACCCTTTAAAGAATTTATGTTCTCTTATTTCTCCCTTGTTGATTCCTCTTTTTGTCTTCAACCTCGTGTGGCAAAAATTCATATCATACAAAAAAGTACATAATGAAAAGTAATACTCATTTTCATGCCTTTCCCTGCTCACTATAGTTTCCTCAGAGACAAATATTGTTATCAGTCCCTTAGGTATATTTTCAGGGATATTCTCTGTCTATACAAATGTACATTTGTATAAATATACTTTAAAATAATTTTATGGAATGGAAAATTAGCATTATCCTCATTATGCCATGCCATAGGCTAGTTCCTGGAATCTCTTCTATTTTCATTTTACACTCTCTCCATAGCTTATCTCATTCAGTCCCATGAATTTAAACATTATCTATAAGATAACGATTCTCTAATCTAATCTAATTTCTGGCTTATTTATCACCACCTATTCAACATTTCTACTTGAAGTCTGATAGGCATCTCAACTGAATTTGTCCCTAACTAAACCCTTTCTTTCTCCCCACCCTAGTCTCTATTTCTTGTGGTCTTACCCAGCTCAAAAAATGAGTGCCAGCATCCACCAAACTGTTCAAACAAAACTGCAGGAAGTGTTGATTCTTATCTTTTCCTCTTCCTTCACTTCTAATCCATTGGTAAGTAATGTGTCTTCTTCCAAAATATGCTTCACATTCATTCATCTCTCTCAATCCCCATAATTATCTTCCTTGTTCAAGTTCTCTCACCCCTCCTTAGGTTATTGCACGTATTTTCTACTATTCTCCTTCTTCTCAATCTTGCCCCAAACACAAAAGCTCAAAAAAAAAAAAAAAGCAAAACCCAACTATTCTCTTTGAAGCAGGCAGAGTTGCATTTTTTAAATATAATGAAATCACATCACTCCTCTGCTTAAGTTCTTCTAAAATCTAAAGTCTTCTCATCACCCTGAGAATAAAACCCTTTCTGGCTTACAGTGTCATCTATGTCTTGGTATTTTGCTACCTTTCTGACGTCATCTGATACCATTCACCCTTCATGCTCAACCCTCAATGCTCCCAACTCACTGCACTTCTTTCTTTTCCTCATCAGATCAAGCTTGAGCCCCTTGAGAACTAGTGCACTTGCCAGTCCCTTTCAAATACTCTTTGCCTTCACTTTGGTGTAGGTGGTTCTCTGTCATTAAGATGTAACTTTTATTGTCACTTCCTCCATGAAACCTTCCCTGGCCACCCAGTCCAGAACAACTACTAGCTCTTTCAAACTTAACAGATCACTCATCATCAACTGACTATTTTGTTTACTTATTAATTCATTTATTTTCCAGCTTAATAAGCTAAACTTTAAGATCCAGGAGAGCTTTGGCTTTGATTAATATCTGATTATGGTTCTAACTACCTTAGTGTTTAGACCAGTGCTTGCTGTTTAGAGTGGAAAGCATTCAATAAATTTTTAAGTAAATGAGTGAATGAATGAATACTTTAAGAGCCAAAATATATTTTCAATTAAAAAATAAAATTTTGCTTGATGATGGCTAATGAAACCAAGGTTTCTTCAAAAAACCAAGATTGCTTAGCATGATACCAACAAGTAATCTCCTGTTATTCCTATCAATTTTGCTATATTTTCCCTTACATTGCCTTCTTTCTACTTCCTGCATTTCTATTTGCTTAAAAATTACCTTGCCATACTAAACATGAAAGCTCTATGAAGGAAGTGATTTTTTTCCTTGTTTGCTCACCACTGAATCCACAATCTAGGATAGTAACTCGAACACAGAGACACCCAAAAGTTTTTATTGAATCAGTGAAGAGAAAGGTATGTTTGAAAGTTATTGATTCAGATCCTCTCAATTCGCAGTGAAGAAACAAAAGCATTCTTACCTAGAAGCAATGGGCAACCTATTCTAAGTAAACACTTTTCATCATCCATACGTTCTTATGACTCAAATTCCTTTAGACCTTAGGTATGCCACTACAAACATTCTGTCTTAGTTTTCTTGCTCCCTAAAAACTTAGAATTAAAGGAAATAAACAAATCAATTAAAGTTATCTAATCTTTTTAGGGCAAGCCCAACTTGAGAGTTCAATAATCACAACCAACTGATTATCATCCAGGGATAAATGAGCACATAAGAGGAAAGAAGAATAATGGAAGAAAAAAATCTGAGAGGCAATTTTTGTGCTGCTTAGGATAAGACTTTTCTTGTTTTATTGAATTTGTTAATAAAAGCTCTGAAGTCTAGGGAAATGCTTCTGGGCAGCAAAAGCAAAGTTTTGAAGCTCACAGGCCTTAGGAGAAATTAATAAAATGCAGTGGGGAAATTAAGTTGAACAAAAGTGCAACGAGCCATAGTTAAACCAATTAATTAAGCAGGTTTTGATATGTATATAACTGAGTTGCTGAAGAATTAAAAATAAATTCAGGATTTTAAATCAATGTTTGGTATTCAACAAAATACCAAACAGTAACATGCAGAAAACTTGTAGATTTTTAGTAGTGATCTTTGATGAATTCCTTCCTCATTCATATGCATCACTACCTTTTCTTTTTTCCATTAAACTTAGAAAAAACTATGCTTTCAATAACATGGAAAAGTCTTATGCTTTGCCTGATTCTCTTCTGCTTCTATGTCAATTTCAAAACCATATCACTTTCTTGGAACACCAATTATAAAATTTTTTTTTTTTCAGTGGTATATTTGCTGTTTTTCAAGCAGTGATGAAGATTAACTTGCTTAGCGCACCTGCAGCCTGGCAGGTGTGAGGCAGAACAGTTGAGGTGTCAAGCCTACAGACTGGGGAGTCACACAGATCAAGAGGCACTTCCAAACTCATCACTCAAGAGCAATGAGACCCTATACAAATAACTTAGTTCCTGTAAGCCTCAGCTTCCTCCACTGTAAAAATGTTGTACAAGCTAAATACATTTGAAAATTCCTTGGCACAACATCTGGCAGAGAAATTTCTCAATAAAATGGAAGAATTAACAGGGGGCTGGCCCCGTGGCCGAGTGGTTAGGTTCGCGCACTCCGCTGCAGGCGGTTCAGTGTTTCCTTGGTTCGAATCCTGGGCGCGGACATGGCACTGCTCATCAAACCACGCTGAGGCAGCGTTCCCACATGCCACACCTAGAAGGACCCACAACAAAGAATATACAACTATGTACCGGGGGGGCTTTGGGGAGAAAAAGGAAAAAAATAAAATCTTTTAAAAATAAATAAATAAATAAAATGGAAGAATTAACAGTAGAAAGCAGTTCCCAACTTGTGGATGTCTTTTGATTGTCAAAATTGCTTGTTTGGAACTTTAAACATATATTTCCACCAAAATTCTTTTTAAACCATAATAAAATGGTTTGTGGAAAGTAGGTTTCTAGACTAGTGTCCAAAGTCTTCATTTCCCATTACATTATTTCAGTCAAGAATTGTCTAATAGTACCCTGACTAGAAGGGCTAACTTGTCCTGGTTTTCCCTCAACTAAAAGTCCCTCATTCTGGAAAATCCTCTGGTTCCAGACAAGTCTAACCACAATTCTTTCATTTGGAACCTAATCATCATTCATTCATTCATCCATTTTTCTGCAGCAGTAGATACATGGTTAAGTGCTGAAGATACCAGGACAAATCATCCTTAACAAATCCAGAGCCAGCAAAGGAGACAGATTAGATGAACAAGGGTCCACCACAAGCCCTGTGTTAAATGCTAATGATGGAGGTTTGCCCGGGATGCGGAGGAAACACGGGAGTTGGGTAGCTCATACAGACTCATGGTTTAGGGTGACTTCTCAGAGGAGGTGACCAGTGAACTGGAACGTGAATTAGCTATGCAGCCCAAACTAGTGCCTTCTACTTAGTTCTTCCGGGCATTTTTCATGTCTGACTTCAGTATTACTTAAATATACATATTAAAATGCCATCCCTTTAGATTTACTTTGCTTGTTATCTAGACAGATTTTGAATAACTTCTGACATGCGTGTAATTTTTATGGAATGTCAGCAAAATATGATATAAATAACTACAAATCCTTGCTTGTGTAGCAGTTCCCACTCTGCTGTACAATTCTGTCTCCCACTCTGGAGATACAGCTAAGATAAAATCCACCTTTAAGAATGCCAATCGCCTGCTTGCTTTGCCGTTATTTGAAACATTGCACAAAGGAAATTATTGGAACATGTTAAATTGAAAAAAAACAGAGGTTATAATAAATACTATTGTTCTATCCACAATAATGTAGTGGTTACCCCAAAGTTAGCAATTTAAACAGGTTTCCTAAAGCTTGTTATCAAAGAAGTGGCAATCTATCCTTTATATTTCAATAACTTTTAAAGTTTTCCTGTACCTGCCTCTGTCATTACTGCATATGCTGCAGCAAGATGATAAGACACAGTCTGCTTATACAACAGAAAGTTCTGACGCAACATTCACTGACTAATAGCTTGAAGTCTCGATTCTTCACCTGGAGAAAGAAGTAGATTTTTCATAGATTCAGAAGGTGAGAGGGGATATATTCCCATACAGGTTGTAAGCTTCACAGGGCCTGGAACCACATCTTTATTGTTCACTGCTGCTTTCCCAGCACTTGGGACATAATTGATGTACAAAACGGTTGAGTAAATAACAAAACACTTTTAAATGTCTTCACTCTATATTTCCCACAAATGATTGTTCAGTCTCCAAAAAACTCCAGAGACTGAAAAATACTCTTTGCCATTCATAAAAATCAGTAAACCTCTTTAACATCAGAAAGTTATACAGCTTAAGCTTCAAAGTCAGTTAGGGACAAGACAGGCCAAACCCACACGTTCTTATTTATGTAGAGGCCAGTTAATGTCACTTCATTCCTTCACCTCAGCTGCTACATCGAAAATCTTGACCGGTAAGAATGTACATGTGATTAGTTAAAAAGCGTCCTTGTTATAGTAAAGATATCTCACACCATGCTTTCTGAAGAATGTGGACCAAAAGCATCAATTTATAGACTCATTAGTAACAATCATCATCTATTTTAAGCCCCGTAGAGTTTATAAATGAATGTCAGATAATAGCCTTATTGACTATGAAGGTTCTTGGTAATTTTGAGCAATCAGACAAAAATACTAGAATTCCCACTTCTGAATAGTTTTTTGCATTTTCGTCACTGTTTTTCTTACATATATACACTTGTTACTGTTTATCTAATCAACACACCTGACACATATAAATTCAACGGAAGAGTAAAAGCAACAAGTCTTTAAAATTTTTAAATTTTTCATATTATTTTTTACCTTTGAAGCTTACTACACCAACTGCAGTTGAAGCCAATCTGAGAGGATACACAGGAGCCACAATCATTAAACTGGAGACAAGCTAGGAAATAAGAGAGAAGAGATTCATCAAGACCAATTGATAGCATGGAGAAAAAAAGATGACTCAATCAAAATAAAAATCACTCACTTATTCTCATATACATACAGGATGCAGATACCCGTACACGCCAAACACAATGCTACCATTATTGGTAAACAAATCAGATCACCAAACTTGTAAATCATCTTTTCCACCAGCTGTGTTCGCACGTTAACTTACTAGGTAATGGGGTCATTTCCACAGCTGAAATGTTGGTAATTCTTGACATTTGGAGCTCTACTCGGTGGTATTCATAAATTGTTCTTCTTCGGACATCTGGAAAAAAAACAAACTTTCAAAATTTCTTCACCTATAAAACAACAGTGTTTTAATAAAGAATGTTGAATTAGATACTTTTCATCTGATGCAGATTTAAAATAATCAATCCCTATGAAGAGATTGATTATGAAAATCCTGAAAATCATCTGCCTATAGACTGAGAAGTCTTTTTATCAGTGAAATTGAAAATGTTGATTTAGGGTCTCTGATATCTCCCTTAGCTAGCATGCCTCCAAGTCAATGTCTCCCAGAGAATACCTAAGATGTTTTCTTGATAGAGCCATGTATTTTGAAAAATTTGATACATAAAATAAGGAAAGTAAGATGCCACAATTTCTCCGAAACTTATGCTAAACTGTGTCCTTTAGGAACAGGTAACAATTAAAAATTTCTCACAAGTAAAGGTAGTTTTTGCCACAATAAGAGTCTGATTGCTTTAGAGGTTTAAATAAATTTCTCTAATTAAAGTAAAAACAGAACTTAAATTATTAAAAATAAATTGGTATTGTTATTTATTAAATATATAGTATCATACCTAAGGAAGGTTAGTAATTAACACTTAGACTACATGCAAGCATTTATAATAATTCATCAGCAAATCCAGCAGTGTTCCTGAGGAACAGGCTAGATGGAGACTTTGACAAAAACTTTAATAATTGAAAATCATATAAATATAAGCAAACATTTTATAACAAAACAAGATGTTGATGAAATATATTTAAAATCCCCTTTTTAAAAAAGCCCAGAGCCTTATATTAATGAGCTTGACTGAATTTGAGAAATGTCAATGGAAAAGTAATGTTATCAGTATTTTATTTAGGTCTTGGAATGCTTATAATGACAGGGCTGCATTTCCTGAATATTACCATATCCATCAGGAATTATAGGGGGGTGGTAAGTTGTTTTAAAAATATCATAGTATCCAGTCTTGGGAAATCACATGTCATAGTGGTTAATAATGCACACTCTTGAACAGTTTGTGTGGTTCAAATCCCAGTGTTGCTACTTAGTATCTGTGTGACTTTGGGCTTCTTTGTTTGTCTCTCTGCTCAGTTTCCCCATCTATAAAATAGAGATAATAGGACCTATGTCACTGAGTTTTTTTGAGACTTAAAATGAAATCATAAATAAAAATTGATCAGAACAATTCCCTTTCACATTGCAAGACTCAATAAATGTCAGATATAACTTTTGTCTAGCTTCAATATGGCAACCATGGATCATACTGATTATATGCTGCATATAATGATCTCATTTCTATAGGTCTAAACTCACCAAAATCACTGTAAGGCCCTGAAATCAAGCTTCTGGGAATTTGTCTCCCATCTAATCTTACAGAAAGTTAAATTTTGATTAAAGTCAGTAGAGCCGACAATGCTCTCCTGTAGGACATAAAGTAGGAGTGTACTGCCCAGAGGGTAGTGAGCTGACTCAGTGTTCAGGAATGTAGATCCCTACCTGTCCAGGAGGGAAGTCAAACACCTACTTACAACCTACACATCTCTCTACTTTTCTCCACTCATATCCTTTCACCCATTTCCAATTATTCACCACGAAACTGTGCTCTAGAAAAGGAAGGGGAAGGCAGTCACCCAGAATGAACTCTTCTGGGGCTAGGAGTGGTTCTAGAGCAATTCAGTGAATACAGTCACGCACCACATAAGGACACTTTGGTCAACGATGGTCAGTGGTCCCACAAGATTAGTACCATAGAGCTTAGATGTGTAATAGGCTAGACTATCTAAGCTTGTGTAAGTACACACTAGGATGTTTGCACAGCAACGAAATCAGCTAACGCATTTTTCAGAATGTATTTCCATCCTTAAGTGACACATGACTGTACATCTTCAGGTTTATCAGATTGGAAAACATTGTTCAAACCCTAATCCAATTAATTTCTTTTTGGTATAAGTGAAAGATGCACATATACTTTTCAAGTGTAAAGTTTATCAAACATGAGAGAAAATGCTGATTTCATGATATTTAGTAAGGTTTCTTGAGGTACATGAATCATATCTTATTTTTTTAACTTCTAAAGCATACAAAAAGATTACTCAGCTTCTGCCTTTGTCTAAATAGGATGTGTTCCCATACACTGCTTCCCCTGTATTTTGCTAAACAATTTAGTTCTCAGAAGTAAATAACATGGCTTTGCCATGAGATCACTGGCATGAGGGTTTTTGAGTCTTTTTCATAGTAAAGTTTCCACAGTATCTATCATATTAGTAGATGCTTAAAATACTAGGTGTTTTTTCATTTCATATTATAATTTGAAAAGCTCAAACTACTGACATAATGACTGTGAAGCCTCTGGGATTTAATTATCAATCACGCATATGGGGTAAACGGAGGAAAGACCTTTGTTGCTATGCTGTTCTATCACCTGCTCAAACACTTCCGACTGTTGGGAGGAGATGATTTTAACAAAACCCAAATTCATGAGAATGATTTTTGTTTGATGACCTGCCAGTCAATGACAGCTTCCAAGTGGTCATTTCTGTTGTATGTCGGAGATATCCCTGTCAAAAGCAAGTAATTAGGAATACATTTACTAGCAGCTCCTGCCAATACTAGAAGCTTTCATTTGATTCCAGAAATGTACTTAGTTCATGTGTCTTCTTTAGAAAGTCAGCCAAAATAATGCTATACCAAACATTCAGTCTTAGTGTTGGTACAGCTTCAACGGTTTTATTACAACTTTACAAAACCAAGATGAGCTATAATACCCATTATGGACTTTTAAAAATTTTTTAAAACTGAAATTAAATCTCTGAGCAGACTAACACATAGAGAATAAAGCTCAGCAATCAAAATCTTAAGGCGATGACTCAAAGCGTAACTGTTGAATTGCATTTGTTAGAAATCCTGAGCAATATCCGCAGGAGGGACAGAGTGATCATATGGAAACACCACGACTCCTTTCCAATCAATAGCCACTCTCGCTGAAGTCGATACAGTTTAATGAGTACCTTGTGGCATGATTAGCCATGATCTGGTTTATTTGCCTGTCTTGAAAGCCAACATTCACATAGAGAATGTATGAGTAATTTCCAGAATTGGCTGATTCTTATATTTATATAAATATCTTAATATTTTGTCTGAATTGTCAAGTAAATGATTTGCTAACATTTCCTTATTTATGTGTTGCGAATGCTTAACGTCTGGCCCTAATTTATTCTTTCTTACTTTCTTTTCTAGTGCCAATTGAGCTCACCACAGAGCATCGTTTATTGAGTACTCTTTAGTGTAAATAGCATGTATGGCACAACTACAAGTTCATTCCCGGCATGAAGACTCAGGGGACAAAAGAGACTCTTGAGAGAAAAAGTTCACTATGACAGCAATTACAAGCGTCCCACACAAAAATATAATGCATTCACAGAAATAGCTAGTGGAAGTTGTTAAATAAAGCATCTACAAGTAGAATATGCTTTAGCCTCAATTTTTAAAAATGTCTTCTGTAGTTGTATTTCTATTAAATAATAATGTAATTCAGCACTGGAGAAGGCAACAGGAGATTTAGGTGTCCATGAAGCGCTAATCTGAACCTCTCAGGTTTTCTTCTCGTCATTCCTTCGTTGCTTGCGAAGTTTCAGGACACAGCTAAATCCTAAACGGCCAGATTTTATAAGTAACTTGAGCATGCATATGGGAAATCACAAACTTGATCTAAAAACAATCTTCACTTTTCTTCGCCCTTCATGTATATTTTACTAATGGCTTAAGCCAGTTGCATTTCCTGACTTCCTTCAGTCATCACTTTGCCTAAGAAGAGAACCAGACCCAGTGTTGGGACAGTAAATGGTCAACATAGAGTCATAGTGGGCTGGTGTGATGTGTGGACTACAGACCTGACCAACCTCATGATTCCCACTGGCCCAGGGGACTGTTTATCTGAACATGGCGCTCCCCTCAGAGGAACACAGCTCCCTACTCCTGAGACTTATGGGGACATTTTTATAATGTACAGTTGAAATGTCATTAAATCTCCATTTTTTTTTTCTGAGAGAAAAACAAGATTGTGACTTTCTTAAATGAAATTGGGCGAAATGCTGTAAGATTTCTTTATTTTAAAATCAAGTTTTTGTAAAGAAGTTTTTGGTGCCAAATCACTCAGATGTTTGGCATTCATGCGAGGAAAAAACTACATTTTCAAGATACTAAACTTCTTATAGCAAAGTTCAGTTGGAAAAATTGACGTGAGCATGTTTATAAATGTAGGCAATCAGTATTAGTTAAAAAGAGAAATATTCTCTGTATAGCAGGAAAGTGTAAATTAAAGTAGAAATATTCACTATGTAATAGGGAAAAGTAAGAAATAAGGCAAGGGAAATTGAATTTGAGGGCAAATATGAAAGAAACAAGTAAAAAATCAAATCTCTGAGGTCATAATTTAAAACAAAAAAAAGCTGAGAGAATTTGATGAAAAATTCAGTTTAGATTGTTTTTGAGAACTGTTTTGGCTATTTTCCTATTCCTTCCACAGTAAGGCAACCACAGAGTGGAGTTATGAAAAGAAGAGCTATTTTGAAAAAAAATAAAAGTACATTAAATTGGGTTTCTCTTCTTTGGACCAATAAATCCTAGCCTAATAGGAACCCAATAGATATTTGTTGAATAAATGAACGTTTAAATGTCTTGAATTTTTCATGATGTATTAAAGTTCTTTCTGTAACTTTGGGGATTTTAGATTATAAATAAAATAATTCAAATATTATTAAATAAGTGAGAGGTATATCTCTAAATCAGTAAAAATTTACTTTACCTGAGATTGTTGTACAGATAAAAAGTCAATGAATGAAAGAACACATAAATAGGGAAAAAAAAAAGAAACAATTTAACCAGAAGTCCTTGAAGGAATTCATTTTTGTTGAAAAGAATTCTAAAAAATAATTTCAAATATGTTAAAATGAACTAATCAGTGACTTTTAACACAGAATATTTTCAAATTTTTTGCTTCTTTTTAAAAATCAAGTCAGGGTCAATCAAATAAGGTAGGTTAGAAATGTATGTATTAAAACAATAAAATCTCATTTTGCATAATGCTTTTACCTTGGAAGAGTTTTTTGAGAGGACATTTTATGGGAAAAATGTCATGATTTCCATCTCTTTTTCCTTTTGTTGAGCCTCGAATGAGCTGGTGCACACTTGACAATCTAAGCACTTAGTGAAGCTGTGTTGTAAAGAGAAGCCAATTTTATCTTCTGTAAAATGAATAATTTTGAAGCGTTTTCCTTTTGAGGAGAAAGTAAGATGACACAATTTACTGAAGGACTTGTAGATTGATCTGTCCTTAAATGAATAGAAAGACTGACAAATTTGAGAACAACAAGTGAGGCTCAGTCCTTCGGAAAGAGTTTTAATTGGGTTATATAAAACAGAATGAAAGGAAAGAGTATCCTCAAGTTTTTCCAAGATTATTTAGTTCTTCCACAGTTTGATAACATGTTTTTTATTATAGTTGCTAAGTAATTATAATGCAAGTGTCGTACCACTAAATCAAAATTACAAATTGTTTTTGTAACAGGGAAATCAGTTATAATGGAATGTTTATATTAGAAGATTTATTATTTAACCATAACTAAAATATTGCAGCCTTTTAAAAGGCAAAGAAGAAGTAAAAAGTATGTTTATGTAAATATCTTACTTGAAATTTAATATTTTATTTAAATATGTGCACGTCGTCTATCGTCTCTCTGTCCAATATTGTAGCCACTAGTCACATGTAGCTCTTTAAATTAAATTTAATTAATTAAATCCGATTAAAAATTCAATTCCTCCGGCTCACTAGCCACATTTCAAGCACATAGTAGCCACATGTGGCTACTGAGACCATACTGGATAGTTCACATTTTAGAACATTTCATCAGCGCAGAAACTGCTTCTAGGCAGTACTGGTCTACGGTATTAATTTTTTAAGAATTAAAGCTTAAGACATTTTTAATAGTAAAAAGCAAATCTCTGTTTTTGTTTGTTAAGGTTATTTATTTTTCAGTCCGTAAACATAATTTTGGTCAAGTTCTTTGAAAAACTGCTGCCTGGTCTGTAAGCTTAGAAAGAGACCACATATGGCCAACTATATACAATGCCCTCAAAAAGTTCACTGAACCTCTAAGTATTTTAAAAATGCATTTGCTCTCCAAATTAGTTGTCAGATTTATTCTTGAAAATGCTAATGTTCCTTATTGAGCTGTAAATAATAATAACCAACAAAGCTAAGGTACATTGTAGCATGAACAATCTCAATAAATTTGAAAGAGTAGATGCTGATGAGAAAGGGACTGATATGAAGAAAGAACCAGATAACGTCCTGCTGGCAGGAAGACTACAGTGGACTATTCGAAGGGATTTGAAAATAGTCGTTATCATAACTTGTATTAGAATCATTTCAAGTTAGGTCAGCTGCTTTCCAGATTAATTTCCAGTGCAAGAATTCTGCATGTGTTAAAATAACTTTAATACTGCTAAAATGACATAGCCTTGAGTTTTCAAATAAAAGAACCACGAAGGCATGAGTGGATTTTCTGGGTTTCTTGCTGGATATGATATGCTCATTAAGCTCAGAGGGTGGAGAAAAGGTGAGGCATGCTGGGGCAGGTCAGCATCCTAGAGATTAAGACTGAAATTCAAAACGTTAAATTGAAGGAGAGAGAAACAAACAAGTCTGAATGGTCCTGGTGAGAACCATGCATTTATCCAGGAAGACCTGTGCACACGATGTAAAAGGATGTGGAGGGACATAAGCTGAAGCTGAGAAAGAATGACTTAACAGAGCCATTTAACAAGAAATTATGGAAATTATGTATGACCTATGAATATATGACACTGTTAAAACTTTCTGGTAATCAAAAGACAATTAGAGCAACAATGAAATATCATGTTCTACTTATCAAATTGGCAAAGTTTAAAAGATGAAAATAGTGTCTGAGAGCATTTGGGGAAACAGGAATATCTCATATCTAATATAATGTTGGTGGGGCAGTAAATTGGTCCAACCTTTATGGAAAGCAATTTGTCAAAGTATAAAAACCCATTAACATTCAACGGCTACACAATCATTCTTAGGAATCAGAGATGTGTAAAAACGTAAAAACAAGGATGTTCAGGACCATTTTACTGATAATTATTATGAAAAGCAACCTACATGACAAACCAGTGCTGAGACAGGTTATATAAATTATGAAACAAAGGAATTTGTGACACACAGTGATAACCACTTTTTAGACAGGGATTTAGCTCTGTAGAAAAAATGTGTTGAAAAATGGTGAGAAAAACAGGTGGCAAAAATATTTATACCATAATGCCAGTTTTCTTAATGTGTGTGTGTTTTTGTGTATTTACTACAAACAAAAGATTGGAATGCAAGGTACATGGAAACATTGATTGTTATCTCTCTCTAGTAAATTGACCAGGCAATTTAAATTTTCTTCTTTGTGTTTTCTGCTATTTTACAAATTCCTCTGAATTAATATGCACTATGCTTATAATTACAAGTCTGTTTTTACACTCATATTTCTATAATGAATAATCGAAGTTATTGTATGTAGACCTGTTTTCCACATTTGTACCTGCGGAGATTGAATTAGCTGATCTCTGTGGTTCTTCTCTTTCTAAAGTTCTACAAAATATTTTACGAAAACGAGAGGGTGATGCAGAGACATATATACACACAGACAGACACAACAAGACATTAAAAAACAAACAATGTCATAGTCAGAAAGTTTCAGAGACAGGGTGTCAAGTGTTTTTTAATGGAAATCCCTGTGGCCCCACTGTCATGAGCACTTGGCCTTGGTGTGGACATCTTAGTCAGCATCACTGTCTTTTTAAAGTAATAATGTTGGTGATGATGAATAAACAATAGATATCAGTATAAATATAGTGTTTACTTTGTGCCAGGTATTGCCTGCTATATACATATGGCATCTTAGGTACATACACGGTAGTTTTGTATATAGAGAATGTTATAGAAATTAAATGCTCAAGGTCTCATGACCAGTATTAACACTACAATATCTCTTACACTTTATGGACTCTTAACTAATTTTTATCTTTTATTTTATTTTTAAAATATAAGGGTCAATGTATCTTTTCTGACCACAAAAGTATGAAATTAGAAATCAACTACAGGAAGAAAAACAGAAAAGCCACAAAAATGTGGATTTTAAACAAAATGCTACTGAGCAACCATTGGGTTAATGAAGATATCAAAGGAGAAATCAAAAAATTCCTGGAGACAAAAGAAAATGAAAATATGACATGCCAAAATCTATGGGATACAGCAAAAGCAGTTCTAAGAGAGAACTTTATAGTGATTCAGGCCTACCTCAACAAAGAAGAAAAATCCCAAATAAGCACTCTAACAATGCATCTAAAGGTATTGGAAAAATAAGAACAAACAAATCTGAAAATCAGCAGAAGGAAGTAAATAATAAAAATCAGAGCAGAAATAAATGAAATAGAGACTAAAAATAAAATAGGAAAAATTAATGAAACCAAGAGCTGGTTCTTTGAAACGACAAAACAAAATGGACAAATCTTTAGCTAGGCTCACTAAGAAAAAAAGAGAAAAGGCTCAAATAAATAAAATCAGAAATGGAAGAGGAGAAATTACAACAGACACCTCAGAAATACAAAAGATAATAAGAGAATACTATGAAAAGTTATACGCCAACAAATTGTATAATGTAGGAGAAATGGATAAATTCTTAGAAACATACAACCTTCCAAAACTGGACCAAGAAGAAGCAGAAAATTTGAATAGACCAATGACCCGTAAGGAAATCAAAACAGCAACCAAAAACCTCCCAAAAAATAAAAGTTCAGGACCAGATGGCTTCCCTAGTGAATTCTACCAAACATTCAAAGAAGACTTACTACCTATCCTTCTCAAAATCTTCCAAAAAATTGAAGAGGAGGGGAGGCTTCCTAACTCCTTCTACGAAGCCAACATTATCCTGATACTGAAACCAGACAAGAACAACACAAAAAAAGAAAATTACAGGCCAATATCACTGATGAACATCGATGCGAAAATCCTCAACAAAATACTGGCAAATTGAATACAACAATACATTAAAAAGATCATACATCATGATCAAGTGGGTTTCATTCCAGGGATGCAGGGATGGTTCAACATCCACAAATCTAGCAACGTGATACACCACATTAACAAAATGAAGAATAAAAATCACATGATCATCTCAATAGATGCAGAGAAAGCATTTGACAAGATACAGCATCCATTTATGATAAAAACTCTAAATAAAATGGGTATAGAAGGAAAACACCTCAACATAATAAAGGTCATATATGACAAACCCACAGCGAATATCATTCTCAATGGAGAAAAACTGAAAGCTATCTCTCTACGAACAGGAACCAGGCAAGGATGCCCACTTTCACCACTCTTATTTAACATAGTATTGGAAGTCCTAGGCAGAGCAATGAGGCAAGAAAAAGAAAAAAAAGGGATCCATATTGGAAAAGAAGAAGTGAAACTATCACTCTTTGCAGATGACATGATTTTACATATAGAAAACCCTAAAGAACCCACTAAAAACCTTTCAGAAATAATAAATGAATACAGTCAAGTCTCAGGATACAAAATGAACATACAAAGATCGGTTGCGTTTCTATACACTAACAACAAAGTAGGAGAAAGAGAAATTAAGAATACAATCCCATTTACAAGTGCAACAAAAAGAATAAAATACCTAGGAATAAACTAATGAAAGAGGTGAAAGATCTGTACACCAAAAACTATAAAACATTGTCGAAAGAAATCGAAGAAGACACAAATAAATGGAAAGATATTCCGTGTTCTTGGATTGGAAGAATTAACATAGTTAAAATGTCCATACTTCCTAAATCAATCTATATATTCAACACAATCCCTATCAAAGTTCCAACAATATTTTTCACAGAAATAGAACAAAGAATCCTAAAATTTATATAGGAACAACAAAAGACCCCGAAAAGCCAAAGTATTCCTGAGAAAAAAGAACAAAGCTGGAGGTTTCACACTCCCTGATTTCAAAATATACTACAAAACCATAGTATATATATTTATATATATTCAAAATATACTACAAAACAAAAACAGCATGGTACTGGCACAAAAATAGACACACAGATCAATGGAACAGAATCAAGAGCCCAGAAATAAATCCACACATTTATGGACAGCTAATATTCAACAAGAGCATACAATGGAGAAAGGAGAGTCCATTCAATAAATGGTGTTGGGAAAACTGGACAGCCTCATGCAAAAGAATGAAAGTAGACCATTCACTTACAGCATGTACAAGAATCAACTCAAAATGGATTAAAGACTTGAATGTAAGACCCGAAACCATGAAACTTCTAGAAGAAAACATAGGCAGTACGCTCTTTGACATCGGTCTTAGTAGCATATTTTCAAGGACCACGTCTGACCGGGCAAGGGAAACAAAAGAAAAAATGAACAAATGGGACTACATCAAACTAAAAACCTTCTTCACAGCAAAGGAAACCATCAACAAAATGAAAAGACAACCTAAAAATTGGGAGAAGATATTTGCAAACCATATGTCAGATAGGGGTTAATATCCAAAATCTACAAAGAACTCATACGTCTCAACAACAAAAAAACCAACAACCCAATTAAAAAATGGGCAAAAGATCTGAACAGAGATTTCTCCAAAGAAGATATACGGATGGCCAACAGGCATATGAAAGGATGCTCAACATCATTAGCTATCAGGGACATGCAAATCAAAACTACAATGAGGTATCACCTCACTCCGGTCAGAATGGCTGTAATGAACAAGATGGGAAACAAGTGTTGGAGAGGACATGGAGAGAAGGGAACCCTTGTTCACTGCCGGTGGGAGTGCAAACTGGTGCAGCCACTATGGAAAGCAGTATGGAGTATCCTCAGAAAATTAAGACTAGATCTACCATATGATCCAGCTATCCCACTGCTGGGTATTTATCCAAAGAACTTGAAAACACAAATGCATAAAGATACATGCACCCCCATGTTCACTGCAGCATCATTCACAATAGCCAAGACTTGGAAGCAACCTAGGTGCCCATCAAGGGACGAATGGATAAAGAGGATGGGGCATATATACACAATGGAATACTATTCAGCCATAAGAAATGATGAGATCCGGCCATTTGTGACGACTTGGATGGTCCTTGAGGGTATTATGTGAAGTGAAATAAGTCAGAGGGAGAAAGTCAAACACTGTATGATCTCACTCATAAGCAGAAGATAAAAACAATGAGAAACACACACATAGCAATGGAGATTGGACTGGTGGTTACCATAGGGGAAGGGAGAAAGGGAGAGAGCAAAAGGGGTAATTAGGCTCACATGTGAGGTGATGGACTATAATTAGCTTTTGGGTGGTGAACATGATGTAATCCACACAGAATTCAAAATATATTACGATGCACATCTGAAAGCTATATAATGTTATAATCCAATGCTACTGCAATAAAATTTTTAAAAAAGAAGAAAAAAATGAAAAAAATATAAGGGTCAATTTCAATTTCACCATGGACTTTTTTCAGTTTTTTGAAAGAGCAAAGGAATTTCCCTTGTAACCTCAGAACTATTTACTAATTTACTAACAATGCCTGAATTTCCTTTGATATTTTAAACTATTAGATAACCTAATTTTTTTGAAAGACAAAAGCTACCTTAATAAGCTACGCTTGAAGATTATTTTGAAATTATTTACTATTTGGAAGCATTTAAAAACTGAAAAACAAGATTTTAGTGATGTTATGATGAAAGTGTGGGAAGAAATCTTCATAATAAATTAAACTTGCCTTACAGCTTTTTAAAGATGCTTTACCAAACCTTCAGCAAATCTGATAAAAATGGTATAGCCACTGTGGTCCCACTGGGAAAAATTATTCTCCAGGTTGTAGCTTACATTCTCATGTTGCCACGGCTAGATTAAGCCGAGGATATAGGTTCTATAACCCATGTAACCAAAATGTTTAAAAGAACAGAAAATCGATCTTATGAGAACATGGTCCTATGTAAATGCTTCTTGGAATACAGAAGAAACGAAACCACTCATTACTTAGGATAATGATCTGTTTTTCCCTAATTTCACTCAGGAGAAGAAAAAGGGGTAACAGAGATGAATGATTTAAATTCCATGAGGATGACTCCTAATAATGAGAAGTGTAAAATAAGGAAGCATAATTTTGAAAAGGACTTAAATATTTACCTAAATTCTGATTGCACAAATAACATACAGATCTCTAGGAATCATCTTATTTCTAAGGAAAAGACAATCCTTGTATAACTTATATCATGCTAACCTCTTCTTAGCCTAATTTCTGGCATAACTAAGTATGCTTTCTTTTTTTTCTTTTAGCTGAGAATACAATGCAATCTCTCCTCTTATACAGAAGCTCATGTAACAGACACTGTTACGTTTTATAAATGTAGGAACAGATTTTTAAGGAGATTTAAATTTTTCTGTCCCGAAAAAGATTTTTAAGTAGAACACATCAATTCCAATTTTCTTGCTGAAATGTACTCTCGTCCAATGGCAGGAATGAGTGGTTAGAAACTCAGAACTTCCATTGCTTCTTGGCTAATTTTCTCAGGATGGAACAGTGAGGTCAACAGGAATTGTGAATGTCATTCCAGCATGCAGCTTGCCTGAGAGAAGCTCTTCCCTGAACTCCAAGCTTGAGTAAGTTTTTTAGATGAATGCTGAGTTCCTAACTTTAGACATAATCTGTTCTCAAAATTCATATGAATTTTTAATTTTTTTTTGAGAAGATTAGCCCTGAACTAACATCTGCTGCCAATTCTCCTCTTTTTGCTGAGGAAGACTGGCCCTGAGCTAACATCCATGCCCATCTTCCTCTGCTTTATATGTGAGATGCCTGCCACAGCCTGGCTGGACAAGCAGCGCGTGGGTCCGCACCTGGGATCCGAACCGGTGAGCCCCAGGCCTCCTAAGAGGAAGGCGCGAACTTAACCGCTGCACTGGCCAGCCCCTCAAAATTCATATGAATTTTACCAATTTATTCAATGAAATTTATGTTTGGGAAGGCTATTTTTCCTCCTAAACATAATGGTTACCCTCTTGTAATATAGCAACGGATGCAAAATTGCATTTTGGGATTCTGAAGTCTAAGTACAATTTTTTCAGGCCTAAGTTCTCACACAATACTAGAATATTAAAATACATCTGAAAAAATTTTTTCTTTTGTACTTTGGTGGGTCTTTTTCTCTAAACAATAAAATATCAGAACATTGACGTGGACCAGGATGCTTTCTGAGGAAGCTGCAAATAAAATTCTTTCTGGGATGAAAGGAACCCACAAATAAACTAGTATTTCCTTTTACTTGTTCAATAATTGACTCAAGTCATGCTTGATTTAACGTCTCTGAAAGAAAGAATGCAAGAATACTCCTTCCTCCTCAAATAAGAGACAACTTTGGCTCCCCCAAGACCAAGCTTCTTATTTAAGAGTTCCGTCAAGATGTCTTTATGTTGCCTGTACATGCTAATATATCCTTGTTTTGTTCACGGCACAATTTCATTTCTGGAAAATCCGCCTTGATTTGACAGTCCCCTTGAATCTTACCTCCCACAAATTTTCAGCTAACAGGGAGACACCGCCATGGAAGATTCATGCTCTTCACCAAACAGAACTGCCACACTGAATATCATTGTAAACCATAGTTGTAAGATAACCTGTATAATGTTTCCAGTCAATCTTTCGCTCTGAAAGTCTAAATAATTTCCACTCCATTTACTGTCTATATATGAGAGATGGCATAATTAAACAGAATTAGCTCAAGTCAAGACCAAATAGCATACGCATGTGATAAATTATCTACCAGTATAATGAAATAAAAGAAGAAAAAGAACTCTGAATAAAAGGGAAAGAAATGATCTAATCTTGAGTTGTATTTTACTGTCACTTCTTGCAGGTCTAGGACACAAACAACTTCAGTACTAACACACCCAAGTGCCCCTCAGGACTGTTCTGGAAGCAGAGGAGTTTTAAAACACAGAAACTTTCAAATAATGGCAACATTTACATGATCGGAACTACTATGAATAGCAGTTACATTTTGAATTTCTAATCTGATGAACAGCTGCCCAAAGTAACACATATGATTTTATTCCACAAATTTAAACTAGACTAGATGGCAAAAATGATTTAAACAAAGAAGATACATATGTTCTCTGGTAGGTACAGTTCCACCAAAATTTTTTTCACCTCAATTTATACTTTTTCTTTCATCTTCCTTTAGACTTTCAGTTTTATACAAACATGTTGAACAATAAAATCCACAATTCTTCTCTTTTGCTGATAAATGTATTTAAACAAAACAAACAAAAGTCATACCTATCAGTGAAATAATCTGTCACTTATTAATGTTCTTCTTACTCTTAATAAAAGAAATATATCTACACCACCAAGCTAACTATCCCAAAAAATCTAAAATTACACACTCTTGGCTTGGCTATTTAACTGCACTTTATCAAAAATATTAACAGAGAGATTGCCAATGCCAATAAGAGTTATAAACCCAACAGCATAATTAACAAGCAGCAATTAGCTAAGTGATTCCTTGCTCAAAGAATTACATCTGCCTGAGATCAATCTCTTTTAAATTTACCCCCACACCAGGCTCATACATTGCGATTACCCTTCTTCTACATACTGGGAATATGTTGGATCCTGTGGACAACGACAAATGCATCAGACAGCCCCACTTTCACTGGGTGATTGGTCGAACTTATCTGTGTGACCAAGACAGGAATCTGGAAAAGAAAAAGCAGGTTGCCATGTGTTAGGTTTGAATTTCACTCAGGGGTCAGGGCGACGAGTGGGATCATCTCGTTTAATGGGTAAAATCAGGTGATGGAGATGAAGGACCAGAGAGAGAGAGAGAGCAGGAAATATTAAAGAAGAAAGACGTATAGTACGTAAACATAACATCTGTTTAGTGCTATTTGGTGGGTTACAGTGACAAGAGAGTTCCTGGTCCTACAGATGGCTACTTGATGTTGAGAGTAATAGATTCTCAGAGAACCTAACTGATGCTGGATGCTGAAAACTTATCACACATATAGACACACCATGAATGCATTTATTGCTGGATACCATTTCAGGAATAGAGATTCTTCTTACATTATTTGTTGTCTAAAAAGACTTTATGATGCATTTATTTTCATAGTTTTTAAAAATCCTTGTTTACAAGTAGTCTTACAGATATAAAACCTAAAGAATGACAAATAAGTGCACTGCTAAATACCTACTTATCAATGAAATTGTTGATTAATATATAGTTAATTGGTCAATTGTTAATGGACGTCTGACTTCTCCATGCTAGTTGAAACTCATGGAAAAATTTATGAATTATTATAAGTCATCTCAAGGTCAGATTTCCTAAATTGGAAACTCAATGGAACCAAAATCTGAATATGATAGACACTTCTTGTATTTACAGTTAAAAAAATTAGGACACATTGGGAATATTTTAAACATGATACAATAGTTAAAAATGAGACAAACTCTTGGAGCCAATTTTGCTAGATTTAGAAAAGAGTCATTGGAAGTATGATTACTATCTTTAGTCTCAGTTTTATAGAATTAAAAATGGGAATGAAACCATCTTCAATAAATAAATGGACAAGAAACAAAAAGATAGGTAGAATAAACAGATCTGTAAGTAGAATAAGCTGTAGGTAGAATAAGCGGACAGTGGGCCATCTGTGGGTAATTCATTTAAAGAACATATCAGATCAAACATTTGTTATTTCAACCATAACAAACAACAGAGTAATAAGAAGAAAGGAGAATAACCTGGAGAGAAGATATAATAAGGGCTGTACTCCTTATTTTTGCCCGTGACATCATAAAATTGTAAAAGGGCTATTTTGTTGAAATTGACCAATTAAGAGCAAATTTTAATGTTTCTGAAGTTTGTAGAATTATCTCGAAGCAAGTAAATGGAAGATGGCATTTTCCCTTTATGTACTAAATCAGTCCTCTCTTAAACAATGTTAAGGTATTGCCAATTTTACATCAGTATCTCCAGTTTGTAACCAGCATTAAGAAGTATTCTGATATTTGGACAACAGAAACAAACAAAGCAAAACCAAAATTTCTGCCCCAAAAAGTTCATTTACTAAATGAAACTCTGATATACTTTATTTAGTGCTTACTAAGCCATCATATATTCAGTATCAATATATGTAATCTATTTCTGAGAGGGGATTATACCATTACCCAGTTTCATATGACATGTTGAGGAGTGCTAATATAAAAGTAATTCATATTCAAGACAGACTTACAGTTAAAGAAGAAAAGACAAAAGAACAGGAAAAGCATAGAAAAAATTTCCAATTCATAAGAAAGTCATAATTTTTAAATAGCACTCTTTTTTTTTTTTGAGAAAGTTAGCCCTAAGCTAACTGCTGCCAATCCTCCCCTTTTTGCTGAGGAAGGCTGGCCCTGAGCTAACATCCGTGCCCGTCTTTCTCTACTTTATATGTGGGACGCCTACCACAGCATGGCTTGCCAAGTGGTGCCATGTCCACAGCTGGGATCCGAACTGGTGAACCCCGGGCTGCCGAAGCGGAATCTGCTCACTTAACCGCTGCACCACCGGGCTGGCCCCTAAATAGCACTATTAATAGATGCCTACCTAGGAGTAAGTATGAATGCTTTGCTACTTGCATTTGTCACTTGCTTCCATTCTCCAACATCTATGACTGCAGTTATCCTCTGCAAGATGTGAAATATTTTACCGGACAATTCTGTGGTAATGGATTGTATTTCTTCTTTTCCCATACTTCCAGCAGAACTTGAGTTTATCTTGCTATCGATTGGAAAATACTATTCTATTTTTATAAATATTTTATATTTTTATACGAAAGTTTGTTTTCCAGGTCACATATCTTGGTTCCTGCAGACCTCACGGTATAGCAGCTTTCCCTTCTCTTCAGGTTATCTGCTTCACCTCTTCTATCTGTCTTCCTTATCTCTTCCCTTACCTAGCCATCTTTCATTTTGATGTTTTCTCCATCTTTTTCCTTCCTTTCACTCCCTTCTTTTATATTTTGTCTCTAAGTCGAAGCCTCTCCTCCTTGCACTTTTTATCTGTGGTGGATTGATGGCCGGCAATAAGGGCCTCAATCAAAGGCCTCCTTATATCCATACTCTTTGCCTTTTCACTCTGTGGTCCTCTTCCACTCTGACTCTGGCTCAATAATAAGGCAAAAGAAGATGACAGCAAACCTGAAGCAAAAGAGAGCCTTGAAAAAGTGTTTGCACATTTCCACCTCCTTTCTTGGACCCCTGCCAGCACATGAGAATGTACCCTGCTGGTCTGCTAAAGATACACAAAAGACGTGGAAAAATGTTTTCTTTCCAGCAGAGGTCATCCTTGACCAGCTAGCCCCTAGCCAATCCATCAGCTAACAGCCTACACATGACTGAGACAAGTTGAGTCAGCAGGGTCCAACTCAGATCAGTAGAACCACCAAGGTATCTTGTGAGAAATAAGAAATGGAGTTGTTCTAAGCCACTGCATTTTGAGATGATTTGTTACACAGCAATACCAACCAATACATTCTCTATTAAAGACTCACTAGCCAATACAAACTTCTCTGGGTGTTTGTACATAGAATGAAGTAGTATTATTCCTCCTAGGGGTCTGGGAATCAGATAAATATCTGCACCTCTAGGTACAATTAAACTTGAAAGATTGGACTGTTTCAGTAGAAAAGTTTAATTTTCTGCATCTTATTTTCACTCTTTTATATCCTTTATTTTCCAGTTTATTGCTTTTCCTCTAGACTCCAAAAATAGAGACCAACGTTACATTACCTAGATCCAGATTCGCTTAACCTAAGGAAAATCTACCCCAAACCAAAATGGGTAGCCTAACAACGTAGAGTTTTCTGTCACTGAAAATAATCACATCATAAATTGGCCAACCCTCTAGGAAGAAAGTTATAGATGACCTGTAAGGATCCTTTCAGCCTCAAATTCAATGATTTCATTATAGTGAATTATCTTGACTTTTCCAAGTTTCAACAAGCAAATTGTTAACAATGATTCAAACCAAAATTATAAGGGTGAAATGTTCCACCTATACACAAAGAGAGCAGAGGTAAGTAGAAATCATCTTTTGCTTCTAAGGGTAACATTTTAACTCGCTGCAATTTTTTTAAGATTTACTTATTCACGGGAGAGTGACTTCTGAGGACTAACCACTAATACCATACATATCTCTATGCTGAGTCTTAATATAATGTGGGAATATAAAATAGAAAATGAATTTCTGAGAATAATGTCTACTACATATAAATTACTTTCTCAAAAGGCATATACACTCTCCATGCTATTGGATAAGATAAGATAGGAAGAATTCATTCGCTCATTTATCAGATATTAACTGAACATTTTCTCTGTATTATTGTAGGCACTGGAATTACGGAAGAGAACAAATCAAAGACTGTGCCTTCATAGAGCTTTACCTTCTAGAGGGTGGAGGCCGACATTAAAACTAGTGGATACAAAAAATATAGCATGCTAGGTGGTGGTAAGTGCTAAAGAGGAAACTAAAACATGGTAAAGAGATAGAAAGGGATAGGGGCCTCTTTGAGAGAAGGAGTCACAGAAAGTAAGGTGACTTTTCTGTAGTAAGCCTGCTATGAGGATATTTGAGGAACAGCTCTGAGTAGAGGGACCAGTGCATGCAAAGGCCTTGGTTGAATTGTCTTGGTGTCTTTTAGGAATTAAAACGTTATCATTGGACCAGAAGGAATAAATAAGAGTGTCAAAGTTGCTGGGAGTTAGTGGGGGCAGATGGTAGGGAGCACGCATTCCCTGCAGCCATGGCAATGACTTTGGATTTTATTCCAAGTCGTATGGGGAAGGTTTAAAGGGTTTGGAACAGTAGAAGGACATTCCATGACATCTGAAAAAGATCACACTGGCTGCTGTGTGATCAAGAATGTAGGGGGCAAGCGTAGACAGAGAAACTACTTAGGAGGGTATGAGAGTTGTCCAGATAAGAGACGGGTGTTTTAGACTATGCTAGAGCAGTGAGCATAGGAGGTGGAAGTGACAGGAAGATGGCCCCTGGATGAAGTGTGAAGGTACTGCTATCAAGACATGCCGTGGATTTAAAGGGAGTGAGGGAAAGGAGAGTCAACAACGCCACTGAAGCTTTCGGTCTCAGTAGCAGGAAAAATGGAGTCCAGCTTTTCATCATGGCTGCCATGTTGTACAACTTCAGTTCAGTCACCTTGCAGGCCATAAGAATGGTGTCCTCCGGATCTGCAGAGAAGAACCTGTACATCTCTAAAAAGGAGGTCTGAAATGTCCAGAGAGGGAGAAAACTAGGAGAGGACGTGTTAGAAAGGATAACAATTTTATGGCAATATCACTGGCCTCAAATGCTTTTCTTTAAAATTTCACAGACTTCACGAATAAACGCATAGGTTTTCTAAAACTGTAGTATTTTATCTTGATTAAAATATTAAAATGAAAATGTACAAGAAGCTTTCAATTCCCTACGTTTTCTTAGAAGCCACTCTGCCTTTTATGAAATGATTACATATCTGGTTTTGAAAAAACCACTTTCACCAATCGTATTAAATGTCTAACATTGTAGAAGATTAATGAGGAATAGACAAACAATTCTGGGCTTTCTAATAGATTTCTTTCAGAAATACGTCTGCGTCTCTCCACCGGATATTGTCATATCTTTTTTACTCTGCCTTCTTGGGCTGTAATCTTTTTACTTCAAAACATCAAAGGTGTGGGGTTGTTCTACAAAAGGATCCTTCATCCACTCACTGTAGCCAAGTAACGAGGCTGTGTAAGCTGTCTGTGTGCAAGGCAGACCAGTCTGCAGGTTTCCAGGTCAATAGAAAATCACAGACCATTAAGATGAGTTAGGGGCACTATTAAAAGCCATATTGAAAATGAACTACTTTTTGATGAACATCAACACAACAATTTCATGTGTATGTGTGTATAAATAAACTACAGCTAATGTACAGCTAATATTGAGCAAAATTAGCTCAGGAAAGGGTCTGTCATATTGTCACAGTCACCTGTTCTTCAGAAGACTATATTTACAAGGATGTGAAGGACCCAAGCCAGAGAAGTCATGGCCAAGGATGACGTCCACGTACAAAAGTCCTAAAAACTTTGCTTATGGGAAGCAATTTTGCAGCCTTTCTACAAATTTATATTAATTCTCAAAACGTCTCCTAAATCAGTTCCTGGGGATGTCAGGAAGCCAATGTGAAATGGTACAAACTCTAAACTACAGAAGCTTTTTTAAAAAAAGAAATGTAGCTTCATTATTTTCAAGGGCCTATAATAGTTGCCTTTTTATGATTAAAGCAAAGCTAAATTTTCACTCAGCCACTGTATGATTTGTATTGAATCATAAATTTCTGAGAATGAGTTTTACAATTACAGTCATTCTACAGGATAGATAGCAGGAAAGGAGCATTAACACCAGTTAAAATATGCTTCCATTTCAGCTTACACAAGCATTTATCAATTGTATTTTTTTTAAGGTATTTTATTTTTTATTCCATTTTACAAGACACAGATAGTGAAGCAAATGAAGTATGGATACAAAAAAGCATTGCAATGGCTAAACAAAATTAAGGCAGGAGATGATATTAGGAGCAAGCAAAGGTAGGCCTTTGGAGGAAGACTCAAAGACAGCTCGGCGTTCCACACTGTGGCATCATTCTCCAAGACACAAGGGCGCAACACAACGCCTAGAATGTAAACTTTTATGTCCGTCTCTAAAACAGTTATGGAGATAACAGCATGCTGCTTGAGTCAGAGCTAATGGAATTTTACTTCCCTCTTGGTTCTGCCCTGCAAATCTCGCCAAAACATTCATTTGTTTCCATTATGGACCCAGCTATCTATCTAACAGGCAGCGCAGCATCTCAGCAAGGGCTTGATTGTATAGTATCTGTTCCAAAGTATGAATCATACGCCTATCAGAACGTAACTGGAAAAGAATTACTCTAAACTCATTTTTGTTCACTTGCTAATCAGCAATACGGTGTCTAGCAGTTTTACACATATATATGTCTGTGTGTAATAATAAATATATAAATATACATATATAATTCTTTTTAAACCCAAAGCTTACTATTTTATCCATTCTCACCTGCATTCAAGCCCTAACTTCCCACCTTATCTTTCTGAAATGTCTGATCTGGCTTCTGCATTACTCAATAAGGCATCCAATTTTAAAAAGTCATGCTGTCTTTTATTATTATCAAAACAACACATAAAGTCCAGAGTATTAGTGCTTAGTTATCTGAAAACTACATTTGAACAGAAAGGCTTTTGGTTAAACTTGACAATATAAAAAATCCATTTGCTTTCCTGGAGATTGTTACCATTTCGCACAATTATTTTAATCTCTTTTTAGCTTACATATACCTTTCCATGTGCCAGGTATTAAGACTTGATGGCACGGACGCAAAGGAGAGCCCTAAGCTAAAGATACTTTCTTAACATGCCTCCTGCCCCCATCTTCACAGTCATACCCTATCTAAAATCTGAAAGAAGACAAATAACAGCATAACGTTGAGAAGTAAAGACAGTCCCTATATTGAAAGAGGAGTCTCAAATTTAATCTCTACATAAGCTGGTGCTGGCCTGGGATAAGAAAGAAGAAATCAGTGAGGGCAAAAGAGAAGGGAGCACACCCTGAGTAAAATTTCCAGCCAATTGTTGCTATGTGGAAATGCAGGATAAGTGTTTCCAAACCTTCTGGTTTCTCAAGAGAAGATGCGAATGTATATTTTTGTTTGAAATCTGATATTTAAATGCTGACAACATATCCATTTTATAAACACATACACACGTAAATCGATGTGACCTCTGACTTAAAGATTGCCCACTAGCGAACTGACACATAGAGTTGGAGCTTCATATAAAAGGAGACAGTGAGGCGGGTGCCAGCTGAAGAAGCCCATGTGACTCGGCTCAAGAGAGTCAACACTACGGCGGGGACTTTACCTGGGACGACAGGTGGGTAAGGGGGCTTGCCTGAACACGGCCTGGGAATAACACAGTAAGGGAAAAGAAATGGGATGGGACACACTGCACTGTGGGTTTGAGGAGACACATGGAATATCAAGGACTTTCACCTCAGGGACAAAGGGTCCGTTTGGTCTTGGAACCTCAGAGCAGAGAGACAAGAAATGGCGTGATACAGCAAGAGCACCTTGTGAGAGAAACTTCTCAGTGACACCTCAGGGAGAAAAGGGAAGTGGGACTTGAAAGGAGAAAGGGCACCCAGAAAGAGCACACACATGGCCCGAGGACAACATAACCATTTGGTGCAGGGCCAGCATTAGAACAAATTTTCTATTTCTAAAATTATTTCTTCTAGGTTATTGGTCCTTCTACTGGCTACTTTATTTCTTTATTTCTTTTGACTCACAGCATTTGTTATTGGAACATTACAAAGGGAAAACGGTTCAACTGTCATTTTCTTACACTACAGAAAATAAAGAGAAATGAAAACATCAGGAGCTTCTATAGGTGAGATAACTAAAGAATAAAATACACCCACAAATGCAAATGAATTAGATCTTCAATAAAGCCTTGTAGATATAATTTCATACTTTATGTACTTAAAATACAGGGAAGTGTGATGATATAAAATCATCTGTGTCTACATTTTCTTTAAAATTATTTCCTTAGAGTTTATAATCAGTATTTTAACTCATCCAGGGTTTCTCAACCTTATATTACAAATTTATTAAATAAATTTTATTTAAATAAAAATACATATGTTTCTGCTCACACAACTATAAAGTTTCTTGGATTAATTTACCCTATTAACATATGTCAAAGATTCTGATACATATAGCAATAGCCATAAATGCAAATTATTTCATATCTAAATGGCAATTGTTTCACTGTTCAGTTCTTTTTAGCTTTCTCTGACTCTCTTGAATTCTTTTAGTCCATAAATTCTACAAGCTCAGTAAGTGTTCATCTTTTAATACTTTCAGGATGATTACCATGAATGAAGGGTTATTATAGTTTAAATAAGAGGAATAGTCTTCAAAGAAATTCAAAAAATGCATTAAGGGTGCCATTTAAACCTACAACCAATTGGCAATGGCGATTTATTAACTATGCATTCTTCCACAGTAACAGTAAATGTTACACTAAGGAACATTAGGTTTAAATACTTAAATGGTAAAATAGATTAAAAAGTGATTTTACTTAATAAACAATAAAGTTCCTATATACTGACCTCCTCTGAAATTTGCTGCTGAAGGAGATAGTAAGGTACTCAAACAAGCAAATGGATGGAATAGGCTGACTCTCAGGTGGGTATGCATTTTCTATGGTTTCCCCCCGTCACCATAAAGAAGGATTACATGACATATTTTTTAATTGCACTGTCCAAAACTGGTGACCATCCTGTCCCTCCCATGAGACGGTAAAAAAAAAATCAAATTTGCAATAGACACAATATGAATGATATCCTTCCCTAGTTTGTATCAAAAGTAACAATAAATTCAAAATATAATCAGAGAAGAAAGATGAAACAAGTCAGAGGAAATGCAACTTCTAAAATATGACGGTATAGGTATACTAGTATAGACAGCATCAAGAACTCTCAGATATCTGACTTCAAATTTCTAATACATTTGGAATGAAGTATTTTTTTGTGAATAGGTAGTTTCCTTGTTACACTGTCAATAGAACAAAAATTTCAGGTCTCTATCTATATAATCAAACAATCATCATTATTCAATGGTAACTTAAAATAATATAAAGAATCTGGGTTCTATGGTCAGAGCCAGTTATTAATAGACTAGAAAATTGGAATTTGATTTTCCAAATTCCACTGATCTAAGAGAGGATGCATGTTATTATTATTATTATTTTTACCTATGGATTTTTTTTCATTTTTTAAAACACAGGAGTTCAGAGCCACTAAGGCCAATGCTCCATAGTAAATACCTAGGTCTTAGGTGGAGAGCCCTGAAGGACGACCCGCTAAGAGTAAGGACAGTGAAGCTAACTAAAGTAAACAGCTGTGTAACAATAAGGGCCTATAACTTAAAGCAGAATTTCAAATTTTGGGTTGAATAATACAGAACTATAAGCTCAGGAGAGATAACAATTATTTAAAGGAGTCTGTGCCTCCCCTATTTCTCTCACCAGTATGGTCAGAAGAATACTGGGCCTTTGGTGAAAGACCATTGAATGCTATGAGCAAATTTTTATTCATTCTTATTTTAAACAGTAGTAAAGTACTTCCCTATCTCAATCTCATTACAAGAAAGAGTGTTATGAGAAGCACAAATGTATTTTATAATTTATTGATCATTATTTATCTAGTTTGCACTGTGAAAAATTATGCTGTTGGAGAAATGACCATACATGGAGCATGACAGAATTGGAGGTCATTTGAGTGGTTCGTATAGGCAGTTGGTACATTAAGAATTACTAAGAGAAACATAATTAACTACCAGAATAAATCATTTGAGGATAATAAACTGAAATTCGTATCAATAAATTTATTCAGTGCATTACTAATTTTAGTCTACAACTTAACCAAGTCCTTTATTGGCAGTTCCTGCATAAAATAGAATTTTTTTCTCAAGCAAAATGTAATAAAATAAAACAAAGCTGGCATTAGCCAGTTAGGAGCAACTTATTACAGAAAGAATTGTATTTCCTCCCTGTCTATAATTTTTTTTTCTGCTTTATCTCCCCAAACACTCCCCCCCCCCACCCCACCCCCGGTACACAGTTGTATATCTCAGTTGCACGTCCTTCTAGTTGTGGGATGTGGGACGCCGCCTCAACGTGACCAGCGGTGCCATGTCCGCGCCCAGCATCCGAACAAGCGAAAGCCTGGGCCGCTGCAGCAGAGCGCGCGAACTTAACCACTCCACCACGGAGCCGGCCCCCCTGTCTATAATTTTGGTTCTGTACATTTAATCTGGACAGGAACATAAAATTATACTCCTTATATTCTTAGGTTCTTATGATTTCATTAGCTCTATAACTTAACTAGAAATACTTCTCCTGACTTTGTGGGATTGTAATTGTATAATATATTGGAGTCAGATAAAAAGATTACTAAATACCACACATTAACAAGGATTTATTGAAAAAACAAATAGGAAATAGATTTGTAAATTGTTATACGTAATCTCCTTGGGAAAGAAAGAAATAGATTTGTAAATTGTTATACGTAATCTCCTTGGGAAAGAAAAAAATGTTGAGGTATCTTGGGATCACCAAATTAAGATGACCTGTGACCTCCAGCATGTAATTTAACCTTTCTGACTCAGTTTTCTTACTATAAAATCAAGATAATTGTGTGTGATTTAATTCCATAATTAAGCCACAAACATTTATTCCATAGCTTCTAGGTGGCAGCACCTTTGTGAAAGGCTAAGAATATTAAAATATGAGATATTGTTGAAGAATTGAAAAGTATAAAGTATGTGAAAGCATTTTGTCAGGGATAATAAATTATGCAAACAACCATTGTATGCCATCGTGATTATAAATATTGTTCTAGAAGTGCCAGGAGCATCTAGCTCTCACCCCAATTGCAGAGGACCCCTATCGTGGAAAATTTTGCAAATAGAAATTTGCCTCAGCAAATAAAATGAATGATAAGTATTCGAAATAAAAAAAGTAGGATGGAAAATTTTTTAGAAACTGCTTTCTAATCAGGACAGAGAAAGGACAGTAAGGCAAATAATAAAGTAGTGACTTCTCTAGAACTCTGAGTTCAGAAGGCCTGACGTTCAATAGGTCAACAGTCTGGGAATGTGAAGAAAGTGTTAAAATTGCCCATCAGCTTATTCCCCATAACAAAACAAGAAAATCATAATGGAAAATTTTTTCTTTGATTAAAATTAAAAAAAGAAGAAAACATTTAAAAATACCAAACCCACTACAAAGAGAGAATAGGAAAAATAAACTGTTACTCTGCAATGTGAGATACCATTGAGAACAGTATAAATGAAAATGACAATTTTTACAGTAAGGACTAGAGAGAGAGACCACAATAAGAACACAAACTTCTGTTTTGACAAAGCCTACAGTTAGTGAGATTTAAGACTCTACACTCACTGACCCTACATCTTTCCAGAAACTTTACCACTGTTGGTTAAAACTGTTGAAAACTAACATTCCATAATGTCACTCTGCAGCCCCAGCAACACATCAGATTATAATGAAAACTTGAAACGACTGAGTCCCTTTGAGCGACATTCTCTCAGCTTCCAGAGAGTGTGCTCCGAGAATATGGTAGGCAATGATATAAAAATATAGCTCTGGATGAAGAAGCACCAAATAGAACAGACCTTACATTATATTCTATTTATATTATCACCCCAAGTAAATGATTAATTCTACAGAAGAATTCTTCAAAGGAGTGGGAACATTTAACATGGTTATGAGATTTCCAAAAGTTGGCCTATTTAATAGAAATATAAATATCCCTCACTTTATAAAAAAGATAGACTTCAGAAGACTTGACCAAAGGGAAAATTTCTAAAATTGTCAGCATCTTTTTAACAGCTGAAGATTCATTTCCAAAGAGAAAATAACCCTTCAGTTGAAAATAAAATATTGAGTCTGCATTATTATAAATACCCATTAATCCATAGGTTAATAATGCCCACTATCAATTCATATTGTCAGAATTTCTCTCATGCCTAGCTATTGCCTAAAACATCACATCTGCTGTTCTTGGAACCTTATTCCTATATTCTTTGTTTTCTTCCCCCAAAGTTTAGGTTGTCTAATAGAGCTTAATGACATTGTCAATAGAGTTTTGAACCAAACATGCTATTATTCTAATTTAGATATTCTGTAAATTTAAGGCTACTATTTAGCAAATTTCCATTCTTTACTTTGTCAATTTGGTAAAATGAAACAAACCATAAGTTTAAGTTCCTTTATTCTTTCTGTCACTTAGATCTCTAATTAATCTTTCCTATCAGGTTGCAATAAGCATCGGCCAAAGGGATTGTGGACTCAGCTGTCCTGGAACGCTTTAAGTATTGGGTCATTAAGTCACACAAGTTTTCATGTCTACTAATTCTTTTAGAATTAGAACCAAAAAAGTCACAGAAATTGACAAGGCAAAACAAAAAATATAAATATAAACAATCAGATGTAGATGAGAAGAAATTCTTCCAAATTGGAAATATGTTTTCTTAGATATATATCATTATAATACCACTAGAATATAATTATTCAATAATTTTATGAAATTCCTGGATTATAATAGCAATGATATCAGAAAACAAAACAAGATAAAACCTAAAGAATTAACAATCGGTGCCACACAGTAGATTTAAAAAAACGTATTTTTTTATGAAGCAAAAGAAATCAAGAAGTGAGAAAATGATCTGAGGTTCATTTCTATAAAATATCCCTTTCTTAAAACTTGGAGGAAAAGCTAGATAGAGGTCAAGGTCAAAGGGGAAGGAAATCATCAATACATTACTTACTTCTTTGTATCCAAAGATGATGCGTCCGTCTATGAGGAGGGTTGCCTGGAATGTGAAGCTTCCCAGGTTGTAATTATCCTGCAGATGTACATGGTCCCACTGGACAACAAGTGCTGTGCCTATAAACACCATTAGAACAGAAGAAATGCAATGAGAAAAACATATCAATGAATTCTAGTGGGAGTCTTCACAAAAGTATGGATCTAGCCTTCAAATCTTGTAGTTGCGCTATTTGAATTTTACATGGTTTGAATCCTGTTATTGAAATAGCATTCGGGATATTTTTAAAGAATTGAGTATTCTCTAAATATTTAGTAAATTCTAACCTCATACTGAGGTTAACATTGAGCCCAGTAAGGGGAAATTTTGCCTTAGGAAGTCCATTAACGTTAATGGGCACTGTCTGCTTAAATTTCTCTGAGCCTCTTTCAAAATGCAGCCCAAGTGGATTGAATGAACTTCAAATACATTTGACAAATGCTGAAAGTGAAAGGAACACATCCAGGAGAGCTATAATCACTTATAAAAGACCTGAAAATGTCTTTTTCATACATACAATTATACTCTTCCACGCTGAAGAAATTCCTTTAACATTAATGGGAATTTTCTTCTTTGATTCACAATGCCTGCATTTCTGTCTTTGTTGTATTCCTTTAAAGAGGCTGCAAGGTAGCTTACAGGGCCCCAGGCTAAAATTTCTGAAGCCCCCTTGAAATACACTGAGATGAATCTTCAGTGCTATATCTCATATTCCAATGAGTCAACCTGCCAGTGTTTATTATAAAGCTATTAACATGAAATATACATTGGAACACAGTATAAGAGCCACCAATGAGAATTCATATTTTGTTTTAACTGACAGTGTTTATTCTCTATTTTTTGAAAAGAAAACAAATGAGCAGCTTTTGCTTAGCTTAAAAATCTTGTTGCCAAAAAATGTTGTACAGAAAATGAAACTCACAGAACCAAAAGAGCAAAACTTACCTCCCAGATCAGTAAATATCTGAGTATGAAAGAAAAAAACCAAGATTTTATGATGGACAGCTTCTGGGTTAATGACGGTTCGGAGGTGCTGAGAAAGTAGTATGTTCAGAGAGGGTGTGGAAACTCCATACCCCTTCCCACATATCTTGCCGTAAGCATTTCTTCCTGAACTAATTCCTGTACCACATGATTGACGTAGAACAGAATACTGTCTTTACTGTGTTTTGGGGTATGACTTAATGCTGAGAGCTTTTGACTAAGATGAGGGCATGGGGGCTCCTGAATTTGCCTCCTCCCATGAACACGCCTAATGTACAGCTACAACCAAAGAATTTTCTTCTGTGAGAAATCCGGAAACTAGCTGAGTGACTGCTATACATCAGGTGACTGAGAAAATACCCACAATGAAACTGCATACATCTAGGTGCTGACTGTGATCCTCCCTGGAGCCCAAAAGAGCCAGTGGGCGCTTCCACCACCTTCTTTCTTTGGCTTACTCCAATAAAAAAACCAGGTCACCAGCATCTCTGCGGAAGGAGCTTGCACAAAAGTCTGATGTCCAGCTTTTGTGGTTGCCACCTTAGGGACAGACCTCCAGATCACCTAGCTCTGATAGACAATGGGATTTGCATTCACGAGTCCCATAGGACTGCAGTAGATAAATAAGCAATTAACAGGCATGCCCATGAACACTTGCCATGGCTATCTCCACAGGACTCAGCAGAGAGGGGGCAGGCACAAATGCCCATCTCCCAATCATCTAGACAGAAAATCAAAAAGGAAATACTGGACTTAAACTACATGGTTCATCCCAAAGCAGCAGAATACACATTCTACTCAAGCACACATGGAACATTCTCCAGAATAGATCACATGTTAGGCTACAAGACAAGTCTTAACAAATTTAAGAAGACTGAAATCATATCAAACATCTTGGCTGAACAAAATCGTATGAAACTAGAAATTAATAGCAGAAGGAAACTGGAAAGTTCATAAATATGTAGAGATTGAAAAATATCCTACTGAACAACCAATGGGTCAAAGAAGAAATCAAAAAGAAAATCTAAACCTATCTTGAGACAAATGAAAATGGCAACACAACGTTAAAACTTACGGGATGCAGAAAAAGCAGTCCTAGGAGGGAAGTTTATAATGATAAATGCCTACATTAAGACAAAACAAAAATCTCCAAAAAAAAAAAAAACCTAACCAATCTAACTTTACCCCTCAACAAACTAGAAAAAGAAGAAACCAAACGAAAAGTTAGCAGAAGAAAGGAAATAACAAAGATCAGAGTAGAAATAAATAAAATGGAGACTAAAAAGTCAACAGAAAAGGATAATGAAACTGAGCTGTTGTTTTTTAAAGATAAAAAAGTTGACAAAACTTTAGCTAGACTAAGAAAAAAGAGAAAAGACTCAAATGAAATCAGAAATGAAAGAGGAGATGCTAAAACTGATAACACAGGAATACTAAGGATGAGAAACTAGTATGAAAATTATACGCCAACAAATTGGGCAACCTAGAAGAAATGGATAAATTCCTAGAAACATAACACCAATCAATAATGAATTATGAACAAATAGAAAATCTGAACAGACCAGTTACTAGAAAGGAAATTGAGTCAGTAATTAGAAAACTCTCAAAAAGGAGAAGTCCAGGAGCAAATGGCTTCACTGGGGAATTCTACCAAACATTTAAAGAAGAATTAATATCAATCCTTATCAAATTAGTGCAAAAAAGAAAAGAGAGAACACATCCAAAGTGATTTTCAAGGCCAACATTAACCTGATACCAAAGCCAGATGAAGACACTACAAGAGAAGAAACCTACAGATCAATATTGCTGATGAGCATAGATGCAAAAATCCTAAACAAAACATTAGCAAACCAAACGTAACAGTACATTGAAAGGCTCAGGCACCATGATCAAGCTGGATTTATCCCTAGAAAGCAAGAATGTCTTAATATACACAAATCAATCAATGTGATACACCACATTAATGAAATGAAGGATAAAAATCATAGGATCATTTAAATAGATGTAGAAAAAGTATTTGATAAAATTCAACATCTTTTCATGATAAAAACTCTTAACAATTCAGTATAGATAGAATGTAATACAACAAAATAAAGTTCAGATATGACAAACCCACAGCTAACATCACACTTAAGAGTGAAAAGCAGAAATCTTTTCCTCTAAGATTAGAAAAAACACAAAGTCCTAGCCAAAGCAATTAGACAATAAGAAAAAGATAAAAGGCATCCAAATTGGAAAAGAAGTAAAATTGTCTCTGTTTGCAGATGACATGACATTATATAGAGAAAATCCTAAAGACTCCATCAAAAAATTAGAACTAATATTAGAACTAATAAGCAAATTTGTAAAATTGTAGGATACAGAATCAATATACAAAAATCAGTTCTTTTTCTATAGAACCGTAGAACAACTATTAGGAAGAGAAATTTTTTTAAAATCCCATTTATAACAGCATTAAAAACAATAAAATACTTAGGGATAAATTTAAACAAAGAAATGAAAGACTAGTGCATTGGGAAATGGAAAACATTGATGATAGAAATTGAAGAAGACACAAATAATGGAAAAATATTCCATGTTCATGGACTGGAAGAATTAACATTGTTAATATGTCACACCACCCAAAGCAATCAGATTCAATGCAACCTGCACAAAACTTCCAATAGAATTCTTCACAGAAATAAACAAAAATTCTAAAATTTATGTGAAACCACAAAGTCCCCAGTTAGCCAAGCAATCTCGAGGAAGAACAAAGCTTGATGCACCATACTTTCTGATTTCAAAGTATATTGCAAAACTAAAGTAATCAAAACAATATGGATTTGGCATAAAAAGGGACACATTGATCAATGGAACAGAATAGAGAGCCCAGAAATAAACCCATTCATATAGGGTCAATTAATTTTAAATAAAGGAGTCAGGAATATGTAATGGGGAAAGTACAGTTTCTTCAATGAATCATGTGGGGAAAACTTAATAGCCACATGCAAAAGAATGAAACTGGACCTCTATCTCACACCATAAACAAAAGGTCAACTCAAAATGGACTAAAGACTTGAATGTAAGACTTGATACCATACAACTCCTAAAAGAAAATGTAGAGTGCAAGCTTCTTGACGTTGGTCTTGGTAAGGATTTATTGAATAATTTGACACCAAAAGCAAAGGCAACAAATGCAAAAAAAATAAATAAAAAAAAAGTGAGGCTACATCAAACTAAAAAACTTATGCACAGCAAAGGAAACCATCAACAAAATGAAAAGGCAGCTTATGGAATGCGAGAAAATATTTGCCAACCACATATCTGATAAAAGGTTAATATACAAAATATACAAGGAATAGTTTCCATACAACTCAACAGAAAACCCAAATAACCCAATTAAAAAATGGGAAAGGATCTAAATAGCTATTTTTCCCAAAGACATAGAAATGGCCAACAGGTACATGAAAAGGTGCTCAACAGCACCAACCATCAGGCAAAGGCAAATCAAAAGCACAATGAGTTATCACCTAACACCTGTTAGGATGTCTATTATGAAAAAAGACAAGACATAGCAAATACTGGTTAGGATGTGGAGAAAAGGGAACCCTTGCAGTCTGCTGGTGGAAATGTAAACTGCTACAGCCACTATGGAAAACAGTGTGGAGGTTCCTCAAGAGATTAAAAATAGAACTCCCGTATAATCCAGTAATTCCATTTCTGGGTATAAATGTAAAGGAAACAAAAACGCTATCCCAAAGATATATCTGCACTCCTACGTTCATTGCAGCATTATTCATAATAGTCAACATATGGAAAACAACTTGTGTCTGTTTACGGAGGAATAGATAAGGAAGATGTGGTATATATACACAATGGCATATTATTCAGACTTAAAAAGAATGAAACCCTGCCTTTGTGACAACATGGAAGAATCTGGAGGGCATTATGCTAAGTGAAATAAGCCAGACAGAGAAAACTGCATGGTATCACTTATATGTGGACTCCAAAAACAAAACAAAACAAAACAAAACAAAAAAAAAAGTTGAACTCATAGAAATGGATTTTAAAATGGTGGTAGCCAGGGCCTGGGGGTGGGGAAAATAGGGAGAGGCTGGTAAAAGAAACCATCTTTCATTTATAGAATGAATAAGGTCTGAGGGTCTAATGTACAACATGGTGACTGGTTTCTAATACTGTATTGTATAATTGAAAATTGCTCAGAGTGAAACTTGTGTTCTGATGAAAAAAAGAAAAAGGTAGGGGACAGCTCAGTAGAGCAATGGTTAAGTTCGGGTGCTCTGCTTTGCTGGTCAACGTTTGCCAGTTCGGATCCTGGGAAAGGACCTACACACCACTTATCAAGCCATGCTGTGGCAGGTGTCTCACGTATAAAAAAGAGGAAGATGGGCACGGATGTTAGCTCAGGGCCAATCTTCCTCAGCAAAGAGAGGAGGATTGGTGGCGGATGTTAGCTCAGGGCTAATCTTCCTCAAAAAAAGAAAAAAGGAAAAAAAGGGAAAAGGTAACTATGTGAGGTGATAGATGCATTAACTCTAAGGGGGGAATCCTTTTACAATGTATACATATATCAAATTATCATGCTGTATATTTTAAATAGAGAAATTTATACTTTTTAAGATAAAACTTTAGAAGTAAAAAAATTTGTTTTTAAATTCTACCTTGGTACTTTTAATCACAGGAAACACTCAACACATACCCTTGTTCTAAGGGAAAACCCAGGTGTCCTCCTTCCATGTGCATTTTTCTATCTCTAGTACCATTTTTTTAAGATTGGGAAAAGCAAAAGGATAATAACAGCCAAAAAACTTCACATAATAATAGAAGTAAAGGGGTTTTCTGGTCATGAAAGGCCTCTTAACAACAGCTTCATTTTCCTTCACGTGTCCAAAACCCTAAAGCTCTGTTCTCTTCTTTATTCCCTAATTTCTATTAGACATTTTGGCGGTGCAGAGAAAACATTGAATTAGAGGGAAGAAGACCAAGCCATGTGTCCTGTCTCTAATACTTTCTGCGTGACCTTGGACACAATTAACTTGCATGAATCTGTTTCTTCTCCAACATGGGAGGAATAATTCTTGCCTTCTAGAGATTTCTGCATGAAATACAAGAAAATATTTATCTCAAATTCTTTGTGCAAAAGAGAGGTCTAGATAAATTGAGTAATTAAATGTTTTGAATGCAAATTCTGATGAAGATATTCTTAATAGATTGTTAGTAGCAGGCTTTTGAAAATAACACTAAGTTCTGCAAATAAGTTTTATATTATGTAGGAGCATAGATCCCTCGACATTTTTTATTTAAATGGTTCTATATAGTACTAAGTTAAAAATTAAAAGTTGCTGAAATCTAAAACTTTATGGTATGCAGGTTAGTTGAAGTGGGTTTGCGAGTTAAAATCTACCTCTCTAAGCAGCCTCTTATATTACTCTCTAGGTAGTGCCCAACATGGGGAGCAATTAGGTAAACAGACCAGGAAGGCACTTTCCTTGGACAACTATAATGTAGGAAAATACACTCCTAAGAGAAAACCATGAGCGGAAGAATGGAATTCACATCTCTAAAGAGCTGAGTTAGCGTGGTCTATCTGCTGGTTCATGACTGACAATCCTACACTGTTTCTTTCATGATGGGCACAAAATCTAATGGCAGTGTTCCTTCTGTCAGAGCTGAAGTTGTTATTTAAGCTCGTCTACCAGACCACATGAGTTACCACACCATGCTGTGCACTTATTGGAATTGAGCAGTTGGAACTGAACATCCCTAGCGTGTTTATTTAACCAGAAATCAAACGATCAGTAATGGGTGCCAATTTTTCATTTCCAAAATAAAAACAGGCAAGTGGGATGAACTTTCAGTGCCATTTCAGGTCACTGTCAACTCCAAATTTTCTGATTCTATGCTCAATCAGGTTTCTGATCATCAGCAAGCATTATACTTTATAATTTGCTATTTATGAGCCATCAAATGATTTCTCTAGTAAAGGGTTTATTTTTACAACTTTTCTAGTTTTTGTGCATTAATATTCTATGACTCACTCAGACTTCAGTAATCCTCTAGGCTGCCTGTAACACTTGGAAGCATAATCTTATTTTTAAAATCTAGTGCTTAAATACTTAAAGAAATATTATCCTTGAAGAAATTTTCTAAACTGCTGTTCTCTCCTCTAGAGAAGTTTTGTTCTCCGAAAACGTTGTTTCCCATCCTTAAATATTCCTTCAATGACCCTAGCCAATCAAAGTTGGAAATATTTCAGGAAGTTGCTATCATATAAAAGGTCTTTGTGGAAAGCCTTGTAATATTCAAAAGTGCTCCATTCATTTAATAAAACACGAGAAATTACTCAGCTTTCATTAGCATATTGTAAGAACTCAATATTCCCATTGGTCATTATAGAGAAAACATATCAATAACGTAAAATACATTAATTCTTGAGTATCAATACTTTTACAATTCGCAGAATTAAAAACTTATCTTATATATTTAATTTTTTTCATTTATTCATTCATTGAATAATTATGGAGGGCCTACTGTGTATTGAGTTCCTGTGCCAGGTACTGAAGATAAAATTCTTATCGTCACAGTCCTTGTTTGCAAAGAACTTAGTTTCCAGTTGGAGTAGCATACATTAATTTTTAAAAGTCATTCAGATGAAAGTAACATTTAAATATTAAGAGCTATCTGGGAATATGGTGTGTGACAGAGTGTAAGGAGGGAGAGACATTTAATATGCTTTATGATTCTGATGCTAATGGTATAAAAACTTGGTCATCCGAATCCAGTGCCCATGAGTGAATGGCTCCAACATCATCTGGTAAGTGACAGAACTTGGAAAATAATCACCTTTCATCAAATAATTTCCTATTTACTAAGGTGATTCTGTCTGGGAGGTCGTGGAATAAACTTCAGGTAAGTTTCCACCTGTAGTTCTGCCTTAAGCATACTTACAATCTACGTGTACATCCTTGGGCGTTAGCACCTCGTTAATTTTTTAAAAGAGGGAGGATAGCATATAATATTCTTAAAATAATAGGGGGAAATAGTTATCATGGCTAACATTCAGAGTTACTTAATATTGGAACACATTTTGGTATTACTCAAATTGTTTGAAATGTATTTCTCAGAGTGTATATGCAAATATGTTTAGTTTCCTTCTTCCTTTGCTATTTTCACCTGTAAAACGGTTTCACCATTTTGTTCAGAAGATTGTTTTTAACAAAATGATCATTTCCCCAAAGCTACCGCTACCGTTAAATCTGTTCTACCCACTAGTAAATTTCTTCCTTGATCATTAAGACAAAAGTAGAAATAACTTTATTTACACCAAATGCTTCCATTATTTTATAAGATAAACTGTCATTTGGGCAAATAAATATTATTTTTGTATTATAAAGAGTATAGAAATTTCTATCTTTAAGTTTTCCAAAACAAACTCTTCTTTTCCATAATTTCTTTCTCACAGTGTTACAGGCTTCAATAAGATATAGACATGAAAATACATTTGTGTCTTAAAGACTTTGAATTTCTTAGTTAGATTTTAATAGCACTTAGTGATGTATTCTAGGTTTCCTCTGACTATTTTATATGTCTCCAAAAGAAATGGTAGCGATAGATTTTTGTCACTAACCTTGATCAACCGTAATAGGCTCTATTTCATACTTTAAAGTCAGGAAAACTTAATTTTCCTGTGTATTTTAACTATCCACCAACTTATATTTTTAAAAGGTGTGTTCTTATGGTACATGTAATTCATAAGGTTGGGAAATTTAATATCAATATACTATGCCACTTGCCTCTACTTGAAGATCAGAATAAAAAATTATCCCTATTTAGTTTTTTTAATAGGAAGGACTTATTGCAAATAGCATCAAATAAATGTGCTTTGTTCAGGTGTCATTTACAACAACTCATTTATTCTAGTACCTAATAGATGTTAATAAACATTTGTTGAACAAATGAATGAACGAATGAGCGGCATTTGACCATATACTTTTACTCCACATATTAACGTTAAAGGATAACATTTGTCATCTCAGAGCATTTGCATCAAGAAGTTTATAAGTCCTTCTACCAAAAAACCCACCAAGATTACAAAAATATTAATATCAGTCTGTTGCTAGATATTAAAAAGTATACATTTAGTGAAAAAAAAGGCTAACAAATACATACCATTATCAAAATATCTGACTGTTGAATTTCTGGATACACTGGGATCAAAATTTGCCATTAAAGGTGCTATGTACTGTGTGGCTGTTAGCATTCGATGTACAACTTCTCCAGTGTATATGAAACCTAGAATTAGAAAAATAGGAAATATATTAAGAAAAAACCCAGGTAAAATTTTAATTAAAATATCTTCAACTCAATTGCAGTCATATTTTGAAAACAAAATATCATAGTAACTAAAAAAAAGGGAACATAATGTCTTAATGTCTGATGAACAATAATTGGGTAACAAATTCTCATATGATTTGGTAACTTGTAAACCATAAATTTATAACATGTACAATTTTGATTGTGGGAAAAGTGACTGTTATCTGGAAGAGATTATTAGGCTGAAAAGGCTAATTTTGTACTATAAGTAATTCAAACACTGAATTTGCCATTATGAATCCCTTGTTATTTTAACACTAGCCAAACATGCAAGACCTTTTTACAAATGAATGCCTTTTCTTGATGTTGAATTGCATTTTCTTAAACTGCAATCTAAGCTTAGGACATTTTAGAAACCCCACATGGATATCTTTCACACTAAAATGCAGAAAATGTTTTGGGCCTTTTTTTCAAAGTTGAAAGGACTCTAAACACCCATGGAAAAACTTGTACACTTCTCAGATTGCTCAAATCTTTATGATCCTAGCACCCTACCAAGTAGATAACGATTATATGTTTGTAGATAAGACGGTAAAACATTGATAATGCACAAATGCCTCTCTATTTAGAGAGTTATCAATGCCAGCCTATTCTAGCAGTTGGACGAGAGGGAATTTACTATGGAGAACTCTGTCTTGAACTAACCTTCAATAGCTCCTATGTTACAACCCTATCCACTTTCAATTATCCACACTGGGTTTATTTACTTTGTGGATTATCCATGACAAATTGTTAATCCTATACTGGCTTCTTGCCTCCAAGGTCTTTAGCTGCCTGGAAGGAGAGTCTGCTCAGGGAATGCTACCTAATTTTAATATTAATCTAAGAAATGCACAATTAAGAATGTGTATGCAAATGAGTGTGTGCTTGTGCATGCACACACATACATGAAATATTACAAAATAAAATCCAAAGCAAATTATTTGTGACAATGCAATCGTAATGTTTAGCCAATCATAAATTAACTAGACATCTGGGGTTATTCTAGATCATTTTTCTATTTGCATAAAAATTAATAAAATAAAACAAGCAAGATTTTTAAGAACACAAAATTAAATCTCTAAAAGTGTTAGAACTTTTGTTGTCTCACTTCATGTTTAAATAAAGCTTTCATTAGCTTATTGTGGCCTTTATTGTTTCAAATTCTCAGTTGTAATTTCTAGGTAAATTATTGGAGAATTAAATCTATAGTTATTTACTTTGAAATTAATTTCTTTCTAGCAATGTCCTCTTTCCTTTGACTTCCTTTGCATTTTTCAACAAAGGCATAATAGAATTCTAGCTATTCATCTTAAAAATATACTTTTAACGGGCCCAGCCCTGTGGCCCCACAGCCCAGTGGTTAAAGTTCCACATACTCTGCTTCAGCGGCCCAGGTTTATGGGTTTGGATCCTGGGTACGGACCTACTCCACTGAGCAGCCATGCTGTAGTGGTCTCTCACATATGAAATAGAGGAAGACTGGCCCAGATGTTAGCTCAGGGCTAATCTTCCTCAAACGAAAAAAAAAAAAAAGAGGAGGATTGGCAAGAGACGTTAGCTCAGGGTGAATCTTCCTCAGCAAAAAAAAAAAAAAAAAAAATTATATATATATATATATCTTTGTAACTAGTAAAATCTTAAGCATGTGTTTTAATCATGAGTTGCTCTTTGTTTCTCATTTGCTGAGCAATATCTTTCAAATAAATTCCCTATGTCTTGAGCAGAACGTTGTTCATTTGCAAATTCACATAGCTCAAGTGTACTAAGAATTATTACGATAGGATGACACAGTCATTGCTTTTATTTGATTTCCTCGTAGATTTTCAAAGCCATGCTCTTAATATGCAAAGTCCAATATCACATTGTAAAATTGTAAAGATGAAGAGTAACTATTGTTCAGGATCTATGATTTATGTTTTTCTCCTCTCCTCACCAGTATGCCTTTATAATTTCACCATTAAAATGGATACAAAAATTCTATAACTATGATCTTTTAAGGAAAAGATTGAATTATACTCAAAATGTCCTTTCAGGGTCAGCAGCTTTACAGGAACTTCCCTAACTCTATATACGCCACGTACTAATAGAAGAAACTTTGCTTGATTTGAAGAATAAAGAAGGCAGTAATTCAAGGCAGTAAGATAATTTAAAATCAATACACAATTCATTCTCTAAAACAACTGTGTAAGAAAAGTTGCAGCAAATCCTAGAAAAACAGAGTTACAAAATGCACAACCATAGATGATTTCAGATACTTAATTCTTACTGTTAGTATTTAAAATAAATAAGATGTATATATTTGTCCTGAATGTTCCTACATAGGTTTGGCAAAAAGGTATTCTCCACTCTCTATAAACCAATTTTCAGATCATGGGAATCATTAAAATGCTGCTTTCTTTCATCAGGAAAAAGTTTTCCGGAATTACAATTTCTCACATTTCAAAGGTGAAACCGCAAATTGTTCCCAAAGAAGTAAGTAAAAATATGGAAGAACTTGTTAATATTTAAAAGCGATAATTACAATTTGTGATTCTTCTATTTTTGTAAAATTAAAATAAATTATAATTACTGTTACTAGGAGTACTACAATTGCCACAACCATTATTAACAAGAAACAGCTACTAACACGTCTTCCACTACTACTAACGTACCACCAGCGTTAAGACCACCACCACCAACAATGTGAAAAACGATCCAAGGATGCAAAAACCCCACTACTCTGCAAAATGAGTTTAATTTTGCTAATTCAGAGAATACTTGTTTGTTTCCCTTAGCCATATTGAAAGCCGATGCCTATCAATATCTCAGGTGAGTTCTTAGTATCTAAGAAGTCAACGCTTGACTGCAGCGATCGTCTCTGCTTAGTTCTCCTTACATTCCTAGACTTTGAAAATATGACTTCAGGGGCCAGCCTGGTGGCGCAGCAGTTGAGTTTGCGTGCTCCTCTTCCGTGGCCCGGGGTTCACGGTTCAAATCCCGGGTGCGGACCTACGCACAGCTTGGCAAGCCATGCTGTGGCAGGCGTCCCACACAAAATAGAGGAAGATGGGCACAGATGTTGCTCAGGGCCAGTCTTCCTTAGCAAAAAGAGGAGGATTGGTGGCGGATGGTAGCCTAGGGCTAATCTTCCTCAAAAAAAAATCATTTCAGCAGTAGGTGGTTGAGTGGAGAGAAACCTTGCAGGCCTGCTGAGAGCAAAGACCTATAATTAGGTGTTGAATTAGAACCAGCTATGCAAATTAGAGTCTTTTAGGCAACAAAACTTCTCCAAAGTTTCAAAGGCACTCGCAGCTACTGATATCTCATTTAGACATTTACTTCTTTTCTTTAGCTGTCTTGGGCATGTCCTGCAGTAGGGGAAAAATTATTTCATTTTTCTGGTCTCTCACTTTGTTTTTTGCTGAGGAAGATTGGCCCTGAGCTAACATCTGTTGCCAATCTTCCTCATTTTGCTTGAGAAAGATTGGTCCTGAGCTAACATCTGTGCCCATCTTCCTCTATTTTATGTGGGATGCCACCACAGCCTGGCTTGATGAGCAGTGGGTATGTCTGCACCCGGGATCTGAACCTGAGAACCCAGGGCCACTGAAGTGGAGTGCGTGAACCTACCTACTACTCCACTTGGCTGGCCCCAGGTCTCTCACATTTCGAGGTAATTTAAGCAACATATTTCTATTGTTTTTTTCAAACTTGTTTGTAGTCATTTGAAGGGCTAATCATAAAATGTCCCCTTTGCTCACTCTGTCTTTCTAGTTTAAACAGATTCATCTCTCTAGTAATAAGATTTGTGAAAAAGTGTTTTTTACCCAGATAATTTAGTACCAGGAAAGGCACCTCCATTTAAATGATCCAAGTAAGAGAAGCAAATATGTTTTGCTTTTTGAATTTCAAATAATAGCTAACACAGTGCACTTCTCTTCTGCCTTAACTGCCAGTAAACCTAGAATGGAGTTCTGAACTCAGCTGCAATCAGCAGCTTTGCTCTTGCACCTGGAAGCATCTCTTTGGGCTGCCTTCTGTAGAGGTCTCTGGTCAATTGACTAACCTAGTGTTAAATCTGGGAAGCTATCAAGTCATTTGGGGATCCTATCATTGTAAGTTCTGGCCTGAACAAACCCCACTCAGTCATTATGTATTTATTAACCACAAGGATGTACTTACCAACCACAAATATTATTGTGATCATTACTGAAGTTAACCCACATCAATACAGGCCTTTACTGATCACATCATTTTCATGTATTCTCTTCATCGGATCCTTACAATAACTTTGAAATGATGGTACTATTATTATTATTTCCATTAATTAAACGAAGGATGTCATAAGGCTGGGTAAATTGCCCAAAACCACATGGCTAGAATTAGTGTTCTGATTCCAAATTTCATGACCCTCTCACAATACATTTGAGAATTCATTATGTGTCCAGAACGAAATACTCTCCCTCAGAGGATTTCATACTTAAGGAGTTTGAGGAAGAAAAGAACTGTTTTCTGTGTGAAAATTCCAACACCTATACCTTACAGCAGAGTTGTAGCTCCCTCAAATCCTGTACTTTTATTGTATTGCTTCAGCTTCTGTTGTTTTCATTGGTAAATTGTACAAATAAGTTTAAATTAGATTCCGCTATTACAGCCAACCAAATGGGACTTAGATTGGCAAAGAATTTATTTAATGTTAGAATTAAATTATTTCCTAGTTGTGAGACTAAGTTACTTGACCTCTCTGCGTCTCAGTTTTCTAATCTGTTAAATGGGGCAGTGATGGCATCAATATTGGGTTGTAGTGGTTGAAGGAATTGATACATGAAGATCACTTAAAAACAGTGTTTAAATAAAATCTGTGGAAAACAACCAATCAATTAAATTCCCTCTATTCTTTATCTCCTGAAGTCTTTTTCTGTCTAACGTATCCTAGTTGATTAGACATACATCAGAATGTTTATATGACTTCAAAATTGTGCTTCAGACTCAAATGGTAAGACAGGCGTTTCTTTGCATTATTCCAGCTTGGGTTAAAGTACACCACTGACCCCAGCCACAAGGCAACAGATAACAAAAAGCCTTCCTGTCCAAAGTTCTACATTTGATATATCTTGCCTTCATTCTGATGGAATAAATGTTCTGTAAAAATATTAATTCCTATTGGTTGCAAATCGTTGTTTCATTTAATTGGAAGTGTCATAGTAATAAAGGAAGCACGAAGAGGCTATAATTGCCTGTGAAATACTCTGCAAAACTTTAATATGTAAAGGGTTATATATTAAATATTCTACTTCATCATCCTTCACTTGATATTTGTGACCCCAGAGGAAAGGCTGGAGCTGATGGCTATGCCTCTACGGCCTTGAGCACTTACAGTTAAACGCTATCTTTAGAATACAAATGACAACGTTGTTGCCACTATTGTCACCTTTATGTTGTGTGTATTAGGATCCCTACACACAAATCAAAAGGATCTGAAATTTACGGTCTTTTATCCATGGGGATTTAGAGAACAGATTCCTCACAGATCCCTCATTAGCCTTATACACGGTCTGTTCACAAAGACCTGAGTTGTTTAACTGGGAGGTGGTGGTGGTTACTGCTTTGTCAGTTGCTCAGTGTTTGTGGTGGAAAACTTGCTTGAAACAAACAAATGAAATCTGAGCATGACTCAACTTACGTTTTGCACAAAATGCCATTTTATGAATCATAATACATTCTCATATGCTATAAACTATCCTCTTTCAGACAAATACTTGTTTGTAATTCAGTCAGCCGTTTAAACAAAACCATATGTGGCGGCAATTGCTAATTTGAAAATTAAAAGTTGTGGTAAGTTATCTGGTAATGTAACTGTCTGCCAGCTGCAACTGTACAATGACAGGTTTCATGTAACAAGCTTCCTCTGGACAAAATTGTTGCTAGTAGATCTCGCAGTTCACTGTGAGGATATTGGTTTGTACATGCGTCCAAGGTGGTTAAAGAAAAAAAAGAAAAAGAAGCATTTCTCAAGTTCATGGTAGCTTACTAACCAATGGCTCCTAGGAAGCAACCCATAATAATCACCAAATATTTTCTCTCTCTAATTCCAACCAGCTGTCAAGATAAGATATACCAGCTATATTTTATACAGTAAAAATTATAAAATATATCACATCTCATAGACTCCTTTATTCCATTGGCTTAAGGCATCCTTGGGGACTGCAAATGACAACAAAGCCATCCTCTGGGGAAAAAAGCAACAAGTAATGACTTGGTTATTGGTTGCAAATTATATTCATGTAATTACCAATACAAAAATTTATGTTGACTATATAAAGTGCCTCTCTCCAACTCCAGAATGAAAGAGCAAGAGCCAGAATTGTGTAGTTGAGGTGAGAAAGAGAGACAAAAATCTATAACTTTTTCTTTCATTTTCATTTTGAACTACTAACAAAAATTTAGCCTATAGTTCTTGCTTTCTCCATCTTGTTTCTCCAATACATCAATGTAACTTGTTCTTAACTCATGTTAATTCCTAGTAGCCACTGAAAACAGCACCTCTTTCACCCTCCTCAAATGCTTCTGATTATCTAGTATTTCCAGATAGGTCCATTCACACTGCAGACAGTGAATGGCGCCCCCTGGAGTTGTGTCGTGCAGGAACTACGTAGCTTTTCATGGAGGCACAGGACTACTCTTGTTTACTTGAAAATCAAGTTCATCCCTCTATTCAGACCAATCCAGGTAATAGTTCAAGAGCCTTACTCTTACATGGGAAAGAAGGGGAGGGTTGCTTTGAATTATTTATGCTCCCAGACTGAGAATTCAGGGATCCTGTTGTTAAATGTTGGACTCAAATGTGGCAGCTAAATTATAGGTAGGAGTCAGTTCCCAGTCCTTGGTTTGTGGGTATGCTGACCCATATTTGCGAAGCCTCTATCTTGAATCACACCTAGTATCTTAGACTCTGCACCGTTCTAGAAGACAACTACTTGTCTTCCTGACCTATGAATATCAGCTCCTATTGGAATTTCTGCCCATCTACTGGGACCTAAATAATCCCTTTGTACCTAGGACAGCTCTCAGTTATCAGCTGGGCGTCCATCCAGGCCCTGTCCTGCTCTAGAGAGGGCGCCCATGCCTCCCTCTGGCTTTCACTCCTCCCCAGGGCCCCCCATCTGCCATGAGGAACAATGATAACTATCCCTCCCTTTTCTAAGGACTTAAAAACTGTTAGTGAAATCCATTTTTAAAATGTCTGGAAACAGCCTGGAAGGAAGATGGCCAAAGGTAAAGGCCAGCTTAGGGTAGGGGCCTTTTTTCTACATTATCAGACCTTACTGTACTTATTGAATAGTCTGTAGTACTGCATGTCTTACTTTAAAAATCAGGTAACTTTAAAGTAAAAATATTACATAGCAGGGGAATACCTCATTTGGATTCTTACCCAGAATTATAGCCTATCCAGTCTCTAGTTTACAGAACAAATTTTATTCTACATTTTTTAAATTATAATTATACTTTCCCACCTTGTTTAGACATTCCTAGGAGAGACAGAAATCTCATTCCTGAGTTTTACCAGAATACATCCAAGTCGGGTCATGAAATGCCTTGAATGTATTGACAATCTCTTCATTGTCCCTCCCTTTTCAGTGCAAGAGAAATACCATTCATCTAGACAGGAAAGAAGCTAAAAGGCAGTGGAAGAGCTTTGCTTTCTCAAAGGCAGCCATCTGCATTGCACCACCAGTCCCAAAGCAAGGCCTATTCCTTCCTTTTTTCTCCAGATAACTAAAAGATCCCAATTGTTGGCTCAGCTGGTTTGGGTTTTAATGCCTTAGCATTGAACTTATAGATCCAGTCTAGTGTCATATATATACTGCTTCAGATAGATAGATAAACTATAAACTGTATGTAAGCATAGCATGTCTACACATATATGTACACACACATATAACACACACACAAACACACACATATGCATTTCTTTCCATGAGGAGTCAGTGTGAAGTGGAAAGGCCTATATTTGAGTTCTTCATCCTTTACAAGGTGTATGATCTCATATCATCACTTACTCTCCTTCAGTTGCAATATCTTCTACAAAACTAGGCTAAAACTAACTCCTTTTAAACAACATTGTTATGTGCATTAATCAGTGAAAAGGGGCTCTACAAACATAGCTGCAGTTCCGCATTCAGCACATATATATCGAGCATCTGCATTGCTCTGACATCCTTTTAAAATCAGAGCTCTGCAGAGGCTCCCTCTGCAGCCACATTGATTCCTCTCCTCGTCTGCTCTTGATCTTGGCGGTCCTATGGTCAGCCTCAGCCCTCTGGTATTTCCCACTTCTGGGAAACATATTCTCTTTTACAGTCTTAGAATTGTGATGGTAACTACATTTTCTTAGATGTTTTAGTAGTCTCATTCCTTAAGGTGACGCATGGTCAGTGAGAGGGAGAAAATAACCATAACAAAAGAGCATTGATCCAATTGTATATTCATATTACACCGCGCACTTTGTGCTTTCAATATGCCCTACAACTTGAACACTCAAAACACTAGATGCTGAAAGAAAAACTCACTCTATTTGAAAAGAGAAAGGAATTTATATATTGGCTTTGTTTTTATAAACATACATGTGTGTATACATATACACATGCATGTATATAAATACACACATACATGTATGCACACACATTATATATACATACATAGTACATACACACATGTGTGCATATATACAGAGAGAGAGAGAGCATCTTAGAGTACATAGATTTTGTCAATCAACATAAAACACATATTAAGTATCTTAAAATCTGAAGCACAATAAAATCCAGTCAAATTACTTCCTCTGAAAGCATTTTAGGCATGGTTTCACCCATTTTGCTGATCCAGATGCACAGACCCATCAATATCTTGGTTAATACCACCTAGATTGAGCTTTTCAAAAATGCATTTTTTTCACAGACTCTTACATAAAATTTATCAACTCGATCTTAGGAAACACTGTAATTACTGAGAGCAGTGAGAGACTGAAGGAAGCCCTAAGACCTTCTTTCCACAGCCAAGCCTTCTATTTCTCTCCCACTCTCTCCCTCACATGAAAAGAAAAAATCAACCACAACCACCAAAAAGTCAAGTTTATTCAAGGTCATCTCTTCCTAGTGTTGACTCAGTGGAGGAGTTATTAGAATATATATTCGTCCAGTAAAGTTACTGTATAGAATTACTTGTATTCATTTGTGGATATGGTCATTGAGGCCAAAAAGTAGAATTTGGTTACAATTACCATACATCTCACAAATTATATCCTGACTCAAAAGTTAGAGATTCTGCTTCCTATAATCCTACTTTGAAAAAATTTGACTGAATATATTTATTTTGATCAAAATACTGACACAGCATTTTCCTTTGACCTTAGGAGATTTTGCAAGTACTGTTTAGATTCTAAAATTATTAGATACACATTCAAACATTCATACACATTCAAATATGGATATTTTGTGATGTCGAACCAATTTCTATTTGTTCACATATGTGACCGTGTATTTTAATAGTTTTAAAAATAAATCTTAAAACGATAAACTTCATAATATATGCAAAGACTATGTACTTATGCATATATGAATAAATAAGTAATGAGCACTCAAGTATCAGTTTATCTACCAGCCAGGATAGAAAAAATACAATAAAGCACAAATATGGTCTTCAAAATGCACTGTTTTCCTCCCCAGAATTTTTTGTTTATCATCTCTTTCCTTTTCTTTATAGTTTTTACACTATGTTTGCATCCCTAAAGATGATCAGCTTTGCATATGTTTAGACTTTAAAATAATTGAATTGTATTGTAAGTATTCTTCTGAAAGTTCCTATTTTTTTTAAATTTACATTCCTGAGAGAATCATCCCTACTGTGCATGTAGCTGTGTTTCATTCATTTGTCACCGCTCTATCGTATTCCACTATATGAATATGCTACAATTAATTTACCCATTAGACTCTTGAGGATATTCATACCGTCTCAGTTTTTTGCTCTTACAAATGGTGCTACCATTAAAAAATTCTACATATGCCCTGTACTGTTATATGCTTATATGTACAAGATTTTCTAATGTATAAACTTAGAAGTTATGTGGCCAGATCTCAGGACATGCACATGTGCAACTTCACCAGATAATGCTGAATTGTTTTTCTAAGCAGTTACACCAATTGACACACCTACCATTACTATACACATATTCGTACTATACACATCAAAATTTGATATCGTCACACTTTTAATTTTTGCCAATCTGGTAGTTGTGAAATTATATTGCATTGTGGCACTTATTTACATTACTCAATTAAAATTGTTCAATTACACTGATTAATGACATTGAAATTAATATTAACTTCATATTTCAGGTACATATGAAATTCAATATTTTTTTCAGAAGCTCATCTGTCATTGTAGTTTCCTTTTCTGTGAAGTGCCTGAAAATATTTTGCCCTTTTCTTTTTGATTTCTAGGTCTTGTTTTTCCAGCTTTTCCAAAAAATAAATAAATAAATTCTAGATATCACATGTGGTGTGTGCTTTTTGTTCATTCTTAACATGTTTCCTTACTCTGAAGTTATAAAGATATTCTTTCCTATTCTGATGGTATACATATATTCTTCTATTATTCTCTAAATACTTTATAAATTTACCCATCACATTTTTTTCTTCCATCTAATTTTTTTTTTTTTTGAGGAAGATTAGCCCTGAGCTAACATCTGCTGCCAATCCTCCTCTTTATGCTGAGGCAGACTGGCCCTGAGCTAACATCCGTGCCCATCTTCCCCTACTTTATATGTGGGATGCCTACCACAGCATGGCTTGTTGAGTGCTACCGTGTCTGCACCCGGGATCTGAATTGGCGAAGCCCGGGCCGCTGAAGCAGAAGGTGCGAACTTGACCACTGTGCCACCAGTCTGGTCCCCATCTAATATATTTTTTGAAGGGTATAAAATATGGTTAATTGGTGTGTTTCTTCTATAGGGATAGCTTACTATAAATTTTTGGAAATTTCATCCTATCCTCACTGACCTGCAATATTAATTTAATCAAGTCTAATGTTCATAATCTATGTGACTTCTCCTGGAGTCTCTATTCTGATGCACTGTTCAGTTTATTTATCCCTGTGCAGAGTCACGATGCTTTATTACTATGCGCTCATACCTGGTATATCAAGAGCCCATCAACCATGAACTATCTGTCTTTGCCTTTAAGAATGGCTGACTATCCCTGGTCCTTTGTTCTTCCATATACACTTTGGCATTAGTTTGTCAAGATATATATACACAGGCTTGAAAATAAAACAATCATGTTAGATTTTAACTGAAATTGCATTGAAATTGTAAGTCAGTTTTGGAGGAATTCACAGCTTTTGATTTTGAGTCCCCCCCACCCATGAATATGGTACAGATCTTTATTATTTTGGTATTCTTAGATATCTTTCACTACTTTTAAATTAATTTTCTCAAAAATGTCCTGTACATCATTTTTAGATTTACTCCAATTTACTTGTCTTCTTTGAAGCTATTATTATTGAAAGCTTTGTTTTCAATTATATTTTCCAACAGTTTGTGATGGCATTGAGAAATGCAATTGATTTTGTATATTGGTTTTATTTTCAGCAATCTTGCTCAATTCCCAAACTAATTCTAATAATTTGTACACTTTTGAGGGCTTTTCTATGTTGACAATCATATCATTTGAAAATAATGAGAATATTTTTTCTTTCTAATCATTATGGCTTTTCTTTCTTTTTCACTGGTTATATATTATTTTAATGCATAAACAATAAACTCATTTTAAAATAGATATCTAAATGATACAGTGAAATCTGTAGAACATGAAGGAAACACAATTTAGAATCTAACTAAAACAATTAGCACAAAGATTTTATAGGACTGAAAAAAAATATTTTGCAAATCTTTTAGATGGAATGTCGCTGCTAAAGAATAACAATTTCGATTATTTCTCCTTTGTATTCTTCCTACTTCTAGAAATTCACACACACCTTAGAGAGAGATAGGTAAATTTCTCTCAAGCCATGAAACTGTAGATATCTGAACTCTTTACTTCTCTTGCTACTTCATTGAACGTTATTTTTCCAGTTCCTTGACAACATTTTTACTTCAATTAAATCCTTAACATTTTACTATCCAACCAAAGTAAAGCAGTAGGAAATGCTATTCTCAAAAGTGCCTCATTTACTTCTCAGCTGACTGCGCCTTTGACCAGAACAATACTTACTGGGAACAGGCAGAAAAGGGTATGGAGCAAAGGAAAGGCAGACAATTGAACCACAATGCAGGGACCAGCCCGGACAGCTAATGAGCAATGCTCCACCCCTTCTAGTTTAACTGGTACAACCAGTAGAAAAAGACCTTCCAAGGGCGGCCGCAACATTGTATCGCCTCCCAGGGAAAATAAAAGAGATTCTTAGACTCTTTTTTCAACACCTTTACATTTATATCTACCAAAAACGTTCAGGTGCAAAGCTATCATCTTCTTTGGTTGAAAAGAAGCACTTCTCCAAGGGGACTGTGGGAAGGCACGGAAGATATACTGTAATTGATAACCTGGTTTTCTGATACGTTAGCTTCTGTGGAAGAGCAGCAAGAACCTCGTCGCAAATGTACTTTTGTGTAACTGGTTCGGACTAATCAGAACTGAAGAGACAAATTTTTGTATTTCATTTTGTGTCTGCTAAGGCAGACGATGAAAAGGTTCACTGTGCTGGGAGGAATTCTTACCTTGGACATTCATCTCCAGTCCGTATTCAATGTGAGAGTGGAGCAGCCAAGGTGGCTACAGCTAGCATTTGGCCTGGATGACATAACACAGCCGTAATAGTGCACCTCATATAAGTGCCCAGAGCTCAGTGAAACCAGGGTAAGCCGATATTCAATCAGACATCAGCGCTGAAGTAATGCCCCTTTAAGTCTTTTCAAATAAAAATGAATAATGTCTTAATCTTTCCCAAATTTGGGATACAGGAGGCATGGGGAAACAGATGAAATTTATGAGAGTTCCTTGTTCGGGCTTGAACATTTCCTTTTTCATACATTGCCATTGTCAGAAATCCTACACAGGTACTTAAAGGCCACTAGCTCTCTCTTTCCTATTTAAACCTTCTCTCAAGAAAAATTTAATGGGTTATGATGCACTACAGTGTGAATGGTATATAATCTTTACCGAGTTATCCCCTCCAAGTTAGTCAAGTATTTACATGTTGTTGAGGAAGATGACCCCTCCTCAAGCTAAAGAAATGGTTCTCTGTTGTTGCTACCAACAATGGGCTGAACTCACCCCAGTGAGCGTCTACTCACTGCTGACCTTGGGTGTAGGGTCGGCACAGGTCCCCCACTAATCCTGGACCATCCTGCAAAATGTGGAGGCTGAAATCATGGGTCACACAGCCCCTCAGGTGGCCATGACCATCTGCTGTAGGCTCTGCCATACTGAAGGCTTTTGAAGACTTGTCACTCAACACAATCACACCACAACTGTGGGTTACAGATGTGGGAGTGACATGCTAACCCTCTGGCTTATGCACGGACACATGGCTACTGCCCAATGACTTTCCAAAAAATTTACACAAACCCCCAATTTCATTAGATCTAGTCATTCCAGAGACACATATTTGAGGAGTAAGTGGTAAAAAAAAAAAAAATTGCACTGTGGGTTTGTTTCATCTCCTTATTAAATAAGGTTTTACTCATAGGTGGGCCAATTTACTCATCTTCATATACGCTGCTAGGCTTAGCACAGTTTCTGGTATATAAGTAAAAAACTGGGTTTCAGGAACGAGAACTGTTGCATTTCCAAATGCCACAGCTTGACATATGAAATCCTTCCTGCTCTGGTCAGCCTGGCTCTTGAACTTTATCTCCCACCTCTCCCCCACATGTACCCTGTGCTCCAGCTACTCACAGCTCTCGCAGTGCCACGGGTTTTATGTATTTTCACATGCTGTTTTTTCTGCCCAAAATACGTTTCCTCCTTCTGTGCCCTGAAAAATCCTATTCATCTTTCAAGCTTCAATTTAAACATCTCCTCTTCTGTGAAGGCTTCTTTTATCCTCTCCAAACCCAGAAGATCTGATTACACCCTTTTGTGTTCCATTTCTGTGCTCATTCAGACTTCTATGATAGGTCTTCTCACACTGAGTTACAATTGTTTATTTTCACATCCATCCCTGGCCTGTTCCCCTCTCCTATCACCTGTTACAGACCCTCGAGGACAGGGACCATAACTTTTTCATGTTTGTGTCTCAACACAGTATCTGACAGTCATTCATGTACCCATCAAATTCACAAGCAATTATTGAAGGCTCAGTATGTTTGAAGGATTACACTAACCATCACGGTTAGAGTGCGGAGGACATTCTCTGAACTTCATGGAGAATGGTGTGTGATGAGGCTGGGGAACCACAGTCAAGGGTCAGACTGTGGGAGGCCAGGCTGGCCACGGCAAAAGTTTGGGGACTTTTTCCCCAAAGGCAAAGGGAACACATTGAATGGCTGAGGCAGAAACTTAACATGACCAGATTTGCTTCATTAGAAGAGCATTCTCTTCTAACGAAGAGAATAACATCATGTTCAGGAGAGTGTTTATTTCCAGAGAAGAAGAGTGGAGACTACACGGAGAAGAGATACCAAAATGAAACTGTGTCTGTTTTCTTCCCCTTTCATTCTAGATGTTGGGTACACAAGTGTTTTCTACAAGTATATTTTTTGTACAGCTGGAATATTTCAAAAAATGTTTTAAAGTTTATTCAGACAGAGTATAGACAATGAGTAAGGAAGATTCATACTTGAAATAAGGTGAATAATCCCGTCTAGTTCAATAATCCATGGAAAAATGGAATGGGCTCCACAAGGAGTGAGGTGGACAGAAGCAGACATGTCAGACGGTTTTTCAGAAGTAGAAGCAAAGTCCAGATGGTTTATGAGATACAGGGGAGACTGCTGAGGAAGGAGTCAAATGGAAGATGATGATGCCATTTTGCTCTCATGGAGCAAAAGTGAAATCTAGGCTAGTTTCAGAATAAAAGCGTGCCAGCAATCTAACTCAACTTCTCTCACTCATATGCAACCACAGGTGTCACAGCAAAGGGGGCCAGATGCTGGTTTTCTAGCCCAGAACTTTCTCTGCTGAGTCAGTTGTCTTCACATCAAGCCCTTGTGCACTGAGGCAAGAACCTTGGGGATCTGGCATAATCAGATTCCTTTGTCGGGTAAGCACCACTTTAAGGCTTACAAATGGGAGGGATTGCCTGCTAATTTAACCATGAAACTGGATTTGTATCTCTGCCCCAGATAAGATGAGGATGCATGGGCATGCATAGATAAATTACTCTTCAAGGAACTAAAAGAGTCACTTAAAGGTCACTTACTTATTCCATTTTGACTTGTCATTTTCTGTGGTCTATAGAAAACCTTAAGTAGAACCTAGCATAGATGACAAATGTATCTATTTTCCTGCTGACAACGTATTTTCTGCAACATTAGTATTGTGAATACTTCATAGTATATGAAGAGATACAGCAAATATATTCCACGATAAAGATTTTCTTTCCAACTTTGATACAGGCTATTTTTGGAGTAAACTAAGGCAGCATAAGTATTGACATAATGTTAAATAAACACAAAGCAATAAAATCACCATATTTAAAAACCTATAAAACAGAACAGTATGAATGTTATAAATATACACTGACAGAAGTCTTGTTCAGAGGCTTCGCAACCTAATACAGACGAACAAATATGAGAGCCTAAAAAAGTCACTAAAGATCCTCACTGGCTATTCTCCCACTGAAGCCAGTGTAATGGAGAGAAAAACATGGAGTCGAAACACAGGGGAGAATTGCTTTTTCAGGAAGAGAGTAATAAAGAGTAACAATAAAGTTTACAATGAGGATAAAGAGCAATTTGAAATCCAAAGTGAGGCTAGGGGTAGAGTGAATACTAAGACTATTGTCTATTTTCATAAGTGAACAATTTAAGTTTATATCTCCCTGTTGTTCGGTAAGCGAAAGACTCAGTGAGAGACTGTCAAGTAGAATTCAAGTGATAATCAAAATGTTGCGAAGGAGTGTTAGAAAATATTTGAATGTATACATTAGAATCTGTGAACTTCCTGGATATCAAATACTTCTCAGAAAATTTGTCCTCTGGGAAAATTAATTTTCCCACAAGAAAGGGTAACCATGAAATTGGCACTCTAAGATCTCACGCAAAGTTTGCAAAAATACTTGGTTGTGTCTTCCTTTTTTTTTTTTTTTTTAAATTGTAGTAAGAACACAACATGAAATCTACCCTCTTAACACATTTTTAAGTGCACAATGTAGTATTTGTTAACCATAGACATAATGTTGTACAACAGATCTCTAGAACATATTCATCATGCATGACACATTGATTACCAACTCCACAGCTCCCCCTCTCTCCAGATCCTGGCAACCTCCATTCTACTGTTTGCTTCTATGAGTTTGACTATTCTAGATACCTTATATAAGTGGAATCATGCAGTATTTGTCCTTCTATGAGTAGCTAATTTCACCCAGCCTCAAGGTTCACCCATGTTGCTGCATATGGCAGGATTTCCTTCCTTTTTATGGCTAATATTCCATTATATGTATATGCTATATTTCTTTATCTACTCATCTGTCGGTGGACATTTAGGCTGTTTCCACATCTTGGCTATTGTGAATAATGCTGCAGTGAACCTGGTGGTGCAAATATCTCTTCATGGTTCTAATTTCAATTCTTTTGGCTAAATACCCAGAAGTAGGATTGCTGGATTGTATTTTTAACTATTTTAGGAACTTCCTTACTCTTTTCCATAGCAGCTGCACCATTTTACATCCCCAACCACAGTGTACAAGAGTTCTAATTTCTTAACATTCTCACCAACATGTATCTTTTATTTTTTTTATTAAAGCCATCCTTTAATAAAAAATAAAGCCAGGTGCGAGATGACATCTCATTGTGATTTTGTTGTGCATTTCCCTAATGATTGGTGCGGTTGAGCATCTTTTCATGTACCTGTTGGTCATTTGTATATCTTCTTTGGAGAAATGTCTATTGAAGCCTTTTGCCCATTTTTTAATCAGGTTGTTATTTTGATGTTGAGTTGTAGGAGTTCCTTATATCCTTTGGATATTAACCCCTTACAAAGATATATAGTTTGCAAATATTTTCTCCCATTCCGTAGGTTTTCTTTTCACTCTACTGATTGTGTCCTTGGCTGTGTAGAAGCTTTTTAGCTCAGTGTAGTGTCATTTGTCTATTTTTGCTTTTGTTATATGTTTTTTTGGTGTCATATCCAAAAATCATTACCAAGCACAGAGTCATGCAGCTTTTTCTTCTATGTTTTCTCCTAGGGGTTTGACAGATTCAGTTCTTACACTTAAGTTTTTAATCTATTTTGAGTTGATTTTTGTGTATGGCATAAGATAAAGGTTTGATTCCATTCTTTTGCATGTGGATATCCACTTTTCCCAACAACATTTGTTGAAGAGACTATCATTCCTCATTATGTATCTTGGCACTCTTGTTGAAGATTAGTTGATGATATATGCGTGGATTTATTTCTGGGCTCTCTATTCTATTCCTTTGGTCTGTAGGCAATCTTTACGCCAGTACCATACTGTTTTAATTACTGTAGCTTTATAACATATTTTGAAGCCAGAAAGTGTGACGCCTCTGTCTTTGTTTTTCTTCCTCAAGATTTTTTTGACTATTCAAGATCCTTTGTTCACAAAGGATCTTGTTTTTTCTATTTCTGTGAAAAATGCAATTCTGATTTTGATAGAGATTGCATTGAATTTGTAGATAGCTTTGGGTGGCATGGACATTTTAATATTAACTCTTCCAATCCGTGAATGTGGAATGTGTTTCCATTTATTTGTGTCTTCTTCCATTACTTTCGTCTACATTGTGGTTTTCCACGTACAAGTCTTTCACCTCCTTGGTTGTTTCTTCCTAAGTATTTTCTATTTTTGATGCTATTGTACATGGAATTGTTTTTGTAATTTCCTTTTCATATAGTTTGCTGTTAGTGTACAGAAACACAATTGGTTTTGTATGCTGATTTTGCAGTCTACAACTTTTCAATTTATTTATTAGTTGTAACAGGTTTTTTTGTGCAGTTCTTAAGGTTTCCTGCGTATAAGATCATATCATCTGCAAACATAATTTTACTTTCCCATTTGTATGCTTTTTATTTCTTTTTCTGGCCTAATTGCTCTCACTGGGAAATGTAGTGTTTCACATTAACTGATTTTTATATGTTGAAACTTCTTTTCACATCACAGATAAATGCCACTTAGAAATAGTTTATGATCATTTCAATGTGTTGTTGAATTTGGTTTGCTAGTATTTTGTTGAGAATTTTTGCATCTGTGTTTATTATGGATATTGGCCTTCAGTTTTCTCTTCTTGTAGTGTCTTTGTTTGACTTTGGTATCAGGGTAATGCTGGCCTCATAAAATGAGTTTGCAAGTGTTCTCTCCTTTTCAAATATTTGAAAGAGATTAAGAAGGTCTGACGTTACTTATTTGTTAAACCTTTGGTAGAATTCACCAGTGAAGCAATCTGCTCCCGGGCTTTTCTTTATTGGGAGCTTTTTGGTTACTGATTCAATTTTTTTACTAATTATAGGTATGTTCAGATTTTCTGTTTCTTCATGATTCAATCTTGGTAGGTTTTATATTTCTAGGAGTTTATCCATTTTATCCACAAATAATTATTCCCAGTAGTTTCTTATGAGCCTCTTTATTTCTGTGACATTAGTTACAATGTTTCCTCTTTCATTTCTGATTTTACTTATTTGAGTCATTTTTTTTTTCTTATTTAGTCTAGCTAAGAGTTTCTCATTTTTTCCAATCTTTTCAAAAACCAACTCTTAGTTTTGTTGATTTTTCTATTGTTTTTCTGGTCTTATTTATTTCTGCTCTAAGCTTTACTATTTCCTTCCTTCTGCTACCTTTGAGCTTAATTTGCTCTTTCTCTACTTCCTTGAGATGTAATTTTAGGTTGTTTATTTGATACCTTCTTTTTAATGTAGGTATTCATCGCTATAAACTTTTCTCATAGTACTGCTTTTGCTAAACCTCATATGTTTTGGTACATTGTATTTTTAGGGGTTTTTTGTTTTTTTGGTGAAGAAGGTTGTCACCGAGCTAACATCTGTGCCAGTCTGCTTCTATTCTGTATGTGGGTCACTGCCACAGCATGGCGTGATAAGCAGTGTGAAGGTCCACACCCAGGGTCTGAACCCTCGAACCCTGGGCTGCCGAAGAGGAGCACACGAACTTAACCACCACGCCACTGGGCCAGCCCCTTGGTGTATTGTGTTTTCATTTCCATTTGTCTCAATATATTGTCTAATGTCTTTTTGATTTCTTCTTTGACCCACTGGATGATCAGGACTGTGTTATTTAACTTCTACATATTTGTGAATTTTCCAGTTTTTCTTCTGCTATTAATTAGTAGTTTCCCATCATTGTGGTCGGAAAAGATGCTTGATATAATTTCAACCTTCTTAAATTTGTTAAGACTTGTTTTGTGGCCTAACACATGATCTATACTGGAGAATGTTCCATGTGCTCTTGAGAAGAATGTGTATTCCACTGCTTTTGGGTGGAATATTCTGTATATGTATGTTAAGTTCATTTGATTAATATTGTTATTCAAGTCCACTGTTTCCTTATTGATTTTCTGTCTCAATGTTTTATCCATTACTGAAAATGTAATACCGAAGTCCCTGCTATTACTGTATTCTTGTCTGTTTCTCCCTTCAGTTCATCCTTGTTTGGTTTATATATTTAGGTGCTTTAATGTTGTGCAACTATATATTTATAATTGTTATATTTTCCAACGACTTGACTCTTTTACCTTTATATACTACTCTTTGTCTCTTGTGACAGTTTTTGACCTAAATTCTGTTTTGTCTGATATAAGCATAGTCACCTTTGTTTTCTTTTGGTCAGCATTTGCATGGAATATCTTTTTCTATCCCTTCACTTTGAGCTTATGTGTATCCTTCAATCTAAAGTGAGTTTCTTGATGAGAGCAGATAGCTAGATCTTATTTTTTTATCCATTCAACATTAAGTCTTTTGATTAAGGAGTTTAATCCATTACATTTAAAGTAATTATTGATAGGGAAGGACTTAGTATTGTCATTTGTTAATTGTTTTCCGTCTGGTTTGCAGCTCTTTTGTCCCTCTTTCCCTCTCTTGGTATCCTCCTTTGAATTTCACTGATGTTTTGTAGTGATATGCTTTGATTCCTCTCTCTTTTTCTTTTGTGCATCTTCTACATGTACTTTCTTTGTGGTTCCTATGGGCCTACATAAAACATCTTATAGTTTTAACAGTCTATTATAAGCTGATAACACCAATATTTGGTTATCCTTAACCAGTTTTCAAATGAAGTAAATATGTCCTTCCTACAATGATAACAGTGTGATTCTTTACAATGTTTATCGATAAAACAAACATTTCACTTTGACATTTTTGGTTTAGCTTTTGAACTAAGCCAAACCCAATGTGTATATTTTACTCAGAGAACATCTATGGTCCAAGTGAAATATATTTTCTCTGAATGCCAAGACAATCGTTTTAAAAAAATCTAACACTGAATTTAAAAATGTACATATCCTTCAAATTACAAAACTTCATAACATTAGTTGCTAGTAAAAGAAATAATTCAGTTTTTTAAGTAAAGAGTAATGAATTTATTTTAAAAAGACATGAGGAATTCACCATCAATGTTAAAATAAATAAGCTTATGTGAAAGTACCAGAAAATGATAGAAGCATTTTATTACTTATTCCATTCTGTGTAACTTAAGTTTACAAGTGTGTCGCCCACACTAAACTTCATGTTCCTCTAGAGCAGGGAATGTGTTTGCCATTGTAACCCCCTCTGCCTCCTGCTCTGTGTAGCATCTAACAGGTTCTCTATAAGTGTTGGCTAATTACTACTGTGTGACTAAGAAGGAGAGTGATTAATGAAAATGCATTTTAGCTTAGTTTGGTAGAATTATACAACATGATAAGAGAATGACAGTGGACAAGGAGCCCAGTGAGGAGCCAGAGATGATTAGAATAATCCAGGTGGGAGGTGACACGGAACCTAACTGTTGGCAGCGAGGATGAAAAGGAAGAAATGGGTCACACAGAGTCTATGGGAAAAAACAAAAGCAAAGTTGATCAAAAAGGGAAAAAGCAAGACAACTTTAAAAAGTAGATCCTGCAAAATGGAAGAAAAATGGAAAGATTGAGGAAAAAGGGAGCAAGCTTCAGGAGAGGAAATGTTGATTATCCAATCCTGAAATTCTCAGGGTCTGGCTGCATGGAGGAACAGTGTGGAGATGAGGAGATGCTGGATTTCACAGCATTCAGTGTGCAGAGGCAGGCCAGAGGACAAGGATGTTGAAGGAAGCTTTCATGATGGGTGAGAATAAACATGAGCATGGAAGGAGCAACAGGAGGCCAGAGCAGGAGGGAATGAACCAGGAAACATGGTGTTGCAGAAATTCCAAAGAGGTGATGATTTCAAAAGAGGAGGGGTCGACAGCATAAACGCTCCCACTGAGGTAAATGAATAGCAAGAAAATTTCTGAACAGTCCATTCCTTGTTATTGCTTATGATAAAGATCACAGGAGAAAGAATTAATTTTTGGTGAAAGGTGATAATGAAACAGCTCTAAGTGGTGTGGTCTGTCATTTACTGCCTGTCTTGACCCAGCACTAATTTACGTATCCAGTTTTCTCCCCAGGGTAGGCAAGATCAGGTCTTCTACCCTTCACGGTTTTCCAGTTCCTTCCTACATGCTCTCATCTATATTTCCCCTTCCTGGAGATCCCTTCTCCCACATAATCACACCTTCTCCTGTCAAAACCACACCTTCTTCTCCGGCTTTATCTTAAACACTTCTTCCTGAGCAATCTCCGTCCCTGCCAGGAAGATGTCTTGCATTCCTTTGAACTTTCATGTCCTTTTTCAACCTTCCCATTGCACTGAGAGTATTTTGGTGAAAATATATTTGTGTTTTTTGTTTCCTTTGCTAGACATATTAATCTCCCCCAGAAAAGAAGAAGGATCAGACTCAGCATTTACTACACCTCTATGAATGCTTGGAAAGGAAGCCTTGCTATACATTTTTCATTTATTCCTCCATTTATCAGTATGATGGCTGACTCAGGCCAGATGTTGTTTTGGGGGCTGGACACAGCAGTGAAAAGATGGAGAAGGTTCTGTCCTCTGGGAGCATCCTTTCCATGTGTTGGAATTACACTGACTAGTGAAGGGACTTTCCACTTCTAAAGATTTATTACTCTAGGGATCATTTCCTAATTATAGTAGTATTTTAAGAATACATTTAAATATTCTCCACTCAGATGATCTTATAATTATTTTCCATCTGAAAGAAGATATCAGAAAGACTATTTCCAAATGGGAAATTACTGAATACAAGCATCATTAAAAAGAAAAACCTACAGATGAGAAGATATTTTCTCAGGTAAATTAATCAAACTGATCTCATTCTTTAGAGCTAAAGTTTACAAATACTGGGTTAGAGCATCCTAGAACAAGGAAGACTCTGTATAATAAGTTTTTAATGTTTTCAATGTATCACTGGAAATATAATTTAATATATCAACCTAGGAAAGAAGCTACTTTTTCACTCAAGGAGTAATAATATATAATATGCTCCAGTTGCCAATTTGTATGGAAACATTTAAAAGCACTACATGCAGTCATTCCCATTGGAGGCAGCAACGTGTTACTTTATAAAAACAATGCATTATAAAAATGATGACATATTATCTTATGGAGACGATGCCCAAAACTCAATAGTTATTGCTAAATACATAGAAACAGGCGGATGAAAATACATCATAATTTTAAGGTTAACTGGTGTAAGCGGAAATTTAGGAAAACGTGATATTTTATTTAACAAAATCAAAGAAATGGAAATATTATAACCTCTCTGAATTATGGGATAGCATTTCAAATCATAATGGATGGGATTCCTTCTCATTTTTTTTTTTTTTTTTTTTTTTTTACTGGGCAATTTATTGTCCCAGGAGTAGGAATGGTTTAAGTTTTTCTTTTTTCCTTTTCAGAAAAATGATCAAGACATTTGTTGATCTCAGTTCTGATTTGAGTTTTTCATCTCTTGTTTTATACACAAACAAACACAAGAAATCCTCCATCCACATATGACTTACTCTTGATTGCATTACTGAATCTATAAAATCTCTCTGTTTATTTTTTATTTATTTAGTTTTTTGAGGAAGATGGGCCCTGAGCTAACATCTGTTGTCAATTTTCCTCTTTTTTTTCCTCCCCAAAGCCCCAGTACATAGTTGTATATCCTAGCTGTAAGTCATTCCAGTTCCTCTATGTGGGATGCTGCCACAGCATGGTTTGATGAGCAGTGTGTAGCTTGCACCAAGGATTCACACCTGCAAACCCCAGGCCACAGAAGTGGAGCAAGGAACTCAACCACTCAGCCATGGGGCAGGCTCCCTATTTTTTGAATCCACCTGTGATCTGAACTTTGCATCTATCACAAACTTGATATCCACTGAATAGTTCTAAAAATAAAATAGGTTCAGGAGATCTATTTCTAAGTGCTCTTACCACAAAGGAAAAATCAATATAAAAATAAATAAATATAAATAAATAAGGCAGGAAGAAATTTTGGGAGGGGATGGGTTTATTTATAGCCTTGATTGTGGTGATGGTTTCACGAGTGAATATTTATCTCCAAACTCATGAAGTTGTATACATTAAATATCTACAGCTTTTTGTATGTCAATAATACCTCAATAAAGTGATTTAAAAATAATAAAATAAAATAAGAAATAAAAAAATTAAGATAAGTCATATACTTAGAAGCTTCTAAAGGAAAAATATTAGAAGACTGGAGATGAACAGTAATTGGGAAAGATATCAAATAACATAGCCTCTATTAGGAAAAGGCCATGATGAGATTTCCTCTAATTTTAATAATGATAATTGCCTATACCCATTGTCTTCAAATACTGATGAACTGGTATGAGTCTTTTTTTGTCATTATATGATTTTACCTGACCTACCATGCACAGATTTTCTTCTTAATTGCTACTAACATCCTTCTCTTCTCCCTCACATAATATCTGCTCACTGTCTACTGCACACAGAGCATTGGAGAGAGGACAGAAGAAACACAGGACTGCTATTATGTCTGTTCTGTGCCTTGAGTTTTATTCCTAATGCTTTATTAGTTCCGTTTACGACAACATTTCCTGAAAATTGTAGGATGCCTTAGAGTTTTTAATCTAATGTAAATTTCCAAGAGGGAAATTTGCTATGTGGTAACCCCTAAACCTATCTGAGCAGGGATCCAATATTTTTTATGTTGCTGACTATCTCTAAGCCTTACAGACACAATGTGAGAAACACCACAGTAGAGTGAAATGGTAGGGCAGAAGGATCCAGGAATGGTCACTGCTAATGCCGACCTGCTGTACTGCCAATTTTCCATTCAATGGTTATTTGTAACAAGACATAATCTGTCCATTTGAGAAAGATCGACCAGAGCATCTTGTTTAACAATCAGCTTTTGTCCTAAAGAGATTTGTCTATTCCCTGAATTATGCCCTCCCCTTTGATTATGACACCAGATTTTAAATTAAATTCTTTGAGCAAATAGATGAAGCAAAAGGAAGAAGAAGTTTTTCTTCAGTGAATTTCTAAGGATATAGTGAAGATTTATTTAAAATATTTCAAAGTCTGAGCAAGATATATCGGCAGATAATAGGAATCCAAGAAGTCTGATGGGGGAACTGCAAAGTATTTAACTTGTATCTGGAACTGTTTATAAAACCTAGTACAAAGATTAATCTAAAAGAATTATTAAAGATAATTTCCTTAGGAGTATCATATTCCTTGTGAAATTGTTTTCTTTTAGATAAATATATGCATCCTTACTTCTAAGAGGTAAATATCTTGAAATAATTTTCATTCTGAGGATATAAATCCAAACAGCAAAAGTCAAAATATTCATAAGTGAATGAACTCTAATATGCAAAATACCCTAAACTGAATAAACCCTTTTCTGCATTGGCGTCTGTTCACCAGGAAGCCTTCTGAAAGTCACCTTCGCATAGTAACTCTCCTGGGGCAGTTTCAGAATATCGACTGTGACAGTGAAGGAAGGCCACTGCAAATCACTATTCTTAGAACAATGTCTCCCAAAGGTACATTTAATCTTATAGTTGGTTAAAATGAAAAACAAAACAGAAATTTCGATGCCACCTGTTAGATGCTTATTTCTGTCTTTATATTTTTGTTCAAGTTATTCCCTTTCCCGATTTTCCTTCAATCCATACAACTTCCCTTCATAAATCTCAAAATTAATCTCTTCCAGAAGATCACCATTCATTATTCAACCTTTGAGAAATATTTATGGAGGCACTAGGTAGAGAATGGGAAACAACACAGACATGGTTTCTAATCTGGTAAATCTATTTATTGAGGAAAAATGATATTTAAACTATTATCAGAAACATTAATATATGAGCTCCCGGAAAGGCCAAGAGTAGAAAGAAGTTTAGGAATTAAGCATGGGTTGATAGAGAGAGTTTCAGACAGAGGAAACAGATTATGAACGGCCCTGAGATGCTAAGGAGAATAATTCCTTTGAGAAATGAAAGGGGATCAACATTGCTGGGGTATAACAAACGTGAAAGGAAGAGTAACTCCAAATAAAGCTTTCAAGTTGTCTCTCTACCTCCATATACCACAACCCACCTTCCCCCCAGCACAGTCCACCTCCATGTTGCCAGCAAGGGGTGCAGCGAAAAGGGAGAAGAGAGGAACAGTCTGTCTCTAAGTACCATCTTGAAGGATATCACAGTGCAAATTCTAGCACTGTGGCCATAGGGAGGGAGGCCCTTGTGATGCTGATGTGTCAGCCAGAGTTATCTTTTGAACATCAGTCTAGATATAAGGGATGCCACCACACTGCTAGGCCCCCTTCAAGACCTCCCATGGCTCTTATGATAGAGTCCAAAAGCCTAACGATGGTCTGGCTCTTGACATAGGTCATTCATGCTGTCATATAAAAAGATCTCACTCTGACTTCTGCCTCACACTGGAAGAAAATCAACAAGTTTCATGGCAAAAATTACCCTGCCCACTCGGATATCTTCCTATTTTCTTCTAATTCAAAGTATGAGTCATATGATTGACGTGGCCGGATATAAAGCTTGTGTGTAAGAGGAGTCTTTAACTGACAAATGAATTTTGCAAAAAATAAAACTGAAGGAAGAGCCTGCTACTACAGAGGTGGATCAGGTCAACAAAGCCACCAGTTGTTCAATTTCTGAACAAAATTTTATGACTCCTTAAAGGCAGGAATTATGCTTTACTTATCTCTGAATCCTTGATGTTGAGTACAGTGTCTGATACAAAACAAGCACACAATAAATATTTGTGGAATTAATGAATATTTTAAACTATTCAGGGCCAACATTGCATTTTAAATACTCACATTTTTCAAGGGTTTAGTTAATCAATTGTATAATTTAATATCCTTATGTTGAAATGAGAAAATCAATCTGTGGAGATTAAATAAATGATGCTGTGGGTCACATCACTAAAGAGCAGGTCGGGGAATTGAACCCAATCTGTCCCTGAATGCCATGACCTCACTGGGCTCATCCTCAGAAAGTTCTTAATGATGATTAGTGAGATCCCAACCATAGGGTTAGCTGGGCAAACTGGACAGATAAAGGATGAGCTGTCGGGAGTTCTGGTTGTTCAACTTTACATGACTATACACGCTCATGTTGCTTATTTCCCTGACTCGCTCAGGGAGGTCAGAAAGAGGAGGAGGAAAGGGCAGGGAGACTGCAGTCGTGTCTTTATTCATGATAATCCACTGTGTGAATTATCGCAGATTGGCTTTCCTGCCACTCAGCATCTAAGTCCTTTCACCTCTCCCTGCCGCTTGCTTGGGGAACTCATGAACAGAATTGTACAAAGCATTCTGAAGCTAAATAAAAACAAATAGTTGACTTTTAGTACATATTTCATTGCTTTCTGCCATTAATGTGGATAATCATGTTTATCATGATATTCATTTGAGGCTGACAATGTTAAGATTACTTGTGAATCATTTTACCTGAGATGCAGAACAGGTTTTTCTATGGAAATGATATTATGCATCGTGGTTATGTCTGCAGGCGAGTTCAAAGACAGGATATTGATTTACGTGTCACAAATATTTGTTGCATGTGCAGCTTTTCTGGAACAGAATGACGTGCAATAGTACAGAAACAAATATTATTTCTCTATCTCCCAATCAAAGGGAGGGGGAGGCTGAAGTGGAACATAAGGATCACCTTATGCCCAAAGGTCAGGCAGTTGGAGTGCTAGTGGTGCCACCCAGCACCTAGAATCAGAGGCATCTGAGAGCTCTTATGACAGTGAGAACATTGGCAAGATGGCGGAAAGTAAGAGAAGCAACTGCAGAAAATGCATTGCCTCCTCCTTCCAATTTTATTATGCTTCCTTTCTCCATTTTTTTATTGTTGTCTGTATGACTGATTTATTTACCTTCATGAGCCTCAGCTTCCTGCTATGCTTGTTGGAGATAGAATAACTACATTGCTGGTTCACAGTAAGGATTAGAGATAATATGCCGAAAGCTCCTAATCTAATGACTGGCACCTAGTAGGCATTCTCTGAATGATGTCTATCATCACTGATACCACTGCTACCGATACTACAATAATTACTGTTACTCCCACCATCACTTTTTTTCCATTTTCTAGTTCAATAAATGGGCTGACCCCAGAGGACACAGCTTTATTTTGTTTCCCACCATAGCCTTCAAACAATTTATTGGATCTCTTCCCTTATCCTTGATGATATCTCAGGAACATGCCACATCATTTCAGGTATTAATGAGTAGTATCATGTTTTAGATATTCAAGTGCAGAATTAAGAAATGAAGGTTTCTACCTCACCTGATTTAAAGCCAGTTTAAAGCTAATCCCCACTCCTATGGGCTTAGACTGGACCTAGGGCTCAAGGACCTGGAGTGGTGGTGGTCTGTCCTTTTACTCCCACCTCATTTCTGGCTCCTTGCCTCCTTTATGGTTAGCACACAGAAAAGAATTTAAAGTTTAAAAGAGATTGTGACCTTTAAAATTTAACTAGCGCTCCTTGCATCTCTCTCTTGGGTGTTACACAAGCAAGAGGTCATTGTAGACACAAAATCCATGAGGTGAATTTATAGATTCTTCAGACACTGCCATCCTCTCCCCCGGGGCTCTCTACCACTGTCACTGTGACTTGAATGATGCACTCCCAGGTTGATGACCCCTTGCCACTTCTCCACTTCCCCATGTCCAGCTCTCACTGGTAAGCCCACAGACTTTTTCTGCTGGATTCACCTTGTTCCAGCAAGCGAGGGTATTGAAGAGCTAACTCAAGCCAGGATACCTTTCTTGGCCTCTATTGAACAATGGCAACAATGTGCATTGCGGCCCCATATCACCTCTGCCCTTTGTCCTTGCACTCATTGCAAGCTACTTTACAACCCTCCCCGTCAGACTTCTCCAAGTGAAGTCTATGGTGGGGGAGGAGAAATGACTTTTTACTTTCATCAATTCCCTCTGAAGACCCTTCTCTCCAATGAATCATTGTCTTTATTATACAAGGTCTTCCATTGTTTGGTCTCCTCTGGAGTTATCTGGGCTCTTTCTTCGGACCCTAGAACAACTTATTATCCATTGTCTTCAGCACTGAGAACTGATTTTTGACACACAAGAATAAGTCCTATATCTTTCCTATTGCCCACGCATTTCTAGAGCACATTAAGGAATACCGTGGGGGAGGAGGCGAGGAATGACAGTGAGAATATGAGAGTGGCAAAGATCTCTCCCACCTCCTCCTTGTTCACCCTCCTCATGTTGTCTCTGCAAATATAGAGCTCATGGTCTCAACAAAAACTGAGATGCATTTGGAAGAAGGGGGATGAAGGGCTGTCTGAATAAGTACAGGCTGAGAAGTACATGGGCTGCAGGGAGGAAGCAGGCTCTGCCACAGTAAGAGAAGGTGAGACCAAACCCACGCGTCAGCAGAGAAGATTGATATCTAAGACAAGTGTGTACACTGATGCATAAAACTAAGAATTACCTATATGGGACCTAGTTGCTGGCAGTAAAGAGTTGGTAATTTCATTAGGAAGACAATATACTCATACAGAAGGCAGTTAAAATAACATAACAATATATATGACAGGATACCATCACACACCGGAGATTAAGTCTTAGGGGAATTTTCACAAGAAGCTGGAGTTGGTCCGAGAAAAATTCCTATAGAAAATAGGAACTAAGGCGAGCTATAAGGGATAGGAAGGCTGTTGGGCGTTTTTTGTCATTATTTTTAACAGCTTTTTAAAGCAACAAAAGTACTTCAATGTAAACACTTTGAAAACAAAAATTATAAAGAGGAAAATAAAAATCGAATTTGATTCTACTACCGAGAGCTAACTACTGCTGTTAATGTTTTCAATTTTCTTACATTCTCTCTCCTTCAGCAATCCTATTACATTTCCCTAGATAATCCATTCTCTCAATAGAAAAGTGACTACTGTGTATTTTGTCCTCTCCTCAAATCTCCCACACACTCTTAGATCTCCTCCTCATTCTTGGCTGACGACTTTACTTTTTATTTCATTGTGGAAGCAGAAGCAATCAGGAAGAACTGGTCCCCACCTAAGGTCAGCTCCTCCCACTGGGTACCAGATCCCATATGCTTCTAGCCTGAAGGACTCTGCTCCTTCAATTATATCTTGTAAAAGATACGTCTTCGCAGTTTTCCTAAATGCTCATGCGTACACGCGTACACAGCCTCTTCCTCCGGCTCCATATCACACAAAATAAAACAAAAACTTCCTTTGGCTCCACATCTCTTCCCCCTATGATCCTATTTCTCTGCACCCCTGTGCAAAATTCTTTTAAAGGTTTGTTAAAAATGCTGTCTCCTGTCTCCCCATTCCATTTCCTCTCCACCTATTTCCTGAACCCACCCCTATCGGGTTTCTGTTCCCAGGGCTCCTTCAAGCTATTCTTATCAAGGTGAGCCGTGAAGCCCGCACTGCCTATCAGCGTTCAGCAGGACCACATTAAGACCTTCGAGGGCCCTTTCTTTCATAAAAAATATTTAAAATTAGATTTTATGACTTCATTGTTATAGAAATAAATGTAATCCAGGTTGGAATCATTATTATATATTCATTGTTATTATATTCATTTTTTTCCCTTCTGACTTTAAAAGAAATGAAATTTAAACATTTCGTGGGCCCCCACAAAGAGCAGGGTTGCTAGGCACTGTGCCTCCCATACTCAATGAGTAAGCTGGCCTTGACACTGACTTTTCAGTCCTCACCTTAGTCAGACTCTCAGCAGCATTCCACATAGTTGATTAACCTCTTCTTGAAACCTGTTTTCAAACACCTTTGATGACACTACACTCTTGGTTTTCTTCCCACTTCATTGGTTGCTGCTTCTCAGTCTCTTTCAAAGCTTGCTCCTTCCTTCTCGTCTTGTAATTATGGATGCACCCCAGGGCTGAGTTGAGGACCCCTTCTCTGTCTACCTACACTCAAGTCCTATGGACTCTCAACCTGTCCTATGGCTTTAAAATGTGATCGCTCCTAAATTTGTATCTCCAAGCTTGACTTTTCCTCTGAACTTTGGACTTACAAATCTTAACTTCTTAGTTGATCTTTCCATTTGAATGTTTTATAGGAATCTCAAAACTAAAATGCTTAAAATGGAATCCACCCAATCTGCTTCATCCCCAGTGTTCTACACAACAGGTAACACTGCCATTCACTCAGCTGCACAAGCTGAAATCCTTAAAATCACCCTTGACTTTTCCCTTTTTCTCACACTTCTTAGCAAACTCATCAGCAAACATTCTCAGCAATGCCTTCAAAATATATCCAGAAAACTTCCACTGGTGGCAATGAAACAGGACAGATGTATAGCTCATGAAATACAAATAAAAGTGATTAGATTTATGGGTTAAAGAATAGTGGGAATAAATAATGACTCCACCCTGGTGTAAGGGCTGTGCTACAAAGAGAAATAGGAAAGTTGGGAAGAGTGTTCAATTACTTTCAGAGGTGATGATAATTATCCAAATGTACTGCATTTTAGGAAACATTGAGTTATCCCAATCAAAATGATAAACAGATGTAGGATGATGTTTAGGTGTAATAAAGATATGGAATGTTGATTGTGGATTTGGGTATAGGGAGGACCAAAAACATCTGAAATATAAAAATAAAAGATGAAAAGCTCTGAGTCACATCTTGGGGCATATTTATGTACAAAGAATGGCAAGAAGAGAAGTCACTAAATGAGACGGAGAAGGATCTCTTAGAAAGGTTGGTAAAAAACAAAGATGTTGTTATTCAATAGACTCCAAGGGAAGAGAATGTTTCAGGAGGAGGAGGAGATTATCAGCAGAGCCTAATGCTGTAAAAAGGTTAAGGAGAATGAAGGTTGGTCAATGGCTGTAGATTTGTGAAGGTGTCACACATCACTTTAGCAGTTCAATTTTGGTAGTGATAGTCTTAGAAAGCAGAGTAAGAACGTTAAGGACTTTTCAAAGAAGGCATCAATCAAAGATATGTTTTAGTAGAGCGAAAGGAGAAATCTCATAGTAACTAAAGCAGGAAATTGAGTGAAACAAAAATTTTCATGATTTGTGAGCTACGAAGCACATGAAAGCTGAAGAGAAGGGAAGTGGGAATCATCAAGAGTCTGGGAAAGAAAGGATTCATCCTGAGAGTAAATTCCTCAGGAGACTAAATCTCAAGAAGAAAATGATTGACGATGCTTAGCAGGAGTTTGTTTTATTTAGACTTATAATTCATTTCTTCCTCCTTGACTCAGAATTTACACCAACTTTCTGATATTGTCTTCACTGAACTGAAAGGAGAGCTCCCCACATGCTTTGGAAGAACATGGATGAACAAAGCAACATTATCTCATCCTCTCAGATCTTTAAACATGTTATACTATCCCCACATACCACTTTTAGAAGTCACTGTGCTCCCACACCAGTTGCCATTAATACTTTATCTATTGCACAATTTTTCCCTGTGACATTTTCATCACTCTGCAGAGAAAATTTTTAAAAAAATGGATGAATCGCAGCTGCTGGCCAATGAATGCCTTGAAATCTTGATGATAACAAACTCGAATTGAATTACTAAAGTAGCAAATGAGGACAACATGCAAGATAATACGGTGATTGTCATGTAATTGCCAACACAATTTACAATTTGTCCTTTAGATTTTTTTTTCTTTTTAGCTCATGTGGATATAATTTGGGCTGCTAATACTTAGCATGCAATTTTCATCTCAGTTTAGATAAGTGCCCAGCAAAAACTGTGCTCTGGTGATGAACATTTTTGAGATCAACAGATTGGGCCACAAATCAAAATGCAAATTGAACCAAATTATTGGCAAAGTTATTTAACTAACCAGTTATTTAACTAATTCTGCTTCCTTTCTGTCGCCTGTGTTGCTAAGCTGTTACAAATTACTCTGCAGGCCAAGGAAATTCCACCTTAAATTACATACTAGGTGGAGAGGAGAAGGAATGACATGTCCTAAGCAACTGAGTTACAGTCAACTCTGAATTAAGCATCTTCTGAACTACATAAAATGTGTGCATTTGGCTGATAACTACACAATGTTTATTGTCCTTCCACCCTTTACCTTGGAGAAAGAAGTTGTTTATATCACATCACCTCCACTTTATGGATTTTCTGTTATGTTACTATGGAAACCTACTATTTCCTTTCACTATCACACCTCCTCCCATTTCTATATGGAATTGCAGATGGAAACACGAACGGAATGACGCATTTATAAAAACTTCATTACAGGGGCTGGCCCCGTGGCCGAGTGGTTAAGTCTGTGCGCTCCGCTGCAGGCGGCCCAGTGTTTCGTTGGTTCGAATCCTGGGCACGGACATGGCACTGCTCATCAAACCACGCTGAGGCAGCGTCCCACATACCACAACTAGAAGGACCCACAACGAAGAATATACAACTATGTACTGGGGGGCTTTGGGGAGAAAAAGGAAAAAATAAAATCTTTAAAAAAAAAAAAAAAAAAAAAACTTCATTACAAACTCCTGCATGCAGACTAAGCATTTGGTAACTTGGTCTCAGTGAGAAAGAACAGTATCAGATTTTCTCTATGTGAATCATTGGTTTAACTGGAAACCCTTCGATACTTTCCCCCCACTGCTATTTATGGTTTTCCGCAATTGGGAATATTTCCCTGGACAGCCAGCATTTGCTGGAATGAGATTCTCTTACTCATTGTACCCTTATTGTGTTCTTATTTCCAGAGACAAGAAAGAGACAAACTTGTTTATTTCCTTGAAGCTACTGGCTCAGATTCCTCCTACAAATTTTGTGATAGAGAATAAGTTGTTAGACTCATATTTTCAATTAATTTATTTTCTGAATAGGTGATATGAGGAATATTTTATTTTGCTTTTGCATCAACATTACATATTGATTTTACACTTTGTTTCGATATGTCACAATTATGCTGTTACCTTTTACATAAAAGCTATTTTGATTAAAAGAAATATTATGCTTGAGAATGTAAAACTAAAACAAAATAGTACCAAATAGTAAACAAATGTAAACAATAGTAAATAAAATGATAAGATTGCTATCAAAATTAAGAGAATCGCCTTAGCAACATGCTCACTTCCTCGGTCTACCCTAACTAGATTTTACCTTCCCAGAACTTTCCTATCTGATCTCTTCAAGTGAGAAAGAGAATGCTGTGAAAACAACAACAAAATTTTCTTCTGGCTCAGAGGCTGTTACTAAACAACTCAGCACTCTTTTTAATTGTTTTAACTATTAATGGACTATCATTTTACCTTTTGTTGTTAAACAAAGAAACACTAAAAAAGACCAATAATTTTAAAACAAATTTTCAGTAAATGTTATTTATTTATGGTTTATCAAAATGCAGACCACTATCGCAGACATAAGTTTTACAAATTAATACATTTAATAACATGAGAATAGTAATAACATAAACTAAAAGGAGCAATTTGTATAACAGTGTATACTGCAAGATCCCTTTGTACAGCTAGAAGAATATACTTCAAAATGTTAACAGTGATAATTTATGGGTGACAGTATTAATAGAATTTTGTTTCTTTTTCACGCTGATCAGTGTTTTCCAGATATTTTAGAATGTATCAGTTAGGAATGCTTTTGGCTGCAGTAACTGAAAATCTGACTAATAGTGGCTTAAACAAATATTGGTTTATTTTATTTTATTTTATTTTACATCTTTATATGTCAAAGAAGTCTGGAATGGACATTTGTAGGCATTGTTTTAGCTGCTTAATAATGACCCTCTTTCAATTCTCCCATCTTTTGCTTTGCCACTTCTTTCTCTTTATAGGCTTTTTTGCCTCATGATCACAAATTGTTGCCTCAGTAACAAGGAGTCATATCTGATTTCGAGGTGGAAAATGGGGCCAGAGGTAGCATGAGTCATGCCTATTCCATTTTGTGTCTTTACTGAAGCCCCTTTCTGAAGACTAACTCCCAAATTGATTTTTTTCTTATATCTCATTTGCCAGGACTGGCTTACAGGGTCATCCTTGACTGCACAGCATGTAGAGACAGACTGTCATAATTGGTTTAGATCCATCATAAGTCATTGCCTACATCTTACGGGAACAATGCTATCTTGAACAACACCAGGATTCTGTTAGCAGGGAAGAAAGTGGGAATGTGTGTGGAATAGTCTCTTAGGCTGAAAAATGTTCCACCTCCAAAGATGTCCTTGTTCTAATCTCTGGAACATTTGAATGCTACCTTATATGTTGAATGCTACTATATATGTATATACTATTTATATGGTAAAAGAGTCTTTGCAGATCCTTAGGTGTTAAGGGTCTTGAAGTGAGGAGGTCATCCTAAACTATCTGTGTAGACTCTAAATACAATCACATATATCCTTATAACGAGGAGGTACTGGGAGGTTAGACACACACACACACCGAGACACACAAGAAAATGGCGTGAAGATAGAGCTGAGAGAGATTTGAAGACACTGGCCTCAAAGGCTGGAGTAATGTGCTTCTGAGCCAAGGAATTGAGACGGACTAGGCAAAGGACACATTCTCCTCTACAGCCCATGGAGGCAGCACAGCCCTGCCGACACTGATTTCAGCCGAGTGATACTAATTTCCAACTTCTGGTCTTCAGAACTGTGAGAGCATAACTTTCTGTTGTTTTAAGCCACTGAGCTTGTGGTAATTTGTTACAGCAGCCCCAGAAAACTAATACAGATAGGAAACTAACATTTTATATCTCCCACATAGACTAAGTAATAGAATATTACCTTTAAAGTAATATGGTAATCACTTTTAGAAGAACATTCTTTTAAAATGAAAGAATTTGTAAAGAATTAACTCTTCCCATATTTCCATTTCAAGGAAAGAATATGTTTTCTGAAGTTGCTGCCTCAAATTTGAACAAATCTTCACAGGATTCATAGGCATCTCTCTCCAATTTCCACTGACTTCTGTAGAAATTGCCTGGTCATTTTCAAAAGTGGATTGGGCCACACAAGACAAATTACTGATATTCTGCTGGCTTTAAATTCAGCGTTTTTTTCCCTAATCACTTATAACCTTAAGTTTGGAAAAAGAAATTTATGAGTAAAAACAAATAAGTTCATGCTAAATCCAAAAGGCATAATTGGGACAACTTTTTAAGGAATAAATTAAGGGAATGGGAAAAAAGCACTGCTTTCAATTTTCCTACAGAAACAAGGTTAAAACAGTAATAGTATCTTCAAACTGCCATGGAAAATAAGTGAGGGATGACAGAATATTGGTATTCACTTCAAAGCCAGTTATTAAGGTTTTCCTTTTTTCCCTCCAGAACTCAACATGACACGGGCTATTTTCAGACTATGATCTCTCTTTCATCAAAGTCAGCGCTGGCTGTGAGGACCACCTGCTTCTCGTAATTACCTTAAGCACACTTTCAGTGTCTCCCGATTCAAATGACCTACTTCTTGGGGAAATAAGATGTCTCTTAACTTTGGCTGTGTGTAATATGCTCTCAACTCTAAATTACTTATTCACGGGAGACAAATGCTCCTGGATTAATTCAAAGTGCTGATCTCTCTCAGAGGGCCCATCAGAACTCTCTTCCCAAAGGCACAACAAGGAAGCAATCTGCAGATCACCAGATAGGAGTAACTAGACAGGTCTGAAAACCAGCCAAATGGGAAACTTGCAAAATTGTTCTTCTAAAATAAATCTAAGAAGAGAATTAATTTTTCTTTTTTCATGTTTGAAACACATATTCAGATCCTACGTTTAGGACAGCACCTTCTTGGCCCAATACTTGTAATGATTTTATATTTATCAATTAACGCTATCTTCCTGATTCCCTTCCCTAACACATACACCTATAAATTTGCATGAACTTTCAAGTTTCAAGATTAAAAAAAAAAAATCTCACTAATTAAATAGATAAAACAATTACTTAGCCTCGTAGACTAATAATTCTTATAGAATGTAAGCTTGGAGTCCTTAGGGCATGAAGATTTCTCCTGCTTGATTCTTGTCTACATCTGGCCCTGTTGACCACTCCCTTTGTCTTGAAACTATCTCCTCGCTTAAAATCTGGCTATTGCTCCTCCTTCTTTTCTTCCCCTGACCCCTGACCCTTAGTTTTCTTCATTTGCTCTCTTCTTCTGCCAGCTATGCAAATACTGGTGATTTTCTGCTTTTTGCTCTCCTTTTATCTTTTCTTCTCCCTTCCCCATTCCACCTGCCACCCCCTATCTTCTCCCTTCCCTCCTCTTCCCTCTCCTGGATCCCTTTCCCTCCCTTCTCTTCTCTTCCAATCCTCCCTTCTCTTCTCTTCTCCTTTCTTTTCTTTTCCTGGTTTCTTTTTATCCAAGTTTTTCCCTATAATATTATTTCCTTCCATGGTAAGATTGTTATCTCTAAGGTAATAAGTTCACAATTGATTCTCTAGCACTGATCAAAAAAAAAAAAAAAAAAACAAAGGAGGGGAGGTATGCAAAAATCATTTAATAAAATTGAAATGTACATGAAGGGATTTGTTACCTTCCAGTAACATCCTAATTAGGACAAGAAACAGAAGGGGAAAAGCTTGCAAGTAGCACACACTGACTTCCTTTTATTCCAGCTAAGGTGTTTCCTAAACCAGTATTTCCAAGTATTCCAGAGAACACTGGTTCTGCAAGATGGTCCTTGAAAAAGAGAGTCCAATGGCCAAATTAATTTCATAAAAACTATATGCCATACCTCCCTTGTGAATTCCAATGAACATTAGCATTATAAAGATTGAAAAATCTTAAAGGAGAAAATTTATTTGCATTTAACCCAATATTATACAAACTTATTTGACTATGCAATCTTCTTAAAGTCAACTAATCTTTGTGAACACTGCAGGAGCCTCTTAAATATTCTCTGCTTGAAGCCTCACTCTGCCTCAATCCACTCTACACTCCCACCAAAATTATCCATCCAAAATATGAATTACGTCTCATAACTCCTCTCCCTAAAGCAATCCAGCGGCACTAGAACGTGTGCCAAATGTCCATATGCCTAAGTAGCACACAGAGGGATTTTTAGTAATTCTATCTTCAACCTACTTTTTACTCATATCTTTTGCCTCTGTCTCCTCTTTCCTTCACTCTCCCTCAGTCCACCTAATACTCTAGTAATCATCAAATTACTTGAAATCTGGAAAATACCCGCTTACACTGGATCTTTCCCCTCCCTATTCTTGGTATGCTCTTCCACCATTTTTGGCTAGCCCTTAGATCTGCAACTTTAGCAAAGATTTGCTTGATCACTTCCCACTTTATCCAAGTGAGTAAGTGGTTCCCAAATCTGTGTTTCCACATCACTTTGTAAATACCTCTAAAAACATATGAATCCCATTGAACCCATTGCACCTGGTAAATTTCAAGCCTCTACACCTGTGCTGTTCAACATGGTAGGATAAGCCACAATGCAACTTTCAAGCAAATGAAATGTGTCTGGTCCAAACTGAGATATGCTTTATGCATAAAATACACACTGGATTTTGAAGACTGAGGGGAAAAAAGAGAAATGTATATTATTGATAACTTCAAATATTAGTTAAACATTGACATGCTAATATTTTGGACAAATTTGCTTAAATAAAATATGTTCTTAAATTAATTTTGCCTCCTTATTTCACCTTTTGTTTTGATGAGGAAGATTATCCCTGAGCTTACATCTGTGCCAATCTTCCTCTATTTTGTATGTAGGATGCTGCCACAGTATAGTTTGATGAGCCGTGTGTAGGTCCACACCTGAGATCTGAATCTATGAACCCCGGGTTGCCGAAGTGGAGAACGCAAACTTCACCACTATGCCACTCTGCCAGCCCCTTTATTTCACTTTTAAAGATTTTTATTTTTCCTTTTTCTCCCCAAAGCCCCCCAGTACATAGTTGTATATTCTTCGTTGTGGGTTCTTCCAGTTGTGGCATGTGGGACGCTGCCTCAGCGTGGTTTGATGAGCAGTGCCATGTCTGCGCCCAGGATTTGAACCAATGAAACACTGGGCCGCCTGCAGTGGAGCACGCGATCTTAACCACTCAGCTATGGGGCAAGCCCCTATTACCCTTTTAATATGACTACTAGAAAATTTTAAATTAGACATATGCTCACATTTGTGAATGACACTCTTATTGAATAGCATTGTTCTAAATGGCTGGCACCCTCTTTTATCATAGCACCCGTTACTTGTAATTGACACTTAGCAAATGTTTCTTGAATAAATGTGGTTCATTAGCAAGGTAAAAACAAAGTTAAACGTCCTGAAATTCCAAAGTTGTAGATTTTTCTTGTGCATTGTATATTTGAATATTCCGTAAACCTTGTACACATTGCACATTGAATACAATATGGTTTGATAAAACCATCATTACTTAGCTAGTTTTTGAAAGCACTAGAAAATAATTCCCCTACAAAATATGTTTTGTAAAAGGTAAAAGTTCATCATATGTTAATATTAGTTGAAAAAGCATACTTTTAAAAAATATTAGGAGTATCATGAGTATGGTATCCCATTTGTACAGTTTCTAGTATTAAGGATTTTTTCCTAGAATATCCAATTAAATGTCTAATGAGTAAAACTCCAGACATGGAATCCCAAGGTAATAGGTAACAACACTCTTTTCTTAGATGGAAAGAGAAGAGAAGGGAAGGAAAAGCTCAAGACCATATTGACCCCTATAAGTAACATCACAGCCTCCATAACTTCCAATGGAATCCATGCCACTAGACTTTGATGAGGGCAGATAAATAATCTCAGTTGTAAGGCTGCCCAAGCCTTTTGTCACTTCTAGTTATAGACTGTCTTGCAGAATCACGCTGAGGGCACAATCTTTCACGGAAATGCAGTAGAGACTCTGGTCTGAGACTGGACAGAAAATCAAACCCACATGAGTTTTTGTCTTAGCTGAACCTCTCTGTGTAACCTTGGGTGGACCACTTACTGTCTGTGTTTTGGATATGCCAGAATTAAGGAGATAATTATAAAAACTTCTGTACATAGTAAAGAGAACAATCTAATGCTGGGGATAACCTCGGCTATGTTAAGCCATATCAAAATTGTTTTCATTAATGCACATAACACTATGTTCCTTTTCTTCAGCTAAAACTCCTAATGGTTAAGTAATCCAGGGAGGAAGAGTTCATTTACAAAAAAATTAATAGATAGAAAAATATTTTGAAAATTATTTTCTCTGTTCCTACGTTTTCTCCATATATTTTAAATTTCTGTTAAAGCCATTTATGTTGTTTCCAATTAACTTGGAAAGAAATTAGAGTAAGACACTATTTACAACATGATTTCACCTGAATTTAAAAGTTAAGTTTTTTGCTTGTTTTTGGCTATTTTAGCTATTTTTCCTTATGTGTCTTAAAGATTTTGCTTTCTAATAACTAATTATGAGATACATGGTTTCACGTTTGTGTGTGTGATAGGAAGATTGGCCCTGAACTAACATCTGTTGCCAATCTTCCTCTTTTTGCTTGAGGAAGACCATCGCTGAGCTAACATCTGTGCCAATTTTCCTCTATTTGATGTGGGACGCTGTCACAGCATGGCTTGCAAGTAGTGCTAGGTCCATGCCTGGGATCCGAACTGGTGAACCCTGGGCCACCAAAGCGGAGCATGCGAACTTTACTACTACACCACCAGGCCAGCCCCGAGATACATCTTTTTTAAAAAGTTAATCCTGGTTGTTTCCCTAACAGAACAATAAACATTCCTGCACTTGGGAGATCATGTGGGTAGCCAACAATTGCTACCGTCATGACTATGAGCATCAGTGGCTAAGATGAGGGAACCAAAGTTCATGGATAGCTTATTAGCAAGGGCAATGAAACATCAGTGAAAGTCAAACTTGCCTATGCAATTTTTTTAGAAATAAGATATATTCAAAAATCAGTATAGACTCATGTCCTGTAATTTATTGATATTCTCATATAGTCTTATAAATTATAGTCTATCACAGAGAGGAAAGAGAAAACCAGAATAAATATTATGGCGATTTCCTTTATGCATGAAGTTGTCCTATAAAGGTAACTAAATCCAATAAACTACCTGCTATCTCCCTAGATTTATTTGTTTCAGTAATGCATTATAATCTCAAGTTTATACATGATAAGAATAGAAGAAATTATCACGTGAACATTGTATTAGTTTCCTAAAGCTGCTGTGACAAATTTTCACAAGCTCAATGGCTTAAAACAACAGAAATCTACTCTTTCACAGCTTTCAAGGCCAAAATTTGAAATCAGTATCACCGGGCTGATCACAGTGCCAGCACGGCTGTGCTCCTTCCAGAGGCTTTAGAGGAGGATCTACTCCTTGCCTCCTCCAGCTTCTGATGGCTCCGACATTCCTTGACTTGTGACCACATCACACCAATCTCTGTGTCTGTGGTCACATTGCCGGCCTCTTCTGCCTGTGAAATCTCCCTCTACTTTCCTCTTATAAGACAATTGTGGGCCTGTAGGGCCCACCTTGATAATCCAGGATAACCTCTCCCTCAAGATGCTTCACTTAATCACATCTGCAAGGACGTTTTCCTTATACGTTAATTGCAGGGAATTAGAAACTGGTACTTGGGTGGTCTTCATTCAGCCTATTACAGATATTAAATATGTTTCTTTACAAAAGCTGAGACACTCACCTCCCACACTCTTTGTCAACAATCGACTTCTGTGAGATTGTATCCAAAACCCATTTCCAGAATTTGAATACCTTAGAAGTGTTTTTAACATCTTTTAAATTCTCTAATGCTTTTTAGTCATGGCCATTCAACCAATATTTCCTGAGCACTTCCTATGTGTAGAACATTGTTAGTACTACAGAATTTAGGAAACTATTTATTGAAGTAAATTGGAATCTTCATTTTAAAATAGTCAACAGAATAAAATTTATAACATTAACTGACTCGTCAGTATTATAGATTATGAATGGACTTTTGGATAAAGCTTAATGTAAATATGTATTAACTTTTTTATCATATCAGTTTAAGCTCTAGTTTTAAAGCTAAAAGCATTGTCCCTCAATTACGTATATTGCATTCTGTAAGTATATTGTAGGACTACAATCCGAAAAGACACTTATTATTCAAAGAAAACCATTTGTTAAGTTATCCATGTGTTGAATTATCTAGGATATAATGGACATTAAACGGAAGGTTTTTAGTCAATATTTGTCTAAGATCGTGGGTGGAGCTAGAAAACTCATTCATGTATTCATCTAGCAAATATTTATTAACTGCCTTTACTATGACAGGTACTGGCCTAGGTGCTGAGCTGACAGCCCTGAAGAAGCTTGGAGGTGAGTGGAGGACACAGAAGGCAGGTGGTTGCTGTAGAGATCAAGAGACACTCTGCAACAAGCGTTGAGGACAGGTACCAGAGGGCATAAGAGAAGAACACCTGACAGTCTTGGGGGCCAGGGATGTCTTCTATGAAGAAGTGCATCAAGCTGAGACCCAAAGGACCAGCAGGGACAATGCAAATAAAGACTCTGAGAAGCAGGAGCATGTAAAAAGACCTGAGAGAAGGGAATCGTGCTACTGGAACCTGGAGGTATTTAAGAACGCTTGAAACTCAGTACAGGGAGGCTGTTCAGATGAGAGAAAAAGTTGGGAAAATGAACAGCTGCCATTTCGTGAGATTCCTGCTGAAGCGAAAAGGACATGCCCCACCTTAAAAAGATTACTTTGTCACATGGAGAAGAGTTTGGAGGGGCAAGATTAGAAGATAACAATAATTTAGGAGACTACAAGAGTTATCCAGAAGGGAGGATAAGGGTGAAGACGTGAAGACAGAAAGTATGTTAAAAAGTTGTTGCGTTCGAGAAAGATCAAAAAGAACAATTGTTCAAGACTTGGTAATTATTAGATGTGATGAGAGTTGGTGAAAAAGAGGAGTCAAGAATGACAGCAAGATCTCAGGACTGAACAAATTAGTGGGTGCGGCTCAGCACATGGAGGCAGGAAATACAGTGGGAGGGGAACACTGGCAGTGAGGAGCGGGGAGTGGGCTATTGAATTCAGTATTGCCTTTGAGGTTCCTATGGGGTCTCAACACAGAGAAGCTCAAAGTGCTGGTGGATGTACATATCTCAATTCCCAGAAATTTCTGGACTGGATATATCTGCATATTGACGTTTTAAATCATGGAGGAACTGGCAGTGATCAAGTTCATAAGGCTACATTCATTCGGTGTGCAATCCAAGTAGCAAAATGGATACCATGTCTGAAGTTTCATTCACTGGCATTTGATTGGCTATTGTAGGAAAAAATCCTTAATATTAGAAATTGTACAAATGGAATGTCATACTCATGCTATTCTTCATATTGTTTAAAAGTATGCCTCTTCAACTAATATTAACATGTAATGAATCTTTAGCTTTTAGGATATATTTTGTGGGGTAATTATTTTCTGGGACTTTCAATAAAATAGCTAGGTAACGATACTTTACACCAAAGCCATTTTGTTTTCAATGTGCAATGTGTATATAATGTTTATGTAATATTCACATATATTATGCATAAGAAATATTTACAATTTCAGAATTTCGAGATCTTTCTCTAAACTTGTTTTCACCTTGCTAATAAATCACTCTCTTGAAGGCATTAATTGTAGCTTAAATATTACATTTACATAGCACAAAATAAGAAAGGGTGAACCAGTGAGGAGAATGTACATAAATAGCAAAGCAAGGTTAAATATATGCACTTTATTGTCTCTAGGGCATGGAAATAGAACAACCACACAACCCATCTCCCTTCACATTTTCCCTTCCACCTAATTCATTCATTCTGCTCATCACCAGGGCCACTTCTTACTTAGATTTTATGGCTTCTAATCCTCTGTTGTCATTTCAGATTTGGTTAGTGAACCTAAGAATGACATCAGTTTTGTATTTTCCTTTCTTTTCTGTGGAAAATAGTTCCTGTAACTTGATTTTGGTGGGAATCACGCTTGAACTTTAAAAAATAACCCAGTATCCCAGAATACACTTGGACATTTTTTCCTGTTTACTATTTAAATCTCCTGCCATCTTCCAGAAAAGTGGCATAGGACTGGGATACGAACCACCATTTACATCTGTGGGTACTCTGCACCCAGCACTTAGCTCAGCTGGCTTACCCAGTGGTGAAGGCTCAGCTTCATTTGTGGTGAGCCAACTTCCCTGACACTTAGCTGTGCCCAAGGCAATACTGCCACACAAGCCCCATGGTTTACCAGGGTGTGCAAGTCAAGAGAACTGTGGGCTTTTCCTTCTTATTTACCCAACTGCAAAAAGGTCTTGAGAAAAAAAACCACAGACACACAATGAATATGGAAGCCAATGCTCATTTTCATCTTTACCAAGTCAAAATGGAACCCATGTGAAAATAAAGATGGGACTATCACTAAATGCATCAGAGTGCTATTTATCTTGTGTTTCTTATACCAGTTAACTATTATTCTTTTGTGGGCTCTCTCCCACTCTCAATTATCTACCCATGTATAAGAGTTCTGTCAATGAACTATCACCTCTGTTAATCCCCTCCTTTCTAGTTGTCTTGGTCCAATTTAGGTCCCATTGTTTTTTAACTAGACAATGGAAATGATGACCAGGACCCAGCTTTCCATCCATCCTTCACAATGTAAACAAAGAAGCAACCATAGTAATTTCCTCCACAAAACCTTCAATGACCCCACATTACTGGTTATTAAATTAAGTTCAATCTTCTCCTAATACCAAGGACTTTTTCATAATGTCTCCAACCTATCTCCTCGATCTTATTTCTTAGTAACTATCTCCATGTATCTCATGCACAAGTCACTGGACCACTTGCCACTCTTGACTAGTGCTATAAATAGCTTTCCTGTGCTTCTACTTCCTCTGCTTGCAATACCTTCCCCAGCTTCTTGGCCTATAAATATCCTACTCTGGCTTCAAGATTCAAATCCAATGCTACTTCCTCCATAAATCCATTCACGACACGTGCAGTAGGAATTAATTTTTTTTTAAATCTTAGGTTCCAAAGCCTTTGGTAATATCTCTATAATGTGTGACATGCATATATGTGTGTGTGCCTGCATGTTTCCTTGTGTGTGTATAAATTTAACAGTGGATCTCTGAATTTAACTAATTGAACATTTCCTATTTTGACTGTGAGTGGTTCTGAAGGGCCATGGCATGTATTAGTTATGGTTTTGCTGCAGCCCTGATTGAATCACTCACTGTGGGGAGGACATGCAGGACTAAGTCCCACAAACAGCTGTGAGCCCAGTTTGTGCCCCAGCCTCCCAGCAGCTATGTTCTCTAGACACGGTCAAATACAATTTGGGTGAAAATTATACAGGATATTAATCTTCTTAAGTTGTGGAATAGATGTCCCTTAGCAAATATAAGAAGGAGCTACCCTGTATTGAGGATTTAGCATTTGCCAGGACTGCTCTATGCCCTTTCTATGTATTATAATATTTAATTCTCACAACAGTTTGTATGGTAGGTGCTATTGAAATACCCAATGATTTACAGGTAAGAAAATTAAGAAAAAGAAGGGGCAGAACTATTAATTGCAGAGGCAGGGTTTGAATTGAGACCATATTACTCTATAGCTTGCACCTTTAACCAACACATTCTGCTGTCTGGCGGGTGGTAAACATGAATAATCTACTAGAGGTACACCACAGTATACCTATACAGGTATATTGTACATCTCTATCTCTCTTGGGGACAGAGATCATGCCTTTTGGCTTGTTGCATCAATAGCGTCCCATATTGTTCCTTGCAAATAGCAGACCCTACTACTAACAAAATGTTCACTAAACTGTTGAAACTTGACACTTCTTTTCAACCCAGAAAAATATCTCATTCGCTCATAATTCTGCTTTCTTCTTAAATGCAAGGCTATAAATTCTCATTTGCCTTGGGATTTTTCACTAAAAATTAATTTAATACATATTGGAAACATTTAGCTCCTTCATTGCAGCTATGTAAAGTAAGCATTGGCATGGAAAGTGCAGCATTAGGAGAATTCCTTAATCTACACTTAGGGACCACTTGTCAGAAACAGAGTTAAAGTAGATTTGAAACACCTCCAGGCCGCGTAGGTCCCTAGAGCTATAAAGTATTCAAATTTTCACTCTTTGACCCATTGCTGTTTAGATAATTTTGATTTTATGGAAAAAAAGGAATAATGATTTACAGAGCCTGTACTATGGGAATTTATATATTCCACTTCTTTCATTCTCTACAGGCGAAAATGCACTTCATTAGCATTCGAGTTAAGGCACAGAAAGGGGGGGGGTGCGACCAAATGCTGTAACCAACACATCCTTGCTGAAAACACTCGGCAGGTTCAAGGACATGTCAGAAGTAGGAGGGAGATCGTTAATAAAAATAGTCTAATGAAATAAACACAGGATATGGAAACCACAATCCACTAAACAGAAATGCTGCTTCTAAATGCAGCCTACTTAGTCTTAAAACCAACTGCAAATATATTGCCCCTGGTTTTAAATTATCTACTTCATTAGGTTAAGAAATTACTTTTTCATTGCTACCAAGTGGCATTTCATCAGGAATAGTGTGTCCAACTGCCAAACTCTCAAGGTCTAAATACTTAACCTGCATTTATTGGAGCAAGAAAAATCAGTTAAGGTTAGAAGGTCCCAGTGGCTGTACGATCATTGAGGGTTTTACATATGTAGCTCAACCAACAAATATCTCACTGGACAACATCGATATTTATTGGCTTGAAGCTATTGTCTATGTAAGGCAAATGGAATGAAAATGGTGGACTGCGCTTTACTACGTGGAAATGGACAACTTGGCAATTTTTAAAAATTATTCAGCAAGCCAAACATTTTCACGCTAAATGCTTAGTGTTAATAAATTATCTTAAATATTCTCTGAGTTACAGGAAGACTCTCAAGATCTTCAAGCTGAACAGCACACGTGAAGATCTCCTCTTCAAGCCCAAACTTGAGGGTTGGAAGTGGAATCTACAAACCTAATATGTGGTCCCCAGATAAAAGGCTAGGGTGCGTGCTGGCCTATGTAGGCCAAGAAGAAACAAGTTTGATTCCCACAGGAAAGGATGGGCCATGTGTATTTGAACGAATAACCCCAAGCAGATTGATACATCATAAAATCCAGACCTCCATAATGATATTTTGACACTTTTGTTCTGAATTCTGCCTTTCCAAAACTGGGGACTCATGGTAGCCCCTTCTTAGTTAGGAGTTTATTCTTTATCCTTTAAAATTTGGAAGACTTGGATTTTTCATACATCCTTTTGGCTTACATTTAGGATAAAAAGGCTCTCCTACGGAAGACTTCAATCTTAGAAAAGACATTGCTTGAGTGTAAGTGGCACCACAGTTATTCAGACTGATGTTTACACGACTTCTCGGAAGTTAACTGCTCTGGCGTGCTACAGGCTTGATTCTTCAAGGGGCTGCTACAAATGTTATTCACTTTGACAGTGGGTTGTTTGAATGAGGTGGTTGTGACAGATACTGTCTTATTGAATCCCTGAAGGGGAAAACATTAGAAGTTTTCTCTTCTATCCTCCTTTTGAGATCTTATCCACATGACATATGACTATCATGGTAATTTGAAGAGGCCAGCCAACATTTTGCATCTGGACCAAACTGAGAGGAAACTGTCAATCTATGCTTTGCATTGGGAAAATGCTGATAAGAATATGCAGAACTCCCTTATTTCCTAAAGAAAACAGTAACAAAAAAGAAAAAGGTAGGAGGGGATAAATCATATTGTAATTTAAAGCATAGATTTGGGGAAAAGTTAATGAACAACATCACGCACGAACTATTTTTAAAGACTGCCAGACCGCAAAAAATGGAAAACAAGTACATGTCCCCAGTGAAAAACTCTGGAAGACAGACACAAAGCAGAGGTGACATTGAGCCTTGTAAGAACAATCCTGCACTCAATAGTCTAAATCTTGACCTGTCAAGCAAACAATTACAAGAAAGTAATTAGATCCGCTATCCAGGGATGAATAGTGACTTTTTTTTGCTTTTACAGTTTATAGGCAGTTGCAGTTGAATTTATGCCTGAAACCTCTAATTGCTTTCTCTATGGTGTAAGTAGAAAGATTTTCATAAGTTTGTTTTTATTACAGATTCTCCACTGACCAGATGTTACATAAAGGCACCATGTTTCTTAAAATCTGTTTTGTCCCCTTAGCAAACATAGTAAACAGAAGAATCACCTGGGGGATTTGTGAAAATCAGATTGAGCAGGGAGTGGTAGTGGCCAGAGGTTGCTGAGGATGGGGCTTTTAGTCTTCACCCTCCATATCAGCTTTCCCACGTCTTCCCAAATAAAATAGTAATAATTAAAAGTACAAATCTTACAGGCATTTTAAAATATGAAATGTTAGAAAATGTTGCCATTTTTATTAAAACGAAACAGAATCTAGGCAAAAAACAGTATTCTTGCTATGCAAACACAGCTTAAAGACCATTTACTAGATTCATCTCTCCCTTGCCCTCAGCTGCTAACCAGGGCCCTGGCCCCTTGCCCCCTCTACAGAGAAATTCCAGATCAGTCCCTGTAAGCAGGTCTGGGGCAGGACCCAGATATCCACACTGTTAAGAAGCACTCCAGGTAATTTGGAGGGAGTCTGTTATTCATTCTAATATTTTATCAGTTCAGTGGCAGTTACCTGCTAAGCATGAGGTGTTGAAAAAGACAGCTGCAGCTTAGCCTATGAAAGTAAGATTTTTAAAACAGAATTGAATGGCAGTTTCCCTCTCCCTACCCCCCAATAGATGAGAGCCTGGTACTTCGGGTGCCAAGCTGCAGGAGAAATGCTGTAGGAGCAACCATTGTACAAACAACTTATTGCCTCTAGAGGAAAAATAAATACATGCTTTTGTCCTTGACCTGAGAGTCATGCCATCTATATTCACACAGAAAAGTCAAGTAATTGAGATATTCTATAAGTCTATGGAACAGACAAGTTATTTATTTCATAAGGAATATACTGAAATAAGGATGTCACTTGGACAATGTTAAAAAGACACAGATTTCTCAAAGAGATATTTTTACAGAAACAGAGCTAACGTAATTCCTTACCTCTACCACTGTCTTCCTGAGCGCCTTCAGTAGCTCGTCCTGAAATCTTTCATTCTACACATTCTTGACCAAGTACTCGATTAAGGTATTTGCAGACTGTCCCATCAAGCCAATCTTTGCTTCTGTCCAATCGTATACCCACTGAAGGCAGCCAACAGCTATTGTCCTATACAGCTGCCCTTTTTGAGGAACCCTGTGGTCTGGAACTTCCGTCCCTTCCGGCCTGTACTAGTTCCTGACCCTATGCCTTCACTTAGCAGCAGCCGTCTACCCACCTTCCATAGAACGTCTCAGTTTCTCAGGATGACGCTCTGCTTTGGCTTCCTGAAAGTATTACTGTCCTTTCTCATTCTACAACCCTGCTGTAGCCAGCCCTGAGCCCCAGCCAGGCTTTTGCTTCTCAGACGCTGGCTCCTGCTCCTTATAGCTTGGCTAAAAGGCAGGTTACTCAGTATCGGGACATTGCCAAGAACTTAAGTATCACCTTGGTCCAGAAAATCTCTATGTCTGGAGTTTGACTCCTGTCTGGTTTCAAGTCCAAAGTCACCAGCCCTTTGGACATCTGTAGCAGTCAGCTCAGGTCCCTATAACAGAATACCGTAGAGGTGGTTTAAACAACAGAAATTTATTTCCTCACAGTTCTGGAGGCTGGAAAGTCCCAGACCAATGTTCTGGCAGGGTTTGGTTTCTATTGAAAGCTCCCTTCCTGGCTTGCAGACAGCTGTCTTCTCCCCCAATTCTCACATGGCCTTTTCTCTGAGCATGTGTGCCAGGAGAGAGTGAGCTTTCTGGTGTCTCTTCCTCTAAGGGGACAGGGCCCTCCCTTGTGACCTCATTTAACTGTAATCACTTCCTTAGAAGTCCCATCTCCACGTCCACCCACACTGGGGTCAGGTCTCCAACACGTAAATTTGGGGGGGACACAGACATTCAAGCCACAACAACATCCTAATTTAAAAATGTCCAGCACACAGCAAGAGGAGCTCCACCAGCTATGACCTGACTCATTTCTAATTCTCTTCCTCTTCCTCAGCAGTCCTTTCTCGCAGTCCCGCTACCTCTTGCTGACAAATCTGAGGGCTTCTCATAACAGCTACAAGCCGTTTACATTTGCCTATTTCTCCTTAGGAAACGCTCAGGAATTTGTTTCCAGTTTCTAATTATTATATCGTTAATGAATGAAATAGTTGCTAATAACATAAAAATATGTTGATAAATTAGATACAGATATCTTCTATTCTTAAAATAACTGTTAGAATTAAACCAAGAATCACTCAAATCCTTTTTCTGCCCTTCTTTCACTGCCATATTCAGCAATTTGATATTAATTCAGGTTTATCCCCAGGAACCTTAGATATATTAAACTAGAGTTTTGGTTTCTATGTTTTAGCATAGCACTGATAGACCCTTCAGTAAACAATGTAAACACATACTCTTAATAAAAATGGCGATTTCATGAACAATTTTCTCTACCTCAAATTCCAAGATGCAAGAAATTTTGAAATAAAAATAATTATGAAAATAGCTTTAGATCTTGTACTCTTCAAAATTTTAGTTTGTTTGATGAATATCTTTTACAAGATTATATTAAATAAAAACAAATACATGCACTGGATGGATTTATTCCCTATCAATTCTTACCAATACGAATTTTAAATATTAATAGTGTTTGACAGGGTAACACATGCAAATAGTAATAATTCGAAATGCACAAATGATTGCCAAATTTACTTCTCCTTCTTATCCCTGACCTCCAGTGATCCACTAATTTTCTTCAAGGGTAACCACTGTTAATAGCTCCTTGTATATCTTTCCAGAGATATTTCTATGCACTTGAAAGCATATATATGTTTCTTCCAAATGATTTCAGAGACAGTTTATGCATCTATAAATACATCTGTCTGCAAACATATACATGCACACATACACAAATATGTGTGTAACCTTGCTCTGCACCTTGTTTTTTCACTAAGCACACACAGAGCTACCTCATTCTGTTTAAAGGCTATGTAGTGGGCTATTCTGTGGGTGCCCGACAACTTACTTCACCTGTCCACAAGCTGAACGTCCATATTGATGGATATTCAGGTTGTTTTCAATCCTTAGCAATGGATATCCTTATATATTAGTTCATACATGTGTGACTACACCTACAGGATATATCTTTAGAAGTAGAAAGGACAGTGTCGCTTAAACATTTTATATTTCAATCGACAATAACTAACACCAGGAATGCTTGAGAGCACCTTTTACTCCATACCCTAAAAAGTTATTGACTTACAAACCTTGTTTTTTTAGAATCTTTCCAACTCTCATGAGTGGAAATAATATCTCATTGTAGTTTTTAATTTGCATTTCTCTAATTAGGAGTGAGATTACACGTTGTTCCATATGTTTAACAATCAACGGTACTTTCTTTTTTTTCAACTTTTTAAATTTTAGAACAGTTGTAGATTTAGAGAAAAGTTGCAAAAATGGTGCAGAGTCTTTCCATATACCCCACACGTGTTTTCTCATACTATTAACACCTTACAGTAGTACAGTATTTATTTTTTTAAAGATTTTACTTTTTTCCTTTTTCTCCCCAAAGACCCCCGGTACATAGTTGTATATTCTTCGTTGTGGGTCCTTCTAGTTGTGGCATGTGGGACGCTGCCTCAGCATGGTTTGATGAGAAGTGCCATGTCCGCGCCCAGGATTCGAACCAACAAAACACTGGGCCACCTGCAGCGGAGCGCATGAACTTAACCACTTGGCCACGGGGCCAGATCCAGTAATACAGTATTTTTGTCAAAATTAATGAAACAACATTGAGACATAATTATTACCTAAATTATCAAGTAGACATTCAAATTTCCCTAGTTTTTACATAATATCCTTTTTGTGGTCCAGGATCCCATCAGGATATCACATTACATTTAGTTGTCTTATCTCCTTAGGCTCCTCTTGGCTGTGATGGTTTCTCAGGCTTTCTTTGTTTTTGATGACTTTGAGAGTGTTGAGGAGTACTGGTTGATAATTTTGTAATAAGATTTGGTTTTCTCTGGGTTCTTTTAAGATGTTCTCTTTGCCTTTTTATATATATATATATATATAGTTTGAAATGATATGCCCAGGTGTGGTTTTGTTGTTGTTGTTTTTTCTAATTGGTGTTCTCTGAGCTCCCTGGTTTGGTGTCTGTCATTAATTTTGGAAAGTTCTTAGCCACTATTGTTTCAGATAGTTCCTTTGCTCTGTTCTCTTTTTCGTCTTCTCTAATATTTCCAATTATGTGTACGTGACATCTTGTATTATTGTCCCATAGTTCTTGGACATTCTATTTTTTTCCCATTCTTTTTTCTCTTTGTTTTTCAACATTAGAAGGTTCTGAGTCGTCAGTGGGGCTGTGTCTTTGGACTGTAACCCAAACCTTTACAAGTGTTTCTCTAGTGGAATAGTTTCCCCCTGCCTCATACGGCCCTTCCTGGCTGTAGTATTTCCAGTCTATTTCTTGGAAATTCTGACTCTGGTTGACCATGTATTTTTATTTTCCCTTTATGTGAGGCAGGAAGGTTTGAGGGGGCTCTAACCTTTGATTAGGAGAAGGCTCTGGGTGTGTTTAGAAGAAGGATCTTGGTGTATGTCACAATGATTACTCCTCTCTTCTCCCAGCAAAGCCATGAGGGGACCTTTTTCAGAACTCAATATGAGAACCTGATGGGATTCAGACAGGTCAAGCCCATAAAATTTAAGGGTCCCCCCTAAGACTGGAGACTCCAGAAGTTTCTTACTCTTAGGCTTATCCACACTCAAACTCTGTCTTCCTTGAAATTTAAATGACCATTTAAATGTTATTATCACTTGTGGTTCCAGTGGCTTCTGCTCCAGGTAATCAGGCCACCATTGTGTCTCTTTGGATGCACTCTCTAGGTTTGGGGGATGGTGGTCTGCCCTGTAATCTATGCTCTCTGGTGCGTCCAGTGAGAGTTGTTGATTTTCAGTTTGTCCAGCTTTTCTTGCTGTTAGATTGGGAGCTGAAATGAGAAATTCCTGAAATTCCTTTTTAATAAAACTGCCTTTGTCACTTTCTTTTTCTTCGGCTGCCATATTTGTCTTTTTCTTACACTAGCTCTTTACATATTGAACAAGTAGCCCTTTGTCAGATGCACTGCAAATATTTTCCAGGTTTTTATTTCCTTTTTCTTAATTAATGGTGTTTAACTGCCATGAATTTCTTAAAATGCCAACTTTAATATATGCAATCTTATCAATAATTTCTTTTGGTTTTTGGGCGTTATATCATTCTTATAAAAATGTTCTGAATTTCAGGATTACAAAATAACTCCAGTTTTCTTATAGTGTATTTTATAGTTTCATTTTGCACTTATGAAAAAAGAAATCAGGTTAATCTAAATAATATATTTCAATTCCTATGGAAAATAAGAGAATTTAGCAAATAAGTAGCACTGTCGGAGTGGGAGAAATACAAAATGATAAATAGTGTTAAAATAGGTAGCCATCTCTATTGAAAAGAAGTCAGAGTCCTATTCACTTTTCATAATAATAAATATAGGAAGGTTGAAATATAAACTTAATAATTTTCAACTTAACATTTGGAAACTAGGGTTCAGAAAAATAACCACTCACAATACCACCACTCCAGAACAATCAGCATTCGTTTTGCCTTCCATTCTACTTACCTCTGTATTTTAAAATAATCACCATCATAATGTAATTATAATTCTGTATCTCGATTATCATAAGCATTCTTTTCATGTTAATACACGATCTTATAATGTTAATTTTCAGTTATGTAATATTCTATAAGTCTTATTTTTTAAACTGTACAGAAGTTACAAGTACTCAATAACTTCCAAATTATATAACCAGTTTTATTAAATTTTATCTAATGTAAAAGAAATAGCTTTAAAACTTTCTCCAAGAGAGGGGCTGGCCCGGTGGTCAAGTGGTTAAGTTCACACACTCTGCTGCATGCGGCCCAGTGTTTCGTTGGTTCGAATCCTGGGCGCGGACATGGCACTGCTCATCAAGCCACGCTGAGGCAGCGTCCCACATGCCACAACTAGAAGGACCCACAATGAAGAATATACAACTATGTACTGGGGGGCTTTGGGGAGAAAAAGGAAAAAAATAAAATCTTTAAAAAAAAAAAATTTAAAAAGGAGATTTCACTCTTTATCATTTATATAGTATTTTTCTTTGCAAAATCTTACTGTACCAAATTCTCTTACTTTTCTACTTCTAGAGCAATCTAAAAGTGCTGTGGATTTTCTCTACAAGCCATTAACTGAAAGATGCTTGTTTTTTAAAGTAGCTGTGGAAATTGATAATAAACCAATTAAAAGGCATTGTTCCCCATCTTCATTGCCTTCAGCAGAAATCTCTCATTTGAACAAGAATTCCAGTAGATTAAATAAAAATCTCTTTGTAGCCCTCAGGCTAGTCAATCAATGAGGTAATCTGAACACACCATAATCCCATTAAAAATAGTCTAGAAAATATTTAGACCTATTATTTTTTAATACTATGTCTCAGCTCTAGAGCTGTATCAGTTGAAGTAAGAACACATTTGGACCTATTTTCACATCATACCCACTGGTTTTCTGTGATATATTAAAAAAATAGGAAAAGATCCTGAAAATAAAGGTTTAGCACTGAAATAATAGGTAGTCATAAAGAAATCTGTCTCCTGATTCAAAGGCAAAATAGCAAGCATAAATTTAACTAAACAAATATTTAACTTTGCATTTGGGGTTGGGTGTCCAATACATTTTCAAGTTGGATTATTAGCGCTTAAGTGAATCTCAAGTCTATGAAATGCAACCTGGATGCTGTTGGGGGTGTGCCCATCCCTCATTCCCATCTTTTACCCAAAACTAACTTTAGGTTTTGATGACTTGTCCTTAAAGTCCTTGTTATACAAAAGGTAGAATAAGAGGCATAATGATATGTATGTCCTGCTGATTATAATAATGCCTGTTACTCAGTTATGATCTATGATACCACAGTTAGACAAACATTTCAAGATTCTTCTGCCATGTGTTACAAAATTGATAAATTTTTTAAGACTTCTGGATGGTCAGAGAGTCACAGAATGTCAGCACTGGGAGGTCTTTAGAGGAGATTCCGTACTGCAGTTAGAGATGACGGATATACCCATGCTGATAAGAGGGCATCCCCTGTCATCTACATGCTATTATACCTCCCAGTCATGAATGGATGCGCTGGCCTTTAAAAGGAGCAGTTAGAGATGATGACGAGTCAGTCTCTAAACACCCTCTGAGCTACGGATAATGTCACCAAAGAAAACAACAGACAAACTACTTTAACTAGCAAGCACAGCTTTACAGAGAAAGTATTTTGAAAAGGAATAAAAGAGAAAACTTCCATATAAAAAGTATAATAATAATATAGCATTTTCTGTAAAATAGATATCTTTAACGTATATTAGTTAATTTAATCTTGACAAAAATCTTTATGAGCTAGGTATTTTTATTGTGCTATTTTACCGATCAGGAAAGGGAGGCAAGCGAGATTAAGTAATTTGCTGAAGATCAGACAGCTACGACTGGCTTGACTTATGAACTCACGCATTCTGATTCAAGAGTCTATTTATTTTGACCTAGATGCTAGACTGCTTCTCCAAAAATATGAATTTCAGTTGCTGGCTCCAGTAGGAATTGAGGGAGCTCTTTGAACTCATTCCTGAAACGGCCAGCATCTAACGATTCAGCACTTCTTAGTATTTTTTAAATTTCCTTTCCATAACTGGAGAACGTTAGCGCATCTGCTGTACGTTGTTACTCTATTAATTAAACAGAGTCACTTAGACTCCCGACTCCCTTTGTTTTCAACTGGATGACGTATTTGAGCATCTGTGTAATATTGCTATTTATCTGAATTATTAAGGCAGTGACTAGGAAAGAGTGAAAGCAAAACATTCATTGCCAATGTTTCAAATAAAGCCTGGATCCACAGGAGGATAAATGGTGCTTTCCAGAAGCAAACGTTCCCAAGTGACTGTCTAACTACTAGCAATAGGTAGACTCCTCTGTGCCTGTGATGGCAATGGAATGGGATGAGCCTGCAGAATCTTTTTACCCAGGCTCATCTTGGCTGATCAACCTTCCTCCATTCCTGTCCCCAATCATGACATCCACCATGTACTAAGAGTCCTCTCTCTTTTGTTTTTCTATAATTGTGGTCCTTTGTTCTACTTATATTTCTGCCTCTGGTATTTTTCTTGCTTATACCTATTGACTCAAGTCTAGCTCCTAGGCGGCTCCTTTCTGGGCCTCCTATTGCTCTAATCTCCCACTACACTACACTCCCAGCCTCAAGAAGCCGGTGCTGATGAAATATGACATGTAGATGCGTAGTAAAAACAAAAGGGCTTGTAAATATGCAATTATGGGGAAATAAATGTTGTCATGTGGGTGAATCTGCTCCTGACACTAGACAGTCTGGGGAAGAGGAAATTATCAAGGAGGACTGCTAAGACAAACTCTCAGGTTTTCAGAGAATCATTTAGATACAGCAAAGCAGACATCACATAATTTATCTTTCTGTTCAGGAATCCCTGAGACCTGAGTTTGTTACTTTAAATTAGTGAACCAAATTGGAATGGATTTATTTTTGTCCAGCATCTATCCCTTCAATACCTTCCCTTCATGCATCATGTCTCCAGATACCATAGTCTCTGCTCTCTGTTAATGATAAGAATAATAAAGACAAAATAACTCCATTTACTTTTTCCCTAGATTCAGAAAGTTAATGGATGCATCAAGTCCTGCTATATGTGCTTATATACTTGAAAAACGATGGGGTTAGTGTTTATAAATCAATCATCATGAGTAACAACTAACTCTTTTCTGCTCTTAAGAAGCCTTTTATAACTTATTAATCAAGTCCCTCTAAAAAGCATGAAATATTACTTGAGACTACAATTAAAATACTACTGTTTTAAAGTGAGGACAAAGAAGCAGCTGAAAGATTTGGCAATATAATTCCTGAAAACCCAATCAAAATAATATGCACTACTATTTTTTTAATGTCTCTTATTGGGGATTTATAGGGAAAAACACTATTATTGATCAGATAGAGGAAATTAGTCTAAATTTGAATTTAATATAACAGCTCAAAGAATAACAGTTGTTTTTTCTTGGGAGGGGAGCTAGTGGTCTAGGAGGCAGGGGAAGAAGAGAGATGTATATTTTACTTTTGCCTGTTTGACTATATTTAATGCCATATATTAATTTTTCAGATATTAAACATTGATTACTTAACGAACATTTTATATTTTATTAATTACCATGTGGCAAACAAAATAAAATAGATCTAAAATTCAACACTTTAAACTTATACAGGTCTGCATGTCAATTATATCAATAATGGAAAAAGTAAAAAAGAGATGTGTACGAAGTTTTCCCAATAAAACTGTTTTCATACCCTGAAAAAAAATCTAAACAGATTTCTTAGTAAATCTCCAACTAGAAATTCGTGTAGAAGGGAAGGGAAGGTAAATCCTTCATCTGGTCAAGGAAAGTAACACATTTTCATCATTATATTTTTAAATCATGTCATTTTCTATCCCTAATCTTACGTACAGCTGCATGCAGTTCCACAGACTATTTCAATTATGAATCTGTCTAAATACTTAAAGTTTGGGGGCCAGAATTATCTGGATATCCTCAACTCTTCTCTTCACCATTATATAAAGCAGCACTTACCCCGCCCCCTTCTCTCATCGTATTTATGTGTACCCACGATGGACTCATGAAAAAATATCATTACTAGTGATAGTCATAGGAATTAAAAATGATTTTTAATTTGAGTTTAATTGAGTTTTTAATTTTAATTGAGTTTAATTTAATTAATTTAATTTTTAATTGAGTTTAATCCTCAAACTTAAATCTACTTTTTGAAGCATTTAAAAGATCACCTTAGCAGCCTAATAATAAAAAAGAACCAATTAAAGTATTCATATAGAGAGAAAGTAAAAGCCAGTGTGATACACACACAGCACAACTTACTGGTGGCATTAATGGAAATATTTTTTATGAAATGCATAGAGGATCAGTTTTTAATGCCTGAAATATCTGTATTCTGAAGTATTTTTTAAATAAGAAGATAAATGAATGCTTGCTGAGTCTGCTACCAGTCAACCAGAAAATATGATGGTATTTCCAATTCATTTTGTGCATGATTTTTATGGATGATTGAAGCTTTTTAAAATTAAAATGCTTAATAAACAAAGACTCACTTTTGTAGTTTATAAATAAATGAATGGATATTTAGTTTCTATTTACATTTTTAACTAGAAACAAGTTTATTCATAATGAAATATATATATATACATACACCCACACAAAGAAAGGTCACGGTAAATTATGTGTATATCTCTAATTTTAAACTACTTTCTGTTTTCAAATGGTGTTGAGCCTAACAATGACACAAGACATTATCATTAAGTTCATTTCAGTCTTAAATAAATTTGTGTCTATGTGAAGAGAAGGGGAGAGAACGAGGGGTTTTAAGGAGGTGTGGGAAATGGGAAAACAGAGAGGTAGGAGTGCAGGCGACTGTGGTTTAAAATATCCACTTTAACATTTCACTTTCTTTTTCCCAAATGCAAGGGAGAAACAAGTTCAAGAGGAATTTGCAGACACAGTTGAAGAGAATTAAGCCAGTAGATTATCTCTGTTCATTTCAGTTTCATAGAAACCTATATGTTCCAACTTAAAAATCCGAGTCGTTGGTCTATTTTATTTAACCTGACTTGTAGTGTCTATTTTTCTTCCAAGTCTTTCATGGTTAATAAGTTTATGAAGACTTGTAAGGTGATGAGTATTTGTCAGGTAGGTCTATCTGCTTATAACACCTAGTCAGTCACAGAACAGAGCCATCGAAAGTCTGCTTCAGAAGTCCTCTTTTAAGCTATTCTTAGCTTTGTTCACTGCATCCTAATGGATCCTTTTTGGCTGGAAACCTTTGCAACCACAGTGATTAAACAACTCAAATATCGTGTCTTCACTGGCTCCTTCTCTCCTTCACCACTGCACCTATCACAGTCAGGGCACTACAATCCATGCAGAAGTATTTAAAAACCTTCTTTCTTTGCCTTCATCCCCTCACCTTACCTGCTCTCCACTGCCAGATTAGGCCAGGCCGGTTCTTTACTCAGAGAAACCCAGTGCTTGTTGGATATCACCCAAATGTCTAATGTTCAAAGCATCTCACGTTGCTTTTCCCATCTCTCATTCACTAGATTCTAACTCCCCACTCAAAATAAACAGATGTACTTGACAACCCTCCAAATACACTCAAGAAAGGCTCAGCACTGTCCCTTAGCTCAGCATCCCATTGTTTGGAATGTCCGTTCCTTCTCCATCTCTTTTCAACCTGCCTCTTTGCCTACTAAAATTTCACCTTCTTCAAGTCCAATGTCAAATGTTAGCTCTTTCACAAACTGTTCTTGATCAGCCCAACAAGAATGATCTCCTCTTGGAGCAACCTTCTGCTCCTCCAGCACTTACCGTCATCCTTCTCTTATTGCTTAGTCATGTACTCCTTCCTCTTCTTAGATTCTAAGCTCCTAGATAGGAACCATAATTTATTCTTCCCTGCATACACTGAAGGATCATGTACTGTGCCTTTCACATAGTAGGGATTCAATCAATATTGATTGAATAAAAGAACAATGAAGGTGCAAAAAGCTATTTATTTAGTTGAAACTTTTACAGGAGATTCTGGTTTCGTTTTGAAGAACCCAAGCTGAATGTCTAGATTATCTTGGCTATGCCTCTCTAAACAGGGTATGGATTTATGTACGCAAGTTCTATACTAGCATATTTTAAGTGGAGAAAAAAAGTTTCTTTACGTTAGTGTTTTCTTCAAAGAAGAGAGAGATCATTCAAGACACCAGATTTTTCACTTATTTTGAGGATCTTTTCAAAGGAAAATTATACTTTAGAGTAGTAAAGATGATGTAGCCATCTGTTTGGGTTTTTTCCTACTAACTCAACTAAAGGAAATCTTACTTCATATTGGCTGAATCATTGACATGACTTTTAAAGATAAAACAATTTAAGAAACTGAAAATGAAAAGCTGCCCATATCTGTACCACTGTGAGTACAGATTTTGAACAAATGTGATTAATAATTCATTTTTTAAAGTTCAGTGGAATACTGGTAACCAAAATGTCAGAAAACATGCCTAATTTCCATATAGTATGATAACCATGTTTACATAATACTTTAAAGATGTGAGGTGTGTGACATAATTTATGGCATATAGGAGAAATCTTTCAATTTTACCTTTCTCCCTTTTCATTCAAGTCTTCAACAGATTAATTAAATGCCTGTTAAATGCCTTGCACTACACTAGCACAGAAATATACGGTGAGTTTAAAAAGACACAGTCCTTCACTTATATATTGTCCTTTTTTTACATAAAATTTAATAATTTCAGAAGCCATTGGTTTTCCCCAAAACCAGTTCTGTTTGAGTTTGTAATTTTTGCTAATAGCATCATTTCTTTCCCTCGGTTTGAAGCCAGAGAATCACCAAGGCTCTCAATATTTGTCATACGAGCTATTGCAATATTCTTCCAATGATATGTACTAACTCTGGTCTTTTCGTACTTTAAGACACTACACAGATGACTAGATTCAACTTCTTAAAGTTTATTACTTACCTAATTAAGGACTAATGACTTCAATCGACTCTATGTAGCATATAAAATTGCCCCAATCTACTTTTCTCACCTTAATATGCCACATTTTTTGTAAACCTACCCCCAGCTTCACTCAAACTCAGTTATTTACTATCCTAAATATACTCCACCCATTTCCTCTTTCACATATTTACTCAAGATATTCTTCCTTGTGACCTACCCACCCTTCCCTACACAACCATAGAAATTGTGTATCCTTCAAAGCATATCTTAAACAATAATTCTCGATAAAGTCTTAAAAGATTCTCACAGATGTTTGAGCTTTATCATCCCTGGAAACTTGTATTTCATCATTGGTATTTTCTAAGGAACTCCCTACTTTCTGCTTCACCTTGTCTGGTAGTCCACTAGGCTGTGCATTCCTAAGGCAGTGGTAGATTCATTTACCATTGCTTGGGATAGGTGCTCAAAAACTTTTATTTGCTTATTGATATTTATGATGACAAATCTTTTTCTGAATCCTACATATCTTCTAAGTCTCATGTTAAAATATGGCAAGAGTAGGGCTGGCCTGGGGGCATAGTGGTTAAGTTTGCACAGGCTGCTTTGATGGAGGTTTGCAGGTTCAGATTCCAGGCGTGGACACAGCACTGCTCATCACGCCATGCTGTGGTGGTGTCCCACATACAAAATGAGGGAAGACTGGCACAGATGTTAGCTCAGTGACAATCTTCCTCAAGTGAAAAGAGGAAGGTTGGCAACAGATACTAGCTCAGGGCCCATCTCCCTCACAAAAAAATAAAAAAATATGGCAAGAGTGATCAACATAGTTTCCATACCATCCAGAAGACCAAAAACAAGACTCAGTGAAGGAAAGAGACTCTGGTCTGTGGTGCTTCAGGCACGGGGGCTCTGCATTTTCACCACATTCATGGATTTCTTTTAACTTGCTTCTTACTCTTCCATTTTTATGTTTTTCTCTCATTCTTCTGCTTTCTCCACTCCTCTGTCTTAGGCCTACAGGCATATTCTCTGGCATTTTTTTCTCTCTGCCAGTAGCACTCAAGAATTAAAATATTTCTGACTTCTGGGATATACTATAAAAATGATAATTGCCTTCCTAGAGTATTGCTAACTTCTAAACTAACCTCCAAAGTTTGTGGAGAAAAATAAAACTAAAAGAATTCAAACTGAATTTCAATGTTTATTTTTAAAACTCTCAAATGAGTTTCTGGTCAACATAGGTGACATTAAAGGAAAAAATAATAAAGATAATATGCATATGATTGTGTGTTTGTGTGTATGTATATATATATATGTGTATATATATATATATATATATATATTTGTATCTATCAACTATATACATCGAAAGAAAATAAAAATACCTCAACAGCTTGTTCAAGCATCTCTTCTTTCCAGCTTTATTCCCATTCCCACAGTTTTACCATACTACCAAAAAGGAATTAAAACTTAGAAGGAAAGCAGAGGTGAATCTAAGCTAAAAATTATTAGAACCACATTTTTTCTGCAGAAAGTTTTTCCAATAACTACACACTTTCTCAGGTTTTCTTTATACCCATGACTTCACAATAGAAGACAATGGTTTTCCCAACAAATGTCCCTCTTGAAATATGGATTAAATTAAAACTAATAACTGTAGTGAAACTGTAGATTATTTAGGGTGAATGGGTAGAAAACCACTTACCCCCAGTTGCCACAGTGATTTCACGTAGGTAATGGCCATAAAATGGAAAATCGAAGGACAGATTCACTCTCTGCAAGGAACAACAACCAGAAAAGAAAATCAATAATGTGGATAACAGTAAATGTAAAATGAAGAGCCTTCCATTTAAAAAAAATGATGCTTTTATGTGCATCATTATTATTGTAATTGACTTTTAAAAGCTGAATCCTATATGGTAATAAAGGATATTTTTTCTGGTAATTAAATGTTTGAAGTATGTGAAAAAGAGTAAAGTTGCGCTGTTACGGCCTCTTGGTCTGGTCTTTGCTTACAAAGGGAATCTGGAAGTTTCAACTCTGAATCAAGATATTCTCTCTAATATCATCATTGCCACTGCAAATCAGTTCTGTCATCATGATGAGCAAGTTATTTGAGGGGTCTTTTTAGTTTGATTAGTCTTCTCCAGAACAGTAGAACACGTTATCTGTCAAGTTTCACTGAATAAAAAAAATCAAAAGATTTCATTTTACACCATTATATATTCAATTTGTCTTCTGTAAATCCCATAATGAAAGGCGGTTTCATTGAACAAGCTGTCTTGCGCCTACAGATCTAGACTTGCAGATATTTTCATTTTTTAGATGCAATGAGCTCTCCAGATTCAGTATATTATGTCCACTTTTAAAAGCACAGAGTCGAAGAATAAAAAATGCTGGTTACTGGAGAGCTACTTTTCCTTTGTATAGAGGCAAATTGGAGATTTAGGAAGAAAGTTCATAAATTTTGCCCCTGTTTTTTCTAAAATGAGTCTTGAAGCTCTGGTTTTATATATAAATACATACATACATAGATTTAGTTACTTATTATTATATATTACATATTATTATATGTCATCCTATATATTATACATAAGTATATATAAAATATATGCAGTAAAATAACAGAAGCAGAACACAATACAACGATGCAAAACAAAGAAACAAAAAACCCTAGATTTTTTTGTATCTTTGAAATGATATGAACCAGATATATTATTACTAGGCAAGAAAGAAGAAAAACAGTGAGTTCTAACAAAGATGATCAACTCAAATACAAGGATCCAGAGGGAAATTAATTAGCTGGTTTAGACCTCAACAGCACGTACAGACTACCTATAGTAAGAGGCTATTATTTTAAAATTCAGCGATTTCTATATTACCTATCTCCAAATACACAAATTTAAAAAAATAGAGAAGTATATCTAGATTGAATTTACTTCTTTCCAATTTTGCAAATGATTGCTGTTTTATATCCTTCAGAGATTTCTAATGACTTATTTGGCATGAAATTAATCTTCGAAAATTTACTGTGACTTTCAATTAGATTTTCTTTCCTTTTTAATGAAAGCTCCTTCTTCAGAAAGAGTTTATTACCATTTTTATTTTATGCTGACTAATGGTAAAAACAAAACCCATTTTCAGTGCACTAACTGAAATTAGTGGCTGCTAATAACCCTAAAATAAAAGCTTCAATGGCAAAATCATATCTCTCAAAGAAGATGTCAGAAATAATTTTATAAAGACACTTGCTATAGTATATTGTTCTCCATCATTTTAACTTATTTCCAGGCTTATGAGAAAACTGGTAAGATTTACAACCCTTTGGCATTCTCACTTCCAGAATTTTGTTTGGTTTAAACATATACCACTAACAAACTTATCAATTACCACCAAAGATGAACCAAAGGAATATGATATTGGTTTCTCAGCCACCACAAACATTTAAATATTTTTAGAATAAGTTTGAGATACACATATACATAAGTTAAAGACTTTTTTTTGAGAAGTAAATAAGTTCTCAAAGAAAATTTGCTAATATATCATGCTGAAGAGCAAAATCAATGATTGAAATGTTTCCCAGTTTATCTTAGTTATTGCCATGACCTGCTTCATACTGATAAGGAGTAGCAGTGGCAATTTAGAAAGGTGCTGTCCTCTCAATGTGAAATCCACCCATTTCTCTCCAGGTACCACTGACACTCTTCCCCAAGTGTAGGTTACTATTATCTCAGTAACTTCTTCATGGATGTCTTGACTGCATTTCCCCTAGAATTCATTCTCCATAATACCTAGTGTATCGCTCTCCCACTTCAAATCATTCGATCTAGAATCCCACTGTCCCTAGGATAGTGAAAATATTGAAATAATGAAAATGAGTTCTAAGGCTTACCACTCACTGGCCCCTGCTACCTCACAGTTTTCTCCTTGCCTTCTCTGTTCCAGCCCGTCTTCTAGAACATCTTTGAGTTCCTTGAACCTGCTAGCCTTAACCCTTGGCTCTGGTACTTCTACATGATGTCTCTTCTGACTGTAATCGTCTCTCAACCTTGGTTGGTCATGTCTTCCATATTCATTAAACTTCGGCTTAGTTTGGTTGGTACCCCAAACACCAACCCTGCCATAATGATTCAGGGGCAGATAGTCTGTTTGAAAGGTGATCCTAGGAAGCATTTGCTAAAGGATGTGGGAAAAGCGAGACAAAGAAAAGAGAAAAACCAGTAACAGGTACATTATTGGGTGTGTTACCACCATCACCAGGTCTTCCCTTGGAGACCCCCAAGAAACATTAGAGAAAACATGCCTCAAAATCATTTCATTGGAGGTCAGGCAGCTGGGACATTTTTCCACCAACTCCCACCTCCCATTGATCAAAGGCTGCTCCTGGGGTAGTTAACTCCCCTCCTCCCCTGGATTACCCTTGCTTGCACCCTCAGGCAGAAAGAAGAGACAGAGCACTTGAGTTGGGAAGTTGCTGGCATGTTAGAAACTGTCTCCAACAGTTCAGGTGAACTCAGACAGAAGGGATATGGAGCAAAGCATGAACAGAGACAGCTACGTGTCACATCCTCAGAGTCCTTCCTTGACTTCTTAGCTCAAGTTATGTCTCCCTATTATATCTCACCTAGTGTTCTCTATACAATCATGTGCTGCATCCCGACGTTTCAGTCAATGACAAACCACATATATGACAGTGGTTAGTACATATAGCTTAGGTGGGTAATAGGCTACACCATCTAGGTTTGTGTAAGGACACTCTATGATGTTTGCACAATGAAATCACCTAATGACAAATTCCTCAGAACATATCCCCGGCGTTAAATGATGAATGACTGTATATACAAACACACATAAAACAACTGCATATGGTTTATATTACGACTGCTTCAAAGTGAGACTAACTCAGCATCAGAGTGGTTAAGAATGGTCCAAGTGGAAAACCAAAATTTGAACCTAGGTTTAATAGACGACAAAGTCCATGCTCTGAATTACTGAGATCCTGAAAATAAAATGAAGAGTCACACTTGAAGGTAAATTTTTGAAAATTACTTTTATCCCTCCTTAAAACACATACACATACATTCCACACACACACAGAACCAAAAATTGCTAAAACATAAACAAAAACGATTAAGCACTAGGATTTCATGAAGTGCTTTGAAGCTAAATGATTATATGTTCAATAAAATTGCCCATGGGTAATTGGGTCATTATTTTGTCTCTGTACGGTATATAAAAAAGGCATTGGAGGGAGCTGAAGGAAAGTTTTATTTGTTTGTTCATCCATCCAGGGAACAATAATTTGTTCAAGACCTTATATGTACCAGGCACTAAGTCAGGGGCTGAGGATAAAACAGGGAATAAGTCTCACCCTGTTCCTTCCTTCAAGGAGTTCATAGAGTGGTGGGGAAGAGCATCACAGAAGGATTAAACAATAAGACCAGGCAGGGGCAGAGTAAGGACCCAGAGAGGACACCTAACTCAGAGGAGATGGTGCTGAAACTGACTCTTTAAAAGGAACTACCAGAAGTTAGTCGGATGAGACCTGAAGGCATGAGAGCAGAAAGGATGGCTAAATATATGTAGAAAGTAAAATTGGAAGGATCATGATTAATTAGACATAAAAGTTGGGAGCAAGGGGAACAGTCTAGAATAAAGGCTAGGTTTCCAGCTGGGTGACTGGTGGACTACGGTGCCACCAAGACTTGCTGTGTCACTACGTAATTATGCATCCCTTAGCTAGATGGTAAAAATTTTTAAAAAGACCCCAAATTGTATTTGTGACAGAGGACTCTTCTGCAACCAGAAAGGCAGATGCTGTCACAAAAAGCCACTGTAAACAAAAAGGAACATAACACTGAAACTCTGGTGTAATTACTAGACCTTGAACAGTATCCTATCTCATATCTCCTCTGGTAAGAAATATCTAACGTAAAAGGAAAAAAGGTTCAGGAAAATTGTCAGGCGAAGACACAATGAATTAATTAAGGGTCTGGGCAATATACAAAATAAAGCTCAGAAGTGAAATTTGAAAGATCATGAGTGGTATAAATAAAATTAACTGAATTTGCTGCTTCTTTACTCTTGGCGGAAAGGAGTTAACTATTTGAAAGGGAGGGTACAGTAATTTTGAGATAAGCAAAGAAAGAATCACTCCTTCAGATGGTGGAGGATAAATTTACGAAACATTCTTCGAAGAGTTTGTAGAGGTATATGAATAGATCCCAGGGGGTTTGGTGCAGATTTATGGCAGGTATAGCTCTATATATATGTGTGTATCTGACGGTGGCCTTTAAAACCACATCATGCTTTCCCACAAAATACCCCATGAAATCACTGTTGAGAGTAGACTATCAGACTCAATTGGGTTCATGCTCCTAGATTTCTAAGAGCATCCATACCTTATTGCCTCTTTTTCATATTTTTCTTATGCCTGTTGCTGTATTCTGACTAATTATCATGATCTCTGTGAATTCTTTTTTAACAATATGAGGATTATAATCCTAACTACATACTATTTCAGTTTAACTTGTTTGCCTCTTTCTCGGTGGTATTACAAAGATAAATTAGTCAACGTCTGTAAAATCTTAAAGATGGAAACCTCTTAGTAAGAGTTAAGAATCTGGAGTGGGCACATTTATAATCCTCAAAACCATTTTTTAAAATGTCATTAATAAAAACTCTTTCTTCTTATAAGACAAATTCCTATTCACAGTAATAAAAGCAACAAGTTTCTAGTTCCCCCAAGGCTTTATTTCATCTTTATAAGGACAATCCTGCTGAAAGCAACTTGTGGGAAGAAAACTGGTAGTAACTAAACTTTTAATACTTGCTGATGTCGCGAGTTCATGATAGCAAAGGATCTAAAGAGTACAGGGAGCATTCTTTTATTCAAGAATGGATTCACAGATTAATCATTAATTTCTACACACATATTTTAACACTTTTTAATCATTCAAATAATTTTATGTTTATGGGGCACATATTCTTCTCTTGGAGCTGTCAAATAGGTGGCATATTTATCATCATCATCATTATTATTATTATTGGTAAAGTGAGATTTGGGTTATTTTTTCCAAAAACAATTTCAAAAAGTACGTTAAAGTCTTGTGTGACATAATTTTCAGTTTATTTATTTATGCCAAGTATTAACTTTGAGAGAAACTACAAAATTTAAATATATATATATATATATTGCTTTATTTAGATGGATATTTCTAGTGCTACTGGCTTTCATCTGAAATACTTGAATAAATAATCTTATTTCCAATAAGATTTATATCTCTAATAAATAAAAATGATTGAATAATCATTTTTATTAGATAACTGTTTCATAGATAACTCTGAATGAATTTAATTTCTTAACTGGGGTGTGATATATTCTTCCAGAATGCACATAATAATTGACTAACTTTCTTGAAACTGACTAATGTCCAAATAAAACTCATTCACCAGTAAATGCTTAGAACAGATTATTGTAGTTTTACTCATTTACTAACCTTAAGACACATTTTACAATCTTCTTTGAATGCAACTAGATGAAGCATTATTTTAAAATTTTGAATGATTCTTTCCTAGTTCTTGAATGATCTAGCATGGTTTTCGAGTCAGAGAGACTTGAAATTATATTCCAGCCTTGGTACTTAGTAGCTGTGTGATTTCATAAATCATTTAACGTCTTTAAGCCATAGTTTGGTCATCTGTAGAGTCAAAACACTTCTTTAAAAGGTTATTGCAAGGATTAAATGACCAAATAACACCTGGACCTTCATAAGCACTGAGTCAATGATAGTTAATATTATATTATGTACATGAATGTGTCCAGCATAACAATAGTTCCTTATAACTAGTTTCCTAAGTAAAAATAGCTCCCTATTTGATTCCTAACAAATAGCTGGAAATGATTTGATATATGTTGTTTCTAATATCAATGCAGGCAATTTTTTTTCCTAATAAAATCATATCATAATTACATATTACATTTCTCAGCAATGTTATGTTGTCCTCATTTTTGCTGTATTGAAATAATCATAACTACTATATTTACTGATGGTAGGAGAATGAAATTAGCATTTAATATATCACACATTATGCTAAGTATTTTGCCTGTATCTAGCAAGTATGTATGCTAAAATTAGAGGTGAAAGCATGGTGAGAAACAAGGTATTTGTATAGTTGCAAAGTATCTTACAAAAAGTACTTGATAATTACAAAAGGAAAAATAGTAACTTTACAATGAAGAAACAAAATCGGGCAGACATCACCTTAAGCAGGTGATCAAAGTTAACACCAATAACAAGACACAAGGACATCATGTACCTCCCGATATGATGCACAATGAAGGACAAAATACCATTCCTGTGGTATTCTTGCCCAAAAGTGAGCCCTGTGTTTAACCAAGAAGAAACCATGGACAAAACCCAAATCAGGGACATTGTACAAAATAACTGGCCAACACTCTTCAAAAGTGTCAAGTTCACAAAAACAAAGAAAGATTGAGGAACTATCACACATTGGAAGAGACTAGGAGACCAGACAAATGAAGATCATCAGTCATTCATGTATTTGTTCATAGTAGACATAACAATTTTCTTTAAAATGTAACAATAACGAAACATAGCTAGAAAGCTCCCAGATGCATGAGGCCGAAGCCACAAAAGAGAAAACCTGAAAAAGGTACAGAGCAGTCTTCTCTGATGAAATGCAGAGAATCCCAGGGCCTGGACTAACAGAGCCATGCTGGGTGGAGCCATAGTGAGCCATGTGCCACTGAGGCCCAATGGTAACACAGCAGGTCCCTCCTTATCACAGGATGTGCACAGCTGGATCGCCTTCCTTTTTTTTTTTTTTTTGTACATTTGAGATTCAGATGCTTCCATCTCTTACCCTCCAAGGATAGACCAGGGACCTATTTTCTAAACTTACAGAACATTTATTTTCTTTTTTATAATTCTCAGTGATAATTAGCTTTCACTGGCTTATTCAACTATTTAACTGAAATCAATTCATTTAGAAATAAAAACTGAAAAAAGTAGAGTGGTATAAGCATGACTATATACACATATATGTATCTAGATACAAAATATAGATAGAAAACTTAAATTGACAGGTTTCCGTAACAAGCAACTATCAAAGAGAGAAAATGGACTATGGAGAGGCACACACATGTGGACAAACAGCACTGCAAACTTCTTCTGATATACCCTAAAGAAAGATCCTGTTTCTAGGCCATAAATGAGCTGAGTGTATTCTAGAAATAAAACAGCCGCAGTGGGTAAGATAACTCATAATGCTTTTACCATGTAGGAGTTTTTATAAAATGGGATTTTATCCAACTCTCACACCTTGGGAGGAGTGGACTGGGCATGGTCGTTAATCTAGTGACTGAAAACACCGGAAACCTAATTAAAAGATCAAAATGTTCAGGGAACGGGGCTAAGCAATATGCAAATAGATGGACAAGGGGCTGGCTACTCCTTTCAGAAATAGAGCTCATCAATTGAATTGATTTCCTGAGTTAGAAATTCTAACTGCTTCAGCACATTTTTTCATAACAGAACGGAGAACTTAGTTAACCCTACGTATTGAAATACGCTCTGCCTGGGACTAGTCATAAATTAGAACACAAAATGTAAACATTTTGCTGTTACCTGATGCTCACTCACATGAACTTGAGATTAAGTGAACTATCACCATATCTTCTGACCTCTCATATTGCACGGTTCCCAGCAAACATGTGGCTTACAGTGGCTTGCCTATACTTGCACATTTGGAGAATTATTCAAATTGGTTATGTGAATATTTACCATTCAAGCAGAGTGCAGAGCATCAGACTGTTCAAGGGTACAGAGAAAGCATAAGGGGATTTTATAAAGCAGCCCTTAGAGGGTGGGTGTGGGGAAGGGGAGAACCAGAAGAGGACACTTCCGGATTTTTCACACTGCTCTGGATGCAAGGCAGTGGATTCCGCCAGGCTTCTCCAACCAGAGCTGCCCAGGAGCCCCTTGGGGTTGTTGTTAAAATGCAAATTCTGATACAGTATGTCTGAGGGTAGAGGGACTGAAATTCTGACTTTCTAACAAGCTCTAACAAGCCTTTATGCCATATAAATGGTCTTTGAAACTCTAAGATATTGCTGTAAGGAAACCTTGGCAAGCGTGAAATGGGTTAAAAGATAAATTGACTTGATTCTAGATAACACCATCTCACTTTCTCTGGTGGCACTTGGCCTGAAATTTTCCATTTAAGGAATTGAAACAGGGTTACCTGCCAGCTGAGCACCTTAAAGCAATGATTTGCAAAACCTCTTTGCAGCCCCAGTACACCTGAGGGAAATGACAGTCTGGTTACTTCCTTGACCAGTGATCCTCAAACAGGCAGGGCAGGAAAAGCATTTCTCTGAGTTTATCCTTTGTCGTTGGAAAAGGCCTTCCTCTGACTCAGTTGATTACAATCTGTCCTCTCTTCCGTCTGGTTGGTGGAAAATGACTGTTTTGAAGTTAAATGTTTCCATGACGATTGTTAATATCAATGTAACAGACATCTGTAACACCATGGCACCACGTACGAATGTTAAACCATTTAATTCTAATGACAACCTTAGAAGGTAGGTAGTTATCATTCCCATTTTACAGACGTGGAAAATGATTAACAGACAATAAACAACGTGTTTAGAGTAACCCAGCTGGTAGTTGGCAAAGTGGGGACTCAAATCCAGGCACCCCGTTTCTAAGCCCTTATGTTTAAACACTTTATCAAGCTACCCCATCAAGTGATGTGTTAAGATTTGGGATTCACTGCAGGCAAAGTTCATCAGGAAAGCGACTAAATAATTCAAAACCTGATGACAGGTTGAAATTGAAGTTTAGGCCAAGTTTAGTTTTAATTCTTCATCCTCCTCTGCTAACTTCTCCTCTTTTTGTTTAACTTTTTATTTGGAAATAATTTCAAATTAAAGAAAAGTTACAAAAATAATACAAAAAGAGCCCCCTATATCGTTTATGCAGATTCACCAATTTTTAACATTTTTCCAACTCTGGAATTTTTCAAAAGCTAAGTAAGCTGATGCCTCTCAACACAGCTTCCAAGACCTGCTCCCTTAGGACACCCTACCCATGTCTACAGTTTACCCTTCAGGGGATCAGGACTCAGGTGCCTCAGCTTGCCCCATTGATCAAGTGCGAACCTCACTTGGCATTTCTTTCCAGGTAGATGCCGCGTGGTAAGAAATTCCTGGCAATTTATCATTAACTGAGAGTGGCTAATGGTGTTTCACTTTTAGTCTCATTAGCATTTTAACAGAGCACCTTCAGTAAAAAGAGACACCCACTTTCTGGGGCTGGAATTCCAAGCAAAGCAGGAGTGCTGATGGGAAGCAAATTTGTAAACAAACCATGTGAGATCTTGACTATTTTGCCTAGGGTAATCATCCACCACGTAAGAGACAGGCTATAATTTGGTAAGAAAACACCAGACAAAAATAAAGATATTGAAAACAAGTGTAAAAATATTTTTAAAAGATACTAAACTACTAACTTGTCCAAAAATTCTCAATCCCAAAATGTCTTAAGTCTTTCATTGTCTATAATTTAAGATTTTTCAGAACAATTAAGCTTATTTGCTTTGGTGGTATTTACTCTTAAGGAACATTATATTCCATTTATATTTTGCTAACTTTTTGTGTTACAAAACATTTTGCTTGCGAAAGAGTCATGTGAATGCTTTATCATTTAATAACTTCAGGATGAGAATATGTTTTGCACTCATGTTATCTAAAATTAATGCTTGTTAAATCTTCATGGGCTCATGAAGACAGCTCAGAAAAATGATCAAAAATATGTTGGATGAAACTTCAAGTGTTCAGCTCATTTGTGGCTTTGAAAAGCTGAGTAGCTATTTATCTATCTAGAATTGTTTTACAGCCACCACTGGTAACAGAGAATGTATAAGATTACCTCCTAGGAGTCTAATTTTATATAAAGAATGGTACCCATCCTCCACTAAAGACACAATATGGAGAAATAAGATTAAGTTGGACTGAAATATGATGAACTCCAGTATGATCTTTTTAAAAAACAGGGATGTTCTTGCTTTGGAAAACTAAGGTTTGTTATATGTATAAAAATTGAACACTGTGCACTTACTTCATAAGGCCTCCATTTTCAAGAATTTCCAAAGTCTCTTCCATGTCTAAAATATTACATGGGTCTAAGGTATGTTTAATTTGTGTCATTAATGCCATCAGTGAAAGAGGGAACACATCTTTGGATGTATTTACTGGCTTTGAGGCAGGCGGACCAGCTCATTGGCCTGGCATGCACAGGGACTCAGTTACTCTGATCTCTTGTTAGTTTTGTGGAATGCAACAAAGGTAGGCCTTGTTTTTCCATAAAAAGCCCTCAAATAACACTTTCTTCAGGACAGAGAGAATTAGTCTCAAAATTTATAAGTAACTTAAATATAATTATAATAGTAAAATGAATGAATTAAACCAAAATTAAGCTAGAGAGACATGTGCAGATGCAACTCATCCCCGTCTGTTACTAAACTAGAGGAAAATCCCGTCAACAAAGGCAAGAAAGGCCAGCTTGACGAACCGCGTATGTCTTACTTGAAACAAAGCAACTCGAAAGACAGAATGCAGCAAGTTCGTTCAACCAGCCAAAAATACAAATAAATAAAAATAACTTATTGCTAGACACTGTGAGCAGAACTCAAGCAAAACTCTATGGTCTGCATAATGGCCTAATAGAGATAGCAAACTAAATTGCCTTTCGAATTAATCATTTAGGAAAATAAGCACTTATCAACAGGTTTTCTGATGACAGAAAAAATGAAATTGTGATGTTTGTGAAAACAACCGGCTAAAGTCACCACAGGCATCCAAATTTAGCTCTCCCAACATCAATATTAGGCCAATGTAAGACTGATGAAAATGCTAGTTGAAATGATGTTCTTTTTCCTGGAAAAAAAAATAGCTCCAGAAAGCTTAATTTTTGTTTAATGAAGGTTTCTGTACATATTCAAGCAGCCTGAGGATCCCCAACAAGAACAGTCCAATTTTTAAAATTTAAAACAATGCATCACATCAAAAACCATACAAATTTCATCAAAAACTTTACGTGCATTATGATAAGATAGAGAAGAGTATCTCATTTCAGTTTGCTGGTGTTTCTTATCTGAAGAATCAATCTTCCTACCAACATATAGAAAGATACATTTTTTTTAAAGCCAGAGTGTGTTTATGTCTGGCAAAGAGCACATCGGCAGTTTCTTGGCAAACAATTATATAGAGATATAATATAGATATAAATATATAGATACGCATCTATCTATCTATCTATAGAGACACTTAGAGAATACTTAGGAATTAAACTATGTGAAGGTTATTATTTTTTGTTTAAAGAATTAGGACTTTCAAATAACAAAGTCTTACAATCTCATTGCTATTTGATGTTTTCAGTGTCCTTTCATATCTATTTCACTTTTATTCTAGAAATTGCACTGGAAGGTAATCAAGACAGGCAATTTTTCCCCTTTCTTCCAGGTTGTAAAATTGAGGTACTGTGAGGCCAGAATCCAAGGCAATGAATTTTGGAGCCAAGGTCACGTAACTTCTATGAGCCGGGACTCCTTCCACCAAGACAGTCGCGCTTCACAGAAGCTTTGAATCAGAATTTCATAAACTGTGATTTCAAAAGGCAAAATAATTCTAATTTGTCTGGCTGTTGAATTAAACTGTGTGCCCAGAAATAAAATAAATAATACAGATAAAAGTATAGAAGGAAATCTCAAATTTGTGGAATTTGAAGGTCCACACAGAGAGAAAGAAACAAGTCTGGACTGGTTCCTAGGTTTGTAGTCAGAAAGTTCTAGATCTGCAACTTGACAACTTTGTGTGACTTTGAATAAAGGCCAGAAAACCCAAATAAGTACCAGTATGGGAATAAAAAGTGCCTGGCTCATTGTTTGCCATATGGTAGAGACCTACACAAATTTTTCCACTTTTCTTTATCTGGGAAGACATGCTGCTTCCTTAATTTCTCCAGTTGCAAAACTAGTTTCTAACATTTGCCTTTTTTTGCAATAATGGTTTAAGAAGTGTTATTTAAACCAAAAAGGACAATGGGGAGATTTAAACAAAAAAGACAAGGGGGAGATTCGAAGGAACATGCAATTCACATTGCAGTACACACATACATAGTATAAGTACTAATGAGTATGCTTCACATGGTAAAAGGAAAGAAAAATCAGTGTGTTTTGCCATGTGAAACGTGAATTAAATGATTTTTGTTTTATTCTGCTCTGAAATTATAAGATATTATTGTGGATAGGAGAAAAGGGAAAACTCTTACTCTATTTCCACATTCCTCTTCTTTATACAATATTAATCCAATATTCCAAACTACTGTTTGGATCACATTCATAAATGATGGTGATGGAAGGGGAACATATGTCTTTAAAAAATTATGTTTCCAGGTCAGACACTCCGATATCTTCCTCTGACCCCATTGCGAGGAAGCTGGGAAGGGAAGGGAAGCGCCATCTTCAGTAATCCAACCTTCCAGCTCTCTCACTGCACCTCCTGTTTACTCAGGGCTGGATGAGTTAGCCAACTGCCCCTCAGTCTGCCTCTAGCTAGATCTTTCTTTTCTTTTTTTGGTCTAATTTGTTGACAGAATGCATGCCCTTGGGCATACAAATTATACCAATTGGTGAAAAGATTTGAGAAAGCCCCCTCTTCCCTTTAGCATTTACATTTAAATCCTATTTCCAGCCAAGTTACCAGAGATCTTTGCATTAAGGATTATGACAATTATGATATCAGCAAACCTAATTAGTAATACTGATTGGTGTTTCTCATTTCCCATTTGCCCTTGTGCCAAAGCCCCTCAGTAACGTCTTGAGGGAGAGCAGCTGTGGCTTGGTGCCTGTGTTGTGTGTGTGTGGAGGCAGGTGTGGGCAAGAGGGTGTATATGGGCATTATTGAGCCTCTGGCCATAAAACTACCTTAACATTACAATTCTGTCATCATTTCTAAAACCTGATTCTGCTCCCTCCAAGGAAGGCGTATAGAAACAGAGCAAAGAGAATAAGGCAGGATTGGAAAAGGCAAGGAGGCCAACTGAGGAAATATTGAAACACGAATAACTCTACAATTTGGAAATCTCAGATTAATATTTAACAATCACACTTATGAAAGAAAGAATGTAGAAAAATTTTTTAAAATATTCTAGTAAATAAATTTGTAACTTCCAAGATATAAAACTCACTTAAATGACAGTCCAAGTGGCAAATCTCTCCGGAAAAAAAAAAGGAAACAAAGTAATATTATTAATTAAATTGTTGTAAATGGAAGTGTGTACCTGGATGTGTGTGTTTGTGTGCATGTGTGTGTGTTCTCTTGGTAGTGATAGGGAAAGCGGGTATGGGACCAATTCTAACTCTAAGAAGTGTTTGATAATGGCTTAAATTCTCAGGGAAACCAAGAAACCAAGCTATGACAATGACAGTGTAGCTAAAATAAAGGTTTCTACCAATGATGTATATTTAAAAATCATAGCTTGGAGCACCAGCTAAGTTACAAGCTGAAGCTCACGTCTTTCCATTTAGACCAAACTTTGGTGTTGAAAGCAACAAACAGTGTCACTCTCACACTAACACTACGAAAAAATGGATCATTCACATCATTATAATTTTTCTTGAGACTGTCAGAGAACTGAGGTCACAAGGCAACCAAGTAAACCTTATTCCAAAAAGAAAAAATCTTTTTCAAGGAAAGACAGGACATATGAACTGCCTCACCATTGGGAGAGCACAGGAGAAAGTGTGCAAGAAAAAGTCAGCTAACATTTTAACCCAGCCCAGGGATGTCACCCATAGGGGCCGACACGAGAACTGGGCCACTTTATGGAATCTCCACATGGATGTGCCAACATTCAAACCGTAGGCACCATAACACAGTGGGAATATTGTCAGATGCAATAAATTCCTGATAGGCATAGTCCTAATCGAATGCTTCTCCTTTTCTCTTCTTTTAAAGATCTGTTCTAAACCAGACAGTGAATCATTTCTGGATCTGCCATCTTGCTTGGGGTTGCTTGAATATGGAAAAGAAAAGGGATGATGGAATTTAGCAAGGGGAGGTGGGTTCTTTGGGTACTTCTCAGCCTCAGAAAACAGGAGCTCTACACTGAAAAGTCAGTGAATTACCATGATGAATTATAATTGATTTCCATTTTAACTGTTAGAAGTTGATCTTCTGAAACAGGAAAGTCCGCATACATACAGTGAAGGCTGCTGGCCAAAATTTTGATATTTTACATTTATCAGATCAGTGCCTCTTTCAATCCCTTCAGCCATTGACTCTATCGGTTCTATCTTTATATCAATAATGGCAATAGCACTTGAAAGGTTAAAGTTTTATTTTCACTTTAAGTCATGCTAAACTGAACAAGACATGGCTTCAGGATCATTGCTATTATCCATGAGAGCAAAACTAAAGAACATTTAAAACATTAAATCAGGCATGTATCAGAAAATGAGTACCAAAAACTGCTGAGAACCAAGTGTGATCGATTTTGCACACACATTTTGAGTGTGGACTTGACTGCCTAGGTTGACATCCCAGTTTTCACCACTTACTAGCTGGAGACGCTTAGGTGTGTTACTTGAGATTTCCAAGAGTCAATTCTCTCCTCTGCAGTACCTGGATGGTATAATATTTAAATCATAGGATTCTTGTGAAGGTTGAAAAGCACGTCTATGTAAGCATTCAGCCTGACAGGTAGAATAGGATATCAATGACCATGGAAGGGAAGTGAGGGCTGTATGAGTATCCTCTTTCATCTCCACTGTACAGATGTGGAGACTGTGCATCAGAATAGTTATATTATTTGTTTTAGGAACCGCAGCTGGCAAAGGATGAACTCAAGCTTAGAATGTGTTTGGAGCCTTCTAGATTTAATTATTTTCCTTTATATCAAATTTCTTCACTTAGATCCATAATTTGGTCTACATGTGTTAGCTGAATCATAAATAATAATGTTTCTGGTTAAACCTTTTTCAGACTAAGTAATAAACCCATGTAAAATGGAAGATACCAAATTAACGTAATTGTTAAAAATGTTCTCTAAACTCACGTATTACAAGAGAACTGAAGATCATCCAAGATCAATCTCAACTTTGAATAAGCAACTCATCCTTTTACAAGGGAAATTAATGGTAAATTTATTTAATTAAGTTAATAGTTAAAGTAATGGTGGCTTCTCAAAATAATTCTTTTTCATTTTCTATAATATCTTACATGCTATTATTAATCTAAATTGCAGTTACACAACTAAACACACTTGAAAAGTGATCACAACAAACAATGCTCATATGCCAATTAGAGCCAAAAATTTTTTACAGCAGCAAAAAAGAAGCTCAAAATGTCAAAGCACTTACTGCGGCTTGCCGATGAGTATTGGACAATATTCCATGAATCTTCACTTTGTCCTTTTCCATTTGGTCTATGTTCACCCACAAATCCCGGCTGGCAGAATCAGCTGGACCATATATCCGAGATATATAGTAATTGTGGTCTGTGTCCTCCTGTAAAAATAAAGATGATGAGCATCAAGAACCGAGATGGCATGGATGGACCTTAAGGGCATTATGCTAAACAAAATAAATCAGACAAAGAAAGACAAGCACTGTATGTTCTCACTCATAACGTGGAATCTAAAAATGCTGAACTCATAGAGACAGAGAGTAGAATGGTGTTTACCAGGGGTTGAGGGAGTGGGAGAAATGGAAAGACATTGGCGAAAGAGTATAAACTTCCAATTATAAGACGACTAAGTTCTCGGGAGCTAGCATACAGCATGGTGATATGGTTAATAATACTGATTAAATGCTTGAAAGTTTGAAGAGAATAGATCTTAAATGTTCTCACCACAAACAAGAAATCGTAATTATGTGATGTGATGGAGGTGTTAGCTAATGCTGAGGTGGTGATCATTTTGCAATATCTAAATGTACCAAATCAATACGTTGTGTATCTTAAAATTACACAATGTTACATGCTAATGAAATCTCAATGAAGCTGGAAAAAAAGGGATGCATTCAATCACTATAAACCCAACTTAGGTAATTTACAGAGCTACAGGCAGACTTCCATCAAAAAGGAAAATAAAAAGTCAGTTCTCAAAAGAAAAGAAAAAAAAGGACAGAAGTATTGTCCCTAAAATTCTTAAAAAGAAATTAAAACAGTACTATGAAATTAGAAATGTTAATATTCCTCTAAATAGCCAAATGAGTTAAATAACCTCTATGGGAAGTGAATTAGATTTTTTAAAAGATGTAAAATTAATAAGCCTCTTTAGAAGAAATTGTTAAATAAACAAAACAGAGGAAAACGTAGACTCCGTGTACAATAGTCTTTCTTTCACAGTAAGGTTAGGGATCTCTCTTATTACTGCCCAAACAAAAATGGCACTTGTGGAACTATTTACTGAAAACCTGAACTATAATTACTATCGAGTGACAACATATTCAAACTTCTCTTCTATTAAAGCCTGCTTTCAGCTAATGGTCCTGGAAATGGAGATAAAACATTTTTTCCATATAATTTGGGTTATTAAATTCTACTTTGATTTAAATTCTCATTTTTGATATCACCATGGTGCCTGTCACAAACTGTTATTTTTCATGTTTCTCACTCAATGAAGAGATTTAAATGTCTTAAAAGGCAATTTTGCTGAAGAACACCCAGAAAAATCATATGATTCTTGACTAATTTGGATTGCAATTAATTTCCTTTTTTACCATAAGATGTACTTGTGCTTACCAATTTTAGGAGTCTGCTAGATAGAATATATTTAAAAAGAATCAGGTACGTGTAAGAATAACATTTAGTGAATAGAGGGTCTATGATTTGAATAATAAAATTTTGGATGTGAATTTTATCTAATGCATTTATTATTTAAGTGCTAATTAAATAAAATACAATTATTCTCAAAATCCAATCAAAACAAGAATCCCATGCACCTTTTCGCAAGTCATCAGGCTAGATGTATATAAAACTGACTACAGAAAGGAAAGGAATATTCTAAGAGGTATTCTAAATAGATTTTGCCTCATGACTAAAAGAAAGAATATGACCCTAAATGTAAATCTCGAGAACAGTGATTAAACTTTAACAGTAAGATTTAAAAAAAAATAATAATAGTAAAGATCCTAAGTAAATCTCTAATTAAACTCTAGGTATCACATACAAATTATGTATACACCCATGATGAAAGATAAGAAAGCTCTGCAGAGAAAGAAGAAAAAAAGGAAATACAAATAAAGAAGCAAGAATAAGATTCCACACAGTCCAAGAGAGATTTGATATCCTAGTGGTTTTCTAGCACTCCTTTCCAGAACATTATGACACTGATCGCCCAGGTTCTAGATGTAACGAGCATTGTGGTTGTGTCTCCAACATGTATTCAACTCGTCTCTGTTGTCTGGTGCTTTACCACTGGAAGCTTCTGAGGTGGGCACCCTCCTTGACATTGGGCACAAGCCATTTTACACATGTCATCCCATTGGCCACAAGGCTGGTGAGCACCATAAGCACATAAACTAAGAAAGACCAATTAGTGAGACAGCTAGGAGTTTAGGTAGAGAGGAGATATTTTCCCTTATTCTGATTGCTGAGATGTGTAGGTGTGAGACTTGAAACTACTGCCACCATTTTGCTACCACAAGGAAACCCACATGAGGATAAAGGAAACATAGATAAGTTCAGAACCATGATGGCTACAAAGAAAAAGCCAGATCTCTGATCAAGGACATCTAAGTGTGACCTCCTCCTGGGCTTGCTCACTTAGATGAACCATTAAATCTCTTTTATTGTTAAAACACCTCAGCTGGAGTTATTGTCAACCAAGAGAATTCTAGTTGACAAACAGTTTCCCTAACTTGCAACCAAAGGGGACTTAACGTAAGCAACATTGAATAGGGCAACCTTATTTACAGATTTATAGATCTGGATAACAAACTTTTCCCGTCCAGGTCGGTTATTCAAGCTAATCACACAGCACAAATGGAAACTTGTACCTAACCTGTCAGAAATCATCAAGTCTGAATGACAAACGATAATGGTTCACTTAATTTTTCAATGAATGGTATAAAAGGGTGATTCTGAAGGAAATATTCAATGTTTAAATTAAAAATCTAATTTTTTCTCCCTACTGCTATTATTACTATAAAGAGTTCAGCAACACTAAGGTCAGAGATGTAAGCTTCAGGTGAATCGTGTAACAGATTCTAGGATGCTGCCAAAGTCCCATATAATTACCAAACAGGTATTTTCTTTAAAATTACAAACTTTCAGTATAGTGTTCAGTATAGTTGTCACAATCAACTTATCTAACACGACTCTAGTATTTCCTTTAACCCTTAAATCTCTGTAATTAATAAAAAATAGTTTTGAAGTTAACATAAAGAATAAGAATATCATTATGATTAAATAATGGATTATCTGCAAAAATATATATGATTTCGTCTAATTACAATGACTTACATGGCTTTGTGAAAATACACCTTCTATTTTACTTAAAAAAGAGCTTCCCAGAACAATACTACATCTTTGAAAATATTGAAAAGCTAAAGACTAGAGCATGGTGTTTCACTTCTATAGCTTAAGCTTACCAAGTTATCATAGCAACTTTCATTCAAAGAGGAAGAGCAGTTACTGTTTATCTTGGAATTTACAGACATAATTTGTTAAATCCCAGGGAGAGGTGTTTGGCTCAGTCATTTAGGAAAGCCATAAAGTGGATGTCTTAAAAATGTGACATTTTAGCACTACTAAATTATTCAAACCACATCTTGTCCTTTATAGAAGTGATGGTACTTATAGGGTTGTCAAAAGCCACTTCAGGCACAAAGATTTTCCTTTTCTGCTCGAAAGCAAACTATTTCTAACACCATAGAAAGTAAAACAAAGCACTACTGTGATATGCCTAGTTGCCAATTCATTCAGGAAACCACCTGTTACCGAAAGTGGATGGCACAGCAGGTAATTATAAATCCCATAAATTCATGCTTCTGGAACATGCCTGGAAATGTGCAGCTGTAAACAAAAAGGACATACACCCAAAAGACAGAGAAACTCATCATAACTGTAGCCTAACCATTCTGCAACAATCTGTTTACACAATTCCAAACCCAAATGTCGTCTTCTCTTCTATCAGGGCTGTTAAGTTGATATTATGATGAATAATTTTTACGGATGCCTCATATTGTCTTATGAAGTAATAGCATTTGAGCTTTAAATTCATTTCATTGAGAACGAAAAAAAATATATCAAGAATATATTGTATGAACATCATTGTGCTAGTCATTTCAAATATACAGATACATAAAACATAATCAAAGTTCTTAGGTAAAGCTATTTAGCATTGAATGACTTAGTTACCTCTCAAAGTCAGTGCATAATAAGTAAAAGAATATTATATGTGAATGGTTCTTGCCAGGTGTTAATATATACCAAATATATTCTTATATTAATGATTTCACAAGGACTGTATAGTATATTTAAAAGCGAAGCTATTTAAAAATATTACTTGTGTATATTAAACTTCTCAAAAACAAAGAGTTAAAAAATAGTTCTTTATGATATAAAAAATCATGTGGATAGAAGAAACCAAAGGACATGATAAAGTAACAAAAAGAGAAAAGGAGTGAGCTGGCAGTACTCAGAAAAAAATTACAGAGATGAACTCATTAGTAGAAACAATAGTAGAATAAACATGACTAAATTACTAGTCAGGACACAGAAAACAGTCTTGAGAAATGTACATGAGATGAAATGGAAAATAAGAATGAAATAAATATCTAAGATAGAAAATCAGAGAACTGATAGAAAAAAGGAGAGCATATAAATATATATATGGTTGGCAGAGAATAGGTTTTTTTGTTGCTATTTTTGATGAGGAAGATTGTCACTGAGCTAACATCTGTGGCAGTTTTCCTCTATTTTTTTGTATGTGGGATGCTGCCACAGCATGGCATGATGAGCAGTGTGTAGGTCTGCACCTGGGATCTAAACTCATAAACCCCAGGCTGCCAAAGCAGAGTGCATGAACTTAACCACTATGCAACTGGGCCAGCCCCAGAAAAGTTTTTTAAAAATGTATTAGAAGAATCATTTTTCTGAGATGAAGAAAGACTTAAATCTACAAACCATGTTCCAAGAAAATTTGCAATAATGTTTTGAATACTAAGAATTTTCCTGGTGCGATTTTTCATAGATTAAAAAAAAAAAGACACCTAGAAAGACAAATCAAGTTAGCTATAAGGAGGAAGAAACCTGGGATAGTGTGATACTTCTCCATAATATCCAGCAGAAACAATGTCTATGCAATGAGAGAAGGAAGTGGGGACTCAAGTAATTTTTGCCCAACCATGCTGTAATCGAAGTAAAAAGGCAACAAACATATTTCAAATATATACAAATACAGAGAAAATATACATAAATGAGACTTTCTGAGAAATGTAATACCTAATTATACAGCCCATCAATCAGGGAGTGAAGCAAACATGGTCACAGGCATGGAGAAGCTATAGTAAACATTCTGATGGTAGCTGTACTCCAAGGGAATTATGTTCAGAGAAATGGAACAATTTAGTTACCATGGTTATAAATTAGAATGTAAATGATATAAACCGTGAAAATACAAAAATAATAGTCTAAGTCAATTTTCATGTTTTGTAGCAGGTAATGGATATATAAATCTGAAGTGTAGAAATATAGTTTTAAAAAATAATAAGCCCCAATTTTTAATTTTTTTAAGGTGTATTTTTGCTTTTCTTGTTCTTCTTTTCTTTTGGTGAGGAACATTGGCCCTGAGCTAACATCTGTTGCCAATCTTCCACTTTTTCTTTTTTCTCCCCAAAGCCCCAGTACATATTTGTATATCTTAGCTGTAAGTCATTGTAGTTCTATGTGAGATGTCACCACAGCATGGCTTGACTTGTGGTGTGTAGGTCTGCACTCACGATGTGAACCAGTGAACCCTGGGCCGCTGAAGTAGAACGCAGGAACTTAACCACTCGGCCATGGGGTCAGTCCCCCAAATTTTTAATTTTAAAAGGAACTTTTGAGGCAAAAAGTCTGAAATTAGTAGTTTACAGATGACATACATGCTGTCAAAGGCCAGCAGATACAAAGGTAAGTTCATTATTTTCCTTAAATATAGTACTTATAGTACAATTCCAATTTTATAAAATTACATTCATCTAAATATAAATGTATGTTTCCGTCTACTCTCCTATCTCCATATACTTTCTGATTATATATGTATGTTTGTGTGTATGTATGTGTGTGTATATATATATATACAGAGAGAGAGAGAGATGTCTAAAATATATTTACCATATACTGATTGGTTAATTGTAGGTGATAGGATGGGACTTGGAGGGTTTTTTCCCCCTTAATCTGTATTATTTGATTTTTTAAAAATAAACATTATAGGGGTCAGCCCCATGGCTGAGTGGTTAAGTTTGAGCACTCTGCTTCTGTGGCCTGGGGTTTCCCTGGTTCGGATCCTGGGCGGGGACATGGCACCGCTCGTCAGGCCATGCTGAGGCGGCGTCCTACATAGCACAACAGAGACACTCACAACTAGAATATATAACTATGTTCTGGGGGGCTTTGGGGAGAAGAAGCAGCAAAAAAATTAAAAAGACTGGCAACAAATGTTAGCTCCGATGCCAGTTTCACAAAAAGAGAATAAACATTATAATGAACCACTCTCTTTTCTTTTTCTTCACATAAAGCAATAAAAAATATGTGAAGAGGCTTAAAAGTATCAGTTGTTGATTCTTGGAATCAAAACACCAACAAATATCAAGAGACACAAGGCCACAACGTTATATATAGTTAGGATAAAATTTCTATTTTCTATGAACAGTGCTTAAAGAAGACTCCTTTACCATACTTAAACCAGATACTCATACTCAACATGTGCTTCAAGGTCAATAACTTAAAATCGCTTTATGAAATAGCTGATACATAAATTTCCATTAAACCTTTTCTTTAAAATGCTAGCTTTGATAACCTAATTGATGTAGAGTGCAATCTTTCTTGCTACTTACTGTAAATGAAACCAGCACTAACTGAAATGAAAATATTCACTTCTACTAAATTTTGAGCTAGAGATTACTTAGAGTCTGAATTTTTATAAAATGAGTTTATGTTGTATTTTACAGAAGCATCACAAATCATCTCTCTGTTCACTCATTTATGCAGAGATCATTTGTTTTATGCGTATACAGTACAACATGTCTTTATGGAGAGATGTTTTGAGTGAAGGCACGGAGGGTAACGCTGAAGCATTATTCACTAGCACTGCTGGATCTTGGCAATGTCTATAATGCAACGAGAGACTTTTAAGCAGTTGCTCACATTTTCCTTCCAGTTATTATGCTCGTATAATCTGCTGGCTTATTTCTAGGACATGTTTTCATGGATCTCAAAGAGGCAGTGGGCTGGAGACATAGCTACATTCTGGCAAGGTGGTGGGTAGAGAATGGAAGGCAGGGAAGGGAAATGTCCTGTGGTCTGAGGCATTAAATTCGTACACAGTGACCTGATCTCTAGTTCTCAGGGGCTTGGTCACCAACAAGTTCTGTCACTTCAATGAAGTCACTTATGCAGTCAGTTCACGTTAGTGGATTGAAAGTGTGAACTTCCTGTGCACATAATTCCTCTTTGCCAGAGGTAAAATGATACAGAGGAAGGCAGGGGACTTGGACCTGCAGGAGCTGTGCAGTGGCATGAGTGGTGCTTCCCAGCTGGGCTGGGAGCACTGATGACGTCATGAGACATGGAGTAGACCATACAGAAAGAGAAGTGCGATGAAAACCACACCTTTCCCAATGACATTAGAAAACAGTGACCTATAGAGAATGTGTGTGGGCAGATCCTTAGGTCATACGAGTGTCTCTATTAATAAAAAGCGAAGGATAGTATTGAGTTTTCTTTCACTGAGCTGTCAATGAATCAAATTAGACCAATGTATTTAAACAATTGAAAAGCCTATGAACAGAATACAAAGGATATTAATTAGCCCCACACAATTTCAGCACCATAGGAACAATTACATATTATCTTCCAATAGCCTTCAGTACATATCAGCAGATAGTACAGCGGTACCCTCTCCAGATACTAAGAACAATTACATGGAATACAATTCAATTTACTGTTATAATGTCAGAAGAATTAAAATCAATTCCTCTAGCTCCTGTTGATTATACCAGATTATTGCACCAGTTCTCAATACACACATCTTTGACATATGGTTTTCAGATTCTTACATACACTTCCTTGTTCTTCTAAGGATTTTTACCTATTGATCTGTTTACAGTGAGCTCTATCTTCATAGCAATATCTTGTCTATGACTCAATAGGTACTTAATCGTCACTCTTGATAAGTTGTAGGTTAGTCCCAAGGTTGAAGGCAAATTCACAGATTTGCTGCAGGGGGTGTAAGGATCCCTGCAGACGCTATGTGTCGTGTGCAAACTGAATACATCACAGGTCTTCCATAGGTGTGTACAATTTTTCAAAAGCACAGTATACTGTGGTGGGTAAAATGGGTGATCATTTTACAGTGTCATTATATTTCCCTATAACTCATGGTATGGTATATTTTCCCATTCAATTGGAAAGAAACAGCAACAATGGTGTGGACAGCTTCAAAATGTTCTGACAATCA